>NC_058519.1:443551815-444881815 GCF_904849725.1 Hordeum vulgare subsp. vulgare
CTAGTGCCACGACCAACGAAGGAACATAATGTCATCGGGACCAAATGGATATTCAAGAACAAGCAAGATGCAAATGGAATTGTGATTCGAAACAAGGCAAGATTGGTGGCTCAAGGCTACTCCCAAGTCGAGGGTATCGACTATGGTGAAACCTTTGCCCCTGTCGCTCGTCTAGAATCTATTCGCATGCTACTTGCTTTTGCCTCTCATCATAACTTCAAATTACAGCAAATGGATGTGAAAAGTGCATTTCTTAATGGTCCTTTAAATGAGTTGGTATATGTCAAACAACCTCCGGGATTCGAACATCCCAAGCTCCCAAATCATGTGTACAAACTCAATAAGGCACTCTATGGTCTTAAACAAGCCCCACGCGCGTGGTATGAGTACCTTACTGAGTTGTTACAAGATCGTGGGTTTGAAATTGGGAAGATTGATCCCACTCTTTTTACTAAGAGGGTTAAAGGGGATTTGTTCATATGCCAACTATATGTTGATGATATTATCTTTGGCTCTCCTAACATTTCATTCAATGAAGAATTTGCCGCGCTAATGACTGAGAAGTTTGAGATGTCCATGATGGGAGAGTTGAAGTTTTTTCTCGGATTCGAGATTAAGCAAGGTCTAGAAGGGACATTCATCAAACAAGCCAAGTACACTCAAGACATGCTCAAACGGTTCAAGCTCGAAGATGTCAAACCGGTCAAGTTTCCCATGCCAACCAGATGCAAGCTTGACAGTGATCCCAATGGTAAAGCAGTGGATCAAAAGGTATACCGCTCCATGATTGCATCCCTCCTTTACCTTTGTGCATCTAGACCGGATATTATGTTGAGTGTAGGGATATGTGCATGGTTTCAATCCGCACCAAAAGAAAGTCATCACATGGCTGTCAAACGAATCTTTCGATATTTGGCTCATACCCCAAACTTTGGCCTCTGGTATCCCAAAGGAGCAAACTTCAATCTAGTTGGCTATTCTGACTCAGACTGGGCTGGAGATTGTGTGGAGAGGAAGTCAACATCTGGAGGGTGCCAATTCCTTGGTCGCTCTTTGGTAAGTTGGTCGTCAAAGAAGCAAAACTGTGTCTCCTTATCATCCACCGAAGCTGAGTATGTGGCAGCTGCAAGTTGTTGTGCACAATTGTTATGGATGAGGCAAACTTTAAAGGATTATGGTGTCACTTGTGACAAAGTGCCTCTTCTATGTGACAATCAAAGCGCCATCAAGATCTCCCTCAACCCAGTGCAACATAGCAAAACCAAACATATTGATATTCGTCATCACTTCATCCGTGAACATATCAAGCTAGGTGATATTGAGGTTCACTTCATTCACACTGAAGAGCAACTTGCAGATATTTTCACCAAGCCACTTGATGAAGCAAGGTTCCGGGAGTTAAGGCATGAGCTAAATATCATTGATTCGAGTAATGTGGATTGAAACTAGGCATATTGCACCTCACTTCACATTCCATCTTGGTCTAGATGTAGGCATGGACATAGGGGGAGTGTTGTTCTCTCAATGAACTCTCCCTCCCCCCATTATGCGTAAATCAATCTAGTCTTTCACTTTAGCCATTGTCAAATGGCACTTATGCCTCAAAGACGAGCATTGGTCATGAACCCAAGGATAATTCTTCGCGGTGTCATACCATTGTCTCAAACATAGGTGGCCTCGGCCACCGCCCCTCCATCCTCTCTTGCGTATAAAGGAGAGGATATACAATGACAAGTCGATACCTTTTCTTAGAAGTCATCCCTTTTTACTCACTTGTCATGTGCCCAAGTTTTTCCCGCTTTCCTTGGCCGTGCTGAAACATGTACAGCGGTACTACCGCCAGGACCCCAGCGGTACTACCGCCATGGGTAGCGGTACTACCGCCAGAGTTCAAAATCTAACTCGGCCGGCCGGAATATTTCTAGGGTTTCGAGGGGAGCGGTACTACCGCCAGGGGGAGCGGTACTACCGCCAGGACCCCCAGCGGTACTACCGCTGCTCTCCAGCGGTACTACCGCCAGGTCAGCGGTACTACCGCTCTAGTCCAGCGGTACTACCGCCAGGTCAGCGGTACTACCGCTGGACCCAGCGGTACTACCGCTGCCCATACCCCTTGGGCTATATAAAGGGAGGGGGAGCCCGATTTTCAATCTGTTTCTTCTTCCTCGCGGCTCCTCCCTCCCCTACCCCGAAAACCCGCTGTTTGGATCTTTCTTGGAGGAGCTCTCTCTTCCCGTTTGTGTGGAAGGGCTGATTTACTTCTTCTTCCTCCTCCAAAGCCATGAATCCTGGTAACAAAAGCTCCTCCCCTCTTCTATTTGGTTGTGTTTCGTGTTCTAGGGTTAGGAGCATTGGGGATTGCATTCATCTTGTTGATCCAATGGCTTGTTGCTAAGATTGCTGCCGTGGTTTAGGGTTTCATCGTCTTAGATCGGATATTTGAACCTTTTTGATTAGATCTAAAACGTGCTCTCTCTTGCCTATGCTTGTTTGTACCTCGTGTTACTATGTGTTCCGTTTGACAATAGGGCTGATGTATACGTATTAATGATTATATATTCAGTCCATGCCCTAGAATACGAGTTTTATATGTCTAGATCTGACAGTCAAACCCCCAGCGGTACTACCGCTAGGGCTAGCGGTACTACCGCTAGGCCCCAGCGGTACTACCGCCAGGGGTAGCGGTACTACCGCTATGACCCCAGCGGTACTACCGCCAGGACTCCCAGCGGTACTACCGCCAGGGCTGGCGGTACTACCGCCAGGGCTGACGGTACTACCGCCAGGTGTGGCGGTACTACCGCCAGGAGCATTCACGGTGTTTTCTTCTTGGGCTTAGCAATGCATGTTTTCTTCTGTTTCTTTTCTCTGCACTTCCAAGATCCATTGCCTTGACTTTTCGTGTTGCCTCTTTTTTTCGCTTTGTGGTCTGTGTCACAGGTGGCTCTGCTCGCCGTTCGAACTCCCCACGGGACACGACATCCAAACAGTTTCGCAACACAGAGGCGCCCGAGGGGTCTGCCACGTCTGGTCTCCCCCCTAAGAAGAAGTCCTTCAAGAAGGTTGCCCACAAGGACAAGAGGGTGAACATCCGAGCAATGTCTCCTAAAGAGTTTCTGCAGTTTCGCACCAAGAACCACTATCTCCAGGAGAGGGAGACGATCGAGGGAGTTGAAAATGTCTGGGTTAAGGACCATTGCAGGATATATCGAGATGTCATTGGAAACTTCAAGAAGAATTACATCTCTGTCCAGTGGATTGATTTGGCACATCTTCAGCGGCATACAGATTACTTTGGTGATGCTCTTGCTTTGATTGACAAGATGGGGCTCAAAAACATCATCACCTTCAAGACAGATTTTGATCCCACGGCAGTTGCTCAGTTCTACGTCACTGTTCATTTCTCCCATGATGAACAGCGCTCCATGATTTGGATGACTGGGTCATTGAAGATGACTGGTTCCTGGTCAGAGTTCATGCAGTTCTTGCACATTGATTTTCAGGGTGCTGACACTCCTCTTGGGCTGCGTTCTCACGCTCCAGTCCCCGCTGATAAGGGCCTTGCAAAGGACAGACTGCAGCCACTATATCTGAGGAAGGGGGTGCTTCCCAAGCACCTGGACATTATGCACCGCATCTTTCGGAACACCCTCTTCCCTCGGAGTGGTATCTTCGATGAGGTCCATGGCGTCTTGGCTGAGATGTTGTTACTATGTGAGGAGGCTATGTCTGTGGAGTCTGCTCAATTGGATATTGCAGATGTGATGTTCACAGAACTATGGAACTGCATTATCAACCGTAAGGTCCCTATCTACGGGCCTTACCTGTTTGCTTACATCTGCCACAAGTGGCAACAAGCGTATCCGGATGAGGTGCTCTACGCACAGTCTGACTATATTGTGCATGACCCAATCAAGCTGCGCATCAAGGATAAGTGGACCAACCCATCTTCCTCCTCTCAGCAAATGGACACAGATACAGAGACCGCTGCTGGTAGAGGACCTGCCTCTCATCCCCGCTCGTCTGCCATGCCATCTTGGGCTATCAAGTTGCAGGACAAGATGAAGACTCTCTTCTGTATGCAGGCCAAGGGTCAGTATGAGTCACACGTGGCTGAGAAGCAGAGCCGCCAGAGGCATAAGCGTGTTCTCAGGACCTTGGATGTGGACATCTCCAGTGGCTCAGAGGACGACATCACGCCGGAGGCCACCTGGATGCAGGCTCAGGGGTACCAGTGGTCGGGTGATGAGGCGGAAGATGAGGAGGAGACTGACCAGGAGGGGACCGACGAGTCTGGTGATCCTGAGGACGAGGAGTAGCTACCTGTGACATTAGGTGTGCCCCTTTTTGGTGTCTTGTGCCAAAGGGGGAGAGAGTCTAGGGATTTGATTTCATTCGAACTTTGCATTGCTTTGCTGATTTGCTTTGAACTTGGTTTGCTTTGTTTGCTATCGTGCGTGAGACATGATCTACCCTATGTGAGTTTAGATTTATTTCCATCATAGGCTGTGAGTCATATGTCATATATCTCCATCCTTTTTATTCTCATATTATTATCCATGCAAATCCGGTATTGTCATCAATCCACCAAAAAGGGGGAGATTGTTGAGGCATAATTTATGCGTAAGTAATTTTGGTGATTGATGACAGTACCATACAGGACTAATCGTGTGTGTCAAGGTTTCAGGCAACATTCGTCAACGGCACAAGACGACACGACTCCTCTCTTCGGGAACGGACGCACGGCGCTATCCTAGATTCTCTTCATTTGAGTCATAGGAAAGCCGTACTAATAAGAGGGGATTCGTAGTGGAAAGGTTTGGGTGGAATCTATCTTTGCACACGCACACCTCTATTTTCTCCCTTTACTTTATCCTTGGAGCGGCCCTCGCCTGTTTGTTCTTTGCGTATCGGCAAAATGGTCCCCAGCGGTAGTACCGCTGGTCCCAGCGGTAGTACCGCTGTATCCAGCGGTAGTACCGCTGGCTGGCGGTAGTACCGCCCCTGTTCAGCGGTAGTACCGCTGGCCAGCGGTAGTACCGCCCCTGGTCAGTGGTAGTACCGCTCCAGGTGCCCTGTTCCACCTACCTAGCGGTAGTTCGTGGACGGACCCTTTTGCGAAGACTTTCTCGGCGGTAGTAGTGTTTATACACTACCAAGGGCCAGCGGTAGTACCGCTGGTTCCAGCGGTAGTACCGCTGGAAGCCCCAGCGGTAGTACCGCTGGTCCCAGCGGTAGTATCGCTGGAGGCCCCAGCGGTAGTACCGCCAGGCAGCGGTAGTACCGCTCCTTCCCAGCGGTAGTACCGCTGGATCTCGGGCAGAGAGTGAGAAAACGGTCTGAATTTTCCCCCCACTATATAAAGGGTTCTTCTAGCTGAGGAACCCCATCTCTTACCTCTCTAAGCTCCATTGTTGCTCCACAAGCTTAAAAGTGCCCGATCTCTCTCCCTAGCCAATCAAACTTGTTGATTCTTTAGGGATTGGTTGAGAAGGCCTAGATCCACACTTCCACCGAGAGAAAAGTTGATTCCCCCACCTATCCCTTGAGGATCTTGTTACTCTTGGGTGTTTGAGCATCCTAGACGGTTGAGGTCACCTCGAAGCCATATTCCATTGTGGTGAAGCTTCGTGGTCTTGTTGGGAGCCTCCAAGCTTTGTGTGGAGTTGCCCCAACCTTGTTTGTAAAGGTTCGGTCGCCGCCTTCAAGGGCACCTATAGTGGAATCACGGTACCTTGCATCGTGCGAGGGCGTGAGGAGAATACGGTGGCCTTAGTGGCTTTTTGGGGAGCATTGTGCCTCCACACCGCTCCAACGGAGACGTACTTCCTGTCAAAGGGAAGGAACTTCGGTAACACATCCTCGTCTCCATCGGTTCCACTTGTGGTTATCTCTATCCTTTACTTTGTAGTTGCTTTTCCTTGTTACAATATCTTACTTGTCTTAATAGGTCTTGTTGATAGCTTCTATAGGGGTCACCTCTTTGTCATATTATTTGTAAACCCGTATAATGTTTACCTTAACTTGTTAAGATTAATTAAAAAGTGGTCGTTGTCTATTCACCCCCCCCCCTCTAGCCAACCATATCGATCCTTTCACTTGCTAAGTACGATGTCAACCATATAATTGCGTCTCCCTATCACCCTCAGTCCAGTGGTCAAGTAGAGCTAAGCAACAGCGAGATTAAACTAATTCTGCAAAAGACTGTCAACAGGTCTAGAAAGAATTGGTCTAAGAAGCTCGATGATGCACTGTGGGCTTATAGAACTGCCTATTAGAATCCCATGGGCATGTCTCCGTACAAAATGGTGTATGGTAAAGCATTTCATTTACCTCTTGAGCTAGAGCATAAAGCTTATTTGAAATCAAAGAGCTCAACTTTGATTTCAAACTTGCCGGTGAGAAGAGGTTATTTGACATTAGCTCATTTGATGAATGGAGAACTCAGGCATATGAGAATGCCAAGCTGTTCAAAGAGAAGGTTAAGAGGTAGCATGATAAGAGGATACAAAAGCGTGAGTTCAATGTAGGTGATTATGTCTTGCTATATTACTCTCGTTTAAGATTCTTTGCAGGCAAGCTTCTCTCTAAATGGGAAGGTCCATATGTTGTTGAGGAAGTATATTGTTCCATTGCTATCAAGATCAACAACACAGAAGGTAATTGTCCGAGAGTTGTAAATGGGCAGAGAATCAAGCATTATATCTGAGGTACTCCCATAAATGTTGAAAGCAATATCATCAATACCATAACTCCAGAAGAATACCTAAGGGATATTTATCAGCCTGTTTCAGATTCCGAAAATGAAGAGGTATGCGATTCGGTAAGAAAACAGAGTCCAAAACTTTTCCAGTAGGAAATTTTCTTCATTTTGGAATATTTGAAAAAAATACAAAAATTGGAAGTAGTCCGGAAAGTGCGCGAAGAGGTGACAAGCCTACACGGCGCGGGACCACCCCCTGGCCACGCCGTGAGGGCTTGTGGACACCTCGTGCGCCTCCCGGACTCTATTTTCGTGCGGGGTACTCCTTCTGGTCTGAAAAATTCATTATATATACTCCCGTTTGGTCTGACCCCTACATCACGGAGATTTCTTCTGTTTTTCATTTCGAGCATGTTTTCGGCCGCAGATTTAGGGCAAGATGTCTTCTCAAGATTCAGAGGGGGAGAGCTTTGTGGCAGATTACCTTGCTAATCCCAAGGAAAGTAAGCAGGAATTATGCCAAAGGGTGTTGAAGCTTGAGGAGGAAAATGATGATTTGAGAGAGCAGAATTTTATGCTCAAGTGGAAATTAAACAAGCTCAAGACCTCTGCAACAACTCCTCCACCATCACCACCAAAGGAAGAGAACTGGGCATTGGTATGGGCAATCTCCTTGGCTTGTGCCAAGCTTGGGGGAGTTGCCCCGGTATCGTATCACCATCACATCTTTTGCCTTTACCTTTGTTTTAGTTTTCCTTTTCAGTTTTCTCTTTCTCTTGTAGATTAAAAGTCTTAGTGTTTTAGTCTTGAGTTTTTCTTGTGTCACCGCCGAGGTATTCGAGCTCGTGAGCCTTATAATAAAGAGTGTCTTAGTTGAAGGGCTTTGCCTCTTGCCATGATCAAAAGAGTGAGAATAGAACAAAAGCATGAAAGATCATGTAGTGATCTTATGGGAAGTGATGGCTTCACATATAAAAAGAATGAGGATTGAAACTTGTTGAGGGTAGGCAAACGTAGACCTTGGTCAAGGTTGCAATTAATAGGAAGTGATAAAGAAGGAGAAGTTCACATATAAATATATCATCTCTGACATCATCTATGATTGTGAACACTCACTAAACTATTGCATGCCTAGAAGTAGATGTTGGACAAGGAAGACAACATAATAAGTTGTGTTTGCTTGGCTCCGAACAATGATTAGAGATCTCTTAGCATGTGACGATTGCTTCCACCTCACATTAGCCAAACCTCCCGCACTAAGTAGAGATACTACTTGTGCATCCATAAACCATCAACCCAGTTTTGCCATGTGAGTCCACCATACCTACCTATGGATTGAATAAGATCCCTCAAGTAAGTTGTCATCGGTGCAAGCAATAAAAATTGCTCTCTAATATGTATGATCTATTAGTGTGTGGAAAATAAGCTTTGTACGAACCTGTGATGAGGAAGACATAAAAGCGATAGACTTCATAATAAAGTTCTTTATCACAGGGGGCAATATAATGTGACGTTCCTCCGCACTATGAGGACACGCATCCAAACCTCAAAAGCGCATGACAACCTCTGCTTCCCTCTGCGAAGGGCCTTTCTTGTACCTTTATGTTTTGCCCTTGAAAGAGTCATGGTGATCTTCACTAATTCCTTATTCCGCCTTTACCTTGGCTAACGTCATATGCTTGGGAAAGATCTATATTCATATGTCAACTTGGAGGTAAGTATTCATGAATTATTATTGTTGACATTACCTTCGAGGTAAGCAGTTGGGAGGCAAAACTATAAGCCCCTATCTTTCTCTATGTCCAGCTGAAACTTTGATCTCATGAGTACCACGTGAGTTGTAGCAATTGTAGAGAACGAAAGAATGCTTGAGTATGTGGATTTACTTTACAAGCTCTTATTTGACTCTTTCTGATGTTGTGATAAATTGCAATTGCTTCAATGACTAAAGGCTATCGGTTGTTACTTCTCGGTAAGGTTCTTGATCTATGCTTTACTTTGTGAAGGAATTATCACTTTAGCATGAGATATTATATGTTGGTATTGCTGTTCTGATCATGATCATGATGCATGCATGTTCGTATCTTGTTTTGTCGACACCTCTCTCCCTAAACATGTGGACATATTTATTGAGCTAGGCTTTCGCTTGAGCACAAGCAAGGTCTAAGCTTGGGGGAGTTGATATGTCCATTTTGCATCATGTTTTCATGTTGATATTTATCGCTTCTTGGGCTGTTATTTCACTTCACGGTACAATTCTTATGCCTTTTCTCTCTTATTTTGCAAGGTTTACATCAAGAGGGAGAATGTCGGTAGCTGGAATTTTGGCCTGAAAGTGGAGCAAAGTTGAGATACCTATTCTACGCAACTCCATACGCCGTAAAAATCAACGAGGATTTTTCCTGATTTATCAAGAATACTAGGCCGAAGAAGTGCCCGAGGGGCGCCAGGGGGTGGCCACAAGCCTGCACGGCGCGGCCACCCCCCAGGCCGCGCCATGGGGGCTTGTGGGCACCCTGCTGGCCCACTTGCCCCCCTCTTTTGCTATATGGAGGGCTTCGTCCAGGAAAAAATCAAGGAGGAGCTTTTTCGTGGTTTCCCCGCCGCCACGAGGCGGAACTTGAGCAGAACCAATCTAGAGCTCCGGCAGGACGATCCTGCCGGGGAAACTTCCCTCTCGGAGGGGGAAATCGTCGCCATCGTCAGCACCAACACTCCTCTCATCGGAGGGGACTCATCACCATCAACATCTTCATCAGCACCATCTCATCTACAAACCCTAGTTCATCTCTTGTAACCAATCTCCGTCTCATGACTTCGATTGGTACTTGTAAGGTTGCTAGTAGTGTTGATTACTCTTTGTAGTTGATGCTAGTTGGATTACTTGGTGGAAGAGTTTATGTTCAGATCCTTGATGCTATTCATTACCTCTCTGGTCATGAATATGATTATGCTTCGTGAGTAGTTACTTTTGTTCCCGAGGACATGGGATAAGTCATGCTAATAATAGTCATGTGAATTTGGTATTCGTTCGGTAATTTGATATGTTGTATGTTGTTTTTCCTCTAGTGGTGTTATGTGAACGTCGACTACATAACACTTCACCATTATTTGGGACTAGAGGAAGGCATTGGGAATTAGTAAGTAGATGATAGGTTGCTAGAGTGACAGAAGCTTAAACCCTAGTTTATGCGTTGCTTCGTAAGGGGCTGATTTGGATCCACTAGTTTAATGCTATGGTTAGACTTTGTCTTAATTCTTCTTTCGTAGTTGCGGATGCTTGCGAGAGGGTTTAATCATAAGTGGGATGCTTGTCCAAGTAAGGGCAGTACCCAAGTGCCGGTCCACCCACATATCAAACTATCAAAGTAACGAACGCGAATCATATGAACATGATGAAAACTAGCATGACAGAAATTCCCGTGTGTCCTCGGGAGCGTTTTTCCTCCTATAAGACTTTGTCAAGGCTTGTCCCTTGCTACAATAGGGATTGGGCCACTTTGCTGCACCGTTGCTACTTTTATTACCTGTTGCTAGCTACGAATCATCTCACCACACAATCACTTGTTACCAACAATTTCAGTGCCTGCAGATTTTACCTTGCTGAAAACCACTTGTCAGATCCTTCTGCGCCTCGTTGGGTTCGACAATCTTACTTATCGAAAGGACTACGATTGATCCCCTATACTTGTGGGTCATCAATCAACATTTTCAGAAGTATCATCACATCTAGCAGCAACTCTAGCAATTTGTGTATCAAGGAATACACCTAGTGGCAAAGAAGTATCAGGCATAGCATCATCAGGCAAAGCAGTATCAGGCATAGCAGAAGTAGCATCATCAAGCACATGCGACATATCAAGATTTTTAGTAGGAGGTGATGTCGCAAACTTACTCATAACTGAAGGTGAATCAAGTGCAGAGCTAGATGGCAGTTCCTTACCTGTCCTCGTAGTTGAGGGCAAGATTTCAGTTCTTGGATCTTTTGGATTCCTCATAGTGACCAGCAAACGTCAATCCCAAGTGACTCAGATAATATAGTTGTGCCTCCCTGGCAACGACGCTAGAAAATGTCTTGATAACCCTCAAGTATAGGGGATCGCAACCGTTTTCGAGGGTAGAGTATTCGACCCTAATTTATTGATTCGACTCAAGGGGAAGCGAAAGAATATTCTCAAGTATTAGCAGTTGAGTTGTCAATTCAACCACACCTGAAAGATTTAGTGTTTGCAGCAAAGTATTAGTAGCAAGATAGTATGATAGCAGTAGTAGCAATAGCAACCAGTAGCAGCAAAGTAACAGCAGTAGCAACAGAGTAATAGTAGCAGCAGCAGAGTAACAGTAGCAGCCGTGACAACAGTAGCAACAAAGTAACGTAGCAAGGACCAGTAGTAAAAGACTCGTAGGCATTGGATCGGTGATGGATGATTATGCCGGATGTGATTCATCATGTAACAACTATAACACCGAGAGATAAGTAACTAGCTCCCATTCGTCAATTTAATGTAGGCATGTATTCCGTATGTAGTCATACGTGCTTAGGGAAAAGAACTTGCATGACATCTATTGTCCATCCCTCCCGTGGCAGCGGGGTCCTAATGGAAACCACGGGATATTAAGGTTCTCCTTTTAATAAAGAATCGGACCAACACATTAACACTTGGTGAATACATGAACTCCTCATACTATGGTCATCTCCGGGAGTGGTTCCGGCTATTGTCACTCTGGGGTTGCCGGGTCGTAACACATAGTAGGTGACTACAACTTGCAAGATAAGATCTAAAACACACAAATATTGGCGACAACATAATAGGTTCAGATCTGAAATCATGGCACTCGGGCCCTAGTGACAAGCATTAAGCATGGCAAAGTAGTAGCAACATCAATCTCAGAACATAGTGGATACTAGGGATCAATCCCCGTCAAAACTAACTCTATTACATGATAGATCTCATCCAACTCATCACCGTCCAGCAAGCCTACGATGAGATTACTCACGAACGGTGAAGAGCATCATGGAATTGGTGATGGAGGAAGGTTGATGATGACGATGGCGACGATTTCCCCTCTCCGAAGCCTAGAACGGACTCTAGATCTGCCCTCCAGATGAAGAACAGGAGGTGGCGGCGTCTCTGTATCGTAAAACGCGATGAATCCTTCTCCCTGATTTTTTTCTGGGCGAAACGAAATATATAGAGCTGAGATTGGAGGCGGTGGAGCCTCGTGGGCCCCACAAGCCTGCCAGGTGCAGCCAGGGGGGTGGCCGCGCCACCTGGGCTTGTGGTCCACTGGCTCACCTCCTCCGGTGGATCTTTGCGCAGGTATTTTTCAATAATTCCAGAAAAAATCGCCGTAAATTTTCAGGTCATTCCGAGAACTTTTATTTCTGCACAAAAACAACACGATGGCAATTCTATTGAAAACAATGTTAGTCCGGGTTAGTTCCATTCAAATCATGCAAATTAGAGTCCAATACAAGGGCAAAAGAGTTCGGAAAAGTAGATACGACGGAGACATATCAATGACTTCTTCCACGACTTAAGTTCGCTAGGGATGGCCTTCACTCGGTTCACAACGACTTGAGCATCCTTCACAAGAGCATCTTCACGCTCCATCTCCTAGTCAATCTCTCCAACGGCTAACTGAAGCAGCTTGAAGCAAGACACTACATAATCGATGCGATCCTCCAGCCTGAGGAGAGATAAGGCAACGCTGTCCTTCAGGAGCCCTCTCTTGGGATCGAGATCCCTCTCTATTTGCTCCTTCTATTCTTCAACATCAACAGGAAAGCCTATACTCAATAGAAAATGAAGGATGAGAAACGTCAGTCGGAGATTTCAGAATGATCATGGGAAAGTATTCGAACACTCAACATAACTTTGAGCTTCTCACATAGCTCTACGCTGAAGTCCTCGACGAACTTCTCCAGCTCAGCTTCCTTGGCAGTGGCCTTCTCGAGGTTGGCTTCCCACTCGGAAAAATGTTTCTTCTGTTGGAAATATGCCCTAGAGGCAATAATAAAGTGGTTATTATTATATTTCCTTGTTCATGATAATTGTCTATTGTTCATGCTATAATTGTATTAACCGGAAACAGTAATACATGTGTGAATACATAGGCCACAACATGTCCCTAGTGAGATTCTAGTTGACTAGCTCGTTGATCAATAGATGGTCATGGTTTCCTGATCATGGACATTGGATGCCATTGATAAGAGGATCACATCATTAGGAGAATGATGTGATGGACAAGACCCAATCCTAAGCATAGCACCATATCGAGTAGTTCGTCTGCTGGAGCTTTTATAAATTCAAGAATCATTTCCTTAGACCATGAGATTGTGCAACTCCCGGATACCGTAGGAGTTCTTTGGGTGTATCAAACGTCACAACGTAACTGGGTGATTATAAAGGTGCACTACAAGTATCTCCGAAAGTATCTGTTGGGTTGGTACAAATCGAGACTGGGATTTGTTGCTCCGTGTGACAGACAGGTATCTCTGGACCTACTCGGTAATGCATCATCATAATGAGATCAATGTGACTAAGGAGCTAGCCACGGGATGATGTGTTACAGAACCAGTAAAGAGACTTGCCGGTAATGAGATTGAACAAGGTGTAAGGATACCGACGATCAAATCTCGGGCAAGTATCATACCGGTAGACAAAGGGAATTGCATACGGGATTGAGTGAATCCTCAACATCGTGGTTCATCCGATGAGATCATCGTGGAACATGTGGGAGACAACATGGGTATCCAGATCCTGCTGTTGGTTAACGGCCGGAGAGATGTCTCGGTCATGTCTGCATGGTTCCCGAACCCGTAGGGTTTACACACGTAAGGTTCAGTGACACTAGAGTTATTATGAGAATTGTATAGGTGGTTACCTAAGTTGTTCGGAGTCCTAGATGAGATCCCGGACGTCTCGACGAGTTCCGGAATGGTCCCGAGGTAAAGATTTATATATCGGAAGTCCAATTTCGGTCGCCGGGAATGTTTTGGGGTTTATCGGTATTGTACTTGGACCATCCAAAGGGTATTGTGGTCCACTTGTCACGGAGGGCTACATGGGCTGAAAGGGGAAGGGAACCAGCCCATGGTGGGCTGGTGCGATCAAGGGAGGAGACCCAAGGTGCATAGGGGCCAAACCCTATTGCGTGGGGGCTTCCATGGGTGGCAAGCCACCCCCTAGAGCGCCGCCCCTGCTCCTTCTAGGGCTGCCGCACCACCTAGGATTTCCCTAGGGGTGGCCACACCACCTCTCCCTCCCTCCTATAAATAATGGAGGTATTAGGAGGTCTGCACACACTAGTCTCTCTCTCTCCCTCGACGCAACCCTACCTCTCCACCTGTCCTCCTCCGCGGTGCTTGGTGAAGACCTGCCGGAGAGCCACAAACTCCATCGCCACCACGCCGTCGTGCTGTCAGAGTTCTCCTTCAACTTTTCCTCCCTCCTTGATGGATCAAGAAGGAGGAGACATCCCCGGTCTGTAGGTGTGTTGAACGCGGAGACGCCGAACGTTCGGTGTTTCGGATTGGATCGCCGCGAGTACGACTCCATCAACCGCGTTCATAGTGACGCTTCCACTTTGCGATCTTCAACGGTATGAAGATGCTCTACCTCTCTTGTTGCTAGTTTCTCCTAGTTTGGTCTTGGTGTGATGTAGGATTTTTTTTGAATTGTTACTACAATCCCCATTAGTGGCATCCGAGCTAGGTCTATGCATAGATTCTATGCACGAGTAGAACACAAGTAGTTGCGGGCAATGATTTGTTCAATTTTCTTACCGTTACTAGGCTTATCTTGATTCGGCGCCATCGTGGGATGAAGCGTCCTGGACCGCTTTACACGTACTCTTACGTGATACTGGTTCCACCGCCCGACTTGCACTTGTTGCATAAGGTGGCTAGCGGATGTCTGTCTCTCCCACTTTAATGGGATCGGATTCGATGAAGAGGGTCCTTATGAAGGGTAAATAGCAATTGGCATATCACCGTTGTGGCTGTGACGTAGGTAAGGAACGTTCTTTCAAGAAACCCATATCAGCCACGTAAAACTTGCAACAACAATTAGAGGACATCTAACTTGTTTTTGCAGGGTATGCTATGTGATGTGATATGGCTAAAAGGATGTGATGATATATATGTGATGTATGAGATCGATCATGTTCTTGTAATAGGATTCACCAGTTGCATGTCGATGAGTACGATAACCGGCAGGAGCCATAGGAGTTGTCTTAATTTATTGTATGAGATGTGATGCCATGTGATTACTTCACTTTATTGCTAACCGTTAGCCATAGAAGTATAAGTAATAGTTGGCGAGACGACTTCACGAAGACACAATGATGGAGATCATGATGATGGAGATCATGGTGTCATGCTGGTGACAATGATGATCATGCTGCGTTCCGGAGATGGATATCAAAGGTGCAAGATGATATTGACCATATCATGTCACTATATGATTTGCATGTGATGTTTATCATGTTTTCTATATCTTATTTTCTTAGAACGACGGTAGTAAATCAGATGACCCCTCACTAAAATTTCAAGAGAAGTGTTCCCCCTAAGTGTGTACCATTGCGAAGGATCGTTGTTTCGAAGCACCACGTGATGATCGGGTGTGATAGATTCTAACCTTTCGCATACAACGGTTGTAAGCCAGATTTACACACGCAAAACACTTAGGTTGACTTGACGAGCCTAGCATGTACAGGCATGGCCTCGGAACACGGGAGACCGAAAGGTCGAACATGAGTGATATGGAGATACGATCAACATGGAGATGTTCACCATTGATGACTAGTATGTCTCACGTGATGATCGGACACGGCCTAGTCGATATGGATCATGTATCACTTGGATGACTAGAGGGATGTCTATCTGAGTGGGAGTTCATTAACTAATTTGATTAGACGAACTTAATTATCATGAACATAGTCTAAAATTGTATTTACAATCTATATTGTAGATCCAATGGCCCACACACATGTCCCACTGAACTTCAACGCGTTCCTAGAGAAAACCAAGATGAAATACGATGGAAGCAACTATGCGCACTGGGTTCGTACGTTGAGGCTCATCCTCATAGATTCCAAAAAAATGTATGTCCTTGATGCACCGCTAGGTGAAGCACCCGTTTTCTCGGAGGCTCAAGCCGTTTTGAACGTCTGGCAGTCGCATAGTGATGATTACTCCCTGGTTCAGTGCGGTATGCTTTACAGTTTAGAACCGGGGCTTCAAAAGCGTTTAGAGAAACATGGAGCATATGAGATGTTCCAAGAGCTGAAACTGGTTTTTCAAGCTCATGCCCGGGTCGAGAGATATGAAGTCTCCGACAAGTTCTTCAGTTGTAAGATGGAGGAGAATGGGTCTGTCAGCGAGCACATACTCAGAATGTTTGGGTTGCACAACAACTTGTATCAACTCGGAGTTAAGCTTCCGGATGACTCGATTATTGACAGAATCCTCGAGTCACTTCCACCTAGCTATAAGAGCTTTGTGATGAACTACAACATGCAAGGGATGGAGAAGACCATTCCCGAGTTGTATTCAATGCTAAAATCAGCGGAGGTGGAAATAAAGAAAGAACATCAAGTGTTGATGGTGAATAAGACCACCAGTTTCAAGAAAGGCAAGGGTAAAAAGAACTTCAAGTAGGACGGCAAAGCAGTTGCCGCGCCCGGTAAACCAGCTGCTGGGAAGAAGCCAAAGAATGGACCCAAGCCTGAGTCTGAGTGCTATTATTGCAAGGGAACCGGCCACTGGAAGCAGAACTTCCCTAAGCACTTGGTGGATAAGAAGGCCGACAACGTCAAATGTATATATGATATACATGTTATTGATGTGTACCTTACCAGCGCTCGTAGTAGCTCCCAGGTATTTGATATCGGTGCAGCTGCTCAGATTTCTAACTCGAAATAGGAGCTGCGGAATAAGCGGAGGCTGGCGAAGGATGAAGTGACGTTGCGCGTTGGGAATGGTTCCAAGGTCGATGTGATCGTCGTCGGCATGCTGCCTCTACATATACCTTTGGGTTAGTTTTAAACCTTAATAATTGTTATTTAGTATCAGCTTTAAGCATGAACATTGTATCGGGATCTCGTCTGATGCGAGATGGCTACTCATTTAAATATGACAATAATGGTTGTTCTATTTATATGAGAGATATGTTTTATGGTCATGCCCCGCTGGTCAATGGTTTATTCTTAATGAATCTAGAACGTGATGTTACACATATTCATAGTGTGAGTACAAAAAGATGTAAGGTTGATAATGATAGTCCCACATACTTGTGGCACTGCCGTCTTGGTCATATCGGTGTCAAACGCATGAAGAAATGTGGGGACCCCGACTAGCAAGTCGAGTTCGCCGTGCCTAGTGACCCCAAGGATCAATGTTCACTGAACACAGATACTGAATAATAGAGTCTTACATCCAAGTACCGAAATTATTACATCAAACGACCAGAAGGTCGGGTTCAAGAGCGAGGCCTAAGGCCAAACTAAACAGATACATCGAGTAGCGGAAACTCGTAAGGGCTAAGCGGTGCCCATGCCATCAAGCCTACACCGACAGGCATTCTGACTTGGAAGCGTCCTAGATCGCAGGTTCGTCTCCGACGGCGTACTCATCGCCAAACTCCGGTCCTTCCATGTCTGGTCAATAATATAACCAGTGGCAAGCCAATGAGTACTTTGAATGTACTCGCAAACAGCCCATGATATGAACATTTATAGCGAAGAATAACAATAACATATCTTTAGTGGAATACAATTTGGTGGAATGATCAGGTACATGCAACAAGTTAAAGAATTACTCTTTAAGAACAGGTTACAGATATCGACATATCTGACCCAAGTGCTGAACACACCGGGTTCACCCTATATGCCAAGTCATCGGACTTGTCATAACCTCAATGTATTAATGAGGGCTAAACCATCCGGGTTTACCCTATATGCCAAGTCATCAGACTTGGTCATATTATTACTCTCTTAACAACACCTTTTTAGCACCACACACACTCACTCACACTTGGTTTATGCGGAAACACTGGACGTAGTTTAAGCAGCACCACCCATCTATCCTTGACCGTGGACACGGCTATTCGAATAGTTTACACTCTGCAGAGGTAGTACGCTGGACCCATGAGAAACGGGAAACTTCCGTGTCATCCATGACTCGCGGTATATCACATATACCCGAGGTAAGTACCCGATCATCATCTTTCCCTTGACGATACTAGACAAAGAGGTCCACTCGATTGGTACCCAGCCCACATGTTGTACGTCTTACGAGCACCGACTCTGGACAGTATCAACCATGCGGGGACCAACGGTGTGCCTGGAACTCATAATAATGGCATAGTCGTCCTACCTGGCACGACCCCATCACGAGAGTGACACCAATCACTCCCGCCACTAGTAATGTGACTCTTTGCTAGTACCGACCAGAGTAATCAACAAAGCCCCGTCCCATAAAGGGGTATCGTGGTCATACTGGTAAGGTTGGGACGGTCGACACATTATAAATCTAATCCCATTTCCGAAACCATACCCACACAAAAACACCGGTGCATCACTTCACCAAAAGTGATCACCAACTCATTATCACCCTCGGGCATTAGTGGCACCCGACGGGGTTTTCATAAACTCTTGATTTAACTCATCATCATGCTTGTGAGAATATGCTCTATCTTTACTTGTCAACATGGTAATAGCATGACCCTCACGGGGTAGGGTCAAGCTCAATGCAATGATCTTACTCTACTAGTCAACATGACAGTAGCATGATCCTCATAAGTGGTAGGGTCAAGCTCATCATGCTTGTGCTCCGAGGAGCAAAATGAATAACATTACTACCATGCAAGTGCTTCGATGAAGCCTTCGGTACCATCACATCAATGATGAACCGGCACTGTGATTTTATGCAACGAAAAGTACTTGCTATACTAGCGTACATCATTTCATATGCTTAAGTCATGGAAAAAGGGCTGCTTGCCTTGGTCAGCTAGGTATCCGGGGTCTTCCCCTCCGGATCCTCCGTCACTCGGTAACTCTACCGTCGAGAAAGGAATAAATAAATAATAGCTCTCACTAAAACAGATCACAAAGTGCTTTTAAAAATGTTGCAAAGTTTGAATAAATTCAGTTTATTATTTTGGAACATGTTTCCTATAGTTTTTATTAGCTAAGCATATTTATTTAAAAGAAAATAGAAGCAAACAAGTGCTTTTTAATATCATTTTATTATACCAAAATAGTTTCTGTTTTGATAAATGTCAAACACTACAGAATCAAATACTACACATTTTTAGAAAACTACTGGTGGAAGAATCATATTTTTCTACTGGCTAAATATTTTTATAAAAATCATTTAAGTTACTGGATTAAAATAAAAGGAAAAGGCCAGGGGGAACAGATCCAGCCGGCCCAGCCAGCAGACCTGGCCACCAAGCGCGCGCGGGCCAGGTTCAAACCTAGCCTGTGGGCCCCTGGGTCAGCGTCAGCGGCTGTGCGCGTTGGCTGCCCCAGGACACCGACAGGTGGGCTCCACCTGTCGGGTCCTTCTCCTACCTCCAGCCAGAGAGGTGGAGACGGACGCCGGCGAGGCTGCCGTTGTCCTCAGGCCAATCTAGGAGCGGGAACGGGTCCCTCGTGCCTCCGCCTACCTGCTCGTGGTCGGGACGTCACCGGAGATGGTCTGGGTCGCCGGCGACGAGGTGACCGTGGCAGAAGGGTTTCGGGTTGGTGTTGAACTAGTGACTAGAATCACGGATTCACTCGGGAAAGTTGGGGGAAATGTTCCTGGTGTCAAGGGGAGTGTAATGGGAGGTCGGGCAGCACAGGAGTCGACGTGTAGCCGGAGATCGACCGGAGCTCCGAGGCGGAGGGGCCTCGGTCGATCTCGAGCACCGGGGCTCTACGAGCTCGACTGGGTGGCTAGGGGGTGTCTACTGGTTGTGCTGAAGCTGCTTGGAGGGTGCTGGGGTGCCGGGGGGACCTATTTATAGGCCAGCGACGGTGACCCGACTCGGGCGCGCCGGTGACTCACCGTGGCACGCGTGCGAGCACACTGAGGTGTTGGCCGCAAAACCACGGGTTCGGGACGTGGTTTAGGACCTCCTGGTGCATCGGCCGCAGAGGGAAAGCGAGTGGGGTCGAGCCGCAGCGACCTTGCATGCTCGGCCATGTCGGGCGCGCACGGGCACGCGGGTCTCCTGAGCTCTTGCGTGAGGGGAGAGGGTCCCTGGGGTAGCTTTGCACTGAATGGTTGTCGGGGGAGTGTTTGGACATAACTGGGGAGGTTGGGACCGGCCGGGGCGTCGTCCCCATGCGGGAGGCTCTCTGTAGCGCGCCCAGAGCGCAGTTTTGGCATGCCACGACATGTTGGCGCGCTCTGGGGTACTTGGGACGTGTCCTCCATGTTCTGAGTGTTGTTGGGAGTGTGCCTAGCCGTTGTGGTTTAGTGGGAGCCCGAGCTGGTCAAGGGAGCAAGGAACACTAGTGTTGCCAGTACTGCCCTTCGGCTCAAATTAGAGTTCTTCTCACTTGTGCTTGGAGTTGGGGAGGGGCTGATTGACTGGGTGCTCAGGGTGTTCTGGGACTCTAACCCACCAAGTTTGGGGCCTTGCCATAGGGTAAAACAGTGGCTAGGAGGGTTTTTACCTTCCTGTCACTAGGTGTTCGACAGTGACTTGGGGTGCTTCCACTCCACCACTGGAAATGAAACTTAACAGGTTTGGTCTTGGGGTAAAAACAAGGGGTTTCAGCAAATTTGAGCTCCATTGAACCAGTTTGGCTTTGTAAACTTGAAAATGCCTCAAAATGACCAGTACTGTCCTTTACAAAGGAAGTGTGGCCAAACAGAGTCTCCCAAATCCCATCTTTGGTGTGGAGTCCTCATTTGGGGTGTCAAACACCTCTGCAAAGTTTCAGCTCCATAGGAGAAACTTTGCAATGTAGAGTTGTTCCAACTCTTCTTTGGACAGAGAGGGTTTTGTTCTCATTAGGTGCACTTCCCCACCTTGGATCAAGGTGAGATTTTAGGTGAGCACCTAATATGGCTTGGGAGGGCACATGTAATTTTATGGGAATTTACTGAGATAATTTCCTTTGGAAACATCTCAAAAAGCTAAAACAGACAGAAATGGTTTTCAGGGTTTTACTCAAATAATATTAATATAAAATAGGTTTGAAAATCTTATATATGGAAATTATATGTCCTTGTGAGCTTCCATGAATTTACTCAGAATTTTCTAAGGCAGGAAAGCAATTTTCCTTGTGGGAATATCATTACTGGCCTTAGAAATAGACATAAATATAAAATAGGAAAATAATATTTTAAATCACCAATTAATGTTTTTAATGAACGAAAATAATATTTGGATCAGATCACCAACTTTGGTTGGAAGTGCCACTTGGCTTCATGAGCTAGTAGTGTATCCCAACATGGTGAAGGTGATCTTGATATAAAGGAAAAAAGATTTTTGAAGAGAGCAAAATAATAAGTTTTCATGGGTTTGAGTCATCAAACAAGCAAGCATTCACTCATACAAGGGTTCACATTGCACTCACAACATTATTTGAAAAAAGTTTTAACAAGCTCTGATTTTTGCAACATAAAATACTTGTGGTGAAAAACAGGGTGTGACAAGAAACACCATACAGATGGACTTTTGGAGTCTCTTGATTTTGCATAACTTGACACATGCGAACCTACCTCAAGGGCAAGATGACCAAGACTCCGTTCTCCGGAACAATGGAGCGAGCAACCAACTTGTTGTAAATAATACATACCGATATATGCGGTCCAATGAGCGTCGAGGCTCGCGATGGCTATCGTTATGTTCTCACCCTCACTGATGACTTAAGCAGATATGGGTATGTCTACTTAATGAAACACAAGTCTGAAACCTTTGAAAGGTTCAAGGAATTTCAAAGTGAGGTAGAGAATCAACGTGACAAGAAAATAAAGTTCATACAATCTGCTCGTGGAGAAGAATATTGGAGTCACGAGTTTGGCACGCACTTAAGAAAATGTGGATTTGTTTCACAACTCACGCCGCCTGGCACACCTGAGCGTAACAGTGTGTCTGAATGTCGTAATCGCACTCTATTGGATATGGTGCGCCCTATGATGTCTCTTACTGATCTACCGCTATCATTTTGGGGATATGCATTGGAAACTGCCACATTCACTTTAAAAAGGGCACCGTCTAAATCCGTTGAGACGACACCGTATGAATTATGGTTTGGCAAGAAACCTAAGCTGTCGTTTCTGAAAGTTTGGGGATGCGATGCTTATGTCAAGAAACTTCAACCTGAAAAGCTCGAACCCAAATCGGAGAACTGCGTCTTCATAGGATACCCTAAGGGTACTATTGGGTATACCTTCTATCTCAGATCCGAAGGCAAGATATTTGTTGCCAAGAATGGATCCTTTATGGAGAAAGAGTTTCTCTCGAAAGAAGTGAGTGGGAGGAAAGTAGAACTTGATGAGGTAATTGTACCTCCTCTCGAACCAGAGAGTAGCGCAGCACATGAAAATGTTTCTGGGGTGCCTGCAACGGCTAGGGAGGAAGTTAATGATGATGATCATGAAACTTCGGATCAAGTTAGTACTGAACTTCGTAGGTCCATGAGGACACGTTCCGCACCAGAGTCGTATGGCAACCCTGTCATGGAAATCATGTTGTTAGACAACAGTGAACCTTCAAACTATGAAGAAGCAATGGCGGGCCTAGATTGCAACAAATGGCTTGAAGTCATGTAATCCGAGATAGAATCCATGTATGAGAACAAAGTATGGACTTTGGTGGACTTGCCCGATGATCAGCGAGCCATAGAAAATAAATGGATCTGTAAGAAGAAGACTAACGGGATGGTAATGTGACCATATATATGGCTCGACTTGTTGCTAAAGGTTATCGACAAGTTCAAGGAATTGACTATGATGAGACTTTCTCACCCGTAGTGATGCTGAAGTCCGTCCGAATCATGTTAGCAGTAGCCGCATTTTATAATTATGCGATCTGGCAAATGGATGTCCAAATGGTATTCCAGAATGGCTTTCTTAAGGAAGATTGTATATGATACAGCCGGAAGGTTTTGTCGATCCTAATAATGCTGACAAGCCATGCAAACTCCAGCGATCCATCTATGGGCTGGTGCAAGCATCTCAGAGTTGGAACATTCGCTTTGATGAGGTGATCAAAGCGTTTGGGTTTGTACAGACTTATGGAGAAGCCTGTATTTACAAGAAATTGAATGGGAGCTCTGTAGCATTTCTCATATTATATGTGGATGACATATTGTTGATGGGAAATGATATAGAACTTTTGGCAAGCATAAAGGCCTATTTGAATAAGTGTTTTTCAATGAAGGACCTTGGAGAAGATGCTTACATATTAGGCATCAAGTTCTATAGAGATAGACCGAGACGCCTCATAGGTCTTTTACAAAGCACATACCTTGACAAGATATTGAAGAAGTTAAATATGGATAAGTGCAAGAAGGGGTTCTTGCCTGTATTGCAAGGTGTGAGGTTGAGCACAGCTCAACAACCGACCACGACAGAAGATAGAGAAGAGATGAGTACCGTCCCCTATGCTTCAGCCATAGGTTCTATTATGTATGACATGCTGTGTACCAGACCTGATGTGAACCTTGCCATAAGTTCGGTAGGGAGGTACCAAAGTGATACATGAGTGGATCACTGGACAACGGTCCAGAATATCCTTAAGTACCTGAAAAGGACTAAAGATATGTTTCTCGTTTATGGAGGTGCCGAAGAGCTCGTCGTAAAGGGTTACGTCGATGCTAGCTTCGACACAGATCCGGATGACTCCAAGTCACAAATCGGATACATGTATATTTTGAATGGTGGGCCAGTGAGCTGGCGTAGTTGCAAGCAAAGCGTCGTGGCGGCATCTACGTGTGAAGCGGAGTACATAGCTGCTTCGGAAGCATCACAGGAAGGAGTCTGGATGAACGAGCTCATCACCGACCTAGGAGTGATTCCCAGTGCGTCGGGCCCTATGACTCTCTCTTTTGTGACAACACTTGAGCTATTGCCATTGCCAAGGAGTCCAGGTTTCACAAGAAGACCAAGCACATCAAGCGCCGCTTCAACTCCATTCATGGATACATCCAGAATGGAGATATAGATATTTATAAAGTACATACGGATCTGAATGTTGCAGATCCGTTGACTAAACCTCTTCCACGAGCGAAACATGATCAACACCAGAACTCTATGGGTGTTTGATTCATCACAATGTAACTAGATTATTGACTCTAGTGCAAGTGGGAGACTCTATGAAATATGCCCTAGAGGCAATAATAAAGTGGTTATTATTATATTTACTTGTACATGATAATTGTCTATTGTTCATGCTATAATTGTATTAACCGGAAACCGTAATACATGTGTGAAAACATAGACCACAACATGTACCTAATGAGCCTCTAGTTGACTAGCTCGTTGATCAATAGATGGTCATGGTTCCCTGATCATGGACATTGGATGTCATTGATAAGGGGATCACATCATTAGGAGAATGATTTGATGGACAAGACTCAATCCTAAGCATAGCACCAGATCGTGTAGTTCGTCTGCTAGAGCTTTTATGAAGTCAAGTATCATTTCCTTAGACCATGAGATTGTGCAACTCCCGAATACCGTAGGAGTGCTTTGGATGTATCAAACGTCACAACGTTAGTCAATGATTATAAAGGTGCACTATAGGTGTCTCCGAAAGTGTCTGTTGGGTTGGTATGAATCAAGACTGGGGTTTGTCGCTCCGTGTGACGAAGAGGTATCTCTGGGCCCACTCGGTAATGCACCATCACAATGAGCTCAATGTGACTAAGGATTTAGCCATGAGATGATGTGTTATGGAATGAGTAAAGAGACTTGCCAATAAGGATATTGAACAAGGTATAGGGATACCGACGATCGAATCTTGGTTAAGTATCATACTGGTAGACAAAGGGAATTGCATACGGGATTGAGTGAATCCTCGACATCGTGGTTCATCCGATGAGATCCCGCTGTTGGTTATTGGCCGGAGAGATGTCTCAGTCATGTCTGCATGGTTCCCGAACCCGTAGGGTCTACACACTTAAGGTTCAGTGACGCTAGAGTTGTTATGAGAATTGTATATGTGGTTACCGATGGTTGTTCGGAGTCCCGTATGAGATCCCGGACGTCACGAGGATTTCCGGAATGGTCCGGAGGTAAAGATTTATATATGAGAAGTCCAGTTTCGGTCGCCAGAAAAGTTTTGGGTTTTATCGGTATTATACCAAGACCAGAGGGTCCCGGGGGTCCACTTGTCCCGGAGGGCTACATGGGCTGAAAGGGTAAGGGATACAGCCTCTGGTGGGCTGGTGCGATCAAGGGAGGAGGCCCAAGGCGCATAGGGGCCAAACCCTAGGGTGTGGGGGCTGCCTTGGGTGGCAAGCCACCCCCTTGGGCGCCGCCCCTCCTCCTCCTAGGGCTGCCGCACCACCTAGGGTTTCCCAATGGGTGGCCGCACCCCCTCTCCCTCCCTCCTATAAATAGTGGAGGTATTGGGAGGGCTGCACACACCCGTCTCTCTCTCCCTCGGCGCAGCCCTACCTCTCCACCTCTCCTCCTCCGTGGTGCTTGGTGAAGCCCTGTCGGAGAGCCACAAATTCCATCGCCACCACACCGTCGTGCTGCCGGAGTTCTCCCTCAACTTCTCCTCCCTCCTTGCTAGATCAAGAAGGAGGAGACCTCCCTGATCTAGAGGTGTGTTGAACGTGGAGACAACGAACGTTTAGTGTTTTGGATCGGAGCGCCCCGAGTACGACTCTATCAATCACATTCATAGTAACGCTTCCGCTTTGCGATTTTCAACTTATGAAGATGCTCTACCTCTCTCGTTGCTGGTTTCTCCTAGTTTGATCTTGGTGTGACATAGGATTTTTTTTGAATTTTTACTACGATCCCCAACATCTTAAACTTAGCAAGCTCTATCGTGGTCTTCTCTACACCGACTTTCAAAAGCCGATTCTCCTCTCCAAAGTCTCAACCGACTTGAGTTTGGCTTCAGCTATCAAGGTTTTCGGTTTAATATCCTTCCAAGCGGATGCTTGTTTTTCATCCCTCTTCTTGAGGGCTTCCTTCATGGTCACTAGAGAAATGGAATTCTTCAGCCTCTCAGAAAGGCGATCTGACAAGACAGCCTGAGTCGGATAAGGAAACACAACTTAATGGAGTATTAGTCGAATGGAAAGGACATACCTTTTGTTGTTCGATTTTCCAACTCGAGTCACTTGCTCTTTGCTTTCTCTGCCTCAAGGCTCAGTCGGAGTTCCTACAACACCTTTTCAATGGCCTCATTGCGGCTCACAAGCCCACAAGTAGTCTGCAATCAACAAATACAAGAGAGGCATAACATTATGTCGTAACTCTAAGACTACCGCCGACTACCACAGTCAACGATAGCCTCGTGGACTACACCCAGTGGGTGTGCTCAGCGCACCCCCACCGAATGACAGAGGATAAGGGATCCGTACCCAACTGGCCTCTATCGGTCAAAATGAGGAAACTGAGACTACTGCCGACTGCTTCAGTCGACAGTAGACTTGGGGACTACACCCAGTGGGTGCGCTTAGCGCGCCCCCACTAGAAGGATGGAAGAAAGGAAAGGGCTCCGTACCCTTGTGGACTTTGTCGAACATTGATACATCTCCATCGTATCTACTTTTCCAAACTCTCTGGCCCTTGTTTTGGCCTCTAATTTCCTTGATTTGAATGGAACTAACCCGGACTGACGTTGTTTTC
This sequence comes from Hordeum vulgare subsp. vulgare, assembly GCF_904849725.1. Taxonomy (NCBI): domain Eukaryota; kingdom Viridiplantae; phylum Streptophyta; class Magnoliopsida; order Poales; family Poaceae; genus Hordeum; species Hordeum vulgare. The sequence goes on from NC_058519.1 coordinate 443,578,338, forward strand.
AGCAGAATTGCCATGGTGTTGTTTTTGCACAGAAATAAAAGTTCTCGGAATGACCTAGAAATTTACGAGGATATTTTATGGAATATATAAAAAATACTGGCGCTAGAATCAACTCGAGGGACGGAGCCAGGAGCTCACAAGCCCACCAGACCCACCCCCCCTTGCCGGGCCTGGCAGGCTTGTGACCCCACGGGACTCCGCCGCCTCCAATTCCAGCTCTATATATTCTCCTTCGACCGGAAAAAATCAAGGAGAAGAGTTCATCACGTTTTACGATACGGAGCCGCCGCCACCACATGTTCTTCCTCTGGAGGGCAGATCTGGAGTCCGTTCTGGGCTCCGAAGAGGGGGAATCGACGCCTTCGTCATCATCAACCATCCTTCATCGCCAATTCCATGATGCTCTTCACCATGTCCGCCGTCACGGGGTCCTACGGCTACATCGCGCCAGAGTACGCGTACACAAAGTGCAAGGTCAGGGTTTGGTTTTTACCAAAGACAGCTTGGGCCATGTTGGAGATATGTCCCTTTCAGCCGGCCAGCTCTTGTTGCACAGTATCCAACTTAGCTTCTGCTTTTTCTGTTCGTTTTACCAAGGCATCTTGATCAGCTTGAGCCTTTTTGAAGTCGGCTTTTAGCTTCTCCATCTCAGATAAGATCAGTTGACACTTCTCTTCTGATTTTCCCCGGGCATCCTGCTGATCGGCTAAATTTTTCTTTAAATCGCCAAATGCCGATTCAGCTTGAGTAAGTGATTCCTGTCGAAATATATTGTCAAGGGGCAAGTCTCAGAATTATTGCAAGCAACATCCCTGACACTTGGGGGCTAATGTATAATTTTTTAGACAAAATTATACAGTATCAAGACCCGGCTCATCTTTTTACAGATGACCCCACCCTTGGGGGTTACATGTCGAAAGTTTTCTTCAATTATCAAGACCCGGCTCATGTTTTTACAGATGACCTGGCCCTTGGGTGTTACAGGTCGAAAGTTTTCTTCAATTATCAAGACCCGACTCTTATTTTTACAGATGACCCGGCCCTTCGGGGTTACAGGTCGAAAGTTTTCTTCAATTATCAAGAGCCGGCTCATCTTTTTATAGATGACCCGACCCTTGGGGGTTACATGTCAAAAGTTTTCTTCAATTATCAAGACCCGGCTCATCTTTTTACAGATGACCCGGCCCTTGGGGGTTACAGGTCGACAGATTCATTTTATTATCAAGACCCGGCTCACCTTTTTACAGATGACCCGGCCCTTGGGGGTTACAGGTCGAAAGTTTTCTTCAATTATCAAGACCCGGCTCATCTTTTTACTGATGACCCGGCCCTTGGGGGTTACAGGTCGAAAGTTTTCTTCAATTATCAAGACCCGGATCATCTTTTTCAGTTGACCCGGCCCTTGGGGGTTATAGGTCGGCAGATTCATTTTACTATCAAGACCCAGCTCATCTTTTTACAGATGACCCGGTCCTTGGGGGTTAATAAGGATAATACAATATGCAATAAGACGTACCTCATGTTTGTTCTTCAGCATAAGAAGCAGACTTTTTTCCATCTCATAACTCGCCTCCACGCGACTTGTAAAGCCCGAGCAAAGTTCTCTGAATTCAAGATTTTCATACTGGGAGAGCTTAGCCTTGGAAAGTTCATACTCAATAGAAGGTTGAGCTGATGATGATACATGCTTCGACAAAACTGTTGAGGCCGGCTTAGAGAAGCGAGTGCCGGTGATAACCACAACGTCTGCGTGTTCTGCTGTTTTCAATGGACTTGGCGGATTAGGCGTTTCCATGGTTCCCTTGGGCGAGCTTGGGAGATCCACTTGATCTTCAGGTTTATCTTGGGCCGGGTTATCCTGGATCGGTGCCGATTTTTCAATAGGCTCTGAAGCTATAATGGGAGTTGACCCCCCAGTTTTCCTTTTCTTCGCCTGTGCCCTAAAAGGGAAAGGGGGTGCGCTTAAAGAAACAGACATTACCATCATCAGAACAACGTAAGTGTTATAAAAGACTTACCCTGGGACGCGGATCATCGGCGGAAGTGCTGACATCACTGTGTGGCCTGATGAAGGAGGAGAACTCTGCAAAAATAACACCTCAAGATGTGAGCGAGTTATAAACGCGATCCAAAAGGAAATGAAGAGGTTCTATTACAAGATACCTCATTTTGCCTTTTCTTGGTTTTTGTTGGTAACCGGACATTAAGTCTCCAGAATGACTCCGAGTTTTCCGATTGGAAACATGTTGTGCTTTCTTGAACAGGAAATTTGGATCCATACAAGCATTTGGGTGAGAGAAGGGAACTTTCCCACAAATTCGCTAGGCCGACTTAGGTGGAGGAGAAGGTGAGTCGGAGGAAACATAAATACCTCTACGGAGTCTTCCTGGCTTTCATTGTCCTCGTTCTACACAAGAGATATAGAGGCGTAAGCACAAAACTATAAATAATAAATGGCGACTTGGGATTCATTAAAAGAAGATGGATTTTTACCTGTGAAAGTACGTCGCCGACTTGGGATTCGTCGGCGTCAGACAGCTTAGTGACGGCGGCTTGGCTTGCTTCAAGGCCATCTTTTTTGGCCTCCTGGACCAGAATTTGTCACCTTTCTAAAATGGCATTTTTTATTATAAGAAGTCATAGCTCAAGTAAGACGGAAGGAATAAGGTAAAGGCGGGTTAAGTTATTTACCTTTGGTGTCGGGTTGATCTTGCAGAACGGCTTAAGACCTATTTGGCCGCACTTGGCTAAGGGTTCGCCGGTCAATTTCTTGATGATCGTTACGATATCATTTTCTGTTAGTGTTGTGTGGAAGTAGCATCGGGGATGATCCAGGGAGCCGTCAAAGTCACAGATTAATCCATCCCGGCGACTGAAGGGGAGGATATGCCATTCGACCCAGCAGCGGATTAAGTCAACCCCAGTAAGGCCGTTGTTTGTCAGAGATCTTAACTCGGACAGTACTGAGATAAAATCTGACTCCTCCTCTTCGGTGAGCTTGTCTGGGAGTTTGAAATTTGTTGGAAGGCGCTCCTCCCTATAGCCAAGAAGCTTGTTTTCACCCTCAGGCGAAGTTTCCTGGCAGTAAAACCAAGACTCGCCCCAGCCTTTGGGATGGCTAGGCCTGGCAAGTGAAGGTAATGAACTATCCCTACGACGTTGAACATTGACACCTCCAAGATCCAAGCTAGGGCCATTGGAAAATTCTGTCCGGCAATTCGAATGGAAGAAATACCAAAACAAAGGAACTGAAGGTTCCATCCGCAAGTAGGCCTCACAGAACACCTGGAACTGACATAAATTGCTTATCGAGTTGGGCCCTAAGTCTTGGAGGCGGACATTCATGAAAGTCATGGCATCTCTGAGGAATTTTGATCCGGGCGGTTTAAAACCCCGTTCAAGGTGCTCAGAAAAAACAACTATTTCCCCTTCCTTCGGGTTTGGGATCTCCTCTCCTAACCCGGAACGCCAACCCATAACCTCTTGAGGGTCCAGATTCCCCATTTTCACACAGTTTTTGAGGAGAGTTTCGTCAACCTTGGTCGGGAGCCAATCATTTTTAAAAACGGCACCCATGCTACAAAGGGAGAAATTACGGGTAAGTTAACTCGCCAAGCGCTTACTAAATGGTGAAATAGATTCATTGACTCGCCAAACAATTTTCCTGATAGCTAAGGGAGTTTATTGACTCGCCGATACAGGGCCGGGTCAGAATACCAGGGCGACTTATGAAATTCTTACTACTTAAAGAAAAGATGGTTCAGAACTTCAGAGGTGTTCGCCAAAATGGTGAAATATGAATCTATAAACAGGTTTCACGCGATAGGCAGTAATATATGGATCTACAGAACAGGCAAAAATGAATGCAAAAGGTCTGAATAAATGGCCTATGACTAGGGTGAAAACAGTACAATTGATCTGGTGAAATCCTTTCTAGGTCTTCAAACCAAGGCTAGGAAACTAAGGGTATGGAAAAAGTTGATGTGCTCACTGTCTTCATCACGAACTAACCAGTGATTACAGAACCATTCAAGGTGTTCTAAGGAAATTGCGGTCATGAGCCTCGAGAAGCTAAGGTATGCCTCTAATGGCGGGGAACTGACCTGGTAATAGCGGCTGGAGGCGACCGAGGAAAGATCCACGGCGAGTGTCGCGCGTTCAGCGGACGTCGGAGTGCGTCGGGTGCGGCGGATGGCGACGAAGCTCTCGGGCGGCGACGAAGTTCTCGGGTGGCGGCGGAGCTCTCGGGCGGCGACGAAGCTCTTGGTTCGATGGCGAGGAAGAAGGGGGCGACAAGATGGGTAGGTGGAAATGTGCCCTGTCCCCTCCTCCCGCCTATTTATCAGGTCAGGCGATGGGATCGAGGCGCCACGAGCAGGAACTGCCAAAAAGGATAAATATTCGCCATGATGGCGCCCCAAAATTTTCGGGATATCGATACCGAAGGATCCGTTGGAGATTACGTCATCATCTCTCCTGAGATTAAAGGGATAAGAAGGCGCCAACAAGAAGTGGTTCGGCGACTTATGTTTTTTCGCAACAGATGGCGGTTTAACGGATGGTACATAAAAAGAGTGAGATGAATCGCCCCTAACTGGGTGAGGATATTGGCGTGAAGAAATTCAAGTCAATCTGGGGCCTAATGTTGGGGATATTATCTGTTGGGTAACCCGCCCTAGTTGGGCCGGGTCACCAAAGTTGGCGATTCATCTCCAAGTGGTTCTGGCCTTGTTGGGAAGATCTCCAAGTCTTGGAAAGATGGCGACTTAGATATAGGAAGGATCACGATTTATGTAAAGGAAAGGACTCTTGTAAACCCTAAGGGCTCGACCTGTATATAAAGACGAGTCCCAGGGAAGGAGAGGACAGGTTAGAAATCATCGAGTGCTAGGTCAGGCGAGTTACGCCCCCTTGTAATCGAGACACCATAAATACAAACACCAAGTAGGACGTAGGCCTTTACCTCCTCACGAGGGGCCGAACCTGGGTAAATCTCTGTCTTGCTCCCGCACAACCCCTTTGAGTCGCCACCAAGGTGCGATGGATCCAACACCAAGTCCTTTCACGAGGATATCTGCTGTGACAAAACCACGACACCGTTCGTGAGTAATCTCATCATAGGCTTGCTGGACGGTGATGGGTTGGATGAGATCTATCATGTAATCGAGTTAGTTTTGATGGGGATTGATCCCTAGTATCCACTATGTTCTGAGATTGATGTTGCTACTACTTTGCTATGCTTAATGCTTGTCACTAGGGCCCGAGTGTCATGATTTCAGATCTGAACCTATTATGTTGCCATCAATATATGTGTGTTCTTGATCGTATCTTGCAAGTTGTAGTCACCTACTATGTGTTATGACCCGGCAACCCCGGAGTGACTATAGCCGGTACCACTCCCGGAGATGACCATAGTATGAGGAGTTCATGTATTCACTAGGTGCTAATGGTTTGTTCCGGTTCTCTATTAAAAGGAGAACCTTAATATCCCTTAGTTTCCATTAGGACCCTGCTGCCACGGGAGCGATGGACAACAGATGTCATGCAAGTTCTTTTCCATAAGCACGTATGACTATATACGGAATGCATGCCTACATTACATTGATGAACTGGAGCTAGTTACATATCTCCCCATGTTATAACTGTTACATGATGAATGTCCTCCGGCATAATTATCCATCACCGATCCAATGCCTATGAGTTTTCCCTACTGGTCCTCGCTACGTTACTTTGCCGTTACTGCTGTCACTGCTGCTACTGTTACCGCTACTGCTGTCACTGCTACTACTGTTGCCGTTGTTGCTATCACACTACTTTGCTACTGAAACTTTGCTGCAAATACTAAGTCTTTCAGGTGTGGTTGAATTGACAACTCAACTGCTAATACTCAAGAATATTCTTTGGCTTCCCCTTGTGTCGAATCAACAAATTTGGGTTGAATACTCTACCCTCAAAAACTGTTGCGATCCCCTATACTTGTGGGTTATCAAACATACAAAAGGAAAAAAACTACCACGGACTGATATAGTCAACGGTAGCCTCGGGGACTACACCTAGTGGGCGCGCTCAGCGCGCTCCCACTAACACATAGTGGGTGTGATCCTGGGCATGCCCACTCGAGATTCCTAACAAGGACCAAATTCAAAAAATACATGCGTGAAGGACTTACCCGAACGTTCTTCGCCATGGCTTCACTCGCGTCGTACGCCTCCTCAATCGCCCAACCATCACATCCAGTTGATCCAAAGCCTCCTTGCGCGCCTCCTATTGGTCCTCCAGTGTAAGATGGAGCTAGAAGATGCTACGATCCATGGGGTCATATGATGAAGTGGTCAGTGGATATTTTCTGAATGACGCTCCAACTGAAGCGGCCTCCTACGCCACAGGAGTTTTGGCCTTGATGTTCACTCAGCTGGGAGTGGGAGCCTGCTTCAACACTTCCCCAGTTGGAGAAGGGACATCCACGTCGAGTTTGATCACATCCAGCGGCTCTGCACATACCCACAAGATAGTCCAAAGACCACTCGAATATCGAAAGCCCAAATTTCGAATGGATTGCTGGAAAACCTCAAGGATTACCTTTTGATGAAGCGACGTCAACGTCATCTCTACCTTTGTCTGTAGTCTTGGGATCCAGTGAAGTAGTCAAAGTGTCAGGACTACAATAGAAACAAAAAAGCCCAATCATCACTTGGAAGACATTGTTCAAACTAAGACAACTCACTCGGCAAAGATACTTACGCAGAAGCCACAAGCACATCGACCTTGATGCGCGGCAGGACAGTCTTGCAAGGCTTGGAGCTTGAGATATTGGGTTGCTTGGCGGCCTGCTTCGGCACTGCCTCAGACTCACCCCAACCTCATTTGGAGCTACGAGTCAGGATGGCTGAGACACTCGGCTTTGCCGTCGACGGAGTCTTTGGGGCGCTTGCATGGACCCCAGGGTTATCGCGCGTCTTGGAACGGGTTTCAACCTATTTCTCGACTTGGACTTCTTCATACGGAGAAGATTCTTCCTCTTATCCACGCTCCTCCTCGCTCTCTTCCTCTCCTCATCGTCGCCTTCATCGTCCTCGTCGTCCTCCGAGCCCTCTGGGAGCTCGGCGTCCTGGTTTTCCATGTCACTTTCCACGTCAATGGGCGAGCGGTCAATCACTGGTATGGAGCTGACCAGCCCTGTGAAAGCCTGCCACATGAAAGAAGCAAAATCACAAGTGGAAGTTGAAACAACAAAGAAGTTCACTCGGTACGGGTCCTCAATGACTCACCTCATTCGGCTTATTGTACGCTGCGAAGGGTTTCACCTGCCTGGAGCTACTTGGGATGTTTCTCACTAGAGTAATGGCCCTAAGCTTATTCTCTACCGCCTCTTCTCCGAGCTCCTCAGGATGGACTCGAGTCTGATCATCCGAACCTTCATACTACCACATCGAGTGGGCTCTGGCCTGAAGAGGCTGGATCCTATGTTAGAAGAAGACCTCCAAGAGGTCTATCCCGTTCACACCCTTTAGGATCAAGGACACCACTACTATCATCAATACCTCTATGTCGGTCTTCTCCTCTGTGGACAAGGTCACGGTAGGGGACGAGTGGATCCTATCAACCATGAAGGGAGGGAGGCCCGGCTAGCCCTCACCTACTAGGACGTCTTGGCAATAAAACCAAGAGTCCTGGCAGTTCTTCACCGACTCTAGGTAACTCATCTGGGGAAAGCTACTTTTGCTCCTAAGCTGAATGCCTAAGCCGTTGCAAAGCTGCGCTACATTGGTTTCCCCCCCCCCCGAGGAAGAAGACATCTTCACGGTCATCACTCGACATGGGAACAGGCGCTTGAACAAGCCCCAATGCGGGTGGCACCCAAGGAAGTTCTCGCACAAAGACATGAATGCGGACAAATACGAAACAACGTTGGGAGGCAGATGATGGATCTGAGCCCCGAAGAAGGCAAGAAACGCTCGGAAGAAGGGGTGCGAAGGCAGAGAAAAACCTCGCTCGATGTGGGTGACCAAGAGCACCCACTCATTTTTCTAGGGCGCCGACTCAATCTCGCCATCCCCGGGCAGTCGCCAGCTCCTCTGGGAGATGAAGCCTTTGCCCTCCAACTCCAGCAACCGCCCCTCCGAGACGCGGGATAGCATCCAATCGCCCGGGATCCACACTCATGTGAGCACTCCGACGCTCAAGGAGGATCCACGCGACCCCCTCTTGGCCTGCTCGGCCTTCGACATCGCACCCTTCACCATGGTCGGCAGCGGAGAGGTAGCAGCCGGGGATCGACGAAGGCAACCGGCAGTTCTGGTCTTTGGTGGCAAGTGGCGGAAGCGGAGATAGGAAGAACCTGGTTCTAAGACGCGGTCCTCTCTCTCTCTCTTCCGTCCCAAGCCTTAAATACCCAACGACAAGATTCCCCATCGAGCACATTGCTGGTCCGAGGAAGATCTGCAGTATCCCAAGGATCACGCGCATTGTAGTATGACAATGAAATTACAGGCACGGAAATCGAGGAGCGATCCCACTACTTCCACTACCCGCATCTCCGCCGAAACCTCCGCCCCCAGGCATGCTCCCTCAATTCACAAAATCGCGAAAAATCCATCCCACCTCATATCCTAATTGGATTCCATATCCGCGACGTCTGACGAGGTGAGCTAAATGATCTTTTCGCTCGCCCCCCTGCAGGACGCCGATCATTCAGGAAACCAATGAAGACGACCTGATCATCCTTCCCCCAATGGAAGTGGGGATCCGTCCCCGCTTGCCGATTGAGCATGCGGAGTTCAGAGCTTTCGTACACCCAACTTGTGGAATCTATCTTCTCAAAAGATAGTCCATCATCGTCGAGTGCAGACGTACCCGTATGACTAGACAGTCGGAATTCGTCACTCTTGAATCCGTGGAGGTTTGCCGAGAGTCTGAATGACGCTTCCCCGAGCTACAACCCATGAATCTTTGGAGACATCCAAGGAAGTCGTTCACTCGGCCTGCAAAAGCTCAACTGATTCGGGGGCTACTGATGGGGTTGTACATTAGGGGTAGGCCTACGGACTTGCCTCCTTAGGCCTACCTAGGGCCCCTTACGGACACTACTGTCCTTAAATTCACCAGTACAACCTCAGCATCACTCAGTTCAGCAACTGCACTCGGCCTACCCGGAGTCACTCGAACAACCTTGTGTCAGTCAGACGCACCCCGACACTCGGACCAGAGCAAGGTGAAGGCACCGAAGAGGCTGCAACGGCTAAGGACTTAATACATCACTTGAAGTGCAGCGAAGACTCACATTACCAGTAACGCAAAGGGTTAAAGCTGGCGTTTCTAGTAATTTCTCTCTTTATTAGTATTAATTGTCTTGTAATGAAGCTCGGTTGGTCGTGGCAGCAACTATATAAGCCACTCCCAGGCTCTAGCTCAATGGTTCAACACTTTGTAATCTTTTGCACACTCATAAGAAAACATCAGCCTCATGGCTCGAGACGTAGGTGCGTTACCACTTCCGAGTGGGGCCTAAACTCGTAAATCCGAGTGCATCCGCTGTGCCTAGCTAGACTTCGCCCCTTCATTCGTACCCCTGGGTAATATTGTCAGGATCATTCCCACGACATGAGAAAGCAAGTTGGTTGCACACCCCACTTATCTTCAGTGGAGCTTTCATACAGTTATAGCTCTAGTGCATCCTTTTCATGTCAATCTCTAGTCCTCGCATCGATATCTATCGACGCACATCTCCATAACCCATTGGTACGCCTAGTTCATGTGAGACTATCTTCTCCACTTTTACCCCTTTGAAACCTACCACCATATTCTATTCCACCTTTATGCTATGTCCAATGGTTCACACTCATGCATTGCGTGAAGAATAAAAGGTTGATGTAGATTGAAAAAGTATGATCCAATTGCCCGACTTGGACATCATGGTGCTTGACATTTGTAATAAGGGATTTTATTCCCATGCCCCTGGTTTCTTAGCCGTACTCAGTTTTCCCCACACACTCATTTTGTATTAATGTGGTGAAGATAGATCCATGCCTTGCTAGATCCTGCCGCGGTATGGCGACTCCCACATCCCACCTCCCACACTGGCGACTCCATGACGATCTGGATTTCTAGCCGGCGTGCACCTCTCTTGCTCCGCGCATCATCTCAGGTGCACTATCACCACCCCGTACATGCTTTTTCATGGCCAGCATGGGTGGCTCCACGTTGGATCTGGATTTCTCCCCTGGTGCAACTTTTCCGGATGAGGTTTCCTATCACTATGGTTTCTCTGTGCACCCGATGAATCATCGTCGACCTTTCATCATGTTGGTATCTTTTGGTCGTCATGCTTTCCGTCTCATAGAGGATTCCGTGGTTGCGACGCTGGAGTCTGCCATTGGGGGTTCAGCCATTGATCTTATGGTTACTAAGATCACAGACTCGGTTTTTTCCTTCATGGTTTCTTGCAAACAAGTTGGTTTTCATATACTGTATTTACGTTCTTACAATTGTTCCAGTTTTAAGTATTTCTTTCATCTATGGGGTAATGGTGGCCCGAATTGGCATCGGGAATTTTCTCTATGGAAGAAACAATGTGATGCTGAATGGGTATTGGTCAGCCCCTCTAAGCGAAGAGCTGCACTAGGTCAGATGGCAATGCATTCTAGGCCTGAAAGATCATGTTTTAAATCTGGATCATCTACACGCAAGAAGCTTTCTTTTGCAACCCTCTAGCAGTACGAGGTTTGGAAAGGTTATCGGTGCCCTATCACGTAGGATGAACTGTTGACGCTACAAACTGCTGGTTATTTAGTTCCTATGCAGGAGCGTGTCATTATCAGTGCACCACCGTCGGTTGAACCCCGGTGGACGACGGCGACACCACATATTACTTTCGGCATAGTTTGTCAGCCGATGTCACCTCCTGTGTTGTCTGGCACTAAAACTACTATCACCGCGATTGACGGGGTTTCTTCCTCTCCTTGCGTTGATTCAGTATCACCCTCCTCTTCGAGCGGGATTTCAAAATCTTTGGATTAGTCGCTGACGGAAGGCTTCGACTGCGGGCCTGCCCCTGCTCACCCTATTGGGCCATCAATGAACTCTTCTTTGATGGGTCCATATATTCCTTCCTCGCAAGAAGCCCATCAGCAATTTGACGATTTTATCAACGGCATGGTTCAGGAGATATTTTCCTACACAATATGCTTTGAACGTGGACATCTAGCTCCCAACTGCACGTCGCCGATATGCTCTTCCTGCGGCAGGGCGGGCCATTCCAAATCTAACTGTGCTTCTTTTATGCGTAATAATTGTCTTACTTGGAAACGTAAGAGCCCCACCACCTCCCCTGTCGCCAATTTCTCGGGAACCTGTGTTGATCTTTGATACGTCTTCGTCGTATCTATAAGTTTTGATTGTTTCATTCCAATACTCTACAACTTTCATATACTTTTGGCAACTTTTTATACTATTTTTGGGACTAACATATTGATTCAGTGCCTAGTGCCAATTCCTGTTTGTTGCATGTTTTTGTTTCGCAGAATATCCATCACAAACAAAGTCCAAACGTAATAAAAACCTACGGGGATTTTTTTTGGAATATTTATGATTTTTGGGAAGGAGAATCAACGCGAAACGACGCCCGAGGGGGTCACGAGCCCAGGAGGCGCGCCCTGCCCCCCATGCGCACCTGGCAGGCTCGTGACGAATCCCTAAGGAGGTTGGGCCCCTTCTTTCTCCGCAAGAAAGATAATATCCGGAAGAAAAACTGTGTTAAAAGTACACCTCAATCGGAGTTACGGATCTCCGGGAATTTAAGAAACGGTGAAAGGCCAGAATCTGGCAGCGCAGAAACTAAAGGACACAGAGAGAGAGAGATCCAATCTGAGAGGGGCTCTCGCCCCTCCGCCGCCATGGAGACCATGGACCAGAGGGGAAACCCTTCTCCCATCTAGGGAGGAGGTCAAGGAAGAAGAAGAAGAAGGGGGGCTCTCTGCCCCTCCCTACCGGTGACGCCGGAACGCCGCCCGGGACATCATCGTGTGACGGCAATCTACATCAACACCTCTGTCATCTTCACCAACACCTCCATCACCTTCCCCCATCTATATTCAGCGGTCCACTCTCCCGCAACCCTCTGTACCCTCTACTTGAACATGGTGCTTTATGCTTCATATTATTATCCAATGATGTATTGCCATCCTATGATGTCTGAGTAGATTTTCGTTGTCCTATCGGTGATTGATGAATTGCTATGATTGGTTTAATTTTCTTGTGGTTATGTTGTTGTCCTTTGGTGCCCATCATATGAGCGCGCGCGTGGATCACACCATAGGGTTAGTAGTATGTTGATAGGACTATGTATTGGAGGGCAAGGGTGAGAGAAGCTTTAGCCTAGCATAGAAATTGATGCATACAAGATTGAAGGGGGACCAATATATCTTATTGCTATGGTTGGGTTTTACCTTAATGAACGTCAGTAGTTGCGGATGCTTGCTAATAGTTCCAATCATAAGTACATAGAATTCCAATTAAGGGATGACATCCTAGCAGTGGCCTCTCCCACATAAAACTTGTTATCGGTCTAGTAACGTAGTCAATTTCTTAGGGACAATTCCGCAACTCCTACCACCACTTTTCCACACTTGTTAAACTAACATAATTATCTAAGCAGCCCCTAGTTTTTATTTACGTGTTCTTTATTATCTTGCAAACCTATCCTATCACACCTACAAAGTACTGCTAGTTTCATACTTGTTCTAGGTAAAGCGAACGTAAAGTGTGCGTAGAGTTGTATCGGTGGTCAATATACCTTGAGGGAATATTTGTCCTACCTTTATCTCCTCGTTGGGTTCGACACTCTTACTTATTGAGAAAGGCTACAATTGATCCCCAATACTTATGGGTTATCAAAACCTTTTTCTGGTGCCGTTGCCGGGGAGCAATAGCGTGGGGTGAATATTCTCGTGTGTGCTTGTTTGCTTTATCACTAAGTAAGTAGATTTATTTGTTGTTCTAAGTTGTTCTCTATCTTTAGTTATGGATATGGAACACGAAATACCAAAAAAATTAGGTGTACTTGCTACTCATGGAGATGGGGAACCTCCTAAAACCTTCGATGCTCGTTATGTGGAAAATATTTTGCACTTCTTTAATAATCCTGAGAAAACCCCACGCAATTATATAATGGGAGACACGTTGGATCAACGTGAATACTTTAGGGATTATCGCTTGACTCAAAAAGGGAAACTATTATGGGATCAAATTCATATGTTGAAATGGTATGCTTGGGAACTATGCTTCAGATATGATATTACTTGTTTCTCTAGGATGAAGGCTAAACACCTTCCCTTTTCTTGTAAATTTAATGCTAATGAAACCTTGGCTTCTTATGCTAATGGTATGTATGATTACTATGATGTGGAACAAATAGAAGAGTTTGTTGCTTTTATGGGTGCTTATGAAATTGAAGCTTTGTTTAAAAAGTGTGATGATAATGATGATGTTTACCGATCTGAAAATTTGGTTATGCTTCGTTATTGTTATACTAATTATGAATATAATGCCCATATTTATCGATTTATGGAGAAATTCTCTGCTGCCCAAGAAGAGACTAATATTTGGCAGGTAACTATGGAAGAAGAAAATGCTGAAACTGTGAGCTCATTAGATGAAAAAGATGACGAGGAGAGCGAAGAACAAAAGGTGGAAGAGCGGACTAGCTACCCGTGCCCACCTTCTAATGAGAGTAACTCTTCAACTCATGCATTGCTTAATTTCCCTTCGTTCTTACCGTAGTATGAATGCTATGTTGATTGCTATGATCCCTTGGATTCGTTTGAAATATCCCTTTTTGATGAACTTGATAATTGTTATGCTTGTGGCCATGATGCCAATATGAATGATGCTTATGAAGATGAACTTGCTATAGTTCCTTATGTTAAACATGAAATTGTTGCTATCGCACCCACTTATGATAGTCCTATTATCTTTTTCAACTCTCCCAACTACACTATATCGGAGAAGTTTGCTCTTATTAGGGATTACATGGATGGGTTGCCTTCGACTATTACACATGATGATTTTGATAAATATAATATGCATGTGCTTGCTGCTCCTACTTGCAATTATTATGAGAGAGGAACAACATCTCCACCTTTCTATGTTTCCAATACGATAAAATTGCAAGAAACTGCTTATGCTATGTATTGGCCTTTACTTGATGTGCATGAATTGTTCTTTTATGACATGCCAATGCATAGGAAAAGAGTTAGACTTCGTCATTGCATCATATATGTTACATTGTGCTCACTACTAAATTACAAATCATTGTTAATTAAAATTGGCTTTGATATACCTTGGGATCCGGGTGGATCCATTACTTGAGAACTTTATGCCTAGCTTAATGGCTTTAAAGAAAGCGCTGCCTGGGAGACAACCCGGAAGTTTTAGAGAGTCATTTATTACTGTTGAGTGCTTTTATATAGTTTAAAAAAATATAGAGGGGAACTTAAAACTTTTTCAAAAAGAGAAGCGATTGAAAGGTGATGCATTGCGGAAGTGAGGGTCGACCTAGAACCCTTGTGTTCATGCTCATGGAAACAATGTAGAATTTTTCATGGAATTTTCTGACAAAAATAATTATCCCCTTGTACAATTCCATTGTATTATAAAAATAATGTGCCAAGTAAAGCCTTTATGATTAGTTTGGGTGATAGTTGTTTGATCATGCTGAAAAAGACAGAAACTTTGCACTCACGAAATCATTTCTTATTTCTATAAGGAGAGCGCTATTGAGTTGATTCTTTTTTCTGCTGATTTATATACAAATTTCTTTAATTATCATAATTTTTCAGAATTTTCGGAGTATCAGAAGTATAGTATACGTTCAGATTACTACAGACTGTTCTGTTTTTGATAGATTCTGTTTCCTATACATTGTTCTCTTATTTTGATGAATCTATGGGTAGTATCGGGGGGTATGAACCATGGTGAAGTTGTATTACAGTAGATATAATGATAATATGAATTTGGAATGAGTTCACAATAGTACTTAAAGTGGTGATTTACTTTATTATACTAATGGATCTCACGAAGGTTTTGTTGAGTTTTGTGTGATTGAAGTTTTCAAGTTTTGGGTGAGACCACGATGGATGAAGGAATAAGCAGAGGCAATAGCCTAAACTTGGGGATGCCAGAGGCACCTCAAGGTAATATTCAAGGAAGACTCGAGCGTCTAAGCTTGGAGATGCCCCGGAAGGCATCCCCTCTTTCGTCTACAATCTATCGGTAATTTTACTCGGAGCTATATTTTTATTCGTCACATGATATGTACAAATGCTTGGAGCGTCTTTTGTGTTTATTTTTCCTTTTTATTTTATGCACCATGCTGGTATGAGATAGTCCTTGGTTGATTTGTAGAATGCTCTTTGCACTTCACTTATGTCTTTTGAGTATGACTTTATAGAATGCTTCATGTGCTTCACTTATATCATTTGAAGTTTGGATTGCCTGTTTCCCTACACATAGAAAACCGCCATTTGTAGAATACTCTTTTGCTTCACTTATATTTGTTAGAGCGGGGCATATATTTTGAAGAAAGAATTAAACTCTCATGCTTCACTTATACCTATTTAGAGAGTTAACGGGAGTTGGTCATTCACATGGTTAGTCATAAAATCCTACATAAAACTTGTAGATCACTGAATATGACATGTTTGATTCCTTGCAATAGTTTTGCGACATGAAGATGTGATATTAGAGTCATGCTAGTGAGTAATTGTGTATTGTTAGAAATAATTGTGTTAAGGTTTGTGATTCCCGTAGCATGCCCGTATGGTGAACCGTTATGTGACGAAGTGAGAGCATGATTTATTTATTGATTGTTATCCTTTGTGTGGAGGTCAGGATCACGCGATGGTTAACTCCTACCAACCCTTCCCCTAGGAGCATGCGTGTAGTACCTTGTTTCGATGACTAATAGACTTTTGCAATAGGTATGTGAGTTCTTTATGACTAATGTTGAGTCCATGGATTATACGCACTCTCACCCTTCCACCATTGCTAGCCTCTCTTGTACCGCGCAACTTTCGCCGGTGCATTACACCCACCATATACCCTTCCTCAAAACAGCCACCATACCTACCTATTATGGCATTTCCATAGCCATTCCGAGATATATTGCCATGCCACTTCCATCGTTCCGTTTATTATGACATGCACCATCATTGTCATATAGCTTTGCATGATCGTAAGATAGCTAGCATGATGTTTTCATGGCTTGTCCTTTTTTTGATGTCATTGCTACGCTAGATCATTGCACATCCCGGTACACCATGGGAGGCATTCATATAGAGTCATATTTTGTTCTAAATATCGAGTTGTAAGTAAATAAAAGTGTGATGATCATCATTATTAGAGCATTGTCCCATGTGAGGAAGTAATAAAAGAGGCCAATGAAGCCCAAATAAAAACAGAGGCAAAAGAAGCCCACCAAAAAAAAGAAATAATAATAATAATAATAAATGAGAGAAAAGAGAGAAGGGACAATGCTACTATCCTTTACCACACTTGTGCTTCAAAGTAGCACCATGATCTTCATGATAGAGAGTCTCCTATGTTGTTACTTTCATATACTAGTGGGAAATTTTCATTATAGAACTTGGCTTGTATATTCCAATGATGGCTTCCTCAAATTTCCCTAGGTCTTCCTGAGCAAGCAAGTTGGATGGACACCCACTAGTTTCTTCTTGAACTTTCATACACTTATAGCTCTTGTGCATCTGTTGCATAGCAATCCCTACTCACTCACATTGATATCTATTGATGGGCATCTCCATAGCCCGTTGATACGCCTAGTTCATGTGAGACTATCTCCTCCTTTTTGTCTTCTCCACAACCACCATATTCTATTCCACCTATAGTGCTATGTCCATGGCTCATGCTCATGTATTGCGTGAAAGTTGAAAAAGTTTGAGAACACAAAGTATGAAACAATTGCTTGGCTAAAACCGGGGTTGTGCATGATTTAAATACGTTGTGTGGGAAAGATGGAGCATAGCCGGACTACATGATTTTGTAGGGATAACTTTCTTTGGCCATGCTATATTGAGAATACATGATTTCTTTGTTAGTATGCTTGAAATATTATTGTCGTTATGTCAAATGATAGACTATTGCTTCGAATCACTCGTGTTTTAGTATTCATGCCATGATTAGATTATATGATCAAGATTATGCTAGGTAGCATTCCACATCAAAAATTATCTTTTTTATCATTTACCTACTCGAGGACGAGCAGGAATTAAGCTTGGGGATGCTGATACGTCTCCGTCGTATCTATAATTTTTGATTGTTTCATGCCAATACTCTACAACTTTCATATATTTTTGGCAACTTTTTGTACTATTTTTGGGACTAACATATTGATCGAGTGCCCAGTGTCAGTTCCTGTTTGTTGCATGTTTTTTGTTTCGCAGAGTATCCATACCAAACGAAGTCCGAACGCAATAAAAAACCTATGGGATTTGTTTGGAATATTTATGATTTTTGGGAAGGAGAATCAACGTGAAACGATGCCCGAGGGGGTCACGAGCCCTGGAGGCGCGCCTTACCCCCCCCCCCCCCCCCCCCCGAGGCGCGCCTGGTAGGCTCGTGTGCAATCCCTAAGGCGGTTGGGGCCCTTCTTTGACCACAATAAATATAATATCCGGAAAAAAATCGTGTTAAAAGGACACCTCAATCGGAGTTACGGATCTCCGGAAATTTAAGAAACGGTGAAAGGCCAGAATCTGGGAGCGCAGAAACAGAAGGACCCAGAGAGAGAGATCCAATCTCGGAGGGGCTCTTGCCCCTACACCACCATGGATACCATGGACCAGAGGGGAAACCCTTCTCCCATATAGGGAGGAGGTCAAAGAAGAAGAAGAAGAAGGGGGGCTCTCTCCCCTCTCTCCTGGAGGCGCCGGAACGCCGCCCGAGACATGATTGTGTGACGGCGATCTACACCAACACCTCCGTCATCTTCACCAACACCTCCATCACCTTCCCCCATCTATATTAAGCGGACCACGCTCCCGCAACCCGCTGTACCCTCTACTTGAACATGGTGCTTTATGCTTCATATTATTATCCAATGATGTGTTGCCATCCTATGATGTCTGAGTAGATTTTCGTTGTCCTATCGGTGATTGATGAATTGCTAAGATTGGTTTAATTTTCTTGTGGTTATGTTGCTGTCATTTGGTGCCCATCATATGAGCGCGCGCGTGGATCAAACCACAGGGTTAGTAGTATGTTGATAGGACTATGTATTGGAGGGCAAGGGTGACAGAAGCTTCAGCCTAGCATAGAAATTGATGCATACGGGATTGAAGGGGGACTAATATATCTTATTGCTATGGTTGGGTTTTACCTTAATGAATGTTAGTAGTTGCAGATGCTTGCTAATAGTTACAATCATAAGTGCATAGAATTCCAAGTAAGGGATGACATGCTAGCAGTGGCCTCTCCCACATAAAACTTGCTATCGGTCTAGTACCATAGTCAATTGCTTAGGGACAATTCCGCAACTCCTACCACCACTTTTCCACACTCATTAAACTAACGTAATTATCTAAGCATCCCCTAGTTTTTATTTACGTGTTATTTATTATCTTGCAAACCTATCCTATCACACCTACAAAGTACTTCTAGTTTCATACTTGTTCTAGGTAAAGCAAATGTAAAGTGTGCGTAGAGTTGTATCGGTGGTCGATAGAACTTGAGAGAATATTTGTCCTACCTTTAGCTCCTCGTTGGGTTCGACACTCTTAATTATCGAGAAAGGCTACAATTGATCCCCTATACTTGTGGGTTATCAATCTTGGGGAAGCCGCACAGCCTGCCAAACAGTTCGTTCCTTTCCTATGGCACTCATCACCTCCCAGGATTCCCTCAGAGCCACCGCCATTGACGCATCCTCCTCCTGCAACTCTTCCTGACATGGCGAACTTCAAGCTAGACCCCGAGCGATATGTGCCTCCGGGCCATCACATCATCGACGGTGGACTTGACCGCCTCCCAAGGACGTTCATCACGCCGGTAATCCCCATCGCCCGCAGGCATGAACAATATGTCATCGTCGAGGTGATGCCTGCCCCGCCTGCTGATCAAGTTGCTCAGGTACGACAGGAGGTTATTGATCTTCTGCACAACTTGGGCTTTCATGTCCACTCTGCTCAGCCTTGGATTGAGGGGGTAGGATTACTCGAGCTTAGGGATGCTGGTGAAAGCTTTGTGGCCGTTCGGATGGTTCCCCAGGATTTGGGGAACGATGCTTTTGTCAGATGCATGAGGCACAATGAGGGAGTAGGTTTTAGAGGTGCTGCTGGTTTCCGCTAGCGCTGTCTGATGTTTTTAGGTGTACCTTTGGATTTCCGCAATACTAATGATCTTCGGGTTGCGGTTAACACTTTTGGTGAATTCCACCATTGGGCCAGTGATGATCCGTACCTAGTCGGCTCCATTGTTTTTGCATCTTTCCTAGATGATATTCTGGTTCCCCGTAGTGTCACTTTTTCTGAGTATGCTGCTTGGGGTGGAGCGAGGGTTTCTTGGTCTGCACCACTGTTCATCTTGGGTGCAAGATTTGCTGAACAGATGCCAAATGATGAGGATCACATGCCCCTCCATGGCAACCCCTATCCGTTGCCAAGACAGTTGGAGCAGGATAATCTGCTCTTTGCTCTTCCGCCATATCCAGCGCTGGTATGGAACGCTGTGCCGCCACCACCACCACCTCCAATGCCGGAGCCTCCGGTTCAGCACGATGATGGCGGTTGCGGGTGGCAACCTGAAGCTCCTACTGATGAACCCGCTGCCTCGGAACAAGATCAGGAGTCTATGGTCATCGATCAACCAACTTCTTCTGACTCTCTTTAGGAGATTGTGGTGGTTAATCCTCAGCCGGATGATGCTGAAGCTGCTGCAGAGGATGCTTCCGCAGCTGACCAAGATGATGAGGTTGTTGACGATGATGCTGCGGATGCTCCTGTCCCTCCTAATGGGGACAATGTTGCTGGGAAGGAAGCTCCTGATGATGTGGACCCTGAAGATTTCAATCCCCTAGCGTTCGTCGCTTACCAGAAACCCCTGGTACGGCCTGATCAGCTAATAATTGGATTCGTTTGGGTTGCCTATGGACCTTCGCTCCCACCTGTCGTCTCCTGGACACGGTCCTTTGAAGCGCTCATGGGGGTTTTCACCTCCTGGAATGTCCCCCGTCATCTTCAGATGACTGCGGCCATGCCAATTGTGCTACCCAAGCGCTCCTGGTCATTGGCTTTTGATGAAGCCAACGCTGAACTTCGCATCATCTACAAGGACAACACTCGTGCCCCTGCTTCTCAGGTAATTCCTTTAGCTGACATCATCTTTGCACCAACACAGGATCTGTTCTCGTTTGAGTCTCCGGCTGCCCCGAAGAGGGGGTCTCGCAAGAAGGCCACACCCATTGTGGACTCCTCGGTACGCCGCTGTATCAGGGGATCGATCAAGCGGTGCTGCAGGAACTCCCGATGCATGTGCCCAAGAAGAAGAAGCCAAGATTTAAACCGCTGGACGCTCCGGAGGTTCAGGCAGCGCCATCATCGACTCAGGAGGAGTCTATCCCACCTGAGACTCTAGTGCAAGTGATCCAGGTGGTGGGCCAAAGCCTTGGCATTGCACCTAAGAAGCTGTCAGAGGATTGACTTATGGAAGATCCTGATCTCTCCAAGCATCCACCTGCTGATGATTAAACAACTTTCTATGTATCTATGTCCTTATTGATGTTCAGTTTGTCTTGCTACTTCTGGCTGTGTGTCACATCTAGTCGAACTTTGGATGTGTGGGTTATTATGTAACTCCGCTTTTACTACTTTACATCCTTGCTATGGATAGTCGATCTACAAGAAGCTTGCATGTTCTTTGCTGGAATGTGCGTGGTTTAAATTCTGATTCACGGCAACGAGCGGTTCGAAACAAAATTGATGAAAGCTTGGCTACGGTTGTTTGCCTTCAGGAAACTAAAATGCAACATATTGATTTTCGGACTGTTAGGAGTTTTTGCCCCAAAAGATTTGATCAATTTTCTTATATCCCATCGCGTGGTGCCTCTGGTGGATTGATCACTCTATGGAACTCCTCTATTTTAACTGGCACTTTGGTTGAAACACAGACTTTTGGTTTAATTGTGTAATTCAACTCCAATCACACTTTTGAGGCTTGGACTCTGGTTAATGTCTATGGCCCTTGTTAGGGAGAGGCTAGGGAACAATTTGGTAGCTGGCTATACCATCTTAATATCCCTGCAAATGATGATTGGCTGCTGCTTGGAGATTTCAAATTTATTCGCTCCCCTTCCAATATAAATCTCCCTGGTGGTGATGTGAATGACATGTTCATTTTTAATGAGATCATTGGTCATCTGGGTCTTTTGGAATTGCCTCTCAAAGGTAGGTCTTTCACTTGGTCCAATATGCAAGACTCACCCCTTCTGGAGCAATTGGATTGGTTCTTCAGTTCTTCCAATTGGATATCATCTTATCCCCTGACTCAAGTTCTGCCTTTAGCCAAGTCTGCATCTGATCATGTTCCCTGTGTGGTGATAGTAAACACCTCCATCCCTAAATGTAATATCTTTCGGTTTGAAAATTATTGGGTGGAGATAGATGGTTTCCTCGAATGTGTGCAGTAGTCTTGGAAGACCCCTTCCAGGAAAGGTCACATCACTGTCATCATCATGGATAAGTTTAAGTATCTAAGACAGGCCCTAAAGAGGTGACCGACTAGTCTTCCAAAGCTTAAAACACTCATTGACAAGTGTAATCAAGTGGTACTATCTCTGGATGATCTAGAGGAGCTCAGACCCCTTTTCAGACCTGAAGCTAATTTCAGACTGATTATCTACCTTCATTTAGATCACCTGCTACATCTGCAGTTTCTATACTAGAAAAAGAGGGCTACCATCAGATTCATCAAGGTGGGGGAGGAAAATACTAATTTTTTTCATGCCATGGCTAATGAAAGATACAGAAGAAACTCCATCTCATCTCTTACATTGGCAGAAGGATCTGTTATCACTGATCATGAGCAGATTACTGGATGTTTTTGGTCTTCCTTCAAAAACAGGATGGGTTCTTCTCAGGGAATTAACTTGGCATTTGATCTTCAATCTCTCATTCATAGAGTGGAAGGGCTTGATGTTTTGACACTGCCTTTCACCAAAGAGGAAATGGATAGGACTGCCAAAGAAATGCCCATTGATAAGGCTCCTCATCCAGATGGTTTTAATGGCCTTTTCTTCAAGAAATGCTGGCATATCATTTGTTCTGAATTCTACCAGCTTGTAGCTGAATTTCATGCAGGGATTGCTCAGTTGGAAAATATGAACTCCTCTTATATCACTTTGGTGCCCAAAAAGAGTTCTCCTGAGCAAGTTGGTGACTTCAGACCTATCTCCCTTACTGGTATGGGACTTAAATTCCTCTCCAAGATGATTGCCAATAGGCTGCAGTTACATATCATGAAATGCATTCATAAAAATCAGCATGGCTTCATCAAGTCCAGAACCATACAAGATTGTGTTGGATGGACACTGCAATATTTGCATCAATGTCACCAATCTGAAAAACCAATTGTCATTCTCAAGCTTGATTTTGAAAAGGCTTTTGACTCCGTGGAACATGAACTCATCTTTCAGATCTTCAAGCGCAAAGGTTTCAATGCTAGGTGGATAATATGGGTGCAACAGTTCTCAGTTATGGCTCCTATGCTTTTCTTCTCAATGGTGTTCCTGGGAAAAAATTTCTGTGCAAGAAGGGGGTTAGGAAGGGTGGTCCCATGTCCCCTCTCCTGTTTGCCATTGCTGCTCATTTTCTCCAAACTTTGGTAAACCATTTGTTGCAGGACGGCCTCATCCAGCTGCCAATACCCTGTCATGACAAGGACTTTACAATTATTCAATATGCAGATGATACTCTGATCATTTTGCGTGCGGTGGAATGTCAACTGCTAGAATTCAAAAAGATGCTCCTACTTTTTTCTCAATCCACAAGTCTCCAAGTTAACTACCACAAGTCTGCTATGTTGCCTATAAACATTGCTCACGAGGATCTTCACACACTTGCTGATTCACTTGGTTGTAAGGTTGGGTCACTTCCCTTCACATATCTTGGTTTACCTGTTGGGACAATCAGACCAAGGATTATTGATCTAATGCCCTTGGTTGATAGTATCAAAAGGAGACTCTCTGTTAGCTCCTCCTTCCTGGCACAGGGGGGTGCCTACAATATCTTAATTCTGCCATATCCTACGTTCCCATTTTCTTCCTCTACAGTTTGGATATACCACCAGGGATACTTAAACAGTTGGAAAGGATACAAAGACAATGTTTGTGGAGAAAGAATGGACAAGACCATGCCCCTTCCCTTGCAGCCTGGGACTTAGTGTACATGCCAAAAATGAAGGGGGGATTGGGCATTATGAATCTGTGTGTTCAAAATGAGGCCCTGTTTCTTAAACATGTGGATAAGTTCTTAAACAAAGCTGATGTACCCTGGGTGAATTTAATATGGAACACCTATTACCATATTACAGTTCCTCGGGGTACCTACCTTTGTCGCTCTTTTTGGTGGAAAGATATCTGCAAGAAAATGGACAATTACAGAGCTGTCACATATGTCCAGCCCAACAGTGGAGACACTTTTCTCTTTTGTTCTCATTCCTGGGCATTAGGAGATTCTACCATGCCTCTAGCTCTTCGTTTCCAAAGATTGTTCTCCTTTCTTATTGACACTTTCTGCACTGCTGAAGAAGTGTTCCAGGCTCATCAGACAGACAGTATGATCAACATGTTTCACCTACCTCTATCTGACAGGGCCCATCAAGAGTTGGAATCAGTCACCTCCTTGCTTCAGAATCTTGATAATGATCCACCTTGCAATGATATTTGGCTGTGGAGTAGTGATTGTAAAGCTTATACTGCTAAGAAATACTACATACATGTGCATTTACCAATTGTTCCCAACCCATTTCTTGGTTGGATTTGGAAAAGTTGCTGCACCATGAAAATCAAGATGTTTGCCTGGATGCTCATTATGGACAGACTCAACACGCAGGATATGCTAGAAAGACGGCACTGGATGGTGTCTGAGTGAAACCTTTGTGTTCAAATCATGCCAGGGTCAAAAAGGATAGAGATCATCTGTTTTTTAACTGTCTCTTCAGCAACAGGGTCTCGAACTACCTTCCGATCTCCTCGCAGGTTACTTCCATGGGGACCACTTCTTTGTCGGCCCGAAAGGATTTTCACCATCCTTTTTTCTCTGAAGTAGTGTTCACTACCTGCTGGAATATTTGGACAGTCCGAAATGCCAGGATTTTTCAACAATGAGCATCCTAGATTCAACAAATGGAAGTCTGGTTTCATTCATGATATCTCCCTTTCAGCTCACATGATTAAGGCTAGATTTAGGGATGATCTACTTAAGTTGATCTCTTTTTTACCTCCTTGAGGTTTGTATCTCTTTCTCCCCACCCCCCTTGTATATCCTAATCCTCTCATGTACATATAATCTATTACTGGAATAAAAGAAAAGGTGTGGGTTGTTTCCCTACAGTAGCTTGTCAAAAATAATAATATAATAAGATGAATTGGGTAAAAATCTTTGAGGATCGTATACTTTGAAAGATTAATGATTTTGCTGCCTATACCATTAAGTATTGTTGTGTGAATATTTGTTAATTTATTGTTTCTCAATGAGAATACATGCATAAGGTTACATCATGGATAGCATGTCACATCAAAAATTCGGTTTTTATTATTTACCTAATCGACGACGAGCAGGAATTAAGTTTCGGGATGCTTGATACGTCTCCAATGTATCTATAATTTTTGATTGTTCCATGCTAATATATTATCACTTTAGAATATTTTGGGGTATTTATTTACCAATTTATATTATTTTTGAGCACTAACCTATTGACCAAGTGCCCAGTGCGAGTTGTTGTTTTGTGCATGTTTTTCACTTTCAGGTTTCCCATACCAAACGAAGCCCAATTGACGTGAAACTTTCTGGTGATTTTTTCTAGACAAAGAGAAGACCGAGGAGTATAGGAAGAAGGGTGGAGGCCGCACGAGGGGCCCACAAGACAACACGTCCCGGCCTGGGGGGGCTGATGCATTTAGCCTCCCTCGTGGGCCTCCCGACTCCGCTCTATGGTTTATAAATTTTCTTATACCCTATAAACATGAGAAGGAGCCCCAAAACACTTTTTATGCCATTGTAAGTCTCTGTTCCGATGGGAGGCCATTTGGAGCTCCGTTCCGGCACCCTGTCGGAGGGGGATCAATCACGGAGGGCCTCTTCATCCGCCTTGCTGCACTCACGATGAAGTGTGAGTAGTTCACCACAGACCTACGGGTCCGTAGGCAACACCTAGATGGCAATCTCTCTCTCTCTCTTTGACCCTCAATACAATGATCATTCCATCTTCGGTTTGATCCACATGATGCAATTTCTTTCGTGTGGTGCATTTGTTGGGATCCATTGAATTGTGGGTTATGTTTAGAATATTGATGATAAATATTTGAGTACCCTTTGAATACTTATATGATTTTTCTGTGCATGATTATGATAGCTTCGTAATTCTCTCCGATCTATTGAAATAGTTTGGCCAACTAGATTGATATTTATTTGGTGAGAGAGGTGTGTGTTGTAGTAGGTTCAGCCTGACAAATTTCTATATCCCAGTGACATAAGGGGACAAGATGCATCTTTGTGTTGCTTCTACTTAAGGATAAAATGATGGGGTTTATTCATATTTCTTGATTTTACTTTGTGTACTCCATGTCATTGTTCTCAATGAATTACTCTGGCCAAATTTTTATGGACGTGACGCCTACATACACATGATCATTGTCGTGAATATCGCATAACTATCCTGTTTTCTGTCGTCCAACAGTAATTTGTTTATCCATCGTATGCTATTTTTCATGAGAGATGCCATTAGGGAAAACTATGGCCCCTAGGTCTATTCACAACATATTGATAAAACCTTCAATACCTTGTTGCCATTTACTTGTTTTTATTTTATCTTGCTATCTACAATTATCTACACACCCCACTCGCTTGCAAATAACAAGAGCAAGAAGATTGACAACCCTCTTGTATGTGTTGGGTGCAAGTTGTTTGTTTTGTTGTGTGCATCCACTGATGACGGTTGTGGTTGATATTACTATTGGTTCTATAAACCTTGGTTTTATAACTGAGGGAAATACTTACCCACATTGTGCTACGATAACCCATACCTCTTCATGGAAAACCCAACGGAGATCACAAGTATCAAATTACATGATCATCCCTCAACGTGCAACTCCAAGGTTCCTATTAGCGGAGAACATAAGAAGAAGTTATTATAAGCAGCGAACCACCCCAAAGTTATTCCTCCCGATCAATCTTTTGAGCTATTCCTATAAGTGTCACAAACAACCCTAGAGTTCATACTAGAATAACACCTATGATACAAATCAATAAACCCTAATGTTACCTAGCTACCCCAATGTCACCTCAAGTATCCGTAGGTTAATTATTCGACATGCATCAAATTTCAGATTTATCATATTCAATCCAACATAAAAAACTTCAAAGAGTACCTCAAGATTTCTATCGAAGAAAGTAGGAAAAGAACATGTATCACCCCCTATGCATAGATTACCCCAATGTCACCTCGGGAATCCGTAAGTTGAGTACCAAAACATATATCAAGTGAATGAATAGAACACCCCATTTTCACCATGGGTATCCACATGCAAGACATACATCAAGTGATCTCAAATGCAATATTCAATCCAACATAACAAAATCTCAAAGGGAAAAATTAAATTCATCACATCCAGATAGCAAGGGACAAACACCAAATGATCCAACTATATTAACAAAGCCCGTGATACATCAAGATCGTGACATCTCAAGAACACGAGAGAGAGAGAGAGAGATCAAACACATAGCTACTAGTACATACCCTCAGCCCCAAGGGTGAATGACTCCCTCCTCGTCATGGCCTTTGTCAGGATGATGAAGATGGCCATCGAAGATGATTTCCCCCTCAGGTAGGGTACTGGAAAGGCTCTAGATAGTTTCTTCTTCGATATAGAGAGTTGCGGTGGCGGAGTGGAAGTTCTAGGTTATCTTTCGGGAGTTTATGGATTTATAGGAATTTTTAGCATTGGAATCACGTCAGCCAGAACCATGTGGGTCCCACAAGCTACCAGGGCACGCCTAGGGGGTGGGCACGTCCTGTTGTCTTGTGGCCCATAGGAGGCTCCCCTCCGGTGGTTCTTCACTCCGGTATTTCTTATTTTCCACAGAAAAAATCATAAAAAATATTCAAGCGATTCTAAAACTTTTATTTTTTGCACAAAAACAACAACACGGTAATTCTGCTTAAAACAACGTTAGTCTGGCTTAGTTCTAAAAATCATATATTGTGCATCAAAATCATATAAAAGTATTGTAAACATAGGCAAATATGGCACGAATACTTCATAAATTATTGATATGTTGAAGACGTATTGGCGCGGCTGATATCCCACAAGTGTAGGGGATCGTTTGTAGCCTTTTCGACAAGTAAGAGTGTCGAACCCAACAAGCATTAAAGGTAGAATTAATATTATCCCAAGTTCCATCGACCACTGACACAACTCTATGCTAACGCTTACTTTACCTAGAACAAGTATGAAAATATTTTGCGTGAACAAAACTAGAAGTACTTTGTAGATAGTTTTGCAAATAATAAAGAACATGGACATAAGAGTTAGGTGTTTCTTTAATAAAAAACAATAAAGTAAATATAGAGAGTGTGGCAAAGTGGCGGTAGGATTTGGGAGATTGTCCTAGGTAATTGACAAAAAGATCGATAATCATTATTGCAGTTTTATACGAGGGAGAGGCATGAGCCAACATACTTTTCGTACTTGGATCGTATGAACTTATGATTGGAAATCTAGCAAGCATATGCAACTAATAAAGATTAGTAAGGTAAAATCCAACCATAGCACTAAGTAAGAAGTCCCTTTACTCCCATACGCAACAGACCCGTTACTCGAGCATAAGCTTCTGTCACTCTCACTGTCCACTATAAGTGAATCGTGAACATATTGCAACACCCTACAGTGGGAATCCCCTACATGTGCACGACACGAAAGGCACCATAGGACAACACCAAAATAAACCATAGAATTCAAACCAATAAAGATCATCAATCAACCCATAGGACAAAAGGAATCTACTCACACATCATAGGATAGCAAGAAATCATTGGATAATAATATGAAGCATAAAGCACCATGTTCAAGTAGGGGGTACAACAGGATCCGAGAGAGTGGACCCCTGTAAATATATGAGGGAAGGTGATGGCGGTGACAAGGGAGAAGTTCTTTGTGTAGACCACCATCATGATGGTTTCCCCGATGACGTTTCGGCACCATCGGGAGAGAGGGGGGGGACCCCTCATTCTTCTTCTTCCTTCGTCTCCCCCTAAATGGGAGGAGAGTTTCCCTTCTGGTCCATGGCTGCCATGGCTCCCGGAGGGCAAGAGCCCCATGCGAGATTGGATCTCTCCCTCTATTTCTCTCATGTTTTCACGATTGTTTTCTAACCCCTTCACCATTTCTTAAATATCTGGAGATCTCTTACTTTGATTGGGATGAAATTTTGAGGGTATTTTTCTAGGGAAACTATCTTTCTTTAGCGGAAGAAGGGCTCCAACTGACTTACGGGGTGGCCCCCAAGTCATCAGGGTGCAAGCAGCCCCTGGGTGTGTCGTGTTAGCTTGTGAGCACATCGGGCACCGTGTTGCATTGATTATTATTGCAAAAATTCACATATACTCCAAAAAAAATCACCGTAAATTTTTATCGCGTTTGGAATCCGTTGATCTTTTTGCAAAACATGAAAAAACCAAAGGAACTGGCACCGGGCACTGGATCAGTAAGTTAGTCCCAAAAATATTATATAATGTTGCCAAAAGTATATGAAACTTGTAGAGTATTGGCATGAAACAATCAAAAATGATAGATACGACAGAGGCGTATCACCATCCCCAAGATAAATTCCTGCTCGTCCTCAAGTAGGTAAATGATAAAAATATAATTTTTATGTGGAATGCTACCTAACACAATCTTGAACAAATGTCTAATCATGGCATGAATATTAAGATACAAGTGATTCAAGGCAATAGTGTATCACTTGACAAAAACACATCCCTATTCATGTTTACTACCAAACAATCATGTCCTTTCAAAATAGCAATGCTAAAGAATGTTATCCCTACAATATCATATAACTTGTAATGCTTAGTCTTCGTAGCATAAAGTATAAATCATGAACACCCGGTGTCAAACCAAGCAATTGGATCGTACTTTTTAATGCGCTTTGGCATTTTATACCTCACTCAGTACATGAGCATGAACTATGGACATATCATATTGATACGTTCCAACATCTCCATAATTTTTGATTGTTCCATGCAATTATATTATCATTATAGGATGATTTTTGAGCATTAATTTTATTATTTTTCAGCACTAACCTATTAACCAAGTGCCAAGTGCTAATTGATGTTTTCTACATTTTTTGGCCTTTCAGGAATACCGTACCGAACAAATTCTAAATACCCCAAAACTTTTTGATGATTTTTTCTGGAAAAAATAAGGATGTGGAAACTTAGGAAGGAGGCCGAAGGCCCCACGGGGTGGCGCCAAGCCAACAGGGCATGCCGAGGGCAGTGGCCACACCCTGTTGGCTTGGGGCCACCTCCCTTGGCCTCCGGTGCCCCTCTGTGTCCTATCAATTCTAGTAAATCCCAAAACCCTAGAGAGCCTCCTTAAACACTTTTCTGTCGCTACAAGTCTCTATTCCGCAGTGTGCCTGTCTGGAGCCCTGTTACAGTGCCATGTCAGAGGGGGGATCGATCACACAGGGCCTCGACATCAACCCTTGCTGCTTCCATTATGATGTGTGAGTAGTTCACCACAAACGACGTGTATGTATTTAGTACCTAGAGGACTATCTTTCCCTCTATGTTTGTCGGGACCCCGATCCTAAGTCATAGGAATCCAGCCTGTAACACATCACATCTCTTTGCGGTCTCACGCACGGTTATCCCAACGGCTGCAGCCTTACCTTAGCCGGAACCGTTTGCGCCTTTTGACTCGTGTATGCAATTGTGTTGCTAGCAATCCAGTGATAGAGAACCCGGATCGACATGTCTAGTCATAAACCAAAGTGGCAGTTTCGCACAGGGACAGGCATACATGACCCAACAAAGCAGGTGTCGGTCACCAGTGAATGTAGACGAGTCGTAGCAAGCTACAAGGACTCCATTACATCGCGTGACATTTCCCCAATGGGGACAGACACAGCAGCTAAGAAGGACACATGCCAGTCAACTTATGTGTCCGGAGCAGTAGCGAACTACCATGGCTCGTTGGATCACAAAGGGGCATTTCCCTGTAAGGAATGCTACTAAAACCTACGGATAGGTAATCGAACCCCAGACATATCAAGTACACCACACGTACGCCGGGCATACCGACATGTATAGATACATCGATGGCATCACAACATAACCATGAACATACAAACTTTTTTTAAAAGGCTCGGAAGAGCCTCACACATAATATTACAAAGTAGGGGTCTCATGACCCATCATAACAGTCATTCTAGTTACAAGCCAGCGGAAGTAATTAAACTGTCTGCGTACAGACAGATGAAACTAGAAGGCACATGGCCTGACTATACTATAGACCCACCCTAGGGCCAGATCGTAGCTGGGATACCAGCTACTCGTCGTCGTCGATGTCTAGGTAGAACCCTCCATTAGGGTCATTAACAACCTCTGCAGCAAATATTAAGCAAACATGAGTACAAGAGTACTCAGCAAGACTTTAGGATAACTTTCTACTCATGCAATGTATCAATAAGGAATTGTGGGGTTTCATGCGGAAAGCCAACATTTGACTCGTGGCTAGACAGCTTGCATTTTTAAATAATTTTGACAACATTGATTTCTCGCACACGAGTCCACTAACACCACAATAGTACTCCATCGTGGAATCATTTCGTCTCCATAGGGAAATGCCGTCCACGACACTCACGCTTATCTTGACAATTTTATTAGTAGCCATTGAAGTTATCTATGAACAACATATGTCTCCAAGTAGTCCATATCTGCGGACGCGGCTATTCGAATAGATCATAACCCTGCAGGGGTGTACTTATTCACACACGCTCTCGCCACTTATTTCCATGTGCACATCATGCACCTCGGCAACCTTCAAGCGGAAGCCCAGCGAGGGAGTCGGCCACGACCGTTAACCACACTAATACTTAGTCCAGGTCTATCGCCTATCTGAGGGTAACGCGCACGGAAGTCCGGCCGAGGTTTCCGCCACGGCCCCAAACGATGTGCGCAGGGTTCCCAGCCCACCATACGGGTGCCACTTGGTACACCATGCCACTGCCTACGACATCACAGCCCACCTCTGAGGTCAACGCTATGCATGGCCTCCAGCATGACTATAAACACCAGAAACTACTTGCAACTCCTAGACCGAGTACTAGGCGATTAATAAGTCGAGCAGGGTCATATTTCAGGGCCCAACATGTGGTAGTATCTTGTCTTGGATTACATACACGGAACTCAGTTCCTAAGGACGGTTCCAATGAAACAACCCGCCATGTACTCCTACATAACCTTTCACCGGTACCTTTACCAAATCAGGTTCAACACACGACCTTTACTTACTGAACACATTCTCACAATTCTGTTCATCTCCCAGACCACAGACCATACACAATTCTAAGCATAGCATGCATAGCAGGATAAGGCACATCATGGCTCAAGCATCTACCAGGTATGCTAGGTTGCAAGGTTCAGCTATTTACCGTGACAAATACAGGTCATGCAAAGGAAGTGGGTTCAACTAACGTGGCAAAAGCATTCGAAGCATTTGATCCTAATGCAATAAGTAAGTGCAGGAGCGAGAACATGGGATTATCGGGATGATCAAAATGGTTGCTTGCCTTGTTGCTCAGTAGAGGGACAATATCCGTTAGTCGGATATTCGGTGGAATCCGGAGGAGCGGAGCCTACCGATAGAAATGACATCAATCAATAACAATCATATGCAACAAAAGGATGCATGAGCATGGCATGAAGATGCAAGGTGGTACGCTAATATAGCTACCATTATTAGGTTGAAGTGGATTTGAATCAGATTCGAATATCACTTCAAACGAGGTATTCTCGAATACCATTTTAATTGATTCGACCCGATGCTCAGATCAACTTGTTTTTAACATGCATGAGAATGATATGTTAAGTTGCTGGTTGTGATTGAGCATAGATTGGTCATGGCATTGAAGTGGAATTCAAATGATTTTCAAATTCTAACTTCAAAGCATTTATTAAATTTAACTAATTCATCATTTTACATGTTTGGTCAAGTTAACATTTTCAAACATGTTTGAAAATGACATATTCAGATTCCTTGGATTTTTATGATACTTTTTCATTTATAAATTATTTTCATTGGAGTTACAGATTATTTTCTATGATATTTAGAAGTTTTGGGCATTTTCTGGAATTCTTTTAAATCAGAAAAGCTACTTATTGCGTCAGGCCCACGTCAGCATGGCGTCAGCCGTCGGCCGACCTGGTCAGGTCAAACCTGACAGGGGGGACCCACTGGTCAGCCTCACAGGGTTAATCCCGCGCTGACCAGCCCCTGATTGCGTTTGACTTGCGTTTGGGGCCCACTGTGAGCGACTGCTTAGTGTTTTAAACGTGGATTAGCGAGGCCAGGTCAGATCTTGCCGGAAACTGACCGGCGGCGACCAGATCCACGGCGGATCTTTGCCGGGGAGTCGCCGGAGATGGCTGTGGTGCTCGGGAACGAGGGCCGAGAGCACTGGGTGGACTCCCAGGCTCGGCCTCATCTAGCACGGGCCTCACGGAGGACTGGGGAGGACCGGAGGTCATCGACGACGAGCGGAGGCGACGGCCGGAGCTCAGGTTCGTCAGTCTAGTGGCTAGGGTGCATGAAACCGAGGGGAAGAAGATGGGAAACGAGCGCAAGCTCACGGTGATGGCAGTGGAAAGCTCGGACGGCTCGGGGAGGCGTTGTGGGCGACGAATCCAACGGGGCTTGCCGGCGGCCGGAGGTTGAAGACGACGGCAATATGGCGCAGCAGGGCTCGGGGAGGTCAGAGGCTTCGGCGTACGCAGCTAGCTTGACGAGGCGAAGAGGTTGGAGAGCTCGGAGGGACTATCCTGTGGCCAGAGGCTCGGGCAGCTCGAGCTGGAGCTCCTATTAATGGCGGCAGGAGGAGAGGAAGGAACCGAGAGGAGAGGGGGGATGGATAGCTTGGATGGATAAGGACGTGCTCGGGGAGGTTATCCCCGCTGTCGCGCTGTCCTGGGGAGCACCGGAGTGTGCCACGGCGAAGCAGGAGGTGGAGGAGCCGCCGTGGGCGTGCGCTCCTCTACTAGAAGGCAGGAGGAAGAAGACGCCCCTGCCCCTGGTGGGCTGGGCCTCACAGGTGATCGACATGTAGGTGTTTTGCTATTTTTTCTTGTTTTGTTTTGTGTTTTATCCACTGATTTGAATTCCCATTTGTTTTGGCTCAAATATTGGTTCAAAAATCATTTTGAACCTACTGAAATATTAGTTGGAATATTTCCAACCACTCCTAAGATTTTAAACATTTTTGAGAACTTCAAAGTTTTTGAATTCAAATTTAACTTGAATTCAGTGGCTTTTTGCATTTAAACAAAATTCCAAATCTGTTTCAAAAATACTTTTCTTCCCTGATTATTTGTTTTCATGAATTTATCAGAAAAGTTGAACTTTTCTTGAGGCCATTTTGGGTTCATTGATTTTAACAAGTTTGGAATTTCTTTGAATTTGAGAAGTGGCTAGGGTTTTTGAGTTTTGCTTCACCACTTGCTTTGATCTGGTTGCAATTTCTTGGATGCAATGCAATGAATATATGAGCACAATGCTAAACCTTGGTTAGGGTTCCAGGGATGTGACAACTCACCCCCACTCAAAAGAATCTCGTCCCAAGATTTAGAAGTCGTCGGGAATAACGCGGGACACTCAAGTCGGAGACGATCCTCTCTTTCCCATGTTGCCTCCTTTTTAGAATGATTTGACCATTGAACTTTAAGAAACTTGAGGTTTCTACGTCGAGTGGTACGCTCAGCTTGATCAAGAATACACACAGGGTATTCTCGGTATGAAAGGTTATCTTGGTGATCAAGCGTTTCGTGGTCCACTTCACGGATAGGATCTGAAAGGCAACGCCTGAGTTGCGAGACGTGGAAGACATCATGAACCTTGGAAAGATGCGGAGGAAGTTCCAACTCGTGGGCAACTTCTCCTCGTTTGGCAAGAATGCGAAAAGGACCAATGTAACGAGGAGCCAATTTGCCCTTGATGCCGAATCGATGGGTACCCTTCAAAGGTGTAACCCGAAGGTAAGCCTTCTCGTCAACTTCAAAAGGTCACAGCCTTATGATGACGATCATATTGGCTCTTTTCACGAGACTGGGCTGTTTTCAACTTTTCACGAATAACGCAAACCTACTCTTCTGCATCCTGGATCATATCCGGGCCAAAGAGTTGCCTCTCTCTGGTTTCTGACCAATTAAGAGGTGTTTGACAACTTCGTCCATAGAGAACTTCAAAAGCAGCTTTGCCCAAGCTTGATTGATAACTATTGTTATAAGAAAATTCAGCGCATGGAAGGCACTTCTCCTAATTCATACCGAACGATATAACACAAGCTCGGGGCATATCTTCTAGGACTTGATTCACTCTTTCTACTTGACCACTAGATTGAGGATGGAAAGCAGTGCTAAAAGATAAGTGAGTCCCCATAGCATTCTGAAAACTTTCCCAGAAGCGAGAGGTAAAGATACTTCCACGGTCTGAGTTAATCCCTAGAGGAACACCATGAAGAGACACTATTCGAGAGATATATAACTCTGCTAGCTGGCTAGCTATTATACTCTCACGAACTAGAAGAAAATGACCTACTTTGGAGAGACGGTCAATGACCACAAAGATAGCATTATTTCCTTTCTTGGTCTTGGGAAATCCGGTAATGAAATCCCTACTGACTTTATCCCTTTTCCATTCAGGAATAGCTAAAGGTTGAAGGGTGCCAGCAGGCCTTTGATGTTCTGCCTTAACTCGACGACAAACATCGCAGTTAGCAACGAACTCAGCAATTTCTCTCTTCATCCTAGTCCACCAAAACCTCTGTCGTAGGTCTTGATACATCTTAGTACTACCGGGATGAATGGTGAGAGGAGAATCATGAAGTTCCTTAAGGATTAAGAGCCTTAGATGTGGATTCTTAGGAACCACTAGACGATTCTAGAAGAACACAACACCTTGATCATTCATGGAGAATTCATTAGCGTTTCCGCTAATAATATTCTCCTTGATCCATGATATACCGTTATCACGCTTCTGGCCAGCTATAATTTGATCTTTAAGGGTAGGCTTCGCCACCAGGGTAGAAAGAAATCCTTGAGGAACAATATGAAGATTTAACTTCCGAAATTCCTCATAGAGATGTGGTTGACCTCGTTGTAGCATCAAGTTGTTACAATAAGACTTACGACTTAGTGCATCAGCCATAACATTGGCCTTCCCCGGGGTGTAAGTTATCGCTAAGTCGTAATCTGTGATCAACTCAACTCACCGTCTTTGCCTGAGATTCAAATCCGGCTGGGTGAAGATATATTTCAGACTTTGGTGATCAGTGAATATTAACGATTACCAAGAAGGAAATGTCGCCAGGTTTTAAGTGCATGGACTACAGCTGCAAGCTCTAGATCATGTGTGGGATAATTATCCTCATGTGGACGCATCTGTCGAGATGCGTATGCAATCACATGACAATCTTGCATGAGAATGCAACCTAATCCTTGTCGCGAGGCGTCGCAATAGATAACAAAGTCCTTGGAAAAATCTGGTGGTAGCAACACAGGTGCGGAAGTCAGGCGTCTTTTCAGTTCCTGAAAACTATGCTCACACTATGGTGTCCACTCGAACTTTTTATCTTTCTTAAGGAGTTCAATTAGAGGCTTTGCAACCTTGGAGAAATTTTCGACAAAGCGGCGGCAATAGCCCGCTAGACCAAGAAAACTCCTAACTTGCTTAACCGATTCAGGTTGAGTCCAATCAAGGACAGCTTGAACTCTCTCGGCATTGACAGCAATACCCTTACGAGAGATTACGTGACCTAGATAGGTCACTTCTGGTAACCAAAATTCACATTTTGAAAACTTGGCATAAAGGCGATGCTCTCGAAGTTTCATCAATACCAGCCTTAGATGCTTGGCATGTTCTTGTTCGTTCTTCGAGTAGATGAGAATATCATCGAGGTATACCACGACAAATTTTTCCAAATACTCCATGAAGATTGAATTCATCAACCGAGAGAAGGTGGCTGGGGCATTGTTTAAACCGAAGGACATGACGGTGTACTCGTATTGGCCATAATGAGTGACAAAAGCCGTTTTTGGGATGTCCCCGTTCTTGATCTTGATTTGATGGTATGCCAACCTCAAATCCATTTTTGAGAAGACTGAGGATCCAGCGAGCTGATCATACAGGTCGTTGATCCTGGGGAGCGGATACTTGTTCTTTATGGTGACCAGATTAACTCGTCGGTAATCTACAACCATCTGATCCGTTCTGTCTTTCTTATTGACGAAGAGGACGGGACAAGCCCACGGACAAGAGCTAGGACGAATGAAACCTTTATTCAAGGCCTCATCTAGTTGCTTCTTAAGTTCGGCTAGCTCCAGGGGTGCCATTTTATATGGTCTTCTGGCTATTGGAACAGTTCCCGGAACAAGATCTATCACAAACTCTACATCTCTGTCAGGTAGAATTCCTAGCAGTTCCTCTGGAAAAACATCCGGGAAGTCACGGACTACTGGAATATCTTCAAGTTCCGGAAGAGGGTTGGCATTGAGGGAATAGAGTTGGCATTTGGCAACTCGAGTAGAGACATTGACTATCTCACCCGAGGGATGGGTAAGCTGAACATTTCTAGAATGAGTATCAATCTTGGCATAGTGCGCTGACATCCAGTCCATACCCAAGATGATATTAATATCCGAAGATTTCAGGGCTATCAATGATGCTAGAAAAACTAGCCTGTCTACTAGAATTTCATTGTCATAGGTTATCCTAGAGGTTTGCCACTTACTACCAGGGGTTTGGACAACCAATGGGATTGGCATATCACAGAAAGACATGTTATGCAACTTTGCATAACTTTCTGAAATGAAGGAATGGAAAGACCCAGTGTAAAAAAGAACAGACGCTGGGTGATGATTAACAAGGAGCGTACCCAGCATGACGTCGGGATCCTCTGCAGCTTCTTCTGCTGAAACATAGTTCACACGGCCACGTGCAGGAGTTGGCTTCACATAGTAAGCTTTGCCCGACTTGCCTTGCCCAACGGACTTTCCGGGTTGGTTGGCACCCACATTCTGAGGACACTCACGGGAATAGTGCCCTGGTTCTCCACACTTATAACAGATCACTTGATTGGCCCGTGGTGCAGCATTACTAGCTGGACCACCATAGGTTTTTGCTGGAGGGTTGGTTTGATTCGTCTGAGGCGCCACATAGGATAGCCTCAGAGTGTATCTTGGCGGCAGAGAACTGTTTGGAACCCATAGCCTGCATTTTGGAAACGCGGAACCAGATGACGAGCCAGAGTCACGGGAATGCTTCTTTGTGGCTTCATAGTCGGTATGACCAGTCTCGGCCCTGATCGCCTTGTTGACCTGGGCTTGGAAGCTTGTACATTCGTGGAGGCGGAAATCACGACGAAGCTCAGGGCTCAAACCCTTATGGAATCTTGCTTGCTTCTTGGCATCAGTAGACACCTCCTCTGTTGCATAGCGGGCGAGGTTACCGAACTCGCGGCTATAGGCATCCACGGTCAACTTCCCCTGGGTGAATGCACATAACTCCTCTCTCTTTCTGTCCATCAGGCCCTCTGGAATATGGT
Source organism: Hordeum vulgare subsp. vulgare (assembly GCF_904849725.1). Taxonomy (NCBI): domain Eukaryota; kingdom Viridiplantae; phylum Streptophyta; class Magnoliopsida; order Poales; family Poaceae; genus Hordeum; species Hordeum vulgare. The sequence goes on from NC_058519.1 coordinate 443,616,446, forward strand.
GCAGACGGAAGGCTGCACTAAAGTATGCCCATGTGGCTGCTGGTTCAGCAGCAGACATAGCTTCAAAGTTCTCCCACCATAGATTGGCGGGTCCTTCCAGAAAATACGCTGCAAAGGTCACCTTGTCGGGCTCAGAAACATTCGCAGAGCGAATCTTACGTGAAATACTGCACAACCAATGATCAGCGTCGAGGGGATCGACGGAGTGATGGAACTTTGGAGGATTTAGCTTCACAAAGTCATTGAGGGACACTGCTGCATTCCTAGGCTGACGAGCCGTATTTTGCTCAATACGCTGTAAGAGTCGGTTGGTCTCCCTTTTGTTTCTCTCTGCCTCAAGCATAACTTCCGCCAGAGAGGGCGGGTGAGGCAGTTCTTCCTGCGACGCTTGACTACCCTCGCCTTGCTCATGAGCAGGGGCACGGTTCAACCTGGTGAACACCATCCTGACAAACAAACTCACAGCTTAGACCAAAATCATCATCAATACTAGCTAAGGATTAAGAATGCACTAAACACATGGAATGCGGAAATGAATATCCGAACAGCATGGTAACAAGCAACTGCTATATATACACCATGGTTCATACACACCCTTACATAGTTCAGTACAACCTTAACCGAAGAACAAACTACTGAAAATATGAAACTACTCATCAGAGGCTTCCAAGCTTCCTCCTCCGGAATTCATTTCACGACATAAGCATACTTCACAAGTCACACAGGACTGTGAAAGTACAGCTACTACCAACTATCCTTCCACTCACGGTTCAGGCATCCGCATAGAACATCTCATAAAGATTTCCTCCATGGCCTGGAAGCTCAACCTGCGAATCAGGAAATACTCTAGCCTGAGATCCCTGGGATCCGTAAGGACACAGATGTGGCCTTGGTCCCCTGACTGGTGTTAGTAGGGGTCCGCGAAGAGGGGTGACTCCTCCTATAGCAGGCCAATCAACATGAGCCGGAAGATGGGTCCTAACTGGGTTCAGCATCTCCATATCTCCATACCCTGTCTAGACTACCGGTGCCAACTGCGTCAAAGCCGTCCACAGACGGGCACGTGTACCATAAAGCTCCATGCGGAGGGCACGAGCATCCCTGTCTCTATTCTCTAGCATCTCAGTAGTGGACTGCAGCAGCGGATCCTCCATGGAGGAATCAAAATAGACCCCGCTGAGGTATCCTTCTTCACCTGGCTGAGAGGCAGGAACATATCAGAACTCTGAATTCTGCAGCACTGCATGTCTAGCCCTCATGATGGTCAGCATTGAATAGGCAGCATCTTGTACTGCCATGGCAACAGTGACTCCCAATCCATAAGACCAACGGATTGGCTCCTCAGCTCCAGGGTAATCTAGGAATGCCCTAACAATGCAGATATATTGGCTCTGGTTGAAGTCTCGGTATTGTTCCTCCACTGTGTACTCTGGGTACCAGCGGTAACCTCACACCGACATCACCCTGACTAGCATGGCCGTATGACCCGGCACATCAATGCACCTAGTCAGACGAACCACCTGACGAGAAGGACGGCCAGGCATCTGAAAATAGAGAGTAATGCAAAAGCATTAGAGCTTTGAATGCAAAATTGGGCAGCATAACGGCTGTAAATGCTCAAAAACAATTTTGTGACAACCCATAAAATAGAATAGCGTAACCACTCAACTATCAAGTTCAATTCTCTGATCGTCAAACTTACTTCCTTTTCCTAGGGAAAAAAGAAACCCAAGATAACTCTCGACCCGTAGTCCTATAATCTACCGATCAGAAACACGAGCCTAGAAGAAGATGAGTAACCTAGTCCTTAATCCCCGCAGAAAAGACGAGGATGACCAGAATAGAATAACTTGAGAGGAGAACAAGAGTTTTACGTTCCCTTCCACAAACAATTCCCTTATATATAACTAAAGCAATTCTAGACTCAACTTCGACCAGTTTGGCTTAGTAATCTTACAGTCAGTCAGGCTCTGATACCAACGTTGTCGGGACCCCGATCCTAAGTCATAGGAATCCAGCCTGTAACACATCGCATCTCTTTGCGGTCTCACACACGGTTATCCCCACGGCTGCAGCCTTACCTTAGCCGGGACCGTTTGATCCTTTTGACTCGCGTATGCAATTGTGTCGCTAGTAATCCAGTGACAGAGAACCCGGATCGACATGTCTAGTCATAAACCAAAGCGGTAGTTCCACACAGGGACAGGCATACATGACCCAACAAAGCAGGTGTCAGTCACCGGCGAATGTAGACGAGTCGTAGCAAGCTACAAGGACTCCATTACATCACGTGACATTTCCCCAACGGGGACAGACACAACAACTAAGAAGGACACATGCCGGTCAACCAATGTGTCCGGAGCAGTAGCGAACTACCATGGCTCGTTGGATCACAAAGGGGCATTTCCCTGTAAGGAATGCTACTAAAGCCTACGGCTAGGTAATGGAACCCCATACATATCAAGTACACCACACGTACACCTGGCATACCGATATGTATAGATACATCGATGGCATCACAACATAACCATGAACATACAAACTTTATTTAAAAGGCTCAGAAGAGCCTCACACATAATATTACAAAGTAGGGGTCTCATGACCCATCATAACAGTCATTCAAGTTACAAGCCAGCGGAAGTAATTAAACTGTCTGAGTACAGACAGATGAAACTAGAAGGCACATGGCCTGACTATACTACAGACCCACCCTAGGGCCAGATCGTAGCTGGGATACCAGCTACTCGTCTTCATCGATGTCTAGGTAGAACTCTCCATTAGGGTCATTAACAACCTCTGCAACAAATATTAAGCAAACATGAGTACAAGAGTACTCAGCAAGACTTTAGGATAACTATCTACTCATGCAATGTATCAATAAGGAATTGTGGGGTTTCATGCGGAAAGCCAGCATTTGACTCGTGGCTAGACAACTTGAATTTTTAATTTTTTTTGACAACATTGATTTCTCGCACACGAGTCCACTAACACCACAACAATACTCCATCGTGGAATTAGTCCGTCTCCATACGGAAATGCCGTCCACGACACTCACGCTTATCTTGACAATTTTATAAGAAGCCATTGAAGTTATCTATGAACAACATATGTCTCCAAGTAGTCCATATCCGCGAACGCGGCTATTCGAATAGATCATAACCCTGCAGGGGTGTACTTCTTCACACACGCTCTCGCCACTTATCGCCATGTGCACGTCATGCACCTCGGCAACCTTCAAGAGGAAGCCCAGTGAGGGAGTCGGCCACGACCGTTAACCACACTAATTCTAAGTCCAGGTCTATCGCCTATCTGAGGGTAACCCGCACGGAAGTCCGGCCGAGGTTTCCGCCACGGCCCCAAACTATGTGCGCAGGGTTCCCAAGCCCACCATCCGGGTGCCACTTGGTACACCGTGCCACTGCCTACCGCATCACAGCCCACCTCTCATGTCAGCGCTATACACGACCTCCAGCATGACTGTAAACACCAGAAACTACTTACAACTCCTGGACCGAGTACTAGGCGATTAATAAGTCGAACGGGGTCATATTTCACGGCCCAGCATGTGGTAGTATCTCGTCTTGGATTACATACACGGAACTCAGTTCCTAAGGACGGTTCCAATGAAACAACCCGCCATGTACTCCTACATAGCCTTTCACCGGTACCTTTACCAAATCAGGTTCAACACACGACCTTTACTTACTGAACACATTCTCACAATTCTTTTCATCTCCCAGATGACAGACCATACACAACTCTAAGCATAGCATGCATAGCAGGATAAGGCGCATCATGGCTCAAGCATCTACCACGTATGCTAGGTTGCAAGGTTCAGCTATTTACCGTGACAAATACAGGTCATGCAAAGAAAGTGGGTTCAACTAACGTGGCAAAAGCATTCGAAGCATTTGATCCTAATGCAATAAGTAAGTGCAGGAGCAAGAACATGGGATTATCGGGATGATCAAAATGGTTGCTTGCCTTGTTGCTCAGCATAGGGACAATATCCGTGAGTCGGATATTCGGTAGAATCCGGAGCGGCGGAGCCTACCGATAGAAATGACATCAATCAATAACAATCATATGCAACAAAATGATGCATTAGCATGGCATGAAGATGCAAGGTGGTATGCTAATATAGCTACCATTATTAGGTTGAAGTGGATTTGAATCAGATTCAAAAATCACTTCAAACGAGTTATTCTCGAATACCATTTTAATTGATTCGACTTGATGCTCAGATCAACTTGTTTTTAACATGCATGAGAATGATATCTTAAGTTGCTGGTTGTGATTGAGCATTGATTGGTCATGGCATTTGAAGTGGAGTTCAAATGATTTTCAAATTCTAAGTCCAAAGCATTTATTAAATTTAACCTATTCATCATTTTACATGTTTGGTCAAGTTAACATTTTTAAACATGTTTGAAAATGACATATTCAGATTCCTTGGATTTTTCTGATACTTTTTCGTATATAAATTATTTTCATTGGAGTTAACTTTTTCATATATAGATTATTTTCATATAAGTTTTGGGCATTTTCTGGAATTCTTTTAAATCAGAAAAGCTACTTATTGCGTCAGGCCCACTTCAGCATGGCGTCAGCCGTCGGCCGACCTGGTCAGGTCAACCCTGATAGGGGGGACCCACTGCTTAGCCTCACAGGGTTAGTCCCGCGCTGACCAGTCCCTGATTGCGTTTGACTTGCGTCTGGGGCCCAGTGTCAGCGACTGCTTAGTGTTTTAAATGTGGATTAGCGAGGCCAGGTCAGATCCTGCTGGATACTGACCGGCGGCGACCAGATCCGCGGTGGATCTTTGCCGGAGAGTTGTCGGAGATGGCTGTGGTGCTCGGGAACGAGGTCCGAGAGCACTGGGAGGATCCCCAGGCTTGGCCTCATCCAACACAGGCTTCAGGGAGGACTGGGGAGGACCGGAGGTCACCGACGACGAGCTGAGGCGACGGCCGGAGCTCAAGCTCGTCGGTCCAGTGGCTAGGGTGCACGAAACTGAGGGGAAGAAGAGGGGAAACGAGCGCAAGCTCACGGTGATGGCGGTGGAACGCTCGGACGGCTCGGGGAGGCGTTGTGGGCGACAAATCCAACGGGGCTTGCCAGCGGCCGGAGGTTGAAGACGACGGCAATATGGTGCAGCAGGGCTCGGGGAGGTCAGAGGCTTCGGCGTACGCGGCTAGCTTGACGAGGCGGAGAGATTGGAGCGCTAGGAGGGACTATCCTGTGGCCAGAGGCTCGGGCAGCTCGAGCTCGAGCTCCTGTCAATGGCGGCAGGAGGAGAGGAAGGAACCGAGAGGAGAGGGGGGGGGAATGGATAGCGGGGATGGATAGGGATGTGCTCGGGGAGGTTATCCCCGCTATCGCGCTGTCCTGGGGAGCACCGGTGCGTGCCACGGTGAAGCAGGAGGTGGAGGAGCCGCCGTGGGCGTTCGCTCCTCTGCTAGAAGGCAGGAGGAAGAAGACGCCCCTGCCCTGGTGGGCTGGGCCTCACATGTGAGCGACAGGTAGGTGTTTTGCTTTTTTTTTCTTGGTTTGTTTTCTATTTTATCCACTGATTTTAATTCCCATTTGTTTTGGATCAAATATTGGTTCAAAAATCATTTTGAACCTATTGAAATATTAGTTGGAATATTTCCAACAACTCGTGAGGTTGTCAACATTTTTGAGAACTTCAAAGTTTTTGAATTCAAATTTAACTTGAATTCAGTGGCCTTTTGCATTTAAACAAAATTCCAAATCTGTTTCAAAAATACTTTTCTTCCCTGATTATTTGTTTTCATGAATTTATCAGAAAAGTTGAACTTTTCTTGAGGCCATTTTGGGTTCATTGATTTTAACAAGTTTGGAATTTCTTTGAATTTGAGAAGTGGCTAGGGTTTTTGAGTTTTTCTTCACCACTTGCTTTGATCTTGTTGCAGTTTCTTGGATGGAATGCAATGAAGATATGAGCACAATGCTAAACCTTGGTCAGGGTTCCAGGGATGTGACAATGTTCTTCATTGATCACCGCGATTCTTGCGAAGATCTATCTTATGTAATCATCTTCTATGGTGCGTTCATTGGGATCTGATGAATTATGGGTTTATGTTCAGATTATTCATGAAAAATATTTGAGTCTTCTCTGAATTCTTATATGCATGATTGTGATAGCTTCATAATTCTCTCCGATCTATTGATTTGGTTTAGCCAACTAGATTGATCTATCTTTAGTGAGACAAGTGTGTTGTAGTGAGTTCAATCTTGCGGTGCTCAATCCCAGTAACAGAAACGGACATGACACATATTTGTATTACTTCCATTAAGGATAAAATGATGGGGTAGAATCATATTCATTGGATTTTCTTTGCCTACATCATGTCATTGTTCTCCAAGATTTAATTTGTTTTACTTAATACTCTAGATGCATCCTGGATAATGGTCAATGGGTGGAGTAATAGTAGTAGGTGCATGCACGAGTCGGTCAACTTGCTTATAGACGTGATGCCTACATGTAATGATCATTGTCATGAATAAACATTGCATAATGATACATCTCCAACGTATCTATAATTTTTTATTGTTCCATGCTATAATATTATAATTCTAGGATGTTTTTTGGGCATTTATTTGTTGATTCATATTATTTTTGAGCACTAACCTATTAACCTAGTGCTTAGTGTAAGTTGCTATTTTCTGCATGTTTTTGCCTTTTTGGGTTTATAGTACCAAACGAAGTCCAATTGCCATGAATTTTTTTGATGATTTTTTCTATACCAATAGAAGATCTAGAAGCTTCAGGAGCAGAAAAAGGCCACACGAGGGAGGTATCACACATCTGGGCGCGCCCAGGAGGGTGGCCGCGCCCTGTTGTGTGTTGGATCCCCCTGGCGTCTCCTGAAGCCGATCTCTATCCTATAAATTCAAATATATCTCCAAAACCACAGGGAACGGCCCGAAACACTTTTTTCGCAGCCACAAGTCTCTCTTCCTCTGTGTGCCCATCTAGAGCCCTATTCCGGTGCCCTATTGGAGGGGGTTGATCACGGAGGGCCTCTACATCAACCTTGCTGCTCTCATTGTGATGTGTGAGTAGTTCACCTCAGACCTACGGGTCTGTAGATAGTACATAGATGGATATCTCTCTCTCTCTCTTGATCTTCAATACAAAGTTCACCGCATCTTCGTGGTGATCAATTCGATGTAATCAGTTTGTGCGGTGCATTTGTTGGTTTCCGATGAATTGTGGGTTTATGTTCAAATTATTCATGATAAAATATTTGAGCATTCTCTGAATTATATAATTCGTATTTGCATTGCTATTATAGCTTCGTAAATCACTTCGGTCTATTGACGTAGTTTGCCAAACTAGATTAATCTATCTTTAGTGAGAAGGGTGTGTTGTAGTGCGTTCGATCTGGAGGTGCTCTAAATCCCATTGACAGAAAGGGACAAGAAACATCTTTGCACTGTTGCCACTTGGGATACATACTAATTGAGTTATCTTTGTCTACATCATTTCAATATTCTACAAGAATTACTCTATTTTACTTAATACTCTAGATGCATGCTGGATAACGGTCGTTGGGTGGATTAATAGTAATAGGTGTAGGCTAGAGTTGTCATATTTTCTTATGGGCGTGATGCCTATATACACATTATCATTGTCTTGAATAAACATTGCATAACTATGCGCTTTTCTATCAATTGCGCAACATTTATTTGTTTACCCATTGTATGCCTACTACATGAGAGATGTCACTAGATAAAACTATGGCACCGCATCTATCTGCTTACATATTTATAAAACCTTTATTTCCTCACTAACTTTATTTACTTTGTACTTAGTTTGCAATTATAAACTATCATGTACACACTTCATTTGCTTGCAAGTAATTAGTCCAAGGGGATTGACAACCCTCTTGCCCACATTGGGTGCAAGTGTTTGCTTCTTTGTGTGCAGTCACTGAAGACGGGAGTTCTGTGCTACTACTATTGGTTCAATAACCTTAGTTTTCACTCAGGGAAATACTTAACTATACTGTGTTGCACCACCCGCTCCTCTTTGTGGAAAACCCAACGCAGATCACAAGTATCACGGAGGATTTCTGGTGTGGTTGCCACGAAGTATCACCAACCTACTATCAAGTACCTTCACACAAATTATATTTCACTTGTTCTAATTTTTATTTGTTGTTATATTTTGCTTGCTTCATAAAAATCAAAAATACAAAAATATTTACTCTTGACAGTTTGCTTCTTTGCTTGCTTTACTTGCTAGTTTACTTGTTCTACTTGTTGCTTTGCTTGCTCGGTCACCATGTATCAAAATACTACTAAGTTGTGTGACTTCTCAAATACTAATAATAATGCTTTTTATTAGTACTCCTATACAACCCACCACTAGTGGGGAGTTTTATGATATAAATGCTACTTTGGAGAATGTAGTCATGAAAGAACAATTTTTGGGAAGTCCTAATGAGGATCCCGCTGCTCATCTTAATACCTTTGTTGAATTATGTGATATGTAAAATAAAGAGGACATGGATAATGATGTGGCGAAATTAAAATTGTTTCCTTTTTCTCTACGATATAGAGCTAACCACATAATAGTATTGGAACATGGGTTAGGTGTAAAGATGCTTTTATCTGCCAAGTATTCTCCTCGTGCCAAGATCATCTCCCTTAGAAATCAAATTATGAATTTTAAGCAACATGGCCAAGAACATGTTGCACAAGCTTGGGAGAGGATGAAATTGACGATTAAAAATTGTCCTACGCATGGTTCGAACTTGTGGATAATTACCCAAAAAATTATGGTGGACTCAACATTGTATCTATAAATCTTCGACATTCTTCCGCAAGTGGTACCTTCATGGAGGTGACATTAGGAGAGGCCACCAAACTTCTAGACAACATTATGACACACTATTCTCAATGGCATATCGACAAAGCTCCAACTACTAAGAAGGTAAATTATGTTGAGGAAATCAGTACTTTGAGTGAGAAAGTGGATGCTCTTATTGGTTTGGTTACTAGTAAAAATGCTCATGTTGATCCCAATGATATGCCTATGTCTACTTTGATTGAGTGAAATGATAAGGTCATTGATCTGAATTTTATCTCATGAAACAATTTCAATAACATGCTTATAGAGGTAATTTCAATGCTACACTATATCCACGCAACTCCTATAATTTTTATGTTAAATCTTGTGGTAATTCTTATGGAAATATTTCTACCAAAAATAGTAAGTTATCATCTGATTTTGAGGACACCATTAACAAATTCATTAGTTCTCAAAAAGTCTTCAATACTATGGTAGAGAAAAAGTTCCATAAAGTGGATGATATGGCTAGGAACATGGATAGAATTGCTATTGATGTGGAAACACTTAAAAATAAAAAGTTACCACCAAATCATGATATCAATGATTCCATTAAATCCATTCTAATATCTATTAATGAGAGTAAGGAGAGGACCCGAAGGTTGAGAGCTAAACGAGAATTCTTGGAAAAGGCTCTTTCACCCAGTTTTTATCGTAATCATGATGAAGATCTTAAAATGATTGGTTCTTATCCTATTGATTCTTTGTTTACTAATATGAAAATAGATGATAAAGAGACTGCATATGAGTCAACTTTAGTTAGAAGGCGTCCCAATTGCTTGGAGGGTGATGATTATAATGATAAAACTGAAAAAGTGGGTTTGGGGAGGTCAATACTTTAAATAATGATATGCCCACTATCTTGGATCACAAGGATTTTAATTATGAAAGTTGTTCTTTAGTAGAATGTATTTGCTTGCTGTAGTCCATTACTATCTCACCCAATGCTTATGAACGAAACAAAGCTTTTAATAAACATATAGTAGGAGCTATTGTGAAACCCTATGATGAGAAACTTGAGCTAGAAGTCTCTATGCCTAGAATTTTGCGTGATGAGTGGGAACCTAATATAAAAATTAAGGTAATAGAATATGAATGCAATGCTTTGTGTGACCTAGGTTCTAGTGTCTCAACTATATCTAAATCTTTATGTGATGTACTTGGTGTCACCGATATGCATGAGTGTTCCCTTAATTTACATCCCGCGGACCCTACTATCAAGAAAACTTTGGGAATAATAAATTATGCTCTCGCAATTGCTAAGATAAATTATGTACCTGTAGATTTCATAGTTCTTGATATTGAGTGCAACCCATCTTGTCCAATAATACTTGGGAGACCTTTTCTACGAACTATTGGTGCAATAACTGATATGAAAGAGGGAAACATAAGGTTCCAATTACCATTAAAGAAAGCGATGGAACACTTCCCTTAAAAAGAATCAAACCACCTTAGGAATCTATCATGAGAGATACTTATGCATGGAGTGTCAAAGATGACAATACTTGAAACAAATGCATTATACCTAGCTAGGGTCGTAAAAAATAGCGCTATTTAGAAGGCAACCCAATAGTTATCTTATTTTTCTTGCTTTTACTTTCTGTTTGTGTGTGATAACATGATTATTGATACTGTAATGATTGTGATTTATAATTAAATTAATGTTTCTGCCAAGTGAAGCCTTTGGGATGACTTGAATGATAAGTAGAATTGATGTAGTGCAAAAAATAGAAACTTTGACGTCCAATGCAGAATTTCTGTGATTTTACTGGAACTTCTTTTTTATCTGAATTTATTTACACACTGTTGTATTACAAATTCCTTAGGTTTTCCTCATTTTCAGAATTTCCAGAGTTACACAGGTATATTTTCTTTACACATCATTACATATTGTTTTGTTTTGGACATATTCTAATTTTTTTCTTGCATAGTTTGCTTGTTTTGATGATGCTATGGGTTGTATCGGGCGATATAAGCCAAGGATAATTTATAATACATTAATTTATGCAGTAATAAAATAAGAATCAATTTATAACAATACCTTAATTATTTGATATGTTTACTATACTAACAGATCTCACGAAGGTTTCTATTGAGTTTTGTGTGTTGTTTTCAGGTTTTGGGTGCTATCACGATGGATGAAGGAATAAAGAGCAACAAGAGCCTAAGCTTGGGGATTACCAAGTCACCCCAAGGTAATATTCTAGGAAGACTCAAGTGTCTAAGATTGGGGATGCCCCGGAAAGGATCCCCTCTTTCATCTCAATCCATCGATATGTCACTTGGAGCTATATTTTAAGTCATCACATGATATGAGTTTTGCTTGGAGCGCAATGTATCTTAGTTTGCTTTTGTTTTACTTTTCCACAATCGTTGTTTTGTGAACATACCTACGCGATTCACCATAATTTGTTAGAATACTCTTTTTTGCTCCAGTTATATCTTTTGAGCTAAGCAGTTGCTCTAGTACTTCACTTATATCTTTTTAGAACACGATGGTGTGTAGATATTATAAAAATAAGTACACTCTCATTTTCCCCTTATTTTTGTTCGAGAGTTAATATATAGTGATGGTAATTTGCATGAGTTATAAGACTAGTCCAAAAAAATAGGTATTCAACGAGTGCATAATCAAAACCTTCATGTAGCACATAAAAGAGAAATTGTGAGTTAATGATATTAATGTGGTAACGTTACAAGGCATGAGTGCGTGATCATTGGCTAGTAAGAATATTGTAAATTAGAGGGTGTTAACTTTCTGCTCATCTAAATATTTTTTATGGCATGGTGATGATGTGTGAACATTCTCATTCCTCGTTGAAATCCTAGTGCTGTTTAGGTTGAGGCGCGCGATGGTTAACTCCTACCAACCTCCCCCAAGGGGCATGCAAGTAGTACTTTTCTTCGAGGAACCTAATAAAGTCTTGCAATAAGTATGTGAGTTCTTTATGACTAATGTGAATCCATGGATATACTCACTCTCACCTGTACATATTTCCCTAGCCTCTTTGGTACCGTGCATTGCCCATTCTCACCTCGAGGATCGAAGCATGCTTCACCAGTGCACCCAAACCCCATGATATAATACACTCTATTGCACATAAGCCACCTTATATCTTCTTCAAAACAGCCACCATACCTACCTATCATGGCATTTCTGTAGCTATTCCGAGATATATTGCCATGCAACCTTCACCGTCACATCATATGACTTGTACTTCCATTATCATATCGCTTTGCATGATATTTTCATGTCTCATTCCTTTTTTGATATCCTCAGTACGTTAGATCATTGCACGTCCTGGTACACTGCCAGAGGCATTCATATAGAGTCATAAGATAGTTGTTTCATATCAAGTTTTAAGTAAATAAAAGTGTGATGATCATTATTTTTAGGGCGTTGTCCGAGTGAGGAAAGGATGATGGACACAATAATTTACCCCACAAGTTGGGATGAGATTCCAGACGAAAAAAAGGAAAAGAAAAAAGATAAAAATAGATGAAGAATAATAATAATAGTAATAAATGAGAGAAAAGAGAGAAGGGATAGTGCTAGTACCTCCTTTTCCAAACTTGTGCCTCAAAGTCGCACCATGTTATTCATATAGAGAGTCTCTTGTTTTGTCACTTCCATATGCTAGTGGGAATTATGCACACCCACTTAGCTTCAGTTGAGTTTTCGTACACTTATAGCTCTAGTGCATCCGTTGCATGACAATCCCTATTCCTCGCATTGATATCTATTGATGGGCATCTCTATAGCCCGTTGATACACTGAGTTGATGTGAGACTTTCTTCTCCGATTTTACCCCCTTGAAACCTACCACCATATTATATTCCACCTATATGCTACATCCATGGTTCATGCTCATGTATTGAGTAAGTAATGAAAATCTGAAGCACGTTAAAAAGTATGATCCAATTGCCTAACTTAACGCCATGGTCCTTGACATTTGTATTTATGTGGTGAAGACGGAGCCATGCCATGCTAATATTATTAAATGAATAGGGGGTAAACATTCTTTAAGGATTGTATATTTTGAAACTTGATGATTATGTTACTTATGTTTATGAATATTACTATGTTGATGTTTATTAATTCATCATTTCTCAATGATCATACCAGCAATAGATTACATGTTGGTTAGCATGTCACATCAAAAAATTCTATTTGTATCATTTACCAACTCGAGGACAGGCATGAGTTAAGCTTGGGGATGCTGATACGTCTCCAATGCATCTATAATTTTCTATTGTTCTATGCTATAATATTATCATTCTAGGATAGTTTTTGGGCATTTATTTGCCGATTCGTATTATTTTTGAGCACTAACCTATTAACCAAGTGACTAGTGCCAGTTGTTGTTTTTTGCATGTTTTTGGCTTTTCAGGTTTAGAGTACCAAACGAAGTCCAATTGCCACGAAAAGTTTTGATGATTTCTTCTCGATCAGTAGAAGACCTGGAAGCTTGAGGAGGAGATTAGAGGCCGCACAAGAGAGGTGATACGTCTCCAATGTATCTATAATATTTGATTTTTCCATGTTGTTATATTATCATCCTAGGATACTTTTTGGGTCATAATTCACCAATTTTTATTATTTTTTAGGACTAACTTATTAACCCAGTGCAGAGTGCCACTTGTTGTTTTCGGTGTGTTTTTTGATTTTCAGGTTTCAATTACCAAACGAAGTCCAATTGCCACGAAACTTTTTTATGATTTTTTTTGGACCAAACGGAGATCTCGAAGCTTCGGGAGGAAACTTGTAACACCCGATGGTTAATAGCTAGACTAATTCATGTAATCAAGCTACAATGATCACAAGATTGAGCTGATCTATTTTGCTAAACAATATTTGATCACAATGGAATCATATATCTATTCAAAAATTCCTATTGATTTTCAAATTTCTTTTAATAAGTGGTTTAAATATTTTTGTAAACCTGTAAACAAAAATCATGGTTGGGTTTTAAATATTCCCTAAGCAATTATAAAATTGTAACCAACTTATTGTCAAGTATTTTAGTGCCTCTAAAACAGTTTTGCACATGACAAATCAATTACTAAATCCTCTTTTTATTTATAAGTTTTTCCAAACATTTTGAAATGATGTAAGTGCATCTAGTGCCCCTTAGTGATTTTGGTAGTTTGAAGACTCATAGGTTAGGTATCTAATGTGTTCATGAGTGTACACAGGATCTATAAGTCGTTGAGGAGTTTGAAATATTCGATGAATATCGACCCCTAAAAATGTATATCTTCAGTTGAAGAAATTGGTCTGAAGCAGAAGCATTGAATCGCGAAGAAATTGCGATGAAAGTGATATTCCTCATGAAGATATTGAAGATGAGGAATTCGGTGTGTTCTGAAGAAAATCAATCTGAAAGCTTTGAAGCATGAAGATTTATTGTGTCTGTTTTATTTTCTTCACTGTTGAGTCATAGGAACACCGTACTATTAAAGGGGGTCAAAGTAACACGTTAGAATGAATTTCCTCATGATGCTCAACCCAAGCCTAATCCTACCAAAAGCCTCAAGTGAGGAATATGAGAGACATGAGGACTCTCACAGTTGAGGGTCCCGACCGTTACCGCAATTCGTGCCACATCATTTATCTTATCCACACCAACGGTCATATTATTTAAGGGCATTAATGTGGAATCATGTCGGGATGCTCCCAGGCTATAAATAGCCGCCCCCCCCCCCCCACAACCATTAGCTGGTTGGCTGCTCCGTTAGAAACTGACACTTGTCATATGAGCAACCCAAATTCCTCAAAGTGTTCGAGAGTAATTCATCAGTGAGGAAATACCCCAAACACCAAACCACAAACCAAGTGATTGAGCATCACTGAAGAAGTTGTTCCTGTGTGGGACTGAAGCCTTTTACCTTTCAGGACTGTGCATCCTCCGGATGGTTAGGCGTCATGGTCTAGAGCAATCCAGCAATCAATTGTGGATCGCCAGGTGACCTAGTTTGTGAGGGTTTGGAAGTCTGCCCTGAAGACTTACCACGAGTGTTGGGCGAGGACTGTGTGTTCTTAGCTCAAGGAGAATACGGTAGGGACTGTGTGTCCCGGGACTGTGTCTCTTTTGGTTTTAATACCAAGCCGCTCCAAACCAGATGTACAATTGTCATAGCAGTTGGAACTGGGTCATCAACCACTGTCTTCACTGTGAAACGGGTTCTATTTCTTCAACTCTTTCAATTCCTCACATTGTGTGTTGAAGATTTTCATTGTCACTATTTGAAGAATTTGTTGAAGACTTTCTCTGAAATTCCTCAACCCTAAATTCTTCACGCGAGTTATTCCTCACCTATTTTTCCCCTGTGCCTGCATACTGTGCAAATAGCTTTTCATGTTCGTTACCTTGAAAACTGCTGTAGTGAAACTTTGCACTCCTGATCCTTTGTTGTTTCCGCAGCAAGTTAGTCATCAGTGAGGAATTTCCTCAAAAGGAATTTCCCCAGTGATGAAATTCTAAAAATCTCCTATTCACCCCCCTCTAGTCGATATAACGCACTTCCAAATGACCCCAAATCTTCTTGTGGCACTGCCTAATATTGCAAAGTAATTGTTGGGCCAAACACCATATTTTTACATAAGTATTTTGGTGTTGGAAGTAAATGAAATCAGAAACTATTTAAGAAGAATCTAAAAGAAAAGGAAAAATGGGAGGGATGTACTCCTAGACTACGTGTACACGCACACTGTTGGCCCAACCCAGCCTGGCCGACCTTTCTTTCACCTCCCGCCAGAGGAGGACGCTGAGCCATGGCGTGGCTCGCGCTCGGCCGCACACGCGTGTATCTCCACATGCCGGCCATCCCCGCCCCCCCGTAAGCTACAAATGCGCTTCACACCTCCCTCGCGAAACCCTAAACCTTTCACCCCGTTGCCTCCTTTGATTTATTCCTCTTCACGCTTAGCTGAACCACTGCCGCCATGGGTGCCATCGACCGCACACTCTCTGTCTACCATGCACCCTAATACCGCGTCTGTGAGCCCCACCATCGTCACTACGTCGACTACGGCAACGAGGACAAGCCCATGTCTCCACAATGAGCACCCCTTCGTCTTCTTCCTTGCGTCACTGCCGCACGTCGTCACAAATTTTGGCAACCTCGACCGCCCATTGAGCCCAGTTTTCCCACCTATAGGATCACGATTATGCCGCCTATATTCCCCTCTGTGCCCGCTCTGGATTAATAGTCGTAGCATCCTTGCCGTGTTTGTTTTGCTCCGGCTGAGAGCTCGCTGTCACATTAGAGCTCACTGTCATGGCAGCTGGTCGTCCCAGGGCCAGCTGAGCCCGTGTGTTTGCTCAGGCTTCCCCGCGGAGCCGCCTGAACCATCCCTAGTCGAGGCCGAGCCCCAGGGCGCGTTTTGCTCGGAGTCCGAACTCTGGCAGCCGCCGCGACCGACGAGCACACACCCCGAGCTCCTACCACTTATCCCATTAGACGTGTGCGAGCCCTCGCTTCCGATCCATGTGCTCCGCCGCTACTTCAGTCGCCGGGGGACATATCCCGAACCTCGCTGTCATCTCGAGGCTCACCCCCATCACGCCACCGTGTTTAAACGTCGGTGAGATGCTTCTAGGTGGATCCCCTGTGTCAGACGCTTAACTAAGCCAAATGGCCCGCTAACATTTGGGGCCACATAGTTAGTGGTTTAGTTAGTTTAAGTTAAAACGATTTGGTTAATTAATCCATCACTAACAGCCCGAACCCACGTGTTAGTTAGTATAATTAAGATTAGTTAAAATCCGTTAACTAACCCCTCCCTCACCGATAGAAAGGCCCCACTGGCTAGTTTGACCAGTGAACTGGTCCATAGTTGACTACTGACCGAGCAGTCAACTAGCACCCCATGTGAGCCTGTGGTGCACCACTCGGTGCACCCGACCTGGTGTACCTAGCAGTTTTCCCAATTAATTTTTGAACTAAAATTAATTTTAGAATAATACTAACACTTTGAAAAATCTTATAAAATAATTTATAACTCGAATGAAAATATTTTATATATGAAAGTTGATCAGAAAAATCCAACGAATCCGAATACATTGTCCGTTCATGTGTCATATGCATCTAGCATGAGGAACATGGACATTTTGCATTACGATCATATGTCTGGTAATAGCCAAAGACCCAAGAAATATCACAGAGATTTTCCCGTTCCGTCTGTAACATGTAGCATTGCGTTAGATCATCCCTAGCACTTCATATTGCCCTGTCACGCATTTTTATCCATTTTTTGCTATTAGTTATTTTCTTCCACCTATTCTCTCAGATAGAACCCAAGACTGAAGTTGCTGCAGTGTACGACTACATCCCTAACGATCAAACTTTTCCAGCAGAGCAACAAGGCAAGCAAACCCCCTTGATCATCTGATATCACCCATTCTTTCTCCCTCGTGCTTGCATTGGAATTCCCTACTGTTGTAGATAGCTCCTATTCTAATGTATAACTTATTTTTGTTAAACTGATGTTGTACCCTACTACATATTAAATGCTTAATATAGGTTGATTAATAGTGAACCCACTGTGTTCGAATTTCCCCCGCTTCATCATCGAAGACTTGAAGACTTGAAGACTCGATCATCTTGATCGACGAGCCAAACCATCATATCACCTCACACCCCTCAGTTGTATGACCCTGCAGAGCTACTATCGAGTATCGAGGGTGATACCTCATAAGGTACTCCTCATATTAACTCTCTAGTACATTTAACTAGAGGTATATTACGGAGAGTGATTCCTCCTTCACCACTTCCGATAATGACTCTGTCGTGCAACACCTCAAGCGTGAACCATCGAGGGTGATTCCTCCCTAGTCACCTTGACAGTTACGTTGATTAGAATCCATCAAGGGTGATACCTCAGATTCCTTTGATGTTATAGACATATGGTTACTTTAACTTTACTCCTTGAACATGATGAGATGAGTGGAGCGCGTGGATTCCCGCGTGATTGTGATGAGGCCTGGCCGGGCATTCTTGTCCCTTGCCACAAGTCCTCGAGACGGGGCGACCAAACCACATATCGTGGGTCTTTGATTGTCGCCACAGTTACGGAACAACTGGATACCCTCGTGATTGTGACGAGGCATGGCCAGGCATTCTTGGCCCTTGCCACAAGTCCTCGAGACGGGGCGATGGGACCACATATTGTGGATCATTGATTGTCACCGCAGTTAACAAAAACATTAATGGACTTAGATATGTGATCTGAGAAGGCCTCTAGCCTGTTTCGCACGAACCACCACATGGGAATAAGTATGGGCACTCTACATCGTACATTCGCCAGAAAGCTTTTCAGATGTCACAGTCAGAGGCACGCACCAAGGGGGCGTGCGTAAGCACAATCTTTGTATAAAGAGGTGCCAGGACTGACACTGGCCATCCTCACAATGCACAGGATTGTGAAGGGAGATTCGCCCATGACCCCTTTCTGATTATGATGTAGACCAATGTGTGGCGTCTCTGTTGGGCCTAGGTAGGACTATTGTGTGTCGATCAGCCGAGGCCAGGCATGACCCAGGAAAGTGTGTCCGACCGGAGTTAATCGAGCATGTTGGGTAAGTTTGTGCACCCCTACAGGTAAGTATATATATTCGAATAGACATGTCCATGGTAACGGACTCTCGGAGTTGTATTCCGATCTAATACAACTAGAAGCGTGATTAAAATTGAAATGTTGGCTCCATGATTTCCTTCTCGCGGTGAGTCGAGGAAGGATCTCCAGGAGTTTTTAAATAAAATTTGTTGCAACATAATTATTATATATGTGTTACTGATCTACACTCTTCTAATGCTGCAGGAACCTAAAGATGGTAGTCTTCAATAGGACTAGGTATTCCTCCTCTATTCTGGCATTTCTTTAGTTCGGTCCAAGGATATAGCCACATCCCTTTGAAATCAATGCATAGTTAGCATAGGTCTCATGTCAGTCTTGCGAGTACTTTGGATGATTAATCACCGTTGCTTTGCTCCCCTTTTTCCTCTTGATATGAGTGCCACAACCAGATGACGGAGCCCGGAGCCAGTTGATCCCGCTAACGACTACTACTACCCCGATGGAGCCTACTACTACATGGAGGCCACTCATGCCCAGGAGTAGTTAGGAGGCTCCCAGGTAGGAGGCCTTGGCTTTTCGATCCGATGTTATGTTTGTGCTAGCCTTCTTAAGGCAAAACTTGTTTACTTATGTCTGTACTTAGATATTAATTGCTTTCGCCGACTCGTTTGTATTGGAGCCCTCGAGGACTGTGGCTTTTAATATGAAGCTTGAGTGACTTTAATTTGTCTCTAGAGTTGTGTTGTGATATCTTCTCGTGAGTCCCTAATCTTGGTCGTATGCATTTGCATGTATGACTAGACTACGATCAAAATGGGGTCGTCACAAATCTTGAAGCCACACGAGGAGCTCCCAAGGCAACATGGCGTGCCTAGGGAGGTGGCCGCACCCTTATGCCTCGGTGCCCCCTGTGGTCCCACTTGACCTGATTTCTACCCTATAAATTCTCAAATATTCTAGAAACCCTAAATATCATCTACAAACAGTTTTTACGCCGCTGCAAGTCTCCGTTCCATGATGACCCCATACGGAGCTCCGTTCCGGCACCCTCCCAGAGGGGGATTGATCATGGAGGGCCTGTTCATCAACCTTGCTGCCCGCTTGATGATGTGTGATTAGGTCACCATAGATCTATGGGTCCATAGTTAGTATCTTGATGGCTATCTCTCTCTCTCTCTCTCTCTCTCTCTCTCTCTCTCTCTCTCTCTCTCGATTTTCATACAATGATCATCACATCTTTTCTTTGATCTATCTGATGTAATTCTTTTGCATGGTGTCTTTGTTGGGATCCAATGAATTGTGGGTTTATGTTTAGATTATTCATGAAAATTATTTGAATCTTCTCTGAGTTTTATGATTCTTATTTGCATGATGATCATAGCTTCGTAAATCTATCTGATCTATTGAATTTCTTTGGCCAAGTAGTTTGATATTTCTTTAGTGGTAGGTGTGCGTTGTAGTGGGCTCAGCCTATCGAGTTCCTACATACCACTAACAGAAAGGGGAAAAGTTGCATCTTTGTTTTGCTGCCACTAAGGATAAATCAATGGAGTCCGTTCATATTGGTTGAGTTTACTTTGTCTATATCATGTCATCGGTCTCCAAGCATTACTCTGTTTTACTTAATACTATAAATGCATCCTGGATAGAAGTCGATGGGTGGAGTAATAGTAGTCGGTGCAGGCCGGAGTCGGCCTATTTTCTTATGGACGTGATGCCTATATATACATGGACATTGCCGTGAAAATCGCATAACTATCTGTTGTTCTATCAATTGCCCAACAGTAGTTTGTTTACCCACCATATGTTTCTTTCATGAGAGATGCCACTAGAGAACACTATGGCCCCCAGTTCTATTCACTTATATATTCAGATAGCTTATAATTTCCTTGCTTTCATTATTTGCCTTTTATTTTATTTTGCAAGTCACAACTATCTACAATTATCTACACATCTCATTCGCATGCAAATAACGATATCAAGGGGATTGACAACCCTCTTGCCCGCGTTGGGTGCAAGTTGTTTGCTCTTTTGTGTGCAGCCACTGAAGATGGTTGAGGATTGATATTCCTATTGGTTCAGTAAACCTTAGTTTCTTAATCGAGGGAAATACTTCAAACAGTGACAATGAAAATCTTCAACATACAATATTGAGGAATTTAAAGAGTTCAAGAAATAGAACCCGTATCACAGTGAAGACATTGGTTGATGACCCAGTTCCAACTTCTGTGACAGTTGTACGTCTGGTTTGGAATGGCTTGGTATTGAAACCAAAAGACACACAGTCCCGGGACACACAGTCCCTACTGTATTCTCCTTGAGCTAAGGACACACATTCCTCGCCCAACACTCGTGGTAAGTCTTCAGGGAAGACTACCAAGCGCTCACAAACTTGGTCACCCGGCGATCCACAATTGACTGCTGGATTGCTCTAGACCATGACACCTAACCGTCTGGAGGATGCACAGTCCTCAAAGGTAAAAGGCTTCAGTCCCACACAGGAACAAATTCTTCAGTGATGCTCAATCACTTGGTTTTTGGTTTGTGGTTTGGTGTTTGGGGTATTTCCTGACTAATGATTTACTCTTGAAGACTCTAAGGAATTTGGGTTTCTCTAAATGACAAGTGTCAGTTTCTCACGGAGCAGCCAACCAGTTAATGGTTGTGGGGGCGGCTATTTATAGCCTGGGAGCATCCCGGCATGATTTGACATTAATGCCCTTAAATAATATGACCGTTGGTGTGGATAAGATCGGTGATGTGGCACGAATTGCGGCAACAGTGGGGACCCTCAACTGTGAGAGTCCTCATGTCTCTCATATTCCACACTTGAGGCTTTTGGTAGGATTAGGCTTGGGTTGAGCATCATGTGGAAATTCATTCTGAAGTGTTACCTCGACCCCCTTTAACAGTACGGTGTTCCTATGAGTCAAGAGTGAAGAAAATGAAACAGAAAGAATAAATCTTCATGCTTCAAAGTCTTCGAATCGTTTTTCTTCAGGACGCACCAAATTCCTCATCTTCAATATCTTCATGAGGAATATCAATTTCATCGCAATTTCTTGATGATCAAGGTCTTCAGCAGATGACCAATTTCTTCAGCCGAAGATATACATTTTTAGGGGTCGATATTCATCGGATATTTCAAACTCGTCAGCGACTTATAGATCCTGTGTACACTCATGAACACATTAGATACTTAACCTATAAGTCTTCAAACCACCAAAATCACTAACGGGCACTAGATGCACTTACAATCTCCCCCTTTTTGGTGGTTGATGACAATTAGGTTAAGTCTTCAACAGGGATAAAAATATGAAGTGAAAATACTCATTTGAGGAATTTGAAATCAAGATACACAGAGACTCTCCCTGAAGATGTGCATATCTTGAGGATTTTTCTTTTCACAGCAAGTGCACATTGATGATTTATATGATGGAGATCTCCCCCCGAGTCTTGTAAATGATGCATACATATGACATATAATATGAAGAATTTTAGAATGCATGATCAGAAATGGTATCTGACGTATTTCAGCATGCGTGCATTAATGTTTTGAGGAATAAGCATGCGAAGAAAAACGTTCAAAAGCGTCAGAGTACCATCGGGCTTAAGTTACAACTCATTACATAAAACACTTCAACACAACCAAGAGTTTGTAACTTAATAAAGTTCATAAGCCCCAAAATTTATCCCGCGTGAAGACTAACTCTCAGATTTCTACCTCTTTGTCATCAAGTGACGAAAAGGGACAAAACTGAGGACTAACGCCCCTTGAAGACTATTACTTCTTGGCTGATGAAGAAGACGCGTGAGGATTCTTGGCGGGCTTCCTCCTTGGGCCGTTGGCACTGTCTTCTTGATCTTCATCAGATTCTGCAGTGCGGGATGATGAAAAGGAGCTGTCCTCAAGGTCTGGAACTAGGATTGGCTTGAATTTCCTCTTGGGAGGCCACGACCAGTCGAAGTCTCGTGTGAATTCCAATTCATCAAGTTCTTCTTCAGTCTTCAAATGAGCCAAAGCGGCCCAGATGCGATCAAAAACCTCATGAAGATAGTAGTGATTTTTCTTCACTGCATTCTGGGTCTCCTTGACGGTTTCCACAATGGCACTGAATTGACGTTTTACCCATTTGTGATTCCGATCGACCTTCTGATGAAGACTAAGGAGTAGTTCCCGGTTAGTCATCACTCTTGGTGGAACATGACTAGGCGGCTCCTCAGTCTTAGTATCATCCCATGAAGAATATGAATCTGGTTCATGAAATTGGCCATCAAGGGGCCGACTTCCTTCATCGATGACATATTTTCCTTTTCCTTCAATACGCTCAAAAGTCTTCTTGTTGACTCTGACAGGAGGCATATATCCAATGTGATTGTTGAAATCAGCATGATAGTTGATGCCTGACCTGCGTCTGATGAATCTCATGATCCATGGAGTGTAAATCTTCAGGTCGAAGGGTGACATAGCATTGTTAGCCAGAGTCCTCAGGAAGAAGTCATGAAGATTTATTGGGATGCCATGGATGATGTTGAAGAGGATATACTTCATGATGCCTACAACATCTTCTTCATCATCATGGCCCTTGATTGGAGCGATGACACTGCACAAAATCCTGTAGACAGTCCTGGGTTCATACTTCAAGTCTTGAACTAGAAAAGTCGTTCTTGGAGGATGATCCTTGGGTAAAGGCTTCATGAGGACTTCCATCAGCTTATTGGGCAACTCCCGTTCATCATACATCTTCACAACTTGTTCTGAGGGAATTGAAACCGGAAGTACTCGCAGCAGCTCATTAGCAGGGGCCTTGTAGTGTGTGTGCTGAGTCATCCACTCCAGTACCCAAGTGTTGATATCTATTGGGTCTCCAGAGATGTGCAAAGTTGCATAGAATTGAAGAATGATATCACTATTCCAATCACAGATATCAATGCAAAGTGGTAGTAGTCCGGCTTCATGAAGAACGTTGAGGACTGGGGCGAAGCAAGGAATTTCTTCCAACTCAACATGAGGAATATGCTTGTGCTGAAATATTTTGTTTCTTCCACAGAGCACAAATGCATAACAGTTGAGCTGAGTCCTTGTCCAAAACTTCCTGTGCCTGATGCGAAGCTTGTCATAAGGATTGTCACCGATGAAATAGATACGTTTTTCATAGAACTTCTCCTTCTAAAACATTGGCCTCTTTGAAAAAGGCTGATTTTGCATAGGATGAAGATTATGCTGCTTTCTTGAGGAGATACTATCATTGCGGTCTTAGTGTTGACCACCACAATAGCAGTTTCAGTATTGTGTGCAGGAGCATTTTCTTCAGCCTGTACCTCAGGTTGAGGATTTTCTTCGGCCTCAACCTCCGGTTGAGGATTTGCTTCAGGTTGAGGGTTTTCCTCAGGATGAGGATTTTCCTAAGGTTGAGGATTTTCTTCTAGGTTTTCCTCAGCTTGAGGAATTTGCTTAGAGGAGGAGGCAAAATCTTCAGTTGTTGCAGCTGATCCTTGTGCATTTTCTTGTGAGGAACGAAGGACAGAGGAATGCCATCAATTTGAATTTCCTCATCCATGGTTTCATCAGAATCAGCGTCCTTCATTTCCTCATCAATTAGGATATCCTCATCTTCTTCAGGAATGACGTAGTCAATTCCGAAAGGGACCATAGTGTATGATGGAGCTATCTTCAAAGGCACAACATCTAGTGGAGTAGTTTCATCAAGAGTCTTTTGACACTTGGCCTCTGATGATTCTCGAGTTTAAGAAGCTTTTCTTTTCTTTACTTCTTTCTCGGCATCCTTGGTTTTCTTCACGTCTCATGCAGACGGAACCATTTTCTTCACCTTTGAGGACTGAGGTGAAGGAATTTTCTCTTCAGGAGCTGGTGCAGTATTAGTCCCGGCAGTTACCCCAACTGAAGCATTTTCTTCCGCTGGAGCAGATTCATCAGCTGGCATAGATTCATTAGCTGGAATGCCCTTAGCTATTTCCTCAATAACCGGTGCATCAACACGGCTTTCTTGAGGCATTTCCTCGGCAGGGGTTGCTTATTCTTCATCTTCCTCTATCAGCTGAACAGAATAGCTTGGCTCACACTGCTCAGGCTGCTGTGGTTTTGCTGGAGGGGCGACCTTCTTGTTGCATTCATCAACTGCATTGGTTGCAAACTTGATGAAATTGGACTTGAGACTTTGATGATCAGATAGTTTGGTATACTTGTGTGTCAAAGTCTTCAGTTTCGCCTGGGTTGACACAAGAGCATCAGGCGTCAGGTTTAGGAGATTATGTCTGAGAAATTTCTCCTTCTTCAGCTTCGTGGCCTTTGCTTGCTTGGCTTGCTTCTCCTTCCATTTGGCCTCATTGATGAATGTGGCCACCATATGGCTGATTCTAGGGGGAAGCTTCAAGTCATCAATCGGTGTGTTAGGGTCATCATACCAGATATTGATGTAGTCCATGAGGACCTTTGGGTCCATGGCAAGAGGAATGGCGCTGCCTGAAGCTTGTGCACACATTCCTGCTTATTTCGGATGATGGCTTGAAGAGTTTCATCATCATATTCGTCACTTCCTTCTGATGCAGAAGAGACTTTGATGACTTTGCTTGGTATGGGTCTGATGCCTCTTCCAGCAGTCATTTTAGTCTTCAAAGGTGGTGGTGAAGACTTTGTCTCCGAGCTCGTGGCAGATGGAATAGAGGAGCTGGAGTGAACAGGCTGTTGCTTGACAATCTGCTTGTGTTCAAGCTTTGAAGCATGTGTGGCTGTTGATGGTTTTGGCGCAGACGCAGGCGCAACCTTCTGAAGCAATTGCTCTTTAGGCTTTGAAGCCTTTGGTTTCTGTGGCACATGCTTCACTTGAGGAATAGCTGTGCCAGAAGCTTCAGCAGTAGAAGAGGTCGCTGCAGTGGCAGCAACAAATTCCTCATTGAATTTCCTCACTGCAGCTTCTGCTTTCTTATGAATCTTAGACAAGTGTTTGTCTTTCTCCTCAGGATAATCATCAATAGTTTTGAGGCTTGAAGGATGTGCAACCTGATGATCTTCAAGAGGAGGCCTTTTGCCAGGTGGCTTGAGGGCGAATTTCTTCATATACTTTGGAGTGACGAAGCGGTATTCCTTCCACTCCTTAGCCCACCTGCGTTCTATCTTTTGCAGCCTGATTTTCCTCTTAGGCATTGGTTCTTGCTCATCTAGCATGCAACAATCAAGGTATATATCCTCAGGGATATCAATAGCAGTGTTCTGTTCCAGTTTCTTTCTGTCATATTCCATTTTCTTCAGCTGAGGCTTTTGCTGAGAAATTTGAACTCTTGAGGATTCTCATGACATTTGCAGATTTTCTTCAAGAAACGTTGCAAATGAGTTAAGTTGATGAGAACCTAGAGAATCATCAGCTGACATTTTTGTACCTGTGAACAAAGTATAGGTGTGAGGAATTTGGAGAGGTCATATGCGTTCTCATATTTGAAGAAATTGAAAGATTTAAAAGTTGAGGAATTTGACTAGTGGGTTGAGGAACTTGTCTAAGCACTCTGATCTTGGGTTCCAGAGTTGTACAGATTCGAAAATTAGCACAATTGAGGAATCACCTGAAGAATTTTAGTGGCTTAGTGAAATTCATCAAGTGTTTGAGGAGTAGAGTGTGCGAAGCTGATAGACACTGAGGAAAAACAGATTTCACGAATCCAAGGAAAAATATTAGATCAAAAGAGACAGTAAAAATAGGATTTTATTTACCCTATATAGCAAGCACGATGAACAGAGGTAGCAACAGTTGATGCTCTTTGGTGCGAGTCAACTGCGCCCTACCTTGGCGGTAGAAGACGGCTACAGCGGCGGCGGATGAAGATGTTCCGCTTCCGGCGTGAGCTCGGCGACGGAGAGGTCGAGGCAGTGAAGCTTTTCATCACCGGCGATGAGATTTCTAGTGGCGGCGCTAGGTTTTGCTTGTGGCGGAGAGAAGGTCGAGAGAGAGAACGAAGAGTACGGACAGAAGGGGTAATGCCATATTTATAGCTCAGGTGAAAATTGTCCGGTCGATTCTTTCGGACCGAACTGCCCTTGCCTATTCGTCTCTGCACGACACGTGTAGCCAGAGTTTAAAGCAGTGGAGATCGTGCTTATTTATCGTGGGTAGTGGGGTTCAGTTACTGTGTAGCAATATAAAAATCAATTTTGAGGATTTGAGGATTTTGTTGCAAAATCATCAGCTGACAAGGACGCAGTGAGGATTTTGAACAAGGTTTCAAGTATAACGCATATGAAGAATTGAATAGACTGGGTGACTAAAGCATAAGGGGGAAGTAGGGTCCGATCACATTCACTTAGATGAAATATCAAATTGAAGAAATAGCTATAAGTGAATGATGTTGAGGACTTTGAAATCACAGTCTATATATATATATATATATATATATATATATATATATATATATATATATATATATAGGCAAATGTAAATCATCAAGTGTTTTGAAGATTTTGACTAACTTGAGGATTTTGTGACAAAGCGTCAGGTTGATGAATTTCAGCTTTGAAGAAAAACAAGTTTGAAGAAAAACAACTTTGAAGAAAAACAACTTTGAGGAATTTCAAAGTTGGGTGGTGGCGTGAACCACCATATAAGAATGATGATTTCAGGTGCCGCGTACAATTGTCGTAAGGCCCTGAGAATCACATTCTTCATTGATTTCCTCACACTAAGAGTGATATTCTTCATTGATTGAAGAAAATCGATTCTTCATGTGTTGCACATCTAAGTCATCAATTTTTCATAAGTGTTAGGATGTGTGCATGTTTTTACAAAACATTTGAAGATTCTAAGATATGTAGCTCACACCGCAACTTGCAAAACTTTTTTCTCATCCTAGGGCTTAGTGAAAATATCTGCTAGTTGGTCGTCAGTCTTCACATGGTCCATGAGAATATTGCTCTTGAGGACATGGTCCCGAAGAAAATGATGAGGAATCTGGATGTGCTTAGTCTTCGAATGGTGTACTCGGTTGTATGCAATCTCGATTGCACTCTCATTGTCGCAGTAGAGAGGCACATTCTTCATGTTAATGCCGTAGTCCTTGAGGGTTTGCTTCATCCACAAAAATTGAGCACATCATGATCCAGCAGCAATGTACTCAACTTCTGCAGTGGAGAGAGAAATGTAGTTCTGCTTCTTTGAGGACGAGCAAACTAATGATCTTCCGAGGACATGACAAGTGCCAGAAGTTGACATGCGATCCACACGGTCACCAGCCTAGTCAAAATCATGATACCCCACAAGATGAAGATTAGAGCCCTTGGGGTACCATAATCCTACTGTTGGTGTGTGAGCTAAGTATCGAAGAATATGCTTCACAGCCTTATGGTGTGATTCCTTTGATTTTGCTTGAAAACGTGCTCACATGCAAACACTTAGCATTATATCTGGCCTAGATGCACACAAATACATTAAAGAGCCAATCTTGGAGCGATATACCTGCTGATCGAATTCTTTACCATTTTCGTCAGTGCATATGTGGCTGTTGGTAGGCATGGGAGTCTTGGCGCCTTTGCATTCATGCATGTCGAATTTCCTCAGAACATCTGATAAATGGTTTTCAGCAAGGTAATAACTGCAAGCACTAAAAGTAGCGGTAACAAGTGATGGTGTAGTGAGGTGAAACATGGCAAGTGAAAAGTAACAAGTAACAAGTAGTAGCAATGGTGCATCAAGTGGCCCAATCCCTTTTGTAGCAAGGGACAAGCCTGAACAAAGTCTTATAGGAGGAAAAACGCTGCCGAGGACACACGGGAATTTCTGCCATGCTAGTTTCATCATGTTCATGTGATTCGCGTTCGTTACTTTGATAGTTTAACATGTGGGTGAACCGGAGCTTGGGTACTGCCCTTACTTGGACAAGCATCCCACTTATGATTAACCTCTCTCGCAAGCATCCGCAACTACAAAAGAAGAATTAAGACAACGTCTATCCATAGCATTAAACTAGTGGATCCAAATCAGCCCCTCACGAAGCAACGCATAGACTGGGGTTTAAGCTTCTGTCACTCCAGCAACCCATCATCTACTTACTACTCCCCAATGCCTTCCTCTAGGCCCAAGTATGGTGAAGTGTTATGTAGTCGACGTTCACATAACACAACTATAGGAAAAGACAACATACATCATATCAAAATACCGAACGGATATCAAATTCACATGACTATTATCAGCATGACTTATCCCATGTCCTTAGGAACAAAAGTAACTACTCACAAAGCATAATCATAATCATGATCAGAGGTGTAATGAATAGCATCAAGGATCTGAACATAAACTCTTCCACCAAGTAATCCAACTAGCATCAACTACAAAGAGTAATCAACACTACTAGTAACCTTACAAGTACCAACCGGAGTCGTGAGACGGAGATTGGTTACAAGAGATGAACTAGGGATTGGAGAGGAGATGGTGCCGATGAAGATGTTGATGAAAATGCCTCCCCTCCGACGAGAGGAGTGTTGGTGATGACGATGGCGATGATTTCCCCCTCCGGGAGGGAAGTTTCCCCGGCAGGATCGTCCTGCCGGAGCTCTAGATTGGATCTGCTCAAGTCCCGCCTCGTGGCGGCGGCGAAACCACGAAAATGCTCCCGAATGATTTTTTCTGGAAAGAAACCCTTCATATAGCAAAAGAGGGGGGCCAGTGGGCCGTCAGGGAGCCCACAAGCTTGCCATCCGCCACCAGGGGGGTGGCGGTTGCAGGGCTTGTGGCGCCCTGGTAGCCCCCCTCTGGTACTTCTTTAGCCCAGTATTTTTTATATAATCCCAAAAAATTCCACATAACTTTTCAGGGCATTTGGAGATGTGCAGAATAGTGGACTAAGATTTGCTCCTTTTCCAGTCCAGAATTCCAGTTGCCTGAATTCTCCCTCTTCAAATAAACCTTGCAAAATAAGAGAGAAAAGGCATAAATATGGTACCACAAAGTAATATAACAGCCCATAAAGCAATAAATATCAACATGAAAGCATGATGCAAAATGGATGTATCAACTCCCCCAAGCTTAGACCTCGCTTGTCCTCAAGCAAAAAACAAGTTCCATAAACATGTCCACATGTTGAGGGACGAAGGTGTCGATAAAACATAATACGGACATGAGGGCATCATGATCACACATAGAACATCAATTCGTCATAAAGATTCTTATGGGAAAGTAACAATTCCTTCAAAAAGCAAAGCATGAATCAAAAACCTTACCGAGAAATAACCAACAACAGTCCATAGTCATTGAAGCAATTGCAATTTATCATAACATCAGACAGAGTCAAATAAGAGCTTGTAAGGCAAACCCACATACTCAATCATCTCTTTTGTTTTCCACAATTGTTACAACTCACGTGGTACTCATGGTGTCAAAGTTTCAGCTGGACACAGAGGAAGATAGGGGCTTATAGTTTTGCCTCCCAACGGTTTACCTCAATGGTAAAGTCAACAAAATAAAGCATAAGTACTCAACTCCAATTTTATATATGAATATAGATCTTTCCCAAGCATGTGACGGTAGCTAAGACAAAGGCAAAAATAGGGAATTGGTGAAGAGCACCATGACTCTTACAAGGGCAAAAAGTAAAGGTACAAGAAAGGCCCTTCGCAGAGGGAAGCAGAGGTTGTCATGCGCTTTTGATGTTTGAATGCGTGTCCTCTTAGTGCGGAGGAACGTCAATTTATATTGCCTCCTGTGATAAAGAACTTTATTATGCAGTCTGTCGCTTTTATGTCTTCTCCATCACAGGTTCGTACAAAGCTTATTTTCCACACACTAATAGATCATACATATTAGAGAGCAATTTTTATTGCTTGCACCGATGACAACTTACTTGAAGGATCTTATTCAATCCATAGGTAGGTATGGTGGACTCTCATGGCTAAACTGGGTTGGAGGTTTATGGATGCACAAGTAGTATCTCTACTTGGTGCGGGAGTTTTGGCTAATATGAGGTGGAAGCAATCGTCACATGCTAAGGGGTCTCTAATCATATAACATTGTTTGGAACCAAGCAAACACAATTCATTATGTTGTCTTCCTTGTCCAACATCTACTCCTAAGCATGTAATAGTTTGGTGAGTGCTCACAATTGTAAAAAGTGTCTAAGATGATATATTTATATGTGAACCTCTCTTTACTTACTACTTCTTATTAATTGCAACAATGACTGAGGTCTATGTTGATTTATTCTCAATAAGTTTCAATCATCATACGTGTCATATGTGAAGTTATCACTTTCCATAAGATCGTCTCATGATCTTTCATGCTATCATTCTTTTCATACTTTTGATCATGGCACAAAACAAAGCCCTTGACTAAGATACTCATTATTATATAGCTCGTAAGCTCGAATACATCGGGGGAGAGACAAAAGCAAAAGACTCAAACTAAACACTAAAGACTTATTCCTCTAAGAGAAGAAATAAAAACTGAAAAGGAAAGAACTAAAACAAAGGTAAAAGCAAAAGATATAAAGGTGATACGATACCAGGGCAACTCCCCCAAGCTTGGCAGAAGCCAAGGGGATTGCCCATACCAATGCTTAGTTGTCTTCCTTTGGTTGTGATGGTGGTGGAGTTGTTGCCTTTGATTCCAAGAGAGCTATCAATCTTTGATTTATACCTTTGAGATCTGTGACATGGTTTTCCAGCAAGACAACTTCACGAGAAAGGGAAATATTGCGAGCACGAGTTGTTTCGCAAAACCTCAAGAGTACAATCAAGGATGGAGACAGCATGTGGAGGAAGGGTTGGAGAAAATCAACTCCTTCAACGTCTTCAATGTTGAACATAGGTTGAACTTCCTCCCTAGCTTGGGTTTTCTCCTTAGCTTGGTCCCTGGCTTCCGTGACTTCTACTCTTTTCAGATCAGCATCTACTTCTTCATGAACTTGGTGAAGATCATTCTCCCCAATAGATTCCTGAGACATCTTTGTTCTAAATCTGCGGTAGACAACAAGCTCGCAACGAAAACAGAGGAAAACTGCGCGATACGGAGATCAAAACCTTCCGGCGAATATATATTGATTTTTTATGTACTAGAAGGAGTGCTCCGCAAGAAAACGAAGTTCGGGAGGCACACGAGGTGCCCACAAGCTCTCCCTCCGCCACCAGGGGGTAGGTGGCGGTTTCCAAGCTTGTGGCTGCCTCGTGCGCTCTCTGGACTACTTTTTATTTTTCTAATTTTTCAAAAGTTCCAAAACGTAGGAAATTTCCTATTGGAAAAGCATCGGAGTCCAATTTCTTACCGAAACAGATACCTCTTCGTTTTCAGGGTCTGAAACAGGCTGATAAACATCCCTTATGTACTCCTCTGGAGTTATGACATTGATGATATTGGTCTCAACATTTATGGGAGTACCGGAGATGTAATGCTTGATTCTTTGCCCATTTACCACTCTAGGAAAATTTCCTTCCGTGTTATTGATTTTGATGGCACCGGAACGATATACTTCCTCGATAACATAAGGACCTTCCCATTTAGAGAGAAGCTTGCCTGCGAAGAATCTTAAACGAGAATTGTATAGCAGGACATAATCACCTACATTGAACTCTCGTTTCTGTATTCATTTGTCGTGCCATCTCTTAACCTTTTCCTTGAACAACTTGACATTCTCATATTCCTGGGCCCTCCATTCATCTAATGAGATGATATCAAACTACCGCTTCTCACCGGCAAGTTTGAAATCGAAGTTGAGCTCTTTGATTGCCCAATAAGCTTTGTGTTCCATCTCAAGAGGTAAATGACAGTCCTTACCGTAAACCATTTTATACGGCGACATGCCCATGGGATTCTTATAAGCAGTCCTATAAGCCCATAGCGCATCGTCAAGTTTGCTAGACCAATTCTTTCGAGATCTATTGACGGCCTTTTGTAGGATCAATTTGATCTCCCTATTACTCAACTCCACTTGACCACTAGACTGAGGATGATAAGGAGATGCAACTCTATGGTTGACATCATACTTAGCGAGCATCTTGCGGAAAACTCCATGAATGAAGTGTGAACCGCCATCAGTCATCAAATACCTAGGGACTCCAAATCTTTGGAAAATGACTTCTTTAAGCATCTTAATAGAGGTGTGGTGATCAACATTTTTAGTGGGAATAGCAACTAAGATGTGAGTGTACCCATTGGAACTCGAGAAGAGTCCCATATAATCAAAGCCCCAGACATCAAATGGTTCAATGACAAGTGAATAGTTCATAGGCATTTCCTGACGCTTACTTATGTTCCCTATTCTTTGGCATTCGTCACAAGACAAGACAAACTTACGGGCATCCTTGAAGAGAGTGGGCTAATAGAAACCTGATTGCAATACCTTATGGGCAGTTCTATCTCCAGCGTGGTGTCCTCCGTAGGCTTCGGAATGATAATTCTGCAAGATCTGTCCCTGTTCATGTTCAGGCACACAACGTCTAATAACACCATCTACTCCTTCCTTATAAAGGTGATGATCATCCCAAAAGTAGTGTCTCAAATCAAAGAAGAATTTCTTCTTTTGCTGATAGGTGAAACTGGGTGGTATGTATTTGGCTACGATATAACTTGCATAATCAGCATACCACGATGCACTATGTGAAGTGCGGATGACACTTAATTGCTCATCAGGAAAGCTGTCATCAATAGGTCGTGGGTCATCAAGGACATTCTCTAGCCTAGACAAGTTATCTGCTACAGGGTTATCAGCACCCTTTCGGTCAACGACGTGCAAATCAAATTCCTGTAGCAGGAGAACCCATATGATCAGCCTAGGCTTAGTGTATTTCTTCTCCATAAGGTACTTAATAGCAGCATGATCACAGTGAATAGTGACTTTGGAGTCAACTATATAAGATCTAAACTTTTCACATGCAAACATGACTGCTAAAAATTCCTTCTCCGTAGTGGCATAGTTTCTTTGGGTACAGTCTAGATTTTACTAGCGTAGTGAATAACATTCAACTTCTTGTCAACTCTTTGTCCTAGAACAGCACCAACAGCATAATCACTAGCATCGCACATGATTTCAAAGGTAAGTTCCAGTCAGGTGGTTGAACAATAGGTGCAGTTATCAAAGCCTTCTTAAGTATTTCGAAAGCTTCCTGACAATCCTCATCAAAAACAAAAGGAACATACTTCTGCAATAGGTTGGTAAGAGGCCTAGAAATCTTAGGGAAGTGTTTAATGAACCTTCTACCGAAACCAACATGACCTAGGAAACTTCATATACCTCTGATATCTATGGAGCAAGGCATTTTCTCAATTGCATCAACCTTAGCCTTATCAACTTCAATGCCTCTTTCAGAAATTTTGTGTCCTAAGACGATACCTTCATTAACCATAAAGTGGCACTTCTCCCAATTCAAGACGAGGTTGGTATCTTCGCATCTCTATAAGATTCGATCAAGGTTGCTGAGGCAATCATCAAAGGAAGACCCGTAAACGGAGAAGTCATCCATGAAAACCTCGACAATCTTTTCACAAAAGTCAGAGAATATAGCCATCATACATCTTTGAAATGTGGTAGGTGCATTGCATAAGCCAAAAGGCATACGTCTATAAGCAAAGGTACCGAAGGGGCAGGTGAAAGTGGTTTTCTCCTGATCAGATTGTGCAACAGGTATTTGCGAGAAACCTGAATAACCGTCTAGAAAGCAGAAGTGTGTGTGTTTTGATAGCCTTTCTAGCATTTGGTTGATAAAC
The DNA here is from genome assembly GCF_904849725.1 of Hordeum vulgare subsp. vulgare. Classification (NCBI taxonomy): domain Eukaryota; kingdom Viridiplantae; phylum Streptophyta; class Magnoliopsida; order Poales; family Poaceae; genus Hordeum; species Hordeum vulgare. The sequence continues at coordinate 443,650,602 of NC_058519.1, forward strand.
GACAAAGGAGAATGATCTTTCCTGGTTGCCTTGTTCAGTTTCCGGAAGTCTATCACCATCCTATAGCCAGTAATAATCCTTTGTGGGATTAGTTCATCCTTATCATTAGGAACGACGATGATACCTCCCTTCTTAGGTACGCAATGTACTAGACTTACCCAATCACTATGAGAACAGTATAAATGATTCCTGCTTCCAGAAGCTTTAATATTTATTTTCTAACGACCTCTTTCATCTTAGGATTTAATCTCCTTTGGTGATGAGCAACTAGTTTAAAGTCAAGATCGGTTTTAATCTTGTGCTGACATAGAGTGGGACTAATACCCTTAAGATCATCAAGAGTATATCCAATAAAAGCACGGTGCTTCCTCAGAGTTTTTAGTAACTTCTTCTCTTCGTGCTCTGAGAGGAGAGCACTAATAATAACGGGATATATCTCCTTATTATCAAGATAGGCATACTTAAGAGTATTAGGCAACTGTTTAAGCTCGAACACAGGATCACCCTTCGGTGGGGGAGGATCCCCAAGCAGTTCAAGGGGCAGATTATTCTTGAGAATAGGATATTGTTCTAAGACAATTTTATCTATCTCATCTCTCTCCTCCATATGCATATCATTTTCATGTCAAGCAGATATTGCTCTAAAGGATCCGTAGGAGGTACGGCAATAGAGGCAAGAGCAATAATTTCATCCCTACCAGACGACTCTTTTTCATGGGGTTGTCTTCCAAACTTGGAGAAGTTAAATTCATGAGACACACCCTCGAAACTAACAGTGACAGTCTGCTTAATGCAATCAATGTGAGCATTGACAGTGTTGAGAAAGGGTCTACCAAATATGATGGAACAAAAGCTATCTTGTGCAGTACCAAGGATGAGGAAATCAGTAGGATACTTCGTCTTACCACACAAGACTTCTACATCTCTCACAATTCCCAGAGGGCAGATAGTGTCTCTATTAGCTAGCGTAATAGTGACATCAATGGGTTCTAACTCAACAGGTGCAATCTCATCTTTGATTTCATCATATAGAGAATGGGGTATTGCACTAACACTAGCTCCCATATCACATAAACCATGGTAACAGTGATCTCCTATCTTGACAGAAACAACGGGCAGGCCAACTACAGGTCTGTATTTATCTTTCGCGTGAGGTTTAAGAATTCTAGCGGAGTCCTCACAGAATTTGATAACATGCCCGTCTACGTCTTCGGCTAAGAGATCTTTGATAATAGCAACACTAGGTTCAACTCTAATCTCCTCAAGGGGTGCAAGTGGTCTAATGTAACCCATACGTATTATAGTTGGAGCTTTAGAATAATCCTTTATCCTAGCAGGGTATGGTGGTTTCTCAGTGTAAGGACAAGGAACAACAGGATCACTAAAAGAAATGCCTTTCTCCTCAAATAGATTGGTTTTGACTATGTTTCTTTCTACAGGAGGATGATACTTAAACCACTTCTCTTTGGGAAGATCAACATGAGCAGGAAAAGATTCACATAGCGAAGCTACTATCTCAGAGTCAAGTCCACATACTTAGCGCTAAAATCTCTAGAAGTGTTTGTCTCAACAAAATATTTAACGCAATCAAACTAGAAATTCATACATGACTCCTTACCTTCCTCCAGCTCCCAATCTTCAGAGTTACGTTTGATTCTCTCCAATAAATTCCACTTGTGGTCAATATCCTTCTTCATAAAAGAACCGGTACAAGAAGTGTCAAGCATGGTACGATCTTCATGAGAAAGCCGAGCATAAAAGTTTTGAGTGATAATTTCTCTAGAGAGCTCATGATTGGGGCATGAATATAGCACTGATTTAAGCCTCCCCCAAGCTTGAGCTATGCTTTCCCTGTCACGAGGCCAAAAGTTATAAATAAATTTCCGATCACGATGTACTAAATGCATAGGATAAAACTTTTGATGAAATTCCAATTTCAACCGATTGTAGCCCCATGATCCAGTATCATCACATAGCCTATACCATGTCAACGCCTTATCCTTCAAAGATAAAGGAAAGACTTTCTTATTTACCTCATCCTCGGGCAAACCTACAAGCTTAAATAAACCACAAACTTCATCTACATAGATCAGATGCAAGTCTCGATGTGAAGACCCATCTCCTGTGAAAGGATTAGCCAGCAGTTTCTCAAGCATACCTGAAGGAATTTCATAAAAGATATTTTCAGTAGGTACCTCAGGTTGAGGAACAACTGCTGGTGCTTCCATTCGTGGTGAAGATACCCCGAACAAACTCCTCAAAGGAACAGTTTCCATAATGTAAAGTGACAATAAATTTCAGCACAGTATAAAAATGTTTCCTTACCAATTTCCACTTACCAAAGGCGCTTCACTCCCCGGCAACGGCGCCAGAAAAGAGTCTTGATGACCCACAAGTATAGGGAATCAATTGTAGTCCTTTCGATAAGTAAGAGTGTCGAACCCAATGAGGAGTAGAAGGATCTGATAAACGGTTTTCAGCAAGGTAATAACTGCAAGCACTGAAAGTAGAGGTAACAAGTGATGGTGTAGTGAGGTGAAACGTAGCAAGCGAAAAGTAACAAGTAACAAGTAACAATTAGTAGCAATGGTGCAGCAAGTGTCCCAATCCCTTTTGTAGCAAGGGACAAGCCTGAACAAAGTCTTATAGGAGGAAAAACGCTCCCGAGGACACACGGGAATTTCTGTCATGCTAGTTTCATCATGTTCATGTGATTGGCGTTTGTTACTTTGGTAGTTTAATATGTGGGTGGACCAGCGCTTGGGTACTGCCTTCACTTGGATAAGCATCCCACTTATGATTGACCTCTCTCGCAAGAATCCGCAACTACAAAAGAAGAATTAAGACAACGTCTATCCATAGCATTAAACTAGTGGATCCAAATCAGCCCCTCACGAAGCAACACATAGTCTGGGGTTTAAGCTTCTGTCACTCCAGCAACCCATTATCTACTTACTACTCCCCAATGCCTTCCTCTAGGCCCAAGTATGGTGAAGTGTTATGTAGTCGACGTTCACATAACACCACTAGAGGAAAAGACAACATACAACATATCAAAAATACCGGACGGATATCAAATTCACATGACTATTATTAGCATGACTTATCCCATGTCCTCAGGAACAAAAGTAACTACTCACCAAGCATAATCATAATCATGATCAGAGGTGTAATGAATAGCATCAAGGATCTGAACATAAACTCTTCCACCAAGTAATCCAACTAGCATCAACTACAAAGAGTAATCAACACTACTAGTAACCTTACAAGTACCAATCGGAGTACTGAGACGGATATTGGTTACAAGAGATGAACTAGGGATTGGAGAGGAGATGGTGCTGATGAAGATGTTGATGAAGATGCCTCCCCTCCGATGAGAGGAGTGTTGGTGATGACGATGGCGACGATTTCCCCCTCCGGGAGGGAAGTTTCCCCGGCAGGATTGTCCTGTCGGAGCTCTAGATTGGATCTGCTCAAGTTCCGGCTCGTGGCGGTGGCGAAACCACGAAAAAGCTCCCGATTTATTTTTTCTAGAACGAAACCCTTCATATAGCAAAATAGGGGGCCAGTGGGCCGTCAGGGAGCCCACAAGCTTGCCATCCGCCACTAGGGGGGTGGCGGTGGCAGGGTTTATGGCGCCCTGGTAGCCCCCCTCTGGTACTTCTTTAGCCTAGTATTTTTTATATAATCCCAAAACATTCCACGTAACTTTTCAGGGCATTTGGAGATCTGCAGAATAGTGGACTAAGATTTGCTCCTTTTCCAGTCCAGAATTCCAGCTGCCTGAATTCTCCCTCTTCAAATAAACCTTGCAAAATAAGAGAGAAAAGGCATAAATATGGTACCAAAAAGTAATATAACATCCCATAAAGCAATAAATATCAACATGAAAGCATGATGCAAAATGGACGTATCAACATCCTTGAGGTATTTATCTTGTGATATGAAGATCCCATTGCGTTGTTGACGAATTTGAAGACCTAAGAAGAATTTCAGCTCCCCATCATGGACATGTGATATTCTTCACTCATCATGTAAGCAAATTCATCACTATAACGTTTGTTAGTACAACCAAATATGATGTCATCGACATATATTTGACACACAAATAGTTCATTGTCATAGGACTTTGTGAAAAGAGTTGGATCGAGTGAACCAGGTTTGAAGCCTTTCTTCATGAGGAATTCCTTCAATGTATCATACCATGCCGGAGGGGCTTGCTTGAGGCCATAGAATGCCTTTTTGAGTCTGAAGACTTTGTCTGGATTCTTTGGATCCTCAAAACCTGGGGGTTGAGCAACATATACTTCTTCCTCAAGCTTACCATTAAGGAATGCACTTTTCACATCCATTTGATATAAGATAATTTTATGATGATTAGCATAAGCAAGTATATTCGAATAGTTTCAAGTCTAGCAACAGGTGCAAAAGTTTCATCAAAATCAATTCCTTCAACCTGTGTTTAGCCTTGGGCTACAAGTCGTGCCTTATTCTTCACCACTTGACCATCCTCATCTTGCTTGTTTCATAAAATCTACTGGGTGACGATGATATTGTGCTTGCGAGGATCTGGTCGTTTGACGAGCTCCCATACGTCATTCAGCTTGAATTGAAGAAGTTCGTCTTCCATGGCTTGAATCAACTCAGGTTCCATGAAAGCCTCAGCAAGTTTTGAAGGTTCTGTGATAGACACAAAAGAGGAATGCCCACAAAAGTTAACTAAGTGTGAAGATTTTGAGCGAGTGAGAGGACCTGGCGCATTGATGTCATCGAGGATTTTGTCAAGTTCTACTTCATTTGCAATCCTCGGATGAGCTGGTTGAGGATCTCATGTGGGCTGAGGAATTGGTTCTGGAGCAATTTCCTCAGGAGCATCTTCTTGATTTTCATCAGTGCTGGGAGTGATTTCTTCAGCAATTTCCTCAGTAGGAACAATGTCTTCGGTAGTTTTGAGCTTTATTGCTTCCTAAGGAGATAGCTTATCTAGATCAGGAGGCAATTGCTCTCTTTGTGAGCCATTAGTTTCATCAAATCGCACATCCACAGTTTCAACAACCTTGTTGTGATAGGTGTTGAAGACTCTGTAGGTGTGCGAGTCCTTTCCGTAACCAAGCATAAAACCCTCATGTGCCTTAGGTGCAAACTTTGAGCTATGGTGAGGATCTCTAATCTAGCATTTTGCCCCGAAGACTTTGAAATAACTTACATTGGGTTTCTTGTCAGTTAGGAATTCATATGAGGTTTTCTTTAGGAATTTGTGAAGATATACCCTGTTGATGATATGGGAAGCAATGTTGATTGCTTCAGGCCAGAAACGACGAGGAGTCTGATATTCTTCAAGCATGGTTCATGCCATTTCAACCACAGTCCTGTTCTTTCTTTCAATGACGCCATTCTACTGAGGAGTATAAGGAGCAGACAATTCCTGAGTAATACCAAGTTCATCAAGATAATCATCAAGACCAGTGTTTTTGAATTATGTTCCATTATCACTCCTGATGTGTTTGATCTTAACGCCGAAGTTCGTTAAGGCCCTTGAGGAAAATCGTTTGAAGACTTCCTGCACTTCAGTTTTATACAGAATGATATGCACCCAAGTATATCTAGAGTAATCATCAACTATAACAAAGCCGTATAGAGATGCTGAATTTGTTAGAGTGTCATAATGAGTTGGTCCAAATAAATCCATGTGAAGCAATTCAAATGAACGAGTAGTAGTCATGATAGTGTTCAAGGGGTGTTTGGATCTGGTCTTTTTTCCACACTCACAATCACCGCAGAGGTGGTCCTTGAGGAATTTCACTGATTTGATGCCAATGACATGCTTCTTCTTCCCCAGCATGTGCAAATTCCTCATGGCTGCATGACCAAGTTTTTGCTAGCAAGCATGTGGCTGGTTGAGGACCTGTAGAGAAATCAACAATGTACGAATCCCCTCTTCTAACACCTTCGAATACTTTGGATCTGTCAGATTCCATGATGACAACACATCTATATTTTCCAAAGATGACAACCATATCAAGATCACAAAGCATTGAGACTGGCATGAGGTTAAACCCAAGGGATTCAATAAGCATCACTTTGTCCATGTGCCTGTCCTTGGAAATAGCCACTTTGCCAAGTCCCAATACCTTTGTTTTACCTTTGTCAGCACAAGTGATTTGCTTCAGGGGTGATGGAGTTAGTGTCATATTAATCAGCAAGCTTTTGTCACCAGTCATGTGGTGTGTGCAGCCACTATCAAGAACCCACTCAGTACTCTTGGGTTTGTCATCCTTTGAACCTTTTTCCATGAAGCAATAGGTTGGAGGGAAGTCATCAGCATAGTTATCAGTGTGGATGTCATTGTCGTTTTCTTCAAGGTTGAAGATTTACTTACTGACGAATCTGGTAGCTAGTGCAAGACTAGCCTGTCCAGATTCTGATTCTTCTTCAGAACCCTCCTCTTCATCACATTCCTCTGATTCTGCCTCAGAATCCATTTCCTTGCCAATAAGTGCCCGAGCCTTTCTAAAACTTGTCTTCTTGTGCGATGAGGACTTTAAGGATGAGGATTTTGAAGAATTCTTCTTTTTCTTCGAGTCATCAGAACTTTCATCCTTGTATTTCTTCTTCTTTGGTTCCTTCACCCAACGAGGACAATCAGCAATGTAGTGACCTGATTTCTTGCATTTGTGGCAGGTTCTTTTCTTGTAGTCCTCAGATGAAGATTTTGATTTCCTCATATCTCTTCTTGAAGATTTACCAAACTGGCCACATCTTGTAATCTTCTGGAATTTCCTCACGAGCATTGCAAGCTCCTGTCCAAGTTCTTCAGGATCAGCAATGCTGCAATCCGAGTCTTCTTATTCAGATGAGGAAATTACTTTGGCCTTCAGTGCACGAGGTCTAGAATAGCTTGGTCCATATAGATCTATCTTTTCTTCTAGAATAGCTTGGTCCATATAGATCATTGTCAATAGCTTGTAGATGCATCCGCATCTTGGTCTTCCAGAAGGGAAAGTCCTTTCCTTCGAAAGTAGGACATCCTGCAATAACCTTGATCATGCCTGCAGTCGACATAACTAAAACTCGAGGTGGTTAAACCAAAATCACACAGAACAAGGGAGTACCTTGCTCTGATACCAATTGAAAGAGCGTTATATCAACTAGAGGGGGGGGGTGAATAGGAGATTTTTAGAATTTCATCACTCAGGAAATTCCTTTTTAGGACATTCCTCACTGATGACTAACTTGCAGCGGAAACAACAAAGGATCAGGAGTGCAAAGTATCACTACGTCAGTTTTCAAGATGAGGAATATGAAAAACAGTTTGCACAGTATGCAGGCATAGAGAAAATAGGTGAGGATTGACTCACGTGAAGAATTAGAGGTTGACGAATTTCATAGAAAGTCTTCAGGAAATTCTTCAAACAGTGACAATGAAAATCTTCAACATACAATATTGAGGAATTTAAAGAGTTGAAGAAATAGAACCCGTATCACAGTGAACATATTGGTTGATGACCCAGTGCCAACTGCTGTGACAGTCGTACATCTGGTTTGGAGGGGCTTGGTATTGAAACCAAAAGACACACAGTCCCGGTACACACAGTCCCTACCGTATTTTCCTTGAGCTAAGGACACACAGTCCTCGCCCAACACGCGTGGTAAGTCTTCAGGGCAGACTTCCAAACCCTCACAAACTTGGTCACCTGGCGATCCACAATTGACTGCTGGATTGCTCTATACCATGACACCTAGCCGTTTGGAGGATGCACAATCCTCAAAGGTAATAGGCTTCAGTCCCACACAGGAACAAATTCTTCAGTGATGCTCAATCACTTGGTTTTCGGTTTGTGGTTTGGTGTTTGGGGTATTTCCTCACTGATGATTTACTCTCGAAAACTCTAAGGAATTTAGGTTGCTCTAAATGACAAGTGTCAGTTTCTCACGGAGCAGCCAACCAGCTAATGGTTGTGGGGGCGGCTATTTATAGCCTGGGAGCATCCCGACATGATTTGACATTAATGCCCTTAAATAATATGACTGTTGGTGTGGATAAGATCGGTGATGTGGCGCAAATTGCGGCAACGGTCGGGACCCTCAACTGTGAGAGTCCTCATGGCTCTCATATTCCTCACTTGAGGCTTTTGGTAGGATTAGGCTTGGGTTGAGCATCATGAGGAAATTCATTCCTAAGTGTTACCTCGACCCCTTTAACAGTACGGTGTTCCTATGACTCAAGAGTGAAGAAAATGAAATAGAAAGAATAAATCTTCACGCTTCAAAGTCTTGGAATCGTTTTTCTTCAGGATGCACCGAATTCCTCATCTTCAATATCTTGATGAGGAATATCAATTTCATCGCAATTTCTTCGCGATCAAGGTGTTCAGCAGAAGACCAATTTCTTCAACCGAAGATATACATTTTTAGGGGTCGATATTCATCGGATATTTCAAACTCCTCAGCGACTTATAGATCTTGTGGACACTCATGAACACATTAGATACTTAACCTATAAGTCTTCAAACCACCAAAATCACTAAGGGGCACTAGATGCACTTACATATATTTTGATTGCTTATAAAAAATCAAAAATACAAAAATATTTACCTTTGCTTGCTTAGCTTGTCACATTTTCTTGAAAGTTGCTATCATGTTTGAATTTAAAACTAGTGATGCCTCCACCTCTAGTGCGGAAGCCCTTGATTATCCAACTTCACCTTGTGGTAAGAATTCTAAAAGAAATTTTCATGAAGTTTCTAATCAAAACTTGATAATCTTTAGGACGACAATCCTCCTAATGAAGAGCCTATTATGCAAACTAAGAAACTCGACATAGGTAGTGGTAATATTTTTGGAAAGAGTGTGATTCAAGAGTTTTTTTGACTTGTGCGGGATCACTACCAATTATAGGAGGTTATAGTTTTGCTAGGACTACAAGTTTTGCATTTCCTATATCTTCGCTTACAGTACAATTGGAAAGACAATTTGTGCACATACATCCTTTCCTACAATGGCTAGTTGTAGAATTCTCTAATGTCCATGAAGCTTCCACCAAACATTTAGCTACTATATTTGTTTGTCAAGAGTTTAGTAATATCATGCAAGAAGCTAGATATACATTTTGTCGTCATAGGGTTAACGGTGAGTGCCCACCCATATAAGGGATTCTTTATGAGTTGGGAGAAATAAGAAAACTAAGATCCACAGACTATTTGCTTATGATGAGAATCTTTCAAAGAAGGCCATACTTAATGTCTTAGTTGCTAAGATTACTGAATAGAATGATTAGTTTGCTATACCAAATCTTGGGTTGGGTTATGAGCCTGAAATCAAATTAAGGAAATACCTCTATCGAAACTTATACAATGAGGAGGTAACTATCACTTATGAGAAACCCAAAGAAGAGCCTTGTCGGGGATATAACCCCAAGATTTAACCCGCCCTATAGGGCCGGGTCAGGCCACAAGGACAACATGAGAAGATGGGCCGGCATAATTAGTCTACAAGCCACCATGTGACCCATCACTAGAATACGGCAGCTCAAAGACGTACAAGGCAAGAGACGTCAGAGTTTTCCCTCACTTGGGAAGAAAGGTAAGGTAGATTTGTAATAGGTCACGGGCATTATTCGACCCGGACTATGTTGTAAACTTGGGGCCTCTTCCTATATATAAAGGAGAGCCCTCAAGTCAGAGAGGTGAAGTAACAAACCGTCGAGAGCTAGGTTAGCGATTCTGCACCATTGTAATTGAGATTTCCATCAATACAGACACAAAGCGGGACGTAGGCTTTTTACCTCCATTGTGGGGGCCGAACCTGGGTAAATCCACCTATCGTGTCCCAATCAACCCCTTCGAGTCACCACACCATGACAATGGCCTAACCACTAAGTCCACTCATGAGGATATCTGTCGTGACAAAACTACAACAGTTAGCGCCCATCGCGGGGGTATCACAAGGTGGAGTTGAGTTTTCGGAGGGAGCTCTTCCGGGATTCGATAGTTACCTGGCGGGTCAGATGACCAAAATTCACCGAGGCAAAATCTACATCGATGATTCCAACTGGGGTCCCGATGCCGACTCAATCGAGTACGGGTATCCGGTTCCCTTCGGTGATATTCACATCTTCATCAGTAAGATCAACGAAACAACACTCGAGCCAGACACTAGCTGCAACCTTGTTGAGCCGGCTTGCCGCAATTGGAGAAGGGTTGACCCAAGCCATGTATGGGGCAAAGGACGTCAAGTTGCCTCATCACCATGACGACAGGGACACTGGGGGCCAAAATAACAACAAGCAAAAGTGTTTTGAATCTGGGTTGGAATTTGCCGCTACTACCAACGCTCGCCCCAAAACCCATCGACGGAATGGTCGCCCTAAGGATCAATAGAGGAACATGACATTCGATTTCGAGGTCGCGCTCAAAGAGCCTTGCCGAAAGCATGGTACTAAGGAGAAGCCAACCAAACATGCATGGGAGGACTGTTATATCATGCAGGGATTTGAGAGGAAGACTCTTCAGAGACACGCCAAGATGCGTTGGAGTCAGAATTCCCCTGGCGGGTCACATGGAGATTTTGGTCAGTCAAGCAATGGCGAGTATCACGTCTTCACCACCAATGCTTGCAAACAAGATTCGAAGTTTATAAGGAGGACTATTAGCATGGCTGAGCTGACACTTCCTGAGTACCTTCATTGGTCTGAGCGGCAAATTACTTGGAGTCGTCAGGATCACCCACCCTGGGTTAACAATCCTGGGGAGCTAGCTTTAGTGGTAGCACCTCAAGTCGGCAGCAATAACCTCTCAAGGGTCTTCATGGATGGAGGAAGTAGTATCAACATCATGTATTACGACATCTTTTGGCGAAAGAATCTTCCTAGCAACAGTTTGGAAGCTTCGACCATCATTTTCCGTGGCATCGTTCCTGGAAAGTCGGCATGTCCGGTTGGGTGAATAAAGCTTGATGTAGTCTTTGGGGATGAACACAATTACAAGGTCGAGCCTTTGACTTTCGAAGTCATGAAAATACAAAGCCCTTATCATGCCCTCTTCGAATGACCAGCTTATGCATGGTTTATGGCCCGCCCCTGCTATGTTTACCTCAAACTAAAGATGTCAGGTCCCAACGGTCCCACCACGGTGAGGGAGATAGGATGACGGCTCAGGAGTTTGAAGAAGGGGATGTAGCCTATGCAGAGTCGGCTTGCGCTGCCAAGGAGTTGATGTTTTTGAAAGCTAATGTTGACCAGGCCGATATGAGTCCTCTCAAGAAGCCAACTATAGAATCCGAAGAACCTATCAAGTTTAAGCCGGCCAAAGATACTAAGCAGGTTGACTTTGTCCCAAGCGAATCATCCAAGCAGTTCACTATTGGGACCGAGTTGGATCCTAAATAGGAAAGCACTCTCATTGAGTTCATCCGTGAGAATTGTGACATCTTTGCATGGAAACCTTTTGACATGCCGGGAGTACCGAGAGAATTCGCTGAGCACCACCTTAATATGGATCCAAAGATGAAACCAGTGCGCCAATACCTCCGCCGTTTTAACGAAGAGAGACACAAGGCCATTGGAGAAGAAGTAGCCTGACTCCTAGCTGTTGGGTTCATCATTGAAGTATTTCATCCTGAATGATTAGCTAACCAAGTGCTCGTTCTAAATAGAAATGTCACATGGCACATGTGTTTTGACTACACAGACCTCAACAAAGCTTGCCCTAAGGATCCTTTCGTCCTTCCACGCATCGATCAGACCATTGATTCTACAGCGGATTGCGAGCGGTCATGCTTTTTAGATGCATATTCATGCTATCATCAGATCAATATTGCCAAGGAGGATTAGGAGAAGACGGCTTTCATAACCCCTTTTGGTGCCTTATGCTATGCTTCTACGCCATTTGGACTAAAAAGCGTAGGGGCGATTTACCAGCAATGTGTGTAGAATTGCCTTCACCCACAAATTGGGCACAACGTTCACGCTTATGTTGATGAAATCATGGTGGAGTCTAAGAAGAAAGAAACACTGCTGGATGATCTTAAAGAAATGTTTGACGACCTACGAGTATACAAGATGAAGATTAAACCCGACAAAGTGTGTGTTCGGGGTCCCTGCTGGCAAGCTACTAGGTTTCTTAGTTTTAGAAAGATGCATTGAGGCCAATCTAGACAAGAACAAGGCAGTAACTTCACTGGGCAAGCCGGCTAACATAAATCAGGTTCAATGTGTGGCAGGATGTATCGCAGCTTCGAGCCGATTTATAAGCCACCTGAGGGAGAAGGTGATACCTCTGTATTAGTTGCTGTGGAAAACGAACAATATTGTGTCGACTAATGCGGCCGACGTAGCCTTTGAAGCACTCAAGAAGCACCTGGATGAGCCTCTGGTTCTAGCTGCCTCGGCTTACGAAGAGCCCATGTTCTTGTACATTGCTGCCAATTCTAAGGCAGTAAGTGTTGTGATTGTGGTTGAACGGAAGGAGGAAGGAAAGGAAAATCCAGTCCAGCGACCGGTTTACTTTGTTAGTGAGGTTCTAACCCTGTGCAAGAAACGATACCCGCACCGGTAGAAGCTCGTCTTCGGGGTCTTTATGCAAGTCGGAAATTGAAACACTATTTCCAGGAACATCCAATCACAGTGGTTTGTTCAACACCTCTTGGTGACATAATACAAAATTGTGAAGCAACTGGACGAATTGCTAAGTGGGCAATCAAACTTTGTCCACATTAGGTGAAGTATGCCTCAGATATCTATCAAGTCTCAAGCATTGGTAGATTTCACCAACGATTGGACAGAGTTTCAAATACTAAAAGATAAACCGGGCAATACATATTGGACCCTACACTTCGATGGGTTCACACAGTTAGAAGGATCACGGGCCAGGGTCATGTTAACTTCTCCATGAGGTGAAAAAATTTGCTATGTTTTACGGCTCATGTTTCCATGCACCAATAACGCGGCTGAATACGAGGCATTGTTACATGGGTTAAGAATGTCTAAGGAAACGAGCCTTAGCCGGGTAAGATGTGTGGGCTACTCGGATCTAGTGGCACAACAGGTTTCAGGGACCTGGGATTCCAAAGATCCTTTGATGGCGGCTTACCGTCGAGCTGTTACTTTGATGGATTCCAAGTCGATCATATAGACCTCCGGTTCAATGAAGCAGCAGATGCCTTATCATGGCTTCGGTCTCAGGAAAAGCCGGTTCCCCCAATGTTTTTTTGGATGTTCTTCGCAATCCCTCAGTAAAATTACCATATGAAGAAAGCTTAGCAATTCCAAATCGAGAGTCACAACTGGTAGTGGCTCTACATGCGACCCCAGAATGGACGGTGCCATACTTGACATATCTCACTAGAGGAGAACTTGTTAGAAATATGCCCTAGAGGCAATAATAAATTGGTTATTTTTATATTTCCCAGTTCATGATAATTGTCTATTATTCATGCTATAATTCTATTAACCAGAAACCATAATACATGTGTCAATATATAGATCACAATGTGTCCCTAGTGACCCTCTAGTTGGCTAGCTCGTGGATCAATAGGTGATCATGGTTTCGTGATCGTGGACATTGGATGTCATTGATAACGGGATCACACCATTGGGGAATGATGTGATGGACACGACCCGATCCTAAGCATAGCACTAGATCGTATTGTTTGTCTGCTAAAGCTTTTCTAATGTCAAGTATCATTTCCTTAGACCATGAGATTGTGCAACTCCTGGATACCGTAGGAGTGCTTTGGGTGTATCAAACGTCACAATGTAACTGGGTGATTATAAAGGTGCACTACAGGTATCTCCGAAAGTATCTTTTGGGTTGGTACGAATAGAGACTCGGATTTGTCACTCCGTGTGGCGGAGAGGTATCTCTCGGCCCAGTCGGTAATCCATCATCATACCAAGCTCGATGTGACTAAGTAGTTAGACACGAGATGATGTGTTACGGAACGATTAAAGAGACGTGCGGGCAACGAGATTGAGCAAGGTATAGGGATACCGACGATCGAATCTCGGGAAGTATCATACCTGTAGACAAAGGGATTTGCATACATGATTGATTGAATCTCCGACATTGTGGTTCATCCGATGAGATTATCGTGGAACATGTGGGAACCAACATGGATATCCAGACCCCGCTATTGGTTATTTGCTGGAGAGGTGTCTCGGTCATGTCTGCATGCTTCCCGAACCCGTAGGGTTTACACACTTAAGGTTCGATGACGCTAGGGTTATATGGGAATAGTGTACGTGGTTATCGATGGTTGTTCGGAGTCCAGGATGAGATCCCGATCATCACGAGGATTTCCGGATTGATACAGAGGTAAAGATTCATATATAGGAAGTGAGGATTTGATCGCCGGAAGTGTTTCGGGCGTCACCGGTAAGGTACTGGAACCAGCGGAAGGGTTACGGGGGTCCACCGGGAAGGGCCACCAGCCCCGAAGGGTTATATGGGCCAAATGGTGGATGGGAACCACCCATATGTGGGCTGGTGCACCACCACCATCAGCCCAAGGCGCTAGAAGAGGGGAGGTGGGCTAACCCTAGGTGTTGTGGGCTTGCCCACCCTAGGGTGCCACTCCCTCCACCCCTTGTCCGCTGCCCATTTGCCCTAGATGGGCTGCTGCACCCCATATGGTTGGAAACCCTAAGGGTGGGCACCCTCCTCCCTCTCCTCCTATATTGTGACAGCCCGAGACCGACGTTCCAGAAGATTCCCCTCTTTATTCCGTTTTCGTCGTGTGATTTTTTTTATTTCTTGCATCATCATTGCATCATGCGCATCTTCTGCATTGCCTCAGCATCCCTGTTGACGCCAGTTTTCAAAAGTTGCATTTGTTACTAGTTGTCGTTCTCTCCGTGTTCGTCGTTGACCGTGTTGAGCCCGACCACACACGCACGCGCCCGCGGCATCGTTTAAATCCTGTTTTTAAAAGTGTGTATAAAACTTCCTCTGATTGGGTTGGAACTTGGCGTGTGGTCTTACTTAGACGTTGGTAGGCCGCCTGCCAAATTTTGTCACAATCAGAGTCCGTTTGGTACCCGAACGGTCGACTAATATTTTTCAACTTGCATGCATGTTTGAAGTGGTTTGACCCGCCGAATGCCTAGAAACACGTGTTGTCCTAATAGGTTGCTTATCCCGTATTTATTTCGTGCATGTACGGATTGCTCAAATCCCGTAGTTCAAATGCTCATGTTTTTAGGGACCTTTTGCCATGTATTTTAGAGTAGTTGTTTGTATTTTTGTATGTAGGATTCCGTCGCTAGTTTGCTATATCATGTTTAGGACATATTCTCGCATATTCGTGTGGCGTTATTTTTGTTTTGCAACCCCACATGTTATATATGTTTTCGGGGTAGAAAAATCCATAGAATTTAACTGTGCATTTAGTTTTAGCTTTTGAGCAAGTTAGTGCGCGTGATATTTTGCCATGTTGCCCTTTTGTTTATTTTGTGTGATTTAATCCGTGCATGATATGAAGGAGTTGTCAACTAGAGATTTGTCCTTGGATATGTATGATAGCCCCTAGTAATTTTGGTTGCAATAGAATTCCATGTTTTGGTGTTGTTTGCGTGTTCTCAACATGCTAGGAAGTAGTGCTGATTTGGAGATGCTAAAATATTACTAAGTCTGATATATGTTATATTTTGTTGCTGTCTTTACATGAATTTATTTGGTGATCTGTAGCTCTTTTGAGGTTGGTGCAATGGAGTTAGTTGTAGTACTTAAGACTGTCTAGCATGCTGTCATTGTTCATGCCATTTGGAGTCCTATAGCTTATAGTTTTGCTGCTGTCAATATGCCTTCAGATCGAAAATTGCACTGTCATAAACTGATATTTTCACTAAGTCTGGAACTGTGTGTGGGATGCCATTTTGAGAGTTCTTTCCCTAGTGATCCATGCTTCCATGCTAAATGTTATTAGTAGTATATTTTAGTGCATCTTGACCTCTACTGTCTCATGCCTTGTTTGATCATTTTGGATTTGTGTAGCTAGTTGTTCGAGGGTGTAGAAAATGCTACGTGACTGATTTTGGCAGATTGTAGCTATTTCTTGTATAGCTTGTAGTTGTTGAACCGTTGCTCCGTTTTGATCGTGTCCTATATGAAACTTGCTTAGAATCTTGTGTAGTTTCATATTATCTTGCTGGTTGTATGTTTTGACATGCTTGTGAGCGCCGTTGCACACATATTGCATTCATGCCATCATATCTTGCGGTGTTTGTATCTTTTGAACCGTAGCTCCGTTGGAAATGTTCTCTATGTGTAAATTGATTGAGGCGACACGTAGAATCACGTGAACCTATTTATTTTGCTGTTTAACAAACATTTAAATGTGTTAGTTCTGATCTGGATAGAATTATAATTTAACGTATGAGGTCATCTCGGAGGTGCTATATGTCGTTCCCGACCTAATTTAAAATGCCTAGATAGGTAGTTTAATTGCGCTTCACCTCTTGCCATGTTTAACAACATTTAATATTGCCATGTACCTAACTGGGATAGAACTAAATAATTCATATGTGGAGTTTCGTCAATATGCAACTCGTTGCATATTTAACTTCACTTAATGTGTAGTGTTTGATTGTTGTGAATTGCCATGCCATGTCTTGCATATATTCTATTTCTCATGCATCATATGTGGATTGCATCTTCTCCTGCATGTACCGTGGTTAATATCGTGTGTTGATTCTTGTTTCCGGTTTGCTTCGTCTCAATAGAGTTCTGCAAGCGTGTCGAAATGTGAGGACCCGTTCGTCTAGATCGGTTCGTCGGCTTCACGGATTCGTTCCTCTTCCAAGCGGGATCTTGATGACCCACAAGTATAGGGGATCTATCTTAGTCCTTTTGATAAGTAAGAGTGTCGAACCCAACGAGGAGCAGAAGGATCTGACAAGTGGTTTTCAGCAAGGTAATATCTGCAAGCACTGAAATTATCGGTAACAAGTAGTTGTGTGGTGAGATGATTCGTAGCAAGTAGCAAGTAACAAAAGTAACAACGGTGCAACAAAGCGACGCAATCCCTTTTTGTACCAAGGGACAAGCCTGGACAAAGTCTTATAGGAGGAAAAACGCTCCCGAGGACACACGGGAATTTCTGTCATGCTAGTTTTCATCATGTTCATATGATTCACGTTCGTTACTTTGATAGTTTGATATGTGGGTGGACCGGCGCTTGGGTACCGCCCTTACTTGGACAAGCATCCCACTTATGATTAAGGCCTCTCGCAAGCATCCACAACTACGAAAGAAGAATTAAGAGAAAGTCTAACCATAGCATTAAACTAGTGGATCCAAATCAGCCCCTTACGAAGCAACACATAAACTAGGGTTTAAGCTTTTGTCACTCTAGCAACCCATCATCTACTTAGTACTTCCCAATGCCTTCCTCTAGGCCCAAATAATGGAAGTGTTATGTAGTCGACGTTCACATAACACCACTAGAGGAAATACAACATACAACACAGCAAATTACCAAACGAATACCAAATTCACATGACTACTTATAGCATGACTTATCCCATGTCCTCTGGAACAAAAGTAACTACTCACAAAGCATAATCATATTCATGACCAGAGAGGTAATGGTTAGCATCAAAGATCTGAACATCAACTCTTCCACCAAGAAATCCAACTAGCATCAACTACAAAGAGTAATTAACACTACTAGCAACCTTACAAGTACCAATCGGAGTCGCGAGACGGAGATTGGTTACAAGTGATGAACTAGGGTTTGGAGATGAGATGGAGCTGATGAAGACGTTGATGGTGATGAGTCCTCTCTGATGAGTGGAGTGTTGGTGATGACGATTGCGACGATTTCCCCCTCCAGGAGGGAAGTTTCCCCGACAGGATCGTCCTGCCGGAGCTCTAGATTGGTTCTGCTCAAGTTCCGCCTCGTGGTGGCAGCGAATCCTCCGAAAAGCCTCCTCTTGATTTTTTTCCAGACCGAAACCCTTCTTGTAGGAAAAGAGGGGGGCAGTGGGCCAGCAGGGAGCCCACAAGCCCCCTAGGCGCGGCCAGGGGAGTGGCCGCGCCTACCAGGCTTGTGGCCACCTGCTGGTGCCCCTCTGGCACTTCTTCGACCTAGTATATTTTATAAATCCCAAAAAATCCACGTTGATTTTCACGGCTTTTGGAGTTGCGCAGAATAGCCATCTCAAACTTGCTCCTTTTTCAGGCCAGAATTCCAGCTGTCGGCATTCTCCCTCTTCATGTAAACCTTGCAAAATAAGAGAGAAAAGGCATAAGTATTGTACCGTGAAGTGAAATAACAGCCCAAAAAGCGATAAATATCAACATGAAAGCATGATGCAAAATGGACGTATCAACCCCCCCAAGCTTAGACCTCGCTTGTCCTCAAGCGAAAGCCTAGATCAATAAACATGACCACATGTTTAGTGAGAGAGGTGTCGACAAAACAAGATACGAACATGCAGTCATCATGATCATGATCAGAACAGCAATACCAACATATAATCTCTCATGCTAAAGTGACAATTACTTCACAAAGTAAAGTATGGATCAAGAACCTTACCGAGAATTAACAACCGATAGCCTTTAGTCATTGAAGCAATTGCAATTTATCACAACATCAGAAAGAGTCAAATAAGAGCTTGCAAAGCAAATCCACATACTCAATCATCTTTTCGTTCTCTACAATTGCTACAACTCACGTGGTACTCACGAGATCAAAGGTTCAGCTGGATACAGAGAAAGATAGGGGCTTATAGTCTCGCCTCCCAACTGCTTACCTCAAGGGTAATGTCAACAATAATAATTCATGAATACTTACCTCCAAGATGACATATGAATATAGATCTTTCCCTAGCATATGTCGTTAGCCAAGATAAAGGCAAAATAGGGAATTGGTGAAGATCACCATGACTCTTTCAAGGGCAAAAAGAAAAGGTACAAGCTAGGCCCTTCGCAGAGGGAAGCAGAGGTTGTCATGCACTTTTGAGGTTTGGATGCGTGTCCTCTTAGTGCGGAGGAACGTCACTTTATATTGCCTCCTGTGATAAAGAACTTTATTATGCAGTCTGTCGCTTCTATGTCTTCCTCATCACAGGTCCGTACAAAGCTTATTTTACACACACTAATAGATCATACATATTAGGGATCAATTTTTATTGCTTGAAGTGATGACAAGTTACTTCAGGGATCTTATTCAATCCATAGGTAGGTATGGTGGACTCTCATGGCAAAACTGGGTTGAAGGTTTATGGATGCACAAGCAGTATCTCTACTTAGTGCGGGAGTTTTGGCTAATATGAGGTGGAAGCAATCGTCACATGCTAAGGGATCTCTAATCATATAAAATTGTTCGGAACCAAGCAGACACAATTCATTATGTTGTCTTCCTTGTCCAACATCTACTTCTAAGCATGCAATAGTTTAGTGAGTGTTCACAATTATAGATGGTGTCAAAGATGTTATATTTATATGTGAACCTCTCCTTCTTTATCACTTCCTATTAATTGCAACAATGACCAAGGTCTACGTTTGTCTACGTTCAACAAGTTTCAATCATCATTATTTTTAGATGTGAAGCCATCACTTCCCATAAGATCACTACATGATCTTTCATGCTTTTGTTCTTTCTCATCCTTTTGATCATGACATGAGGCAAGGCCCTTCAACTAAGACACTCTTTATTATATGGCTCACGAGCTCGAATACATCGGGGGTGACACAAAGCAAAACTCAATCCTAAAACACTAAGACCTTTATTCTACTAGAGAAAGAGAAAACTGAAAAGGAACAAACTAAAACAAAGGTAAAGGCAAATGATGTGATGGTGATTCGATACCGGGGCAACTCCCCCAAGCATGGCACAAGCCAAGGGGATTGCCCATACCAATGCTTAGTTGTCTTCCTTTGGAGGTGATGGTGGTGGAGTTGTTGCAGAGGTCTTGAGCTTATTTAATTTCCACTTGAGCATAAAATTCTGCTCCCTCAGATCCTCATTTTCCTCTTCAAGCCTCAACAGCCTTTGGCATAATTCCTCCTTACTCTCCTGCAAGAAACGAGAAGGGATAAACAAAGTCTTAGCCTTCTTCCTTGAGTAAGGGAGGCTCGACTTCTTGAACTCCACATGCGTGTGTCCAAGTTGAGGTAGAGGAGCCTCCTCCTCATCAGAACTTGTTTGTTCCTTCCCCTTGGGATCATAATCTTCTACCTCATCTGTGGTCTAGTCATAAGGATCCAAGTCCCCATAGACCTTGGGGTTAGCAAGGTAATCTACCACATAGCTCTCCCCCTCTGAATCTTGAGAAGACATCTTGCCCTAGATCTGCGGCAGAAAACAAGTTCGAAACAAAAACAAAGGAAATCTGCGTGATACGAGGGTCAGACCTTACGAGAGAATATATAACGATTTTTTTCAGACCGAAAGGAGTACTCGGCACGAAAACGGAGTCCGGGAGGCGCACGAGGTGGCCATAAGGCCCCCAGGCGCGGCCAAGGGGTGGGCCCGCGCCTGGCAGGCTTGTCGCCTCCTCGCACGCTTTCCGGACTACTTCCAATTTTTCTATTTTTTCAAATATTCCAATATGGAGAAAAATTCCTACTGGAATAGTTTTGGGGTCTGTTTACTTACCGAAACACATACCTCTTCATTTTCGGAGTCTAAAACAGGCTTATAAATATCCCTTAGGTATTCCTCCGGAGTTATGGTATTGATAATATTGCTTTCAACATTTATGGGAGTACCTGAGATATAATGCTTGATTCTCTGCCCATTTACCACTCTCGGACAATTACCTTCCATGTTGTTGATCTTGAGAGCACCGAAATGATATACTTCCTCAACAATATAGGGACCTTCCCATTTAGAGAGAAGCTTTCCTGCAAAAAATATTAAACTAGAATTATATAGCAAGACATAATCACCTACATGGAACTCACGCTTTTGTATCCTCTTATCATGCCACCTCTTAACCTTTTCTTTGACCAACTTGGCATTCTCATATGCCTGAGTTCTCCATTCATCAAGCGAGCTAATATCAAATAACCTCTTCTCACCAGCAAGTTTGAAATCAAAGTTGAGCTCTTTGATTGCCCAATAAGCTTTATGCTCTAGCTCAAGAGGTAAATGACATGCTTTACCGTAGACCATTTTGTACGAAGACATGCCCATGGGATTCTTATAGGCAGTTCTATAAGCCCACAGTGCATCATCGAGTTTCTTAGACCACTTCTTTCTAGACCTATTGGCAGTCTTTTGCAGAATTAGTTTAATCGCTCTATTTCTTAGCTCTAGTTGACCACTAGACTCAGGGTGATATGGAGACGCAATTCTATGGTTGACATCATACTTAGCAAGCGTCTTACGGAAAGCACCATGAATGAAATGTGAACCACCATCAGTCATTAGATATCTAGGGACTCCAAATCTAGGGAAAATAACTCCTTTAAGCATCCTGATAGAGGTGTTGTGATCAACACTACTAGTGGGGATAGCTTCTACCCACTTGGTGACATAATCAACAGCAACTAGGATATGAGTATACCCATTGGATTTTGGAAAGGGTCCCATATAATAAAATCCCCAAACATCAAATGGTTCAATGACAAGTGAATAGTTCATAGGCATTTCCTGACGTTTACCGATATGACGTATTGTTTGACATTCGTCACAAGACAAGACAAACTTACGGGCATCCTTGAAGAGAGTGGGCCAATAAAACCTGATTGCAATACCTTGTGTGCAGTTCTATCTCCCGCATGGTGTCCTCCGTAGGCCTCGGAGTGACACCTCTGTAGGATATGTCCCTGTTCATGTTCAGGTACACAACGTCTAATAACACCATCTACTCCTTCCTTAAAAAGGTGAGGATCATCCCAAAAGTAATGTCTCAAGTCAAAGAAGAATTTCTTCTTTTGCTGATATGTGAAACTAGCCGGTATATATTTGGCAACGATATAGTTTGCATAATCAGCATAGCACGATGCACTACGTGAAGCATTGATGACATTTAGTTGCTCATTAGGAAAGCTATCATCAATAGGTTGTGGGTCATCAAGAACGTTCTCCAACCTAGACAAGTTATCTGCTACGGGGTTATCAGCACCCTTCCTGTCGACAACGTGCAAATCAAATTCTTGTAGCAAGAGAACCCATCTGATAAGTCTAGGTTTAGCGTATTTCTTCTCCATGAGGTACTTAATAGCAGCGTGATCAGTGTGAATAGTGACTTTGGAATCAACTATGTAAGACCAGAACTTTTCACATGCAAACACGACTGCTAAAAATTCCTTTTCCATAGTAGCATAGTTTCTTTGGGCACTGTCTAGAGTTTTACTAGCGTAGTGAATAACATTCAACTTCTTATCAACTCTTTGCCCTAGGACAGCACCAAAAGCATAATCACTAGCATCACACATGATTTCAAAAGGTAAGTTCCAATCAGGTGGTTGAACAATAGGTGCGGTACAAAGCCTTCTTAAGTATTTCGAAGGCTTCCTCACAATCATCATCAAAAACAAAAGGAATATCCTTTTGCAAGAGATTGGTAAGAAGCCTAGAAATTTTAGAGAAGTCTTTAACGAACCTCCTATGGAAACCGGCATGACCAAGGAAACTTCTTATACCTTTGATATTTGTGGGGTATGGCATTTTTTGATTGCATCAACCTTAGCCTTATCGACTTCAATACCTCTTTCAGAAATTTTATGACCTAAGATGATGCCTTCATTAACCATAAAGTGGCACTTCTACCAATTCAAGACAAGATTGGTATCTTTACATCTCTCCAAGACCCGATCAAGGTTGCTCAGGCAATCATCAAAAGAAGAACCATAAATGGAGAAGTCATCCATGAAAACTTCGACAATCTTTTCACAAAAGTCAGAGAATATAGCCATCATACATCTTTGAAATGTGGCAGGTGCATTACATAAGCCAAAAGGCATACGTCTATAAGCAAAGGTACTGAAAGGGCAGGTGAAAGTGGTTTTCTCCTGATCAGATTGTGCAACTGGTATTTGGGAGAAACCAGAATAACTGTCTAGAAAGCATAAGTGTGTGTGTTTAGCCAGTCTTTCTAGCATTTGGTCGATAAAAGGCAAAGGGTAATTATCTTTCCTAGTGGCTTTATTCAGTTTCCTAAAATCAATCACCATCCTATAGCCAGTAATAATCCTCAGTGGGATCAATTCATCTTATCATTAGGGACAACGGTAATACCTCCCTTCTTAGGGACGCAATGCACTGGACTCACCCAATCACTATGAGAAACATGATAGATAATACCTACTTCCAGGAGCTTTAGTATTTATTTTCTTACTACCTCTTTCATCTTAGGATTTAATCTCCGTTGATGATCAGCAACTGGCTTGGAATCAGGATCAGTTTTAATATTGTGCTGGCATATAGTGGGACTAATGCCCTTAAGATCATCAAGAGTTTATCCAATAGCAGCACGGTGCTTCCTCGGAGTTTTTAGTAAGTTCTTTTCTTCATGCTCTGAGAGGCTAGCACTAATTATGACAGGATATATCTCTTTTTCATCAAGATAAGCATACTTAAGATTATCAGGCGACTGTTTAAGCTCAAACACAGGATCACCCTTTGGTGGGGGTGGATCCCCAAGCAGTTCAATAGACAAGTTATTCCTAAGGATAGGATATTGTTCTAAGACAACTCTATCTATCTCATCCCTTTCATCCATATGCATATCATTTTCATGCTCAAGCAAGTATTTCTCTAAAGGATCAGTAGGAGGCACGACAATATAAGCTAGGGCAATAGTTTCATCCATACTAGGCAACTCTTTTTCATGAGGTTGTCTACCAAACTTGGAGAAATTAAACTCATGTGACGCACCTTCAAAGCCAACAGTGATAGTTTGCTTCTCACAGTCAATATGAGCATTGACGGTATTGAGAAAGGGTCTGCCAAATATGATGGGACAAATGCTATCTTGGGTGGTAGCAAGAACGAGGAAATCAGCAGGACACTTCGTTTTACCACACAAGACTTCAACATCCCTAACACACTACTGGAATCCAGTTCTTTGCCGTTTGCTGGCTGA
The DNA here is from genome assembly GCF_904849725.1 of Hordeum vulgare subsp. vulgare. Classification (NCBI taxonomy): domain Eukaryota; kingdom Viridiplantae; phylum Streptophyta; class Magnoliopsida; order Poales; family Poaceae; genus Hordeum; species Hordeum vulgare. The sequence goes on from NC_058519.1 coordinate 443,674,636, forward strand.
CGGCAAAGAACCTCTTTGCCATCAGTTGACGCAATGCAGACGGCAAAGGACTGACACATGGCAAAAATACTATTTGCCATGTGTCGGCCCTTTGCCGTCTGCCAGCGGACGACAAAGAGACCCAGGGCAGACGGCAAAGAGGACGGGTGGGTCCCATGCTTGCCGTGTCCGAAATCCGGGGGCCTTTGCCGTCCGCGGGCCTTTGCCGTCTACCATGGGGCCCTTTGCCGTCGGGGGGCGGACGGCAAAGGGGCCGCCCTATAACGGCCGTTAACCCCCTCCTCGCTCACTGTCTCTCTCTCCCCCCGGCCACTGTCTCGCTCACTGTCCACGGCGACCCCTCCCCGCGAGAGCCCCTCCCCGCGGCGAGCCCCTCCACGCGGAGAGCCCCCCCCCCGCGGCGAGCCCCCCCCCCCCCCGTGGCGAGCCCCTCCCCACGGCGACCCCCCCCCCCCGCGGCGAGCCCCTCCCTGCGAGAGCCCCTCCCCGCGGCAACCCACCCCCGCGGCGAGACCCCTGCCGCGCGCCCCCTGCCCCCCTGCCGTCGTCCACCACCGCCGCCCCCTGCCCCCCTGCCGTCATCCACCACCGCCGCCGCCGCCCCCTGCCGTCGTCCACCGCGGTGAGTTCTTCTTCTTTTTCTTTTAAAAAAAATTAATTACTATAGTTAGTTTATTAGGTTAGTTTTTGATTATATATAGGGTAATTTAGTTAGTTTATTTGGTTAGATTATTAGGCTAATTAGGTTAGTTAGTTAGGTTAGAAGAAAAAAAGCAGAAGGGAAAAAAGCAGAAGGAAAAAAGAGGAAAAGCAGAAGGAAAAAATGAAAAAGAAAAAAGGAAAAGAAGAAAATAATTAGAAGCAGAACGCAAAGAAGAAGGAGAAGAAGAAGAAGAAGAAGAGGAGGAGGAGGAGGAGGAGAAAGAAGAAGAAGAACAAGAAGAAGAAGAAGAAGAGGAGGAGGAGGAGGAGGAAGAGGAGGAGAAAGAAGAAGAAGAATAAGAAGAATAAGAAGAAGAAAAAGAATAGGAGGGGAAAAAGAGGAGGGGGAGTAGGAGGAGAAAAAAGAAGAAGAAGAAGAAGAAGAAGAAGACGAAGAAAAGAAGAAGAAGAAGAAAAAGAGGAGAGGGGAGAAGAAGAAAGAAGAGGAAAAGGGAACCCCGGCACCCCGAAACTGACCCTCGACCCCCGACCCCTGACGCCCGACACCACTGACCCCCACCATCGACCCCCGACGCCACTGACCCCCGACCCCCGACCCCCGACACCACCGACCCCCGACGCCACTAACTCTCGACCCCCGACGCCACTGACCCCCGACCCAGACCCTCGGCCCACGACTCCCGACCCCCGATGCTCGACGCCACCAACCCCCGACCCCCGACGCCACTCACACCCGACGTCATTGACCCAGGACCCCCGACGCCACTGAGCCCCCACAACCGACGCCACTAACCCTCCGACCCCCGATGCCACCGACACCCGACACCACCAACCCTCGACAGCATTGACTCCCGACGCCACTAAGCCCCGACCCCCGACACCTCTTCTGCCTTCTTTTGAACGAGAAGGTGCTTTTCGGCCTTCCAGAGGCCCACGAGGTCATAGTTCTGTAATTTATGAGTTAGGTCACATATTTTCCGATTATGTTAATTATAAAAACATCGTATTTGTGTTGATCGTGTGAATTTGAATGTGCAGTTCTTCGACGACCTCCACGTGCCTTGGACGAGCTCCGCCCCTACGTTTGTTGGTGAGCACAAATGACTTCTCCTCCTACCCCCTTAATTTGCTCTGTCCCGGTCTTTGTGCCGATGAAACTTGCTAGCTATAGGTTTCTTCAATCATGAGTATGCGTGACCAGTATGCGTCTCCCGTTCGAAAGGGCGACATCTATAAATATGCATTTCTTTGCATATTTATAACCGCCATCCTTTCGAATTGTCCAACATTATCCATGGACAGCCCGAGTATGTGTAGATTGGGTTTGTTTTCCCATATGCTATGCTCCAGATCCGATGCGGAATTTCGTCACTGCCTCCCCTGTTGTTCTCCGGGTACACATCCTCTCTGCTTATTGCCGAGACGTGTAACAGGAGAACAGCGGGGAGGTGCTGCCGAAATCCTGCGTCGCATCTGGAGTAGAGCATGGGAAAACGAACCCAGTCTACACATACTCGGGTGGGATTAGGACCTATCTTTACCTATTAGCGTGTAGGTTGCATGGACGTAATAAAACTGACAAACTTGATTAGCGTATGAATATAGATGATGAATTATATATTTATTTCTTGTGCCCCCATAGGTAGCTAGGCAACATGAGTGATCGTACTTGGATGTACACTAGTCACCCTAGTCAGAAAGACATGACCCATGAATGGTTAACAAAAACCAGGGGGTTTGTGAGAGCCGCATTTGCAAATGGCCAGCAAAAAACATGGTGCCCCTGTCCCAACTGCGACAACTGGAAAAAGCAGACATAGTTTGAAATGGGTAAACACTTGCAGAAGTGGGGTTTTACGCCTAATTATACAGTGTGGAATTTTCATGGTGAGTCTGACCAACGTGCCAGAGCTGAGGTGATTCGTCGTCGCACCAACGAGCATGGTACCGGGATTGAAGACATGGTGGAAGACTTTGATGATGCTCGGGATTCAGACGATGAGATGGAGGAATCCGCAAAGGCCTTCTATGAAATGTTGGAGCCTTCAAAATGTCCTCCCCACGAGCAGACTGAGCTTTGTCAGCTGGATGCCATCGTGCAAGTAATGGCTCTGAAGGCTCAATTCAACCTAGGCAGAGAATGCTACGACGTGATGATGACGATATTTGGACGCTTTCTACCCAAAGGCCATGTAGTGCCTGCAAACATGTACCAGTCAGAGAAAATCCTCCGTGTACTTAAGATGCCCTATGAGAAGATACATGCGTGTGAGAATGGATGTGCCTTATTTAGGCTTGAGTATGCGGCCTTGAACTATTGCCCCATTTGCAATTCTTCCAGGTATATTGTGGTAGATGTCACATCCCTAATACCTTAATCAAGTTAGCTTTGTGCTCATGTTTTCTTGCATTGCATCTAGGAAATTTTCAACAAGAACAAAGTAAGTGGTGAAGAAAAATTCAACAAACCCTAGACACTTCTCAAATTAAAGGAAATTCCAAAACTAGTTAAAATCAATGAACCCAAAATGGCCTCAAGAAAAGTTCAATCTTTCTGATAATTCTTGAAAACAAATAAGCAATAAAGGAAACCATTTATTTTATACTCTTGGCATTTTAAATAAACGCAAAAGCTACTGGTTTCAAGTTTTAAATTTTAAATCAGAAACTTTAAGCTTTCAAAAATGTTGAAAACTTTAGGAATGGTTGGAAATATTCCAACAAATATTCTGGGGTGTTCAACATAGTTTTTACAAACTATTTGGGAGCTGAAATAAATAGTAAATCAATGAAATAGCAAAACAGAAACAAAACAGAAAAAAGAGAAAAGAGCTACCTGTCGCTCACCTCAGCCCGGCCCAGTAGCGCTGCCGTCTTCCTCCTCGCCAGTAGGAGCAGGAGGTGGCCGCCGCGCGCCTCCACACAGCTCCCTGCCTGCCTGGCCGCCACTTCGCGTTGGCAAGCATGGGGATAACCTCCCCGGGCTCGTAGCTATCTATTCCCGTGCTCATTCTTCCCCCTCTCCTCTTGGTTCTCCCGATCCCCTCTGCCGCCATTGACAGGAGCTCGAGCTCGAGCTGCCCGTGCCCCTAGCCATAGGATCTTCATTCTGAGTGTGCCGTTAGCTCCGCCTCGACGAGCTGGTCCTCCCTACAGAAGCCGAAGCCTCCCCGAGCCCTGCAACGCCTACGGCACCGTCGTCTTCAACCTTCAGCCGCCGGCGAGCTCTACTCGATTCGTCGCCCTCAGTGCTTCCCCGAGCCGTCTAAGCCCTCCTCTGCACTCCTCGTGAGCTTGCGCATCTTTCCCCTAAGATCTCCCCGTCGATCCCCTCCTCTAGGCCTAGTTCCAGCGGAGCCCGACGAGGACCGCCGCTGCAGCTCGTCGCCGGTAGCCCTCCGGTGAAGGGTTGGTCCGTCTGAGGCCACCAGCAGCCTGAGGACATCACATAGATGCTTTAGGAGCCCAGCCCCGCGCATTTTGACCCTGTAATCGATGGCTTCGACGATGGCCGAACTTGGTCGCCGCCAAGCTCGTCGCCGGCGTTGATTCCGGCCACCCCAGCCCTTGGGGTTTGTCCCATCGTGCGCCCCATCGAGTGGCCGTTCTCCCCGTGGCCTCTGCCATGAGTTTGGTCGTCGGAGGCGAGTTTCCGATGCCCTCCACCATACTGGTGGTCGCCGGAGGCTCCCCGCCGGCGAGGACGACCTCGCCGCCGGTGGATCTCAGCTGGCCTGAGGCACTGACGTGTGGGGCCAGCCTCTGGATAATCTGGAATAGTAAAAATAAAACCAAATAATTTAATAAGTCACTGACATGTGGTTCCAGTGAGATTAATTAGCTAATTAAGATTAATTCTAATCTAAAACTGATCAAAGACACTGATCAGTGGGTCCCACTGGTCAGGTTTGACCTGAACAGGTCAGTTGACCTGCTGATGTCAGGCTGACGCAATAAAGGGGTTTTCCAGTATAAAAATAATTCCAGAAATGTTTAAAACTTCTAAAAATCATAGAAATTAATCTGTAACTCCAATGAAAATAATTTATATATGAAAAAGTATTAGAAAAATTCAAGGAATCTGAATATGTCATTTTCAAACATGTTTGAAAATGTTACAGAACCCAAACATGTAGATTAATGAATAAGTTAATTCTTATAAATACTTTGTAGATGGAATTTGGAAAATATTTAAATTTCACTATAAATGACATGATCAAACACTGTCCTAATTACAAACCAGCAACCTAACATGTCATCCCATGCATGTTAACATCAAGTTGATGTGAGCATCAGGTCGAATCAATTAAAATGGTATCCGAGAATACCTCGTTTGAAGTGGTATTTGAACTTGATTCAAATCAACTACAAACCTAATACATGTTAGCTATAATAATTACCATCTTGTATTCTCATGCCATGCTCATGCATCATAATGATTGCATATGTTTGATATTGGTTGTTGTCATTCCTTTCGGTAGGCTCCGCTCCCCCGGATTCCACCGAATATCCGTCTGACGGATATTGTCACTCCTCTGAGCAACAAGGCAAGCAACCATTTTTTATCCTCCCGATAAATCCCATGTTCTTGCTCCTGCACTTACTTATTGCATTAGGATCAAATGCTTCAAATGCTTTTGCCACGTTAGTTGAACCCACTTCCTTTGCATGACCTATCCTTGTCACAGTAAATAGCTGAACCTTGCAACCTAGCATACCTGGTAGTTGCTTGAGCCATGATGTGCCTTATCCTGCTATGCATGCTATGCTTAGAGTTGTATATGGTCTGTCATCTGGAAGATGAACAGAATTGTGAGAATGTGTTCGGTAAGCAAAGGTTGTGTGTTGAACCTGATTTGGTAAAGGTACCGGTGAAAGGCTGTGTAGGAGTACATGGCGGGTTGTTTCATTGGAACCGTCCTTAGGAACCGAGTTCCGTGTATGTAATCCAAGACGAGATACTACCACATGCCGGGCCCTGAAATATGACCCCGCTCGACTTACTAATCGCTTACTACTCGGTCCAGAAGTTGCAAGTAGTTTCTGGTGTTTATAGTCATGCTGGAGGCCGTGCATGGTGCTGACCTGAGAGGTGGGCTGTGATGCGGTAGGCACTGGCACGGTGTACCAAGTGGCACCCGGATGGTGGGCTTGGGAACCCTGCGCACATCGTTTGAGGCCGTGGAGAAAACCTCGGCCGGACTTCCGTACGGGTTACTCTCAGATAGGCGATAAACCTGGACTAGGTACTAGTGTGGTTAACGGTCGTGGCTGACTCCCTCGCTGGGCTTCTGCTTGAAGGTTGCCGAGGTGCATGACGTGCACATGGCGATAAGTGGCGAGAGCGTGTGTGACGAAGTACACCCCTGCAGGGTTATGATCTATTCGAATAGCCGCGTCCGCGGATATGGACTACTTGGTGACATATGTTGTTCATAGATAACTTAAATGGCTACTCATAAAATTGTCAAGATAAGCGTGAGTGTCGCGGATGGCATTTCCGTATGGAGACGGAATGATTCCACGATGGTGTATTGTTGTGGTGTTAGTGGACTCGTGTGCGAGAAATCAAGTTGTCAAAATTATTTAAAAATGCAAGTTGTCTAGCCACGAGTCAGATGCTGGCTTTCTGCATGAAACCCCACCATACCTTATTGATACATTGCATGAGTAGTTAGTTATCCTAAAGTCTTGCTGAGTACCTCCGTACTCATGTTTGCTTAATAAATGTTGCAGAGGTTGCTAATGACCCTAATGGAGGGTTCTTCATAGACATTGACGACGACGAGTAGCTGGTGTCCCAGCTACGATCTGGCCCTAGGTTGGGTTTGTAGTATAGTCAGGCCATGTGCCTTCTAGTTGCACAAGTCTGTACTCAGACAGTTTTAAACACTTCCGCTAGCTTGTAACTGAGTGACTGCTATTATGGGTCGTGAGACCCTTACTGTGTAATATTATGTGTGTGGCTCTTCCGAGCCTCTTAAATAAAGCTTGTATGTTTGTGGTTATGTTGTGATGTCATCGATGTATCTATACATATCGGTATGCCATGCGTACGTGTGTCATACTTGATATGTATGGGGTTTGATTACCTAGCCGTGAACTTTAGTAGCACTCCTTACAGGGAAATGCCCCTTTGTGGTCCAACGAGCCATGGTAGCTCGCTACTACTCCGGACATATTGGTTGACCGGCATGTGTCCTTCTTAGCTGTTGTGTCTGTCCCCTTTGGGGGAAATGTCACGCGATGTAATGGAGTCCTTGTAGCTTGCTACGACTCGTCTACATTCGCTGGTGACCGACACCTGCTTTGTTGGGTCATGTATGTCTGTCCCTGTGCGGTACTGCCACTTTGGTTTATGACTAGACTTGTCAATCCGGGTTCTTTGACATTAGAATGCTAGCGACACAATTGCATACGTGAGTCAAAAGACGTAAACGGTCCCGGCTAAGGTAAGGCTGCAGCCGTGGGGTTAACCGTGCGTGAGACCGCAAAGGGATGCGATGTGTTACAGGCTGGATTCATATGGCTTAGGATCGGGGTCCCGTCAGTAGACAACGGCATGGGTGAGAAGAATCAGAACATAATCCCCATTAGTGTTCTTCGGTATCTGCCAATCGTACCAAGACTTCAATGTCTTTTCATGGTCGAAGAGACAGCCAGACAGATGACATGGCACAAATTGGGCAAAAGAACCGAACTAGATGCGGATGGGAACAAGATGCTGGTACACACTTCAGATGGTTTTGCGTGGAGGCACTTCGATGCATTACATAAGGATAAATCGAAAGATCCGAGGCAACCTAGAGTTGCCATCAGCATGGATGGGTTCAATGTGTATGGTATGAGGGCAGCACAATAAAGTTGTTGGCCTGTATTTGTCATTCCACTAAATTTGCCACCCAGAGAGATTATGAAAAGAAAGAACATTTTCCTCACGTTGATAATTCCAGGGCCCAACTATCCGGGGAAGAATATGAATGTGTACATGCAGCCGCTTAAGGATGAGTTGCAAGAAGCCTGGGATAATGGGATCAAGACCTACGACGCGGCTACCAAAACAAATTTCAAAATGCATGTGTGGTAAATGTACTCGACGCATGATTATCCGGCGTTTGCGCTATTCGCTGGCTGGTGTGTGCCTGGAAGGTTCCCGTGCACCACATGCAAGGCAGCTCTTCAGTTCCATTGGCTGCAGGCTGGTCGCAAGTATTCTTGCTTCGACATGCATAGACAATTCCTGGATCCTGACCATAAGTTTAGAAAAGACAAGAAGAATTTCATCAAAGGTAGAGTTGTCAAAAACACTGCACCAGCTGCGTTGACAGGCCAACAGACCCTTGATCAGTTAAACGCTCTCAAGCCTGATCCTTTGCGTCTAGGATACTTCATAGGGTATAATACGGAACACGCCTGGACTCACAAGTCATGCTTATGGGATCTGCCTTACTTCAAAGAGCTCTTTTGCCCACACAACATTGACGTGATGCACACTGAAAAGAATATCGCGGAGGCCATTTTTGGTACATTGTTCGGCATAGAGGGGAAGTCAAAAGATAATCATGAGGCTAGAATCGACCTCGAGGCTCTATGTGATAGACCGTTGCAAAACTTGCGACAACGGAAAGGAAAGCAAAGCATAGCGAAGCGAAAGGCATGGTTCAATCTTGAAAGGCCATCTATGAGGGAAATGCTATTGTGGGTGAAAATGCGGTTGATGTTCCCCGATGGGTATGCTGCGAATCTAAAGAGGGGAGCGAGTCTTGAGAAATTGAAAATATTTGGGCTCATATGGATTGAGCGGGTAATGCCGGTGATGTTGCGTGGCTTTATCCCTGAGGATGAATGGCTAGTACTGGTAGAGCTGAGCTATTTCTTCCGTTCTCTTTGTGCGAAAGAACTATCGCCTCGTACAAGAAGGTCAAGGCATTCTCTGAGTCTGACCTCGAGCATCCAGAAAACTTCACCAACATCTCCTCCCACCACAAGCTCGTGAAGTACAGAGATAACGGGAAGGCGAGGAAAGGGGAGGACTTTAACCCCGAGCGAGGTGCCTATTGATCCAGAGCTGGTGATGATAGCTACCAACGGGAGGCCCCATGGCTCGATCGCCATTGGAGACGGCCTTATACGTTGTCCTAGCACTCTCCGGCAGATAAAGGCACGCCAAACGAGCTCTTGTTCGGAGATAACACGTTGTCCACGGCCAGTCGAGCTCGCCATCGAGGTTAGTTTAATGGACTCAACTATCTTTCCGCATTATGTTGTGCGTTGGAACCAATATGATTACATTGCTAACAATGAGTTGTGTTGTAGGCTGCTATTCAGAAAGAGGCAATGCAGGCGGCTATGGCGGAGAAGGATAAGGAAATTATGGAGCCCGAGGAGAGGACGACTACATTGGTGGAGGCGGAGAGGGCACGGAATGATGCGTCTAACAGGGCCATATACGAGCTCTTCGTGGTAAGTTTCGTCTTCATGTTATTTCAAATCTTGCTTTTGAATGTCCATTTCATTAATAAATAAAAAGTTTGACTTGTCGAAACCAAATGTACACTCTATGTGCGAGAAGAGCGGCCAAGTCCCTCCGCCGATGCCAGTCATTAACGTGGCGGGGACGGTGATTTTCAGTTTAGTGAAGTGATCTTAAGAGTGTCCTCATGCTAACTACACATTGCAAACGATGTTTGGTGCAGAATATCTCCCAAAATGCATCGCATGACCCTTCTAGAGTCGAGCCTTCTCCAGGTGAACAAGCCAGAGCCATCGTACTTCACCGCTATGATGACGATAATGGTATGTTATTTCTAGTGTTTTAATAAAAATAGCTAGACTTCCATCTAAATGACATAATTAGCTTAGTTAGCTCCAAGAAAGGCTAAATTGGCTAATTATCCTACGAAATGACATAATTAGCTTAGTTAGCTCCAGAATGACCTATTTAATAAAAAATGACCTATAGTTAGCTAAGTTTTCTCCTAAATGACATAATAAGGCTTACGTAGCTACAAGATGACCTACTCCCCCTAACTTAGGTATTAAATGGCCTATAATTAGCCTAGCTAGATCCAAAATGGCTTAATACGCATAGTTTGCTCCGGAATGACCTATTTTACCCAAGTTAGCTCCGGAACGACCTATACTTAGCTAGGGTTCCACCTAGATGACATAATTAGCTTAGTTAGCTCCTAAATGGTCTATTTAATAAAACTTGACCTATACTTAGCTAATTATCCTCGAAATGACATAATTAGCTCCAAAAAGGCATTCTAAGCCAATTTAGCCCGAAGAAGGGGACAAGAGGAAAAGAAAGAGGAAAAATGAAAGGAAGGAAGAAGTAGAAGAAGAGAAGAAGAAGAAGGAGAAGGAGGAGGATAAGAAGAAGGAGAAGAAGGAGGAGAAGAAGGAGAAGGAGCTCCTCCTTCTCCTCCTTCTTCCTCCTTCTTCCTCCTTCTCCTTCTCCTTCTCCTTCTTCTTTTCTTCTTCTTCTCCTCTTCCTCCTCCTCCTCCTCCTCCTCCTTATTTTACTTCTTCTGCTCTTTCTCTTCTTCTACGTAGCTTAGACTCATCCAAGAAAGGCTAAATTGGCTAATTATCCTACGAAATGACATAATTAGCTTAGTTAGCTCCAAAATGACGTATTTAATAAAAAATGACCTATAGTTAGCTAAGTTCTCTCCTAAATGACATAAAAAGGCTTACGTAGCTGCAAGATGACCTATTCCCCCTAACTTAGGTATTAAATGGCCTATAATTAGCCTAGCTAGATCCAAAATGGATTAATAAGCATAGTTTGCTCTGGAATGGCCTATTTTACCCAAGTTAGCTCCGAAACGACCTATAGTTAGCTAGGGTTCCACCTAGATGACATAATTAGCTTAGTTAACTCCTAAATGGTCTATTTAATAAAACATGACATATACTTAGCTAATTATCCTCAAAATGACATAATTATCTCCAAAAAGGCACTCTAAGCCAATTTAACCCGAAGAAGGGGACAAGAGGAGAAGAAAGAGGAAAAATGGAAGGAAGGAAGAAGAAGAAGAAGAAGAAGAGAAGAAGAAGAAGGAGAAGGAGGAGGATAAGAAGAAGGAGAAGAAGGAGAAGGAACTCCTCCTTCTCCTTCTCCTTCCTCCGTCTTCCTCCGTCTTCCTCCTTCTCCTTCTCCTTCTTCTTTTCTTCTTCTTCTCCTCTTCCTTCTCCTCCTCCTCCTCCTCCTCATCCTCCTCGTCCTTCTTTTACTTCTTCTTCTCTTTCTCTTCTTCTACGTAGCTTAGCCTCATCCAAGAAAGGCTAAATTGGCTAATTATCCTACTAAATGATATAATTACCTTAGTTAGCTCCAAAATGACCTATTTAAAAAAAATGACGTATAGTTAGCTAAGTTCTCTCCTAAATGACATAATAAGGCTTACATAGCTGCAAGATGACCTATTCCCCCTAACTTAGGTATTAAATGCCCTATAATTAGCCTAGCTAGATCCAAAATGGCTTAATAAGCATAGTTTGCTCCGGAATGACCTATTTTACCCAAGTTAGCTCCAAAACGACCTATAGTTAGCTAGCGTTCCACCTAGATGACATAATTAGCTTAGTTAGCTCCTAAATGGTCTATTTAATAAAACTGACCTATACTTAGCTAATTATCATCGAAATGACATAATTAGCTCCAAAAACACATTCTTAGCCAATTTAGCCCGAAGAAGGGGACAAGAGCAGAAGAAAGAGGAAAAATGAAAGGAAGTAAGAAGAAGAAGAGGAGAAGAAGAAGAAGGATAAGGAGGAGGATAAGAAGAAGGAGAAGAAGGAGGAGAAGAAGGAGAAGGAGCTCCTCCTTCTCCTTCTTCTTCCTCCTTCTTCCTCCTTCTCCTTCTCCTTCTTGTTTTCTTCTTCTTCTCCTCTTCCTTCTCCTCCTCCTCCTCCTCCTCCTCCTCCTTATTTTTCGTCTTCTTCTCTTTCTCTTCTTCTACGTAGCTTAGACTCATCCAAAAAAGGCTAAATTGGCTAATTATCCTACGAAATGACATAATTAGCTTAGTTAGCTCCAAAATGACCTATTTAATAAAAAATGACCTATAGTTAGCTAAGTTCTCTCCTAAATGACATAATAAGGCTTACGTAGCTGCAAGATGACCTATTCCCCCTAACTTAGGTATTAAATGGCCTATAATTAGCCTAGCTAGATTCAAAATGGCTTAATAAGCATAGTTTGCTCCGGAATGACCTATTTTACCCAAGTTAGCTCCGGAACGACCTATAGTTAGCTAGGGTTCCACCTAGATGACATAATTAGCTTAGTTAGCTCCTAAATGGTCTATTTAATAAAACATGACCTATACTTAGCTAATTATCCTCGAAATGACATAATTAGCTCCAAAAAGGCATTCTAAGCCAATTTAGCCCGAAGAAGGGGACAAGAGGAGAAGAAATAGGAAAAATGATAGGAAGGAAGAAGAAGAAGAAGAAGAGAAGAAGAAGAAGGAGAAGGAGGAGGATAAGAAGAAGGAGAAGAAGGAGGAAAAGAAGGAGAAGGAGCTCCTCCTTCTCCTCCTTCTTCCTCCTTCATCCTCCTTCTCCTTCTCCTTCTCCTTCTTCTTTTCTTCTTCTTCTCCTCTTCCTCCTCCTCCTCCTCCTCCTTCTTTTACTTCTTCTTCTCTTTTGCTTCTTCTACGTAGCTTAGACTCATCCAAGAAAGGCTAAATTGGCTAATTATCCTACGAAATGACATAATTAGCTTAGTTAGCTCCAAAATGACCTATTTAATAAAAAATGACCTATAGTTAGCTAAGTTCTCTCCTAAATGACATAATACGGCTTACGTAGCTGCAAGATGACCTATTCCCCCTAACTTAGGTATTAAATGGCGTATAATTAGCCTAGCTAGATCCAAAATGGCTTAATAAGCATAGTTTGCTCTGGAATGACCTATTTTACCAAAGCTAGCTCTGAAACGACCTATAGTTAGCTAGGGTTCCACCTAGATGACATAATTAGCTTAGTTAGCTCCTAAATGGTCTATTTAATAAAATATGACCTATACTTAGCTAATTATCCTCGAAATGACATAATTAGCTACAAAAAGGCATTCTAAGCCAATTTAGCCCGAAGAAGGGGACAAGAGGAGAAGAAAGAGGAAAATGAAAGGAAGGAAGAAGAAGAAGAAGAGAAGAAGAAGAAGGAGAAGGAGGAGGATAAGACGAAGGAGAAGAAGGAGGAGAAGAAGGAGAAGGAGCTCCTCCTTCTCCTCCTTCTTCCTGCTTCTTCCTCCCTCTCCTTCTCCTTCTCCTTCTTCTTTTCTTCTTCTTCTCCTCTTCCTCCTCCTCCTCGTCCTCCTCCTCCTTCTTTTACTTCTTCTTATCTTTCTCTTCTTCTACATATCTTAGACTCATCCAAGAAAGGCTAAATTGGCTAATTATCCTACGAAATGACATAATTAGCTTAGTTAGATCCAAAATGACCTATTTAATAAAAAATGACCTATAGTTAGCTAAGTTCTCTCCTAAATGACATAATAAGGCTTACGTAGCTGCAAGATGACCTATTCCCCCTAACTTAGGTAATAAAAGGCCTATAATTAGCCTAGCTAGATCCAAAATGGCATAATAAGCATAGTTTGCTCCGGAATGACCTATTTTACCCAAGTTAGCTCTAAAACGACCTATAGTTAGCTAGGGTTCCACCTAGATGACATAATTAGCTTAGTTAGCTCCTAAATGGTCTATTTAATAAAACATGACCTATACTTAGCTAATTATCCTCGAAATGACATAATTAGCTCCAAAAAGGCATTCTTAGCCAATTTAGCCCGAAGAAGGTGACAAGAGGAGAAGAAAGAGGAAAAATGAAAGGAAGGAAGAAGAAGAAGAGTAGAATAAGAAGAAGGAGAAGGAGGAGGATAAGAAGAAGGAGGAGAAGAAGGAGAAGGAGCTCCTCCTTCTCTTTCTTCTTCCCCCTTCTTCCTCCTTCTCCTTCTCCCTCTTCTTTTCTTCTTCTTCTCCTCTTCCTTCTCCTTCTCCTGCTCCTCCTCGTCCTCCTTCTTTTACTTCTTCTTCTCGTTCTCTTCTTCTACGTAGCTTAGAGTCATCCAAGAAAGGCTAAATTGGCTAATTATCCTACGAAATGATATAATTAGCTTAGTTAGCTCCAAAATGACCTATTTAATAAAAAATGACCTATAGTTTGCTAAGTTATCTCCTAAATGACATAATACGGCTTACGTAGCTGCAAGATGACCTATTCCCCCTAACTTAGGTATTAAACGGCCTATAATTAGCCTAGCTAGATCCAAAATGGCTTAATAAGCATAGTTTGCTCCGGAATGACCTATTTTACCAAAGCTAGCTCCGAAACGACCTATAGTTAGCTAGGGTTCTACCTAGATGACATAATTAGCTTAGTTAGCTCCTAAATGGTCTATTAAATAAAACATGACATATACTTAGCTAATTATCCTCAAAATAACATAATTACCTCCAAAAAGGCATTCTCAGCCAATTTAGCCCGAAGAAGGGTACAAGAGGAGAAGAAAGAGGAAAAATGAAAGGAAGGAAGAAGAAGGAGAAGAGAAGAAAAAGAAGGAGAAGGAGGAGGATAAGAAGAAGGAGAAGAAGGAGCTCCTTCTCCTCCTTCTTCCTCCTTCTTCCTCCTTCTCCTTCTCCTTCTTCTTTTCTTCTTCTTGTCCTCTTCCTTCTCATTTTCCTCCTCCTCCTCCTCCTTCTTTTACTTCTTCTTCTCTTTCTCTTCTTCTACGTAGCTTAGACTCATCTAAGAAAGGCTAAATTGGCTAATTATCCTACGAAATGACATAATTAGCTTAGTTAGCTCCAAAATGACCTATTTAATAAAAAAATGACCTATAGTTAGCTAAGTTCTCTCCTAAATGACATAAGAAGGCTTACGTAGCTGCAAGATGACCTATTCCCCCTAACTTTGGTATTAAATGGCCTATAATTATCCTAGCTAGATCCAAAATGGCTTAATAAGCATAGTTTGCTCCGGAATGACCTATTTTACCCAAGTTAGCTCTGAAACGACCTATAGTTAGCTAGGGTTCCACCTAAATGACATAATTAGCTAAGTTAGCTCCTAAATGGTCTATACTTAGCTAATTTCTCTCCGAAATAACCTATATATACACTTCTTCATCTAGTATTATTCTTCTAACTTTCTTATTTGTCATTTTGCAGATTACCTTCACTTCACGGGAAGCTTGGATTATATTGATGGAATGCTTGAAGATGATTTCTTGTACCATGGGTTGTATTGAAACTATTGTAGTATATGGATATATATGAAACTTTGTATGCATGTGGATGAAACTGGTGTAATATATGGTTTGGTACGGATGCAACTTGCATAATATGTGTGCACTATGGATGAGAGTTATTTTAATATGGTTATGAGTACGGAAAGAAATTTATTTATGTCAAATATATATATATATATATATATACATATATATATATCCTGATTATAGTTAAAAATGCTGGACATAATAAAAAATAAATTAAAAAGGGGTTGGTTCCCCCCTTTGCCGTCTGCGCCCACATGGCAAAGGGGGGTAGGCAGACGGCAAAGGGGGGATCTGCCCCCTCTCTCTCCCCTCTTTGCCGTCTGCCCCCACATGGCAAAGGGGGGTAGGCAGACGGCAAAGGGGGGAATCTGCCCCCTCTCTCTCCCCTCTTTGCCGTCTGCCCCCACGTGGGAAAGGGGGGTGGGCAGACGGCAAAGGGGGAATCAGCCCCCTCTCTTTCCCCTCTTTGCTGTCTGCCCCCACATGGCAAAGGGGGGATGGCAGACGACAAAGAGAGGAGGCTTGCCATTAACACTTAACGGGGCCGTTGCAGTATGTGCCGTCCCATTTAGTTTGCCGTCTGCCCCCTCATGGCAAAGATTCTTTGCCGTCCGCTTTTAAAAAGAAGACGGCAAAGAACCTCTTCACCGGATTTTTTTACCGTCTAGTTTGCCATCTGCTGACCGACGGCAAAGCCTTTGCCGTCCGTGGTTACCACCTTTGCCGTCTGCCATGGCGGACGGAAAATTTCTGAATTTCAGTAGTGACAATTCCCACAGGGAAGATAGTATCTCTATTGGCAAGCTGAATAGTGACATCAATAGGCTCTATCTCAATAGGTGCAATCTCGCCTTTAATTTCATCATATAAGTATTGAGGTATTGCACTAACACTAGCACCCACGTCACATAAACCATGATAACAATGATCTCCTATCTTAACAGAAACAACAGGCGTGCCAACAACATGCCTATGTTTTTCTCTAGCGTGAGGTTTAACAATTCTAGCAGCATCTTCACAGAAGTGAATATTTTGTCCCTCAACATCGTCGGACAGCATATCTTTGATAATAGCAATGCTAGGTTCAACTCTAATTTTCTCAGGGGGTGTATGTGTTCTAATGTAGCCTCTACGTATCACAGTTGAAGCTTTAGAATGATCCTTTATCCTAACAGGGAAAGGTGGTTTCTCAATGTAAGCACTGGGAACAATAGGATTATCATAGGCAATGACTTTCTCTTCAACTGGATTGGGTTTAACTACATTGACTTCTAAAGGATGATGATATTTAAAGCACTTCTCTTTGGGGATAACAATATGAGCAGCAAATGATTCACACAGTGAAGCTACTATCTCAGGGTCAAGTCCATACTTAGCGCTAAAGTCACAAAAAGTATTTGTTTCAACAAAGGATTTAACGGAATCAAACTTGAAATTCATACCTGAGTCCTTACCTTCATCAAGCTCCCAATATACAGAGTTGCGTTTAATTATCTCCAATAAATTCCATTTGAAATCAATATCTCTCTTCATAAAAGAACCGGTACAAGAAGTGTCAAGCATGGTGCGATCGTCATGAGAAAGCCGAGCATAGAAGTTCTGAATGATAATTTCTCTCGAGAGCTCATGATTAGGGCATGAATATAACATTGATTTCAGCCTCCCCCAAGCTTGAGCGATGTTTTCTCTGTCACGAGGCCAAAATTATAAATATAATTCTGATCACGATGTACTAAATGCATAGGATAAAACTTTTGATAAAATTCCAATTTCAACCGATTGTAGTCCCAGGATCCAGTATCATCACATAGTCTATACCATGTCAACGCCTTATCCCTCAAAGATAAGGGAAAGACCTTATTCTTGACCTCATCCTCGGGCAAACCTGCAAGGTTAAATAAACCACAAACTTCATCTACATAGATTAGATGCATATCAGGATGTGATGTTCCATCTCCTAAAAAAGGATTAGCCAGTAGTTTCTCAAGCTTACCCGAAGGAAGTTCAAAGCAAATATTTTCAGTAGGTGCAGCAGTTTGAGGAGAAACGTTTTGTGCTTCCGTTCGAGGTGAAGATACCCCGAACAAGCCCCTCAAAGGATTAGTTTCCATAGTGACAAGTGACAATAAATTTCAGCACATTATATGAATGTTTCCTTACCGAGTTCCACTTACCAAAGGCACTTCACTCCTTGGCAACGGCGCCAGAAAAGAGTCTTGATGACCCACAAGTATAGGGGATCTATTGTAGTCCTTTCGATAAGTAAGAGTGTCGAACCCAACGAAAAGCAGAAGGATCTGACAAGTGGTTTTCAGCAAGGTAATATCTGCAAGCACTGAAATTATCGGTAACAAGTAGTTGTGTGGTGAGATGATTCGTAGCAAGTAGCAAGTAACGAAAGTAACAACGATGCAGCAAAGTGGCCCAATCCCTTTTTGTATCAAGGGACAAGCCTGGACAAAGTCTTATAGGAGGAAAAACGCTCCCGAGGACACACGGGAATTTCTTTCATGCTAGTTTTCATCATGTTCATACGATTCGCGTTCATTACTTTGATAGTTTGATATGTGGGTGGACCGGCGCTTGGGTACTGCCCTTAATTGTACAAGCATCCCACTTATAATTAAGCCCTCTCGCAAGCATCCACAACTACGAAAGAAGAATTAAGACAAAGTCTAACCATAGCATTAAACTAGTGGATCCAAATCAGCCCCTTACTAAGCAACGCATAAACTAGGGTTTAAGCTTGTGTCACTCTAGCAACCCATCATCTACTTACTACTTCCCAATGCCTTCCTCTCGGCCCAAATAATTGTGAAGTGTTATGTAGTCTACGTTCACATAACACCACTAGAGGAAAAACAACATACAACATTTCAAATTACCGAACGAATACCAAATTCACATGACTACTTATAGCATGACTTATCCCATGTCCTCAGGAAGAAAAGTAACTACTCACAAAGCATAATCATATTAATGACCAGAGAGGTAATGAGTAGCATCAAAGATCTGGACATAAACTCTTCCACCAAGTAATCCAACTAGTATCTACTACAAAGAGTAATTAACACTACTAGTAACCTTACAAGTACCAATCGGAGTCGCGAGACGGAGATTGGTTACAAGTGATGAACTAGGGTTTGGAGATGAGATGGAGCTGATGAAGATGTTGATGGTGATGAGTCCCCTCCGATGAGAGGAGTGTTGGTGATGTCGATGGCGACGATTTCCCCCTCCGGGAGGGAAGTTTCCCCGGCAGGATCGTCCTGCCGGAGCTCTAGATTAGTTCTGCTCAAGTTCCGCCTTGTGGCGGCGGCGAATCCTCCGAAAAGCCTCCTCTTGATTTTTTTCCAGACCGAAACCCTTCTGGTAGCAAAAGAGGGGGCCAGTGGGCCAGCACGGAGCCTACAAGCCCCCTAGGCGCGGCCAGGGGGGTGGCCGCGCCTAGCAGACTTGTGGCCACCTGCTGGCGCCCCTCTGGCACTTCTTCGGTCAATATTTTTTTATAAACCCCAAAAAAACTCCATGTTGATTTTCATGGCTTTTGGAGTTCGCAAAATAGGCATCTCAAACTTGCTCCTTTTTCACGCCAGAATTCCAGCTATCGGCATTCTCCCTCTTCATGTAAACCTTGCAAAATAAGAGAGAAAAGGCATAAGTATTGTACCGGAAGTGAAATAACAGCCCAAAAAGTGATAAATATCAACATGAAAGCATGATGCAAAATGGACGCATCAGATCTCAGGCAAGATGACCATTTCCCCAGATACCATTACTATCATTGCCATGCTAGTATTATCGTTTCTGTCGCTATGTCTCGTTGCCTACCACCAGTTAAATATCAGCCCCTCAACATTGCCATGAAAACCTTCAGCCTGTTCACAACCTAGCAAATCACTGATTGGTTATGTACCGCTTGCTTAACCATGTGATAACATGGGTTCCATGTTATATCATCGTATTAATGCTAGTTAATTTAATGCACCTATATACTTGGTAAAAGGTGGAAGGCTCGGCCTTTCTAGCCTGGTGTTTTGTTCCACCTTTGCCCCCTTAGTTTGGGCTACCGGTGTTATATTCCATAACTGAGCGCTCCTAACACGATCGAGGTTGTTATGGGGACCCCTTGATAATTCGTTTTAGATTAAGACAGGTCTGGCAAGGCCCAACTTTGGTTTTACAATTTCCTAATAACTAACAAATGCATAGGGACCCGCCGACACCCGCGGATAATTAATCAACCCCCGGGGCCAGTGCTCCGCATGAGTGTTGGTCCGAACTGGCAAACTACGGGGCCACCGCGGGGCAACCCGAGGTTTGGTTTCTCCTAGTGTGACCCATCCGTCGTGTCCTGAGAACGAGATACGCGGCTCCTATCGGGTTCGTCGACACGTCGAGCGGCCTTGCTGGATTAGTTTTACCTTTGACGAAATATCTTGTGCATCGGGATTCCGGTGATGCTTTGGGTAATCTTAGAGTTGAGGTTTTCCACTAAGGAGTCCGACGAGATCCCGAGCTTCATGATCGAGGATTTCTATGCGACTTGTTGTAATTTGTGATGGACTAGTTGGAGAACCCCTGCAGGGTTAAATCTTTCGGAAAGCCGTGCCCGTAGTTATGTGGCAACATGGAAACTTTGTTTAACACTGGTTCTAGATAACTTGAAGTTAGTTAATTAAAATATGCCAACTGAGTGCATAACCGTGACTGTCTCTTTCGTGAGCTCCTTCTCTGATCGAGGACACAGTGGGGTTATGTTTGACGTAAGTAGGTGTTCAGGATCATTCATTTGATCATCAGTAGTTCACATCCGTTGTGCGTAGATCGTTCCCCTATTTATTCTTGTATTCGTAAGTTATCCACTAAATATAATGCTTAGTCGCTTGCTGCAGCCTCACCACTTAACCTTACCTCACCCATTAAGCTTTGCTAGTCTTGATGCCTTTGGAAATGAGATTGCTGAGGCCCCTGTGGCTCACAGATTACTACAACACGAGTTGCAGGTACATGTAAAGGTTACTTGACGCGAGCGCGTTGATTGTTCATTTGGAGTTGCTTCTTCTTCTTCTTCTTCTTCGATCTAGGATGGGTTCCAGGCCGGCAGCCTGGGATAGCAAGGATCGACATCATTGTATCTCTAATGTAGCTTGTGGCGAGTGTAAACCAATTCCATATATCTTATGTTTTCAGTACATGTACTTGTAACGATATCCATTCTTGCGAAATGACGAGATGCGCTTCTCTCCCTGACGAGGCCCTCATGCCAAATTAAGGATAGGGTCGCATCTTAGGCATTACATATATATAGTGAAGGGTTTGGGACTGTTTTGAGACAATCTCTCTCTCTCTCTCTCGGCGCAGCCCTACTCCTCCTCCTCCTCGTCCTCTGTAGTGCTTGGCGAAGCCCTGCCGGAATACCACACAACTCCACCGTCACCATGTCGTCGTGCTGCCGGAGCTCTCCCTCAACATCTCCTCCCTCCTTACTGGATCAAGGCATTGGAGAGGTCACTGTGCTGCACGTGTGCTGAACGCGGAGGCATCGTTGTTCGATGCATAGACCGGAATCCACCGCGATCTGAATCGCCGCGAGTACGACTCCATCAACTGTGTTCTAGCAACACTTTCGCTTAGGGATTTTTCTGAACATGCTCCACCCCTTTGCTCGTTTCTGGTTTCTCCATAGATAGATCCTTGTGTGACGTAGGGATTTTTCTGAAATTACTACGTTCTCCAACAGTGGCATCCGAGCCAAGTTCTATGCGTAGATTCTATGAACGAGTAGAACACAAACGTTGTGGGTGCTATTTTTGTCAATTGCTTGCCGTTACTAGTCTAATATTGATTCGGCGGCATCATGGGATGAAGCGGCCCGGACCGACTTTACACGTACTCTTACGTGAGACTGGTTCCACCGACTGACATGCACTTGTTGCATAAGGTGGCTAGCGGGTCTCTATCTCTCCCACTTTAGTCGGATCAGATTCGATGAAGAGGGTCCTTATGAAGGGTAAATAACATTGGCATATCAACGTTATGGCTGTCACGTAGGTAAGAAGCATTCTTGCTAGAAACCCTAATCAGCCACGTAAAACTTGCAACAACAATTAGAGGACGTCTAACCTGTTTTTGCAGGGTATGCTATGTGATGTGATATGGCCAAAAGGATGTAATGTTACATATGTGATGTATGAGATTGATCATGTTCTTTTAATAAGATTCACGACTTGCATGTAAATGAGTATGACAACCGGCAGGAGCCATAGGAGTTGTCTTAATTTATTGTATAAGATGCAACGCCATGTGATTACTTTACTTTATTGGTAAATGTTAGCTATAGTTATACAAGTAATAGTTGGCGTGACGACTTCACAGAGACATAATGATGGAGATCATGGTGTCACGCTGATGACAATGACGATCATGGTGCCCCGAAGATGGAGATGAAAGGAGCAAGATGATATTGGCCATATCAAGTCACTATATGATTGCATGTGATGTTTATCATGTTTTTCATCTTATTGCTTATAACGACGATAGCAAAGATAAGATGATCCCTCATTAAAATTTCGATATATGTATTCCCCTAAGTGCACCATTGCGAAGGATCGTTGTCTCGAAGTGCCACGTGATGATCGGGTGTGATAGATTCTAACGTTCGCATACAACGGGTGTAAGCCAGTTTACACACGCAAAACACTTAGGTTGACTCGACGAGCCTAGCATGTACAAACATGGCCTCGAGTACGGGAGACCGAAAGGTCGAACATGAGTCGTATGGTTCATACGATGAGCATGGAGATGCTCACCATTGATGACTAGTCAGTCTCACGTGCTGATCGGACACGGGCTAGTCGACGTGGATCATGTAACACTTGGATGACTAGAGGGATGTCGATCTAAGTGGGAGTTCGTTAGTAATTTTATTAGATGAACTTAATTATCATGAACTTAGTCTAAAATTGTCTTTAAAATATTGTAGATCCAATGGCTAACACAAATGTCTCATTCAACTTCAACGCGTTCCTATAGAAAACCAAGATGAAAGACGATGGGAGCAACTATGCGGATTGGGCTCGTAACTTAAAGCTCATTCCCACTGCTTCCAAGAAGGCATATGTCCTTAATGCACCACTAGGTGATCCTCCCGTTCCCGCGGCAACCCAGGATGTTAGGAACGACTAGCAGTCGCGGAGTGATGACTACTCACTGGTTCAGTGCGGCATGCTTTACAGTTTAGAACCGGGGTCCAAAGGCGTTTTGAGCAATGCGGATCATATGAGATGTTCGAGGAGCTGAAACTTGATTTTCAAGATCATGCCCGGGTCGAGAGATATGAAGTCTCCCACAAGTTCTTTAGCTATATGATGGAGGAGAATAGTTCTGTCAGTGACCACATACTCAGAATGTCTGGGTTGCGCAATCGCTTGACAACGCTGGGAGTTGAACTTCCGGATGATGCGGTCGTTGCGAGAATCCTCCAGTCGCTTCCACCTAGCTATAAAGTCTTTGTGATGAACTACAACATGCAAGGGATGGAGAAAACCAATCCGGAGTTGTATTCAATGCTGAAATCTACTGAGGTAGAAATCAAGAATGTACATCAAGTGTTGATGGTGAATAAGACCACTGGTTTCAAGAAAGGCAAATGTAAAAAGAACTTCAAGAAAGACGGCAGAGCAGTTGCTGGGAAGAAGCCAAAGAAAGGACCCAAGCCTGAGACTAAGTGCTATTACTACAAGGGAACTGGTGATACGTCCCCAACGTATCTATAATTTTTTATGGTTTCATGCTATTATCTTGTCAAACTTTGGATGTTTTGCATGCCTTTTATATATTTTTTGGGACTAACTTATTAACTCAGTGCCAAGTGCCGATTCCTGTTTTTTCCATGTTTTTGACCCCTTCCAGAGGAGATTTTGAAATAGAGTCCAAACGGAAGAAAATTCCCGAAAAGATTTTTTCTGGAACGGAAGAAGATCGGGGAGCTTGGGAGCCAAGGCAGGGGAGCCTCAGGGGCCCCAGAAGCCCCCACCCCGTGGCCAGGGGGAGGCCGTGCCATCCAGGCTTGTGGGCCCCCTGAGCGCGCCCCTGACCTAGGGGTTGCGCCTATAAATTCCCTAAAAATCCCAAAAAAACGGAGATCATCGCAATCACTTTTCCGCCGCCGCAATCTTCTGTCTCCACAAGATACCATCTGGGACACGTTCTGGTGCCCTGCCGGAGGGGAGTTTCGGATACAGAGGGCTTCTTCATCAACACCATGACCTCTCTGATGATGCGTGAGTAGTTCACCATAGACCTACGGGTCCATAGCTAGTAACTAGATGGCTTCTTCTCTCTCTTGGATCTTCAATACAAAGTTCTCCATGATCTTCATGGAGATCTATCCGATGTAATCTTCTTTGCGATGTGTCTGTAGAGATCCGATGAATTGTGGATTTATGATCAGATTATCTATGATCTCTCTTATGCATGATTTCATATCCTTGTAATTCTCTTCGAATTGTGGGTTTTGTCTGGCCAACTAGATCTATGATTCTTGCAATAGGAGAAGTGCTTGGTTTTGGGTTCATACTGTGCGGTGACCTCACCCAGTGACAGAAGGGGTAGCGAGGCACGCATCGTGTTGTTGCCATCACGGGTAAGAAGATGGGTTTTCATCATTGGTTTGAGATTATCCCTCTACATCATGTCGTCTTGCTTAAGGCGTTACTCTTTTCGTCATGAACTCAATACACTAGATGCATGCTGGATAGCGATCGATGTGTGGAGTAATAGTAGTAGATGCAGAAAGTATCGGTCCACTTGTCTCGGACGTGATGCCTATATGTATGATCATTTCCTTAGATATCATCATGACTTTGTGCAGTTCTATCAATTGCTCAACAGTAATTTGTTGACCCACCGTGATATTTGCTATTATGAGAGAAGCCTCTAGTGAACACTATGGCCCCCAGGGTCTACTCCACACCATATTTTCAGCCTTACACTTTTTACTTCGTTGCACTTTCCGCCTTCAGATCTCACTTTGCAAACAAGCTTGAAGGGATTGACAACCCCTTTGAAGCGTTGGGTGCAAGCTTGTTTGTGTTTATGCAGGTACTTTGGACTTGACGAGGCCCTCCTTCTGGATCGATACCTTGGTTCTCAAACTGAGGGAAATACTTACTGCTCCTGTGCTGCATCACTCTTTCCTCTTCAAGGGAAAAACCGACGCAAACCAGAGAAGTAACAAGAAGAATTCCTAAGCGCCAGGGAAGGACTTTTGTTGCCGCAGCAGAAGAATTTCTGGCGCTGTTGCCGGGTAGGAAGATCAAGTCAAGAACTCATCCAAGTAGGTGTCGCAAACTCATCTCTTGCATTTACTTTGTTTGCCAGTTGCCTCTCGTTTTCCTCTCCCCGACTTCACCAATTTGCCTTTTTCGTTTGCCTTTTTTTTGTTTGCCTTTTTCGTTCGCCCTTTTTTCTCACTTGCTTTTTGTTCGCTTGTGTGCCATGTGCCTTCAATATGCTTGCATCTTCGCGTGCTGAAAATCTAGTGATATGGATCCCCATCCACTTGCTATTCTCTTTAAGAGATCCAATTATGTTGATCCAATTGCTAGTGAGTTGAGTGCACTTGACTATCTTTATGGAGTTTTTCTTGAGATGCGTGAATCTGAAAATTTTGAGGAAGAAATTTATGAAGTGTTTCATGAGGGCTCCTTGGATGAAAAGCATGATTGCAATGGTTTCACTATAAATTCTATTAGTGACAATCATGCTAAAAATATGCAAAACCCTAAGCTTGGGGATGCTAGTTTTGCTATGTCCACTACTTGTTGCAATGATCATGAGTGGGGCAATGATTTTTCTTATGATCTTGAAAATTTGTTTAGGCCTCATGATGAATATGATATTTGCAATATTATTTAAAGTGGGTTTGGAGAAGTCGTGACTTTAGTTGATGATAATCCCGCTATTCTTAAAGAGCGTCAACCATGCATGCATGTGGATCATGAAAAGAATATCCTATGTGATAGATACATTGTTGAATTCGAATATGATCCCACATGTAATTGCTACGAGAGAGGAAAATATTGTGGTAGAAACTTTCATGTTACGAAATTACCTCTCGTTATGTGGAGATTGCTATTGTCTCTTTCTTCTTCCTTGCATATGGCAACTATTGGTTGTCTTCACAATCTGTTTTCCTATAAAATGCCTATGCATAGGAAGTATGTTAGACTTAGATGTGATTTTCACATTTTTAATGATGCTCTCGTTGTGCTTCAATCCTTGTCTTTTGTGTGAGCATCATTGAATTATCAATGCCTAGCTAAGGGCGTTAAACAATAGCGCTTCTTGGGAGGCAACCCAATGAATTTGTCTTTTTCTTTCTGTTTTGTTGCGTCCACACCATCATAATTCTGTTGTGATGTGTGTATTTTTTGTGTTTCTTTTTGTGTTTGATCCAAGCAAAACCTTTATGACTAGTCTTGGTGATGGTTGTTTGATCCTGCTCGAAAAAGACAGAAAATTTTCGCTCACGAGATAATTATTCATTTTTATTCAGAAAGAGCTTTTGAGTTGATTCTTTAATCTGCTGATTGATATGCTTGTTTCCCAGGCCGTCGTGATTTTTCAGATTTTTTGAGGTACCAGAAGTATACGAAGTATACAAATTGCTACAGACTGGTCTATTTTTGATAGATTCTGTTTTTGTTGAGTTGGTTGCTTGTTTTGATGAAACTATGGTTAGTATCGGGGGGTAGTAGCCATGGAAAAGTGAGAATATAGTAGCCCAACACCAATATAGATGGAATTCAAGTTTGCTACAGTACCAAAAGAAGTGGTAGTTTGTTTTCTTGTACTAACGTTATCACGAGTTTCTGTTTAAGTTTTGTGTTGTGAAGTTTTCAAGTTTTGGGTGATGTTCTCATGGACGATGAGATAAGGAGTGGAAAGAGCTCAAGTTTGGGGATGCCCAAGGCATCCAAAGCCAAATTCGCGGACACCAAAAAGCCTAAGCTTGGGGATGCCCCGGGAAGGCATCCCCTCTTTCGTCTTCAATCCATCGGTAACATTACTTGGAGCTATATTTTTATTCACCATATGATATGTGTTTTTCTTGGAGCGTCTTGTATCCTAGGAGTCTTTTATTTTTGTTGTGTCACAATCATCCTTGCTGCACACCTTTTTTTAGAGAGAGAGAAATGCACTCATCGTGATTTTGCTAGAATGCTCATAGTGCTTCACTTATATCTTTTGAGCTAGATACTTTTGATCTATGTGCTTCACTTATATCTTTTAGAGCACGGCGGTGCACGATTTGGTAGTTGGCTTATTCTATGAAAGTAGTCCCAAAAGTGATAGATACCCAAAGAGGATGCAAAAACCTCCATCTTCATGTGCATTGAGTAGAAAGAGAAGTTTTGATTCCTCTCAAATAGTTTTGAGACATGGATTTGGTAATATTAAGAGTTATGTTAGTAGGGTATTGTGAATCTAGAAATACTTGTATTGAAGTTAGTCATCCCGTAGCATGCACGTATGGTGAACCACTATGTTAGGAAGTCGGAGCATAAATTATCTATTGATTGTCATCCTTTGTGTTGAGATCGGGATCGCGCGATGGTTTACACCAACCAACCCTTCCCCTCGGAATATGCGTTTAGCACTTTGTTTTGATTACTAATAAAAACTATTGCAATAAGTATGTGAGTTCTTCATGACTAATGTGAGCCCATGGTATAGATGCACTTTCACCTTCCACCATTGCTAGCCTCTCTAGTGTCGCGCAATTCTCGCCGGTGCACAAACCCACCAAATTCCTTCCTCAAAACAGCCACCATATCTACCTACTATGGCATTTTCATAGCCATTCCGAGATATATTGCCATGCAACTCCCACCGTTCCGTCTCATGACTTGTGTCGTCACTCTCATTTTTCCATTGCATGATCGTAAGATAGCTAGCGAGATGTTTCAACGTCATATGCCATGCTAGATCGTTGCACATCCCGGTACACTGCCGGAGGCATTTCCTATGGAGTCATCATCATTGTGATCTTTGAGCTATGAGTAAACAAAAGTGTGATGATCATCATTATTAGAGCATTGTCCCATGTGAGGAAATAAAAAAATCGGCCAAAGAGCCCAAAAACAAAAACAAAAAAAAGAGAAAAAAAAGAAAAAAAAGAGGCCTAAGAGCCCAAATGAAAAAAGAGAGAAAAAGAGAGAAGGGACAATGCTACTATCTTTTTCCACACTTGTGCTTCATGATAGCACCATGTTCTTCATGATTGAGAGCTTCTTGCTTCATCACTACCATATTCTAGTGGGAATCTTCATTATATAACCTGGCTTGTATATTTCAATGATGGGCTTCCTCAAAATTGCCCTAGGTCTTCGTGAGCAAGCAAGTTGGATGCACACCCACTAGTTCTCCTTTTGAGCTTTCACATACTTATAGCTCTAGCGCATCCTTTGTATGGTAATCCCTACTCATTCACATTGATATCTATTAATGGGCATCTCCATAGCCTATTGATACGCCGAGTGAGTGTGACATCTCCTCCTTTTTTGTCTCACAACCACCACCACACTCTATTCCACCTATAGTGCTATATCCATGGCTCGCGCTCATGTATTGCGTTATAGTTATAAAAAGTTTGAGAAAGAAAGAGTGCGTAAACAATTACTTGGCCAATACCGGGGTTGTGCATGATTTACATTAGTTGGGTGAGGATGATGGAGATAGCCAGACTATATCATTTTGTAGGGATAACTTTCTTTGACCTTGTTATTTTGAAAGTTCATGATTACCTTCCTAGTTTGCTTGAAGTATTATTGTTTTCATGTCAATACCAAACTATTGTTTCGAATCTTACGGATCTGAACATTCATGTCACGTGAAAGTGCTAGGTAGCATTTCACATCAAAAAATCATTCTTTATCACTTCCCTCCTCGAGGACAAGCAGGAGTTAAGCTTGGGGATGCTTGATACGTCTCCAATGTATCTATAATTTTTGATGGTTTCATGCTATTATCTTGTCAAACTTTGGATGTTTTGCATGCCTTTTATATATTTTTTGGGACTAACTTATTCACTCAGTGCCAAGTGTCAGTTCCTGTTTTTTCCATGTTTTTGACCCCTTTCAGAGGAGATTTTGAAACGGAGTCCAAACGGAAGAAAATCCCCGAAAATATTTTTTCTGGAACGGAAGAAGATCGGGGAGCTTGGGAGCCAAGGCAGGGGAGCCTCAGGGGCACCACAAGCCCCCACCCCGCGACCAGGGGGGAGGTCGCGCCATCCAGGCTTGTCGGCCCCCTAAGCGCCCCTGACCTAGGGGTTGCGCCTATAAATTCCCTAAAAATCCCAAAATAATCAGGAGACCATCACAATCACTTTTCCACCGCCGCAAGCTTCTGTCTCCACAAGATCCCATCTGGGGCACGTTCTGATGCCCTGCCGGAGGGGAGATTCGTATACGTAGGGCTTCTTCATCAACACCATGTCCTCTCCGATGATGCGTGAGTAGTTCACCATAGACCTACGGGTCCATAGCTAGTAACTAGATGGCTTCTTCTCTCTCTTGGATCTTCAATAAAAAGTTCTCCATGATCTTCATGGAGATCTATCCGATGTAATCTTCTTTTGCGGTGTGTTTGTCGACATCCGATGAATTGTGGATTTATGATCAGATTATCTATGAATCTTATTTGAGTTTCTTCCACTCTCTCTTATGCATGATTTCATATCCTTGTAATTCTCTTCGAGTTGTGGGTTTTGTCTGGCCAACTAGATCTTTGATTCTTGCAATAGGAGAAGTGCTTGATTTTGGGTTCATATCGTGCGGTGACCTCACCCAGTGACAGAAGGGGTAGCGAGGCACGCATCGTGTTGTTGCCATCAAGGGTAAAAAGATGGGGTTTTCATCGTTGGTTTGAGATTATCCCTCTACATCATGTCATCTTGCTTAAGGTGTTACTCTGTTCGTCATGAACTCAATACACTAGATGCATGCTGGATAGCGTTCGATGTGTGGAGTAATAGTAGTAGATGCAGAAAGTATTGGTCTACTTGTCTCGGATGTGATGCCTATATGTATGATCATTGCCTTAGATATCGTCATGACTTTGCGTGGTTCTATCAATTGATTGACAGTAATTTGTTCACCCACCGTGATATTTGCTATTATGAGAGAAGCCTCTAGTGAACACTATGGCCCCCAGGGTCTACTGCAAACCATATTTTCAGCCTTACACTTTTTACTTCGTTGCACTTTCCTCCTTCAGATCTCACTTTGCAAACAATATTGAAGGGATTGACAACCCCTTTGAAGCGTTGGGTGCAAGCTTGTTTGTGTTTGCGCATGTACTTTGGACTTGATGAGGCCCTCCTTCTAGATCGATACCTTGGTTCTCAAACTGAGGGAAATACTTACTGCTCCTGTGCTGCATCACGGTTTCCTCTTCAAGGGAAAAACCGACGCAAACTAGAAAAGTAAAAAGAATAATTCCTAAGCGCCAGGGAAGGACTTCTGTTGCCGCAGCAACTGGTCACTGGAATCGAAATTGCCCAAAGTACTTAGCGCATAAGAAGGCCGGCAACGCCAAAGGTATATGTGATATACTTGTTATTGATGTGTACCTTACCAATGCTCGTAGTAGCTCCTGGGTATTAGATTCCGGTGTTGTTTCTCACATTTGCAACTCTAAGCAGGAACTGTGGAACAAGCATAGGCTGGCTAAGAACGAGGTGACGATGCGCGTCGGGAATGGTTCCAAGGTCGATGTGATCGCCGTCGGCATTCTACATCTACATCTACCTTTGGTATTAGTTTTAAACCTTAATAATTGTTATTTTGTACCAGCTTTGAGCATGCTCATTGTATCGGGATCTTGCTTGATGCAAGATGGCTACTCATTTAAACCTCCGAATAATCCCCTTCATTAGCATTCTTATTCAGCCTCCTTGCTATAATAATTCCCATGTTGAAACTTTTATCACCCCTTACTGCGCTCTTAAGGATATACTAAAGTTGGGTGCGCAGAGGTGACAATGCTCAAACTTGCCATTAATGCATCTGCCTATGAAGAGGGCAAAGTAATGCAAGGCAGGAAAATGAATGCTCACTATGGTAGTCTGTGTAATATCTCTAGTTTCTCCAACAGTTATACCAGAGAAAAAATATCTAACCAAAGATTTAGGAGGATCATTGAGACTACCCCAAATAGGTATCTTGCAAATTCTATTGAAATCCTCTAAATCCATGGTATACGATTTGTCATAGAGATCAAACAGTACCAATGTGCCAAGGCCAACTGAAAATTTGAATCTACGAACAAAAGAGGCAGTGAGAGCAACATACTGTTCACATTTATCGGAGATGAATTATTCGAGTCCGACGTTGTGAACAAGTGCATCAAACTCGTCTTTGAAACCTGCCTCAATCATGAATTCATCAGAAGGCCATTCACATGGTTGTACCTGTGCGTCCCTTGGTTGGTTAGGATCGGGCTCCCGAATCGCAAGACGGGGACCTCTCTTGCTTGAGGAACCACCATGATAGTTTCTCCTGAACATCTTCCTTTTCTGAAATTTTCAGTGATCTAAGGAAAGGTGAACAAGGCTCAACTAAACTTGTAGCAACTACTCCCACAAGTTCCTAGAGGCCATATTACGCATCAAAACTACTTGGGACCAGCTAAAATCAACATGCAAAGCTCAAGAACATGGTCACCAAGGGAGCAAAAATATGCGGAGTATAAGTCACTACGGCAAAAACTAATTGGACCAATGGAGGAGTCACTTACCAAGGATTAATTTCCACAAAATAGTTCGGAGAACGGTGCTTTCAGCAAAGAGATCGAAAATCCCAGCAAGAGGATCAAGAACAGGGGTTTGAGCTACGAAACGGTTTTTTCTGGAGGTAGGAGAACCAGATGAGAGCAAGAATGAGTGGAGGGCGTGCATGTGGGCCCCATAAGCCTGGGTGGCGCGGCCAGGGGGCTGCCCGCGCCTCAAGGGCTTGTGGCCCACTGGTGCAGCCCCCAGACAAGCTCTTTGTCTCGGAATTTTTCAAAAATTCCAGAAAAAATCATACTTGATTTTCAGGACGTCCGGAGAACTTTTATTTTCGGGGTACTTTTCTACCGGACGCTAAAATAGAAAATAGGGAAAACTAAACTAAATCTATCATTTTTCTTCTAAGCAACCTAAGGTGAAAGCTTGGAACAGAGGTTTGTGACTCCTCGGTTCATCCATCTCATGGTCATCGAAAGAAATCCGTCAATGAGCTTGATCAAGTCTCCTCGATAAACCTTTTTGAATCACAAAAGAAGATGGAGAATTTTCAAGTAGTCACTAGGTCACCTCAATGGGGATGTATATCTCCCCAACAAGCAAATCATACTTCATCTTAACAGGAGGTATAGGGCATTCAAAGCTCCCAATAAGAATCGATGAAGTCTTTTGATAGCATTGATGCAATGTACTCGATATTGTTTCTTCGGAAAGTGCACCGTATGCTCATTACCGTTGACATGGAAAGTGACATTGCCTTTCTTGCAATCTATAACAGCCCCTGCAGTGTTTAAAAAGGGTCTTCCGAGGATGACCGCCATGGAATTGTCCTCGGGAATATCCAAGATAACAAAGTCTATTAAGATAGTGACATTGGCAACCACAACAGGCACATCCTCGCAAATGCCGATAGGGAAAGCAGTTGATTTGTCGGCCATTTGCAGAGAGATTTCAGTGGGTGTCAACTTATCCAGTTCAAGTCTACGATAAACATAGAGAGGCATAACACTAACACCGGCTCCAAGATTGCATAAAGCAGTTCTAACGTAGTTTCCTTTAATAGAGCAGTTCAAAATCCTCATCATCCTTTTTCTTGGATGGTTTGGGACGCAAGGGCATGGGTTTTTGAACCCATAGTTCCCTTTCTTTACCGTGCTTCCTAGCGGTGAAGTCATTCTTATCGTATCTCTTATTCTTAGGCTGTGGGTTATCAAGATCAACAGGTTCAATCTCCACATCCTTATCATTGCTAGGTTGAGAATCAACATGAACATCACTATTGATATGATCATTAGGCTCATGTTCATCACCAGATTGTGTTTCAGCATCAGAGAGAGAGACATCATTTGGACTCTCAGGGGTAACAACATCTGGGTTGCTAGTGTTCCTATCATCTTTCTTCTTCTTTCTAGGATGACTAGGTGCATCAGAGCTAACTCCTTGAGAATCTTGTTCAATTCTCTTTGGATGATCCTCAGGATACAGAGGTTCCTGGGTCATTCTACCGTCTCTAGTAACGACTATAACAGAATTGTCATTCAACTCATTGAGCAAGTCATTCTGAGCTTTAAGTACTTGTTCTACCTGAGTAGTAACCATAGAGGCATGTTTACTCACGAGCTTAAGATCATTGACATTTCTGATCACACAAGCACTTAAATGACTAAGCATACAAGCATTATGTTCCAACTGTCTATTAACATAATCATTGAAACTTTGTTGTTTGGAAACAAAGTTATCAAATTCATCTAGGCATAGGCTAGCAGGTTTATCAAAAGGAATATCACTCTCATCAAACCTACGCAGAGAATTTACTTCTGCTACCTGTATCGGGTTATCAAGACCATGGATCTCTTCGATAGGTGGTAGATTTTTGACATCTTCAGATTTAATGCCTTTCTCTTGCATAGATTTCTTAGCTTCTTGCATATCTTCAGGACTGAGGAATAGAATATCTCTTTTCTTCGGAGTTGGCTTAGGAGGTGGTTCGGGAATAGTCCAAGCATTCTCATTGCACAAGATGTTATTCAATAGGATCTCAGCTTGTTCTACAGTTCGTTCCCTAAAAACAAAACCAGCACAACTATCTAGGTGGTCTTTGGAAGCATAGGTAAGTCCATTATAGAAGATATCAAGTATTTCATTCTTCTCAAGAGGGTGATCAGGCAAAGCATTCAGTAGCTGGATGAGCCTCCCCCAAGCTTGTGGGAGACTCTCTTCTTCAGCTTGAGCAAAGTTGTATATTTCCTGCAAGGTAGCTTGCTTCTTATGGGCAGGGAAATATTTTTCAGAGAAGTAGTAGCATCATCCTTATGAGCAAAGTTGTACAACCATATACTGGGGGCTACGCACACAACCAGGAGCAAGAGAAGTGAACCAAGTCTTAGCATCATCCTTTAGCGAGAAAGGAAACTGCTTGATGATATAGTAGTGGCGGATCTTTTCCTCACTAGTGAATAGGGTGGCTATATCGTGCAGTTTGGTAAGATGGGCTACAACCGTTTCAGGCTCCTAACCATGAAAAGGATCAGATTCGACTAGAGTGATTAACTTAGGGTCGACAGAGAATTCATTATCCTTATCAGTCACAGAGATAGGCGAAGTAGCAAACTTCGGGTCTTATTTCATCCTAGCGTTCAGAGATTTTTCTTTCCACTTGAGCAGTAATTTCTCAACATCATAGCTATCCTTACACGCAAGAAAATCCTCGGCTATCTCTCCCTCCATAACATAGCGCTCAGGCATAATAGGCAATTCAGGCATAGTAGCAGGTTCTACTTCAATAGTATCAGCAGTTTCAGAAGTATCATCACATCTAGCAGCAACTCTAGCAATTTGTGCATCAAGGAATGCAACTAGTGGCAAAGCAGTATCAGGCATAGCATCATCAGGCAAAGCAGTATCAGGCATAACAGAAGTAGCATCATCAAGCACATGCCATATATAAAGATTTCTAGCAGGATACCAACGCTGTCGGGACCCCGATCCTAAGCCATAGGAATCCAGCCTGTAACACATCGCATCCCTTTGTGGTATCACGCACGGTTAACTCCACGGCTGCAGCCTTACCTTAGCCGGGACCGTTTGCGTATTTTGACTCACGTATGCGATAGTGTCGCTAGCATTCCAGTGTCAAAGAACCCGGATCGACATGTCTAGTCATAAACCAAAGTGGCAGTTCCGCACAAGGACAGACATACATGACCCAACAAAGCAGGTGTCGGTCATCAACGAACGTAGACGAGTCGTAGCAAGCTACAAGGACTCCATTCCGTCGCGTGACATTTCCCCAAAGGGGACAGACACAGCAGCTAAGAAGGACACATGCCGGTCAACCAATGTGTCCGGAGCAGTAGCGAACTACCAAGGCTCGTTGGATCACAAAGGGGCATTTCCTTGTAAGGAGTGCTACTAAAGTTCACGACTAGGTATTCAAACCCCATACATATCAAGTACGACACACGTACGCATGGCATACCGATATGTATAGATACATCGATGGCATCACAACATAACCATAAACATATAAGCTTTATTTAAGAGGCTCGGAAGAGCCACACACATATTATTACACATTAAGGGTCTCACGACCCATAATAGCAGTCATACAATACAAGCCAGCGGAAGAGTTATAAACTGTCTGGGTACAGACAGAGCAACTAGAAGGCACATGGCCTGACTATACTACAGAGCCGACGTAGGGCCAGATCGTAGCTGGGACACCAGCTACTCGTCGTCGTCGATGTCTACGAAGAACCCTCCATTAGGGTCATTAGCAACCTCTGCAACATTTATTAAGCAAACATGAGTACGAAAGTACTCAGCAAGACCGTAAGATGACTAACTACTCATGCAAGGTATCAAGAAGGTATTGTGGGGTTTCATGCGGAAAGCCATCATTTGACTCGTGGCTAGACAACTTGCTTTTTGAAATTAGTTTTGACAACTTGATTTCTCGCACACGAGTCCACTAACACCACAACAATACACTATCGTGGAATCATTCCGTCTCCATACGGATATGCCGTCGACGACACTCACGCTTATCTTGACAATTTTATGAGTAGCCATTGAAGTTATCTATGAACAACATATGTCTCCAAGTAGTCCATATCCGCGGACGCGGCTATTCGAATAGATCATAACCCTGCAGGGGTGTACTTCGTCACACACGCTCTCGCCACTTATCGCCATGTGCACGTCATGCACCTCGGCAACCTTCAAGCAGAAGCCCAGCGAGGGAGTCCGCCACGACCGTTAACCACACTAGTACCTTGTCCAGGTTTATCGCCTATCTGAGAGTAACCCGTACGGAAGTCCGGCCGAGGTTTCCGCCACGGCCTCAAACGATGTACGCAGGGTTCCCAAGCCCACCATCCGGGTGCCACTTGGTACACCGTGCCACTGCCTACCGCATCACGGTCCACCTCTCAGGTCAGCACCATGCACGGCCTCCAGCATTACTATAAACACCAGAAACTACTTGCAACTCCTGGACCGAGTACTACGCGATTAATAGGCCGAGCGGGGTCATATTTCAGGGCCTAGCAGGTGGTAGTATCTAGTCTTGGATTACATACACGAAACTCAGTTCCTAAGGACGGTTCCAATGAAACAACCCGCCATGTACTCCTACACAGCCTTTCATCGGTACCTTTACCAAATCAAGTTCAACACACGACCTTTGCTCACCAAACACATTCCACATTTCTGTTCATCTCCCAGATGACAGACCATACACAACTCTAAGCATAGCATGCATAGCAGGATAAGGCACATTATAGCTCAAGCAACTACCAGGTATGCTAGGTTGCAAGGTTCGGCTATTTACTGTGACAAGGTTAAGTCATGCAAAGGAAGTGGGTCCAACTATCGTGGCAAAAGCAGCTGAAGCATTTGATCCATATGCATTAAATAGGTGCAGGAGCAGGAACATAGGTGTTATCGGGATGATCAAAAGGGTTGCTTGCCTTGTTGCTCAGAGGAGGAACGATATCGGTCGGACGGATATTCGGTGGAATCCGGGGGTGCGGAGCCTACCGAAAAGAATGGCAACATTCAATAACAATCATATGCAATCAAAATGATGCATGAGCATGGCATGAGAATGCAGGTGATAGATTATTATAATCAAGATGTTTTAGGTTTAGAGTTGATTTGTATCACATTCGAATAGCAATTCAAACGGGTCTTTCCGGATACCGGTTTAATTGATTCGACCTGATGCTCAGATCAACCTGATGTTAACATGCATGAAATGTCATGTTATGGTACTGATTTACCCCTAGGGCAGTGTGTGATCATTGCATTTATAATGAAATTTGGATATTTTTGCAAATTCCATTTATAAAGTGATTAAAAGAATTGAATTATTCCTTATTTCACAATTTAGGGTTCTGTAACTTTTTCAAACATAGTTGAAAATAGCATAATCAGAATCCGTGAATTTTTCTGATACTTTTTCATATATAAATTATTTTCATTGGAGTTACAGATTAATTTCTATGATTTTTGCAATTTTTAGCAATTTCCTGAATTATTTTTATACTCGAAATTCCATTTATTGCATCAGGCTGACGTCAGCAGGTCAGCCGACCTGTGCAGGTCAAACCTGACAGGGGGGCCCCACTGATCAGCCTCTCTCGGACTAATCCCGCGCTGACCAGCCCCTAATTGGGGTTTGACCAGGCGTGGGGCCCTCTGGCAGCGACTCAGGAGAGGGCGATTAGGCTCTAATGGTCGGCCACGTCGACGGCCACCGGAGGGTGGTCGTCGGCGACCAAACCCGCGGCGGAGGGTTCGCCGGAGGCGACCTAGACGGCGCTGCACAGCACGAAAACGCACGCGGTTGGCAGCTACAGCAAGCTCGCGAAGTGGCCGATCTGGCAGGACCAACTGGGGAGGCTAGGGTCGCCGGAAGAGGCGTCGGCGACGAGCCGGAGCGGCGGCCGAAGCTCGGGCGTCGTCGGGGGCTTTGAAACAGGGGGATCCGCGCTTAGTTCTTAGCTGCTACGGCATCTACGCGTCGTCCTGGAGCTTCTGGTGCTCTCGGAAGGACGAGCTGGACATCGGAGGGCTACCGCCGACGAGCGGCAGCGGCGGTGCTCGTCGGGCTCCGGTGAAACTAGGGCTAGAGGAGGGGATCGACGGGGAAAACTTAGGGAAAACCACCGCATGCTCACAGGGAGTGTAGAGAAGAGCTCAGACGGCTCGGGAAGGCCTGGGGGCGACGAATCGACGGGAGATGTCCGGCGGCTGGAGGAAGAAGACGACGGCGTTGCGGGCGTTGCAGGTCGCGAGGAAGCTTCGGCTTCTACATGAATGACCAAGGCGACGAGGCGGAGCTAATGGCGTGCTCGCGGAGGGGTTCCTATGGCCAGGGGCACGGCCAGCTCGAGCTCGAGCTCGGCTCTAATGGTGGCAGCAGGGAGAAGGAGGGGATCCGGGCGGAGGAGGAGAACCGAGGCGGGGAATGGATAGGGGAGGCTCTGGGGAGCTTATCCCCGTCGTCGCCAGCGCGAACCGGCGGCCAGGCAGGCACGCAGGTGCGTGGCCGCGCCGGAGGAGGCGGCGGACACCTCCTGCTGCCTACTGGCGCGGGGAAGGGGACGAGCGGCGAGATGGGCTGGGCCTGGCTTGGGCGTCAGGTAAGCTTTTCCCATTTTCTCTTTTTTGGTTTTTTTGTTTCGCTATTTATTGCTTTGCTAATTATTTCAGCTCCAAAACAAAAGGTAAAAACTAATTTTGACCTCCTGAAATATTTGTTATAATATCCCCACTCATTTCCAAGACTTCCAACATTTTTGGAAAATTATAGTTTCTGATTTCAAATTTTTAAATTTGAAACCAGTGGCTTTTGCATTTATTTAAAATGTTTAAAATGTAAAGAAAATAGTTTTCTCCAATGCTCATTTACTTTCATGATTTATCAGAAAGTTTGAACATTTCTTGAGGCCATTTTGGGTTCATTGATTTTGAACTAGTTGAAATTTCCTTTAATTGAAATGGTGGCTAGGGTTTTGAGTTTTTCCTTTGCCACTTTGTTGTTTTTGTTGAAACTTCTTAGATGCAAATGCAAAGAAGACATGAGCACAATGCTATCTTGCTTAAGGGTTAGGGATGTGACAACTCACCCCCACTCAAAAGAATCTCGTCCCGAGATTTAGAAGTCATCGGGAATAATGCAGGATATTCAAGTCGGAGACGATCCTCTCTTTCCCAAGTTGCCTCCTTTTCAGAATGATTTGACCATTGAACTTTAAGAAACTTGAGGTTTCGATGTCGAGTGGTACGCTCAGCTTGATCAAGAATACGCACGGGGTATTCTCGGTAAGAAAGGTTATCTTGGAGATCAAGCGTTTCGTGGTCCACTTCACGGATAGGATCCGAAAAGCAACGCCTGAGTTGCGAGACGTGGAAAACATCATGAACCTTGGAAAGATGCAGAGGAAGTTTCAACTGGTAGGCAACTTCTCCTCGTTTGGCAAGAATGCAGAAAGGTCCAATGTAACGAGGAGCCAACTTGCCCTTGATACCGAAACGATGGGTACCCTTCAAAGGTGTAACCCGAAGGTAAGCCTTCTCGTCAACTTCAAAGGTCACAGCCTTATGATGACGATCAGATTGGCTCTTTTGACGAGACTGGGCTGTTTTCAACTTTTCACGAATAATGCGAACCTGCTCTTCTGCATCCTGGATCATGTTCGGGCCAAAGAGTTGCCTCTCTCCGGTTTCTGACCAATTAAGAGGTGTTCGACATCTCCGTCCATAGAGAACTTCAAAAGGGGCTTTTCCCAAGCTTGATTGATAACTATTGTTATAAGCGAATTCAGCGAATGGAAGGCACTTCTCCCAATTCATACCGAACGAAATAACACAAGCTCGAAGCATATCTTCTAGGATTTGATTCACTCTTTCTACTTGACCACTTGATTGGGGATGGAAAGCAGTGCTAAAAGATAAGTAAGTCCCCATGGCATTCTGAAAACTTTCCCAGAAACGAGAAGTAAAGATACTTCCACGGTCCGAGTTAATTTCCAGGGGAACACCATGAAGAGACACTATTCGAGAGATATATAACTCTGCTAGCTGGCTAGCTGTTACACTCTCACGAACAGGAAGAAAATGAGCCACTTTGGAAAGACAGTCAATGACCACAAAGATAGCATTATTTCCTTTCTTGGTCTTGGGAAATCCGGTAATGAAATCCATGCTAACTTTATCCCATTTCCATTCAGGAATAGCTAAAGGTTGAAGGGTGCCAGCAGGCCTTTGATGTTCTGCCTTAACTCGACGACAAACATCGCAGTTAGCAACGAACTCAGCAATTTCTCTCTTCATCCTAATCCACCAGAACCTCTGGCGTAGGTCCTGATACATCTTAGTACTACCAGGATGAATGGTGAGAGGGGAATCATGAGCCTCCTTAAGGATTAACTGCCTTAGATGTGGGTTCTTAGGAACCACTAAACGATTCTGGAAGAATACCACACCTTGATCATTCATGGAAAATTCTTTAGCGTTTCCGCTAAAAATATTCTCCTTGATCCGTGATATACCCTTGTCATGCTTTTGGCCAGTTATAATTTGATCCGTAAGAGTAGGCTTCGCCACCAGGGTAGAAAGGAATCCTTGAGGAACAATATGAAGATTCAACTTCCGAAAGTCCTCATGGAGAAGTGGTTGACCTTGTTGTAGCATCAGATTGTTAGAATAAGATTTACGACTTAGTGCATCGGCCATAACATTGGCCTTCCCCGGGGTGTAAGTTATCCCTAAGTCGTAATCCGAGATCAACTCAACCCACCGTCTTTGCCTGATATTCAAATCCGGCTGGGTGAAGATATATTTCAGACTTTGGTGATCAGTGAATATTTCGCAACGATTACCCAGAAGGTAACGTCGCCAGGTTTTTAGTGCATGGACCACAGCTGCAAGCTCAAGGTCATGTGTGGGATAATTATCCTCATGTGGACACAACTGTCGAGATGCGTATGCGATCACATGACGATCTTGCATGAGAATGCAACCTAATCCTTGTCGCGAGGCGTCGCAATAGATAACAGAATCCTTAGAAAAATCTGGTGGTAGCAACACAGGTGTAGAAGTCAGGCGTCTTTTCAGTTCCTGAAAACTATGCTCACACTGTGGTGTCCACTCGAACTTTTTATCCTTCTTGAGGAGTTCAGTTAGAGGCTTTGCAACCTTGGAGAAATTCTCGACGAAGCGGCGACAATAGCTCGCTAGACCAAGAAAACTCCTAACTTGCTTAACCGATTCAGGTTGAGTCCAATCAAGGACAGCTTGAACTCTCTCCGGATTGACAGCAATACCCTTACCAGAGATTACGTGGCCTAGATAGGTCACTTCTGGTAACCAGAATTCACATTTTGAAAATTTGGCATAAAGGCGATGCTCTCGAAGTTTCATCAATACCAGCCTTAGATGCTCGGCATGTTCTTGTTCATTCTTGGAGTAGATGAGAATATCATCGAGGTATACCACAACGAATTTATCCAAATACTCCATAAAGATTGAATTCATCAGTCGAGAGAAGGTGGCTGCGGCATTGGTTAAACCGAAGGACATAACGGTGTACTCATATTGGCCATAACGAGTAACAAATGCCGTTTTTGGAATGTCCCCGTTCTTAATCTTGATTTGATGGTATCCCAACCTCAAATCCATTTTGGAGAAGACTGAGGATCCAGCGAGCTGATCGTACAGATCGTTGATCCTGGGGAGCGGATACTTGTTCTTTATGGTGACCAGGTTAACTGGTCGGTAATCTACAACCATCCGATCCGTTCCGTCTTTCTTCTTGACGAAGAGGACGGGACAAGCCCAAGGAGAAGAGCTAGGACGAATGAAACCATTGTTCAAGGCCTCATCTAATTGCTTTTTAAGTTCGGCTAGCTCCAGGGGTGCCATCTTATAAGGTCTTCTGGCTATTGGGACAGTTCCCGGAACAAGATCTACCACAAACTCTAAATCTCTGTCAGGTGGAATTCCTGGCAGTTCCTCTGGAAAAACATCCAGGAAGTCACAGACTACCGGAATGTCTTCAAGTTCCGGAAGAGGGTTGGCATTTAGGGAATAGAGTTGGCATTTGGCAACTCGAGTAGAGACATTTACTATCTCACCCGAGGGATGGGTAAGCTGGACATTTCTAGAGCGAGTATCAATCTTGGCATAGTGAGCTGACATCCAGTCCATGCCCAAGATGATATTAATATCCGAAGATTTCAACGCTATCAATGAGGCTAGAAAAACTAGCCTGTCTACTAGAATTTCATTGTCATAGGTTATCCTAGAGGTTTGCCATTTACTACCAGGGGTTTGGACAACCAATGGGATTGGCATATCACAAAATGACATGTTATGCAACTGTGCATAACTTTCTGAAATGAAGGAATGAGAAGACCCAGTGTCAAAGAGAACGGACGCTGGGTGATGATTAACAAGAAGCGTACCCAGCATGACGTCGGGATCCTCTGCAGCTTCTTTTGCTGACACATAGTTCACACGACCACGTGCAGGAGTTGGCTTCCCATAAAACGCTTTGCCCGACTTGGCTTGCCCGACGGACTTTCCGGGTTGCTTGGCACCCACATTCTGAGGACACTCACGGGAATAATGCCCTGGTTCTCCACACTTGTAGCATATCACCTGGTTGGCACGTGGTGCAGCATTGCTAGCTGGACCACCATAAGCTTTTGCTGGAGGGTTGGCCTGATTCGTCTGAGGCGCCACGTAGGATGGCCTCGGAGTGTATCTTGGCGGCAGAGAACTGTTTGGAACCCACAGCCTGCGTTTTGGAAACGGGGAACCAGAAGACGAGCCAAAGTCACGGGAGTGCTTCCTTGTGGCGTCGAAGTCAGTATGACCAGTCTCTGCACTGATCGCTTTGTTGACCAGGGCTTGAAAGCTTGCACACTCATGGAGGCGCAGGTCTCGACGGAGCTCAGGGCTCAGACCCTTACAGAATCTTGCTTGCTTCTTGGCGTCAGTAGACACCTCCTCTGTTGCATAGCGGGCGAGGTTACCGAACTCGCGGCTATAGGCATCCACAGACAACTTGCCCTAAGTGAAGGCACAGAACTCCTCTCTCTTTCTGTCCATCAGGCCCTCTGGAATATGGTGCAGACGAAAAGCTGCACTGAAGTCTGCCCATGTGGCCACTGGTTCAGCAGGACGCATAGCTTCAAAATTCTCCCACCACAGATTGGCGGGTCCCTCCAGGAAATACGCCGCAAAGGTCACCTTGTCGGCCTCAGACACATTCGCAGAGCGAATCTTGCGTGAAATGCTGCACAGCCAGTCATCAGCGTCGAGGGGATCGACGGAATGATGAAACTTTGGAGGGTTCAGCTTCACAAAGTCATTGAGGGACACTGCAGCATTCCTAGGCTGTCGAGCCGTATTCTGCTCAATACGCTCTAGCAGTCGGTTGGTCTCCCTTTTGTTTCTTTCTGCCTCAAGCATCACTTCTACCAGAGAAGGTGGGTGAGGCAGGTCTTCCTGCGACGCTTGACTACCCTCACCTTGCTCATGAGCAGGGGCACGGTTCAACCTGGTGAACACCATCCTGACAAACAAACTCATAGCTTAGACCAATATCATATCAATACTAACTATGGATTAAGAATGTACTGAACACACGGAATGCGGAAATGAATATCCGAACAACATGGTAACAAGCAACTGCTATATATACACCATGGTTCATACACACCCTTACATAGTTCAGTACAAACTTACTCGAAGAGAAAACTACTGAAATGGTGGAACTACTCATCAGAGGCTTACAAGCTTCCTATACATTATTTATCTAGGCCTCCGGAATTCGTTTCACATTACTACCATACTACACAAGTCACGCAGGACTGTGAACATACGGCTACTACCATACTATCCTTCCGCTCATAGCTCAGGCATCCGCATAGAACATCTCATAGAGGTTACCTCCATGACCCGGAAGCTCAACCTGCGGATCAGGAAACACTCCAGCCTGAGGTCCCTGGGATCCATAAGGACACGGATGTGGCCTTGGTCCCCTGACTGGTGGTAAGAGGGGTCCCCGAAGAGGTGTGACTCCTCCTATAGCTGGCCAGTCAACGTGAGCCGGAAGATGGGTCCTAACAGGGTTCAGCATCTCCATCTCTCCATACCCTGTCTGGACTATCGGTGCCAGCTGCGTCAAAGCTGTCCACAAACGGGCACGGGTAGCATAAAGCTCCATACGGAGAGCACGAGCATCCCTGTCTCTGTTCTCTAGCATCTCAACAGTGGACTGCAGAAGTGGATCCTCCATAGAGGAATCAAAATAGACTCCACTGAGGTATCCCTCTTCGCCAGACTGAGAGGCCGGAACATAGCAGAACTCTGAATTCTGCAGCAGTGCATGTCTCGCTCTCATAATAGTCAACATTGAATAGGCAGCATCTTGTACTGCCATGTCAACAGTGACTCCCAACCCATAGGTCCAATGGATTGGCTTCTCCGCTCCAGGGTAATCTGGAAATACCCTAACAGTGCAGATGTACTGGCTCTGGTTGAAGTCTCGGTACTGTTCCTCTACCGTGTACTCGGGGTACCAGCGGTGACCGCACACCGACATCACCCTGACCAGCATGGCCGTATGACCCGGTACATCAATGCACCTGGTCAAACGTACCACCTGACGAGAAGGACGGCCAGGCATCTGTAAATAGAGAGTAATGCAAAAAGCATTAGAGCTCTGAATGAAAAATTGGGCAGCATAACAGCTGTAAATGCTCAAAACAAATTTTGAGACAACCCAAAATGAAATAGCGTCACCACTCAACTATCAAGTTCAACTATCTGATCATCAAACTTACTTCCTGCTTCCCAGGAATAAAAGAAACCCAATATCCCTCGACCCGTAGTCCTATAATCTACCGATCAAGAATCCGAGCCTAGGAGAAGATGAGTAACCTAGTCCTTAATTCCCGCAGAAAAGACGAGGATGACGAGAATAGAATATCTTGAGAAGAGAACAAGAGTGTTACGTTCCCTTCCACAAACAATTCCCTTATATATAACTAAAGCAATTCTAGACTCAACTTCGACCAGTTTGGCTTAGTAATCCTACAGTCAGTCAGGCTCTGATACCAACGCTGTCGGGACCCCGATCCTAAGCCATAGGAATCCAGCCTGTAACACATCGCATCCCTTTGTGGTCTCACGCACGGTTAACTCCACGGCTGCAGCCTTACCTTAGCCGGGACCGTTTGCGTCTTTTGACTCACGTATGCGATAGTGTCGCTAGCATTCCAGTGTCAAAGAACCCGGATCGACATGTCTAGTCATAAACCAAAGTGGCAGTTCCGCACAAGGACAGGCATACATGACCCAACAAAGCAGGTGTCGGTCATCAACGAACGTAGACGAGTCGTAGCAAGCTACAAGGACTCCATTACATCGCGTGACATTCCCCAAAGGGGACAGACACAACAGCTAAGAAGGACACATGCCGGTCAACCAATGTGTCCGGAGCAGTAGCGAACTACCAAGGCTCGTTGCATCACAAAGGGGAATTTCCTTGTAAGGAGTGCTACTAAAGTTCACGACTAGGTATTCGAACCCCATACATATCAAGTACGACACACGTACGCATGGCATACCGATATGTATAGATACATCGATGGCATCACAACATAACCATAAACATACAAGCTTTATTTAAGAGGCTCGGAAGAGCCACACACATATTATTACACATTAAGGGTCTCACGACCCATAATAGCAG
Organism: Hordeum vulgare subsp. vulgare; assembly: GCF_904849725.1. NCBI lineage: Eukaryota > Viridiplantae > Streptophyta > Magnoliopsida > Poales > Poaceae > Hordeum > Hordeum vulgare. The sequence goes on from NC_058519.1 coordinate 443,719,159, forward strand.
TCATACAATACAAGCCAGCGGAAGAGTTATAAACTGTCTGGGTACAGACAGAGCAACTAGAAGGCACATGGCCTGACTATACTACAGAGCCGACGTAGGGCCAGATCGTAGCTGGGACACCAGCTACTCGTCGTCGTTGATGTCTACGAAGAACCCTCCATTAGGGTCATTAGCAACCTCTGCAACATTTATTAAGCAAACATGAGTACGAAAGTACTCAGCAAGATTTTAAGATGACTAACTACTCATGCAAGGTATCAAGAAGGTATTGTGGGGTTTCATGCGGAAAGCCAGCATTTGACTCGTGGCTAGACAACTTGCTTTTTGAAATTAGTTTTGACAACTTGATTTCTCGCACACGAGTCCACTAACACCACAACAATACACTATCGTGGAATCATTCCGTCTCCATACGGATATGCCGTCCATGACACTCACGCTTATCTTGACAATTTTATGAGTAGTCATTGAAGTTATCTATGAACAACATATGTCTCCAAGTAGTCCATATCCGCGGACGCGGCTATTCGAATAGATCATAACCCTGCAGGGGTGTACTTCGTCACACACGCTCCCGCCACTTATTGCCATGTGCACTTCATGCACCTCGGCAACCTTCAAGCGGAAGCCCAGCGAGGGAGTCGGCCACGACCGTTAACCACACTAGTACCTAGTCCAGGTTTAACGCCTATCTGAGAGTAACCCGTACGGAAGTCCAGCCGAGGTTTCCGCCACGGCCTCAAACGATTTGCGCAGGGTTCCCAAGCCCACCATCCGGGTGCCACTTGGTACACCGTGCCACTGCCTACCGCATCACGGTCCACCTCTCAGGTCAGCACCATGCACGGCCTCCAGCATTACTATAAACACCAGAAACTACTTGCAACTCCTGGACCGAGTACTACGCGATTAATAGGCCGAGCGGGGTCATACTTCAGGGCCCAGCAGGTGGTAGTATCTAGTCTTGGATTACATACACGGAACTCAGTTCCTAAGGACGGATCCAATGAAACAACCCGCCATGTACTCCTACACAACCTTTCATCGGTACCTTTACCAAATCAAGTTCAACACACGACCTTTGCTCACCGAACACATTCCACATTTCTGTTCATCTCCCAGATGACAGACCATACACAACTCTAAGCATAGCATGCATAGCAGGATAAGGCACATTATAGCTCAAGCAACTACCAGGTATGCTAGGTTGCAAGGTTCGGCTATTTACTGTGACAAGGTTAAGTCATGCAAAGGAAGTGGGTCCAACTATCGTGGCAAAAGCAGCTGAAGCATTTGATCCTAATGCATTAAATAGGTGCAGGAGCAAGAACATAGGTGTTATCGGGATGATCAAAAGGGTTGCTTGCCTTGTTGCTCAGAGGAGGAACGATATCGGTCGGACGGATATTCGGTGGAATCCGGGGGTGCGGAGCCTACCGAAAAGAATGGCAACATTCAATAACAATCATATGCAATCAAAATGATGCATTAGCATGGCATGAGAATGCAGGTGATAGATTATTATCATCAAGATGTTTTAGGTTTATAGTTGATTTGAATCACATTCGAATAGCAATTCAAACGGGTATTTCCGGATACCGGTTTAATTGATTCGACCTGATGCTCAGATCAACCTGATGTTAACATGCATGAAATGTCATGTTATGGTACTGATTTACCCCTAGGGCAGTGTGTGATCATTGCATTTATAATGAAATTTGGATATTTTTGCAAATTCCATTTATAAAGTGATTAAAAGAATTGAATTATTCCTTATTTCACAATTTAGGGTTCTGTAAATTTTTCAAACATAGTTGAAAATAGCATAATCAGAATCCTTGAATTTTTCTGATACTTTTTCATATATAAATTATTTTCATTGGAGTTACAGATTAATTTCTATGATTTTTGCAATTTTTAGCAATTTCCTGAATTATTTTTATACTAGAAATTCCATTTATTGCATCAGGCTGACGTCAGCAGGTCAGCCAAACCCGCGGCGGAGGGTTCGCCGGAGGTGACCTAGACGGCGCTGCACAGCACGAAAACGCACGCGGTTGGCAGCTACAGCAAGCTCGCGAAGTGGCCGATCTGGCAGGACCAACTGGGGAGGCTAGGGTCGCCGGAAGAGGCGTCGGCGACGAGCCGGAGCGGCGGCCGAAGCTCGGGCGTCGTCGGGGGCTTTGAAACAGGGGGATCCGCGCTTAGTTCTTAGCTGCTACGGCATCTACGCGTCGTCCTGGAGCTTCTGGTGCTCTCGGAAGGACGAGCTGGATATCGGAGGGCTACCGGCGACGAGCGGCAGCGGCGGTGCTCGTCGGGCTCCGGTGAAACTAGGGCTAGAGGAGGGGATCGACGGGGAAAACTTAGGGAAAACCACCGCATGCTCACAGGGAGTGTAGAGAAGAGCTCAGACGGCTCGGGGAAGGCCTGGGGGCGACGAATCGACGGGAGATGTCCGGCGGCCGGAGGAAGAAGACGACGACGTTGCGGGCGTTGCAGGGCGCGAGGAAGCTTCGGCTTCTGCAGGAATGACCAGGGCGACGAGGCGGAGCTAATGGCGTGCTCGCGGAGGGGTTCCTATGCCAGGGGCACGGCCAGCTCGACCTCGAGCTCGGCTCTAATGGCGGCAGCAGGGAGAAGGAGGGGATCCGGGCGGAGGAGGAGAACCGAGGCGGGGAATGGATAGGGGAGGCTCTGGGGAGCTTATCCCCGTCGTCGCCAGCGCGAACCGGCGGCCAGGCAGGCACGCAGGTGCGTGGCCACGCCGGAGGAGGCGGCGGCCACCTCCTGCTGCCTACTGGCGCGGGGAAGGGGACGAGCGGCGAGATGGGCTGGGCCTGGCTTGGGCGTCAGGTAAGCTTTTCCCATTTTCTCTTTTTTGGTTTTTCTGTTTTGCTATTTATTGCTTTGCTAATTATTTCAGCTCCAAAACAAAAGGTAAAAACTAATTTTGACCTCCTAAAATATTTGTTATAATATCCCCACTCATTTCCAAGACTTTCAACATTTTTGGAAAATTATAGTTTCTGATTTCAAATTTTTAAATTTGAAATCAGTGGCTTTTGCATTTATTTAAAATGTTTAAAATGTCAAGAAAATAGTTTTCTCCAATGCTCATTTACTTTCATGATTTATCAGAAAGTTTGAACATTTCTTGAGGCCATTTTGGGTTCATTGATTTTGAACTAGTTGAAATTTCCTTTAATTGAAATGGTGGCTAGAGTTTTGAGTTTTTCCTTTGCCACTTTGTTGTTTTAGTTGAAACTTCTTAGATGCAAATGCAAAGAAGACATGAGCACAATGCTATCTTGCTTAAGGGTTAGGGATGTGACAGTGATGTCGCAAACTTACTCATAACTGAAGGTGAATCAAGTGCAAAGCTAGATGGCAGTTCCTTACCTGTCCACCTAGTTGAGGGCAAGATTTCAGTTCTTGGATCTTTCGGATTCCTCATAGTGACCAGCAGACCTCAATCCCAAGTGACTTAGAGAATATAGTTGTGCCTCCCCGGCAATGGCGCCAGAAAATAGCACGTTGACGGGAGACTATTCTTGAGTTGAGCTTCCCCGGCAACGGCGCCAAAAAAATGTCTTGATAACCCTCAAGTATACGGGATCGCAACAGTTTTCGAGAGTAGAGTATTCAACCCAAATTTATTGATTCGACTCAAGGGGAAGCGAAATAATATTCTCAAGTCTTAGCAACTGAGTTGTCAATTCAACCACACCTGAAAGATTTAGTGTCTGCAGCAAAGTATCAATAGCAAGATAGTATGATAGAAGCAGTAGCAACAGTAACCAGTAGCAACAAAGTAACAGCAGTAGCAACAGAGTAACAGTAGCAGCAGTGACATCAATAGCGGCAAAGTAACATAGCAAGGACCAGTAGTAAAAGACTCGTAGGCATTGGATCGGTGGTGGATGATCATGCCGGATGTGATTCATCATGTGATAGTTATAACACGGAGAGATAAGTAACTAGCTCCCGTTCGTCAATCTAATGTAGGCATGTATTCCGTATGTAGTCATACGTGCTTAGGGAAAAGAACTTGCATGACATCTATTGTCCATCCCTCCCGTCACAGCGGGGTCCTAATGGAAACTACGGGATATTAAGGCTCTCCTTTCAATAAAGAACCGGACCAACGCATTAACACTTGGTGAATATATGAACTCCTCATACTATGGTCATCTCCGGGAGTGGTTCCGGCTATTGTCACTCCGGGGTTGCCGGGTCATAACACATAGTAGGTGACTACAACTTGCAAGATAGGATCTAAAACACACATATATTGGCGACAACATAATAGGTTCGGATCTGAAATCATGGCACTCGGGCCCTAGTGACAAGCATTAAGCATGGCAAAGTAGTAGCAACATCAATCTAAGAACATAGTGCATACTAGGGATCAATCCCTGTCAAAACTAACTCTATTACATGATAGATCTCATCCAACTCATCACCGTCCAACAAGCCTACGATGAGATTACTCACAAACGGTGAAGAGCAGCATGGATTTGGCGATGGAGGAAGGTTGATGATGACGATGGCGATGATTTCCCCTCTCCGGAGCCCAGAACGGGCTCCAGATCTGCCCTCCAGATGAAGAACAGGAGGTGGCGGCACCTCCGTATCGTAAAACGCGATGAATCCTTCTCCTTGATTTTTTTCCGGGCAAAATAGAACATATAGAGCTGAGATTGGAGGGGTGGAGCCTCGTGGCCGCGCCACCTAGTCTTGTGGCCCACTGGCTCACCTCCTCCGGTGGATCTTTGCGCAGGTATTTTTCATTAATTCTAGAAAAATTCTTCATAAACTTTCTGGTAATTCCGAGAACTTTTATTTCTGCACAAAAACAAGACCATGGCAATTCTGCTAAAAACAACGTTAGTCCGGGTTAGTTCCATTCAAATCATGCAAATTAGAGTCCAAAACAAGGGCAAAAGAGTTCGGAAAAGTAGATACGATGGGGACGTATCCGGCCCCATCACGTGCGGTATAATCCCCGTACGACCATTAAATCTCAAGCACTGGTGGACTTCATCAATGATTGGACCGAGTTACAAATCCGAGAGGATAGGCCTGATCATACCTATTGGACCATCTATTTCGACGGATCCAGGCAACTGGAAGGCTCGGGGGCTGGCGTGGTGATAACTTCGCCTCAGGGTGACAAATTTTGCTATGTCCTCCGGCTCATGTTCCCATGTACCAACAATGCAGCAGAGTATGAAGCATTGCTCCATGGATTGCGACTTGCCAAAGAGATGAATCTCACGCGAGTCAGATGTTTGGGCAACTCAGATTTGGTGGCACGGTAGGTTTTTGGCACCTGGGATTCAAGAAATCCCTTAATGGCGGCTTACAGGCGAGCTGTGTGAGATGTAGCGGGTCATTTCATGGCTATCAAGTGGATCACATCGACCGGCGACTTAACGAAGCAGCGGGTGCTCTTTCCCATCTTGGTTCACTGCGTAAGCTGGTTCCTTCCAATGTCTTTTTGGATGTATTACATAATCCTTCGGTAAGACTGCCTTCACAGGAAGACTTGGCTGTGCCGGATCCCGAGTCTCAACTCATGGCGGCTCTTCGTGCTACTCCGGATTGGGCGGCTCCCTATATGGCGTATCTCACCCGAGGCGAGTTACCCGCAGACGAATTATTGGCTCGCCAAATCGTCCGTCGGTGCAAGTCCATGGTCATACACAACGGCGAGTTGCACAAACGAAGCACTTCAGGGGTATTTCAAAGGTGTGTCTCTCCCGAAGAAGGATGTATGATCCTCAATGAGATTCATGCAGGCCACTGTGGTCATCATGTCGGGTCACGATCTTCAGTTTCTAAGGCCTTCAGACATGGGTTATATTGGTTGACGGCTCATGCAGACGCAGAAGAGATAGTTCGCCGATGTGATGGTTGCCAGAAGTTTGGACGTTAGATGCACGTACCGGCTTACGAGTTGCGGATGATACCAATCACTTGGTCGTTTGCAGTCTAGGGGCTTGACATGGTTGGCCCTTTCGAGATATCGTTCAATAAAAAGACTCACCTATTGGTGGCGATTGACAAGTTTGTTAAGTGGGTCGAGGCGGAGCTTGTTAGTAGCTGTGATGCAGACACGGCTGTCAAGTTCTTGAAAAAATTGATTTTCCGGTTTGGATACCCTCATAGTATCATTACCGACATTGGTGCTAATTTATCGAAGGGCGCAATGCAAGAGTTTTGCAGTCGAGAGCATATCCGGCTTGACGTTTCTGCAGTCACACATCCTCAGTCTAATGGACACGCAGAAAGGACGAATCAGGAAATATTGCGGGGAATCAAGCCCCGGCTCATGGTACCTTTGGAACGTACTCCAGGATGTTGGGTGGAACAATTACCCTCAGTGTTATGGACCATCAGGACCACTCCAAATCGCTCCATGGGTTTTACTCCTATCTTTCTGGTCTATGGGGCAGAAGCAGTGTTAACAAGCGACATCAGACATGATTCACCGCGAGTCGCCGCCTATGTGGAACAAGACAACGAGTTAGCACAAGAAGACTCGTTGGATGCTTTGGAGGAAGAGCGTGACTTAGCCGCGTCATGATCGGTGGTCTACCAACAGGACTTACGACGCTACCACAGTCGCCGTGTCAAGAGCTGGACTTTTCAAGAGGGCGACTTAGTGCTCCGGTTGATTCAAGATCACACTGGTATGCACAAGCTATCACCTCCATGTGATGGACCGTTTGTCATTGATACTTCTCCAATGTATCTATAATTTTTGATGGTTCCATGCTATTATCTTCTCAACTTTGGATGTTCTCTATGCATTTTATATCTTTTTTGGGACTAACCTATTAACTCAGTGCCAAGTCCCTGTTCCTGTTTTTTCCGTGTTTTTGACCCTTTTCACAGAAGAATATTAAACGGAGTCCAAACGGAATAAAATCTTCGGAATGATTTTTTCCGTAACAGAAGATATGCAGGGAATTTGAGAACCAAGGGAAAGGATCCCGGGGGAGGCCACAAGCCCCCTAGACGCAGCCTGGGGGTGCGCCTACTAGGCTTGTGGGCCCCCCGTGGCTCCTTTGCCCTACTTCTTCCACCTATAAATTCCCTAAAAATCAGAAACCACGGGAGAGAGCCACGAAAATACTTTTCCGCCGCCGCAACCTTCTGTGTCCGCAAGATCCCATCTGGCACGTTCTGGTGCCCTACCGGAGGGGGGATTCAAACACGGAGGGCTTCTTCATCAACACCATTGCCTCTCCGATGATGCGTGAGTAGTTCACCACACACCTTCGGGTCCATAGCTAGTAGCTAGATGGCTTCTTCTCTCTCTTGGATCCTCAGTACAAAGTTCTCCATGATCTTCATGAGTTTCCTCTGTTCTCTTATATGCATGATTTCGTATCCTTGTAATTCTCTTCGAGTTGTGGGTTTCGTTTGGCCAACTTGATCTATAATTCTTGCAATGCGAGAAGTGCTTGGTTTTGGGTACATACCGTGCGGTGTCCTCACCCAGTGACAGAAGGGGTAGCGAGGCAGGCATCGTGTTGTTGCCATCAAGGGTAAAAAGATGGGGTTTATATCTATTGCATGAATTTATCCCTCTACATTATGTCTTCTTGCTTAAGGCGTTACTCTGTTTGTTATGAACTGAATACACTAGATGCATGCTGGATAGCGGTCGATGTGTGGAGTAATAGTAGTAGATGCAGACAGTATCGGTCTACTTGTCTCAGACGTGATGCATATATGTATGATCATTGCCTTAGATATCATCATGACTTTGCGCAGTACTATCAATTGCTCTACAGTAATTCGTTCACCCACCGTAATACTTGCTATCACGAGAGAAGCCTCTAGTGAACACTATGCCCCCCGGGTCTACTTCACATCGTTTTTTCAGCTCTACACTTTTACTTTGTTACACTTTCCGCCTTCAGATCTCACCTTGCAATCAATCGTGAATGGATTGACAACCCCTTTATAGCGTTGGGTGCAAGTTAGTTTGTTTTTGCGCAGGTACTTTGGAGACTTGCCTTGATAGTCCTACTGGATTGATACCTTGGTTCTCAAACTGAGGGAAATACTTCTGCTACTGTGCTGCATCACCCTTTCCCCTTCAAGGGAAAAACCAACACAAGCTCAAGAGGGAGCAAGAAGAATTTCTCGCACCGTTGCTGGGGAGGATCAAGTCAAGAATAGTCTCCCGTCAACGTGCCAATTTCTGGCGCCGTTGCTGGGGAATATCAAGTCAAGAATGGTCTCCCGTCATTATGCCAATTTATGGTGACGTTGCCTTGGAGGATCAAGTCAAGAATAGTCTCCCGTCAACGTGCCAATTTCTGGCGCCTTTGTCAGGGAGTATCAAGTCAAGAATAGTCTTCCTTCAACGTGTCAATTTCTGGCACCGGGGACTATTCTAAGTGAAGCTTATCCAAGTAACCGTCGCAAACTAATCTCTTGGATTTACTTTTTTTGCCTTTTGCCTCTCGTTTTCCTCTCCCCCACTTCTGAAAAAACAAAAATTTACAAAAATATTTTCCTTTTTCATTTGCCTTTCCTTTGCTTGTGTGCCATGTGCCTTCAATATGCTTGCATCTTTGCTTGCTGAAAATCTATTGATACGGATCTTCATCCACTTGCTAATCTCTTTAAGAGATCCAATTATGTTGATCGAATTGCTAGTGAGTTGAGTGCACTTGACTATCTTTATGGAGTTTTGCTTGAGATGCGTGAATCTAAAAATCATGACGAAGAAATTTATGAAGTGATTCACGAGGGCTCCTTGAATGAAAAGCATGATGGCAATGGTTTCACTATAAATCCTATTAGTGTCAACATGCTAAAAATATGCAAAACCCTAAGCTTGGGGATGCTAGTTTTGCTATGTCCCCTACTTGTTGCAATGATCATGATTGGGGTGATGATTTTTCTTATGATCTTGAAAATTTGTTTAAGCCTCATGATGAGTACGATATTTGCAATAACATTGAAAGTGGGTTTGGAGAAGTCATGAGTTTAGTTGATGATAATCCCACTATTTTTGAAGAGCATCAACCTTGCATGCATGTGGATCATGAAAAGAATATCCTATGTGATAGCTATATTGTTGAATTTTAATATGATACCACATGTAATTGTTATGATAGAGGAAAATATTGTGGTAGAAACGTTCATATCACTAAATTACCTCTCGTTATGTTGAGATTGCTATTGTCTCTTTCTTCTTCCTTGCATATGGTCGTTATTGCTTGTCTTGATAATTTGTTTTCCTATAAAATACCTATGCATAGGAAGTATGTTAGACTTAGATGTGATTTTCACATGCTTTATGATGCTCTCGTTGTGCTTCAATTCTTATCTTTTGTGTGAGCATCATTGAATTATCAGTGCCTAGGTAAGGGCGTTAAACAATAGCGCTTGTTGGGAGGCAACCCAATGAATTTATATTTGCTTTTTGCTTTATGTTTTGTTGTGTCCACACCATCATAGTTCTGTTATGGTTGTGTTTTTTGTGTTTCTTTTTGTGTTTGAGCCAAGTAAAACCTTTATGACTAGTTTTGGTGATGGTTGTTTGATCTTGATGAAAAGGACAGAAACGTTGTTCTCACGACATTATTTTTAATTCCTATCTAGAAAGAGATTTTGAGTTGATTATTTTTGCTCCGGGTTGATATGCCAATTGCCCTAATTGTCATAATTGTTCAGAATTTTTGGGATACCAGAAGTATAAGAAGTATACAGATTGCTACAGACTGGTTTGTTTTTGACAAATTCTATTTTTTTCTGTTGATTGCTTCTTTTGATGAAACTATGGATAGTATCGGGGGGTACTAGCCATGGAAAAATGAGAATACAGTAATATAACACCAATATAAATAGAAATCAAGTTTTCTACAGTACCTAAAGAGGTGGTGGTTTGTTTTCTTATGCTAATGATATCACGAGTTTCTATTTAAGTTTTGTGTTATGAAGTTTTCAAGTTTTGGGTGGTGTTCTCATGGACAATGGGATAAAGAGTGGAAAGCGATCAAGCTTGGGGATGCCCAAGGCATCCCAAGACAAATTCAAGGACACCAAAAAGCCTAAGCTTGGGGATGCCCTGGGAAGGCATCCCCTCTTTCGTCTTCAATCCATCGGTAACGTTACTTGAGCTATATTTTTATTCACCACATGATATATGTTTTGCTTGGAGCGTCATGTATTATAGGAGTCTTTTCTTTTTGTAGTGTCACAATCATCCTTGCTACACACCTTTTTGAGAGAGACATGCATTCATCGTGATTTTGCTAGAATACTCATTGAGCTTCGCTTATATATTTTGAGTTAGGCAATTTACCTCGCATGTGCTTCACTTATATCTTTTGAGCTAGATAAATTTTCTCTAGTGCTACACTTAGATATTTTTAGAGCACGGCGATGTCATATTTTGGAGAAATAAGAACTCTCGATCTTCACTTATATATTTTTGAGAGTGCTCAGTCTCAATAACTTCGTAATTGGCTTGTGCTATGAAAGTAGTCCTAAAGATGATAGGCATCCAAAGAGGATATAATAAAAACTTCCATATTCATGTGCATCGATTAGTAAAGAGAAGTTTGATTCCTCTCAATTAGTTTTGACACATGGATTTGGTAATATTAGAGTTATGTTAGTAGGGTGTCGTGAATCTAGAAATACTTGTGTTGTTAGTGATTCCCGTAGCATGCACGTATGGTGAACCGCTATGTTAGGAAGTCGGAGCATAATTGATTTATTGATTGTCATCCTTTGTGTGGCGGTCGGGATCTCGTGATGGTTAACACCTACCAACCCTTCCCCTAGGAGTATGCATTTAGCACTTTGTTGCGATTACTAATAAAACTTTCACAATAAGTATATGAGTTCTTCATGACTAATGTGAGTCCATGGTATAGATGCACTTTCACCTTCCACCATTGCTAGCTTCTCTAGTGCCGCGCAACTTTCGCCGGTGCACAAACCCACCATATACCTTCCTCAAAATAGCCACGATACATACCTATCATGGCATTTTCATAGTCATTCCTAGATATATTGCCATGCAACTCCCACCGTTCCGTCTCATGACTTGTGCTGTCACTTTCATATTTCCATTGCATGATCGTAAGATAGCTAGTGAGATGTTTCAACGTCATACGCTAGGCTAGATCGTTGCACATCCCGGTACACTGCCGGAGGAATTTCCTTTAGAGTCATCATTGCTCTAAGTATTGAGTTGTGAGTAAATAAAAGTGTGATGATCATCCTTATTAGAGCATTGTCCCATCTGAGGAAATAAAAAAAAGAGGCCAAAGATGCCCACCAAAAAAATGAAAAGAGGCCAAAGAGCCCAAACAAAAAAAATGAGAGAAAAAGAGAGAAAGGACAATGCTACTATCTTTTTCCACACTTGTGCTTCACAATAGCACCGTGTTGTTCATGATTGAGAGTCTCTTGTTTTGACACTTCCATATACTAGTGGGAATCTTCATTATATAACTTGGGTTGTATAATCCAATGATGGGCTTCCTCAAAATTTCCCTAGGTCTTCATGAGCAAGCAAGTTGGATGCACACCCACTAGTTCTCCTTTTGAGCTTTCACACACTTATAGCTCTAAGTGGATCCGTTGCATGGTAATCCCTACTCATTCACACTGATATCTATTGATGGGCATCTCCATAGCCCGTTGATACGCCGAGTCGATGTGACCATCTCCTCCTTTTTGCCTCACAACCTCCACCACACTCTATTTCACCTATAGTGCTATATCCATGGCTCACGCTCATGTATTGTGTGAGAGTTGAAAAAGGTTTGAGAAAGTAAGAGTGCGAAAACAATTACTTGGCCAATACCGGGGTTGTGTATCATTTAAATTCGTTGTGTGGGGATGATGGAGCATAGCTAGACTATATTATTTTGTAGGGATAACTTTCTTTGGCCTTGTTATTTTGAAAGTTCATGATCACCTTGCTAGTTTGTTTGAACTATTATTGTTTTCATGTCAATAGCAAACTATTATTTTGAATCTTACGGATCTGAACATTCATGTCATATGAAAGAAGTTACAAAGGACAAATATGTTAGGTAGCATTCCACATTAAAAATTCAGTCTTTATCACTTCCCTACTCGAGGACGAGCAGGAGTTAAGCTTGGGGATGCTTGATACGTCTCCAAGGTATCTATAATCTTTTATGGTTCCATGCTATTATCTTGTCAACTTTGGATGTTTTGAATGCATTTTATATCTTTTTTGGGACTAACCTATTAACTTAGTGCCAAGTGCCAGTTCCAGTTTATTCCATTTTTTGACCCTTTTCAGAGAAGAATATTAAACGAGTCCAAACGGAATAAAATCTTTGGAATGATTTTTTCCATAACAGAAGATATGCAGGGAACTTGAGAACCAAGGCAAAGGATCCCGGGGGAGGCCACAAGCCCTCTAGCCGCGACCTGGGGGGCGCCTACCAGGCTTGTGGGCCCCCCGTGGCTCCTTTGCCCTACTTGTTCCTCCTATAAATTCCCTAAAAATCTAAAACCATAGGAGAGAGCCACGAAAATACTTTTCCGCCGCCGCAAGCTTCTGTCTCCACAAGATCCCATCTGGGGCACGTTCTGGTTCCCTGCTAGAGGGGGGATTCGGACACGGAGGGCTTCTTCATCAACACCATTGCCTCTCCGATGATGCGTGAGTAGTTGACCACAGACCTTCGGGTCCATAGCTAGTAGCTAGATGGCTTCTTCTCTCTCTTGGATCTGAATACAATGTTCTCCATGATCTTCATGGAGATCTATCCGATGTAATCTTCTTTTGTAGTGTGTTTGTCGAGATCTGATGAATTGTGGATTTATGATCAGATTATCTATGAATGTTATTTGAGTTTCCTCTGATCTCTTATATGCATGATTTCGTATCCTTGTAATTCTCTTCGAGTTGTGGGTTTCGTTTGGCCAACTTGATCTATAATTCTTGCAATGGGAGAAGTGCTTGGTTTTGGGTTCGTACCAAGCGCTGTCCTCACCCAGTGACGGAAGGGGTAGCGAGGCCCGCATCATGTTGTTGCCATCAAGGGGAAAAGATGGGGTTTATACGTATTGCATGAATTTATCCCTCTACATCATGTCATCTTGCTTAAGGCGTTACTCTGTTTGTTATGAACTCAATACACTAGATGCATGCTGGACAGTGGTCGATGTGTGGAGTAATAGTAGTAGATGCAGACAGTATCGGTCTACTTGTCTCGGACATGATGCCTATATGCATGATCATTGCCTTAGATATCATCATGACTTTGCGTGGTTCTATCAATTGCTCGACAGTAATTCGGTCACCCACCGTAATACTTGCTATCATGAGAGAAGCCTCTAGTGAACACTATGGCCCCCAAGTCTACTTCACATCATATTTTCAGCTCTACACTTTTACTTTGTTGCACTTTCCGCCTTCATATCTCACCTTGCAATCAATCTTGAAGGGATTGACAACCCCTTTATAGCGTTGGGTGCAAGTTTGTTTGTTTTTGCGCAGGTACTTTGGAGACTTGCCTTGATACTCCTACTGGATTTATACCTTGGTTCTTAAACTGAGGGAAATACTTAGTGCTACATTGCGGCATCACCCTTTCCTCTTCAAGGAAAAACCAACGCAAGATCAAGAGGTAGCAGTCATCAGCAAGAATCTTCGAAACGGCTCATACTACTTGGTGGATCTTTGCCCAGATCGGCCAACCACAGAGGTTGAGACAAGTTGCCCCTGGAATATAGCCCACCTGCGACCTTACTACACCTAGAGCCATTGGCTCCTTTATTTTTTCGAAATTTCAGAAATTGTAATCCATTATTTATAAAAGGAATGACGTCGGCGCCCACGAACTTCGGGGTCTTTTGCCATTTCAGCTTCTGGAAAGCATGAGTCTTTATTGTTCTATGAGTCGTCCAAACATGGACGCTATCAGTGCCAAAGAGCAGAAGTCGCCATGCTGCACTTATTTCAAAACTAGGCCCTGGTAAGCCAAAGAGGACCTGTCGCCATGTTGCATGGTTCAAACATAGGCGCGTTATATGATTTTGAGAATTAAGTCGGCTTACTTGGGAGCTACAAGTTCCCAAGTCGTTTTGCAATAAGAGCGTACACGCTTTTGCAACCCTATGCCTGACTTTTCCTAAATCATAGGTCATTTGGGGGCTTCCACTCACTAAGTTCAGCCTCAGTACCCTCTTGGCTAGCGAAAAATTACCGCATTACAAATGGTTATACTGGACTATGTGTTGGACAAGTCGCCAGATGGGCCTATGTACTCTTGGCGAGTCAATCCATCATTTGGACCCTGAACTCGCCTTGGTTAAAACATAAAGGGTGGCGGCCGGAGCCACACATGGAAAATAGAGAAACCATTGGTTCACTGAAGCTTGACTCGTGCCTAATCAGCCGGTCTAAACAATATGGGTTGTTGCAAAAGCATTCTAAGGGTAAGACTAGAGTTTTGCAAACTCGTCTTGTCCTGTCGCAGCTCATTGAGCCGACGAATTTTATTTCTTGATGGCACAACCACAAGGTTTCATAATATCATTAAGTCGACGTTTGTTCATAACTCGCCGTGACTCATTGGGCCAGTTTATTAACTGTGATTTGCCATAACCCAGGGGCTGGTTTATTTTCTGCCATAACTCACTGAGTCGGCTTATGTTTTTCCTGACACACAGGTTGAAGGCTTTTCTGCCAAACTGTGACACTTCCTCGCTTATCAAAGCCAGAGAATTTTAAAAGGGCAATTCATGAATACACTAAAGGGATAAGTTATTCAGGGATGTCGATCAAAAGGCACGAGTGAGAGATTGTTTCCCTACAAAATCTAACAAGCTATTACATGGCTCACATGGCCAAGTCGGGCATCATCCCCCGATAAATAAAGGATCAGATTGTCTTTTAAAGGCAATGATTACATCTTGAGAAGACTCAAGCTGCCTCTAGGTCACCTTGCCTCGAGCTCTCTCCACCTTCAATTTGTAAGTCGCCCAGTTTCTAGTTACACTTGGATAGGGCGTCGAACTCATCTTAATCATTAAGGAAGAGAGATAGATCTACGTCAAGCTCAAAGGGATTCTTGGGCCGGCGAGGAGCCAAGCTAGTAATTTCGTACGAGGGAGGAGTCACCTTCTTGTTCTTATCATCATATGCGGCTTGGTATTTGTTTAAATCCAAGCCGGCTGCCAGCTGAGTCGCTGCAAAGCGGGATTCCTCGATCACTCGGTGGTAGTCCTCCTCGGTGAACTCTGACCCGTCGTCTTTCAGTTCAAGATAGCCAGCAGCTACCTCTTCTGGTTTCAACTCCGGAGCATAGGCCAAACACCGGCTTAGGGTATTCAGGACTCCCTTCCGGGCGACTGATCTCTTCAGCTCCTCTATTTGAGGAGGCAAAGTGGACAGGTAGTTGAGCATGTTCTTGATGGATTTAATTGGCTCTTTGCTGCCCATCACTGCTTTAATCGTCAGCACGCCCCCTGTATATAACTGCTCGGTGAAGGTATACATAGACTTTAGTTTGAGCATGCAGTCATCTTGGAGATTGGTGGCTCGTGAACCTACAAAGGATACATCCGTGTTTGTTAGCATTTGGAAACTAGACCGATTTTTCCACGAAGAAGTTTAATACTCGCCAAACATGGCTAGAGTCATGTTGGAGATGTGCTTTTTCAAGCTGGACAGATCTTGCTGGGCGGCTTCCAGTTTTCCCTCGACTTGCTCAGCCCGCTTCAGGATGGCGGCTTTGTCAGCTTTGGCTTTCCTCTCCAGTTTCTGGTGATCAGCTTTCATTCTTTCTAGTTCAGCCAAACCCAAGTGATATTTCCTCTCAGACTCAGACCATGCATTTTGCTTTTCGGCTAGATTCTTCCTTAAGTCGGCTAAGGCTGACTCAGTCTGGGTCAAAGATTCCTGCAAAACAAAATTTGGGGAGACAAGTTTCAAAACTATTGCAAGCAATATTCCTGACACTTGGGGGCTAATGTATGATTCTATTCGAAGTCATACAAAATTCAACATCCGGCTCATCTTTCAAAAGATGACCCGGCACATGGGGACTACAGGTTGAAGTTTTTATCTAATACAAGACCCGGCTCATCTTTCAAAAGATAACCCGACCCTTGGGGGCTACAGGTTGAAGTTTTTATCTAATTCAAGACCCGACTCATCTTTCAAAAGCTGACCCGACCCTTGGGGGCTACAATTTGAAGTTTTTATCTTATTAAAGACTCGGCTCATCTTTCAAAAGATGACCCGGCCCTTGGGGGCTATAGGTTGAAGTTTTTATCTAATTCAAGACCCGGATCATCTTTCAAAAGATGACCCGACCCTTGGGGGATACTAGTTGAAATTTTTATCTTATTAAAGACCCGACTCATCTTTCAAAAGATTCCCCGACCCTTGGGGCTACAGGTTGAAGTTTTTATCTAATTCAAGACCCGGCTCATCTTTCAAAAGATGACCCGGCCCTTGGGGGCCACAGGTTGAAGTCTTTAACTAAATACAAGACCCGGCTCATCTTTCAAAAGATGACCCGGCCCTTTGGGGCTATGGGCAGATACGGGCCTAATAGACATTGCAACAAACATACTTTCATCAAGCAAAGACTAGTCTATTGGAAGGCTAATGTGTGGAAGAGAATACATAATAGACGTTCCTCATGTTTAACTTTCATCAAGTGGATCAAGCTTTTGTTCATTTCATAACTCATCTCTAGGCGACTTGCAAAGCCAGAGCAGAGTTGATCAAATTCCAGCTTCTCATATTGGGGAAGTTTCAACTTACTGACATCGTGTTCGGTGGAAGGACGGGATTCCTTTGAGGTGTGCTTAGATAACACCACCGGCGTAGGTGTGGAGTAACCAGTACCAATGATTATGACGACATCTGGATCTTCAGTCGCCTTGAGAGGGCTCGGCGGGTTAACCTTGTCAGCAGTTTCCTTCAAAATGCCTGGCGAGTCATCCCGGACCTCAGGGATATCATCCACAGGAACATCATGAGCTGCCACTTGGTCCACATCAAGCTCTGAGGCGCTCGTGCCTAAGACCTTAGTCGTCTTACGAGCAGAAGATGAGTCGCCAGTCTTTCTTTTCTTTGATTGTTCTCTGAGATAAGGGCACCAAGATTAGGTCAAATGTTGTTATCGGGAAGAGAGAGAGTTAACAAACGAACTCACCCTTTCACACGAATCATTGGCGGGAGAGCTGACATTGCTGAGTCGCCAGATGAAGGGGGGAAGTCTGACAGAATAAAAGTTTGAAGACTCAGGGAGTTGAGAATTGTATTTTCCACAAGGAAGAGTGTGTTTAAACAAAAGTATACCTCGCTTGTGTGCTTCCCACCGGTTGTCTTCTCAGGCAGCCCGGAAATTAAGTCGCCAGAGTGGCTCCGGGTTTTGCGCTTGGGAGTATATCTTGCCTTCTTCAAAAGGAAATCAGGGTCCATATAAGCATATGGGTGAGACAGGGGAACTTCCCCACAGATCCGCCTGGCTGGCCGAGGTGAAGAGGAAGGTGAGTCGGAAGAAATATAAATGACCTCAACCGCATCATCTTGGCTCTCGTTGTCGTCGCCCTACGCATGAAGACACATGTTATAAGCATGAGTCGGAAGATAAAGATGATAAGCAAAGGGGAAATTTTACCTCTGATTGTTCTTCGACGGCTCATGACTCACCGACGATGGATGATTCCTTGACGACGGCTTTGTCTTTGCCTGCTTTCTTCTTCTTTTTTGGTGGTGGTTTGGTGTTTTTTTGGGCTGTCACTTTTGGACCCCTTCGTCAAAAGGGATCATCTTTCTGATGGACAGAATAAAATTTCAAACCTGGAAGCATTGGCACGTGTATTTATAAGGTAAAGGAAGGCGGCTCAGATTCTTACCGGCGTAATCGGTTTGGACTGGCAGAAGGCCTTGAGCCTAATTTTGGCACAATCTTCCAAAGACTCACTGGTTAGCTTCTTAATTACACCAACTATGTCACTCTCTACGAGTTTTTAATGGTTGAAGCATTGCGGATGGTCCACGCTACGATCGTATTCACACATCAACCCATCATGGAGACTCAAAGGACGAATGTTCCATTCCACCCAGCAACGGAACAGATCAATCCTAATGAGCGCGTTATTGGTCAAGGACCGTAACTCGGAGAAGATGGGGATGAATTAAGATTCTTCTTCTTCTGTGAGCTTCTCGAGCATCTTGAAATCCATGGGCACGCGATCCTCTCTGAAACCCGGAAGTGGATTCTCACCAGGAGGAGAGGTGTCGCGACAATAAAACCATGGCTCGGCCCAGCCTTTGGGATGGCTAGGCAGGAGGACTAATGGAAACCAGTGCTAACGACGTCTCTGGATGTTGACTCCTCCGAGTTCATGATTGGGTCCGTTGGAGAATTCAGTCTGGCGATTCAAATGAAAGATGTTCCAAAACAAAGGAATTGTGGGCTCTCTTTGCAGGTATACCTCACAAAACACTAGAAAATGGCAGAGATTGCTGATGGAGTTGGGTCCTAGGTCTTGAGGATGAACGTTAAGGAAACGCAGAACGTCTTTGAAAAACTTTGACCCGGGCGGCTTAAAACCTCGTTCAAGATTGTCGGTGAAAATAACTACTTCTCCGTCGGCAGGGTTGGGGATCAACTCGCCCGGGGCGGTTCGCCAACCGATGACTTCCTTACTTTTTGAGGTGACCCGACTTAACAAATTTCTCGAGAATAGCATCATCAATCTTGGTTGGTAACCAATCGTATTTCAAAACAACAAGCATGACTACAAAAAAAGGAGAGAGAGGAAACAAGGCGGTTCAGTGGGGACCATGAAGTACGATAACTCGCCAGTTCGGGATATATGTTGTGTTTCTAAAGGACCTTGTGACTCGCCAATAGGTGACAAAATATGGATGTGAAGGCATTCTAACTCGCTAGTTGGGCTATTTATGAAACATCTTAAGGCCTTGCGACTGGTCCCTGAACCGGAAAAAGGGCATAGCTATGGTGATAAGTCTAAGTCGCTATGGTGGAAGGAACTAAGCGGCGACTCTCAAAGGTTTTTTTCCTTAGGGATATTCCCGGAAGACAGACAAACATGTTTCTAAAAACGAGCGGTGAATTACGGATCTACAGACGGATCGAATTAAAAGGATAATACTTGATAAAATGGTGAAGGCTGTAAAACACAATGATGTGGGAGTGCTGTTATCTGGATCTACGAAGTGAAAACTTAAGTGGCGGAGAGGTGCAATGAGGCCACCATGATTTGATACTACAAAGATCTACCGCAAAGATACGAAGCAGATCCAGAGCAAAAAAGACGTTCGTTGTGTTTTGGAGCTAATTTACAGGAACAATGGCGTTCTTGGTCTAACCCTAATGGGGAAATGCGTCTACCTGGGAGAAGAGAACGGCGTCGGAGATGGACGCGGAGAACTTCGCTCCTTTGGTTGGCTCGGAGACGCCCGGGGACCCACGACTGGCGATGAAGCTTCGGGGGCCGGTGAGGAAGCCGAGGTGGTGGCACGAGGAAGACAAAGGGCGCGAGGAAGATGAAGGTCGCGAGGAGGCCGAAGTGGGGGTAGGTGATGGTTCCCCCACTTCCCGTGCGGTTATTTAAAGAGCCAGAACGGGAATCGAGGTGGGCAAAGCGGGAATCGAGGCGACAACTCAAGAATCTGCAATGATGGCGCCTGGATTTTTGGATAAGTAAATATGAAGCAAAAGATCTGTTGGGTGGTTACGACATTAAAACCCCAGAATTAAAGGGATAATGTGATGTCATCAAAGATTACTTGGTGGGTAAACAAATTCATGATGCATGGTGGCTTATCATCCGTCGAAGGGCAAGGATGGTATGAGTCGCCCCAAGTGGGTGGAGATTTATTGGCCTGAATAAACTCAAGACAATCTGGGGCCTAATGTTGGGGATATTACCTACGGTATATCCCGCCCTAGATGGGCCGGGTCATCAGAAGGGCGACTCAACCATTGGTAGTATGGCCCTTGGCCCAGAAGCCGGATGGCGGTTCAACAGATGTGCAGAAGATAGGTTGCCAAGGAGGTTTCCAGTCTTGGAAGGCACAGCGACTTAGAGATAGGAAAACTATGATTTGTAGCATAGCCAGGACTCTTGTAAACCCTAGGGCCTCGACCTGTATATAAAGGAGAGTCCCTAGGAAAGATAGGGGAAGTTAGAAATCATGGAGAGCCAGGTCAGGCAAGTTATGACCTCCTTGTAATCGAAACCATCATCAATCTACACAAAGAAGGACGTAGGCTTTTACCTCCACACGGGGGCCGAACCTGGGTAAATCTGAGTCTCGCTTTCACTCACCCCCTTTGAGTCGCCACCAAGGTGCGATGACTCCATCTTTAAGTCCTTTCATGAGGACATCTGCCGTCACAAAACCACGACAGTGGACTTTCCCGATGATCGGCGAGCCATAGAAAATAATTGGATCTTTAAGACGAAGAGTGACGCGGATGGTAATTTAACCATCTATAAGGTTCGACTTGTCGCTAAGGGTTATCGACAAGTTCAAGGGATTGACCATTATGATAGCTTCTGACCCGTAGCGACACTGAAGTCGGTCCGGATCATTTTAGCAATTTCCGCATTTTATGATTATGAAATCTGGCAAATGGACTTCAAAACGGCATTCCTGAAGGGCTTCCTCAATAAAGAATTGTATATGATACAACCGAAAGGTTTTGTCGATCCTAGCAATGCTAACAAGGTATGCAAGCTCCAGCGCTCCATCTATGGGCTGGTGCAACCATCTCGGAGTTGGAACATTTGCTTTGATGAGGTGATCAAAGCGTCTGGGTTGTACAGACTTATGGAGAAGCCTCTATTTACAAGAAAGTGATGGGAGCTCTGTAGCATTTCTCATATTATATGTGGATGATATATTGTTGATGGGAAATGATATAGAACTATTGGAAATCATAAAGGCCTATTTGAATAAGAGTTTTTCAATGAAGGACCTTGGAGAAGCTGCTTACATACTAGGCATCATGATCTATAGAGATAGATCGGGATGCCTCATAGGTCTTTCACAAAGCACATACCTTGACAAGATATTGAAGAAGTTCAATATGGATAAGGCCAAGAAGGTGTTCTTGCGTGTATTACAAGGTGTGAGGTTGAGTACGACTCAACGCTCGACCACGGCGGAAAATAGAGAAAAGATGAGTATCGTCCCCTATGCTTCAGCCATAGGCTCTATCATGTATGCCATGTTGTGTACCACACCTGATGTGAACCTTGCCATAAGTTTGGTAGGGGGGTACCCGAGTGATCCAGGAGTGGATCACTGGACAGCGGTCAAGAACATCCTTAAGTACCTGAAAATGACTAAATATATGTTTCTCGTTAATGGAGGCACCGAAGAGCTCGTCGTAAAGGGTTACCTTGATGCTAGCTTCGACACAGATCCGGATGACTCCAAGTCACAAACTGGATACGTGTATATTTTGAATAATGGGGCAGTTAGGTGGTGCAGTTATAAGCAAAGCATTGTGGCGGCATCTACATGTGAAGAGGAGTACGTAGTTGCTTCGGAAGCAGCATAGGAAGGAGTCTATATGAAGGAGTTTATCACCGACCTAGGAGTGATTCCAAGTGCGTCGGGCCCGATGGCTCTGTTCTGTGACAACATTGGAGCTTTTGCCATTGCAAACTAGCCCACGTTTCACAAGAAGACCAAGCACATCAAGCGGCGCTTCAAATCCATACGTGGATGCATCCAGGATGGAGATACAGATATTTGTAAAGTACATACGGATCTAAATGTCATAGACCCATTGAATAAACCTCTTCCACGAGCGAAACATGATCAACACCAGAACTCTATGGGTGTTTGATTCATCACAATGTAACTAGATTATTGACTCTAGTGCAAGTGGGAGATTGTTGGAAATATGCCCTAGAGGCAATAATAAAGTGGTTATTATTATATTTCCTAGTTCATGATCATTATTTATTATTCATGATATAATTGTATTAACCGAAAACTTTAATACATGTGTGAATATATAGATCACAATGTGCCCCTGGTTAGCCTCTAGTTGTCTAGCTCGCTGATCAACAGATGATCATGGTTTCCTGATCATGGACATTGGATGTCGTTGATAACGGGATCACACCATTGGGGAATGATGTGATGGACAAGACCCAATCCTAAGCATAGTACTAGATAGTATTGTTTGTCTGCTAAAGCTTTTCTAATGTCAAGTATCATTTCCTTAGATCATGAGATTATGCAACTCCCGAATACCGTAGGAGTGCTTTGGGTGTCTCAAACATCACAACGTAACTGGGTGATTATAAAGGTGAACTACAGGTATCCCCTAAAGTATCTGTTGGGTTGGTACGAATCGAGACTAGGATTTGTCACTCCGTGTGACGGGGAGGTATCTCTGGGCGCACTCGGTTATCCATCATCATACTGAGCTCGATGTGACTAAGGAGTTAGCCATGCGATGATGTGTTACAAAACGTGTAAAGAGACTTGCCGGCAACGAGATTGAACAAGGTATAGGGATACTGACGATCGAATCTCGGGCAACTATCATACCGGTAGACAAAGGGAATTGCATACGGGATTGATTGAATCCCCGACATCGTGGTTCATCCAGTGAGATCATCGTGGAACATGTGGGAATCAACATGAATATCCATACCCCGCTGTTGGTTATTGGCCAGAGAGGTGTCTCGGTCATGTATGCATTCTTCCCGAACCTGTAGGGTCTACACACTTAAGGTTCGAAGATGCTAGGGTTATATGGGAATAGTGTAAGTGGTTACCGAAGGTTGTTCGGAGTCCCAGATGAGATCCCAGACGTTATGAGGAGTTTTGGAATGGTCTGGAGGTAAAGATGCATACATAGGAAGTGATGATTTGATCGTCGGAAGTGTTTCGGGCGTAACCGGTAAGGTACCGGGACCACCAGAAGGGTTCCGGGGTCCACTAGCCCCGCAGGGGTATATGCGCCAAAAGGTGGATGGGAATTAGCACATATGTAGGTTGGTGTGCCACCACTAGCAGCCCAAGGCGCAATAAGAGGGGAGGTGGGCTAACCCTAGGCGTGGTGGGCTTGCCCACCCTAGGGCGCCACTCCCTCCTCCCCTTGGCCGCCACCCCTTTACCCTAGATGGACTACCCCACCCCTTAGGGTTGGAAACCCGAAGGGTGGGAACCCTCCTCCCTCTCCTCCTATATATAATGGAGGGTTTGGGGCTTTTTGGAGACAATCTCTCTCTCTCTCTCTTGGCGCAGCCCTACTCCTCCTCCTCCCCGTCCTCCGTAGTGCTGGGCGAAGCCCTGTCGGAATACCACGCAGCTCCACCGTCACCACACCATCGTGCTGCCGGAGCTCTCCCTCAACCTCTCCTCCCTCCTTGCTGGATCAAGGCGTTGGAGACGTCACCGGGCTTCACGTGTGTTGAACACGGAGGCACAATTGTTCGGTGCATAGATTAGAATCCAATTCGATCTGAATCGTCGCGAGTATGACTCCATCAACCGCGTTCTAGCAACGCTTCGGCTTAGCTATCTTCAAAGGCATGAAGATGCTCTACCCCTTTTCTCGTTGCTTGTTTCTCCATAGATAGATCCTTGTGTGACATAGGATTTTTTTTTAAATTACTACGTTCCCCAACAGAACTCCCATCCGAGGAGGTTGAGGCTCGCCAAATAGTGTGTGGGTCTAAATCTAGGACTATAATTAATGGCGAGCTACATCGGTGGAGTAGTATTGGTGTATTCCAGAGATGTGTCTCTTCCGAAGAGGGGAAATAAATTTTAAGTGAAATTCACACTGGTGATTATGGGCATCACGCCGGCTCAAGGTCTTTCATAGCAAAGGCTTTTCGACATGGATTTTATTGGTTGAAGGCTCATGCAGATGCGGAAGATCTTGTGCACAAATGCGATGGTTGTCAGAAATTTGCACAGCAAGCTCACGCGTCGGCTCAAGAATTACGCATGATCCCAATCACAGTCTGGGGGCTTGATGCGGTTGGACCATTCAAAATGTCACCAGATAAAAGACCCACCTCCTAGTGGCAGTTGATAAGTTCACCAAGTGGGTTGAGGTAGAACCTGTGAGTAATTGCGATGCAGAAATAACGGTGATTTTTTTTAAAACTAATTTATCCCTTGGTCTACCCCCATAGTATTGGGTAACATAGCATAAATTCAAAAAAATTCCTACGCATATTCAGATCTTCCTATGGAGAGACCAGCAACGAGAGAGGGGTGAGTGCGTCTTCATACCTTTGAAGATCGCTAAGCGGAAGCGTTGCTAGAACGTGGTTGATGGAGTCGTACTCGCGGCGATTCAGATCGCGGTGTGATTCCGATCTAGTGTCGAACCACGACACCTCCGCGTTCAACACACGTGCGGCCCGGTGACGTCTCCTGCACCTTGATCCAGCAAGGAGGAGGGAGAGGTTGGGGAAGATCTCCGGCAGCACGACGGCGTGGTGTCGATGGAGAGACGAGGTCTCCCGGCAGGGCTTCGCCAAGCACTTTGGGAGAGGAGGAAGAAGGGGGGAAGGGCTGCGCCGAGGGAGATGAAAAACTGTGTGTCAAACAGCCCCAAAACCCCCACTATATATAGGAGGAGGGGAGGGGGGTACGCCACCCCTAGGGTTCCCACCCTAGGTGGTGCGGCAGCCCAGATGGGAGAGGGGGCGGCCGCCAGGACAGGGAAAGGGGGGCGGCGCCCAAGGTGGGCCTTGGGCCTCCCCTGCGCCTAGGGTTTCCCCTCCCTCCCTCTCTGGTGCGCATGGGCTGGGTGTGGGGGGCGCACCAGCCCACCTAGGGGCTGGTTCCCTCCCGCACTTGGCCCATGTAGCCCTCCGGGGCTTGTGGCCCCTCCCGGTGGGCCTCCGGAACCCTTTCGGTGGTCCCGGCACTTTGCCGGTGGTGCCCGAAAGATTTCCGGCGTCCAAACCCATTCATCCTATATATCAATCTTTACCTCCGGACCATTTAGGAGCTCCTCGTGATGTACGGGATCTCATCCGGGACTCCGAACATCCTTCGGTAACCTCGTATAACAACTCCCTATAACCCTAGCGTCATCGAACCTTAAGTGTGTAGACCCTACGGGTTCGGGAAGCATGCAGACATGACCGAGACGCTCTCCGGCCAATAGCCATCAGCGGGATCTGGATACCCATGGTGGCTCCCACACGTTCCACGATGATCTCATCGGATGAACAACGATGTCAAGGATTCAATCAATCCCGTATACAATTCCCTTTGTCTGTCCGTATAAAACTTGTCGTAGATTCGATCGTAGGTATACCTATACCTTGTTCAATCTCATAACCGGTAAGTCTCTTTACTCGTTCCGTAGCACGTCATCGTGTGACTAACTCCTTAGTCACATTGAGCTCATGATGATGTTCTACCGAGTGGGCCCAGAGATACCTCTCCGTCACGCGGAGTGACAAATCACGATCTCGATTCGTACCAGCCCAACAGACACTTTCAGAGGTACGCGTAGTGCACCTTTATAGTCACCTAGTTACGTTGTGATGTTTGATACACCCAAAGCACTCCTATAGTATCGGGGAGTTGCACAATCTCACGGTCGAAGGAAAAGACACTTGACATTAGAAAAGCTTTTGCATACGAACAATACGATCTAATGCTATGCTTAGGATTGGGTCTCGTCCATCACATCATTCTCCCAATGATATGATCCCGTTATCAATGACATCTAATGCCCATGATCAGGAAACCATGATCATCTATTGATCAACGAGCTAGCCAACTAGAGGCTTGCTAGGGACACACTGTGATCTATTTATTCACACATGTATTACCGTTTCCTGTTAATACAATGATAGCATGAACAATACAAGATTATCATGAACAAGGAAATATGATAATAACCATTTTATTATTGCCTCTAGGGCATATTTCCAACAGTCTCCCACTTGCACTAGAGTCAATAATCTAGTTACATTGTGATGTATCGAACACCCATAGAATTATGGTGTTGATCATGTTTTTCTCGCGAAGGAGGTTTAGTCAACGGGTCTGCAACATTCAGATCCATGTGTACTTTACAAATCTCTATTACTCCACTCTGGACATGGTCCTGGATGGAGTTGTAGCGGCGTTTGATGTGCTTCGTCTTCCGGTGAAACCTGGGCTCCTTGGCTATGGCAATGGCCCCAGTGTTATCACAGAAGTGTGTCATTGGACCCGACGCACTTGGAACCACTCCAAGATCGGTGATGAGCTCCTTCATCCAAATTCCTTCATGAGCTGCTTCTGAAGCAGCTATGTACTCCGCTTCACATGTAGACATTGCCATGACTTCTTGCTTGCTGCTGCACCAGCTCACTGCCGCACCATTCAAAACATATACTTATCCAGTCTATGACTTAGAGTCATCCGGATCTATGTCGAAGCTAGCGTCGACGTAACCCTTTACGAGGAGCTCTTCGTCACCTCCATAAACAAGAAACATTTCCTTAGCCCTCTTCAGGTACTTAAGGATATTCTTGACCACTGTCCAGTATTCCATACCGGGATCACTTTGGTACCTCCCTACCAAACTTATGGCAAGGTTTATATCAGGTCTGGTACACATCATGGCATAAATTAGAGAGCCTACGGCTGAAGCGTAGGGGACATTACTCATCTTCTCTCTATCTGTTGCCGTGGTCGGTGACTGAGTCTTACTCAATCTCATACCTTCCAAAACTGGCAAGAACCCTTTCTTTGAGTTTTCCATATTGAACTTCTTCAATATCTTGTCAAGGTATGTACTTTGCGAAAGACCTATGAGGCGTCTCGATCCATCTCTATAGACCTTGATGCCTAATATGTATGCAGCTTCTCCAAGGTCCTTCATTGAAAACCTCTTGTTCAAATAGGCCTTTATGCTCTCCAACATCTCTATATTATTCACCACCAATAAAATGTCATCCACATACAGTATGAGGAAGGCTACAGAGCTCCCACTCACTTTCTTGTACAGACAGGCTTCTCCGTAAACCTGTATGAACCCAAACGCTTTAATCACCTCATTAAAGCGAATGTTCCAACTCCGAGATGCTTGCATCAGCCCATAGATGGAGCGCTGGAGCTTGCACACTTTGTTAGCACTCTTAGGGTCGACAAAACCTTCTGGTTGCATCATATACAACTCTTCTTTAACGTTCCCATTAAGGAACGCTGCTTTGAAGTCCATTTGCCAAATATCATAATCATAAAAGGCGGCAATTGCTAACATGATTCGGACTGACTTCAGCTTCGCTACGGGAGAGAAAGTCTCTTCGTAGTCAATTCCTTGAATTTGTTGAAAACCCTTTGCGACAAGTCAAGCTTTATAAACGGTTACATTACCGTTTGCATCCGTCTTCTTCTTGAAGATCCATTTATTTTCTATGGCTCGCCTGTCATCGGGCAAGTCCACCAATGTCCATACTTTGTTTTCATACATGGATCATATCTCGGATTTCATAGCTCAAGCCATTTGTTGGAATCCGGGCCCGCCATTGCTTCTTCATAGTTCGAAGGTTCACCGTTGTCCAACAACATGATTTCCATCACAGGGTTGTCGTACCATTCTGGTGCGGAGCGTACCCTTGTGGACCTTCACGGTTTAGTAATAACTTGATCCGAAGCTTCATGATCATTATCATTAACTTCCTCTTTAGTTGGTGCAGGCGCCACAGGAACAATTTCCCGTGCTGCGCTACTTTCCTGTTCGAGAGGGGGTGTAATTACCTCATCAAGTTCTACTTTCCTCCCACCTACTTCTTTCGAGAGAAACACTTTCTCTAGAAAGGATCCGTTCTAGGCAACAAAGGTTTTACCTTCGGATCTAAGATAGAAGGTATACCCAATAGTTTCCTTAGGGTATCCTATGAATACGCATTTCTCCTCTTTGGGTTCGAGCTTTTCTGGTTGAAGTTTTTTCACATAAGCATCGCAGCCCCAAACTTTAAGAAACGACAACTTAGGTTTCTTGCCAAACCATCGTTCATACGGTGTCGTCTCAACAGATTTAGACGGTGCCCTATTTAAAGTGAATGCTGCAGTTTCAAATGCGTATCCCCAAAATGCTAGCGGTAAGTCGGTAAGAGACATCATAGATCGTACCATACCTAATCAAGTGCGATTACGACGTTTAGACACTCCGTTGCATTGCGGTGTGCCAGGCGGCGTCAGTTGTGAAACGATTCCACACTTCCTTAGGTGTGTGCCAAACTCGTGACTCAAATATTCTCCTCCACGATCAGATCGTAGACACTTAATTTTTCTGTCACGTTGATTCTCAACCTCACTCTGAAATTCCTTGATCTTTTCAAACGTCTCAGATTTGTGCTTCATCAAGTAGATATACCCATACCTACTCAAATCATCGGTGAGAGTGAGAACATAACGGTAGCCATCGCGAGCTTCAACGTCCATTGGACCACACACATCAGTATGTATTATTTCAAATTAGTCAGTTTCTCTCTCCATTATTCCTAAGAATGGAGTCTTAGTCATCTTGCCCATGAGGCACGGTTCGCATGTGTCAAATGATTCAAAGTCAAGAGACTCTAATAGTCCATCGGTATGGAGCTTCTTCACGCGCTTAACACCGATATGACCAATGCGGCAGTGCCACAAGTATGTGGGACTATCATTATCAACTTTACATCTTTTGGTACTCACAGTATGAATAAGCGTAACATCACGATCGAGATTCATCAAGAATAAACCATTCACCAGCAGAGCATGACCATAAAACATATCACTCATATAAATAGAACAACCATTATTCTCTGACTTAAATGAGTAGCCGTCTCGCATTAAGCATGATCCTGATACAATATTCATGCTCAAAGTTGGTACTAAATAACAATAATTATGGTTTAAAACTAATCTCGATGGTAGATGTAGAGGTAGCGTGCCGACGGCGATCACATCGACCTTGGAGCCATGCCCGACGCGCATCATCACCTCGTCCTTGGCCAGTCTCCACTTATTCCGCAGTTCCTGCTTTGTGTTGCAAATGTGAGCAACAACACCGGTATCAAATACCCAGGAGCTACTACGAGCGCTGGTAAGGTACACATCAGTAACATGTATATCACATATAAATTTAAAGTTGCCGGCCTTCTTGTCCGCGAAGTATTTGGGGCAGTTCCGCTTCCAGTGACCTTTTCCCTTGCAATAGAAGCACTCAGTCTCAGGCTTGGGTCCATTCTTTTTCTTCTTCCCGGCATCTGGTTTACCGGGCGCGGCAACGGCTTTGCCGTCTTTTTTGAAGTTCTTCTTACCCTTGCCCTTCTTGAAACTAGTGGTCTTGTTGACCATCAACACTTGATGCTCTTTCTTGATTTCTACTTCTGCAGACTTGAGCATCGAGTACAACTCGGGAATGGTCTTATCCTTCCCTTGCATGTTGTAGTTCAGCACAAAACCTTTGTAGCTTGGTGGGAGAGACTGCAGGATTCTGTCAATTATAGCATCATCCGGAAGTTCGAGTCCAAGTGAAGTCAGACGAACGTGTAACCCAGACATTTTGAGTATGTGGTCACTGACAGAATTGTTCTCCTCCATCATACAGCTAAAGAACTTGTCGGAGACTTCATATCTCTCGACACGGGCATGATCTTGAAAAACTAGTTTCCGCTCTTGGAACATCTCATATGCACCGTGTTGCTCAAAACGCCTTTGGAGCCCCGTTTCTAAACTGTATAACATGCCACACCTAACCAGAGAGTAGTCATCACTCCGCGTTTGCCAGACGTTCAGAATGTCCTAGGCTGCTGCGGGAGCGGGAGGGTCACCTAGCGGCGCATCAAGGACATAAGCCTTCTTAGCTGCTTCAAGGATGAGCTTCAAGTTGCGAACCGAGTCCGCATAGTTGCTACCATCATCTTTCAGCTTGTTTTTCTCTAGGAATGCATTGAAATTGAGGTTGATGTTGGCCATCTACAATATTTATAAAGACAATTTTTTACACTAAGTTCATGACAATTATGTTCATTTAATCAAATTAAGTATGACTAACCCGTGTCCGATCATCACGTGAGACGGACTAGTCACCATGGTGAGCAACTTCATGCTGATCGTATTCAACCATACGACTCATGTTCGACCTTTCGGTCTCTTGTATTCGAGGTCATCTATGTACATGCTAAGCTCGTCGAGTCAACCTAGGTGTTTCGCGTGTGTAAATCTGGCTTACATCCATTGTATGCAAACGTTAGAATCTATCACACCCCATCATCACGTGGTGCTTCGAGACAATGATCCTTTGCAACGGTGCACACTTAGGGGAATACGTTCTCGAAATTTTAAGAGGGATCGTCTTATTATGCTACCTTCGTTCTAAGCAATAAGATGAAAAACATGATAAACATCACAATGCAATCATATAGTGACATGATATGGCCATTATCATCTTTGCTCTTCCGATCTCCATTTTCAGGCATCGCATGATCATCGTTTTCACCGGCGTGACACCATGATATCCATCATCATGATCTCCATCATCGTGTGTCCGTGAAGTCGTCACGCCAACTACTACTATCACTACTACTGTAGCTAACCGTTAGCAATGAAGTAAAAGTAGTAAGCACATGGCGTTGCATCTCATACAATAAATCAAGACAACTCCTATGGCTCCTGCCGGTTGTCATACTCATCGACATGCAAGTCGTGAAACCTATTACAATATAATGATCATCTCATACATCATACATGCAGCATCGCAACTTTGGCCATATCACATCACATATCAAACCCTCCAAAAACAAATTAGACGTCCTCTAATTGTTGTTGCAAGTTTTACGTGGCTGATTTGGGTTTCTAGCAAGAACGCTTTCTTACCTACGTGACAGCCACAACGATGATATGCCAAAGCTATTTACCCTTCATAAGGACCCTTTTCATCAAATCCAATCCGACTAGAGTAGGAGAGACACACACCCGCTAGCCACCTTTATGCACGGTGTGCATGTCTGTCGGTGGAACCAGTCTCACGTAAGCGTACGTGTAATGTCGGTCCGGGCCACTTCATCCCACAATACCGCCGGAAAAGAATAAGACTGGTAGCGGCAAGCAATTGACAAATCATCGCCCACAACCTTTTGTGTTCTACTCGTGCATAGAATCTACGCATAGAAAACATGGCTCGGATGCTACTTTGGGTAACGTAGCATAAATTCAAAACATTTCCTACGCATATTCAGATCTTCCTATGGAGATACCAGCAACGAGAGAGGGGTGAGTGCGTCTCCATACCTTTGAAGATCGATAAGCGGAAGCGTTGCTAGAACACGGCTGATGGAGTCGTACACGCGGCGATTCAGATCGCGGTGTGATTCCGATCTAGTGCCGAACCACGGCACCTCCGCGTTCAACACACGTGCAGCCCGGTGACGTCTCCCGCACCTTGATCCAGCAAGGAGGAGGGAGAGGTTGCAGAAGATCTCCGGCAGCACGACAGCGTGGTGTCGATGGAGAGAGGAGGTCTCTCGGCAGGGCTTCGCAAATCACCGTGGGAGAGGAGGAAGAAGGGGGCAGCGCTGCGCCGAGGGAGATGAAAAATTGTGTGTCAAACAGCCCCAAAACCCCCACTATATATAGGAGGAGGGGAGGGGGTGCGCCACCCCTAGGGTTCCCACCCTAGGTGGTGCGGCAGCCCAGATGGGACACGGGGGCGGTGGCCAGGGCAGGGAAAGGGGGGCGGCGCCCTAGGTGGGCCTTGGGCCTCCCCACCCCCTAGGGTTTCCCCTCCCTCCCTCTCTCGTGCGCATGGGCTGGGTGTGGGGGCGCACCATCCCACCTAGGGGCTGGTTCCCTCCCACACTTGGCCCATGTAGCCCTCCAGGGCTTGTGGCCCCTCTCGGTGGGCCTCCGGAACCCTTTCGGTGGTCCCGGCACTTTGCCGGTGGTGCCCAAAACATTTCCGGCGTCCAAACCCATCCATCCTATATATCAATTTTTACCTCCACACCATTTCGGAGCTGCTCATGACGTCCAGGATCTCATCCGGGACTCCAAACATCCTTCGGTAACCTCGTATAGCAATTCCCTATAACCCTAGCGTCTTCGAACCTTAAGTATGTAGATCCTACGGGTTCAGGAAGCATGCAGACATGACCGAGACACTCTCCGACCAATAGCCATCAGCGGGATATGAATACCCATGGTGGCTCCCACACGTTCCACGATGATCTCATCGGATGAACTACGATGTCAAGGATTCAATCAATCCCGTATACAATTCCCTTTGTCCGTCGGTATAGAACTTGTTCGAGATTCGATCGTCGGTATACCTATACCTTGTTCAATCTCGTAACCGGTATGTCTCTTTACTCGTTCCGTAGCACGTCATCGTGTGACTAACTCCTTAGCCACATTGAGCTCATGATGATGTTCTACCCAGTGGGCCCAGAGATTCCTCTCCGTCACGCGGAGTGACATATCCCGATCTCGATTTGTACCAACCTAACAGACACTTTCAGAGGTACCCGTAGTGCACCTTTATAGTCACCCAGTTACGTTGTGACGTTTGATACACCCAAAGCACTCCTATAGTATCCGGTAGTTGCACAATCTCACGGTCGAAGGAAAAGACACTTGACATTAGAAAAGCTTTAGCATACGAACAATACGATCTAGTGCTATGCTTAGGATTGGGTCTCGTCCATCACATCATTCTCCCAATGATGTGATCTCATTATCAATGACATCTAATGCCCATGATCAGGAAACCATGATCATCTATTGATCAATGAGCTAGCCAACTAGAGGCTTACTAGGGACACATTGTGATCTATTTATTCACACATGTATTACCGTTTCCTGTTAATACAATTATAGCATGAAAAATAGATGATTATCACGAACAAGGAAATATGATAATAACCATTTTATTATTACCTCTAGGGCATATTTCCAAGACATAGTATTATCATATATAATGGTACTTATTTATCAAAGGGGGCTATGGAAAAGTTTTGCCAGAAGGAACATATCTGGCTTGATTTAGCGGTTGTGGCGCACCCGCAATCTAACACGCAAGGTGAAAGGGCGAATCAAGAAATTTTGCGAGGGATTAAACCCCGGCTTATGGCCCCGTTGACATGAACTCCAGGATATTGGGTGGAGGAGCTTACTTCAGTTCTTTGGAGCATTAATACTACTCAAAACAGATCCACTGGGTATACGCCTTTCTTCCTCGTCAATGGTGCTGAGGCGGTACTCCCAAGCGAAATTTGACACGACTCTCCTAGAGTTTCCACTTATATTGAGGCCGACAATAAAGAAGCAAGGCAAGATTCTTTGGATGCTTTGGTGGAGGAGCGAGACTTAGCGGTAGCTAGGTCAGCAATATACCAACAAGACCTGCGTCACTACCACAACCGTAGGGTTAAAAGCCGAACCTTTCAGGAAGGCGACTTGGTGCTATGACTCATCCAATATCAAACAAGGGTGGATAAAGTTTCACCACCCTGGGAAGGACCATTTATTATCAGCAAGAATCTCAACAACTGTTCATATTACTTGATTGATTTATGACCCGGTAAGAACAACATTGAAGCACAGACAACTCGCCCTTGGAACATTGCTCATCTATGACCTTATTATACATAGAGCTACCGGCTCATTATCCCGTGTAAAACCTCTATGATATTTTGAATTCAATAAAGCTCACCTTCTCGCCAAAAAATTAAGTGTGAGCCTTTGTCATTTACATTACATGGGGGATTACAAGACAAAATCATCGTGATCCATAAGAATTAAGTCGACTTATCTGGGGACTACATGTCTCCAGGTTGTTTAGTAGTAATAGCATTGTCTTATGTAATCATATGCTAGGCCTTTCTATTGATCACAGATCACTTGAGGGCTTCTAACTTATCGAGTTTAGCTTCCTTACCCGCTTGATCGGCAAAGATGCCACAAAATGGTTAAATCTGCCGGTATGCTTTGGCGACTCCGAAGAAGGTGACTCCATGTACTATTGACTAATCAATCCATTATGGACCCTGAATTAGCAAGGTTAAAACATGGGTATGTCATGTGAGAGCCGGCATATTGAGAGCGAGGATAAGATATGGGTTATTATGCCCGCTTCATTGAAGCAAGACTAGAACTTCTAAAGCTAGTCTATTTAACTACGTCTCACTGATCCGGATTTTATCGGTCTCATCACTTAAGATTGATAGACATAAATATCATCTCTCTTCAATAAGTAAGGGGGATATAATATGAGTGGCGATGGATCAATTTGAAGGAAAACGTATTCAGAACATACACACGTTATCTGGCTCATATGTTACAAGGCATTCCAGGCCCAGTTGATGGAAACTTAAAGTTTTTAGAAAATTCAAGAATAAGCTTTGTCTTGGTCTTTGGCTCGGTATATCTTTGACTGGTCTTCTGCTTGAAGCTCTAGCTCTACTATTTGAAGGTCATCCAAATTCCAGTTACAATGAGCCAATTATTCGAACATGGCTTCCTCATTAAAGATTGGTGATGGATCGACGTGAGGAGCAAAGGTTTTCTTGTGACGATGAGGAGTCAGACCAACTGATTTAAACTGAGGTGGTTGAATCTTAGCATTGTTTGAGTCATAGGCAGGATGATAACTCTTCAAAGGCATGCCACTTACAAGCTGGCTAGCCAATTTTGGGGCTCCTGAGACGCTCTGACGATAGTAAGCGTCTTCGAAAGGTGAGCCATGAGCCTTTCATTCTGGGAATCCTTTCATCATTTCTGCCAGGTCGAGTTCAAATGAGTAAGCCAGAGCACGACTTAAAGAATAAGTGGCTCCAGCCCGGGCGACTGATCTTTTTAGCTCCTGATCTATTTTGGAATCGTAGAAAGGAAGGCCAGGGCATGTTTTATAAGAGTGACCGGCTCTTCATTCCCAGCAACAACCTTTATGGTGCACAATCTCCTTGTATACAGCTCTTCAGTGAAAACGTACACGACTTTAAGCTTCAACAAGTAGTTATCCTGAAGGTCACGTGTATGAGGACCTGCAAAAGAACGAAAACACATGAAAGCTCCATAATATTGACTGTTGGCACGCAAAATGTTGAAAAGATCCACAAGCACTCATGAAAGATAGCATGAGTCATCTAATCAATATGCTTTTTATGCTTGGACAACTCTCCACAGACTATTTTCAACCTGTTTTCAGCATCAGTGGAGCATTTTATCAAGGCGGCTTTTTCGTTCTCAAAGGACTCCGTTTCTGCCATTAAGCCAACCTTCATTTTCTCGGTTTGCTCCAAAGATATACGAAGCTTTTCTTGAAGCTCCGCTCGGGTGAGTTTACCCAGTTCAAGAGCTTTGGTCAAATCTGAGATTTTTCATTCAGCGGACTCCAGATTTTCCTGCAGAAAAGGATGGGATGACAATTATTATAACAAATCCCAAGAAAACTTCATGTAATATGCTTGGCACTTGGGGCAAATGGATATCAATTTTTAGTTTACATAATGAATAAAATACCCGACTTATCTCAAGGAGATGAGCCGGCCCTTGGGGGCTATAGGCCGAGTTCAAAATTTCAAGTAAATTATGAACACATGACTTATCTCAAGGAGATGAGCCGGCTCTTAGGGGCTACATGCCGAGTTCAAAATTTCAAGTAAGTTATAAAGACCCAACTCATCTCAAGGAGATGAACCGGCCCTTGGGGGCTATAAGAGAATATGGGCATATGAGGTGCATATCTTACCTCACACTTCATCTTTATTGTACTCACAAGGCAAGCTTCCATTTGACGTCTTGAAGAAAGACGCTCAAGATAACCAACATATAGTTCTTGAACACCAAGAGGAAGAGATTGAAGTTTAGCTTTCCTCTTATCAAATGGGGTGGTTCCTTCTTTCGTGGGTTGCTTTGTCAAAATGTTAGTCGGTCGAGGACCAGCATAGTCTGACCCAAGGATAACCACGTCTGCAACAGTATCACAAGGGACATCCTCGAAAGGAGGATTAGAGATTGTCGGGTCATCTTCGACACCCGAAGAGGAAGTAATATCTTTCTCAACCTCAGGCTGAGGTAGATCAGCAGGAACCTCCTGATAATTTTCACATTGCCCGGTGCTTGCAGAATCCGCCGTATCTAAATCCTCCGGCTCAAGAGTAATAGAAGAGTTTCCAACTTTCCGTGTCTTGGCCCTAGCTCTATAAAACAAGAAGACAGAGTTAAGTTTAAAGAAAAAACTATATAGGCAAGCATATATCACCAAAAGTGAGGGAACTTACCCTTGCTAAATAATGAAAGGTGACAGCTTTGCGGAAGAAGAGTCGCCAGACGAAGGAAGTGATTCGTGATAATCCAAATCAACACAATTGAGGGGTTGTTTAAGAAGACCAACCTGTGTAAGAGAAAGCGTGGGACTTTGTGGCACCTTGTCTTGGAGTTGTCGCAAAGAGGATTGTTCATATATATCGGTCAAGGGAGACTCATTTTGAGATGTTGAGGTGGTGACATCCACTTTCCTTCTCTTCTTAATAGAGGCAACCTTTGTTTTACTAGTTGGGACTATTCAGTTCTTCTTCCAAAACAAAGAAGAAGCCTGCAAAATTTGAGCAGAACAAACAAAGGTGCTCAGAAAATTGAAGGAAGTACTATGAAGGTACTCAGATGATGAGTTAGGAGCCTTACCAGAGGAGCCGGGTTGAGAGCATTAAAGGGCTCCAAGAGAACTTGATCACAGACAGCTTGGGTTTCCCCAAGTAATTTCTTCACAACTTTATTTATATCGTCTTTTGTCAAAAAAATTGTGGTATACCTTTGAGGGTCATTCTCACGACCAGAGTACTTGCACATGAGAGAACTTCGGCGACTCAATGGAAAGATCATCAAAGATACCCAGCAACTGGTCAAATCTACTCCGATCGGACCCTGATATTTGAGAGCCGCCAATTTTTGGAAGACAAGGGCGAATTTTTCACGCTCCTCCCGAGAAATGTAGCTAGGAAGTTCGAAATCCACTAGAAGGCGAGTTGGTTTGTTACCCAGCAGGGGATTTTCAGTCCCTGGAGCAGTATTTTTACAATAACCAAGTTTTCTTCCACCCTTTACGATGGCTCGGTAAAGCTGCAGAAGGGAAAACACCATTTCTATGTCTTTGAATCGAGATTCCACCCAATTCCTGGCTAAGCCCGTCTGTGCACTTAGTTTGGCGGTTTGAATAGATAAGTTCCCAAAAAAAGTGGAACGGTGGGTTCCATCTGCAAATATACCTCACACAATACTTGGAGTTGGCAAAGATTTGATATGGATTTGGGTGCCAAGTCCGGTGGACGAAGGTCGAAAGAATAAAGTACATCTTGAAAGAATTTTGACCCGGGAGGAGAGAAGCCCCTAAAAAGATGATCCACGAAAACAACAACATCTCCTTCATTAGTGTTTGGCCTTGTTTCTCCCCGAGGAGCTTGCCATACGAGTATTTATTTAGTAGACAATAAACCTTGATTTACATATTCCTGAAGTAGATTTTTTGAAACTTGCGGAGGCACACAATTACAGGTAGAAGTCTTTGACATAATGACTTTCCTGGACATTAGTAGCAAGATTACAAACAATTATCCATGTTATGAGCAAAGATCGAACATCACAAAGGGAGGAAGTGCTATAATTATTCATATGTCGGGTTAAAGTAATCTAGAAGGTAAAGTCGGCAACCTTAGAGGCGCCTCACCAGTGGCCAAATGTTTTTCTTTTACAAAAACCTTACGGAATAGAAGGAAAACAGGTTCCACCAAACTTTGCGACAACCATGGATCTAGAAAAGATTCGGAAAAGGAAAATTATTAAACCTAGGGGCATGACACGGGTAGTCAATCTATATCATGAAGGTTTTTGGGATAAACTAAAACATACTGCAAGGAATAAGAGGCTATTCATGTCTATTATCCTCTTGCGGTGGAAATGAAGAGTTCAAAGCATGAATAAATAGGAGTGTTGATGAACTAATAGAAGGATCCCTCGAGGTCTCCGATGAACCCCAGGGATAATTTAGACGAGGAACTTACGAAAGAAAATAGTCACATACCTCGTCGATCAACGGAGATGTTGAAGCCGCCTGAGCAACACCAAGAAGCAGCTCGTATCAATGGCTAACAACTGTCGAAAGCAAGACAACGGCAATGGTGCGACTGGGTGCTCGGGCTAGAGAAAGAAGATGGGGTGAGAAGGTAAAAGTGAAAAACCAAGGTTTTCACCCATTTTATAATACCCGAAGGGACAAGTGCAAGGCGTGGGAATAGAGGAGTCGCGGTAAAAACATTAACGGGACGACGCCTCGATTTCCGGGACAAGGATGCATGCAGTACTAGTTATGATGATGATGTGATGACATTCACTCTGGCGAGTGAAGTCACGAAATAAAGAGCCGAAAATTATTAGCCGACAGTTAGAGAGATTGCGACCAAGTGGCCCATCACCAGAATACGATGGCTCAAAGACGTACAAGGCAAGAGACGCCGGAGTTTTCCCTGTCTTGGTAAGAAAGATAA
Source organism: Hordeum vulgare subsp. vulgare (assembly GCF_904849725.1). Taxonomy (NCBI): domain Eukaryota; kingdom Viridiplantae; phylum Streptophyta; class Magnoliopsida; order Poales; family Poaceae; genus Hordeum; species Hordeum vulgare. Next base: position 443,757,697 of record NC_058519.1, read on the forward strand.
GGTAGATTTGAAATAGGCCACGGGCATTATTCGACCCGTACTATGTTGTAAACTTGGGGCTTCTACCTATATATAAAGGAGAGCCCTCAAGTCAGAGAGGTCAAGTAAAAAACCCTCGAGAGTTAGGTTAGAGATTCCACACCCTTGTAATCCGATGGAGGCTTTTTACCTCCATCGGAGGAGCCAAACCTGGGTAAATCTGCCTCTCATTTCCCGATCAAACCCTTCGAGTTGCCACGCCATGACAATGGCCTCACCACTAAGTCCGATCACGAGGACATCTGTCGTGACAAAACCACGACAAGCCTCATGATCATCCCGAGGTAGATCTCTCGGACCCTTATGTTGTGCTATTTACTCCTTTCAATTAGTTTTGCCTACAAATCCTAAAACTTTCTTATGAAAGGAGGGAATATGATTATAGCGTGATGTTTTATTCTCGAAAGGATGACAACACTTGATCATATGCATTATGCCTAGCTACGGGAATAGAACAATAGCGCTTGTTGGGAGGCAACCCAATAGTTTTATTAGTTTTTTGCTTTTTTACTTTCCGTTGTAGTGTGTTGAAATGATTATCGCCTCTGTAATGATTGTGTTCTTTTGTTTAAATTAGTGGTTGTGCCAAGTTAAAACTTTAGGATTACTTGTATGATAAGTATTATTGATATAATGCAACAACAGAAACTTTGACATCCAGTGCAGAATTTATCTAATTTTACTGGAATGTCTTTTTAAACTGCCTTTTTACAGAGTATTTCTGTACAAATTACTCTTGTCTTCCTAATTTTTCACAATTTTTGGTGTTACAGAAGTAGAGGTTCATTACAGATTACTACAGATTGTTCTGTTTTAGACAAATTGTGTTTTTTCTTGCATAGTTTGCTTGTTTTGATGTTTCTATGGATTGTGTCGGGGGGGTATAATCCCATGGAGAATTTAGGACAGAATACCTATTATAAAATATTTAAATAACAATCAATTTACAACAATACGTGAGTATTTGTTATGTTGCTGGTACTAACGGATCTCACGAAGATTTGTTGAGTTCTATGTCATTGAAGTTTTCAAGTTATGGGTGTTATCACGATAGACAAGGGAATAAGGAGCATCAAGAGCCTAAGCTTGGGGATTACCAAGGCACCCAAGGTAATATTCTAGGAATACTCAAGTGTCTAAGCTTGGGGATGCCCCGGAAGGAATCCCCTCTTTTGTCTCAATCCATTGTATGTCACTTGAAGCTACATTTTTATTCGTCACATGATATGAGTTTTGCTTGGAGAATCATTTGCTTTATTTTGCTTTTTATTTTTAGTTTGACACAATCATATTTTTCTGTACACACCAACCTGAGAGAGATACACATTTATCATGATTTGTTAGAATACTATTTGTGCTTCACTTATATCTTGCGAGCTAAACAATTGCTCTAGTACTTCACTTGTATATTTTTGAGCACGGTGGCACATGGATTTTATAGAAATATTTGAGCTCTCGTTCTTCACTTATATTTTTTGAGAGTTATTATACAGTAGTGGTAATTTACATGGGTCATAAAGCTAGTCCAAATATAATAAGTATTCAATGTATGATAATTAAAACCATCATGTAGCACATAAAGAAAAATTGTGGGTTGATGATATTGATATGGTAATATGAAAAAGTTGTGAGTGCATAATTGTTGATTCATATAAGTAGAAGTATTAAAAGGTGTTAATCCCTTTTATCTCTGGATATTAAAAAGGCATGGCGAGGATTTGTGAGCATTTCTATTCCTCGTTGAAAGCCAAGTGTTGTTTTGAGTCGGAGTCTCGCGATGGTTAACTCCTCCCAAACCTCTCCCTCGGGGCATGCAACTAGTTCTTTAATTTGTGATGAAACTAATAAAACTTTGAAATAAGTATATGACTTCTTCATGACTAATGTGAAACCATGGACATACACATTCTCACCTCCTCATATTTCGCTAGCCTGCTCGGTACCGTGCATTACCCATTCTCACCTCGAGGATCAATGCAAACTTCACTAGTGCATCCAAACCCCATGGCTTGATATGCTTTGTCACACATAAACCTTCCTTTATCTTCCTCAAAACAGCCACCATACACCTACCTATCATGTCATTTTCATATCCATTCATAGATATGTTGCCATGCAAATTCCATGGTTATATCATATGACTAGTTCATTCACCATCATATTGCTTTGGATGGTCATATAGAGCCGACATAGCATTTGTGGCAAAGCCACCATTCATTTTATTGCTGATACATGTCACTCTAGATCATTGCACATCCTGGTACACTACCGGAGGAATTCATATTGAGGCATATCGAGCTTTGATGAGTTGTAAGTAAATAAAAGTGTGATGATCATCATTATTTGAGCATTATCCCAGTGAGTAAAGGATGATGGAGACTATGATTCCCCCGCAAGGCCGGAAGAAACTCTGGATTAAAAACGAAAATGGGGAGAGAAAATGAGCCCACCATAAAAAATAGATGTTGAAAAAAATGAATCAGAGAAAAAGAGATTAGGGGCGTTGCTACTATTCTTTACCACAATTGTGCTTCAAAGTGGCTCCATGTTCCTCATATAGAAAGTCTCATGATATGTCATTTTCATATAGTAGTGGGAATCATATTATAATTATTTTGAACTTGGCTTGCATATTCCAATGATGGGCTTCCTCAAATGCCCGAGGTCTTCATGAGCAAGAAAGTTTGATGCACACCACACTTAGCTTCATTTGAGCTTTCATACACTTATATCTCTAGTGCATCATTTGCATGGCAATCCCTACTCCTCGCATTGATATCTACCGATGGGCATCTCGATAGCCCATTGGTATGCCTAGTTGATGTGAGCCTATCTTCTCCACTTTTACCCCTTTGATACCTACTACCATATTCTATACCACCTTATGCTATGTCCATGGCTCACATTCATGCATTGTGTGAAGAATAAAAAGTTGATTCGCTTTGAAAAAGTATGATCCAATTGCCTTACTTGGACACTGTGGTGCTTAAAATTTGTATTAATGTGGGACGGAGCCAAGCTTTGCTAATATGAAAGACTAATAGGGGTAAACATTCTTTGAGGACCGTATATTTCAAAATATTGATGATTTTGTTGCTTGTTCTTATAATTATTACTATGTTGATGTTTGCTGATTCATCGTTTCTCAATGAATTACATGCAAATGATGACATAATGGATAGCACGTCACATCAAAAATTATGTTTTTATCATTTACCTACTCAAGGACGAGCAACAATTAAGCTTGGGGATGCTTGATACGTCTCCAACATATCTATAATTTTTGATTGTTCCATGTTGTTATATTATCATCCTAGGATAATCTTTGGGTCATAATTCACAATTTTATATTATTTTTTAGCACTCACGTATTAACCTAATGCCCAGTGCCAGTTGTTGTTTTATGCGTGTTTTTTGCTTTTCAGGTTTTCAGTACCAAATGAAGTCCAATTGCCATGAAACTTTTTTATGATTTTTCTGGACCAAAAGAAGACGTGGAATCTTGAGGAGGAACATGTAGCCACACGAGGTGCTCAAAACGCAACACGGAGCGACCAGGGGGGAGGCCATGCATTGTTGCCTTGGTGCCTTCCTATGGCCCCACTTGTCTTGATTTATGGCATATAAATTCCCAACCATTCCAGAAATCCTAAATACCATCCATAAACACTTTTTACGCCACCACCAGTCTCTGTTCCATGGCGACCCCATCTGGAGCTCCATTCCGGGACCTGATACGTCTCCAACGTATCTATAATTTTTGATGGTTTCATGCTATTATCTTGTCAAACTTTGGATGTTTTGTATGCCTTTTATATCTTCTTTGGGACTAACTTATTAACTCAGTCCCAAGTGCCAGTTCATGTTTTTTCCGTGTTTTTGACCCTTTTTAGAGGACAATTTTAAACGAAGTCCAAACGGAACGAAACTTCCAAAAAGATTTTTTCCGAAACAGAAGAAGATCAGGGAACTTGAGAACCAAGGCAGGGGGCCACCAGGGACCCCACAAGCCCCCTAGCCGCGGCCAGGGGGCCGCGCCTCCCAGGCTTGTGGGCTCCCTAGGCCACCTCTGCCCTAGGTCTTTCGCCTATATATGCCCAAAGTACTTTTCCGCCGCCGCAAGCTTCTGTCTCCGCAAGATCCCATCTGGGGCACGTTCTGGTGCCCTGTCGGAGGGGGATTCAGATACGGATGGCTTCTTCATCAACACCATGACCTCTCCGATGATGCGTGAGTAGTTCACCATAGACCTACGGGTCCATAGCTAGTAGCTAGATGGCTTCTTCTCTGTCTTGGATCTTCAATACAAAGTTCTCCATGATCTTCATCGAGATCTATCTGATGTAATCTTCTTTTGTGGTGTGTTTGTCGAGATCCGATGAATTGTGGATTTATGATGAGATTATCTATGAATCTTATTTTAGTTTCTTCTATTCTCTCTTATGCATGATTTCATATCCTTGTAATTCTCTTCGAGTTGTGGGTTTTGTTTGGCCAGCTTGATCTATGATTCTTGCAATGGGATAAGTGGTTGGTTTTGGGTTCATACCGTGCGATGACTCACCTAGTGACAGAAGGAGTAGCAAGGCACGCATCGTGTTGTTGCCATCAAGGGTAAAAAGATGGGGTTTTCATCATTGGTTTGAGTTTATCCCTCTACATCATGTCATCTTGCTTAAGGCGTTACTCTGTTCACCATAAACTCAATACACTAGATGCATGTTGGATAGCTGTCGATGTGTGGAGTAATAGTAGTAGATGGAGAAAGTATTGGTCTACTTGTCTCGGACGTGATGCCTATATGTATGATCATTGCCTTAGATATCGTCATGACTTTGCGCGGTTCTATCAATTCCTCGACAGTAATTTTTTCACCCACCGTAATATTTGTTATCTTGAGAGAAGCCTCTAGTGAACACTATGGCCCTCGGGTCTACTTCACACCATATTTTCAGCCTTACTCTTTTACTTCGTTGCACTTTCCGCCTTCAGATCTCACTTTGCAATCAATCTTGAAGGGATTGACAACCCCTTTATAGCGTTGGGTGCAAGCTCTTTTGTGTTTGCGCACGTACTCTGGACTTGAGGAGATTTCCTACTAGATTGATACCTTGGTTCTCAAACTGGGGGAAGAACTTACTGCTCCTGTGCTGCATCACCCTTTCCTCTTCAAGGGAAAAAACAACGCAAGAAAGTCTCCGTCAACGTGTCAATTTCTAGCGTTGTTGTTTGAGAAGTAGTAGAAGGATTTCTGGCGCCGTTGCCGGGGAGGATCTAGTCAAGGACTCATCCAAGTAAGTGTCGCAAACTCATCTCTTGCAGTTACTTTTTTGCCTCTCGTTTTCCTCTCCCCCACTTCTGAAAAACAAAAATTTACAAAAAGATTTGCCTTTTTCGTTCGCCCTTTTCTCTCGCTTGCTTTTATTCGCTTGTGTGCTTGCTTGCTTGCTGAAGTCACCATGTCCGAAAACACCAAACTTTGTGACTTCTCGAATACTAATAATAATGATTTTATTAGTACTCCGATTGCTCCCGCCAATAGTGCGGAGTCGTAAAAAATCAATGCCGCTTTGTTGAATCTTGTTATAAAAGAGCCATTCTCCGGCCTTCCTAGTGAAGATGTCGCATCCCATCTTAATACCTTCATTGAGCTTTGCGATATGCAAAAGAAGAAAGATGTGGATAATGATGTGATTAAATTGAAGCTTTTTCCTTTCTTGTTGCGACATCGAGCAAAAGCTTGGTTTTCATCTTTGCCCAAAAATAGTATTGATTCTTGAAATAAGTTCAAAGATGCTTACATATCCAAGTATTTTCCAGCGGCTAAGATTATCTCTCTCCGTGATGATATCATGAATTTTAAGCAACTTGATCATGAACATGTTGCACAATCTTGGGAGAGAATGAAATTGATGATTAGAAATTGTCCCGCTCATGGCTTGAGTCTTTGGATGATTATACAAATCCTCTACGCTGGCTTGAATTTCGTTTCTAGAAATATCTTGGACTCCGCCTCCGGTGGAACGTTCATGGAAATCACGTTAGGAGAAGCCACAAAACTCCTAGACAATATCATGACGAACTACTCTCAGTGGCACACTGAAAGGTCACCAACTAGTAAGAAGGTACATGCTATAGAAGAAATTAACTCGTTGAGTGCTAAGACGGATGAGTTAATTAATTTGGTTGCTAGTAGAAGTGCTCCTTTAGATCCTAATGATATGCCCTTGTCTTCCTTGATTGAGAGTAGCAACGCTAGGTTGGACGTTAATTTTTTTGGTAGGAATAATTTTGGCAACAACAATGCTTTTAGAGGAAATTATGTTCCTAGGACTTTTCGTAGTAACCCCTCTAATAACTTTGTCAACTCCTACAACAATACTCATGGAAATCACAATAGATTACCCTCTGATCTAGAGAGTAATATCAAAGAGTTTAATAACTCACAAAAGATTTTCAATGCATCCATAGAGGAAAAACTACTCAAAATTGACGATTTGGCTAGGAGCGTTGATAGAATGTCTAGTGATATTGATGCTTTGGAAGTTAGATGTACTCCTCCCAAGATCAACATGGATGAAACATTGAAATCTATGCATGTTTCCATGAGTGAGAGCAAAGAAAGAACCGCCCAAATTCGTGCTAGACATGAATGGCTTAAAAAGGCGTGTTCTCGTGATAAGAATCATGAAGATCTTAAAGTGCTTGGTGTGACTCCCATTGAATCTTTGTTTTTTTGTGTCAAATCTAATGATGATGGGGCTGGATATGAATCCACTTTGGTTGAAAAACGCACCAATGATTCGGAGTCCATCTATGTTGATGCTAGAAGCATTGAAAGTGGAGTAGAAGATATTAAAACTTTGAGTAGTAATGAAATTACTACCTTGTATTTCAATGAATTCAATTATGATAGTTGCTCCTTGATTGAATGCATTTCCTTGATGCAATCCATGCTAAACTCTCCACATGCTTATAGCCAAAACAAGGCCTTTACCGATCATATCGTCGAAGCTATGATAAAATATCTTGAAGAGAAACTTGAATTGGAAGTCTCTATCCCTAGAAAGCTTCATGATGAGTGGGAACCTACTATCAAGATCAAAATAGAAAACAATGAATGCAATGCTTTGTGTGATTTGGGTGCTAGTGTTTTCGCGATTCCAAAGTCTTTATGTGATGTTCTGGGTTTTAATGAGATTGAAGATTGTTCTCTTAATTTGCATCTTGCGGATTCTACTGTCAAGAAACCTATGGGAAGGATAAATGATGTTCTTATTATTGCAAATAGGAACTATGTACCCGTGGATTTCATTGTGCTTGACATTGATTGCAATCCTACATGCCCTATTATTCTTGGTAGACCTTTCCTAAGGACTATTGGTGCTATCATCGATATGATGGAAGGGAATATTATATTTCAATTTCCTTTAAAGAAGGGTATGGAGCATTTTCCTAGAAAGAAAATAAGATTTCCTTATGAATCCATGATGAGGGCTACTTATGGTTTGAGCACCAAAGACGACGATACGTGATTCCATCACCTTATAACTAGCTAAGGGCGTTAAACAATAGCACTTGTTGGGAGGCAACCCAATGAATTTATCTTTTTATTTCTGTTTTGTTGCATCCACACCATCATAATTCTGTTATGATAGTGTCTTTTGTGTTTCTTTTTGTGTTTGAGCCAAGCAAAACCTTTATGACTAGTCTTGGTGATGGTTGTTTGATCCTGCTGGAAAAAGACAGAAACTTTTCGCTCATGAGATTATTTTTCATTTTTATTCAGAAAGAGCTTTTGAGTTGATTATTTTTTATGATGGTTTATATGCCTTTTGCCTAGGTAGTCGTAATTTTTCAGAATTTATGAGGTACCTGAAGTATACAAAGTATACAGATTGCTACAGACTGGTCTGTTTTTGTTGAGTTGGTTGCTTGTTTTGATGAAACTATGGATAGTATCGGGGGGTATTAGCCATGGAAAAGTGAGAATACAGTAATCTAACACCAATATAAATAGAAATCAAGATTGCTATAGTACCTAAAGAGGTGGTAGTTTGTTTTCTTGTGCTAATGATATCACGGGTTTCTGTTTAAGTTTTGTGTTGTGAACTTTTCAAGTTTTGGGTGATGTTCTCATGGACAAAGAGATAAGGAGTGGAAAGATCTCAAGCTTGGGTATGCCCAAGGCATCCCAAGCGAATTCGAGGACACTAAAAAGCCTAAGCTTGGGGATGCCCCAGGAAGGCATCCCCTCTTTCGTCTTCAATCCATCGGTAACATTACTTGGAGCTATATTTTTATTAACCACATGATATGTGTTTTTCTTGGAGCGTCTTGTATCGTAGGAGTCTTTTCATTTTGTTGTGTCACAATCATCCTTGCTGCACACCTTTTGAGAGATACATGCACTCATCGTGATTTTGCTAGAATGCTCATCGTGCTTCACTTATATCTTTTGAGCTAGATAATTTTGCTCTATGTGCTTCAGTTAGATCTTTTAGAGCACAGTGGTGCGTGACTTGGTAGTTGGCTAGTGCTATGAAAGTAGTCCCAAAGGTGATAGTTACCCAAAGAGGATACAAAAAAAAACTCCATCTTCATGTCCATTGAGTAGAAAGAGAAGTTTTGATTCCTCTCAATTAGTTTTGAGACGTGGATTTGGTAATATTAAGAGTTATGTTAGTAGGGTGTTGTGAATCTAGAAATACTTGTGTTGAAGTTAGTGATTCCCGTAGCATGCATGTAAGGTGAACCGCTATGTTAGGAAGTCGGAACATTATTAATCTACTGATTGTCATCCTTTGTGTTGCGGTCGGGATCGCGCGATGGTTAACACCTACCAACCCTTCCCCTAGGAGTATGCATTTAGCACTTTGTTTCGCTTACTAATAAAAACTTCCACAACAAGTATGTGAGTTCTTCATGACTAATGTGAGTCCATGGTATAGATGCACTTTCACCTTCCACCATTGCTAGCCTCTCTAGTGCCGCGCAATTTTCGCTGGTACACAAACCCACCATATGCCTTCCTCAAAACAGCCACCATACCTACCTACTATGGCATTTTCATAGCCATTCTGAGATATATTGCCATGCAACTCCCACCGTTCCATCTCATGACTTGTGCCGTCACTCTCATATTGCCATTGCATGATCGTAAGATAGCTAGCGAGATGTTTCAACGTCATACGCCAAGCTAGATTGTTGCACATCCCGGTACACGGCCAGAGGCATTTCCTATAGAGTCATCATCGTTCTGAGCTTTGATGAAAAAGAGATATATCCTGTTACTATTAGTGCTAGCCTTCCAGAGCATGAAGAAAACAAATTATTGAAAACTCTGAGGAAGCACCGTACTGCTATTGGATATACTCTTGATGATCTTAAAGGCATTAGTCCCACTCTACGCGAGCACAAAATTAAAACTGATCCTTATTCCAAACTAGTTGCTGATCATCAACGGAGATTAAATCCTAAGATGTAATAGGTAGTAAGAAAAGAAATACTAAAGCTCCTGGAAGCATGTATTATCTATCCTGTTGCTCATAGTGATTGGGTAAGTCGGGTGCATTGCGGCCCTAAGAAGGGAGGTATTACCCTTATCCCTAATGATAAAGATGAATTGATCCCACAGAGGATTATTACTGGCTATAGAATGGTGATAGATTTTAGGAAATTGAATAAGGCCACTAGGAAAGATCATTACCCTTTGCCAAATGCTAGAAAGATTGTCCAAACACACACACTTCTGCTTTCTAGATGGTTATTCTGGTTTCTCCCAAATACCTGTTGCACAATCTGATCAGGAGAAATCCACTTTTACCTGCCCTTTCGGTACCTTTGCTTATAGACGTATGCCTTTTGGCTTATGTAATACACCTGCTACCTTTCAAAGATGTATGATGGCTATATTCTCTGACTTTTGTGAAAAGATTGTTGAGGTTTTCATGGATGACTTCTCCGTTTACGGGTATTATTTTGATGATTGCCTCAGCAACCTTGATCGAGTTTTGCAGAGATATAAAGATACCAACCTTGTCTTGAATTGGGAGAAGTTCCACTTTATGGTTAATGAAGGCATCGTCTTAGGACATAAAATTTCTGAAAGAGGTATTGAAGTCGATAAGGCTAAGGTTGATGCGATCGAGAAAAAGCCATGTCCCATAGATATCAAAGGTATAAGAAGGTTCCTTGGTCATGCTGGTTTCTATAGAAGGTTCATTAAGGACTTTTCTGAGTTTTCTAGGCCTCTTACCAATCTCTTGCAAAAGGATATTCTTTTGTTTTTGACGAAATACTTAAGAGGGCCTTGATAACTGCACCTATCGTTCAACCACCTGATTGGAACTTACCATTTGAAATTATGTGTGATGCTAGTGATTATGTTGTTGGTGATGTTCTAGGTCAAAGAGTTGATAAGAAGTTGAATGTTATTCACTATGCTAGTAAAACCCTAGACAGTTCCCAAAGAAACTATGCTACTACGGAAAAGGAATTTTTAGCAGTCGTGTTTGCATGTGAAAAGTTCAGGTCTTACATTGTTGATTCCAAGGTGACTATTCACACTAATCATGCTGCTATTAAGTATCTTATGGAAAAGAAAGATGCTAAACCTAGACTTATCATATGGGTCCCCTTGCTAAAAGAATTTGATTTGCATGTTGTTGATAGGAAGGATGCTGAGAACCCCGTAGCAGATAACTTGTCTAGGTTGGAGAATGTTCTTGATGACCCACAACCTATTGATGATAGCTTTCCTGATGAGCAACTGAATGTCATCAATACTTCTCGTAGTACACCGTGGTATGCTGATTATGAAAATTATATCGTTGCAAATATATACCAACTAGTTTCACATACCAGCAAAAGAAGAAATTCTTCTTTGATTTGAGACATAACTTTTGGGATGATCCTCACCTTTATAAGGAAGGAGTAGATGGAGTTATTAGACGTTGTGTACCTGAGCATGAACAGGGACAGATCCTAGAGAAGTGTCACTCCGAGTCTTACGGAGGACACCATGCGGGAGACAGAACTTCACATAAGGTATTGCAATCAGGTTTCTATTGGCCCACTCTCTTCAAGGATGCCCGTAAGTTTGTCTTGTCTTGTGACGAATGTCAAAGAATAGGTAATATTAGTAAGCGTCAGGAAATGCCTATGAATTACTCACTTGTCATTGATCCATTTGATGTTTGGAGTTTGGATTATATGGGACCTTTTCCAAAATCCAACGGGTATACTCATATCCTAGTTGTTGTTGATTATGTTACTAAGTGGGTAGAAGCTATCCCAACTAGTAGTACTGATCACAACACCTCTATTAGGATGCTTAAAGAAGTTATCTTCCCTAGATTTGCAGTCCCTAGATATTTGATGACTGATGGTGGTTCACATTTCATTCATGGTGCTTTTTCGTAAAACGCTTGCTAAGTATGATGTCAACCATATAATTGCATCGCCCTATCATCCTCACTCCAGTGGTCAAGTAGAGCTAAGTAATAGAGAGATTAAACTAATTCTCCAAAAGACTGTTAATAGGTCTAGAAAGAATTGGTCCAAGAAGCTTGATGATGCACTGTGGGCTTCTAGAACTGCTTATAAGAATCCCATGGGCATGTCTCCGTACAAGATGGTTTACGGTAAAGCATGTCATTTACCTCTTGAGCAAGAACATAACGCTTATTGGGCAATCAAAGAGCTCAACTTTGATTTCAAACTTGCTGGTGAGAAGAGGTTATTTGACATTAGCTCACTCGATGAATGGAGAACTCAAGCATATCAAAATGCCAAGTTGTTCAAAGAAAAAGTTAAGAGGTGTCATGATAAAAGGATACAGAAGCGTGAGTTCAATGTAGGTGATTATGTCTTCCTGTACAATTCTCGTTTAAGATTTTTTGCAGGCAAGCTTCTCTCTAAATGGGAAGGTCCTTACATTGTTGAGGAAGTATATCGTTCTGGTGCCATCAAGATCAACAACACGGAAGGTAATTTTCTGAGAGTTGTAAATGGGCAAAGAATCAAGCATTATATCTTAGGTACTCCCGTAAATGTTGAAAGCAATATCATTAATACCGTAACTCCGGAGGAGTACATAAGAAATTTTTATCAGCCTATTTCAGACTCTGAAAATGAAGAGGTATGTGATTAGGTAAGTAAACCGACTCCAAAACTTTTCCAGTAGCAATTTTCCTCCGTTTTGGAATTTTTAGAAAAATAGAAAATTTTAAAGTAGTCCAGAAAGCGCACGAGGAGGCGACAAGCCTGCCAGGCCCGACCTACCCCCCTGGCCGGGCCTGGGTGGCTTGTGGGCACCTTGTGTGGCTCCCGGACTCCGTTTTCTTGCGGAGTACTCCTTTTGGTCGGGAAAATTCATTATATATTCTCCCGGAAGGTCTGACCCTTGTATCATGCAAATGTCCTCTGTTTTCGTTTCAACCTTATGTGCAGACAGATCTAGATCGCTATGACGTTCCCAAAAGTTCCGAAGGACAAGTTCTTCAAGAAGGTCATGAATCCCTACCTCGCGGGAGTGCTGCAACACCCTCAATCTATCGAGATGCATGAGGGGGATCAGTCATAGAGGGCCTCTTCATCAACCTTGGTGCCCTCATGCTGATGTGTGAGTAGTTCACCGCAGACCTACATGTTAGTAGTTAGTATCTAGACGATCATCGCATCTTCGCTTTGATCTATCCAATGTAATCCTTTTGTATGGTGTGTTTGTTGGGATCCAATGAATTGTGGGTTTATGTTCAGATTATTCATGAAAAGTATTTGAATCTTCTATGACTTTTATGATTCTTATTTGCATGATCATCATAGATTCATAAATCTATTCGATCTGTTGAACTGCTTTGGCCAAGTAGTTTGATATTTCTTCACTGGTAGGTGTGTGTTGTAGTGGGTTCAACCTAGCGAGTTTCTATATCCAGTGATAGAAAGGGGACAAGTTGTGTCTTTCTATTGCTGCCACTAAGGATAAAACAATGAGGTTTATTCATATTGGTTGAGTTTACTTTGTCAACACCATGTCATCGTTCTCCAAGAATTACTCTATTTTACTTAATACTCTAGATGCATGCTAGATAGAGGTCGATGGGTCGAGTAATAGTAGTAGGTGCACACAGGAGTCGGCCTATTTTCTTATGGACACGATGCCTATATATACATGATCATTACCGCGAAAATCGCATAACTATCCGATGTTCTATCAATTGCCATATAGTAATTTGTTTACCCACCATATGTTGCTTTCATGAGAGATGCAAGTAGAGAACACTATGCCCCTCGGGTCTATTCAGTTATATATTTAGAAAGCTTATCATTTCCTCGCTATTATTATTTGCCTTTTATTTTATTTTGCAAGTCACAACTATCTAATTATCTACACACCTCATTCACTTGCAAATAAGGAGATCAAGGGATTTTCAACCCTCTTGCCCGCGTTGGGTGCAAGTTGATTGCTCTTTTGTGTGCATTCGTTGAAGATAGTTTAGCATTGATATTCCTATTGGTTTGATAAACCTTGGTTTTTTAACCAAAGGAAATACTTACCCGCATTATGTTGCGATAACCCGTTCCACTTCACGGAAAACCTAACGCAGATCACAAGTATAAGGAGGGAGCACACATCAGGGCGCGCCCACGGGAGTGGACGCGCCGAGCTGTGTGATGGCTCCTCCTGGTGTCTACCGATTCCTTCTCTGGCCTATAAATTCCAATATATATCCAAAACCCTAGGAAGCCTCCCGAAACACTTTTTCCCCTGCCGCAAGTCTCTGTTCCGCCGTGTGCCCATCTAGAGTCATGTTCGATGCCCTCTCGGAGGGGGGATCGACCACGAAGGGCCTCTACATCAACCTTGCTGCTCCCATGGTGATGTGTGAGTAGTTCACCTCAAACCTATGGGTCCATAGTTAGTAATTGGATGGCTATCTCTCTCTCTTTCATGATCTTCAATACAAAGTACACCGCATCTTCGCAGTGATCTATTCGACGTAATCACTTTGTGCGGTGCGTTTGTTGGGATTCGATGAATTGTGGGTCTATGTTCAGATTATTGATGATAAAATATTTGTGTCTTCTCCAACAATTTTTATTATTATTTTCATCATTATTATAGCCTCGTAAATCTCTGTGATCTATTGATGTAGTTTGGCCAACTAGATTAATTTATCTTATGTGAGAGGGGTGTGTTCTAGCGGGTTCAATCTGGCGGTGCTCTATATCCCACTTACTGAAAGGTACAAGACACATCTTTGCATTTTTGTCACTAAGGATACAACAATGGGGATGATTCATATTGATTGAGTTATCTTTGTCTATATCATGTCATTGTTCTCCAAGCATTACTCCATTTTACTTAATACTCTAGATGCATGCTGGATAGCGGTTAATGGGTGGATTAATAGTAGTAGGGGCAAGAAGGACTTGTCCTATTTGCTTATGGACGTGATGCCTATATACACATGATCATTGACGTAAATAAAGATTGCATAAATATGCGTTTTTCTATCAATTTCCCAACAATAGTTGGTTTACCCACCATATGCCTACTACATGAGAGATGCCACTAGAGAAAACTATGCCCCCGGGTCTACCCACTTATATATTTATAAAACCTTTATTTCCTCGGTGCATTTATATAATTTTTATTTATTTTGCAATTATCAAATATCATATACACACTTCATTTGCTTGCAAGTAATGAGTACAAGGGGATTGACAACGCTCTTGCCCACGATGGGTGCAAGTGTTTGCTTGTTTGTGTGCATTCGCTGTAGATGGCGGTTGGATGCTACTCTTATTGGTTCGATAACCTTAGTTCTCACTTAGGAAAATACTTATTTATACTTTGTTGCATCACTAGCACCTCTTTGTACAAAACCCAATGCAGATCACAACTATCACATAATTATGCACTTTTGTATCAATTGCCCAATAGTAAGTTGTTTACCCAGAGTATGCTTGCTACTACGAGAGATTAACCTCTAGTGAAAACTATGCCCCCCGAATCTATTCACAAATATATTTACAAAATTACAAAAATACCCCGCTGCCTTTTATTATCTGCATTTATTACTTATATTTAATATATTTCACCTATCTATCTATCACTACTTATTGCTTGCAAATAAGGCATTCAATGGGATTGCCAACCTCTTGCCCGCGTTAGGTGAAAGTGTGTGTTCTTTTGTATGTAGGTGCCAAAGATGGTAGATTGTGTGATCCTCCTATTGGTTCAATAACCTTGGTTCTCACTTAGGGAAATACTTATCTATACTGTGATGCATCATCCCCTCCTCTTCGTGGAAAAATTCAACGCACATGACAAGTATAAGAAAGGATTTCGGGCTCCGTTGCCGGGGAATATAACCAATTTCTTATCAAATACTTTCTCACAAATTATCATTCACTTGTTCTACTTTTTATTTGTTTTTATATTTTGATGACTATAAAAAATAAAAGTACAAAAATATTTATCATTGCTAGTTTACTTGTTTTCTTGTTGCTATGGCTAATTCTTCTTTTGTTCCCTTTACTCGTGATAATGAGGTTCTTAATTTTAAATAAAGGGGAGGAGAAAGTTTAAGAGTTTCTTGGTATAGGATTTACAATGCTCAAAATAAATCAACTCATAAGCAATCCCCCAACATCTTGCTTCGTAATTTCTATGTGGGTATTACTACTTGGTATAGATTTGTATTTGACACTATTACTGGTGGTAATTTCTTAATGAGTTACACGTGAGATGCTTTTAAAGGCATGGAATATTTAGTTGGGTCACCACATATTATCATTAATGAAATTATTTTGACTTTGGAGCATGTTATGAAAAGGCTTTATGTGACTGAAAATAAAATGACTACCAAAGAACAAATTGAGGAGTTGGACAAAAAGCTTCATAATCATATCACTCAATTTGCGTCAAGGGTAGGAATTACTTTGAAAGCATTTAAGGAGAAAGATACAACTATTAATGAGCGGGTAGCGCAATTTTTGAATAGAATTGATAAAATGGTAAAAGTCATTAATAAACTGGATTCCGCTTTCACTCCCTCCAAAGATAATGCTAGTACCTCTCAAAAGAAAAATCCCAAGGTTATATATATTCCCAAGAACACTAGTATCACTCCTACCAAAAGAAACGAGGAACTTAAATAGTAAGTCTACGTCCAAATTTCATAAACTTGATAAGACACCCTATTTTAAAGCCTCCTATTTTTTCTAAGAAGCATGGTTGTGTTATTGAGGAGCTTCGTAAGAAGGATGACATCACTTGAAAGTATGCATTATGCCTAGCTAGGCGCGTAAAACAATAGCGCTTGTTTGGAGGCAAATCAATAGTTATATTATTTTTCTTGTTCTACTTTCTATTTGTATGAAATAACATGATTATTTCTACTGTAATAATTGTGTCTTTATGTTTAGATTATTGCTTGTTCTAAGTAAATCCATTGGGATGATTTGAATGATGAGTATAATTGATACGGTGCAAAAACTAAAAAATTTGCGTCCAATGCAGAATTTCTATGATTTAACTGCAATGTCTTTTGGTCTGAATTTTTTATAAAGTATTTCTATACAAATTCCTCAGTATATACTAATTTTTCAGAAATTTCTAAGTTACACAAGTAGGGTGTATTTGCTGATCACTACAGAGGGTTGTGCTTTAGACATATTCTGTTTTTAGCTTGCATACATTGCTTCTTTTGATGATGCTATGGATTATATCGGGGGTATAAGTTACGAAGAAGTTAGAGTACGGTACCTTATGCAATAATAAAGTATGAATCAATTTATAACAGTACCTAAACTTTATGGTTCACCTATCCTACTAACGGATCTCACGAGTTTTATGTTGGGTTTTATGTGCTGAAGTTTTCATGTTTTGGGTGTTATCACGATGGATGAAGGAATAAGGAGCGGCAAGATCCTTAGATTGGGGATGACCAAGGCACCCCAAGTCAAATTGTAGGAAGATTCAAGTGTCTAAGCTTCGGGATGCCCGAGAAGGCTTCCCCTGTTTTGTCTCAATCCATCGATATGTCACTTGGAGTTATATTTTTATTCATCACATGATATGAGTTTTGCTTGGAGCATCATGCGTTATAGTTTGCTTTTGTTTTAGTTTCCACAATATTTGTTTGATGGACACACCCACTTTATATAGACACGTGCTCACCATGATTTATTAGAATACTCTATGTGCTTCACTTAAATCTTTTGAGCTAAGCAGTTGCGATAGTACTTCATTTATATCTTTTAGGGCACGATGGCATATAGATTTTATAGTAATAATTGCACTCTAGTTCTTCACTTGAATTTGTTTGAGAGTTAATAAGTAGTAATGGTAATTTGCATGGGTTATAAGACTAGTGAAAAAATAATAGGTATTAAGGGAGTGCACAATCAATACCACATGCAACACATAAAAGAGAAATTATGGGTGAATGGTATTGATGTGATAATATGAAAGGTTGTGAGTGCATTGTTGTTTGTTGATACGTCCATTTTGCATCATGATTTTATGTTGATATTTATCGCTTTATGGGCTGTTATTACACCTCACGGTACAATACTTATGCCTTTTCTCTCTTATTTTATAAGGTTTACATGATGAGGGAGAATGCCGGCAGCTGGAATGCTGGTCTGAAAAGGGAGCAAGTTTGAGATACCTATTCTGCGCAACTCCAAAAGCCGTGAAATCAACGAGGAGTTATTTTTTATTTTATGAAAATTACTGGGCGGAAGAAATACCGGAGGGGAGCCACCAGGAGGCCACAAGCCTGCCACGCCCGGCCTACCCCCTGGCCGGGCATGGGTGGCTTGTGGGCCCCCTGCTGCCCCTCCGGTGCTCATCTTTTGCTATATGAAGGGTTTCGTCTTAGAAAAAATGAGAAGGGAGCTTTCGGGAGGAGTCGCCGCCGCCACGACGCGGAACTTGAGCAAAACCAATCTAGAGCTCCGGCAGGGCCGTCCTGCCGGGGAAATTTCCTCCCGAAGGGGGAAATCGTCGCCATCGTCATCACCAACACTCCTCTCATTGGAGGGGACTCATCTCCATCAACATCTTCATCAGCACCATCTGATCTCCAAACCCTAGTTCATCTCTTGTAACCAATCTCCGTCTCACGACTCCGATTGGTACTTGTAAGGTTGCTAGTAGTGTTAATTACTCTTTGTAGTTGATGCTAGCTGGATTATTCGGTGGAAGATTATATGTTCAGATATTGGATGCTATTTATTACCTCTCTGGTCATGAATATAATTATGCTTTGTGAGTAGAATTTTTGTTCCTGAGGACATGGGACAAGTCTTGCTATAAGTAGTCATGTGAATTTGGTATTCGTTTGATATTTTTAGGTGTTGTATGTTGTTTTTCCTCTAGTGGTTTTATGTGAACGTCGACTACATAACACTTCAACATTATTTGGGCCTAGAGGAAGGCATTGGGAAGTCATAAGTATATGATGGGTTGCTAGAGTGACAGAATCTTAAACCCTAGTTCATGCGTTGCTTCGTAAGGGGCTGATTTGGATCCACTAGTTTAATGTAATGGTTAGACTTGTCTTAATTCTTATTTCGTAGTTGCGGATGCTTGCGTGAGGGGTTAATCATAAGTGGGATGTTTGTCCAAGTAAGGGCAGCACCCAAGCACCGGTCCACCCACATATCAAACTATCAAAGTAGCGAACGCGAATCATATGAGCATGACGAAAACAAGCTTGACAGAAATTCCCATGTGTCCTCGGAAGCGCTTTACCTGCTCTAAGAGTTTGTCCAAGCTTGTCCCTTGCTACAAAAGGGATTGGGCCACCTTGCTGCACCTTTTTTACTATTGTTACTTGCTACTCACTACGAATCATCTTATCACACAACTATCTGTTACCGATAATTTTAGTGCTTGTAGAGAATACGTTGCTGAAAACCACTTGTCAGTTCCTTCTGCTCCTCGTTGGGTTCAACACTCTTACTTATCGAAAGGACTACGCTAGATCCCCTACACTTGTGGGTCATCAGGACTCTTTTCTGGCGCCGTTGCTGCGGAGTGAAGTGCCTTTGGTAAGTGGAATTTGGTAAGGAAACATTTATATAGTGTGCTGAATTTTATTGTCACTTGTCACTATGGAAACTAATCCTTTGAGGAGCTTGTTCAGGGTATCTTCATCTCGAAAGAAAGCACAAGGAGTTGCTCCTCAACCTCCTTCACCTACTGAAATACTTGTTATAAAATTCCTTCGAGTATGCTAGAGAAACTGTTGGCTAATCCTTTTACAAGAGATGGAACATCACATCCCGACTTGCATCTAATATATGTAGATGAAGTTTGTGGTTTATTTAAGCTTGCAGGTTTGCCCGAGGATGAGGTCAATAAGAAGGTATTTCCCTTATCTTTGGGGTATAAGGCATTGACATGGTATAGGCTATGTGATGATACTGGATCATGGAACTACAACCAATTGAAATTGGAATTTCATCAAAAGTTCTATCCTATGCATCTAGTACATCGTGATCAGAATTATATTTATAATTTTTGGCCTCGTGACAGAGAAAGCATCGCTCAAGCTTGGGGTAGGCTTAAGTCAATGTTATATTCATGCCCCAACCATGAGCTCTCGAGAGAAATTATTATTTAGAACTTCTATGCTCGGCTTTCTCATGATAATCGCACCATGCTTGACACTTCTTGTACCAGTTCTTTTATGAAGAGAGATATTTACTTCAAATGGAATTTATTGGAAAGAATTAAACACAACTCTGAATATTGGGAGTTTGATGAAGGTAAGGAGTCAGGTATGAATCTCAAGTTTCATTGCGTTAAGTCCTTTGTTGAAACAAATACTTTTTATGGTTTTAGTGCCAAATATGTTCTTGACTCTGAGATAGTAGCTTCATTGTGTGAATCATTTGCTGCTCATATTAATCTCCCTAAAGAGAAGTGGTTTAAATATCATCCTCCCTTCGAAGTCAATGTAGTTAAACCCAACCCAGTTGAAGAGAAAGTCCTTGCTTATAATGATCCTATTGTTCCTAGTGCTTACATGGAGAGACCACCTTTCCCTGTTAGAATAAAGGATCATTCTAAAGCTTCAACTGTGATACATAGGGACTACATTAGAACACCTATACCCCCTGAGAAAATTAGAGTTGAACCTAGCATTTCTATTATCAAAGATCTCCTGTCCGACAATGTTGATGGGCATGATATTCACTTCTGTGAAGATGCTGCTAGAATTGCTAAACCACATACTAGAGACAAACATAGGCCTGTTGTTTGCATGCATGTTGTTTCTGTTAAGATATGAGATCATTGTTATCATGGTTTATGTGACGTGGGTGCTAGTGTTAGTGCAATACCTCAATCCTTATATGATGAAACTAAAGACGAGATTGCACCTGTCGAGATGGAACCTATTGATGTCACTATTCAGCTTGCCAATAGAGATACTATCTGACCTTTGGGAATTGTTAGAGATGTATCCTGCTGATTTCCTCTTCCTTGCTACCACACAAAATAGCTTTTTTCCCATCATATTTGGCAGACCTTTCCTCAACACTGTCAATGCTCATATTGACTGTGAGAAGCAAACTGTCACTGTTGGCTTTGAAGGTGTGTCACATGAGTTCAACTTCTCCAAGTTTGGTAGACAACCTCATGAAAAAGAATTGTCTAGTAAGGATGAAACTATTGCCCTAGCTTCTATTGATGTGCCTCCTACTGATCCTTTAGAGCAATATTTGCTTGAGCATGAAAATGATATGCATATGGATGAAAGGAATGAGATAGATAGAGTTATCTTTGAACAACATCCAATCCTTAAGAACAATTTGCATGTTGAACTGCTTGGAGATCCACTCCCGCCAAAGGGTGATCCTGTGTTCGAGCTTAAACAGTTAGTTGATACTCTTAAGTATGCTTATCTTGATGAAAAAGAGATATATCCTGTTACTATTAGTGCTAGCCTTCTAGAGCATGAAGAAAAGAAATTATTGAAAACTCTGAGGAAGAACCGTGCTGCTATTGGATATACTCTTGATGATCTTAAAGGCATTAGTCCCACTCTACGCGAGCACAAAATTAAAACCGATCCTGATTCCAAACTAGTTGCTGATCATCAACGGAGATTAAATCCTAAGATGAAAGAGGTAGTAAGAAAAGAAATACTAAAGCTCCTGGAAGCAGGTATTATCTATCCTGTTGCTCATAGTGATTGGGTAAGTCGGGTGCATTGGGGCCCTAAGAAGGGAGGTATTACCCTTATCCCTAATGATAAAGATGAATTGATCCCACAGAGGATTATTACTGGTTATAGAATGGTGATAGATTTTAGGAAATTGAATAAGGCCACTAGGAAAGATCATTACCCTTTGCCTTTTATTGCCCAAATGCTAGAAAGATTGTCCAAACACACACACTTCTGCTTTCTAGATGGTTATTCTGGTTTCTCCCAAATACCTGTTGCCCAATCTGATCAGGAGAAAACCACTTTTAACTGCCCTTTCGGTACCTTTGCTTATAGACGTATGCCTTTTGGCTTATGTAATACACCTGCTACCTTTCAAAGATGTATGATGGCTATATTCTCTGACTTTTGTGAAAAGATTGTTGAGGTTTTCATGGATGACTTCTCCGTTTACGGGTATTATTTTGATGATTGCCTCAGCAACCTTGATCGAGTTTTGCAGAGATGTAAAGATACCAACCTTGTCTTGAATTGGGAGAAGTTCCACTTTATGGTTAATGAAGGCATCGTCTTAGGACATAAAATTTCTGAAAGAGGTATTGAAGTCGATAAGGCTAAGGTTGATGCGATCGAGAAATAGCCATGTCCCACAGATATCAAAGGTATAAGAAGGTTCCTTGGTCATGCCGGTTTCTATAGAAGGTTCATTAAGGACTTTTCTGAGTTTTCTAGGCCACTTACCAATCTCTTGCGAAAGGATATTCTTTTGTTTTTGGCGAAATACTTAAGAGGGCCTTGATAACTGCACCTATCGTTCAACCACCTGATTGGAACTTACCATTTGAAATTATGTGTGATGCTAGTGATTATGTTGTTGGTGTTGTTCTAGGTCAAAGAGTTGATAAGAAGTTGAATGTTATTCACTATGCTAGTAAAACCCTAGACAGTTCCCAAAGAAACTATGCTACTACGGAAAAGGAATTTTTAGCACTCGTGTTTGCATGTGAAAAGTTCAGGTCTTACATTGTTGATTCCAAGGTGACTATTCACACTGATCATGCTGCTATTAAGTATCTTATGGAAAAGAAAGATGCTAAACCTAGACTTATCATATGGGTCCCCTTGCTAAAAGAATTTGATTTGCATGTTGTTTATAGGAAGGGTGCTGAGAACCCCGTAGTAGATAACTTGTCTAGGTTGGAGAATGTTCTTGATGACCCACAACCTATTGATGATAGCTTTCCTGATGAGCAACTGAATGCCATCAATACTTCTCGTAGTACACCGTGGTATGCTGATTATGCAAATTATATCGTTGCAAATATATACCAACTAGTTTCACATACCAGCAAAAGAAGAAATTCTTCTTTGATTTGAGACATTACTTTTGGGATGATCCTCACCTTTATAAGGAAGGAGTAGATGGAGTTATTAGACGTTGTGTACCTGAGCATGAACAGGGACAGATCCTACAGAAGTGTCACTCCGAGTCTTACGGAGGACACCATGAGGGAGACAGAACTTCACATAAGGTATTGCAATCAGGTTTCTATTGGCCCACTCTCTTCAAGGATGCCCGTAAGTTTGTCTTGTCTTGTGACGAATGTCAAAGAATAGGTAATATCAGTAAACGTCAGGAAATGCCTATGAATTACTCACTTGTCATTGATCCATTTGATGTTTGGAGTTTGGATTATATGGGACCTTTTCCAAAATCCAACGGGTATACTCATATACTAGTTGGTGTTGATTATGTTACTAAGTGGGTAGAAGCTATCCCAACTAGTAGTACTGATCACAACACCTCTATTAGGATGCTTAAAGAAGTTATCTTCCCTAGATTTGGAGTCCCTAGATATTTGATGGCTGATGCTGGTTCACATTTCATTCATGGTGCTTTCCGTAAAACGCTTGCTAAGTATGATGTCAACCATATAATTGCATCGCCCTATCATCCTCACTCCAGTGGTCAAGTAGAGCTAAGTAATAGAGAGATTAAACTAATTCTCCAAAAGACTGTTAATAGGTCTAGAAAGAATTGGTCCAAGAAGCTTGATGATGCACTGTGGGCTTATAGAACTGCTTATAAGAATCACATGGGCATGTCTCCGTACAAGATGGTTTACGGTAAAGCATGTCATTTACCTCTTGAGCTAGAACATAAGGCTTATTGGGCAATCAAAGAGCTCAACTTTGATTTCAAACTTGCTGGTGAGACGAGGTTATTTGACATTAGCTCACTCGATGAATGGAGAACTCAAGCATATGAAAATGCCAAGTTGTTCAAAGAAAAAGTTAAGAGGTGTCATGACAAAAGGATACAGAAACGTGAGTTCAATGTAGGTGATTATGTCTTGCTATACAATTCTCGTTTAAGATTTTTTGCAGGAAAGCTTCTCCCTAAATGGGAAGGTCCTTACATTGTTGAGGAAGTATATCGTTCTGGTGCCATCAAGATCAACAACACGGAAGGTAATTTTCTGAGAGTTGTAAATGGGCAAAGAATCAAGCATTATATCTCAGGTACTCCCGTAAATGTTGAAAGAAATATCATTAATACCATAACTCCGGAGGAGTACATAAGGAATTTTTATCAGCCTGTTTTAGACTCTGAAAACGAAGAGGTATGTGATTCGGTAAGTAAACCGACTCCAAAACTTTTCCAATAGCAATTTTCCTCCGTTTTGGAATTTTTAGAAAAATAGAAAAATTTTAAGTAGTCCAGAAAGAGCACGAGGAGGCGACAAGCCTGCGAGGCCCGACCTACCCCCCTGGCCAGGCCTGGGTGGCTTGTGGGCACCTTGTGTGCCTCTCGGACTCCTTTTTGTTGCGGAGTACCCCATTTGGTCGGGAAAATTCATTATATATTCTCCCGAAAGGTCTGACCCTTGTATCATGCAAATGTCCTCTGTTTTCGTTTCGACCTTCTGTGCAGACAGATCTAGATCGCATTGACGTTCCCAAAAGTTCCGAAGGACAAGTTCTTCAAGAAGGTCATCAATCCCTACCTCGCGGGAGTGCTGCAACACCCTCAATCTATCGAGATGCATGAGGGGGTGCTGCACATCCGTGATGTTGAGGGGCCCAAGAAGACTAGAAGCATGGAGGCGAGGCTTGAAGCAATGGAACATCACGTCTTCAAGTGCCAAGTGATGGTGGAACGCGGACTCAATGCCAACCACATGATCGATGCCAATGACATCGGGAAGCACCTCTCGAGGCTCTATGACTGAATTGATCACCTCCAAGCCCGGATCTATGACCTGCAGAACCAAAACTGTGAGTATGAGTATATATTTAAATCAATACGGTTGGCTGCAGATTTGAGGATTCCGGAGACTCGATCATCTTTCCATAATGGAGCACCTATGCCTTGGAAGACGGAGGATCAAACCCAGGTTGCAAGAACTCCACCACCATCACCTTCGAAGAAAGACAACTGAGCACGGGTATGGGCACTCCCCTTGGCTTGTGCCAAGCTTGGGGGAGTTGCCCCGGTATCGTATCACCATCACATCTTTTGCTTTTACCTTTTTCTTAGTTCGATCCTTTTTGGTTTTATCTTTTCTAGTAGATAAAAGTTCTTAGTATGTTATAGGTTTGAGTTTTGCTTTGTGTCACTCCCGATGTAATCGAGCTCGTGAGTCATATAATAAAGAGTGTTTTAGTTAAGGGCCTTGCCTCATGGCATGATCTAAAGAATAATAAAAGAACAATAGCATGAAAGATCATGTAATGATCTTATGGGAAGTGATGGCTTCACATATAAAAAGAATGTTGATTGAAACTTGTTGCGGGTGGACAAATGTAGACCTTGGTCATTGTTGCAAATATTAGAAAGTAATAAAGAAGGAGAGGTTCACATATAAATATATCATCTTTGACACCATCTATGATTGTGAACACTCATTAAACTATTACATGCTTAGAAGTAGATGTTGGACAAGGAAGACAACATAATGAATTATGTTTGCTTGGTTCCGAACAATGTTATATGACTAGAGATCCCTTAGCATGTGACGCTTGCTTCCACCTCTTATCGGCCAAAACTTCTGCACTAAGTAGAGATACTACTTGTGCATCCATAAACCTTCAACCCAGTTTTGCTTGAGAGTCCACCATACCTACCTATGGATTGAAGAAGATCCTTCAAGTAAGTTGTCATCGGTGCAAGCAATAAAAATTGTCCCTAAATATGTATGATCTATTAGTGTGTGGAAAATAAGCTTTGTACAAACCTGTGATGATGAAGACATAAAAGCGACAGACTGCATAAAAAAGTTCTTTATCAGAGGGGGCAATATAAAGTGACGTTCCTTCACACTAAGAGGCCACACATCCAAACCTCAAAAGCGCATGATAACCTCTGCTTCCCTTTGTGAAGGGCCTATCTTGTACCTTTACTTTTTGTCCTTAAAAGAGTCATGGTGATCGACACCAATTCCTTATTTCGCCTTTATCTTGGCTAACACCATGTGCTAGGGGAAGATCTATATTCATATGTCAACTTGGAAGTAAGTACTCATGATTTATTATTGTTGACATTACCCTTGAGGTAAGTAGTTGGGAGGCGAAACTATAAGCCCCTATCTTTCTCTATGTCCAACTGAAACTTTGATCTCATGAGTACCACGTGAGTTTTAGCAATTATAGAAGACGAAAGGATGATTGAGTATGTGGATTTGCTTTACAAGCTCTTATTTGACTATTTCCGATGTTATGATAAATTGCAATTGCTTCAATGATTAAAGGCTATTGCTTGTAATTCTCAATAAGGTTCTTGATCCATACTTTACTTGGTGAAGGAATTATCACTTTGGCATAAGAGATTATATGATGATATTGCTGTTCTAATTATGATCATGATGCCTGCATGTCCGTACTTTGTTTTGTCGACACCTCCTTCTCCAAACATGTGGGCATATTTGTTGATCTCGGCTTCCGCTTGAGGACAAGCGGGGTCTAAGTTTGGGGGAGTTGATACGTCCATTTTGCATCATGATTTTATGTTGATATTTATCGCTTTATGGGCTGTTATTACACTTCACAGTACAATACTTATGACTTTTCTCACTTATTTTATAAGGTTTACATGAAAGAGAGAGAATGTCGGCAGTTGGAATTCTGGTATGAAAAGGGAGCAAGTTTGAGATACCTATTCTGCGCAACTCCAAAAGCCGTGAAAATCAACGAGGAATTATTTTCGATTTTATGAAAATACTGGGCGGAAGAAGTACCGGAGGGGAGCCACCAAGAGGCCACAAGCCTGCCAGGCCAGACCTACCCCCCTGGCTGGTCCTGGGTGGCTTGTGGGCCCCCTGCTGCCCCTTCGGTGCTCATATTTTGCTATATGAAGGGTTTCGTCCTAGAAAAAATTATAAGGGAGCTTTCGGGAGGAGTCTCCGCCGCCACGAGGCGGAACTTGAGCAGAACCAATCTAGAACCCCCGCAGAGCCGTCCTGCCGGGGAAATTTCCCTCCCGGAGGGGAAAATCGTCGCCATCGTCATCACCAACACTCCTCTCATCGGAGGGGACTCATCTCCATCAACATCTTCATCAGCACCATCTCATCTCCAAACCCTAGTTCATCTCTTGTAACCAATCTCCGTCTCGCGACTTCAATTGGTACTTGTAAGGTTGCTAGTAGTGTTAATTACTCTTTGTAGTTGATGCTAGTTGGATTATTCGGTTGAATATTATATGTTCAGATCTTGTATGCTATTCATTACCTCTCTGGTCATGAATATATTTATGCTTTGGGAGTAGTCACTTTTGTTCGTGAGGACATGGGATAAGTCTTGGTATAAGTAGTCATGTGAATTTGATATTCGTTCGATATTTTGATGTGTTGTATGTTGTTTTTCCTCTAGTGGTGTTATGTGAACATCGACTACATAAAACTTCACCATTATTTGGGCCTAGAGGAAGGCATTGGGAAGTAATAAGTAGATAATGGGTTGCTAGAGTGACAGAAGCTTAAACCCTAGCTTATGCGTTGCTTCGTAAGGGGCAGATTTGGATCCACTTGTTTAATGCTATGGTTAGACTTGTCTTAATTCTTATTTCGTAGTTGCGGATGCTTGCGAGAGGGGTTAATCATAAGTGGGATGTTTGTCCAAGCAAGGGAAGCACCCAAGCACCTGTCCACCCACATATCAAACTATCAAAGTAGTGAACGTGAATCATATGAGCATGATGAAAACTAGCTTGATAGAAATTCCCATGTGTCCTCGGGAGCGCTTTACCTCCTCTAAGAGTTTGTCCAGGCTTGTCCCTTGCTACAAAACTGATTGGGCCACCTTGCTGCACCTTTGTTACTATTGTTACTTGCTACTCGCTATGAATCATCTTATCACACAACTATCTGTTACCAATAATTCCAGTGCTTGTAGAGAATACCTTGCTGAAAACCACTTGTTAGTTCCTTCTGCTCCTCGTTGGGTTCGACACTCTTACTTATCAAAAGGACTACGATAGACCCCCTACACTTGTGGGTCATCATTTGTTAGTAAAAATATCGATAGTAAAAGGATATTAATTTTTTGTTCATTTAAATATTGGTTATGTCATGGTGATGATGTGTTAGCATTCTTATTCCTCGTTGAAATCATATGCTCATTAGGTCGGGGGCGCGCGACGGTTAACTCCTACCAACCTCCTCCCTAGGGGATGGCGAGTAGTTGATAGTGTGTTATATCGACTAGAAGGGGTGGATAGATGATTTTTACAAATTCTTCTCTGAGGAAATTCCTAGTGAGGAAAGTCATCAGTCACGAAATGAGTGAAGTGGAATACATACTCAAGACTTGTTTAAAAATAGTTATAACTGAGTCGTGAGAGTAAAATGAAATGATCAGGTTGGAGAGGCAGCGTGATCAAGATAAGCAGGTCAAAAATAACTTAAGTAAAGAATTTGAGGTGCGGAATTTTAGAAAGTATTCAGTAAAATTCTTCATGCAATAAAGATCAAAGTTGTCAACATACAATTGAGGAAATGAAAGGGTTGAGGAATTAGAACACGTTGCTCGATGAAGACAATGATTTGATGACCCACTTCCAACTGTTGTGATTGTTGTACATCTAGTTTGTAGCGGCTTGTTATTAAAACCAAAGGACACACAGTCCGAGGACACAATGTCCTTACCGTATTCTCCTTGAGCTAAGGACACACAGTCCTCGCCCAACACTCGTGGTAAGTTTTCAGGGCAGACTTTCAAAGCCAAATAAACTTGGTCACCCGATAATCCACAATTCACTGCTAGATACTCTAGACCATGACTCCTAACCGTCTGGAGGATGCACAGTCCTCAAAGGTAACAAGTGTCAGTTCCACACAGGAAGAATCTCTTCAGTGATGCTCAATCACTTTGGGTTTAGGGTTTTGGTTTGGGTGTTTTGGGTTTTTCCTCACAGATGATTTTCTCTCACAGTCTTCGAGGATTGGGTAGCTCTCAAGTGACAAGTGTCAGTCTCTCTCACGGAGCTGCCAACCAACTAGTGGTTATGGGGGTGGTTATTTATAGCTGGGGAGCAATCCCGACATGAATTGACATTAATTCCACAATGACATGACTGTTAGGTGGATAAGGTTGGGGACAGCTGGCGCGCAGCACAACAATGGTCTGAACCTTTCAACTGTGAAAGTCCACATGTCACTCATGTTCCTCATAGGTAGGTGTTTTGCATTGGCGAAGACCTAACTCCTTAGTTTGAGAAAATTCCTCAGAGACCAGAAGATCTTCGTCTATGTCAGTGAAGAATTTGACTAAGTTGTTGAAGATTTCCAAAGACTTCATCCAAAGGTTTTGAATGTGTAGGTTTTGAGATGAGCATCACTTGGAAACTTTTCCTTAGTTTTACCTCGACCCCCTTTAACAGTACGGTGGTATTATGACACACAATACAAAAAATGAAATCATGAAAATGAAAGTCTTCACGCTTCAGAGTCTACACATTGATTTCTTCACGGACACACCAATTTCCTCACTTTCAAAGTCTCCAGAGGAAATACCAAATTCTCCAGTCGAAGACATACATTTTAAGGGGTCAATATTATTCGAATAAGTCAAACTCCTTAGCAACTTATAGAGCCCGTGTACACTCACAAACATATCAGTCTCTTAACCTATAAGTCTTCAATACACCAAAATCAATAAGGGGCACTAGATGCACTTACAATCTCCCCCTTTATGGTGATTGATGACAAATAGGTTAAGTTTTCAACGGGGATAATAATATGAAGTGTAAGTACAAATTTTGAGGAATTTGAATGTAAGATATAGAGAGACTCCTTGTGAAGATGTGCATACTTGAGAAATTTACTTTGGACTGCAAATGCACATTCATGATTTATACCATGGAGATATCCCCCTATATCTTGTAATCCATGCAGGCATTTGACATATAACTTGAGGAAATTGAAATGCATGATGGAAAGTGGAGTCTCACAAATTCCAGCATACATGCATTAATCATCATGAGGAATAAGCATGAAAGAAAATGGCTCAATAGAGTCAGACCACCACCGGGCATAAGTATACAACTCATACAATCAAACATTTTAGAAGAACGAGAGTTGTAACTTAAATAAAATATAGTTGAAAAGCCCATAAACTAATAAAGTAGACCCGCTTGAATACTAACTCATATTTCTCCCCCTTTTTCATCAAGTGACGAAAATGGATGAAACTGAGGACTAACGCCCTTGAAGAATATCACTTCATTGGTGGAGGAGGAGCTTTGGAGTCGTTCGTTGTTGTAGTGTCATCAAGGTCTTCAGCGTCATCAGTTGTGCGCGTTCAAGAAAATGAGTGGGCCACTAGTTGAGGAACTGGAATCTTCTTGAACTTCTTCTTTGGCGGCCAGGACCAGTCGAAGTCTTGCTAGAACTTCATTTCTGTGAGTTCCTCAGAATTCTTGAGGTGAGACAGAATAGCCGATGTGCGGGCAAAGATCTCATGAAGATAATCGTGATTTTTATTCACTGCATTCTGAGTCGCAGTGAGGTCTTTCACAATGACAATAAACTGGCGCTTTTCGCATTTGTGGTTGAGATCAACCTTCTGGTGATGGTTGGACTAGGGGCTTCATGTGAGGCAGTGTCGTCATTGGTGGAGTATGACGTTGCTTTGCGAAATTGTCCATCAAGGGGCCTAGTTCCTTCATCGATCATAGATTTTCCTTTGCCTGCAATTATTTCGAAAGAACTCTTGATGACTTCAATTGGAGGCAGGTAGGTGTGGTGATTCAGAATGTCATCCTTGTATGGAATTCCCGATCTTTTCCTGATGAATCTCATGATCCATGGCGCATAAGGCTTCAGATCAAACGGTGATAGAGCAGTGTGGGACAAAGTGCTCATGAAGAAATCATGAAGCTTCATTGGGATCCCATGAATGATATTGAAGAACAATTTCTTCACGATGCCCGCAATCTCTTCATCATTTGAGTCATCGCCCTTGATTGGACAAAAGGTTTTGGCTAAAATGCGGTACACTGTCATAGGCACATAGACAAATTCCGGTGGGAGGAATTTGGTCCTTGGCGGCTAACCAGGAGCCAAAGGCTTCATGATCACTTGCATCAGGTGATTTGGCATTTCAGGTTCGTCATAGACGCAGCTGGCTCCTTTTGAGGGAATTGGAACAGGAAGGCCCCGAAGCAATTTTGTTGCTGGGGCTTTAAAGTGAGTATCTTCAGTCATTCAGTACAGAACGCAAGTGGTGACACCTGAGACATCTCCTGAGATGTGAAGTGTAGCATAGAACTCAAGAATGATTTCTTCATTCCAGTCACAGATGTCAGCGTAGAATTGCAATAGTCCAGCTTCTTGAAGAACTGGATTGTATCAAGGAATATCCTCCATATATCCATGAGGAAATTGCCTGTGAGGAAAAACCTTGTCCTTGTTTAAAAGTGTTGCACCATAGTAGTTCATACGACTGTGGGTCCAGAATTAGCTGCGCCTGACCTTTGGAGAGTCATAAGGATTGGCGCGTGTGAAATAGTGATGTTCATCAAAGAATTGGGCCCTATCAAAATTTGGTCTTTCTGTTCCTTTGAAGGGTTGAATACTCTTTGGTTGAATATTTGGCTTGAAGCGGCCAACAAGTCTTCGAAGATTTTCAGTTTGAGGAATTTTAGCCAGGACAACTACCGACTGAGGATTATCAACACGAGGTTCAGAGGCATTGTCTTCAGTTTGAGGAACATGTTCTTCAACGACACTCTTCTCGGTTTGAGGAATATGTTGTGCAAATTCATCAACTTCTCGAGTAGCAGTTTCCTTAGTTGTAGTCTGATTGGCAGTGTTTTCAGCTGATGTAGTTGATTCAATTTCCGGAATAGACTTCACCGGAGTGCTCTTTTCTTCATACCCTGTTTGAATTTCAGTTGCGACAGGAGACACACCAACTTGAGGAATTGGAGTGGCCAAGGGCAAGTTGGGATGAGTCTTTTCCCAGAATCCATCATGGATCACCAGTGTTTTGCTGCCAATGTCCACATCTTCATCCTTTTCTTCATCACCCACATCAGTGTTATGTTGTGGTGGAGGAGTTGATGCTTGAGGAATTGAAGGATTGGGATCAACTTGAATTTCCTCATCAATTGGTGTGGAAGCAGCAGAGCGAGTGTAGTCCATTTCTTCATTCCCTTCTTGGATGACTTGCTCCACACCAAATGGTACCATCACGTAGGGAGGTGCAACATTGATAGGGGTGGCATCAATTGGTGCAGTTGAGGAAGATGTCAAAGTCCTCAAACGTTTTGTCTCTGAGGATTTTGAGCTTGTTGAGGCCTTTGTCTTCTTTGCTGCTTCCTTTTGAGCAGCCTTAGCTTTCTTCACTTCTGTTGCAGAAGGAAGCTTCACTTTCTTCACTTGTGGATATTTTGGAGCATGAGCGGCATTTTCTTCACGCACGGCTGATGCAGTCATCCTGGCTGGAAAAGTTTCTTTAGGTGCAGCAATTTCTTTAGCTTCACTGGCAGGTTCGTTAGTTGGAGGAAGTTCATCACCAGAGTTGTCAGGCAGCTGAACTGTGTATTGTGCCCGAGGAGATTTAGGTTGCGTCTTGTCTGCAACCTTCTTGTTGTGTTTAGTGATGACTTTGTTGGCAACATTGATGAATATGACTTTTGTGCCCTTCCAGTTAGCATTGAAGCAACTATGTTCTTCACTGCGGTTTTTGATCTCAGTTTGACCTTTGAGGAGTTGATCAGGGGTCATAGTCACAAGGTTGTTCTTCAGAAAGGTCTCTTTCTGAGTCTCAGCCTTTTTGGCTTGCTTGGATTTTTTCACATTCCACTTTTATTCATTGATGAAGGCTGTCAACATGTGGCTTGGTGCATGTGGAAGCTTCAAGTCATCAATTGGTGTTTGAGGATTATCATACCAAATGTCTATGAAATACAATATCACCTTTGGATCCATCATGAGGGGAATGGTGGTGCCTTTGGCCAGTGCGACCCTTTCTTGTTTGTTTCTAATGAGTGCTTCAAGTGTTTCGTCATAAAATTCATCTTCATCCTCTGATGTGGAGGGAAAATTGATGACTTTGCTAGGATTGGGACTTTTTCCTCACCCACCAGTCACTTGCTTATTCACATTTGCACTCTAAGAAGTATGTGCAGAGCCTGAAGCATATGGACTTGAGGGACTCTGAGTGGTCGCCAGCTTTAGTTGCGGTGAAGACTCTGTGGAAGCACTTGAGGACTTTGCTGCCACCATAGTAGTTGTCTGAGGATTTTGCACTGAAGGTTGAACATTTGAGGACTTTGGCTTGACATCACACTTGTTCAAAATGCTCCATTTTGGAGCAGTCTCAGTGCTAGAGGCCTCAACAACAAAGGAGGAGACAGCAGCTGCTGCAGGAGCAGAATCCTCATTGAATTTCTTCATGACTAGATGTCCAACTTTACGCAATTTAGCCTTGTGCTTGGCATATTCTTCACATAAGTCATGAATGGTTGCAAGACTTGTTGGGTCTGCAACCAGTTGAGTGCCCAAAGGAGCCCTTTTGCACGAAGGATTGAGGATGAATTTCTTTATGTATTTGGGAGTCACATACTTGTACTCCCTCCATTCTTTGGCCCATCTCCTCTCAATTTTCTACAAGCGCGTTTTGCGCTTTTCTTTTGTTTCCTTTCCATAGACAATTTCATGAGGAGTGCAATATTCATCATAGATGTCATCAGGAATCTCAAAGGCAGTGTTGAGTTCTGCCTTCTTTCCACCATTATGTTTCTTCTCATCAGTCATTTTCTTCACTTGAGCAATTTGAGAAATAGCAACAAAATGACACGATCACATGCTACGTTTATAATTTGGGTCTTGTCCATCACATGATTCTCCTAATGATGAGATCCCGTTTATCAAATGACAACACTTGTTTATGGCCAGGAAACCTTGACCATCTTTGATCAACGAACTAGTCAACTAGAGGCTCACTAGGGACAGTGTGTTGTCTATGTATCCACACATGTATTTGAGTTTCCAATCAATACAATTATAGCATGGATAATAATCGATTGTCATGAACAAAGAAATATAATAATAACTAATTTATTATTACCTCTAGGGCATATTTTCAACAGTCTTCCACTTGCACTAGAGTCAATAATCTAGTTCACATCACTATGTGATTTTAACGAATCCAACACCCATACAGTTCTGGGGTTTGATCATGTCTTGCTTGTGAGAGAGGTTTTAGTCAATGGTTCTGAACCTTTCAGATCCGTGTGTGCTTTACAAATCTTTATGTCATCCTATAGATTCTGCTACTACGTGCTATTCGGGAACATTCCAAATATCTACTCTACTATACGAATCCGTTTTTACTACTCAGAGTTATTCGGATTAGTGTCAAAGCTTGCATCGACGTCACCCTTTACGACAAACTCTCTAACCACCTCCATAATCGAGAAACAAATTCCTTAGTCCATTAGTTACTAAGGATAACTTTGAACGTTTTTAGTGATTCAATCCTGGATCACTCTTTGTACCCCTTGATAGACTCATGGCAAGGCACTCATCAGGTGCGGTACACAGCATGGCATACTTTTAGAGTCTACGGCTAAGGCATACGGGACGTCCTTCGTCCTTTCTCTTTCTTCTGCCGTGGTCGGGCTTATGAGTCTTACTCAAATTCACACCTTACAACACAGCCAAGAACTCCTTCTTTGCTGATCTATTTTAAACTCCTTCAAAAACTTGTCAAGGCATGCATTTCATTTGAAAGTTCTGTTTAGCATTTTGATCTATCTCCATCGATCTTGATGCTCAATGTTCAAGTAGCTATATCCAGGTCTCCCTTTGAAAAACCCATTTCAAACAACCCTTTATGCTTTATAGAAATTCTACATTACTTCCGATCAACAATATGTTAACCACATATACTTATCAGAAATTCTATATTGCTCCCACTCACTTCATTGGAAATGCAAGTTTCTCATAAACCTTGTATAAAGCCAAAAGCTTTGATCATCTCATCAAAGAGTATATTCCAACTCCGAGATGCTTCCACCAATCCATGAAAGGATCACTGGAGCTTGCATACTTGTTAGCATCTTTAGGATAGACAAAACCTTCTCGTTGTATCACATACATCATTCCCTCAAGGAAACCGTCGAGGAAACAATGTTTTGACATCCTATGTGCTATATTTCATAAATAATGCAGCAACTACTAACATAATTC
This sequence comes from Hordeum vulgare subsp. vulgare, assembly GCF_904849725.1. Classification (NCBI taxonomy): domain Eukaryota; kingdom Viridiplantae; phylum Streptophyta; class Magnoliopsida; order Poales; family Poaceae; genus Hordeum; species Hordeum vulgare. Next base: position 443,792,627 of record NC_058519.1, read on the forward strand.
CAACAGACTTTTAGCATCGCTACGAGTGAGAAAGTCTCATCATAGTCAACTCTTTGAACTTGTCGGAAATATCTTTGCGATAATTCGAGCTTTTCTTAATGGTGACTGCTACTTCTCAAACAAGAGCGCCAGAAACTGACACGTTGACGGAGACTTGCTTGCGTTGGTTTTTCCCTTCAAGAGGAAAGGGTGATGCAGCACAGGAGCAGTAAGTATTTCCCTCAGTTTGAGAACCAACGTATCAATCCAGTAGGAGAATCTCGTCAAGTCCAAAGTACCTACGGAAACACAAAAGAGCTTGCACCCAACGCTATAAAGGGGTTGTCAATCCCTTCAAGATTGATTGCAAAGTGAGATCTGAAGGCGGAAAGTGCAACGAAGTAAAAGAGTAAGGCTGAAAATATGTTGTGGAGTAGACCCGGGGGCCATAGTGTTCACTAGAGGCTTCTCTCAAAATAGCAAATATTACGGTGGGAGAACAAATTACTGTCGAGTAATTGATAGAACCGCGCCAAGTCATGACGATATCTAAGGCAATGATCATACATATAGGCATCACGTGCGAGACAAGTAGACCGATACTTTTTGCATCTACTACTATTACTCCACACAACGACCGCTATCCAGCATGCATCTAGTGTATTGAGTTCATGACGAATAGAGTAACGCCTTAAGCAAGATTACATTATGTAGAGGGATAAACTCAAACCAATGATGAAAACCCCATCTCTTTACCCTTGATGAAAACAACATGATGCGTGCCTCGCTACCCCTTCTGTCACTGGGTGAGGTCACCGCACGGTATGAACCCAAAACCAAGCACTTCTCCCATTGCAAGAATCATAGATCTAGTTGGCCAAACAAAACCCACAACTCGACGAGAATTAAAAGGATATGAAATCATGCATAAGAGAGATCAGAAGAAACTCAAATAAGATTCATAGATAATCTGTGTTGGAATTATGCCCTAGAGGAAATAATAAATATAGTTATTATTATAATTCCTGTATCAAGATAATCGTTTATTATCCATGCTATAATTGTATTGAATGAAGACTTATATACATGTGTGGATACATAGGCAAAACACTATCCCTAGCAAGCCTCTAGTTGGCTAGCCAGTTGATCAAAGATAGTCAGGGTCTTCTGATTATATACAAGGTGTTGTTGCTTGATAACTGGATCACGTCATTAGAAGAATCACGTGATGGACTAGACCCAAACTAATAGACATAGCATGTTGATCGTGTCATTTTGTTGCTACTGTTTTCTGCGTGTCAAGTATTTGTTCCTATGACCATGAGATCATATAACTCACTGACACCAGAGGAATGCTTTGTGTGTATCAAACGTCGCAACGTAACTGGGTGACTATAAAGATGCTCTACAGGTATCTCCGAAGGTGTTCGTTGAGTTAGTATGGATCGAGACTGGGATTTGTCACTCCGTGTGACGGAGAGGTATCTCGGGGCCCACTCGGTAATACAACATCACACACAAGCCTTGCAAGCAATGTGACTTAGTGTAAGTTGCGGGATCTTGTATTACAGAACGAGTAAAGAGACTTGCCGGTAAACGAGATTGAAATAGGTATGCAGATACTGACGATCGAATCTCGGGCAAGTAACATACCGAAGGACAAAGGGAATGACATACGGGATTATATGAATCCTTGGAACTGAGGTTCAAACGATAAGATCTTCGTAGAATATGTGGGATCCAATATGGGCATCCAGGTCCCGCTATTGGATATTGACCGAGGAGTCACTCGGATCATGTCTACATAGTTCTCGAACCCGCAGGGTCTGCACACTTAAGGTTCGACCTTGTTTTATGCGTATTTGAGTTATATGGTTGGTACCGGGAATGTACCGGGAATGACGAATGGGTTCCGGGTGTTCACCGGGGGGGGGGGGAAACCTCCCCGGGGAAGCCCATAGGCCTTGGGGGTGGCGCACCAACCCTTGGTGGGATGGTGGGACAGCCCAAGAGGGCCCTATGCGCGAAGGATAGAAAATCAAAGAGAAAGAAAAAAAAGGAGGTGGGAAAGGAGAGAAGGACTCCACTTTCCAATCCTAGTTGGACTAGGATTGGAGGACTCCTCCTCCCCTTGGCGCGCAGCCCTTGGGGCTCCTTGAGCCTCAAGGCAAGCCTCCCCTCCCTCCTCCTATATATATGGAGCAATTAGGGCTGACTTGAGACAACTTTTCAAAGGCAGCCCGACCACATACCTCCACGGTTTTACCTCTAGATCGCGTTTCTGCGGAGCTCGGGCGGAGCCCTGCCGAGATCAGATCACCACCAACCTCCGGAGCGCCGTCACGCTGCCGGAGAACTCATCTACCTCTCTGTCTCTCTTGCTGGATCAAGAAGGCTGAGATCATCGTCGAGCTGTACGTGTGCTGAACGCGGAGGTGCCGTCCGTTCGGCACTAGATCGTGGGACGGTTCGTGGGACGGTTCGCGGGGCGGATCGAGGGACGTTAGGACGTTCCACTACATCAACCGCGTTCACTAACACTTCTGCTGTGCGATCTACAAGGGTACGTAGATCGGACATCCCCTCTCGTAGATGAACATCACCATGATAGGTCTTCATGCGCGTAGGAAATTGTTTGTTTCCCATGCGACGTTCTCCAACAGTGGCATCATGAGCTAGGTTCATGTGTAGATGTCTTCTCGAGTAGAACACAAAAGTTTTTGTGGGCGGTGATGTGCATTTTGCTGCCCTCCTTAGTCTTTTCTTGATTCGCAGTATTGTTGGATTGAAGCGGCTTGGACCAACATTACTCGTACGCTTACGAGAGACTGGTTTCATCGCTACGAGTAACCCCCTTTGCTCAAAGATGACTGGCAAGTGTCGGTTTCTCCAACTTTAGTTGAATCGGATTTGACCGAGGAGGTCCTTGTATAAGGTTAAATAGCAATTCATATATCTCCGTTGTGGTGTTTGCGTAAGTAAGATGCGATCCTACTAGATACCCATGGTCACCACGTAAAAGATGCAACAACAAAATTAGAGTACGTCTAACTTCTTTTTGCAGGGTATTCTTGTGATGTGATATGGCCAACGATGTGATGTGATATATTGGATGTATGAGATGGTCATGTTGTAATAGATAATATCGACTTGCACGTCGATGGTACGGCAACCGGCAGGAGCCATAGGGTTGTCTTTAAGCTAACGTTTGTGCTTGCAGATGCGTTTACTATTTTGCTAGGATGTTGCTTTAGTAGTAATAGCATGAGTAGCACGACAACCCCGATGGCGACACGTTGATGGAGATCATGGTGTGGCGCCGGTGACAAGAAGATCGTGCTGGTGCTTTGGTGATGGACATCAAGGAGCACGTGATGATGGCCATATCATGTCACTTATGAATTGCATGTGATGTTAATCCTTTTATGCACCTTATTTTGCTTAGAACGACGGTAGCATTCTGAGGTGATCTCTCACTAAAATTTCAAGATGAAATTGTGTTCTCCCCGACTGTGCACCGTTGCTACAGTTCGTCATTTCGAGACACCACGTGATGATCGGGTGTGATAGACTCAACGTTCACATACAACGGGTGCAAAACAGTTGCACACGCGGAACACTCAGGTTAAGCTTGACGAGCCTAGCATGTACATACATGGCCTCGGAACACATGAGACCGAAAGGTCGATCATGAATCATATAGTTGATATGATTAGCAAAGGGATGCTTACCACTGAAACTATACTCAACTCACGTGATGATCGGACTTGAGCTAGTGTAAGTGGGTCATGAACCACTCAAATGACTAGAGAGATGTACTTTTTGAGTGGGAGTTTAGCAAGTAATTTGATTAAGTTAAACTCTAATTATCTTGAACATAGTCTAAGTCCACTTTGAATATATTTGTGTTGTAGATCATGGCTCACGCGACAGTCACCCTGAATTTTAATACGTTCCTAGAGAAAGGTAAGTTGAAAGATGATGGAAGCAACTTTGTAGACTGGGCTCGTAATCTTAAGTTGATCCTACAAGCTGGGAAGAAGGATTATGTCCTTAATGCTGCGCTAGGAGATGAACCACCCGCTACGGCTGACCAGGATGCTAAGAACGCTTGGTTATCGCGTAAGGAGGACTACTCAGTAGTTCAAAGTGCAGTCTTGTATGGCTTAGAACCGGGACTTCAACGTCGCTTTGAGCGTCATGGAGCATATGAGATGTTGCAGGAGTTGAAGTTTATCTTTCAGAAGAACGCCCGGATCGAGAGGTATGAGACCTCCGATAAATTCTATGCTTGCAAGATGGAGGAGAATTCGTCTGTCAGTGAACATGTGCTCAAAATGTCTGGGTACTCAAACCGTCTAGCTGAGCTGGGGATTGAACTCCCGCAAGAGGCTATCACTAAGAGAATTCTTCAATCACTGCCGCCAAGCTATAATGGCTTTGTGTTGAACTACAACATGCAAGGGATGAACAAGTCACCCGACGAGTTGTTTGCGATGCTGAAAGTCGCAGAGTCTAAACTCCGTAAAGAGCATCAAGTGTTGATGGTGAATAAGACCACTAGTTTCAAGAGAAACGGCAAAGGCAAGAAGGGCAATTCAAAGAAGAGCGGCAAGCCTGTTGCCAATCCGACGAAGAAACCCAAAGTTGGACCTAATCCTGAAACAGAGTGCTACTATTGCTAGGGTATGGGTCACTGGAAGCGCAACTGCCCCAAGTATCTAGCTGATAAGAAGGCGGCCAAAGAAAAATCAAGTATATTTGATATACATGTTATTGATGTGTACTTAACCGGCTCTCGTAGTAGTGCCTGGGTATTTGATACCGGTTCTGTTGCTCATATTTGGAACTCAAAACAGGAACTGCGGAATAGGTGAAGGCTGGCGAAAGATAAAGTGACGATGTGCGTAGGAAATGGTTCCAAGGTTGATGCAATCGCCGTCGGCACAGTTTCACTTCAGTTACCATCGGGATTAGTTATGAACTTGAATAATTGTTATTTAGTGCCTGCGTTGAGCATGAACATTATATCTGGATCTTGTTTATTGCGAGACGGTACTCTTTTAAGTCAGAGAATAATGGTTGTTCTATTTCTATGAGTAACATCTTTTATGGTCATGCACCCAATGTGAGAGGATTGTTCATATTGAATCTTGATAGTGATACACATATACATAACATTGAGACCAAAAGAGTTAGAGTTAACAATGATAGCGCCATGTTTTTGTGGCACTGCCGCTTAGGTCATATTGGTGTAAAGCGCATGAAGAAACTCCATACCGATGGACTTTTGGAGTCACTTGACTTTGATTCACTTGACACGTGCGAACTATGCCTCATGGGCAAGATGACTAAAACTCCGTTCTCCGGAACAATGGAGCGTGCCAGTGACTTATTGGAAATCATACATACCGATGTGTGCGGTCTGATGAGCGTGGAGGCACGCGGCGGATATCGTTATTTTCTCACCTTCACCGACGATTTGAGTAGATATGGTTATGTCTACTTAATGAAGCACAAGTCTGAAACATTTGAAAAGTTCAAAAAATTTCAGAGTGAAGTTGAAAATCATCGTATCAAGAAGATCAAGTTCCTACGGTCTGATCGTGGGGGTGAATATCTGAGTTTCGAGTTTGGTGCTCACTTAAGACAATGTGGAATTGTTTCACAGTTGACACCGCCCGGAACACCACAGCGTAATGGTGTGTCCAAACGTCGTAATCAGACTTTATTAGAGATGGTGCGATCTAGGATGTCTCTTACCGATTTGCCGTTATCATTTTGGGGTTATGCATTAGACACAGCTGCATTCAATTTAAATAGGGCACCATCAAAATCCGTTGAGACAACACCATACGAACTGTGGTATGGAAAAAGGCCAAAGTTGTCGTTTCTTAAAGTTTGGGGATGTGATGCTTATGTCAAAAAGCTTCAGCCTGGAAAGCTGGAACCCAAAGAGGAAAAGTGCATCTTCATAGGTTACCCAAAAGAGACAGTTGGGTACACCTTCTATCTCAAATCCGAGGGCAAAGTGTTTGTTGCTAAAAACGGAGCTTTTCTCGAGAAGGAGTTTCTCTCGAGAGAATTGAGTGGGAGGAAGATAGAACTTGATGAGGTTGTCGAACCTCTCATCCCTCTGGATGGTGGAGCAGGGCAAGAGGAAACCCCTGTCGTTGCGATGCCGGTTGAGGAGGAAGTTAATGATGATGATCATGAAACTCTGGTTCAAGTTCCTATCGAACCACGCAGGTCGACGAGACCACATGCTGCTCCAGAGTGGTACGGTAATCCCGTTTTGTCAATCATGTTGTTAGACAACAATGAACCTGCAAATTATGAAGAAGCAATGGTGGGCCCAGATTCCAACAAATGGCTGGAGGCCATGAAGTCCGAGATAGGATCCATGTATGAAAACAAAGTGTGGACTTTGGAAGTACTACCTGAGGGCCGCAAGGCTATTCAGAACAAATGGATCTTTAAGAAGAAGACGGACGCTGACGGCAATGTGACCGTTTATAAAGCTCGACTTGTGGCAAAAGGTTTTTCACAAGTTCAAGGAGTTGACTGCGATGAGACATTCTCAGCCGTAGTGATGCTTAAGTGCGTCAGAATCATGTTAGCAATAGCTGCATTTTTCGATTATGAAATCTGGCAGATGGATGTCAAAACGGCGTTCCTTAACGGTTTCCTTAAGGAAGAGTTGTATATGATGCAACCCGAAGGTTTTGTCGATCCTAAGAATGCTAACAAGGTGTGCAAGCTCCAGTGATCCATTTATGGACTGGTGCAAGCATCTCGGAGTTGGAACAAACGCTTTGATGAGGTGATCAAAGCATTTGGGTTTATACAAGTGGTTGGAGAATCTTGTATTTACAAGAAAGTGAGTGGGAGCTCTGTGGCGTTTCTAATATTATATGTAGATGACATATTGCTGATTGGAAACAATGTAGAGTTTTTGGAGAGCATAAAGGATTACTTGAATAAAAGTTTCTCTATGAAGGACCTAGGAGAAGCTGCTTACATTCTAGGCATTAAGATCTATAGGGATAGATCGAAACGCCTGATAGGACTTTCACAAAGCACATACCTTGATAAAGTTTTGAAAAGGTTCAAAATGGAACAGTCCAAGAAAGGGTTCTTGCCAATTTTACAAGGTACGAGATTGAGTAAGACTCAGTGCCCAGCAACTGATAAAGATAGAGAGCATATGAGCACCGTCCCCTATGCTTCAGCCATAGAATCTATTGTTGGAAATATGCCCTAGAGGCAATAATAAATTAGTTATTATTATATTTCTTAGTTCATGATAATCGTTTATTATCCATGCTATAATTGTATTGATTGGAAACACAATACTTGTGTGGATACATAGACAAAACACTGTCCCTAGTAAGCCTCTAGTTGACTAGCTCGTTGATCAAAGATGGTCAAGGTTTCCTGGCCATAGGCAAGTGTTGTCACTTGATAACGGGATCACATCATTAGGAGAATCATGTGATGGACTAGACCCAAACTAATAGACGTAGCATGTTGATCGTGTCATTTTGTTGCTACTGTTTTCTGCGTGTCAAGTATTTATTCCTATGACCATGAGATCATATAACTCACTGACACCGGAGGAATGCTTTGTGTGTATCAAACATCGCAACGTAACTGGGTGACTATAAAGATGCTCTACAGGTATCTCCGAAGGTGTTAGTTGAGTTAGTATGGATCAAGACTGGGATTTGTCACTCCGTGTGACGGAGAGGTATCTCGGGGCCCACTCGGTAATACAACATCACACACAAGCCTTGCAAGCAATGTAACTTAGTGTAAGTTGCGGGATCTTGTATTACGGAACGAGTAAAGAGACTTGCCGGTAAACGAGATTGAAATAGGTATGCGGATACTGACGATCGAATCTCGGGCAAGTAACATACCGAAGGACAAAGGGAATGACATACGGGATTATACGAATCCTTGGCACTGAGGTTCAAACGATAAGATCTTCGTAGAATATGTAGGATCCAATATGGGCATCCAGGTCCCGCTATTGGATATTGACCGAGGAGTCTCTCGGGTCATGTCTACATAGTTCTCGAACCCGCAGGGTCTGCACACTTAAGGTTCGACGTTGTTTTATGCGTATTTGAGTTATATGGTTGGTTACCGAATGTTGTTCGGAGTCCCGGATGAGATCACGGACGTCACGAGGGTTTCTGTAATGGTCCGGAAACGAAGATTGATATATAGGATGACCTCATTTGATTACCGGAAGGTTTTCGGAGTTACCGGGAATGTACCGGGAATGACGAATGGGTTCCGGGAGTTCACCGGAGGGGGGCAACCCACTCCGGGGAAGCCCATAGGCATTTTGGGGGGTCACACCAGCCCTTAGTGGGCTGGTGGGACAGCCCACCAATCCCCTATGCGCCAAGAGAGAAAAAAATCAAAGGAAAGGAAAAAAAAGGAAGAAGTGGGAAGGGGGAAGGACTCCCTCCCACCAAACCAAGTAGGACTCGGTTTGGGGGGGAGAGTGCTCCCCCCTGGCTCGGCCGACCCCTTGGGGATCCCTTGGACCCCAAGGCAAGGTCCCCCTCCCTCCTCCTATATATATGGAGCTTTTAGGGCAGATTTGAGACGACTTTCTCACGGCTGCCCGACCACATACCTCCATAGTTTTTCCTCTAGATCGTTTTTCTGCGGAGCTCGGGCGGAGCCCTACTGAGACAAGATCATCACCAACCTCCGGAGCGCCGTCACGCTGCCGGAGAACTCTTCTACCTCTCCGTCTCTCTTGCTGGATCAAGAAGGCCGAGATCATCGTCGAGCTGTACGTGTGCTGAACGCGGAGGTGCCGTCCGTTCGGTACTAGATCGTGGGACTGATCGCGGGATTGTTCGCGGGGCGGATCGAGGGACGTGAGGACGTTCCACTACATCAACCGCGTTCTCTAACGCTTCTGCTGTTCGATCTACAAGGGTACGTAGATCACTCATCCCCTCTCGTAGATGGACATCACCATGATAGGTCTTCGTGCGCGTAGGAAATTTTTTGTTTCCCATGCGACGTTCCCCAACAGTGGCATCATGAGCTAGGTTCATGCGTAGATGTCTTCTCGAGTAGAACACAAAAGGTTTTGTGGGCGGTGATGTGCGTTTTGCTGCCCTCCTTAGTCTTTTCTTGATTCCGCGGTATTGTTGGATTGAAGCGGCTTGGACCGACATTACTCGTACGCTTACGAGAGACTGGTTTCATCGTTACGAGTAACCCCCTTTGCTCAAAGATGACTGGCAAGTGACGGTTTCTCCAACTTTAGTTGAATCGGATTTGACCGAGGAGGTCCTTGGATGAGGTTAAATAGCAATTCATATATCTCCGTTGTGGTGTTTGCGTAAGTAAGATGCGATCCTACTAGATACCCTTGGTCACCACGTAAAACATGCAACAACAAAATTAGAGGACGTCTAACTTGTTTTTGCAGGGTATGATTGGGATGTGATATGGCCAATGATGTGGTGTGATATATTGGATGTATGAGATGATCATGTTGTAATAGAAATATCGACTTGCACGTCGATGGTACGGCAACCGGCAGGAGCCATAGGGTTGTCTTTATACTAACATATGTGCTTGCAGATGCGTTTACTATTTTGCTAGGATGTAGCTTTAGTAGTAATAGCATAAGTAGCACGACAACCCCGATGGCAACACGTTGATGGATGATCATGGTGTGGCGCCGGTGACAAGAAGATCGTGCCGGTGCTTTGGTGATGGAGATCAAGAAGCACGTGATGATGGCCATATCATGTCACTTATGAATTGCATGTGATGTTAATCCTTTTATGCACCTTATTTTGCTTAGAACGACGGTAGCATTATGAGGTGATCTCTCACTAAAATTTAAGACGAAATTGTGTTCTCCCCGACTGTGCACCGTTGCGACAGTTCTTCGTTTCAAGACACCACGTGATGATCGGGTGTGATAGACTCAACGTTCACATACAACGGGTGCAAAACAGTTGCACACGCGGAACACTCGGGTTAAGCTTGACGAGCCTAGCATGTGCAGACATGGCCTCGGAACACATGAGACCGAAAGGTCGAGCATGAATCGTATAGTTGATATGATTAGCATAGGGATGCTTACCACTGAAACTATTCTCGACTCACGTGATGATCGGACTTGAGATAGCGAATTTGGATCATGTACCACTCAAATGACTAGAGAGATGTACTTTTTGAGTGGGAGTTCTTAAGTAATATGATTAATTGAACTAATTGTCATGAACATAGTCTAATGGTCTTTGCGAATTACGATGTAGCTTGCGCTATAGCTCTACTGTTTTTATATGTTCCTAGAGAAAATTTAGTTGAAAATTGATAGTAGCAACCTTTGCAGACTGAGTCTGTAAAACCGAGGATTGTCCTCGTTGCTACGCAGAAGGCTTATGTTCTTAATGCACCACTCGGTGTGCTGCACCTCGAGCGTCGTCCGTGGATGCTATGAACATCCGACATACACGTTACTGATGACTACACAATAGTTCAGTGCAAGATACTTGATGGCTTAGAAGCAAGGCGCCGAAAACGTTGTAAAACGTCACGGAACATAAGTGATGTTCCGAAGAGATGAAATTATGATTTCATGCTTGTGCCCTTGTTAAGAGGTACGAGACCTCCTAACAAGATTCTTTGTCCACAAAGTAAAGGAGAAAAGCTCAATCGTTGAGCATGTGCTCAGATTGTCAGAGTACGACAATCGCTTGAATCAAGTGGGAGTTAATCTTCCAGATGAGATAGTGATGGTTCTCCAAAGTCACTGCCACCAAGCTATGAGAGCTTCGTGATGAACTATAACATATCAAGGATAGATACTATGATCTTTTGAGTGATTCGCGATGTTTGACACTGCGAAAGTAGAAATCAAGAAGGAGCATCAATAGTTGATGGTTAAACCACTAAGTTTCAAGAAAGTCAAGGGCTAGAAGGGATACTTCGTGAAACGGCAAAACAGTTGCTGCACTAATGAAGAGACCCAAGATTAAACCCAAAACCCGAGACTAAGTGCTTCTGTAATAAGGGGAACAGTCACTGAGGCGGAGCAACTCTAGATACTTGGTGGATAAGAAGGCTGGCAAAAGTCGAGAGAAGTATATTTGATATACATAATGTTGATGTGTACTTTACTAGTACTCCTAGTAGCACGAGGGTATTGGATACTGGTTCGGTTGCTAAGTGATTAGTAACGCGAAATGAAAGCTACGGCATAAACGGAGACTAGCTAAAGGCGAGGTGACGATACGTGTTGGAAGTGTTTCCAAGGTTGATATAATCAAACGTCGCACGCTCCCTCTACCATCGAGATTGGTGTTGAACCTAAATAATTGTTATTTGGTGTTTGCGTTAAGCATGAACATGATTGGATCGTGTTTATTGCAAAACGATTATTCATTCAAGGAGAATAATGGTTACTCTATTTGCTTGAATGATCACCTTCAATGGTTTATTGAATCTCGATTGTAGTGTTACACATTGGTGCCAAAAGATACGAGTTAATAATGATAGTACCACTTACTTGTGGAACTGCCGCTTGAGTCATGTTAGTATAAATTGCATGAAGAGGCTCCATGCTGATGGATCTTTGTACTCACCTTATTTCGAATCACTAGTGACATGCAAATCATACCACGTGAGCAAGGCCTTGTTTTCATTGAGATAAAATAAGATAGTAACTTGTTGGAAGTGATACATTTTGATGTATGCAGTCCAATGGGTGCAGAGGCACGCAGTGGATATCATTATGTTCTTACTTCACTGACGATTTGAGTAGATACTAGAGTATTTACTTAATGAATCACAAGTCTGAAATACTGAAAAGTTCAATTCTATTTCAGAGTGAAGTTCGTCGTAACAAGAGGATGAACTGTCTACGATATGATCATAGAAATGAATATCTGAGTTACGAGTTTTTGGTACACAGTTAAGACAATGTGGAAATTGTTTCACAGTTCATGCCACCTGGAACATCATAGTGTGATGATGTGTCTGAACGTCATAGCCACGCACTGTTTAGTATGGTGCATGCTATGATGTCTCTTATCGAATTACCACTATCGTTTATGGGTTATGCATTAGAGACAACCGCATTCACTTTAAATAGGGCACCGCGTATTTCCGTTGAGATGACACAGTATAGACTGAGGTTTAGAAGAAATCTAAACTGTCGTTTCTTGAAAGTTTGGGGCTTCGACACTTATGTGAAAAAGTTTCAGTCTGATAAGCTTGAACCCAAAGCGGATAAATGTATCTTCATAGGATATCCAAAACAGTTGGGTACATCTCCTATCTCAGATCCGAAAGCAAAGTGTTTGTTTCTAGAAACAGGTCCTTTCTCGAGGAAAGGTTTCTCTCGAAAGAATTGAGTGGGAGGGTAGTAGAACTTGATGAGGTTATTGAACCATCACTTCAACCAGTGTGTAACAGGGCATAGGAAGTTGTTCCTGTGGCGCCTACACCAATTGAACTGGAAGCTGATGATAGTGATCATTGAGCTTCGAATCAAGTTACTACAAACCTCGTAGGTCGACAAGGTCGCGTACTGCTGCAGAGTAGTACGGTAACCCTGTCTTGGAGGTCATGTTGTTGAGCAACAGTGAACCTACGAGTTATGGAGAAAGCGATGGTGGGCCCAGATTCCGACAAATGGCTGGAAGCCATGAAATCCGAGAGAGGATCCATGTATGAAAACAAAGTGTAGACTTTGAAAGAACTACTTGATGGTCATAAGACTATTGAGTAAAGATGGATCTTTAAAAGAAGACAGACGATGATGGTGATGAGTCACCATTAAGAAAAGCTCGACTTGTCGCAAAGATGTTTTCGACAAGATCAAACAGTTGACTATGATGAGACTTTCTCACTCGTAGCGATGCTAAAGGTCTGTTAGAATTATGTTAGTTGTTGATGCATTATTTATGAAATATTGCACGTAGGATGTCAAAATATTGTTTTCTCGACGGTTTCCTTGAGCAAACATTGTATGTGATACAACGAGAAGGTTTTGTCGATCCTAAAGATACTAGCAAGTATGCAAGCTCTAGTGATCCTTCAATGGACTGGTGCAAGCATCTCGGAGTTGGAATATACACTTTGATGAGATGATCAAAGATTTTGGGTGTGTACAAGGTTTATGAGAAACTTGTATTTCCAAAGAAGTGAGTGGGAGCACTATAGAATTTCTGATAGGTATATGTGGTTGACATATTGTGGATCAGAAGTAATGTAGAATTTCTGTAAAGCATACAAGGTTGTTTGAAAGAAGTTTTCAAAGGAGTACCTGGATTACGCTACTTGAACATTGAGCATCAAAGATCTATGGAGATAGATCGAAAACACTTAATAGAAGTTTCAACAAGATGCATGCCTTGACAAGTTTTTGAAAGAGTTCAAAATAGATCAGCAAAGAAGGAGTTCTTGGTTGCGTTGTGAGGTGTGAATTTGAGTAAGACTCAAAACCCGACCACGGCAGAATAAAGAGAATAGACGAAGGTCGTCTTCTATGCCTTAGCCGTAGAATCTAAAGTATGCCATGCTGTGTACCGCACCTGATGTGTGCCTTGACTCAAAGTCTGTTGAGGGTACAGAGAGTGATCCATGATTGAATCACTAGCAGCGGTCAAAATTTATCCTTAGTAACTAATGGACTAAGGAATTTTTCTCGATTATGGAGGTGGTTAAAGAGTTCGTCGTAAAGGGTTACGTTGATGCAAGCTTTGACACTAATCCGAATAACTATGAGTAGTGAAACAGATTCATATAGTAGAGTAGATATTTGGAGCATTTCCGAATAGCACGTAGTAGCAGCATCTATAAAATGACATAAAAATTTGTAAAGAACACACGGATCTGAAAGTTTCAGAACCGTTGACTGAAAACTCTCTCACGAGCAAGACGTGATCAGACCCCAGAACTATATGGGTGTTGGATTCGTTGGAATCACATGGTGATGTGAACTAGATTATTGACTCTAGTGCAAGTGGGAGACTGTTGGAAATATGCCCTAGAGGCAATAATAAATTAGTTATTATTATATTTCTTAGTTCATGCTAATCGTTTATTATCCATGCTATAATTGTATTGATTGGAAACACAATACTTGTGTGGATACATAGACAAAACACTGTCCCTAGTAAGCCTCTAGTTGACTAGCTCGTTGATCAAAGATGGTCAAGGTTTCCTGGCCATAGGCAAGTGTTGTCACTTGATAACGGGATCACATCATTAGGAGAATCATGTGATGGACTAGACCCAAACTAATAGACGTAGCATGTTGATCGTGTCATTTTGTTGCTACTGTTTTCTGCGTGTCAAGTATTTATTCCTATGACCATGAGATCATATAACTCACTGACACCGGAGGAATGCTTTGTGTGTATCAAACGTCGCAACGTAACTGGGTGACTATAAAGATGCTCTACAGGTATCTCCGAAGGTGTTAGTTGAGTTAGTATGGATCAAGACTGGGATTTGTCACTCCGTGTGACGGAGAGGTATCTCGGGGCCCACTCGGTAATACAACATCACACACAAGCCTTGCAAGCAATGTAACTTAGTGTAAGTTGCGGGATCTTGTATTACGGAACGAGTAAAGAGACTTGCCGGTAAACGAGATTGAAATAGGTATGCGGATACTGACGATCGAATCTCGGGCAAGTAACATACCAAAGGACAAAGGGAATGACATACGGGATTATACGAATCCTTGGCACTGAGGTTCAAACGATAAGATCTTCGTAGAATATGTAGGATCCAATATGGGCATCCAGGTCCCGCTATTGGATATTGACCGAGGAGTCTCTCGGGTCATGTCTACATAGTTCTCGAACCCGCAGGGTCTGCACACTTAAGGTTCGACGTTGTTTTATGCGTATTTGAGTTATATGGTTGGTTACCGAATGTTGTTTGGAGTCCCGGATGAGATCACGGACGTCACGAGGGTTTCCGGAATGGTCCGGAAACGAAGATTGATATATAGGATGACCTCATTTGATTACCGGAAGGTTTTCGGAGTTACCGGGAATGTACCGGGAATGACGAATGGGTTCCGGGAGTTCACCGGAGGGGGGCAACCCACTCCGGGGAAGCCCATAGGCATTTGGGGGGGTCACACCAGCCCTTAGTGGGCTGGTGGGACAGCCCACCAATCCCCTATGCGCCAAGAGAGAAAAAAATCAAAGGAAAGGAAAAAAAAGGAAGAAGTGGGAAGGGGGAAGGACTCCCTCCCACCAAACCAAGTAGGACTCGGTTTGGGGGGGGAGAGTCCTCCCCCCTGGCTCGGCCGACCCCTTGGGGATCCCTTGGACCCCAAGGCAAGGTCCCCCTCCCTCCTCCTATATATATGGGGCTTTTAGGGCAGATTTGAGACGACTTTCTCACGGCTGCCCGACCACATACCTCCATAGTTTTTCCTCTAGATCGTGTTTCTGCGGAACTCGGGCGGAGCCCTACTGAGACAAGATCATCACCAACCTCCGGAGCGCCGTCACGCTGCCGGAGAACTCTTCTACCTCTCCGTCTCTCTTGCTGGATCAAGAAGGCCGAGATCATCGTCGAGCTGTACGTGTGCTGAACGCGGAGGTGCCGTCCGTTCGATACTAGATCGTGGGACTGATCGCGGGATTGTTCGCGGGGCGGATCGAGGGACGTGAGGACGTTCCACTACATCAACCGCGTTCTCTAACGCTTCTGCTGTTCGATCTACAAGGGTACGTAGATCACTCATCCCCTCTCGTAGATGGACATCACCATGATAGGTCTTCGTGCGCGTAGGAAATTTTTTGTTTCCCATGCGACGTTCCCCAACATCTATCATGTATGGAATGCTGTGCACTAGACCGGACATTAGCCTGGCCATAAGTATGGTAGGCAGGTTCCAGAGTAATCCAGGAGTGGATCACTGGACGGCGGTCAAGAATATCCTGAAGTACCTGAAAAGGACTAAGGAGATGTTTCTCATGTATGGAGGTGACGAAGAGCTCGCCGTAAAGGGTTACGTCGATGCAAGCTTTGACACAGATCCGGACGACTCTAAGTCGCAGACCGGATACGTATTTATTCTTAATGGGGGTGCAGTAAGCTGGTGCAGTTCCAAGCAAAGCGTCGTAGCTGATTCTACATGTGAAGCGGAGTACATGGCTGCCTCGGAGGCGGCTAAGGAGGGTGTCCGGATGAAGCAGTTCATGACGGATCTTGGAGTGATGCCAAGCGCACTGAATCCAATAACCTTGTTCTGTGACAACACGGGTGCCATTGCCTTAGCAAAGGAACCACGGTTTCACAAGAAGACCAGACACATCAAACGACGCTTCAACCTCATCCACGATTACGTCGAAGGGGAGGACATAAATATATGCAAAGTGCACACGGATCTGAATGTAGCAGACCCGCTGACTAAACCTCTTCCACGGGCAAAGCATGATCAACACCAGAACTGTATGGGTGTTAGATTTATTACAATGTAATTCGCATGATGATGTGAGGGCTAGATTATTGACTCTAGTGCAAGTGGGAGACTGTTGGAATTATGCCCTAGAGGCAATAATAAATATAGTTATTATTATAATTCCTGTATCAAGATAATCGTTTATTATCCATGCTATAATTGTATTGAATGAAGACTTATATACATGTGTGGATACATAGGCAAAACACTATCCCTAGCAACCCTCTAGTTGGCTAGCCAGTTGATCAAAGATAGTCAGGGTCTTCTGATTATATACAAGATGTTGTTGCTTGATAACTGGATCATGTCATTAGAAGAATCACGTGATGGACTAGACCCAAACTAATAGACGTAGCATGTTGATCGTGTCATTTTGTTGCTACTGTTTTCTGCGTGTCAAGTATTTGTTCCTATGACCATGATATCATATAACTCACTGATACCGGAGGAATGCTTTGTGTGTATCAAACGTCGCAACGTAACTGGGTGACTATAAAGATGCTCTACAGGTATCTCCGAAGGTGTTCGTTGAGTTAGTATGGATCGAGACTGGGATTTGTCACTCCGTGTGACGGAGAGGTATCTCGGGGCCCACTCGGTAATACAACATCACACACAAGCCTTGCAAGCAATGTGACTTAGTGTAAGTTGCGGGATCTTGTATTACGGAACGAGTAAATAGACTTGCCGGTAAACGAGATTGAAATAGGTATGCGGATACTGACGGTCGAATCTCGGGCAAGTAACATACCGAAGGACAAAGGGAATGACATACGGGATTATATGAATCCTTGGCACTGAGGTTCAAACGATAAGATCTTCGTAGAATATGTGGAATCCAATATGGGCATCCAGGTCCCGCTATTGGATATTGACCGAGGAGTCACTCGGGTCATGTCTACATAGTTCTCGAACCCGCAGGGTCTGCACACTTAAGGTTCGACGTTGTTTTATGCGTATTTGAGTTATATGGTTGGTTACCGAATGTTGTTCGGAGTCCCGGATGAGATCACGGACGTCACGAGGGTTTCCGGAATGTTCCGGAAACGAAGATTGATATATAGGACGACCTCATTTGATTACCGGAAGGTTTTCGGAGTTACCAGGAATGTACCGGGAATGACGAATGGGTTCCGGGTGTTCACCGGGGGGGCAACCCACCCCGGGGAAGCCCATAGACCTTGGGGGTGGCACACCAGCCCTTGGTGGGCTGGTGGGACAGCTCAAGAGGGCCCTATGCGCCAAGGATATAAAATCAAAGAGAAAGAAAAAAAAGGAGGTGGGAAAGGAGAGAAGTACTCCACTTTCCAATCCTAGTTGGACTAGGATTGGAGGAGGAGTCCTCCTCCCCTTGGTATGGAGCCCTTGGGGCTCCTTGAGCCTCAAGGCAAGCCTCCCCTCCCTCCTCGTATATATATGGAGCAAATAGGGCTGATTTGAGACAACTTTTCAAAGGCAGCCCGACCACATACCTCCACGGTTTTACCTCTAGATCGTGTTTCTGTGGAGCTCGGGCGGAGCCCTGCCGAGATCAGATCACCACCAACCTCCGGAGCGCCGTCACGCTGCCGGAGAACTCATCTACCTCTCCGTCTCTCTTGCTGGATCAAGAAGGCCGAGATCATCGTTGAGCTGTACGTGTGCTGAACGCGGAGGTGCTGTCCGTTCGGCACTAGATCGTGGGACGGATCGCCGGACGGTTCGTGGGACGGTTCGCGGGGCGGATCTAGGGACGTGAGGACGTTCCACTACATCAACCGCGTTCACTAACGCTTCTGCTGTGCGATCTACAAGGGTACGTAGATCGGAAATCCCCTCTCGTAGATGTACATCACCATGATAGGTCCTCGTGCGCGTAGGAACATTTTTGTTTCCCATGCGACGTTCTCCAACAATCTGATCATAAATCCACAATTTTTCGGATCTCGACAAACACACCGCAAAAGAAGATTACATTGGATAGATCTCCATGAAGATCATGGAGAACTTTGTATTGAAGATCCAAGAGAGAGAAGAAGCCATCTAGCTACTAGCTATGGACCCGTAGGTCTATGGTGAACTACTCATGCATTGTCGGAGAGATCATGGTGTTCATGAAGAAGCCCTCCGTATCCGAATCCCCCCTTCAGCAGGGCACCAGAACGTGCCCCATATGGGATCTTGTGGAGACATAAGCTTGCGGCGGCGGAAAAGTACTTTCGATGATCTCCTGATTTTTTCTGGAATTATTGGGAATATATAGGCGAAAGACCTAGGGCAGAGGTGGCCCTGGGAGCCCACAAGCCTGGGAGGCGCGGGCCCCCCTGGCCGCGGCTCGGGGGCTTGTGGGGTCCCTAGTGGCCCCCTTCCTTGGTTCTCAAGTTCCCTGATCTTCTTCTTTTTCGGAGAAATCTTTTTGGAAGTTTCGTGCCGCTTGGACTACGTTTAAAATCCTCGTCTAAAAAGGGTCAAAAACATGGAAAAAACAGGAACTAGCACTTGGCACTGAGTTAATAAGTTAGTCCCAAAAAAGATATAAAAGGCATACAAAACATCCAAAGTTTGACAAGAAAATTAACATGAAACCATCAAAAATTATAGATACGTTGGAGACGTATCAAGCATCCCCAAGCTTAAGTCCTTCTCGTCCTCGAGTAGGGAAGTGATAAAGACTAAATTTTTTATGTGGAATGCTACCTAACATAGTTATCCTTTGTAACTTATTTCATGTGACATGGATGTTCAGATCCGTAAGATTCAAAAGAATAGTTTGCTATTGACATGAAAACAATAATACTTCAAGCAAACTAGCAAGGTAATCATGAACTTTCGAAATAACAAGGCCAAAGAAAGTTATCCCTACAAAATCATATAATCTGGCTATGCTCCATCATCCTCACACAACTAATTTAAATCATGCACAACCCCGGTATTGGCCAAGTAATTGTTTTCGCACTCTTACTTTCTCAAACCTTTTATAACTATCATGCAATACATGAGCGTGAGCCATGGATATAGCACTATAGGTGGAATTGAGTGTGGTGGTGGTTGTGAGACAAAAAAGGAGGAGATGGTCACATTGACTCGGCGTATCGAAGGGCTATGGAGATTCCCATTAATAGATATGAATGTGAGTGATTAGGTATTGCCATACAAAGGATGCACTAGACATATAAGTATGTGAAAGCTCAAAAGGATAACTAGTGGGTGTGCATCCAACTTGCTTGCTCACGAAGACCTAGGGCAATTTTGAGGAAGCCCATCATTGGAATATACAAGGCAAGTTATATAATAAAGATTCCCACTAGCATATGGTGGTGACGAAACGAGAGGCTCTCAATCATGAAGAACATGGTGCTATTATGAAGCACAAGTGTGGAAAAAGATAGTAGCATTGTCCCTTCTCTCTTTTTCTCTCTTTTTTTATTTGGGCTCTTAGCCTTTTTTTTTATTTGGGCTCTTTGGCCTATTTTATTTTATTTTATTTCCTCACATGGGACAATGCTCTAATAATGATGATCATCACACTTTTATTTACTCACAGCTCATAGCTCAGAACAATGATGACTCTATAGGAAATGCCTCCGGTAGTGTACCGGGATGTGCAACGATCTAGCTTGGCGTATGACGTTGAAACATCTCGCTAGCTATCTTACGATCATGCAATGGCAATATGAGAGTGACTTCACAAGTCATGAGACGGAACGGTGGGAGTTGCATGGCAATATATCTCGGAATGGCTATGAAAATGCCATAGTAGGTAGGTATGGTGGCTGTTTTGAGGAAGGCATATGGTGGGTTTGCGTACCGGCGAAAGTTGCGCGGTACTAGAGAGGCAAGCAATGGTGGAAGGTGAAAGTGCATCTATACCATGGACTCACATTAGTCATGAGGAACTCGCATACTTTTTGCGAAAGTTTTTATTAGTAATCGAAACAAAGTGCTAAACGCATACTCCTAGGGGAAGGGTTGGTAGGTATTAACCATCGCGCGATCCCGACCGCAACACAAAGGATGACAATCAATAAATCAATTATGCTCCGACTTCCTAACATAGCGGTTCACCATACGTGCATGCTACGGGAATCACTAACTTCAACACAAGTATTTCTAGATTCACAACACCCTACTAACATAACTCTTAATATTACCAAATCCACATCTCAAAACTAATTCAGAGGAATCAAAACTTCTCTTTCCACTCAATGCACATGAAGATGGAGGTTGTTGTATCCTCTTTGGTTACCTATCACCTTTGGGGACTACTTTCATAGCACAAGCCAACTACCAAGTCACGCACCGCCGTCCTCTAAAAGATCTAAGTGAAGCACATAGAGCAAAATTATCTAGCTCAAAAGATATAAGTGAAGCACGATGAGCCTTCTAGCAAAATCACGATGAGTGCATTTCTCTATCAAAAGGTGTGCAGCAAGGATGATTGTGACACAACAAAAAGAAAAGACTCCTACGATACAAGACGCACCAAGAAAAGCACATATCATGTGGTGAATAAATATATAGCTCCAAGTAATGTTACCGATGGATTGAAGACGAAAGAGGGGATGCCTTCCCGGGGCATCCCCAAGCTTAGGATTTTTGGTGTCCTTGAATTTTGCTTGGGATGCCTTGGGAATCCCCAAGATTGAGCTCTTTCCACTCCTTATCTCTTTGTCCATGAGAACATCACCCAAAACTTGAAAACTTCACAACACAAAACTTAAACAGAAACTCGTGATAACGTTCGCACAAGAAAACAAACTACCACCTCTTTAGGTACTGTAGCAATTTTTATATTGGTGTTAGATTACTGTATTATCACTTTTCCATGGCTAGTACCCCTGATACTATCCATAGTTTCATCAAAACAAGCAACCAACTCAACAAAAACATAATCTGTCAAAAACAGACTAGTCTGTAGCAATCTGTATACTTCGTATACTTCTGGTACCTCAAAAATTCTGAAAACTTACGACTGCCTGGTAAAAAGGCATGTAAACCAGCAGAAAAAGAATCAACTCAAAAGCTCTTTATGAATAAAAATGAAAAATAATCGCGTGAGCGAAAAGTTTCTGTCTTTTTCCAGCAGGATCAAACAACCATCACCAAGACTAGTCATAAAGGTTTTACTTGGCTCAAACACAAAAGGAAACACAAAAAACAAAATAATAACAGAATTATGACGGTGTGAACGCAACAAAACAGAAAGAAAAAGATAAATTCATTGGGTTGCCTCCCAACAAGCGCTATTGTTTAACGCCCTTAGCTAGGCATAAGCTGATGGAATCACGTATCGTCGTCTTTGGTGCTCAAACCATAAGTAGCCCTCATCATGGATTCATAAGGTAATCTTATTTTATTTCTAGGAAAATGCTCCATGCCCTTCTTTAAAGGAAATTGAAATCTAATATTCCGTTACTTCATATCGATGATAGCGCCGATAGTCCTTAGGAAAGGTCTACCAAGAATAATAGGGCGTGTAGGATTGCAATCAATGTCAAGAACAATGAAATCCACGGGTACATAGTTCCTATTTGAAATAATAAGAAAATCATTGATCCTTCCCATGTGTTTCTTGATAGTAGAATCCGCAAGATGCAAATGAAGAGAACACTCCTCAATCTCATTAAAACCCAGAACATCACATAAAGACTTTGGAATCGCGGAAACACTAGCACCCAAATCACACAAAGCATTGCATTCATAGTTTTTGATTTTGATTTCGATAGTAGGTTCCCCCTCATCATGAAGATTTCTAGGGATAGATACTTCCAATTCAAGTTTCTCTTCAAGAGATTTTATCATAGCTTCGACGATATGATCGGTAAAGGCCTTGTTTTGGCTATAAGCGTGTGGAGAGTTTAGCATGGATTCCATCAAGGAAATGCACTCAATCAAGGAGCAACTATCATAATTGAATTCCTTGAAATCCAAAGTAGTAACTTCATTACTACTCAAAGTTTTAATATCTTCTACTTCACTTTCAATGCTTTTAGCATCCATATAGATGGACTCCGAATCATTGGGGCGTTTTTCAACCAAAGTGGGTTCATATCCAGCCCCATAATCATTAGGTTTGACACAAGAAAACAAATATTCAATGGGAGTCACACCAAGCACTTTAAGATCTTTGTGATTCTTATCACGAGAACACGTCTTTTTAAGCCATTCATGTCTAGCACGAATTTGGGCGGTTCTTTATTTGCTCTCACTCATGGAAACATGCATAGCTTTCAAAGTTTCATCTATATTGATCTTGGGAGGAGCACATCTAACTTTCAAAGCATCAATATCACTAGACATTCTATCAACGCTCCTAGCCAAATCGTCAATTTTGAGTAGTTTTTCCTCTATGGACGCATTGAAAATCTTTTGTGAGTTGATAAACTCTTTGATACTTCTCTCTAGATCAGAGGGTAATATATTGTAATTTCCATGAGTATTGTTGTAGGAGTTGCCAAAGTTATTAGAGGAGTTAATAGGAAAAGGCCTCGGAACATAGTTTCCTCTAAAAGAATTGTTGTTGCCAAAATTATTCCTACCCAAAAAATTAACGCCCAAGCTAGCGTTGCTACTCCCAATCAAGGAAGACAAGGGCATATCATTAGGATCTAAAGGAGAACTTCTACTAGCAACCAAATTCATTAACTCATCCATCTTAGCACTTAACGAGTTAATTTCTTCTATAGTGTGTACCTTCTTACTAGTAGGTGACCTTCCAGTGTGCCACTGATAGTAGTTCATCATGATATTGTCTAGGAGTTGTGTGGCTTCTCCTAACGTGATTTCCATGAACGTTCCACCGAAGGCAGAGTCCAAGATGTTTCTAGAAGCGGAATTCAAGCCAGCGTAAAAGATTTGTATAATCATCCAAAGACTCAAGCCATGAGCGGGACAATTTCTAATCATCAATTTTATCCTCTCCCAAGATTGTGCAACATGTTCATGATCAAGTTGCTTAAAATTCATGATATCATTATGGAGATAGATAATCTTAGCCGGTGGAAAATACTTGGATGTATAAGAATCTTTGCAATTGTTCCAAGAATCAATACTATTTTTGGGCAAAGACGAAAACCAAGTGTTTTCTCGATCTTGCAACGAGAAAAGAAAAAGCTTCAATTTAATCACATCATTATCCACATCTTTCTTCTTTTGCATATCGCAAAGCTGAATGAAGGTATTAAGATGGGGTGCGGCATCTTCACTAGGAAGGCCGGAGAATTGCTCTTTCATAACAAGATTCAGCAAAGCGGCATTGATTTCGTATGACTCCGCACTAGTGGCGGGAGCAATCGGAGTACTAATAGAATAATTATTATTAGTATTCGAGAAGTCACAAAGTTTGGTGTTTTCGGTCATGGTGAATTTAGCAAGCAAGCAAGCACACAAGCGAACAAAGAGCAAGCGAGAGAAAAGGGCGAACAAAAACGGCAAACGAAAAGGCTAATATTTTTTGTAAATTTTTGTTTTTCAGAAGTGGCGGAGAGGAAAACGAGAGGCAAAAAAGTAAATGCAAGAGATGAGTTTGCGACACTTACTTGGATGAGTTCTTGACTTGATCCTCCCCGGCAACGGCGCCAGAAATCCTTCTCCTACTTCTCAAAAAACTGCGCCAGAAATTGACACGTTGACGGAGACTTTCTTGTGTTGGTTTTTCCCTTGAAGAGGAAAGGGTGATGCAGCACAGGAGCAGTAAGTATTTCCCTCAGATTGAGAACCAAGGTATCAATCCAGTAGGAGAATCTTGTCAAGTCGAGAGTACGTGCGCAAACACAAAAGAGCTTGCACCCAACGCTATAAAGGGGTTGTCAATCCCTTCAAGATTGCTTGCAAAGTGAGATCTGAAGGCGGAAAGTGCAACGAAGTAAAAGAGTAAGGCTGAAAATATGGTGTGGAGTAGACCCGGGGGCCATAGTGTTCACTCGAGGCTTCTCTCAAAATAGCAAATATTATGGTGGGTGAACAAATTACTGTCGTGCAATTGATAGAACCGCGCAAATTCATGACAATATGTAATGCAATGATCATACATATAGGCATCACGTCCGAGACAAGTAGACACTACAGGAATTAGCTTCTTTGCCGTCTGCCATCACAGACGGCAAAGATTAAACCACCGACGGAAAAGAGTAATACAGAGACGGCAAAGAATCCCACTGTCGGCAAAATTTCTGCATCAGCCTACGACGGCATTGTAGCTTCTTTGCCGTCTGCCTCACCGAAGCGGACGGCAAAGAGCTTTGTCGTCAGCTTTTCATAAGAGCAGTCGGCAAAGATGTCGAGACTGCAGCCGGCAGGCGTTGCCTCCGTTAGGGGCTAACAGAGGCTTTGCCGTCTGCCTTCCCCTCTTCTTTGCCGTCTGCCTCCACCTCCTCCCCCACTCTTTTCCGTCTGGATCCACGTCCACTCTTTGTCGTCGGCCTCCACCTCCTCCCCCCCGCCCCTCCACTCTTTGCCTTCTGCCTACCCCTCCTCCACCCTCCTCTGTGCCCTCTTCTTTGCCGTCTGCTCCCCCAAGGAAGTAGACAGCAAAGAGACAATATGGCCAGCTGCTGCTGCCCAGGTTGCACAGCTGGGCGCCACGTGGCACATTTGTCGTCGGTCAACTGATGGCAAAGGCCTTTGCCATCAGCTGGCAGACGGCAAAGAGGCCATATTGTCACAGTTTTTTTGTTTATTTCACAGCACATATACATATACATAGCACATATATAGGTCACAACAGATATACATATACATAGCACATATAATTCATAGCACATATATAAGTCACAACACATATTCATAGCACAAAGTTTCATCCATATATATACATATACATATAGTTCCACCTATATTGTTCATCCGTATATACATATACATATAATTCCACATTTTTCATCAACTCAAATGCAAACTAGAACTAAAGCACTCCATCAATGCCAGCTTCCATGCATGTAGTACATCCAATCTGCAAAATGGGAATAAGAAAGTCAGAAAAACAACAACAACAACATATATATGACAAATAAGCTAAATTGAAGAAGAAAGAGAAGAAGCAAGAAGAGAACAAGGAGAAGAAAAACAAGGAGGAGGAGGAGGAGGAGGGGAAGGAAAAGGAGAAGGAGGAGGAGAAGAAGAAAAAAGAAGAAGAGAAGAAGAAGGAGAACAAGGAGGAGAAGAAGGAGGAGAGAAGAAGAAGGAGAAGAAGATGGGCTCCTTCTCCTTCTTCTCCTCCTTCTCTTCTTCTCCTCCTCCCCCTTCTTCTTCCCCTTCTCCTTCTCTTCTTCTTCTCTTCTTCTTCTTCTTCTTCCTTCTTTTCATTTCTCCGCTTCTCCTCTTCTTGAAGCTAAGTATGTCATTATGTCATTATGTCATTATGTCATTATTGGGGAAATTAAGGCAAGGAAAATATGAAAGAGGAGAAGAAAGAGGAGGAGGAGGAGAAGAAGAAGAAATCAAGAAGAAGGAGGAGAAGGACTAGAAGGCGAAGGGCCTTCTCCTCCTTCTCCTCCTCCTCCTCCTCCTCCTCCTCCTCCTTCTTCTCTTCTTCTTCTCCTCCTTCTTCTCCTTCTCCTTCTCTTCTCTTTCTCTTCTTCTTTTTGTTCTTCCTTTTCATTTCTCCTCTTCTCCTCTTCTTGGAGCTCAATTAGCTAACTATGTCTTTTTGGAGCTAAATGGGCAAATTATCCCATTATAGAGGAAAACAAGCTAAGTATATAATATTAATGAGCTAACCAAGGTCCTTATGCCATTTTGAGCTTATAATGTCATTTTGGAGCTAAATGGTCTAATTATGTCATTGTTGGGGAAATTAAGGCAAGGAGAATATGAAAGAGGAGAAGAAAAAGGAGGAGGAGAAGAAGAAGAAATCAACAAGAAGGAGGAGAAGGAGGAGGAGGAGGAGAAGGACTAGAAGGCCAAGGGCCTTCTCCTCCTTCTCCACCCCTTCCTCCTCCTCCTTCTCCTTCTGCTCTTCTTCTTCTCCTCCTCCTTCTTCTCCTTCTCCTTCTCTTATCTTTCTCTTCTTCTTTTTGTTCTTCCTTTTCATTTCTCCTCTTCTCCTCTTCTTGGAGCTAAATTAGCTAAATATGTCTTTTTGGAGCTAAATGGGCTAATTATGTCATTATAGAGGAAAACAAGCTAAGTATATAATATTAATGAGCTAACCAAGGTTCTTATGCCATTTTGAACTTATAATGTCTTTTTGGAGCTAAATGGGCTAATTATGTCATTGTTGGGGAAATTAAGGAAATGAGAATATGAAAGAGGAGAAGAAATAGGAGGCGGAGAAGAAGAAGAAGAAATCAAGAAGAAGGAGGAGAAGGAGGAGGAGGAGGAGAAGGACTAGAAGGTCCTTGGCCTTCTCCTCCTTCTCCTCCCCCTCCTCCTCCTCCTTCTCCTTCTACTCTTCTTCTTCTCCTCCTCCTTCTTTTCCTTCTCCTTCTCTTCTCTTTCTCTTCTTCTTTTTGTTCTTCCTTTTCATTTCTCCTCTTCTCCTCTTCTTGGAGCTAAATTAGCTAACTATGTCTTTTTGGAGCTAAATTGGCTAATTATGTAATTATAGAGGAAAACAAGCTAAGTATATAATATTAATGAGCTAACCAAGGTTCTTATGCCATTTTGAGGTTATTATGGCATTTTGGAGCTAAATGGCTAATTATGTCATTGTTGGGGAAACTCAGGCAAGGAAAATATGAAAGAGGAGAAGAGAAACTTACCGTAGTGGTCATCAAGGAGGAGAAACATCTGGAGAAGGGTCGTGCGATGCCGCTCGGGAGTTATTCTGCACAAAAGATATTTTGCAATGTCTTAGTTAGCATGATGACACTCAATTATTAATACTAGTTCATGATGAAACTCATCGTGCCAATCGAATAGAAGACGGGCATCGGCGGAGGGACTTGACCGCTCTTCTCGCACAGACCCTGAAGAGTGGGTCGTATTAGTTAGTAATGAAACAGACATTACACGCATGATTTGGCTAATGTGAAAAAAACTTACCACAAAAAGCTCGTACAGGACCCGTTGACCCGCCTCATTCCGGGCCCTCTCCTCCTCAATCAATCGTGTCGTGCTCTGGTCCCTCTCATCAAGAGCAGCCTGAAGAGAAGCCTAGCTTGCCAATCTCTCTTTCTGAAGAGCAGCCTGAAACACCATTCCTCGTTACCATAGTAATGATCTATCGTGACACACATAATGAAATGGATGAAAGTTTCTTAGTCCGTACAACTAACCTCGATGGCAAGATCGACTGGCCGTGGACGGCGCGTTATCTCAAGACAGCTACTCGACTCGCGCGCCTTGATCTCCGGGAAAGTGAGTGGACAACATATTATCCCATCTCCAGTGGCTATCGAGCCATGGGGCCTCCCGCCACCAGATATCATCACCAGCTCTGGATCCAAAGGTTCCTGACTCGGGTTAAAGTCATCCCCTTTCGTAGCCTTCCCCGTGTCCTTGTATGTCACGAGCTTGTGGTGGGATGATATGCTGGTGAAGTTATTTGGATCATCTAGTTCAGACTCAGAGAATGCCTTCGCCTTCTTGTACGAGGCAGTATGGTCCATGCCATAAAGGTCGTACAAGTGTGGCATCTCCGTCTTATTGTGATGCGCCTAAAAGAGAGGAACAAAATATTAGCATGAAGAATGAATTGCATGAATCATGAAGCAAATCACATACCCAGTTTCGTCTGAACTGAAGTAAGTTGGCGCTGCCTTGATGGTGTGGCACACCAACCATTTGGCTACGCCGATCCTTCGCATTCTCGTGGACAACTCGCTAGCTACCTGTGCACCACTCATCAACCAACGCCTCCCAACAATCCATCTTATCCGCACACCAACTCGGGGGCACCTGTAAGTTATTAGAAAGAATTTTGAGCGCTACGCCTATGAATGAAATCAAGAAAACTACGTAGGACTTAAGAATAGGTAATTACCTTCATGTATTGCTCCTTCTTCAGAAACTTTGCGCGGCAATCCTTCTTCTGATTCTTAATACCACGCGTGGTGTAGTAGTCTCGAATAGCGTGCAGTCGAGCCTCGTGGCGTAAGTTCTATAGTAACCGCCTACACTCGGCCTCGAGAACCTTGGCCGCCTCCTCCTCATATCCATCCTCACACCTATAGAAAGTCTGCAATCAAATGTGAAAACACCGATTAGTACAATAATTAGCTATATTGTTAATTTTAGATTGTGTAAAAGGATAATTTTCCCAAAAGCTCTTGATCACCATCTCGGCCCTCGCGTGACACAAGACACCATCTATAATCTCCTCCGGCGGGGCCTGCGCAGCCTGGTAGTGCTCCCAGGAAAATCCTAGTGTAGGAACCTGACCCTCACCAGGCAACGTGACAAACCCCGGGAAATTTGTCCGGAAAGCACACCAAGGACGGAGTTCGGCCTGCGGACTCCACGAGGGTGTGCCCATCCCCTGTAGTATGATAAGGTCAACACATTAGATATTTGAACAAACTTGAAGGCAAAAGCTAAAAAATGAGTAAATGTACTTACCTATCTCCTTCAGGTTTAATCACCGGCCTCTTCTCACGGGTAGCCAGCACGACCGGGAGACGTGTACTACCACGCTTGTACACGGTGGCCCCGTCCACCTGCACATCGCCCTCACTATCCGTAAACTCATCCCCGCCATCCCCGCCCCTTGAGCCACCCGGACCCTCCCCCGCCATCCCCGCCCCCTGAGCCACCCGGACCCTCGGTCCAATCCGGTAACTCGGTCCGATCCAGCCACACATCCCATCCGGGCCTCTCCACGTCGGGTGAAGCCTCCGGAACCATAGTCTCGTGGGCCAAATGCACCTTGACCCGAGGCTGATCCTGGACCGGAGTCTCATGGGACGAATGCCCGTCAACACCAGGCTCCTGGACTGGAGTCCCCGTAGCCTCCTCCGCAAACGGGTCGACCGTAGTAGTCCTACGCTCGGGTGAATGAGCTGGTGGAGGTGGCGAGGACGGCTCAACAGTCCTCCTGGATCTTCCGCGGCCACAACCTCTCTCCGTACCCTTCCCCTTTTTCCCTACCCGACCAGCACCTCTCCTAGTGGGCAATGCCGCCGACGAAGAAGAAGCCAGGGGTGGTGTCGACAGACTGTCTGCCAAGGCTCTACGAAGAGATAGGGGTGGAAGGGAAGTACCACCCCTCGTGCGGGGCGCCTAGGAAGAACCCGTCGAGCGATCTGGACCAGCACCCACCATCTTTCAACACCTGGTGACCTGCCATGATAAATATTAAAAGAAATTAGTACAACATAAAAAAAATTAAATAACTGACATGAATAATAATATGTACATGAATAATAAAGATTAAAATATATATAATTTAAGTTGTGAATCTTACAAACTAATAATCATCATCAATAAATGCATCATCATCATCACTATCAAGCATGTCTTCATGAATGACGTGCTCGTCGGGTTCAACGGCGTGAAGTTGTGAAAGGCCTTTCTTTAATCGTTGAAGCATTGACAGGTCATCCGCATCAGTAACCTCTACGAGTTCCAGGTCTTCTGGTTCCGGCTCAGCGGTGGAGTCGGATTCATTATCGCTTTCTAATTCCATGTTCTTGGGTGAAGCACGACGGTTCTTGAAATGTTTCTTGGAAAGACGTGTTTCTTGGAAGAATTCTCCATCATATGTGTCTGGGTTAATGTGAGGTTCATAATCCTGTTCATTTGGGAGAGGTGGTCTGACATGTGGCGGCACTTCATAAACAACATACCAACCTTCCAGATTCTTATCCGTTTGGCATGCCCACGGTAGATAGAAAACTTGGGTCGCCTGTTGAGCCGTAATATAGACATCAAGAACATCTAAATGGGTGTTTGGATTGATTTCGACTAGTCCTATATGTTCATGAGTCCTTCTAGTCTCCTTCGGCTGGAACCAATAACATTTGAAGACTACGACGTTCGGTGGGTTTTCACCATAGAATTGAAGTTCATAAATTGCTTCAACTCTTCCATAATACTCGATAACACCTTCGCCAATAGCAGAGACACCACAATTTGTAGATTTCCGGTCGGGCATAGATAGCTCTTTGCCAAAGGTATGAAATAGATACACGTTGATGTTGTATTTCTCAAATGAACGGACCTTATAGTCAAAACCATTAGTGACTTGTCTCAATTCGGCGTCCATAGAATCTGAATTAGCCTACAAGTTTAATACGAAATGATTATTGCATTAGCCGCAAGTTAGACCAAGAAATGAAATGGTCCATTATTGATAAATACCGTTTGTTTGAACCAAGAGATGGAACCGGGATAGCCGCCTCCTGTCTTTGACAGAAGCTCATACTCTTCAACGGAATCATTTTCGATCACCGCTCCATCCAAGAATTTGGCGACGTAACGGCTGTTTGAAATATCCGGGAATAAGAGCAGTTCAAAGGAATTAGAAGTTACGGGAAAATGTGTCGAGAACTCACTCGCTGTACGGCTATACTTTTGTTAGGTTGTTGAAGATATACAACGAAATGTTCCACCATTCTTCGACATCCAACGTTATTGGTTTCAAAGCACCGGCTGGTGCGAGCTTCCCTTTGAATAGGCTGAGGTTGGACCCACCTTTTTTAGGGTCTGCATCATTGTGCCGAGGCTTCGGATTATGCAAATGATGATTTTTGGCTTCGTAGTGTGCTGTCACAAAGTTTGCCACCTCCTCTGTAATGAATGTCTCAGCCATCGATGCTTCAATTCTACACTTATTTCTACATTTATCTCGAAGGGTCTTCTGCATCCTCTCAGTTGCACAGCACCAACGATCTTGCATGGGCCCACCCAATCTTGCCTCGGTCGGTAGATGTAAAATCAAGTGCTGCATTGGATTAAAGAAGCCCGGTGGAAAGATCTTCTCTAACTTGCACAACAACTCCGGTGCAAACTCCTCCATGTCTTCTACCACGCCAGGCGACAATTCTTTCGCACAACGAACACGGAAGAAATAGCTCAGCTCCGCCAGTACTAGGCATTCATCCTCAGGAATAAAGCCACGTAACATCACCGGCATTACCCGCTCTAGCCATATGTGCCAATCATGACTCTTGAGACCAAAGATTTTTAATTTTTCAAGACGCACTCCCCTCTTTAGATTCGCTGCATACCCATCGGGGAACATCAAGTGCATTTTGACCCACAAGATAATTTCCCGCATAGCTCGCCTTCCAAGATTGAACCATGCCTTTGGCTTCGACCACTTCTACTTTCCTTTGCCTTCTCACATGTTTTGTAAGGGTCTATGACATAGTGTCTCTTGATCGACTCTAGCCTTAGTATTATCCTTTGTCTTCCCATCTATGTCGAACAATGTACCAAAAATAGCCTCTCCGATATTCTTTTCAGTGTGCATCATGTCGATATTGTGTGGAAGAAGGAGGTCTTTGAAGTAAGGCAGATCCCAGAAGCATGGCTTGTGAGTCCAGACGTGTTTTGAATTATACCCCTTGAAATACCCTGGATGCTCTGGATCAGGCTCAAGGGCGCTTAACTGATCCACGATCTGTTGGCTTGTCAATGCAGGTGGTGCCAAGTTTTTGACAACTTTACCTTTGGTAAAGTTCTTCTTGTCTTTTCTGAACTGATGGTCAGGATCCAGGAACTGACTATGCAAGTCAAAGCAAGAATAGTTCCGACCCTCCTGCAACCAATGAAACTGAAGAGCTGCCTTGCATTGGGGACACGGGAACCTTCCATGCACACACCATCCAGAGAATACTGCATACGCCGGCAAGTCATGCATAGAGTACATGTACTGTTGGGGATATTACCTGTTAATAACCCGCCCTACTTGGGTCGGGTCACCGAATCAGGCGATTCATCTGAGCGTGGTTCGGGCCTTGGCCTGGCGAGGCCGAAAGTTGTGTGGCGGTTTACAATTTCCGGAAGGTCTCCAAGCTTTGGAAGATGGCGACTTGGAGATCGTAGAGGTCACGATTTGTTGAAAGGAAAGTACCCTTGTAAACCCTAGGGATTCGACCTGTATATAAAGGCGAGTCCCAGGTAAGAAGACGGTAGGTTAGAAATCATCGAGGGCTAGGTTTGGCGAGTTACGCCCTCCTTGGAATCAAAACTACATCAATACAACTCAAAGCAGGACGTAGGCCTTTACCTCCTCACGAGGGGCCGAACCTGGGTAAATCGCCGTGTCTCTCCAGTTCAAACCCCTTTGAGTCGCCACCAAGGTGCGATGGCTCCAGTACTAAGTCCTTTCACGAGGACATCTGTCGTGACAAAACCACGACAGTTGGCGCCCACCATGAGGCCTACGCACGGTGGAGTTGAGTCCTCAAAGGGAGCCCTACCAGGGTTTGGGAGTTACGCGACGGGGCTCATGACCCGGAGCGGCCGCGGGAAGACCTACATCGACAACCGGCAATGGGGGCCCGAGGCGGATTCGATCGAATCTGGTTACACGGTCCCCTTCGGCAAGATCAACATCTTCATCGGCATGATCGGATCATCCGTGCCTGTGCCACACATCTCCACCGACATCGTCGAGCCGGCCAGGTACGCCCGACCAGTAGTGACGCTCGGCGTCCCAGGAAACCACACCAGTCAACACTGATGACGAATCATCCATGGGCGATTCAGATTCAATCCGATCTCTACATGGGGATTGTCTTGGTGGCTTGTCACTGGCCATGGACCCCGAAGTCCTTGACCGAACCTGCTGCCAGATCGCCATTTATATGGCGGGGGCGACTCAACCCTCGCAAAACCCTACAGGAAGCGATGGAACCGGCGAGACGTCTAGAAGCCCGGCCGCTATCCTGGTGGAATTAGCGGCGGAAATCACAAGGCTGATGGCGACTCCCCTCACACCAGAAAATCAGGAGGAGATAAACGTGGAGCTGGCGAAACTCAGAGAGGCAGTGGCAAAGGCTCATCGGGATGTCGAGGTGGAGTCCGCCAGGATCGAGACTCGGCAAGCTCAAATTGCGGCCGAGAGGATTCACTTAAATACTGGCAACTGGCGGCTCGAAAGACACCAACGCGCGTCGGATGCCGTCCATCAACGGAGACACCAAGGTCGCCTGCCTCATGATCTCAACCCGACCCGCCTGTTCGATACTCCGCGAACCCCGGGGGCGGGAGCCGCCCAAGGGGGAGGACCGGGTCAACCGCCTAACCCGCCAGATCAGACAATTGAGGATCGCATTCCCCGATTCAGGACGCCTCAAGGCCACTTTTCCAACCCGGTGGACAACGTCCTGGCTGCAACTCGCCATCTGGAATCTCTTCGGATTCACGGCAACACCCCTGCCGAGATAGAAGCAAGGAACGCCATTGAGATGTTGAAGACAGCGGTGGTTCAAAACGCCCAGTTTTCACATAGCCTAGATAGGTTGCATTCCACTCCCCAGGCGAGTTACACCAGGAGTCGGCCAGAGGACCAGCCCGCCGTAAACAGTGGGCGGCGACCCGTCCCTCAGGATAACCCGCCTGATCATCAGAACCCGCCGGGCCGGGATCTCCCGAACATCCAAATCGCCCCGGCCCCTCTCGTCAGGGGCGGTGGGCGGGTGGGGGTTCCATGCTTGGCCCCCGCCCTTCGCAACGAAAGAATGCCCAAAGATTTGAAGGGACCAAGAAAGGTGCCTAACTACACCTCGGACCTTGAGCCGGCATCGTGGGTCGAAAGTTATGAAATCGCCATGGACATGCTTGACGTGAACGAGTCAGTTTGCACCAGATACTTCACGATGATGCTCGAGGGGTCAGCACGTACTTGGTTGAAAAACTTACCTCCCAACTCCATCCAGACCTGGGCCGAGTTGAAAGAGCGATTCATCAAAAACTTCCGAGGAACCTGCAAACGACCAATGACGATTGTCGATCTGCAGCACTGCGTTCAGCGCCCTGATGAGTCGACCACCATTGGTCACGGCGGGTTGCGGAAATTATCCATTCGTTAGATGGTATTACGGCGGCTTAGGCTGTGTTGATCCTCGAGCAGAATTGCCACTACGAACCCTTAGTACAGAAATTGTGGCAACTCAAGCGAAAGGTCCAAGACATGGGAGAGCTGATGGATACCCTCACTAGGTATGCTGAAGCGGATGACACCAAAGATCCCGGTGAGGACGGTAAAGCTAATTCGCCCAAGAAAGGCGAGTCATCCAAAAATCATACCCGGTTCCATGGACGTAACCGCCACAATCAAGGAGCCAATGGCAAGTGAAGGCAGCAAGAGGAACCCCCTCAGACATAGTCGCCAACACCAACACCAACAGTGGCAACCAACGCCAGAAGAAAAACAGGGGATTTAGTGGGAAGAGGCCGTGTAACTATGAAAAGTTACTCAAGGGCCCTTGCCAACACCATGCCACGGCAGACGGTCCGGCGACTCACTCCTGGGAGAACTGTTTCGTAATGCGGGAATTTCGGGCGGAGGCGATCAAGAAAAGCCAAAACGATGACCCGGACCAACGGCAGGAGCAGTTTGCTGCACCCAATCAATGACAGAACCCCTTTAGCGGTTTTCCCGAACAGGGGGCTCAAGGAGGCCCGCAGCCAAGCAGCGGCCAGTATCCGGTGCACCACTAGCGGCGGTATAACCCGCCAGCAGCCTTTCAGCAGCCGCCCCCACAGGGGTCTCCGCAGGGTCAGGATGACAACGGAGGTTTCCGCAACAATCCCAAACAGTTAAGCAATGGGCAGTATCACGTTTTCACCACCAATGCTTGCAGACGTGATAAAAAAGTGAGTCACCGGGCGTACAGTGTGTCTGAGCCGGTGCTTCCCAGGTACCTCCACTGGTCTGAACAGATCATATCGTGGAGTAGGGAGGATCACCCGCCAAGAGTTGACAATCCTGGCGATTTAGCGTTGGTCGTGGCTCCCCAAGTTGGGGGCTACACCCTATCCAAAGTGCTAATGGATGGTGGGAGGAGCATTAATATCTTGTATTTTGACACTTTCCAAAGGATGAACCTATTGGAAAAGGACCTGATGCCTTCAACCACGGTTTTCCACGGAATCGTCCCGGGCAAGTCGGCGTACCCCATAGGCCGAGTCAGACTCACAGTGGCGTTTGGAACAGCGTAGAATTACAGGTCCGAGTCACTGATATTCGAGGTGGTCAAATTGAAAAGCCCCTACCATGCGTTATTTGGGCGGCTGGCTTATGCCCGTTTCATGGCTCGCCCGTGCTATGTTTACCTTAAGCTCAAGATGCCCGATCCTAAGGGACCCATCACGGTTGATGGGGATAGAAGGATTGCAAAGGAATGTGCAGAAGGGGACGCGGCTTATGCGGAAGTCGCCTGCGTTGCAGAGGAGCTCAAACATCATCGGGCTAATGTTCACCCGGCAGACATGTCACCCCTAAAGAAGCCAACGACAAATGTTGAGTCGCCCCTCAAGTTCAAACCAACGGATGACACTAAAACAATCGATTTCGTTCCCGGCGATTCATCCAAGCAGTTCACCATCGGGACGGGTCTGGATCCCAAATAGGAAAGCGCGCTCATCGAATTCATCCGTGAGAATCGGGACATCTTTGCATGGAAACCTTCTGACATGCCTGGCGTGCCGAGAGAATTCGCTAAGCACCATCTTAATGTTGACCCAAAGGCAAAACCCATCCAGCAGTATCTTCGCAGGTTTAACGAGGAGCGACGCAAGGCGATCGGGGAAGAGGTCGCCCGTCTCTTAGCCGCCGGATTCATCGTGGAAGTTTTCCACCCCAAATGGCTGGCTAACCCGGTTTTGGTACTCAAGAAAAACAGTACCTTCCGTATGTGCATTGATTACATGGACCTCAACAGAGCTTGTCCGAAAGATCCTTTCGCTCTTCCCCGCATCGACCAGATCATTGACTCGGTGGCGGGATGCGAACGATTGTGCTTTTTGGACGCCTACTCAGGATATCACCAGATCAAGATGGCCGTGGAGGATCAAGAGAAAACAGCTTTTATAACCCCCTTTGGGGCTTTTTGCTATGTGTCCATGCCTTTTGGACTCAAGAGTGCGGGGGCGACTTATCAGCGCTGCATCCAGAATTGCCTCCGCAGCCAAATCGGTCACAACGTCCACGCCTATGTCGACGATATTGTGATCAAAACCCGCGAGGGGGAGACGCTACTGGAGGATCTCAAGGAAACTTTCGATAATCTACGGGTATATCACATGAAGTTGAATCCCACCAAGTGTGTTTTTGGTGTTCCTGCAGGGAAATTGTTGGGCTTCCTGGTGTCTGAGCGTGGCATTGAAGCTAACCCGGATAAAATCGAAGCAGTTACCTCCCTTGGAAGGCCGGCAAACGTTAATCAAGTTCAACGACTAGCGGGTCGCATTGCGGCTCTAAGTCGCTTCGTAAGTCGCCTGGTGAAAAGGCGATTCCTCTTTATCGGTTAATAAAGAAATATGACCAGTTTGTTTGGACAAATGAGGCAGACGAGGCGCTCGAAGCCTTGAAACGGAAATTGGTTAACCCGCCGGTCCTAGCCGCCCCGACTGAGAAAGAGCCCATGCTTCTGTATATTGCGGCAAATTCCAAAGAAGTAAGTGTGGCAGTGGTCGTTGAAAGAAAGGAGGAAGGGAAGGAGTACCCAGCGCAACGCCCGGTGTATTTTATCAGCGAAGTGCTAACCCTTTCCAAGAAACGGTACCCACACTGCCAGAAGTTAGTGTATGGGGTGTTTATGGCGAGTCGGAAACTTAAGCATTATTTCCAAGAACACCCTATCACAGTGGTTAGCTCTGCCCCCCTTGGGGACATCTTCCAGAATCGGGAGGCAACAGGGCGGATTGCCAAGTGGGCGATTGAACTTGGGCCGCATCACGTACAGTACACCCCCCGCACAGCCATCAAGTCTCAGGCCTTAGTTGATTTCGTCAATGACTGGATGAAGTTGCAGGCTCCAGAAGACAGGCCTGATCTTACCTACTGGACTATTTATTTTGATGGATCTAGACAGCTGGAAGGCTCGGGGGCTGGTGTGGTATTGGTATCCCCTCAAGGAGATAAATTCTGTTATGTCCTCCGACTCATGTTTCCGTGCACTAACAATGCTGCGGAATACGAAGCTTTGGTTGCGCAGCAAGTTTCGGGCACCTGGGATTCTCGGGACCCCATGATGGCGGCTTACAGAAGAGCTGTGTCTGACGTGGCGGGTCATTTTCAAGGTTATCACGTTGACCACATTGATCGGCGCCTCAATGAGGCGGCTGACGCCCTTTCACGTCTTGGTTCCCAGCGAAAGCCAGTTCCTCCCAATGATTTTCTGGATATTTTGCATAAACCATCCGTGATTTTACCATCGGAGGAGGAGTTGGCAATACCAGATCCTGAGTCTCAGCTCGTGGCGTCTCTCCACATCATGCCGGATTGGGTTCTTCCCTGTCTGGCTTATCTCGCCCGAGGCGAGTTACCAACAGACGAATTTCGGCCCGTCAAATCGGTCGGCGCAGAAAATTCATGATGATCATCAATGGCGAGTTATATAAGCGGAGTGCCTCTGGAGTTTTTCAACGATGCGTTTCCTCCGAAGAAGGATGCATAATTTTAAATGACATTCATTCCGGAGACTGTGGGCATCATGTCGGGTCACGCTCTTTGGTGTCAAAAGCATTCCGTCATGGTTTCTTTTGGTTGACGGCTCACGCAGATGCAGAAGATATAGTTCGTCGGTGCGAGGGATGCCAGCGTTATGGACGACAGGCTCATGTGCCGGCTCAAGAATTAAGAATGTTTCCCATCACTTGGCCTTTTGCGGTCTAGGGGTTAGACATGGTCGGCCCCTTTAAAATGTCATCCAACAAGAAAGCCCATTTGCTGGTAGCGGTTGATAAGTTCACCAAGTGGGTTGAGGCGGAACCTATTGGAGCGTGCGATGCGGAGAGACATCGGTCAAGTTCTGATAATCGTACTAACCTGTTCCAAGGGGCGATGCAGGAGTTTTGCCATCGAGAACATATCCGGCTTGATGTTTGTGCGGTCGCTCACCCACAATCTAATGGGCACGCGGAACGGGCGAATCAGGAGGTTTTACGAGGAATTAAGCCCCGACTCATGGTTCCCCTGGAGAAAACCCCAGGATGTTGGGTCGAAGAATTTCCTTCAGTGTTGTGGAGTACCCGGACCACCCCAAACCGGTCCACGGGTTTCACCACTTTCTTTTTTGTCTACAGAGCAGAAGTCGTTCTTCCTACTGACATAAGGCATGACTCACCTAGAGTCGCCGCATATGTGGAGAAAGACAATGAGCTGGCGCGTCAAGACTCCTTGGACGCCTGAGAGGAGGCACATGACTTGGTTGTGGCCCGTTCGGCCATCTATCAGCAGGATCTACGGCGTTATCACAACCGTCGGGTTAAGAGCCAGACCTTTCAGGAAGGCGACTTAGTTCTTCGGTTGATACAAGATCGTGCTGGCATGCATAAGTTGTCACCACCATGGGAAGGACCATTCGTCATCAGCAAGAATCTTCGCAACGGCTCTTATTATCTGGTGGATCTTCGGCCTAACCGGCCAACCACCGAGGTTGAGTCAACTCGCCCCTGGAATATTGCCCACTTGCGGCCTTATTACACTTGAGTTCTTAAGCTCTGCATTTTGTAAGTTTTTCAGTTTCATTATGAAGTAATAAAATTAAAATGCTCCCCGACTTGGGGGCTTCATCATTAAAGATCAATTTTGTCATCCTGCTGCGACCTTATGAGCCGACAGAATTATTATCTTAGGGTGACGCTTGAGATTTCTGACTCGCCCCATCCTGTCGCGACCTTATGAGCCGACGAAACAATCATTTAGGGTGCGCGCTTGAGCTTTCTGACTCGCCCCATCCTGTCGCGACCTTATGAGCCGACGAAACCATCATTTAGGGTGTGCACTTGAGCTTTCTGACTCGCCCCATCCTGTCGCGACCTTATGAGCCGACGAAACTATCATTTAGGGTGCGCGCTTGAGCTTTCTAACTCGCCCCATCCTGTCGCGACCTTATGAGCCGACGAAACTATCATTTAGGGTGCGCGCTTGAGCTTTCTGTCTCGCCCCTTCTTGTCGCGACCTTATGAGCGGATGAAACCATCATTTAGGGTGTGCGCTTGAGCTTTCTGACTTGCCCCATCCTGTCGCGACCTTATGAGCCGACGAATCAATCATTTAGGGTGCGTGCTTGAGCTTTCTGACTCGCCCCATCCTGTCGCGACCTTATGAGCCGATGAACCTATCATTTAGGGTGCGCGCTTGAGCTTTCTGA
The DNA here is from genome assembly GCF_904849725.1 of Hordeum vulgare subsp. vulgare. NCBI lineage: Eukaryota > Viridiplantae > Streptophyta > Magnoliopsida > Poales > Poaceae > Hordeum > Hordeum vulgare. Next base: position 443,832,278 of record NC_058519.1, read on the forward strand.
CTCGCCCCATCCTGTCGCGACCTTATGAGCTGACGAAACCATCATTTAGGGCGTGTGCTTCAGCTTTCTGACTCGCCCCATCCTGTCGCGACCTTATGAGCCGAAGAAACTATCATTTAGGGTGCGCGCTTGAGCTTTCTGACTCGCCCCATCCTGTCACGACCTTATGAGCCGACAAAACCATCATTTAGGGTGTGCGCTTGAGCTTTCTGACTCGCCCCATCCTGTCGTGACCTTATGAGCCGACGAAACTATCATTTAGGGTGCGCGCTTGAGCTTTCTGACTCGCCCCATCCTGTCGCGACCTTATGAGCCGACGAAACCATCATTTAGGGTGTGTGCTTGAGCTTTCTGACTCGCCCCATCCTGACGCGACCTTATGAGCCGACGAAACTATCATTTAGGGTGCGCGCTTGAGCTTTCTGACTCGCCCCATCCTGTCGTGACCTTATGAGCCAACGAAACCATCATCTAGGGTGGCGCTTGAGTTTTCTGACTCGCCCCATCCTATCGCCACCTTATGAGCCGGCGAAATTGCTATTTTTTATTTTCCTTCCTGGCACTGCCACAAGGTTTTCCAAATCTTTTTCCTGATTCGTCTTGAAAATATTTGTTATCATTTATTTGATTTCACATATGTTTTTCAAGCTTAAAACAGGTTGATGATCAAAATCAATTCATTCATGGCGGATTAAGCATTATAAAGAATTTTCAAACGGCGGATCCAGCATTTCAAATCGCCTTAAGGGCGACATAAGGATTCCTAAAGGAGACCTAAAGGCGACATAAGTTTATTCTGCTGGTTCCCTTGGATCGTTTTGCTGCGAGCTTTGGCCGACCTCAATTTGCAAGTCGCCCAGTACCCAGTTGCACTTGGCCAGAGCTGCGAAGTCATCCTCATTGGTCAGGGTTGATGAAAGATATGCGTCCAAGTCAAAAGGGTTCTTGGGTCGCCGTGGAGTTAAGCTAGTCGTCACAAAGGTTGGCGGGTTGACCTTCTTGTTCTTGCTATCATAAGCAGCATGATACTTTGATAAATCCAGACTTGTAGCAAGTTGAGTCGCCGCCAGCCGGGAGTCCTTGACGACATGCTGATAGTCCTCTTCGACGAATTCTGACCCGTCATCCTTGTGTTGAGGAAAGCCCGCTGCTACTTCTTCCAGGTTGATCTCTGGAGCATACGCTCAGCAGCGAATTAATGTAGTCAGCACTCCCTTCCGGGCGGCTGACCGTGTCAACTCGCCAATCCGGGGAGGAAGCGTGGATGGGCAGCCAAGCATCTTCTTTATGGAGGTTATAGGCTCCTTGGCGCCCATCACTGCTTTAACAGTTAGTACACTGCCGGTATACAGCTGCTCTGTCAGTGTGTAAATCGCCTTCAGCATCAGCACGCAATCAACCTGAAGATTGGCGGCTCTTGGACCTGTGCAAGGGGTAATGATAATCAGCGACTCGGGATAAAGAATTATTGGTTCAAACAAAGATCAAAGTTTTGAGTATTTTACCAAAGACGGCTTGCGCCATGTTTGAGATATGACGTTTCAAGCCAGATAGCTCTTGTTGCAGAGTAGCCAGCTTGGCTTCAGCTTTCTCTGCTCCTTTTGTTGCAGCATCTTGGTCAGCTTGAGCCCTTTTTAAATCGGCTTTTAGTTTTCCCATCTCAGCTAAGACCAATCGATACTTCTCCTCTGACTTGGTTCGGGCATCTTGCTGATCAGATAAGTTTCTCTTTAAATCGCCAAGTGCCGATTCAGTCTGAATAAGAGTTTCCTGTTGAAGTACATGATAAGGGGCAAGTCATAGAACTATTGCAAGCAATATCCCTGACACTTGGGGGCTAATGTATAATTTTTTCAGATAGAATTATACAGCATCAAGACCCGGCTCATCTTTTTACTGATGAGCCGGCCCTTGGGGGTTACTGGTCAAAAAAAAATCTAGGTGATCAAGAGCCGGCTCATCTTTTTACTGATGACCCGGCCCTTGGGGGTTATTGGTCGAAAGTTTTTCTAAATAATCAAGTCACGGCTCATCTTTTTAATGATGACCCGGCCTTGGGGGTTATTGGTCGAAAGCTTTTCTAAATAATTGAGTCCCGACTCATCTTTTTACTGATGACCCGGCCCTTGGGGGATAATGGGATAATATAATATATAAACAAAGCTTACCTCATGTTTATTTTTTAGCATCCGGAGCAGGATTTTCTCCATCTCATAACTCGCCTCCAAGCGACTTGCAAAACCAGAGCAGAGTTCTTTGAATTCCAGATGTTCATATTCAGAAAGCTTAGCCTTGGAGAGTCCAGACTCAGGAATGGTTTGAGAGGATGATGACACATGCTTTGACAAAACCGTTGTGGCCGGTTTAGAGAAGCTGGTACCAGTGATAATTACAGCATCCGGGTCTTCTGCTGTTGTCAATGGACTTGGCGGCTTAGGGGCATCCATTGTGTCCTTGGGCGAGCTAGGAAGATCCATTTGATCCTCAGGCTCGTCTTGATCCGGGTTATCTTGGATCGGCGCTGACTCTTTGATGGGCTCTGAAATTATGATAGGAGTTGACCCGCTGGTCTTCCTCTTCTTCACCTATGCCCTAAAAGAGGGGAGAGGCGCGTTAAAGAACTGATAATTTATCACCCTCAGATTCAAAGTAAAATTATCAAAGGACTTACCCAGGGACTCGAATCATTGGCGGAAGTGTCGACATTACTGAATCACCAGATGTAGGAGGAGAATTCTGCAAGAATTATACATCAAAGATATAGGCGGGTTACAGATGTGATCCAAAGAAACATGAAGAAGTGCTGTTCATGGGTACCTCATTTGGTTTCCTCTTCTTCTTTGCTGGTAAGCCGGACACCAGATCACCAGAATGACTTCGGGTCTTCCGATTTGAAGTATGTTGTGCTTTCTCCAGTAGAAAATTTGGGTCCAAACAAGCATTTGGATGTGAGAAGGGAACTTTCCCGCAAATTCTCCTGGCCGGCTTAGGTGGAGAAGGAGATGAATCGGAGGAAACAGAAATTACCTCTACAGAATCCTCCTGACTTTCGTTGTCTTCATTCTATTCAAGAGAGGCAGAGACATAAATACAAAGTTAACAGTAGCAGATGGCGAGTGAAAAGAGGATAGGTTTTTACCTCTGAAGGTGCGTCGCCGACTTGAGATTCATCGACTTCGGATGGCTCGGCCACAGCAGCTTTGCCCTTGATCTTGGCTTTCTTTGAGGGCGGCTTAGCTTGCTTCATGGCTGGCCTTTTGGGTTTCTTGGACCAAAATTTATCACCTTTCTGGAATGGCATATGTTATAAAAGGCGACCATTCGAATCAAACATAAGAAGTAAAGACAAAAATCGGGTTAAAATTGCTTACCTTGGGCGCTGGATTAATTTTGCAGAAGGGTTTGAGGCCGATTTGGCCGCATTTTCCCGCACGCTCGCCGGTCAGCTTCTTGATGATGGTGACAATATCCTTTTCCGTTAAAGCAGTATGGAAATAACATTGAGGATGATCTAAGGTGCCATCAAATTCGCACATTAGCCCGTCCCGGCGACTCAAAGGGAGGATGCGCCATTCGACCCAGCAGCGGATTAAGTCGATCCCAGTAAGGCCGTTGTTTGTCAAAGATCTTAACTCAGACAATACTGGGATAAAATCTGATTCCTCCTCTTCGGTGAGCTTGTCCGGAAGCTTGAAATTCGTTGGAAGGCGATCTTTCCTATAGCCCAGAAGCTTGTTTTCGCCTGCGGGCGAGGTCTCTTGACAATAGAACCAAGACTCGCCCCATCCTTTGGGATGGCTTGGCATGGCGAGTGAGGGAAACGGGCTATCCCTGCGGCGCTGAACATTTACACCGCCAAGTTCTAGGCTGGGGCCATTGTGAAATTCCGTTTGGCGATTTAAGTGGAAAAGGTACCAGAATAAGGGAACTGAAGGTTCCATCCGCACGTAAGCCTCACAGAACACTTGGAACTGGCATAGGTTACTTATCGAATTAGGTCCCAGATCCTGGAGGCGAACGCTCATGAAAGCCATGGCGTCTCTAAGGAACTTTGATCCGGGCGCTTAAAACCTCGCTCAAGGTGTTCGACGAAAACGACTATCTCCCCTTCTTTAGGGTTGGGGGGATCCTCTCCGAACCCGGTACGCCAACCGATAACATCCTGAGGGTCCAAATTGCCCGTTTTCACATAATCTGCTAGTATGGTATCGTCGACTTTGGTAGGGAGCCAGTCACTTTTGAAGACGGTACCCATGCTACAAAGGAGTAAAGTACGGGTGAATTTACACGCTTGAACATCTACCGTAAGAGGTGAAATAAGTTCATTTGACTCGCCAAGTAATTTGTTCATGGACTGAGGAAAAATCTTGACCCGCCATATAAAGATCCGGGTCGGGTTGCTTTGGCGACTTACGAAGTTTGGCTACTCACGAGAGTTGTGTCTTAAAGCATCGGAGACATTTGTTCAAAATGGTGAAGTGGGAAGACTACAAACAGCTTTTGCGCGATGAGCGGTAAACTATGGATCCACTAGACAGCTGAAAATACATAAGGAAAATGACTGGATACGGCAACTTACTACCAGGATAAGATGATGTTGTTCGTTTGATGAAATATTGCCTTAAGTGCGCAAATCAAGGGCGGATAAGTGAAGGTATTTAGAGACATTAGCTATCTCGTCGTCATCAATACTAATCAATCAAGGATAGGTAACAGATACTCGTGAAGGCATCAAGAACATGGCAATGATGAAACTTCGAAAAGGGATGGGGATCTGCTCTTAAATAAGCGGTGACCTAACCTGATGGGTTCGGCCGGAAGTGGTCGACGGCGACGATGGCTTTTGGAGGAGCACGAAAGTCTTGGTCGGGCGCGGAGACCTCCGGCGGGACGAAGTGCCTAACAATGGCGAGGTGGCCGACGGCGGTGAGATGGTCGATGGCGGCGAGCAGCTCGGCCGCGGTAAGGTGCTGGACGGAGACAAGATCTGTGGGGGCGCCAAAGCTTTCGGGCGACGACAGGAACTGCGGTCGGCGGCGGAGCTCTCGGAAGGCGATAAGGTTTCCTCACTGCGATAATGGGGAGGAGATTGACGAGACTGGTAGGTGGAATGCGCCAGTCCTGTCCCCCCCCACCTATTTAACAGGGCGGGCGCTGGAATCGAGGCGCCGTGAGCGGGAACCGCCGAAGGATAAAAAGATTCCCTATAATGGCGCTCCGAAAATTTTGTTATAACAATACCAAAGGATCCGTTAGGATTACGTCAGTCTTCCCGGAATTCAAGGGACAAGAAGATGCCAACGAGAAATGGTTTGGCAATTTAAAGATCTTCCACGACAGATGGAGGGTTAAAGTTTCTGATGTATAAAGAAGGATAAAGCATGAATCGCCTTTAACTGAGCAAGAATATTGGCGTGAAGATAATTCAAGTCAATCTGGGCCCTAATGTTGGGGATATTACCTGTTAATAACCCGCCCTAGTTGGGCCGGGTCACCGAATCAGGCGATTCATCTGAGCGTGGTTCGGGCCTTGGCCTGGCGAGGCCGAAAGTTGTGTGGCGGTTTACAACTTCCGGAAGGTCTCCAAGCTTCGGAAGATGGCGACTTGGAGATCGTAGAGGTCATGATTTGTAGAAAGGAAAGTACCCTTGTAAACCCTAGGGATTCGACCTGTATATAAAGGCGAGTCCCAGGGAAGCAGAGGGCAGGTTAGAAATCATCGAGGGCTAGGTTTGGCGAGTTACGCCCTCCTTGTAATCGAAACTACATCAATACAACTCAAAGCAGGATGTAGACCTTTACCTCCTCACGAGGGGCCGAACCTGGGTAAATCGTCGTGTCTCTCCAGTTCAAACCCCTTTGAGTCGCCACCAAGGTGCGATGGCTCCAGTACTAAGTCCTTTCACGAGGACATCTGTCGTGGCAAAACCACGACAGTTACCACACATGCATTTTGAATTTTTGTTTTCTAGCGGCATCGTATGTCTTGACCCCATTATCCCAAGCTTCTTCCAATTCATCCTTAAGCGGGTGTAGGTACACATTCATATTCTTCCCCGGATAATTGGGCCCTGGAATTATCAACATCAGAAATATGTTCTTTCTTTGCATAATCTTTCCGGGGGGGAGATTGAGTGGAATGACAAATACAGGCCAGCAATTATATTTGGTTGCCGTCATGCCGAAGGGATGAAAACCATCCGTGGCGATGCCGACTAGAGGATTCCTTGGATCTGCCGCTTTATCCTGATGCAATCCATCGAAATGTTTCCACGCTTCCCAATTCGATGTGGGTACCACCATCTTATTCCCATCCGCATCTAGTTCGGTTCTTTTGCCCAATTTGTGCCATGTCATCTGTCTGGCTGTCTCTTCAACAATGAAAAGACGTTGAAGTCTTGGTACGATTGGCATATACCGAAGAACACTAACTGCGATTTTCGTCTGTCTCTTCTCACCCATCTGTTGTCTACCACAAGATACCTGCAAGACTCGCAATTAGGACAATAGTCCAAGTGTGCATACTCCTTCCTAAATAAGACACGTCCTTTCTCACATGCATCTATCTTCTCATAGGGCATCTTAAGTACACAAAGTATTTTGTCCGACTGGTACAGGTTTGCAGGCATGACATGGCCTTTGGGTAGGAAGCGTCCAAATAGTGTCATCATCGCGTCGTAGCATTCTCTTCCCAAGTTGAACTGAACCTTCAGAGCCATTACTTGTGCAATTGTATCCAGTTGACAGAGCTCAGTGTGCTCATGGAGAGGACGTTTTGAAGACTCCAACATTTCATGAAAGGCCTTTGCAGATTCCTCCATCTCATCTTCCGAATCCCGAGCATCATCAAAGTCCGGCACCATGTCTTCGATCCCGGTACCATGCTCGTCGGTCCGACGACGGACCACCTTAGCTCTTGTGCGTTGTATAGACTCACCATGAAATGTCCACACCATATAATTGGGCTTAAAACCCCTCCTCTGTAGGTGTTTAATCATTACAGCCTCTGGCGTCTTTTTATAGTTGTCGCATCCAGGACAGGGGCAATAGTTTCTTTCCTGGCCATTTGCGAATGCGGCTTTCACAAATTCCTTTGTTTTCACAAACCATTCTTTCGTCATCTCTTTCTGACTAGGGTGACCGGTATACATCCACGCACGATCACTCATCTTGCCTAGCTAGTAAAGACAGAACAAATATATTTATATATAATTTAGCATTTATATTCATGGTTAATCAGGTTCGCCATTTTTATTACGTCCATGCAACCTACACGCTAATAGGTAAAGATAGGTCCTAATCCCACACGAGTATTTGTAGATTGGGTTCATTTTCCCATGCTCTGCTCCGGATCCAACACAAAATTTCGACAGCACCTCCCCGCTGTTCTCCTGATACACGTCTCCGCAATAAACAGAGAGGATGTGCATCCGGAGAATAACGTTGAGGCATTGACGAAATTCCGCATCGGATCCATAGCACAACATACGGGAAAACGAACCCAATCTACACATACTCGGGTTGTCCATAGATAATGTTGGACAATTCGAAAGGATGGCGGTTATAAATACGCAAAGACATGCATATTTATAGATGTCGCCCTTTCGAACGGGAGACGCATACTGGTCACGCATACTGATAAATTAATTTAATTACCAAAATCTAGAAAGTTTCATCCAGAAACCGAGCCACAGTAAATGAAGGGGCGAGGAGGAGATGAAATTTGTACTGACCCACGAATGCAGCGGCGGAGCTCGTACAACGCACGGGGAGGTCTTCGCATAGCAGACGTCACAGCGACGAGACAACTATCACATATAAATCCACCCGATCAACACAACTATTCTAATTATGTCATTTTGTAGGAAAACAAGTTAAGAATATAATATTAATGAGCTAACCAAGGTTTTTATGCCATTTTGTAGCTAAATGGGCTAATTATCTCATTGTTGGGGAAAATAAGGTAAGGAGAATAAGAAAGAGGAGAAGAAAGAGGAGTAGGAGAAGAAGAAGAAGAAATCCAGGAGAAGGAGAAGGAGGAGGAGGAGAAGAAGGAGGAGAAGAAGGAGAAGGAGGAGAAGGTATTCTTCTTCTCTTCTTCTCTTCTTCTCTTCTTCTTCTGTTCTTCTTTTCTTCTTCTTTTCTTCTTCTCCTTCTTATTTTTGTCTTCTCCTCCTCCTCCTCCTCTTCTTCTTCTTCTTCTTCTTCTCCTCCTCTTCTCCTCTTCTCCTCCTCCTCCTCTTCTTCTTCTTCCTATTCTTTCTATTAAGCTAACTAACTAACTAACCTAACTAACTAAGCTAACTAAACCTATCGCTAAACCTATATAGCACTAAACAGCAAAAAAACAACAAAAACAGAATCTACCACTAAGTAACTACAAAAGAATCTAGCTACCACTAATTAACAAAACAAAATCTACCACTGAACTACCTACTAAATCTACTAATTAACTAACTAAATCTACCAACTAACTAAACTACCACTAAATCTACTAATTAACTAACTAAGTCTACCAACTAACTAAACTACCACTAAATCTACTAATTAACTAACCTACCAACTAAACTATATATGCCACTAAATCTGTTAATTAGCAAGAAAAGAAGAAAAAAGTACTCACCGGAGGGGCGCGGCCGGGAGGGAGGAGGGCGCGGCGGTGGAGGAGAGGGCGGTGGTGGTGGAGGGGGCGTGGTGGAGGAGGGGGCGCAGGGAGGCCGGAGGAGGGCACAGGGAGGCCGGAGGAGGAAGGGGCGGCGGCGCAGGGAGGCCGGAGGAGGAGGGGGCGGCGGCGCAGGGAGGCCGGAGGAGGAGGGGGCGGCAGTGCAGGGAGGCCGGAGGAGGAGGGGGCGCAGGGAGGCCGGAGGAGGAGGGGGCGGCGGCGCAGGGAGGCCGGAGGAGGAGGGGGCGCAGGGAGGCCGGAGGAGGAGGGTGCGTAGGGAGGCCGGAGGAGGAGGGGCGGCGGCGCAGGGAGGCCGGAGGAGGGCGCGACGGCGATGGTGGTGTCGGGGGGTGAGAGAGAGGGGTGTGAGGTGGCCGTTAGGGGTGAGAGAGAGGCGCGTGGGGGTGGGGCTAACGGCCGTTAGGGCGCACCCTCTTTGCCGTCCGCCTCCCGACGGCACGGAGGAGAAAAAGCGGACGACAAAGAGAGAGGTCGTTAGGGGGAGAGAGGGGGTGCGGGGTGGGCCAGCCGAGCTCTTTGTCGTCTGCGTGAGTGATGTTTGCCGTGAGCTAGCTGACGGCAAAGAGTTGGCTGATGGCAAATAGTACCTTTGCCATCAGCCTTCTCTTTGTCGTCTCGTTTTTGGTAGCTGATGGCAAAGAGGGTCTTTGCCATCAGCCACCAGACGACAAAGAAGCAACAGATGGCAAAATCACTGATTCCAGTAGTGAGACCGATACTTTCTGCATCTACTACTATTACTCCACACATCGACCGCTATCCAGCATGCATCTAGTGTATTGAGTTCATGACGAACAGAGTAATGCCTTAAGCAAGATGACATGATGTAGAGGGATAAACTCAAACCAATGATGAAAACCCCATCCTTTTGCCCTTGATGGAAACAACACGATGCGTGCCTTGCTACCCCTTCTGTCACTGGGTGAGGTCACCACACGGTATGAACCCAAAACCAAGCACTTCTCCCATTGCAAGAATCATAGATCAAGTTGGCCAAACAAAACCCACAACTCGAAGAGAATTACAAGTATATGAAATCATGCATAAGAGAGATCGGAAGAAACTCAAATAAGATTCGTAGATAATCTGATCATAAATCCACAATTCATCGGATCTCGAAAACACACCGCAAAAGAAGATTACATCGGATAGATCTCAATGAAGATCATGGAGAACTTTGTATTGAAGATCCAAGAGAGAGAAGAAGCCATCTAGCTACTAGCTATGGACCCGTAGGTCTATGGTGAACTACTCACGCATCATCAGAGAGATCATGGTGTTGATGAAGAAGCCCTCCGTATCCGAATCCCCCCTCCGGCAGGGCACCAGAATGTGACCCAGATGGAATATTGCGGAGATAGAAACTTGCGGCGGCGGAAAAGTACTTTCGATGATCTCCTGATTTTTTCTGGAATTTTGGGAATATATAGGCGAAAGACCTAGGGCAGAGGTGGCCCAGGGAGCCCACAAGCCTGGGAGGCACGGGCCCCCTGGCAGCGGCTAGGGGGCTTGTGGGGTCCCTGGTGGCCCCCTGCCTTGGTTCTCAAGTTCCATGATCTTCTTCTGTTTCGTAAAAAATATTTTTGGAAGTTTTGTTCCGTTTGGACTCCGTTTAAAATCCTCCTCTGAAAAGGGTCAAAAACACGGAAAAAACAGGAACTGACACTTGGCACCGAGTTAATAAGTTAGTCCCAAAAAAGATATAAAAGGCATACAAAGCATCCAAAGTTTGACAAGAAAATAGCACGAAACCATCAAAAATTATAGATACGTTGGAGTTGTATCTGTGACTTTTCACCATCATCGTCTGTCTTCCTTTTAAAGATCCATCTTAACTTAACAGTCTGATGACCATTAAGTAGTTCTTCCAAAGTCTACATTTTGTTTTATATACGGATCCTCTGTCGGATTTCATGGCCTCGAGCCATTTGTCGGAATCCGGGCCCACCATCGCTTCTCCATAGCTCGAAGGTTCATTGTTGTTCAATAACATGACCTCCAAGATAGGGTTACTGTACCACTCTATAGTAGTATGCGACCTTGTCGACCTACGAGGTTTGTAGTAACTTGACTCGATGCTTAATGATCACCATCATCAGTTTCCACTTCAATTGGCGTAGGCGCCACAGGAACAACTTCCTGCGCCCTGCTACACACTGGTTGAAGTAATGGTTCAATAATCTCATCAAGTTCCACCATTCTCCCACTCAATTCTTTCGAAATAAATTTTCCTCGAGAAAGGACCCGTTTCTAGAAACAAAAACTTTGCTTCCGGATCTGAGATAGGAGATGTATCCAACTGTTTTGGATATCCTATGAAGATGCATTTATCCGCTTTGGGTTCGAGCTTATCAGACTGAAACTTTTTCACATAACCGTCGCAGCCCCAAACTTTTAAGAAACGACAACTCAGGCTTCTCCAAACCATAGTTCATACTGTGTCATCTCAACGGAAATACGCGGTGCCCTATTTAAAGTGAATGCGGTTGTCTCTAATGCATAACCCATAAACGATAGTGGTAATTCAATAAGAGACATCTTAGTATGCACCATACCAAATAGGGCGCGGCTATGACGTTCGGACACACCATCATACTATGGTGTTCCAGGTGGCATGAATTGCAAAACAATTTCCACATCGTCTTAACTGTGTACCAAAAAACTCGCAACTAAGATATTCATCTCTATGATCATATCGTAGACAGTTTATCCTCTTGTCACAACGATCTTTACTCTAAAATAGCTTTGAACTTTTCAATATTTCAGACTTGTGATTCATCAAGTACATACTCTTGTATCTACTCAAATCGTCAGTTAAGTAAGAACATAACGATATCCACTGCGTGCCTCAGCACTCATTGGACTGCACACATCAAAAATGTATTGCTTCCTACAAGTTACTTTCTTGTTCCATCTGGTATGATTTGCATGTCTCAAGTGATTCAAAATCAAGTGAGTCCAACCGATCCATCTGCATGGAGTTTCTTGATGTGTTTATACCAACAGGTATTGTTTGCATGTCTCAAACGTTTCAAAAATGAGTGAGTAGAAAGATCCATTAGCATGGAGCTTCTTCATGCATTTTACACCAACATGTCTTAAGTGGCAGTGCCACAAGTAAGTTGTACTATCATTATTACTTTGTATCTTTTGGCACCAATATTATGAACATGTGTAACACTACAATCGAGATTCAATAAACCATTGAAGGTAATCATTCAAGTAAATAGAATAACCATTATTCTTGTTAAATGAATAATCCGCAATGAACACGATCCAATCATGTTCATGCTCAACGCAAACGCCAAATAACAATTATTTAGGTTTAACACCAATCCCGATGGTACAGGGAGTGTGCAAAGTTTGATCACATCAACCTTGGAAACACTTCCAACACATATCGTCACCTCGCCTTTAGCTAGTCTCTGTTTAATCTGTAGCTTTTATTTCGAGTTACTAATAACTTAGAAACCAAACCGGTATCCAATACCCTCGTGCTACTAGGAGTACTAGTAAAGTACACATCAATATCATGTATATCAAATATACTTTTGTCGACTTTGCCAGCCATCTCATCTACCAAGTATCTAGGGTAGCTCCGCCTCAGTGACCGTTCTCCTCATAACAGAAGCACTTAGTCTCGGGTTTGGGTTCAATCTTGGGTTTCTTCATTAGAGCAGCAACTGGGTTGCATTTCATGAAGTATCCCTTCTAGCCCTTGCCCTTCTTGAAACTAGTTGTTTTACTAAACATCAACAATTGATGCTCCTTCTTGATTTCAACTTTCGCAAGGTCAAACATTGTGAATCGCTCAAGGATCATCATATGTATCCTTGATATGTTATAGTTCATCACGAAGCTCTAGTATCTTGGTGGCAGTGACTTTGGAGAACCATCACTCTTTCATCTGGAAGATCAACTCCCACTCGATTCAAGCGATTGTAGCACTCAGACAATTTGAGCACATGCTCAATGATTGAGATTTTCTCCCTTACTTTGTGGACAAAGAATCTTGTTGGAGGTCTCATACCTCTTAACAAGGGCACGAGCATGAAATCCCAATTTCATCTCTTGGAACATCTCTTATGTTCCGTGACGTTTCAAAACGTCTTCAGGGCCTTGCTTCTAAGCCATTAAGTATTACGCATTGAACTATCACGTAGTCATCAAAAACTTGTATGTCAAATGTTCGCAACATCCAAAGACGACGCTCGAGGTGCAGCACACCGAGGGGTGCATTAAGGACCTAAGCCTTCTACGCAGCAATGAGGACAATCCTCAGTTTTACGGACTCAGTCCGCAAAGTTGCCACTATCATCTTTCAACCGAATTTTCTCTAGGAACATATAAAAAACAGTAGAGTTATAGTGCAAGCTACATCATAATTCGCAAATCCGTTTTGACTATGTTCATGATAATTAAATCAATTAATCATATTACTTAGGAACTCCCACTCAAAAAGTACACCCCTCTAGTCATTTGAGTGGTGCATGATCCAAATTCACTAACTCAAGTCCGATCATCACGTGAGTTGAGTATAGTTTCAGTGGTAAACATCTCTATCCTAATCATATCAACTATACGATTCATGCTCAACCATTCGGTCTCTTGTGTTCCGAGTCCATGTCTGCACATGCTAGGCTCGTCAAGTTTAACCCGAGTGTTCCGCGTGTGCAACTGTTTTGCACCCATTGTATGTGAACGTTGAGTCTATCACACCCGATCATCATGTGGTGTCTCGAAACGACGAACTGTCGCAACGGTGCACAGTCGGGGAGAACACAATTTCATCTTGAAATTTTAGTGAGGGATCATCTTATAATGCTACTGTCGTTCTAAGCAAAATAAGGTGCATAAAAGGATTAACATCACATGCAATTCATAAGTGACATGATATGGCCATGATCTTGTGCTTCTTGATGTCCATCACCAAAGCACCGGCATGATATTCATCGTCACCAGCGCCACACCATGATATACATCATCATGATATCCATCATCGTGCCGCCATCGAGGTTGTCGTGCTATCTATGTTATTACGTCTAAAGCTATGACCTAGCAATATAGTAAACGCATCTGCAAACACAAACATTAGTTTAAAGACAACCCTATGGCTCCTGCCGGTTGCTGTAGCATCGACGTGCAACTCGATATCAACTATTACAACATATTCATCGCATACATCCAATATATCACATCATGTCTATGGCCATGTTTTACGTGGATACCCTGTAAAAACAAGTTAGACGTCCTCTAATTTGTTGTTGCATGTTTTACGTGGATGCTATGGGTATCTAGTATGATCGCATCTTACTTACGCAAACACCACAATGGTGATGTGCAAATTTCTATTTAACCTCTCTCCAAGGACCGCCTCGGTCAAATCCAATTCAACTAAAGTTGAAGAACCCGCCAGTCACCTTTATGCAACGAGTTGCATGTTAGTCGATGAAACCAGTCTCTCGTAAGAGTATGAGTAATGTCGGTCAGGGCCGCTTCAATCCAACAATACCGCTGAATCGAGAAAATACTAAGGAGGGAAACAAATCAAACATCAACACCCACAAAAACTTTTGTGTTCTACTCGAGATAACAGCTACGCATGAACCTAGCTCATGATGGCACTTTTGGGGAACGTTGCCTGGGAAACAAATTATTCCTACGCACACGAAGACCTATAATGGTGATGTTCATCTACGAGAGGAGATTAGATCCACCTAACCTTCTAAATCGCTAAGCAGGAAGCGTTAAGAAACGCGGATGATGTAGTGGTATAGCTTCATGATTCAAATCACCGTCGTGCCACTATCCGTCCCACAATCCATTCCGATCTAGCGTCGAACGGACGACACCACCGCGTTCAGCACACATACAACTCGATGGCGATCTCGGCCTTCTTGATCAAGAAAGAGAGATGGAGAAGTAGATGAGTTCTTCGGCAGCGTGGCGGCGTGCCGGTGTTGGTGATGATCTATTCCTGCAGGGCTCCGCCCGAGCTCCGCAGAAATCTAATCTATAGGAAGAACTACGAGGTGTAGGTTTGGGTTGCACGTGGAAAAGTTGTGTCTCAAACATCCCTAAACCTCAAGTATATATAGGAGGATCCAAGGGGTGGGGCAAAGCCCTAGGGCGCCATCCAAAGGTGGCCTCCTTTGGTCGGGCGAAGTGGGAGGGAGGAGTCCTTCTCCAAACCCACTTCTATTAGGACTCCTTCCTTATTTCCCCACCTCTTTTGGATTTTCCAATTTTTCTTCATGGGCTTTCCTTGGATGACTTTGTCAGCCCATTATACCTTATTGCACATCCAAACCCTTGTGGACCCCTTGGGACGTGGTGGGACCACCCAGTGGGCCCCCGGAACCCATTTGTCACTCCCGGTACACTACTGGCAATGCCTGAAAACTTTCCGGAATCCAAACACCAACTTCCTATACATTAATCATCGTTTCCGGACCATTCCAGAAACCCTCGGGATGTCCGTGATCTCATTCGGGACTCCGAACAACCTTCGGTCACCAACACATATAACTCAACTATACTAAAACATCATCGAACCTTAAGTGTGCATACCGGGCGGGTTCGAGAACTATGTAGACATGACACGAGACACTTCTCGGTCAATATCCAATAGTGGGACCTGGATTCCCATATTGGATCCTACATATTCTACGAAGATCTTATCGGTTGAACCTCTATGCCAAGGATTCATATAATCTCATATAACATTCCCTTTGTCCTTCGGTATGTTACTTGCCCGAGATTTGATCGTCAGTATCCCTATACCTATTTCAATCTCTTTACCGGCAAGTCTCTTTACTCGTTACGTAATACAAGATCATGTGACTCACACTTGAGTCACATTGCTTGCAAGGCTTATATGTGATGTTGTATTACCGAGTGGGCCCCGAGATACCTCTCCGTCACACGGAGTGACAAATCCCAGTCTTGACCCATGCTAACTCAACGGACACATTTGGAGATACCTGTAGAGTACCTTTATAGTCACCCAGTAATGTTGTGATGTTTCATACACACAAGGTATTCCTCCGGTGTTAGTGAGTTACATGATCTCATGGTCATAGGAATGAATACTTGACACGCAGAAAACAATAGCAACAAAATGACACGATCAGATGCTACGTTTATAATTTGGGTCTTGTCCACCACATGATTCTCCTAATGATGTGATCCCGTTTATCAAGTGACAACACTTGTCTATGGCCAGGAAACCTTGACCATCTTTGATCAACGAACTAGTCAACTAGAGAATCACTAGGGACACTGTGTTGTCTATGTATCCACACATGTATTTGAGTTTCCAATCAATACAATTATAGCATGGATAATAAACGATTATCATGAACAAACAAATATAATAATAACTAATTATTTTTGCCTCTAGGGCATATTTCCAACAGGTGCCTTCAGTTTTGCTTGGAAACGGGCACACATGCAAACACTAAGCATAATGTATTGCCTAGATGCATATAGGTACAATAAAGACCTAATCATAGAGCGATATACCCGCTGATCGAAATCTTTACCTTTTTCGTCAGTGTAGAGGTTGGCGTTGGTAGGAATGGGAATTTTGACGCCTTTGAATTCATCCATGCCGAACTTATTCAAGACATCCTTGAGGCATTTCTCTTGAGAAATGAAGATGCTGTTGCGTTGTTGACAAATTTGAAGCCCTAGGAAGAATTTCAGCCCCCCCCCCCCCCCATCATGGACATTAGATATCATTCACCCATCTTGTAGGCGAATTCGTCACTATAACGTTTGTCAGTACAACCAAAGATGATATCATCCACATATATTTGGCATACAAATAGTTCATTATCATAGGATTTTGTAGGAATCCTTTCATCACCAGGAATTCTTTCAATGTATCATACCACGCCCAAGGGGATTGCTTGAGGCCATAGAGTGCTTTGTTGAGTCTGAATACTTTGTCAGGATGCTTCGGGTCTTCAAAACGTGGGGGATGAGCAACATATATTTCTTCCTCAAGCTTACCATCGAGGAATGCACTTTTCACATCAATTTGATACAGTGTTATATTTTGATGATTATCTTGAGAAAACGAAATATGAATAGCTTCAAGTCTAGCAATAGGTGCAAAAGTTTCATCGAAGTCAATTCCTTCAACCTGTGTGTAGCCTTGGGCTACAAGTCATGCCTTGTTCCTCGCTATCTGACCATCCTCATCTTGCTTGTTTTGGTAGATCCACTTGGTACCGATGACATTGTGCTTGCGAGGATCAGGCCATTTGACTGGTTCGCACACGTTGTTAAGCTTGAATTGATGAAGTTCATCTTGCATAGCTTGAATCCACTCAGGTCCCATGAATGCTTCATCAACTTTTGAGGGTTCTGTGATAGACACAAAGGAAGAATTCCCACAAAAGTAATCAAGTGTGAACCTTTTGAGCGAGTGAGGGGACTTAGTGCATTGATGTCATCGAGGATTTTGTCAATTTCCACTTCATTTGCAATCCCCGAATGCTTGGGTTGAAGAATTTGGTTGGGTTGAGGAATTTGATCTGGTGCAATTTCCTCAGGTGCACCATTTTGAATTTTGTCATTGTTTGGGACGACTTCTTCAATAGGAGGTTGTTCCTCAGTACGAATGATATCTTTAGTGGCCTTGAGTTTAATAGCTTCCTCGGGAGTCAATTTATCTGGCATAGGAGGCAGGTGCTCTCTTTGCGAGCCATTAGTTTCACCGAACCGCACATCTACAGTTTCAACAACCTTGTTGGGGTAGTTGTTGAAGGCTCTGTAGGTGTGCGAGTCCTTTCTGTAACCGAGCATAAAACCCTCATGTGCTTTCGGTGCAAATTTTGAACTGTGGTGAGGATCTCTAATCCAGCATCTTGCATCGAAGACTTAAAATAACTTACATTGGGTTTCTTGTTAGTGAGGAGTTCATATGAAGTCTTCTTGAGGAATTTGTGAAGATATACCCTGTTGATGATGTGGCAGGAAGTATTGATTGCCTCAGGATAGAAACGGTGAGGAGTCTGATATTCTGCAAGCATAGTCCATGCCATCTCAACCAGAGTCGTGTTCTTACGCTCGACGACGCCATTCTGCTCAGGAGTGTAAAGAGCAGACAATTCGTGACTAATACCAAGTTCATCAAGATAGTCATCAAGACCGATATTCTTGAATTATGTCCCTTTTTCACTCCTGATGTGTTTGATCTTGACGCAGAAGTTCGTTGAGGCGTTGAGGAAAATCGTTTGAAGACTTCCTGCACTTTAGTATTGTAAAAAATGATATGCACCCACGTATAATGAGAATAGTCGTCAACAATGACAAAGCCATATTGATATGCTGCATTGGTTAGAGTAGCATAATGAGTAGGTCCAAAGAGATCCATGTGAAGAAATTCAAAAGGATGAGTAGTAGTCATGATAGTCTTCGAGGGGTGCTTGGATCTGGTCATCTTTCCAAACTCACAAGCCCTGCAAAGATGATCTTTGAGGAATTTGGCGCTTTCAATGCCAATGACATGCTTCTTCTTCACCAGCGTGTGTAAATTCCTCATGCCTGCATGACCAAGTCGTCGATGCCATAGCCAGGCCTCTGAGGCTGTTGCAAGAAGACACGTGGCCGACTGAGGACCTATAGAGAAATCAATAATGTACAAGTCTCCTCTCCTAAAGCCTTCGAAGACTTTGGATTTGTCAGATTCCATGATGACTACGCATCGATATTTTCCTAAGATGACAATCATATCAAGATCACAAAGCATTGAGACTAACATGAGGTTAAACCCAAGGGATTCGACAAGCATGACCTTGTCCATGTGTCAGTCCTTAGAAATAGCCACCTTACCAAGTCCCAATACCTTTCTTTTACCTTTATCTGCGTAGGTGATATGCTTCAGTGGTGATGGAGTCAGTGGGATAGTCATCAATAGGAGTTTGTCACCAGTCATGTGATTTGTACACCCACTATCAAGAACCCACTCTGCGGTTTTGGGTTTGTCATCCTGCAAAAGAATTAGTGTTGCTTACCATCTCATATGCTTCAGAGTGAAAAATATGATATCAAATTCATCACACTTCAATTTCATCACATAAAGTATTTTCTAGAAATAATAAGAACGAGTGAAATGATAAGTCATTTCATCAGGATTAGCTTGCGTCCAATCAAGAAATTTCCTCAGGTCTCCAGCAAATTCTTCACGTGAAGACTTTCATCTAGACACCTGACCTACGGAAGTGATTAGTTTGATTTCTTCACCACCCACATCTGAAGGGGTGGCAAAGATTTATTATCCTATGAGCACCATATGAGAATTGATGATAATCCACTTTTTTTCACACGAGGGGGTGTTAGAATACTCAAATGAATAGACAGAGAATTTCTTTGAGGACTTATGAATATAGAGATTTGAGGAATAATGCAAATATTCATGTACCTTGTAGGTTCTGTGCATATGAGAAGTATTAGTACGAGTACGAGTATAGTTTTGACCATATGAGGTATTTGTTCCTTGTGAAGACTATGGTCCACTTGAGAAATTTGATCTCTGGTTCCTATTCTTCACTAGTGTTGTTAAGAGGACATTCACGTGAAGACTTTCCAAGATGCTTTTGGGAACCCAGATTTTCCTCAAGGGTGCTCCATTCCTGCAGTTAGTTCCAACATACGAGGAAAATACTTCACCAGCCTAATTCTTGAACATTTTATAGTTTGAGTCAAATGACTCATTAGAGGAAAATGAAATTTCACATGCAAAGCCTGTTAGAGTAGATGGATCAACAGGAGGTCCTTTTGCAACAACCCTTGAGGTTTTGTGATACTGCTCAGGTTTCCAATATGACCCATCAACATTAAATTTCCTCTCAAAGACAATACCCTCTTTTGATGCATTTCAGGCATGGTGGAATGAATTCTTCTTGAGCGTTACTTAGTGGCAATATTTTGAATCATTTCCTCACTCAACAGGTCATCGCTTTTGTCCAGTTTTGAAGCTTTTCAATAGAGGTTTGTTTCTTAGTGGCAATATTAGCAAGTTTATAGTAACTGGGTTTTTGATAGTCATCATATTCACAGTCACTAGAGTTAGAAGAGGAAGGGTGGCTTGGTACCTTTGAACCTTTTGCCATGAAGCAATAGGTCGGAGCAAAGTCATCGTCACAGTCATCAGTGTTGTTGACGTTGTCATTTTCATCAAGGTCGAAGACTGACTTGCTGACGAATGTGGTAGCAAGGGCTAGGCTTGCCACACCAGATCTGACTCCACTTCTGAACCTTCCTCTACATCACATTCTTCAGATTCTGCCTCAAAATCCATTTCTTTGCCAATAAGTGCCCGAGCTTTTCTGAAGCTGGTCTTCTTGTGTGATGAGGACTTTGAAGATTTTCTTTTTTTTTCGAGTCATCAGAATTGTCATCCTTGTACTTCTTCTTCTTTGATTCCTTCACCCAACGAGGACAGTTAGCAATATAGTGACCAAATGTCTTGCATGTCCTTATCTTGTAGTGACCAAATTTCTTGCATTTTTGACTTTCCGAATTGGCCCCATGTTGAGAACTTCTGGAATTTCCTCACGAGCATAGCAAGTTCCTGAGCAAGTTCTTCAGGATCACAAATACCGCATTCAGAGACTTATTCTTCAGATGAGGAAACAACATTTGCCTTCAGCGCACGAGGTCTTGTATAGCTTGGTCCATAAAGGTCTCTCTTGTCAGCTTGTAGGAACTCGTGAGTATTGAGTCTCTCATGTATATCATCGGGATCAAGTAGCTTGTAGTCTATTCATTCTTGAATCATTAGTACCAGTGTATCGAATGAATAATCAAGAGATCATAGCAGTTTCTTCACCACTTCATGGTTAATGATGTCTCTAGCTCCAAGGGCCTGAAGCTCATTGGAGATGTGAGTGAGGCGATCGAAGGTTTTTTGGCAGCTTTCATTATCAAATCTCTTGAAGAGGTTGGAGCAATTGCGAAGAACATCAACACGACAGTCACATTGCATGGATACTCCTTCATTGACTTTGGAAAGCATTTCCCATATAAGTTTTGCAAAACCCAGAGCACTCACTCTGCCATGCTCACCTTTGTTCAGATATCCACAGATGATATTCTTCGCTTGATAGTCGAGTTTCTTTAATCTCTTCACATCAGCGGCAGTGATAGTTGCAGTGAGAGAGGGAACGCCATTTTCCACAATATACCCGAGATCGTTTTCAATTGCTTTAAGGTGCATGCGCATATTATTCTTCCAGTAGGGGAAGTCCTTTCCTTCAAAGGTAGCACAACCCGCAGTAACCTTGATCATACCTGCGGTCAACATAACTAAAACACCAGGTGGTTAAACCAATATCACACAGAACAAGGGAGTACCTCACTTTGATAGCAGTTGAAAGTGTGTTATATCGACTAGAGGGGGGTGAATAGGCGATTTTACAAATTCGCGACTCAGGAAATTCCTATGAGGATAGTCTTGAGTCACGAACTAACTGCAGCGGAATAAGAACTCAAATCGATGTGCAAAAACAATCATAACTTAGTTGTGAGAGTAAAATGAAACGATCAGGTTGCAATGGTAGAGTGATCAGGATAAGCAGGTGATGAATAACTTAAGTGAAAAATTTGAGGTGAGGAATTTGAGAAAGTGTTCACTCAAATTCTTCAAGCAGTAAAGATCGAATTCGTCAACATACAATTGAGGAAAGGAAAGGGTTGAGGAATTAGAACCCGTTGCTCGATGAACAAAGTGATTTGATGACCCAGTTCCAACTGTTGAGACAGTCGTACGTATGATTTGTAGCGTCTTGGTATTTAAACCAAAGGACACACAGTCCTAGGACACTAAGTCATTACCATATTCTTCTTGAGCTAAGGACACATTGTCCTCGCCCAACACTCGTGGTAAGTCTTGAGGGCAAACTTCCAAACCCTCACAAACTTGGTCACCTAGAGATCCACAATTCACTGTTAGATGCTCTAGACCATAAAGCCTAACCATTTGGAGGATGCACAGTCCTCAAAGGTAACAAGCGTCGCTTCGACACAGGAACAATCTCTTCAGTGATGCTCAATCATTTTGGGTTTTGGTTTGGGTGTTTGGATTTTTTCCTCACTCATGATTTTCTCTCAAAGTCTTCGAGGATTCAGTTGCTCTCAAATGACAAGTGTTAGTTTCTCTCACGGAGGAGCCAACCAACTAGTGGTTATGGCGGTGGCTATTTATAGCCGGGGAGCAATCCCGACATAAATTGACATTAATGCACCAATGATATGACTGTTAGGTGGATAAGGTTGGGGACACCTGGCGCGCAACATAGCAACGGTTCAAACCTTTCAACTGTGGAAGTCCTCATCTCACTCATGTTCCTCATAGGTAGATGTTTCACACTGGCGAAGACCTAACTCCTTAGTTAGAGCAAATTCCTCAGAGACAAGAAGATCTTCCTTTGTGTCATTGAAGAATTTGACTAAACTGTTCAAGATTTCCAAAGACTTCATCCGAAGGGTTTGAATGTGTAGTCTTTGAGATAAGCATCACTTGGAAACTTTTCCTCAGTTTTACCTCGACCCCTTTAATAGTACGGTGGTCCTATGACACAGAATACAGAAAATGAAATTATGAAAACGAAATTCTTCATGCTTCAGAGTCTTGACATCTATTTCTTCACGAACACACCAATTTCCTCACTTTCAAAGTCTTCAGAGGAAACACCAAAGTCTCGAGTCGAAGACATACATTTTTAGGGTCGATATTCTTCGAATAACTCAAACTCTTCAACGACTTATAGAGCATGTGTACACTCACAAACATATCAGTCTCTTAACCTATAAGTCTTCAATACACCAAAATCACTAAGGAGGACTAGATGCACTTATAGTAGTACTTTTCTTCGAGAGAGATAATAGTACCTTGTGATAAGTATGTGAGTTCTTTATGACTAATGTGAATCCATGTATTATACCCAGTCTCACCACCATATTTTCTAGCCTCTTCAGTACCATGCATTTCCCATTCTCACCTTGACGATCGGTGTGAACTTCGCCGGTGCATCCAAACCCCGCGACATGTTGCACTCTGTTGCACATAAGACACCTTATATCTCCCTCAAAACAGCCACCATAACTACCTATCATGGTATTTCCATAGTCATTCCGAGATATATTGCCATGCAACTTCCACCGTCACATCATATGACTAGTACACTCATTGTCATATTGCTTGCATGATCATGTTATTGCCATAGTATATGTGGAAAAGCCACCATTCATTATTATAATAAATTTTATGCTAGATCACTTCACATCTAGGTACACTACCAGAGGCATTCATATAGGATCATATTGTTTAGTAGTTTTTCATATCGAGTTGTAAGAAAGTAGAAGTGTGATGTTATTCATTATTAGGGCACAGTCTCGGTGAGGAAAGGATGATGGAGACAATGATTTCCCCACAAGTCAGGATGAGACTCCAGACAAAAGGAAAAAGGAAAAAAAGAGAAACAAAAAAGAAACAAAACAAAATAAAATAAAAAATAAATGGTAGAAAAGAGAGAAGGGACAGTGCTACGACCTCTTTTTGCACACTTGTGCTTCAAAGTAGTACCATGTTTTTCATATAGAGAATTTCATGTTTTTTCACTCTCATATGCTAGTGGGAATTTTTCAATATAGAACTTGGCTTGTATATTCCAGTGTCGGGCTTCCTCAAATGTCCGATATCTTCATGAGCAAGCAAGTTGGATGCACTGCCTATATGAAAAACATGAGACTCTCTCTATGAAAAGCATGGTGATCCTTTGAAGCACAAATGTGGAAAATATGTAGTAGCACTATACTTTCTCTACTTTATCTCATTTTTTTATTTATTTACTATTTATCTTTTTTATCATTCAGAGTCTCATTCCGACTCGGGGGGATCATTGTTTCCATCATCCTTTCCTCACTAAGACAATGCCCTAAATAATGAATAGCTTCACACTAGTGTTTACTTACAATTCGATATGAAAAACTACGAAACAATATGACCCTATACGAATTCCTCTCACAGTGCACGAGGATGTACAATGTTCTAGCATAACGTGTATGATAGTGATGAACAGTGGCTTTGCCGCAAATACTATGTTAGCTACATGATCATGCGAAGCAATATGACAATGAGTGTACTAGTCATATGATGTGACGGTGGAAGTTGGATGCCAATATATCTCAGAATGGCTATAGAAATTCCATGATAGGTGATGACCCACAAGTATAGGGGATCAATCCTAGTCCCTTTGATAAAGCAGAGTGTCAAACCCAACACAGAGAAGAAGGAAATGATAAGCAGTTTTAATCAAGGTATTTTATGCAAGTGATGTGAGTGACAGTGATAGATAGTTCTCTAGCAAGATAAATTGTAACAAGTGATAAGTAACAATAGTATGAAGTGTGCATAAAGATATCCCCATCCTTTTTTATAGGAAAGGACAATCCTAAAAGTACTCTTATCTGAAACAACCACTCTTGAGGACACATGGGATGATGGGAATTCTGTCTAGTCATGTTCATCATGTTGAGTTGATTCACGTTCGTGACTTTGATAATTTGATATGTGGGTGTACTGGTGATAAGTTTCTATTATTACTTGAACAAGCAACCCACTTATGATAAACTTCTCTCAGAAGCATCCGCAACTATGAAATAAGAATTAAGATAAATCTAACCATAGCATGAAACGTATGGATCCAAATCATCCCCTTATGAAATATCATATAAACTAGGGTTAAGATTCTGTCACTCTAACAACCCATCATCTACAAATTACTCCATGATGCGTTCCCTTAGGCTCATAACATCGCGAAGTGTTGTGTAGTCTACGTTCATATAACACCACTAAGAGTAGCAACAACATACAAATCATAAAAATATTGAACGAATACCAACTTCACATGATTACTTATAACAAGACTTCTCCCATGTCCCTAGGAACAAAAGTAACTACTCACACATCATCAAATTGTTCAAGATCATAGGTGTAATAATAATAATTAAGGATATGAACATAATATTTTCCACCAAGTTAACCAACAAGCATCAACTATGAGATGTAATCAACACTACTAGTAACCAACATGTACCAATCTAAGGTTTGAGACAAAAAATGAATATAAGAGATGAACTAGGGTTTGAAATAAGATGGTGCTGGTGAAGATGTTATTGAAGATTGGTCCTGCCATGAAGGAGGAAGCTTTGGTGATGATGATGGCTTCGATCTCGTCCTCCCGGGGGGAAGTTTCCCTTGCAAAATCTCTCTGCCGGAGAGAAAAAGGGCCTTTACCCAAGATTCCGCCTCGAGACGGCGGCGCTTCATGCCGAAAGTATATTTTTATATTTTCTAGGTCAAAACTCACCTTATAGCAGAAGAGGGAGGCCAGGGCATCTGCGAGGGCCCCACAAGCTAACAAGTCACACGTAGGGGGATGGGCGCACCCTATTGGCCCAATAATTATTATATATTCCATAAAAATTATGTGTGAAGTTATAGGTCATTTGGAGTCCATTTATTTTCTTGCCTTTTTTCTTGGTTTTCAGGTCGAGAATTCCAGTTTTCGGATATTTCCCTCATTGTGATGTAACTTGTAAATTCACAAAGAAAGGGTATAATAATATTATCATAATGAGGAATAATAGACAAGAATAGCATAAATATCACTAATAATTCATGATGCAAAATGGACGTATCAACTCCCCCAAGCTTAAACCTCGCTTGTCCTCAAGCGAAAGCCGAACTCGACAATAATGACCACATGATTTGAGAGACATGTCTTGATAAAAACAAAATACAAACATGAGAGCATTATGATTATGAAAATAACCACAAGCTTTTTAATGAGATGGGAAGCTAACGAATACTCAAAGAATTCTTGGATGACATGCTTCTCAATAATGTTCCGACTACCCACATGATAAATTTTAGAATTTAGAGTCGTGTGAGTGTTACTAGAAGAGACTTGATTCATAGGAGGATCATGAGTGGAATCAATAAATTTCAGTCTCTCTTCATCCAATTCACTAGTGCTATCTAGTGCTTTCAACAATAACTTTCTCATATTCAGACATGACAGCAACTATCAAGCAAGCGTGACAAACTAAGAAAGCAAAGGAGTAAGAAGCAAAGGTAAATATTTTTGTGTTTTTGATTCTTTTGAAGAAATAAAAATAAGAACAAGTGAATGATAATTTTTGTGAAGTGACTTGATAGTTGGTGATGATAATCCCCAGCAACGGGTGACTTCCTAATACTTGTGATTTGCGTTGGGTTTTCCGTGAAGAGGAATGGGTTATCGTAGTACAATGTGGGTAAATATTTACCTCGATTAAGAAACCAAGGTTTATCAAACCAGTAGGAATATCAATCCTTAACTGTCTTCAGCGTCTGCACACAAAAGAGCAAACAACTTGCACCCAATGTGGGCAAGAGGGTTGTCAACCCCCTTGATCTCATTATTTGCAAGCGAATGAGGTGTTTAGATAATTGCAGATAGTTGTCACTTGCAAAATAAAATAAAATACAAATAATAATAGAAAGGAAATTATAAGATTTCTGAATATATAAGTGAATAGACCCAGGGGCCATAGTGTTCTCTAGTGGCATCTCTCATGAAAGCAAGATGTGGTGGGTAAACAAATTACTGGTGGGCAATTGATAGAACATCAGATAGTTATGTGATTTTCACGTCAATGATCTTGTATATATAGGTGTCGAGCCCATAAGAACATTGGCCGGCTCCTGCCTGCACCTAGTACTATTTCTCAACCCATCAACCGTTATCCTGCATGCATCTAGAGTATTAAGTAAAACAGAGTAATACTTGGAGAATAATGACATGATGTAGAGAAAGTAAACTTAATATGTATGAATAAACTCCATCGTTTAATCCTTAGTGGAAGAAACACAAAGACGTAACTTGTCACCTTTATGTCACTCGGATATAGAAATTCTCCACGTTGAACCCACGACAACGCACACTTACCACTGAAGAAATATCAAACTACTTGGCCAAAGCTATTCAATTTACCTGATAGATTTACAAAGCTATGGTGATCATGCAAATAATAATCATATAACTCAGAGAAGACTCAAATATTTTTCATGAATAATCTGAACATAAACCCACAATTCATCGGATACCAAGAAACACACCACACAAAAGAATTACATCAAATAGATCAAAGGGAAGATGTGATGATCATTGTATAGAAGATCAAGAGAGAGAGAGAGAGGTAGCCATCTGGATACTAACTACAAACTCGTAGGTCTAAGGTTAACTACTCACACATAATCACGATGGCACCAAGGTTGATGAGCAGGCCCTCCGTGATCAATCCCCCCTCCAGCAGGGTGCTGGAATGGAGCTCCAGATGGGTCGCCTTGGAACACAGACTTGCGGCGGTGTAAGAAGTGTTTGCGTATGATATTTAGGGTTTCTGGAATTTTTGGGAATTTATACGCCTGAGATCAGGGTAAGTGGGGCCACAGGGGCGTGTGAAGGCATTAAGGCGCGACCAACCCCTGGCAGCACCATGTTGCCTTGGGAGCTCCTTGTGTGGTTTCAAGATTCCTGCCAAAACTTCCAGGTCTACTTTTGGTCTAGAAAAAATAATAAAAAAGTTTTGCGACAATTGGACTTCATTTGGTACTAAGAACCTGAAAAACAAAAAACATGCGGCAAACAACAACTCGCATTGGGCACTGCTTTAATAGGTTGGTGTTAAAAAATAATATAAATTGGTGAATTATGACCCCAAAAATTATCCTAGGATGATAATATAGCAACGTGGAACAATAAAAAAATTATAGATACCTCGGGGGCGTATCACTTCAATCCACAATTGTTGAAGGATGAAGCATAAACTTTATTGACAATTGACAAACTATGTTCTTAGTCATTTTGAAAATCATAATTCATCATATTTCAGAGAAGAGTCTATGTAAGAGTTTTCGTTTTAGCAATTTCACAGGCTCAATTATCATTTAGTCTTCTATGATTGCTGACACTAATTGCATATTTTTGGAGCTCATGTTTCCATAGGACACATAGGAATATAGGGGCTTTATTGCTTTTACCATCCAACTCTTTTACCTCAAGGATAATGTCAACAATAATGAATCATGATCACCTAAATCCAACTGCATATATATATATATATATATATATATATATATATATATATATATATATATATTTGGATCTTTCCTCAACACATGGTGCTTGCCAATTAGAGGGTTAATAGGTAGGAATAGGGATAAACATTTATTTACTCTTAAATAAAAGTAAATACATGAAAGTAAAATATAGGACCTTCGCAGAGGGAAGTAGAGGTTGTCATATTCTTTCTATTGTTGGATGTGGAAACTCATAATGGAAAGGAACGCCACTTTATCTTGGCCCTTATGATAGTAAACTTTATTATGTAATCTGTCACTTTTAGTTCTTTGCCATCAAAAGATTGTACAAATCTTATTTTACCTTACAATAAAAGATCATACATGTTTTTTAGAAATTGTATTGCTTTGTGCACCAACGAGAACTTACTTGAAGGGTCCTATTCAATCCATAGGTAGGCATGGTGGACTCTCATGGGAAGAAACTAGGTTTACGGGTTATGGATGCACAAGTAGTATCTGTACTTAGTGCAAATTTTTGGGCCAGCAAAGGATCTAAAGCAAGCACCACATGTTAGAGGATACATGACAATATAACTCCTATGTGAATGTAAAGAAACATAACCATTACATTGTATTCCTTGTACAACATCAACACTTCGGTCATTATATAATATTTGGTAGGGGCTCACAATCATAAAAGATGTTAAAGATAGTATATTTTTATGTGAGTCTCGACTCCTCTATCGTAATTTTGCATAGATTGAATCAATGACTAATACTATGTTTGTTAACTCCCAACAACTTTTATGTATCGTAATTTTTCTATGTGAAGTCATTACTCCCCATGGGGTTAGCATATGATTTTTCTTTTTCTTTTATTTCAATGATATGATTGACGCATGAGAGTAAAACAAGCAAACTCGAAGTAATCTTTATTATATATAACTATCACACTTGATTACAAGGATAAATAGATCTAGAAGCAAGCACTCTAAGGAAAGCAAAACTCAAATTTTATTTATCTAAATCATGACATAACTAAGGATCAAACTAAGATAGATGATAATGGTAAAAGTCATGGTGATATGATACCAGGGCACCTCCCCCAAGCTCGGAACAAGCTAAGGGTGGTGCTCATACCCATGTAGTCAGGTGTCCTTCTTGGGTGATGATGGTGATGATGAAGTAGGCTTGTTCTTCACGAGGTATTTTAAATTATTTATTATCCTCCAAAGAGCATGATTCTACTCTTCTAGCAAGATGACTTCATGAGTGAGTGTTGTATTGTGAGCACAAATAGATTCCAGGGCATTCAATGCATCAATTTTGGGTAAAGTAATACCATGACGAAGAGGTAATAGTGATTCTCACTTGTTAGAGACTCTAGAGAGATGATTGGGATAATCTCCTTTGGATCCTTCAGCTTCCTTCTGGTTCCTCTCCATGTCATCTTCGGGGACCTCTAGTGTGTCATCTTCCCCAAAAGACAGCTTGTAGTAGACCTTGTTGTAGGGGCGTCTGTCGTGTGAAGGCCAGACATATGCGATGTTTCTTGCAGAGCGTCGGTGGAGCCATGGATTTCTCACCAAGATATGCAAACCGTGACAACAAAACAACTCGAAACAACAACAGAGGAGAAACTTGCGATGCGGTGGTCAAAATAGCTAGGCGTGCCCTGTTGGCTTGTGGCTCCCCCGTGGGTCCCCCTAACTCAAATTTTTTGTAATTTTTCGAAAATACCAAAACCAACAAAATGTAAATTTTGAAATTTTGGAGTCAGATTACTTACCGTATCAGATACCTACCCCCTTTTCATTGTTCTCGAGTGTTCCACAAGGTTCCTCTTATCATTATTCCAACATCGCCACTTGAATATTATTAGTTTCAACATTGATGGGCGTACCTGAGATGTACTGTTTCATCATTTTCCCATGTACCGCTCTTGGATTTCTTCCTTCAAAGTTGTTAATCTTGATAGCACCAGAGCGATAGACCTCCTCGATGATATAAGGTCCTTCCCATTTGCAGAGAAGTTTACGTGCAAAAAATCTAAAACAAGTATTGTACAAATGTACTAGGTCTCCTACATTGAATTCCCGTTTTTGGATTCTATTAATGCCATCTTTTAAATTTTCCTTTAAACAACTTGGAATTTTCATAAGCTTGTGTCGTCCATTCATCTAATGAGCTAATATTGAATAACCTCTTTTCACTGGCAAATTTCAAATCATAGTTAAGTTCTTTAATTACCCAATAAGCTTTATGGTCTAGCTCAAGAGGTAAATGACATGCTTTTCCATAGACCATTTTATATGGGGACATTCCGATAGGGTTTTTATCAACAATTCTATATGTCCATGGGTCATCATCAAGTTTCTTTGACCAATTCTTCTAGTTCTATTAATAGTCTTTTGCAAGCTCAATTTTATTTCTTGGTTGTTTAACTCAAATTGACCGCTATACTAAGGATGATAAGGTGATGCAATTCTATGGTTAACATCATACTTAGTTGGAAGTTTGTGGAAAGCACCATGAATAAAATGTGAACCACCATCAGTCATTAAATATCTAGGGACTCCAAACCTCGGTAAAATAACATCTTTATGCATTTTAATATAAGTTTTATGATCAACACTAGTAGTTGGAATAGCGCCTACCCACTTCGTAACATAATCAACATAAACTAAAATATGAGTATAGCCATTAGAAGAAGGAAAAGGTCCCATATAATCAAAACCTAAAACATCAAATGGTTCAATAGCAAGTGAATAATTCATAAGCATTTCCCGATGTCTACCAATGTTACCAATTCTTTGGCTTTCATCGCAAGAAATTGCATACTTATGATCATCTTTGAAAAGAGTAAGCCAATAAAAACCGGATTGTAATACATTGTGTGGAGTTCTATCATCAGCATGGTGCCCTTCCTAGGCCCCAGAATGACACTTCCGCAGGATCTTCCCTGTTCATGGTCATGTACGCAACATCTAATAACACCATCTACTCCTTTATAAATATGTGGGTCATCCTAAAGCAATGTCTTAAATGCTAAAAGAACTTTTTCTTTGTTTGCTACGTAAAACTAGCTGGTATATATTTAGCAACAATGAATTAGCATGATCTGCATACCAAGCAGTACTGTAGGAAGTATTTATAACAGCTAATTGATCAGCAGGAAAATTATCATCCATAGGTAGTGGGTTATCAAGAACCTTCTCCATTCTAAAAAAATTATTTGCTACAGGGTTTGTAGCTCCCTTTCTATCAACAATATGCAAACCAAACTCTTGAAGTAAAAGCACCCACCTAATCAGTTTAGGCTTAGCATCTTTCATTTCCATAAGTTATTTAATAGAAGCATGATCAGTGTGAATAGTAACTTTGGAATCAACAATATAAGGTCTAAACTTATGATATGCAAACACAACTGCTAAAAAATCCTTCTCACGAGTAGCAAAATATCTTTGAGCACTGTCTAGAGTTTTACTAGCATAATGGATAACATTCAATTTCTTGTCTAGTCTTTGTCCTATAATAGCAACAACAACATAATCACTAAAATCACACATAATTTCAACTGGTAAATTCCAATCACGTGGTTGAACAATAGGTGCAGAAATTAAGGCTTTCTTAAGTATTTCAATGGCTTCTACACGATTGTCATAAAAAACAAAAGGAATATCTTTTTGAAGAAGATTAGCTAATGGCCTAGAAATCTTTGAGAAATCCATAATGAAATGCATATACAAACCAGGACAACCAAGAAAACTTCTTATACCTTTGATATGTTTAGGACATGGCATTTTCTCTATTGCATCAACTTTGGCTTTTTCTACCTCAATACCTCTTTCAAAACAAATATGCCCAAGTACTATACCTTCATTCACCATAAAGTGGCACTTCTCCCAAGTGAAGATAAGATTAGTTTCTTCACTTGTTTGCAAAACTCGATCAAGGGTTGCTCAAGCAATCATCAAAAGAAGATACGTAAACGAAAAAAATCATAAATGAATCCGTCAACAACCTTTTCACAAAAATCATAGAATATAGCAGTCACACATATTTGAAAAGTAGCAGGTTCATTGCATAAACCAAAAGGCATACGTCTATCAGCATATGGTCCGAAAGGGAATGTGAAAGTACTTTTCTCCTGGTCCTCTTTTGACACCAGTCTTTGAGAAAAACCAAAGTATCCATCTAGAAAGCAAAAATGTGTGTGTTTAGATAATCTTTCTAACATTTTATCAAAAAAGGTAAAGGGTAATGCTCTTTTATAGTAGGTTTGTTTAATTTACTAAAATCAATTACCATCCTATAACCAGTTATGATTCTTTGTGAGATAAGTTCATTTTTATCATTAGGCACAACAGTTATACCTCCTTTGTTAGGTACACAATGAACAAGACTTACCCATCTACTATCAGCAATAGGATAAATTATACTTCCTCGGTCCAGAAATAATTGTCAGAGGAATGGATGTATCTGGATGTATTTTAACTCTAGATACATCCATTTTTATCCATTTCTTCGACAAGTAATTTCAGGAGAAGGGAGTACATGCCTCCAGAAGATTTAGAACTTTAGTTCTTACCACTTCCATCATCTTAGGATTAATCAACATCGATGATTGACGACAAGTTTATCATCAAGTTTGTGGGGACCCCGACTCATAAGTAGTGATCACTACTGTATGTGCACGGTGATCCTAGAGATCAATGCTCATTGAATAGACATATAAAAAATAATAAGAGTCTTACATCCATTACATACCATTTTACTCGAATATAGCCTTCATGGACAAGTCTTCATATATTTGCAGCGGAAATCTTCAACGATAGCATGAACCCATGCCACCTTCCTTAACCCTACATGCATTCTAATTGGGAAGCATCCTAGATCACACGTACGTCACCAAGGTATTCTTCATCATATCCTGTCTTTCATGCTTGGCCAATAAAATAACCAGTGGCAAGCGAATGAGTACTTTGAATGTACTCGCAAGCAACCCATGTTTGGAAAAAGGCAATAACAATCCATGATATATCACTAAGTAGGTAACTTGCAGAAAGCTAGTTTTTAGTGCAATATCATGGTCAATCAATTTGTAAAAGCATGCCTCAACAGGTTGCAGATATCCATACAAACATGTTATAGATATCATCATAAGCAAGGGTTGAACATCTTATGTCCATTCATCATGTCAAGTCATCGAGTATCATCTTTCTCCCACACACACACCAAGTTTGGAAATCATGGACGTAGCCCAAGAGCAGTCATCGAACTGTCCTTGATCGTGGACACGACTATTCGAACAGTTCCACACTCTACAGAGGTTGCACACTTTACCCACAAGACTTGGGAAACTCCTGTGTCAATTCACGCCTCGCGGTATTGATCATACCCAAGGTAAGTACCAAAACAATGCCTTTCCCATGATGATACTAACAAGGAGTCCACTCATTGGCACACAACCCGCATGATGTACATCACAAGTAACACCCATGCAGGGACCAACAGTGTGCCCGGTGTTTGTGAAAACATCCCATGGTCGTCCTTTCCTGGCACGACCCCGTATTGAGAGTGACCACTATTGGAAATATGCTCTAGAGGCAATAATAAATTGGTTATTATTATATTTCTTGTTCATAATAATTGTTTATTGTCCATGCTAGAATTGTATTGATTGGGAACTCAAATACATGTGTGGATACATAGACAACACACTGTCCCTAGTGAGCCTCTAGTTGACTAGCTTGTTCATCAAAGATGGTCAAGGTTTCCTGGCCATAGACAAGTGCTGTCACTTGATAACGAGATCACATCCTCAGGAGAATGATGTGATGGACAAGACCCAAACTATAAACGTAGCATATTATCGTGTCAGTTTATTGCTACTGTTTTCTGCATGTCAATGTATCTGTTCCTATGACCATGAGATCATGCAACTCCCGGATACCGGAGGAATACCTTGTGTCTTATAAAACGTCGCAATGTAACTGGGTGAAAATAAAGGTGCTCTACAGGTATCTCCAAAGGTGTCTCTTGGGTTGGCATGAATCAAGACTAGGATTTGTCACTCCGTATGACCGAGAGGTATCTCGAGGCCCACTTGGTAATATAACATCACAACAATTCTTGCAAGAAATGTGACTAAGGAGATAGTCATAGGATCTTGTATTATAGAATGAGTAAAGAGACTTGCCGGTAACGATATGGAACTAGGTATGGAGATACCGGCGATCGAATCTCGGGCAAGTAACATACCGAAGGACAAAGGGAACATCATACGAGATTAACTGAATCCTTGACTTAGAGGTTCAATCGATAGATATCTTCGTAGAATATATAGGAGCCAATATGGACATCGAGATCCCTCTATTGGTTATTGACTGGGGAGTGTCTCAGGTCATGTCTGCATAGTTGTTGAACTCACAGGGTCTGCACACTTAAGGTTCGATGACGTTTCGGTATAGTTGAGTTATAGGTGTTGGTGACCAAAGGTTGTTTAGAGTCATGGATGAGATCCTAGACATCACGAGAAGCTCCGGAATGGTCCGGAGGTAAAGCTTTATATATAGGAAGTCATGTTTTGGTTACCGGAAAGGTTTCGGGCTCATCGCTAGTGTACCTGGAGTGCCGGGAGGGTACCGGGGCCATCAGGAGTGGTGTCTCGACCCAAAAGACCTCATGGGCTATGGGAGGAGTCAAACCAGACCCTGTTGGGCTGGCCAAACCAACCACTAAGGCCCATGCGGCTAGAGGTGGGAAAAACCCAAAGCAATGGAAGGATTCCAAGTAGGAAAGGAATCCTACATGGATTAGGATTGGTGGTGGACTCTTCCACCTCCTAATTCGACTAAACCCCTAGAGTGTTTTTGGCTGCCTCCTCCCCTCCCTCCCTCCTATATATACTAGAGGATTCAAAGGGGAGAGCTAACCCTAATTGCCACGTGCTCCCTCTACCTCATCTAGATCGGTTTCTCCTCTAGTCTAATTCAACGGTGCTTAAGCAAAGCCCTGTTGGATTAGTTCACCACCACCACCACCACCACGCTGCCGTGCTGGAGAACTCATCTACCTCTCCACGCTCTTGCTGTACCAAGAAGGCGGGGATCGTAATCGAGTTGTACGTGTGCTGAACGGGGATGTGTCGTATCTTCGGCACTAGATCGCGGGACGGAACATGATGAGATCGCGGGACGGGGTGCGATTTGGATCGCGAAGATGTTCCACTACATCGACCGCGTTATATACGCTTCTGCTTAGCGATCTACAAGGGTATGTAGATCCACTCTCCCTCTCCTAGATGATCATCACCATGGATAGGTATTGCGTCTACGTAGGAATTTTTTTGTTTCCCATGCAATGTTCCCCTACAATCACATCACTCCTGCCACCAGTAATGCAGGCTATCCACTAGTACCGACCATAGTAATCAACAAAGCCCCATCCCATAAGGGGTATCGTCGTTGTACATGTAAGGTTGGAGTAACGATTCAACTTAAACCAATCCATTTTTGAAAACAACACACTCACATGCCTCGGTACACAACTTCTTTCTCAAGTGGTCACCTAACTCAACACCATCTCCCTCGGCATCAGTGGCACCCGACTAGTTTTCAGAAAGTTCTTGAAAACACCACTGTTTCTAACACCATGCATAATTCCATCCCATTTGCGTAGCAACTACATATATCCTAAGTACTTCCCACCGCACAAGCCTCATAGGAAGGTAGGGTCATGCTCGGTGGCATCAATGAGGAAAGTAAGAAAGGTAACCCACGACGATGGTCACCGATTCATCATTATTAAATGCAACTGAATAAAGTGTTATATGTCGTCCATAAAATAGTTTCTTAGACATGGTGAAAGGGCTGCTTGCGTGGTTCAGGAAAGTCTTCGAGGTCTTCATGGGCTTCTAGTCCAACTCCGAGAACTTCTTCTACTTCATCAACTATCGCGGCAAACATCCAAAATAAGCAACACAACAAGAAAAAAATAAAAGTGCTCAAAAATAGGGGTTTTAGTTTTCTTGGATACCTCTGGTCTCAAGAAAAATAGCTAAAGTTTGTTTTAATGGATTTGAATCACTAGAGATTTTTCATTAGTGCAAATGGAGGAATACATGACCCTATAAGAAGTCTAGAGAAAACTTATTTATAAAAATGAGTGGAGGCACATATTAAATAGGGCATGATTTTCGAAAAATTTAGGAAGTGGTTTCATTGTATTTGGAGTTGGGATGAATATTCTAGGGACTTTCTAATAGGGAATAAATGGAAAAATGGGCCATTTATTTGGTTCAACAGAAATATAGTATAGTAAAAATGTTCACCATGGCTAGAAAAATAGGCCATGGTTTGATGGTCATCTAGGAACTTGAATCACTCCATTTGGAGTTGATTTGGACTCTCTAAGATTTTTCAGGTTGGCCCCAATTAGTACTAATTTAGTTTTAAATTTGAACAGGGTAAAATGTTCTGGTGAAAAATTACAACAGTAGTACGAAAAGATAGGTTGCATATTTGGGAATATGTACAAATTTGAATCATCAATTTTGGACCTAGGATAAATTTATTAAGATTTATCTTGTCTCCTGAAAAAACAAAAATCAAAAAGAGGGTATACCTAAACGGCTATACTATGCACACGGCACGGATTAATAGGTGGGCCGGCATAACGGATCGACCTGGCCAGCGAAGAGGCCACGTCGAAGGCGCCTTTGGGTCCAATTGGAGAAACTTGACAATGCAAGTATTCCAAATTTTAGAAACCAACAGAAGTGGGTTTGAGGGGATTCGGACAACTGGATAGGTTCTCCTTGATGCACCACTTGGTGTGGATGCATTATTAGAGCATTAGATCATGTCCTAAAGGCTTGAGAATAATTGGAGACACTTGGCAATGTAAAGTTGCTCAAGTTTGGATGTGTACAAAGAGGGTTTATGGATATTTTCGTGAATAAAAACAAGTAGGATTGAGGTGAAACTTGTCAAGATCAACACATATATGATGTGTGCGATGCTAGAATTTTACTCAAGTTATTTGAGAATAATTCTTATAGAAATATTCCAAATACTTGAAATGAACACAAAAGGGTTTTGGAGGGTTTTTTCCACTATTTTGAACATGACCATGTGTTGTAACTCTTATATATGGAAAATATATGTCCACTGAGTTTGCCTAAAGTTCCTTAAAGATTTTGGAAACATAAAAATAAGTTTTACCTATAAAAGACCATTTCTGGCCTCAGAAAAAGGTATATAAGAAAATAGTAAAATAACCTTTTAAATTATTATTTTTTGGTTTTGGGAAGTCCTTTTGATAATAGGATCCAAATAAATTATTTGGGGAAAAACATCTTCCCTATTTTGACGAGTTATAGTACAAACCTTAGTTGAGGGTTTTTTGAAAAGATAAATTAAAAAAATGTTGTTTTGTCAAAATTATATCTTGTAAAAATAGTTTGAAGTACTATACACATGGTATGGTCATTGGGTAAAGATTTTTGGCAAGAATATGAGTCTAGGGAGTAGGAGGAACTTTTGTGATTTAAAACACAAGCAAGCAAATAATAAATTAGCAATCAATTCAGCACCACAAGCACACTATAAGTTTTAATTTGTCCTATATTTTTGAGCTATGTTAACTTAGTCAGGAGAGGCAAAACAGAGGGTGTGACAGACCTACCCCTTACAAGAATCTCGTCCCCGGGATTCCTAGGCCAGTCATTGAGAATATACGGAAATTTGGGTCTCAGGTAGTCTTCACTTTCCTATGTTGCTCCTTCTTCGACGTAATTGCTCCACTGGATCTTGAAATGCTTGACGATACAACTCTGAGTGCTTTTCTTGGCTTCGTTTGAGGGTTAATGGGGGTTCTTGCAATATGCAAAGCTTAACTAAATGTGAATGGCTTCGTGAACAAGGTTCGGGCAAGGGTCTCCCTTACATGTGTACTCCACAGTCAAAATACGTGGCAAGGTAGTGTGCCTACGTGTCGGCCCTGGGGTTGCTCATGTTGGTTAGTGACATCTAGATGTCTCGTGTTAGAATAGAAAGGTTAAGGTTTCGGTGTAGCTTCTCGTCGACAAGAAAATCATTGACTTCCTTAAATCACGTGATCTTCATTCGTAGGTGGTCTTCCGCCTGGAGAACATTGAAGCGTGTCGACGTAGGCTTCTTGTTGAGATCTTCTGCTTGAGTAAGTTGCCCGGGTACGTTCTTCATTCGTCTTCGACCATTTGCATTCATCCTCATGAATGCATGTTTCTGCATGTCTTCGAGAGTTTGGTCTTCTAGCCTTTTTGCAGCTACTTGTGAAAAAGTCTAGGTTGAGTCTCTTCCCTAATACTAAGCTTAGAGACTCGATGTTTAAAAAAAGTTCTACCATCTAGGAAGGTTTTTGATGGGGTCCTAGATGAGTTGGCTACCCAAAAGCATAGGCGAGTCATCCAATCCCTAAGGTCCGAGGCTTGGCAAGTGGGGTGAACCTCCTTTGACAGGGGTTTCACCATGATCCTGTGAGGACTCACGTCCTTGATTCGACTAAAAAGGGGCTCATTAGTTTCGCTTGATGTCCAAAGGCTTCATCGTGCTTGAACGCCTGTCCTTCTTGACATAGTCTTGCTGATGTAGTCGGTAGAGGAGTGGTGGTTGAATTCTATTGTTTCTTATTATTGATCGCGACTTCTCACCCGTATTGGTTCTTCATGTTACCTGGGAAAGATTGTCTTCTGGTACTTCGAGGGTGCTTCAAGAAGTCCACTTCTTCAAGGTAAAACCTTACACTTGAGAAAAGTGGAAATTGGCACTTATGACGCTTATCCAAATAGGAGTATGGCGTGCATTCTCTTATTGGGCACATAAGTATGTCATCCATGAGTACAACAACATATTCCTCCAAGTATCACATAAGCACCTTGCTCATGGGACATGAGGGAGGAGCAGGCATTTATTCTGGATGGCCTCTTGTCCACGGGTTTGCGGTCCAAGAAAATCTAACTTTTCAAGTCCACCTTCCTCATTAACGGGATTGGTGGTGGTAGAGGTGGAGTATTGGCCATAGTCTAATGACTTATAGCCAAGACCTATGGTCATAATCCGACCATATTATGGCCTGATAAAGCTTTGGGTTTCAAGGAGCTTATGATGTGAGTGAACGTCTATCTCCTTATCTTTGAGCACAATCCTTAGATGTCAATAGTCCTACCTATTTCTCCAAACAGAATCATCCAATATCATCAAAAGTACCATCTCATACAAATCAACCCCAACATAACTTATGCTATTCAACTCCAAGGTTTGAGGGCAGGACTAAACCAAAATCTCATAAGTATACTATAGTCAACTCACATGTATCCCTATGCAAAAATCCTCGGGAAAGCATGCAAGCTGCTAAGCTTGAATATGATACTACAAATCCAAGTGCTTGACTAACCTATCCAGGATCTAAGGTACTGCACATCTTTGCTAAGGAATCACATAACATACCAATCCAAGAACTCGTTTCGTTCGTATGAATCCCATCAAGTGGTCCTTGGATGCCAAGGATCATTAGATGATTCTCTACTCCTACAAATCCAATATCAATGGAATCCTACATAGTTTACTAGGGTTCCCATAATCCTCATATTATTGCAAGGACTACTATTACAATATATCCACCAACTTCCAATATCATGAGCAAGTAAACTCCAAGGTACAACTTCTATCGGTTCTTAAGTCATTTCTGGTAACTTCTATTTTTCCTATCTCATCATCCACCGAGTTAACATCGTATTATAATCAAGGTCATCAAACTAAATCCAATTACTCCAAACCATGTAGTCTTACTTAACACCAACACCCTATTAGGATTACCTATTTACATCCAAATCTCATGTCCAACAAGAATTCCTACTCTACTCCAAGTCATTATTGCAACATCATCAATCCATGGCCACTACTTGTCAGAATCAACTTATCATACCACCAAGAATTTTTGACATATGATCCCCAATTGTCCTACTAAATCCAACTTACTCAAAGGATAAGTAAGTCATGCTATTCTACCAACTTTGATCCACCAAGTTCACCCATCACTATGAAAATGTCGTAACCCACCAATGAGTCTTAGCCATATCCTCATGACACCTATTATAGTCATATCAAATCATTTGTCTCCTAGTCATATATACTTAGAACGATCCTTCCTATGGCATCAGAAGGGGCTATTGAAGCTCAACAGGTGCTCCAGCAAACCCATGTATTAAACACATGAGTAGAGGTTAGAGGTGGGGTAGCTTGTGATCCTAGGTTGTTCTAGGGAGGGGTTTTCA
Source organism: Hordeum vulgare subsp. vulgare (assembly GCF_904849725.1). Lineage (NCBI taxonomy): Eukaryota > Viridiplantae > Streptophyta > Magnoliopsida > Poales > Poaceae > Hordeum > Hordeum vulgare. The sequence continues at coordinate 443,872,421 of NC_058519.1, forward strand.
ATCTTGAGGGGAAAACATAACTCTACAGGGTTGCGTTTGGTTGGGCACGTCGTAGCCAAAGTCGTTAGTGTTAGTTGTCTCTCGAGGAGGAATCCTTGGTGCATCATGTCTTGCTGGTCTTTAGTTGACAAGACAGGGCAGAGGAAAAGTAGCATCGAGGGGAGTGCCTAAGGGGTGGTATAGTGCAAGTACAATCAAACAAGTGCAAAAAAGGCCAAACACAACATCAAGATGAGGTAGGTGATATAGTCGCGTACTTGTTGCCTAGGGCAAAGGTGCGACTTATATCCAAACACAAACAAGCAACACATAATATGGTTCCATTTGAACCATCCCACGGACTCAACTTTGCATACGGGATATACGACTCATCCTACCCTAGGGGTTTTCGGACTCATTAGCCGTGCTTGCTTCGTATCTTGGAGAGCAGTCTGGTCAGTCTTCTGGGTCGTCCTTAGGTATCGCTACATCTATTGTTGTTGTTCGTCGAAACAATCTGGGTAGAGGTGAAAAGAGTCGTTGACAACTTCTCATATGGTGAGCTGCCAGCAAAGGTGGTTCCTCATGGCTGTCGTTGACAGGGTCTTCTGTGGTCCTCATAATTGTGTCAATGTCTTCTCATCTTCCGAGGCATAGAGAACTCCAAGTGGACAATCCTTTATGCAATTTCATTAACAAGCATGGTAGAGGTCCTTCTTATCTTTTACATTGATGACAATGCCGAATCCAAGAGTGGGGGATGAAGGGAATCATTTTCCTCCTCACTATGGTGAGGCGGACGAATTGGTGAGGTTCTCATCCACCGGCGGTTGTCGACTCAACAATGATAAGGACACGGTCGTTCGATTAGCGATGCATATCACGATCTTGCATATCTTATGTCCTGATCATCGTAGGCCAAGGTTGCATCAACTAGGGCAGTGTCGAGGGTGTCACAACCTTCCAAGCCTTGATGTCCTCATCCCTCAAGGAGGTAGCTTCTCTGAGTTTCGTCTTGCCGTAGCATTGCCAACCTTGTCTTCCAAATATGTGGGTGGTCATTTTGCAAGGTCTCTTCCTTTCAAGTTACCCACTAGGATTTCAAGGTATGTAGTGGTCATGGGTATAAGGGTGCCAACGACCATTTGCAAGTGCTTGAAAAACAGATGAGGAGAGCCAAGAGAAGAAAGGTTGGAAGTCCTAAGGCAAAAACCTTCGCTTCCTTTGAAAACTTAGAAGATGCGAGAAATATATAGGTTTTGTAAGTGGGTTGAAGGGTCTGGAAAACTAGTTTGTCCTAACTAATGTCCATGCTAAATAAGGGCTTCCTATAGTCAGAATGGCTCAGATACCAGCTTTGTGGGGACCCCAACTCATAAGTTGTGATCCTCGAATGTACGTGCACAGTGATCCGAGAGATCAATGCTCTCTAAACACACAAAAACTGAATAACAAGAGTCTTGCATCCATTACATACTGTTTCACTTGAATATGGTCTTCATGGACCAGTCTTCATATATTTACAGCGAAAATCTTCAACGATAGCGTGAACCCATGCCATCTGCCTTAACCCTACAAGCATTCCGACTGGGAAGCGTCCTAGCTCGCACGTACGTCACCAAGGTATTCTTCATCATATACTGTCTTCCATGATGTCGGTGTCAAAACCGACGGATCTCGGGTAGGGGGTCCTGAACCGTGGATCTTGGATCGATGGGTTGTAGGAGATGAAGGAGACAATGGTTACCCAGGTTTGAGCCCTATTGAGGAGGTAATACCCTATGTCCTGCTTGATTCTATTGATGGAGTATGAGGATTACATAGTTGATCTACCTCGAGATCGTATGAGCTAAACCCTAGATGAATAAAGTTGCCTATGCGGATGAAACCCTCTGGTTTATATAGACACCAGGGGTCCCTACGGTTAGATACAACCAACCTTTAGTCAGGGGCAGAGGTGCCGACCTAGACTACTAAACTTGGACGATACACCATTCTTTGGATCTTTTCTTCTTGAATACGAAATCTTCATGTAGTTCGTTCTTTGATAATACGGCCCATGTGGTTGACTTGTAACAGATGGGCCAACCATCCGAGGACCCCTTAGTCCACGTCTCCCTCAATAGCCCCCAAACTTGCATCGAAGGCCGATGTACATGGTCTTCGGCAACTTCTTGCGCCCAGCGTGATCGGCTTGCGAGGTGAGTCCCTCCGTCCCCCCTTATTTGTGGAACGACGATCTAGTCATTGACCAGATCTCGATTACCAAAGCGTCGAGGGGCCCACAACCTCCAAACTTTCTACTCGAGAATCGGTTGCACCACTCGATCCCTGTGTGCATTAATGAATACAGGCAATCTAGCAATCCTACTCGGAACCGCTTCTTGTAACCGCGAGGAAAAATACCATTTATAAACATATCAAATCTATCATTGGGTGACCATCAACACTCACGCACCACCAAGATAAAACCCTAGAGCTCCCGCTCCTAGAGCTATGGTGGGTTGCTCCTCGCATCCCTTTAGCCTTCTGCCAGGAGATTGGGCAAGCTCTTCTGTTTTCCTGCTCCAGTTGTGCAAGCTTGAAGTACAAGGATATCTTCCTACTTCGGATCTTGCGCCCATCATGCTGGACTTACTTCCACCAACGGCGAGTCCCTTGCAGAGAATTTCCCTACCCCGCAAAATGGTGAAAGGATCCACTTTTTTCTTTCCTGCTGCGGGGTCTCGGCTCTCTGGTCCACCCCTTCATGTGGGGCTAACTGGAGTTCTACGGGCTCCAGCTCCACAACCTTACCCTTGGCTCAATCCTTCACATCTCAGGCTTTGTAGCTGTGCGCAAAATGTTCTTGGGCTGCGAGCCACACTTTGAACTATGGATAAAGTACTTCTAGCTCATTCCCCAAACTAGGGGAACATCAATTTGGGAAGTTGGCGGAGCCGAAGTGTGGTGTATAGCCGGAACTGGATACCCGGACGGGACTCCAAAATAGAAAACCAACGTGTGGTCTTCGGAATAGTTTTATATCAAAAACATTCCCTTATTCGACCTAGTATGGAGGGTTCTTCCCAAATATTCCGAGGATTCCATGAAGAAGTCGTTCAGCTGGTGCCCGACCAGTCCCTATGAGGAAGAGAGCCCCGAAGTACAGCGACTAATGTGAGGTTACTTGCTCACGGTGGAATGTCCATCGTCGAGGTGATGGCTGTAGCTATTACCCTATGTGTCCAACCACTCCAACAACGCACACACCCCTTCCGACACTACAACGGGACAAGCGACACCACCCGTTCATGGCGACATGGACCGCATAATCAAGAGGCCTTGGCAGCTATTTTGGCCAACCTCTTTAAGGGGGAAAAGATAATTTTGCCCACCTTACTGTCAGGGACGGCTACTCAGCATATAATCCCCTTGAATGGGTAAGTGTGATCATATCCCATAGTTCGGACACTTATGCTTGATTTTACAGATCAATAACCTCTTGCTTTTCTTAACAGACTTCGAGGCGTTGGATTGAGACGATCAAATGTCCCGCCCCTCAACCCGGAAACTACTCCCGTGATGACAAGCCCAAATTCCATGAGAATCCAGTGCTTTCAATTGATTTCGAGGATGGAGTATTTTACCAGGTCAGTGTGGACGAGGTCAAGGTGTCCCTCTAGGCTGACCATCCTCGGCCTCTTCCATCCTCCACCGCAAACAAGAGGAAAACCAGTACTTGGAGAGGAGATGTACCTCCCATCATTCCAAATGCTCCTGGATCCAACCCTAAAGGTAGGTGCTCCACGCGCGAAACTCCATGATACGTTTCCATCGTATCTACTTTTCCAAACACTTTTGCCCTTGTTTTGGACTCTAATTTGCATGATTTGAATGGAACTAACCTGGACTGATGCTGTTTTCAGCAGAATTGCCTTGGTGTTGTTTTTGTGCAGAAATGAAAGTTCCCAGAACATCCTGAAAATTTACGGAGAATATTTCTGGAAAATATGAAAAATACCTGCGCAAAGATCCACCGGAGGGGATGGGCCAGTGGGCCACAAGCCCTGTAGCCGCCACCCCCCCCCCCCCGGTGGCGGCTGGCAAGCTTGTGGGGCCCACGTGGCTCTGCCGCCCCCAATCTCAGCTTTATAAATTCACTTTCGTCCCAGAAAAAATAAAAAAAAGATTTCGTCGCGTTTGCGATACGGAGGCGCCGCCACATCCTGTTCTTCATCTGGAGGGCAGTTCTGGAGTCCGTTTTGGGCTCCGGAGAGGGGAAATCGCCGCCATCGTCATCATCAACCTTCTTCGCTCTCCAATTCCATGAAGCTCTTCATCGTTCGTGAGTAATCTATTCGTAGGATCGCTGGGCGGTGATGAGTAGGATGAGATCTATCATGTAATCGAGTTAGTTTTGACGGGGATTGATCCCTAGTATCCACTATGTTCTGAGATTGATGTTGCTACTACTTTGCCATGCTTAATGATTTTCACTTGGGCCCGAGTGCCATGATTTCAGATCTGAAATTATTATGTTGTCACCAATATATGTGTGTTTTAGATCCGATCTTGCAAGTTGTAGTTACCTACTATGTGTTATGACCCGGCAACCCCGGAGTGACAATAACCGGAACCACTCCCGGTGATGATCATAGTTTGAGGAGTTCATGTGTTCACCAAGTGCTAATGCGTTGGTCCGGTTTTTTATTAAAAGGAGAACCTTAATATTCCGTAGTTTCCTTTTGGACCCCGCTGCCACGGGAGGGCTGGACAATAGATGTCATGCAAGTTCTTTTCCCTAAGCAGGTATGACGACACACAGAATGCATGCCTACATCACATTGACGAACGGGAGCTAGCCACATATCTCTCCGTGTTATAACTGTTGCATGATGAATATCATCCAAACAAATCACCGACCCATTGCCTACGAGTTTGTCCCACTGCTGCTGTTACTTGTTTTGCTCTGCTGTTGTTACTACTGTTGCTACTTCCTGCTGTTGTTACTTGCTACTATTGCTACTTGCTACTGCTGTCACTACTGCTGTTCCTTGCCACTGCCGCTACCCGCTACACTGCTGCTACCTGCTACAATTTTGGTTCGCTGGTCGTTGACGGGAAAAGACAATTTCCGTCAATGGGCAATTTCTGGCGCCATTGATACAATCGCTAGGAATAGTCTGCCATCAACATATCGTTTCTGACACCGTTGTTATCATACTACTTTGGTGCTGACACTTTGCTTGCAGATACTAATCTTTCAGCTGTGGTTGAATCTGACACATTTAGCTGCTAATACTTGAGAGTATCCTCTCACCTCCTATCGGCGAATAAACAAATTGTGTTGAACAGTCTACCCTCGAAAACTGCCTCGATCCCACGCGCTGGTGGGTTATTGCAAGACGATTTCTAATTGTTGAGCAATCGAGAACAACATTCGTTTAGCTATAGCCAGAGCGTGCTAGTCAGCATTTTTCTGGCGCCGTTGCCGGGGAGGTATTTCTATATTCTCTGAGTTACTTGGGATTTATATCTGCTGATCACTATGAAGAATCTGAAAGATCCGAAAACCAAAGTGTTGCCCTCAACTACGAGGGGAGGTAAGGAACTGCCATCTAGCTCTGCACTTGATTCACCTTCAGTTATGAGTAAGTTTGTGACATCACCTCCTGCTAGAAATCTTGATATGTCGCATGTGCTTGATGATGCTTATGATGATGTGCCTGATACTGCTAGAGATGCTTTGCGTGATACTGCTAGAGATGTTATGCCTGATACTGCTATGCCTGATACTGCTAGAGATGCTATGCCTGATACTGCTCTGCCTGATGATGCTAGAGATGCTATTATGCCTGATGATGCTATGCTCGACACTGCTAGAGATACTACTTTGCCTGATGTTCCACTAGGAGTATTCCTTGATGCTCATATTGCTAGAGTTTGTGCCAATGCTCGTGATGCTTCTGAAACTGCCGATACTATTGAGATAGAACCTGCTTTTCCTCCTGCTAGATCTAGCTCTCCTAGATATGAATTGCATGATATACCTGAGGGTTACGTTATGGAGGGAGAGATAGCTGAGGATTTTATTGCGTGTAAGGATGCCTATGACGTTGAGAAATTACTTCTCAAGTGGAAGGAAAAATCTCTGAAAGCTAGGATGAAATACGACCCGAAGTTTGCCACTTCACCTATCTTTATCACCGATAAGGATTATGAATTCTCTGTCGATCCTGAGATAATCTCTCTAGTCGAATCTGATCCTTTCCATGGTTATGAGTCTGAGGCGGTCGTAGCCCATCTTACCAAACTACATGATATAGCCACCCTTTTCACTAGTGAGGAGAAGATCCGCCACTACTATATCCTTAACCTGTTTCCTTTCTCTTTAAAGGATGATGCTAAAGCCTGGTTCACCTCTCTTGCTCCTGGATGTGTGAGTAGTCCCCAGGATATGGTCTATTACTTCTGTGAGAAATATTTCCCTGCCTATAAGAAGCAAGCTGCCTTGCAGGAAATATACAACTTTGCTCAACTCTAAGAAGAGAGTCTCCCACAAGCTTGGGGGAGGCTCGTCCAGCTACAAAATGCTTTGCCTGATCACCCTCTTAAGAAGAACGAGATACTTGATATCTTCTATAACGGACTTACCGATGCTTCTAGAGACCATCTACATAGTTGTGCTGGTTGTGTTTTTAGGGAACGAACGGTAGAACAAGTTGAGACCCTAGTGAATAACATCTTGATCAACGATAATGCTTGGACTATTCCCGAACCACCTCCTAAGCCAACTCCAAAGAAAAGAGGTATTATATTCCTCAGTCCCGAAGGTATGCAAGAAGCCAAGAAATCTATGCAAGAGGAAGGCATTAGATCTGAAGGTGTCAAAAATCTACCACCTATCAAAGAGATCCATGGTCTCGATAACCCGATACAAGTAGTAGAAGTGAATTCTCTGCATAGGTTTGATGAGAGTGATATTCCTTTTGACAAACCTGCTAGCCTATTCTTTGATGAATTTGACAACTTTGTTGCCAAACAACAGAGTTTCAATGATTATGTTAGCAGACATTTGGAACAAAGTACTCATATGCTTAGCCATTTAAGTGCTTGTGTAGACAGAAATGTCAATGTCGTGGTTTTGTCACGGCAGATGTCCTCGTGAAAGGACTTAGTACTAGAGCCATCGCACCTTGGTGGCGACTCAAAGGGGTTAAGCAGGAGAGACACGGTGATTTACCCAGGTTCGGCCCCTCGTGAGGAGGTAAACGCCTACGTCCTGCTTTGGTTTGTATTGATGTGGTTTCGATTACAAGGAGGGCGTAACTCACCAGATCTAGCACTCAATGATTCTAACCTCCCTTTCCTCCCCTAGGACTCGCCTTTATATACAGGTCGAACCCCTAGGGTTTACAAGGATACTTTCCTTCCTGCAAGTCATGACCCCTGTGGTGTCTAAGTCGCCATCTTCCGAAGCTTGGAGACCTCCCAGGAATCATAAACTGTCACCCAACCTTGATCCGGCCAGGACAAGGCCCAAGTAACTGTTTGGGTGAATCGCCTAATTGGTAACCCGGCCCAACTAGGGCGGGTCATTCACAGGTAATATCCCCAACATTAGGCCCCAAATTGACTTGAACTTCTTTTTTATGCCAATACTTCCGCTTAGTTGAAGGCGATTCATTCCTCATTTTTCTTCGTACGTCAGAAATTGTAACCCGCCATCTGGCACCGAAAATTCTTGAAGTCGCCAAACCATTTCTTATTGGCCCCTCCTTATCCCACGATCTTTGGGAAGACTGACACAACTCCAACGGATCTTAGTGCATCATTATCCCAAAATCTTCGGCATGCATTTATAGCGAATCTTTTTATTCCTCGTCGGTTCCCGCTCACGGTGCCTTGATTCCAGCGCCCGCCCTGATAAATAGACGGGGGGGACAGGACTGGTGCTTCCCACCTACGAGTCTCGTCAACCTCCTCCCCATCATTGGAGCGAGGAAGTCTCATCGCCTCCCGAGGACTCCGCCGCTGACCGTACTCTCCGTCTTTGCCCGAGAAGCTTCAGCGCCGCCCATAGGCCTTCGCCGTCGTCAAGCTTCGCGCCGCGGCTGATCCGTCCACCGCCATTGACCACCGCATCGTCGTTCACCATCTCGCCGTTCACCACGAACTCCACCGCCGCTGAAGACCTCTTCGCTCGACGGAACCTCCACGCTTCTCCAACAACCTTCGTCACCGTCGGCCTCTTTCGTCCGAAAGCATCAGGTTAGGCCTCCGCCCATTTTAGGAATAGATCCAATCTCTGCTTGAAGCTCCAGCCATTGCCATGTTCTTGATGTTCCTTGCGAGCAGACGTCGCCTACCCCGAACCGATTAGCATGAATGTCGATGAGATAGCCAATGCTTTGAATACCTTTATTTATCTACCTTTACTTGTGAATCTTTAGAATAGTGTTTCATCAAGAGAAGGGCGTCATCTTGCCCTAGTAATAAATTGCTGCATCCAGTCATTTTTCTCAGGTTTTTTTCATCTGCCAGGTAGATCCATCATTTACCTACTGTTTGCGAAAAGCTGTTTGTAGCCTTCACACTTTGATATTTCGAACGAACGTCTCTATCATGTTTAGAACGCAGCTCTTGTGAATAGCCACACTCCGTAAGTCGCCATAGTAACTCAACTCGGCCTTTTGATATGGCGGGTCAAGCCCTTACCTTAGTCCATGGACAAAGTACTTGGCGAGTTAAATGAACTTATTTCACCCCTTACAGTAGATGTTTGAGGCATGTAAGTTCATACTTTACTTCTTTGTAGCATGGGCGCCGTCTTCAAAAGTGACTGGCTTCCTACCAAGGTTGATGACACCATACTAGATGATTATGTGAAAACGGGCAACTTGGACCCTCAGAATGTTATCGGCTGGCGCACCGGGTTCGGAGAAGATCTCCCTAACCCCAAAGAAGGGGAAATAGTCGTTTTTGTTGAACACCTGGAGCGAGGTTTTAAGCCGCCCGAATCAAAGTTTCTTAGAGACGCCATGGCTTTCATGAACGTCCGCCTCCAGGATTTGGGACCCAATTCCATAAGTAACTTATGCCAATTCCAAGTTTTCTGTGAGGCTTATCTGCGGATTGAGCCCTCTGTTCCTTTATTCTGGCACTTTTTCCATCTGAATCGCCAAACAGAATTCCACAACGGCCCCAGCCTGGAACTCGGCGGCGTCAATGTCCAACGCCGCAGGGATAGCCCGTTTCCCTCACTCGCCATGCCTAGCCATCCCAAAAGTTGGGGCGAGTCTTGGTTCTACTGTCAAGAGACTTCTCCTGCAGGCGAAAACAAGCTTCTGGCTAGAGGACAACTCGCCTTCCAACCAACTGCAAGCTTCTAGACAAGCTCACCGACGAAGAAGAATCGGAATTCATTCCCATACTGTCCGAATTAAGATCCTTGACGAACAACGGCCTTACTGGGGTTGACCTAATCCGCTGCTGGGTCGAATGGCGTATCCTCCCTCTGAGTCGTCGGGATGGTCTGATGTGCGAATTTGATGGCACCCAAGATCATCCTCAATGTTATTTCCATACGGCTTTAACAGAAAAGGACATTGTTACCATTATCAAGAAGCTGACTGGCGAGCTTGCGGGAAAATGCGGCCAAATCGGCCTCAAGCCTTGCAAAATTAACCCGGCGCCCAAGGTGAACAAATCTAAACCGCCTTTGGTATTTACTCCTTATGCTTTATTTGTATTGTGGTTTTTGTAACATATGCTATTTCAGAAAGGTGATAAGTTCTGGTCCAGGAAGCCCAAAAGGCCAGCCATGAAAAATGTTAAGCCGCCTTCAAAGAAAACCAAGGGTAAGGGCAAAGCTGCTATGGCTGAGCCGTCCGAAGTCAATGAATCTCAAGTCGGCGATGCACTTTCAGAGGTAAAAGTTCACCCTCTTTTTACTTTCCATTCACTACTGTTAATCTTTGTATTTATATCTCTGTCTCTCTTGAAATAGAATGAAGACAACGAAAGCCAGGAGGACTCTGTTGAGGTAATTTCTGTTTCCTCCGATTCATCTGCTTCTCCACCTAAGTCGGCCAGGCGAGTTTGTGGGAAAGTTCCCTTCTCACACCCAAATGCTTCTTTGGACCCAAATTTCCTACTGAAGAAAGCATAACATACTTCAAATCGGAAGACCCGAAGTCATTCCGGTGATCTGGTGTCCGGCTTACCAGCAACGAACAAAAGGAAACCAAATGAGGTACTTATGAATAACAATTCTCCATGTTTCTTTGGATCACATCTGTAACCCGCCTATATTTTTGACGTATAATTCTTGTAGAACTCTCCTCCTACATCTAGCGACTCAGTGATATCGACACTTCCGCCAATGATTCGAGTTCCTGGGCAAGTCTTTTGATAATCTTACTTTGAATTCTGAGGGTAATAGCCTTCCAGTTCCTTAATGCGCTTCTCCCTTCTTTTAGGGCACGGGCCAAGAAAAGGAAAACCAGCGGATCAACTCCTGTCACAACTTCAGATCCCATCAAAGAATCAATGCCGACTCAGGACAACCCGGACCAAGGCGAGCCTGAAAATCAAATGGATCTTCCAGACTCGCCCAAGGAAGCAATGGATGCCCCTAAGTCGCCAAGCCCATTGATGACAACAGAAGACCTGGATGCTGTAGTTATTACTGGTACCGGCTTCTCTAAGCCGGCGGCAACGGTTTTGTCAAGGCATGTGGCATCCTCTTCTCAAGCCATTCCCGAATCTGGACTCTCCAAGACGAAGCTTTCTGAATATGAAAATCTGGAGTTCCAGGAACTCTGCTCTGGTTTTTCAAGTCGCCTCGAGGCGAGCTACGAGATGGGGAAAAGCCTGCTGCGGATGTTGAAAAACAAACATGAGGTAAGTTTGTTATATTGTATTACTCCCATTAACCCCCAAGGGCCGAGTCATCAGTAAAAAGATGAGCCGGGTCTTGAAAAATTTAGAAAAAACTTTGCGACCAGTAACCCCCAAGGGCCGGGTCATCAGTAAAAAGATGAGTCAGGTCTTAAAATATTTAGAAAAACTTTTGCGACCAGTAACCCCCAAGGGCCGGGTCATCTATAAAAAGATGAGCCGGGTCTTGATATTGTATAATTTCATCTGAAAAGAAAAAATTATACATTAGCCCCCAAGTGTCAGGGATATTGCTTGCAATAGTTCTGAGACTTGCCCTTGCTTTGTACTTTCAACAGGAAACTCTTGCTCAGACCGAATCGGAGCTTGGCGATTTAAAGAAAAACTTATCTGGTCAGCAAGACACCCGAGCTAAGTCGGAGGAGAAATATCAATTGGCCTTGGCTGAGCTGGAAAAACTCAAAGCCTAGTTGAAAAGAGCTCAGGCTGACCAAGATGCTGCCATAAAAAGAGCAGAAAAAGCTGAAGCCAGGCTGGCCACCGTGCAACAGGAATTGTCCGACTTGAAGCGTCATATCTCCAACATGACGCAAGCCGTCTTTGGTAAGCTTACTCAAACTTTTGATCTCCTCTTCTTTTTTATAAATAATTCTTATCGTAAGTCGCTGATCATCATGACCCCTTACTCAGGTTCGGGAGCTGCCAACCTTCAAGAAGACTGCCCTGAGTTGCTGCTTGGCGTATGCTCCAGAGATCAACCCGGAAGAGGTAACAGCAGGCTTTCCTCAACTTAAAGACGATGGGTCAGAATTTGTTGAAGAGGACTACCAACGTGTTGTCAAGGACTCCCGACTAGCAGCAACCCAACTCGCAGCGAGTCATGATTTATCAAGGTATCAGGCAGCTTATGATAGCAAAAACAAGAAGGTCAACCCGCCAACCTTTGTGTCGACCAGTTTAACTCCTCGGCGACCCAAGAACCCTTTTGACTTGGAAGCAGACCTGGCATCAATCCTGACTGATGAAGATGACTTCGCAGCTCTCGCTAAGTGCAACTGGGTACTGGGCGACTTGCAAATTGAAGTCGGCCAAAGCTCACAACAGAATGATCCTAAGGTGCCAGCAGAATAAACCTCATTGATCTGGCCTGAGAGCCATGTAATAGGTCCTTTTCATAAGTCGGTACTGTTTATGTGATACCTTTTCGAAGGAACCTTTATACCGCCCTTAAGGCGATTGGAAATATTTGACCTGTCCTTTGAGAATCCTTTATGATGCTTAATTTGCCATGGACGAAGTAATTCTGATCATTATCCTGACTTAAGCTTGTGAAAATAGCATATGTGAAACCAAACAAATGATAACAAATATTTTTAATAAGCATCAGAAAGAAATGTTAAAAACCCTCGAGGCTATGCCACGAAGAAAAAATAGCAAACAACAATTTCGTCGGCTCATAAGGTCGCGACAGGATGGGGCGAGTCAAAAAGCTCGAACACACACCCTAAATGCAGGTTTCGCCAGCTCATAAGGTCGTGACAGGATGAGGCGAGTCAGAAAGCTCGAGCACACACCCTAAATGCAGGTTTCGTCGGCTCATAAGGTCGCGACAGGATGAGGCGAGTCAGAAAGCTCGTGCACACACCCTAAATGCAGGTTTCGTCGGCTCATAAGGTCGCGACAGGATGAGGCGAGTCAGAAAGCTCGTGCACACACCCTAAATGCAGGTTTCGTCACCTCATAAGGTCGCGACAGGATGGGGCGAGTCAGAAAGCTCGACGACACACCCTAAATGCAGGTTTCGTCCGCTCATAAGGCCGCGACAGGATGAGGCGAGTCAGAAAGCTCGAGCACACACCCTAAATGCAGGTTTCGTCGGCTCATAAGGTCGCGATAGGATGAGGCGAGTCAGAAAGCTCGACCACACACCCTAAATGCAGGTTTCGTCGGCTCATAAGGTCGCGACAGGATGAGGCGAGTCAGAAAGCTCGTGCACACACCCTAAATGCAGGTTTCGTCGGCTCATAAGGTCGCAACAGGATGAGGCGAGTTAGAAAGCTCGTGCACACACCCTAAATGCAGGTTTCGTCGGCTCATAAGATCGCGACAGGATGGGGCGAGTCAGAAAGATTGACCACACACCCTAAATGCAGGTTTCGTCGGCTCATAAGGTCGCGACAGGATGAGGCGAGTCAGAAAGCTCGAGCACACACCCTAAATGCAGGTTTTGTCGGCTCATAAGGTCGCGACAGGATGAGGCGAGTCAGAAAGCTCGACCACACACCCTAAATGATGACTCTGTCGGCTCATAAGGTCGCAACAGGATGACACAATTGCTCTTTAATGAAGAAGCCCCCAAGCCAGGGAGTATTTGTAACTTTATTACTTCATAATGAAACTGAAAAAACTTACAAAATGTAGAGCTTAAGAGCTCAAGTGTAATAAGGCCGCACGTGGGCAATATTCCAGGGGCGAGTTGACTCAGCCTCCGTGGTTGGCCGGTTAGGCCGGAGATCCACCAAATAATAAGAGCCATTGCGGAGGTTCTTGCTGACGACGAACGGCCCTTCCCAAGGTGGTGACAACTTGTGCATGCCTGCACGATCTTGTATCAACCGAAGAACTAAGTCGCCTTCCTGAAAGGTCCGACTTTTAACCCGGCGGTTGTGATAACGCCGCAGATCCTGCTCGTAGATGGTTGAACGGGCCGCAGCCAGGTCACGTGCCTCCTCCTAGGCGTCCAAAGAGTTTTGACGCGCCAGCTCATTGTCTTGTTCCACATATGCGGTGACTCTCAATGAGTCATGTCTTATGTCAGTAGGGAGAACAGCCTCTGCTCCGTAGACCAGAAAGAAAGGGGTGAAACCCGTGGATCGGTTCGGGGTGGTCCGAATACTCCACAACACTGAAGGTAGTTCTTCAACCCAACACCCTGGGGTTTTTTCCAGGGGAACCATGAGTCGGGGTTTAATCCCTCGCAACACCTTCTGATTCGCCCGCTCTGCCTGCCCATTAGATTGTGGGTGAGCGACTGCAAAAACGTCAAGTCGGATATGTTCTCGACGACAAAACTCCTGCATCGCCCCTTGGGACAAGTTAGTACCATTATCAGTAATGATATTGTGCGGATATCCAAACCGGAAAATCAACTTCTTCACGAATTTGACCGTTGTTTCCGCATCACAAGCTCCAACAGGTTCCGGCTCAACCCAATTGGTGAACTTGTCAACCGCCACCAGCAGATGGGTCTTCTTGTTAGAGGACATTTTAAAGGGGCCGACCATGTCCAGCCCCCAGACCGCAAAAGGCCAAGTGATGGGGATCATTCTTAATTCTTGAGCCGGCACATGAGCCTGCCGCCCATAACGCTGGCACCCTTCGCACCGACGAACTATATCTTCTGCAGCTGCATTAGCCATCAGCCAAAAGAGACCATGACGGAAAGCCTTTGATACCAAAGAACGTGACCCGGCGTGATGCCCACAGTCTCCGGAATGAATGTCATTTAAGATTATGCATCCTTTTTCGGAGGAAACACATCGCTGAAAAACTCTAGAGGCGCTCCTCTTATATAACTCGCCATCGATGATGACCATGGATTTTCTGCGTCGAACGATTTGACGAGCCAAAACTTCATCTGCCAGTAACTCGCCCCGAGCGAGATAAGCCAGATAAGGAAGAACCCAATCCGGCGTGACATGGAGAGCCGCCACAAGCTGAGACTCAGGATCTGGTATTGCTAATTCCTCCTCCGATGGTAGAGTCATGGACGGTTTATGTAAGATATCCAGAAAAACATTAGGAGGAACTGGTTTTTTCTGGGAGCCAAGTCGTGAGAGGGCGTCAGCTGCCTCGTTGAGGCACCGATCAATATGATCCACCTGATAACCATGAAAATGACCCGCCACATCAGACACAGCTCGCCTGTAAGCCGCCATCATGGGGTCCCGAGAATCCCAGGTACCCGAAACCTGTTGTGCCACCAAATCAGAGTCGCCAAAGCATCTGACTCGTGTTAGATTCATCTCCTTAGCGAGTCGCAAACCGTGAAGCAGAGCTTCGTATTCTGCCGCATTGTTTGTGCACGGAAACATGAGTCGAAGAACGTAACAGAACTTATCTCCTTGAGGGGATACCAACACCCCTCCAGCCCTCGAGCCCTCCAGCTGCCTAGACCCATCAAAATAAATGGTCCAGTAAGTAAGATCAGGCCGCTCTTCCGAAGCCTGTAACTCCGTCCAGTCGTTGACGAAATCAACTAAGGCCTGGGACTTAATGGTTGTGCGTGGAGTATACTGTATGTGATGGGGCCCAAGTTCTATTGCCCACTTGGCGATTCGTCCTGTTGCCTCCCGATTCTGGATGATGTCCCCAAGGGGGCAGAGCTAACCACTGTGATAGGGTGTTCTTGGAAATAGTGCTTAAGTTTTCGACTCGCCATAAACACCCCATATACCAATTTCTGCCAATGTGGGTACCGCTGCTTGGAAAGAGTTAGCACCTCGCTGATAAAATATATCGGTCGATGCACTGGGTATTCCTTCCCTTCCTCCTTTCTGTCAACGACAACTGCCACACTTACTGCTTTGGAATTTGCCGCGATATACAGAAGCATGGGCTCCTTTTCAGTTGGGGCAGCCAGGACCGACGGGTTAACCAATTGGCGTTTCAAGGCTTCGAGCGCCTCGTCTGCCTCATTTGTCCAAACAAACCGATCGGATTTCCTCAATAACTGATAAAGAGAGATCGGCTTCTCCCCCAGGCGACTCACAAAACGACTTAGGGCCGCAATGCGACCCGCCAGTCGTTGAACTTGATTAACGTTCGCCGGCTTTCCAAGGGATGTAACCGCTTCGATCTTGTCCTGGTTAGCTTCAATGCCGCGCTCCGATACCAGGAAACCCAGTAACTTCCCTGCAGGTACACCAAAAATACACTTGGTGGGATTTAGCTTCATCCGATATACCCGTAGATTACCGAACGTTTCTTTGAGATCCTCCAATAGCGTCTCCCCCTAGCGGGTCTTGATCACAATATCGTCGACATAGGCATGGACGTTGCGGCCAATTTGGTTACGGAGGCAATTTTGGATGCAGCGTTCATAAGTCGCCCCCGCACTCTTGAGTCCAAAGGGCATGGACACATAACAAAAAGCCCCGAAGGGGGTTATAAAGGATGTCTTCTCTTGATACTCCACGGCCATCTTGATTTGATGATATCCTGAATAGGCGTCCAGAAAGCACAATCGTTCGCATCCCGCAACCGAGTCAATGATTTGGTCGATGCGGGGAAGAGCGAAGGGATCTTTTGGACAAGCTTTGTTGAGGTCTGTGTAGTCGATACACATACGAAAAGTAACATTCTTCTTGAGTACCAAAACCGGGTTAGCCAGCCACTTGGGGTGAAAAACTTCCACGATGAACCCGGCGGCTAAAAGGTGGGCGACTTCTTCCCCAATCGCCTTGCGTCGCTCCTCGTTAAATCTGTGCAGGTACTGCTGGATGGGTTTGCACTTTGGGTCAACATTAAGATGGTGCTCAGCGAATTCTCTCGGCACACTAGGCATGTCAGAGGGTTTCCATGCAAAGATGTCCCGATTCTCACGGATGAATTCGATGAGCGCGCTTTCCTATTTGGGGTCCATACCCGTCCCACTGGTGAACTGCTTGGATGAATCGCCAGGCACGAAATCAATTGTCTTAGTGTCATCCGTTGGTTTGAACTTGAGGGGCGACTCAGAATCTGTAGTCAGTTTCTTCAGGGGTGACATATCCGCCGGGTCAATGTTGGCCCGATGGTGTTCGAGCTCTTCTGCAGCACAAGCGACTTCCGCATAAGCCGCGTCCCCTTCTTCGCATTCCTTTGCAATCCTTCTATCTCCATCAACTGTGATGGGTCCTTTGGGACCAGGCATTTTGAGCTTGAGATAGACATAGCACGGGCGAGCCATGAAGCGGGCGTAAGCCGGCTGCCCAAACAGCGCATGGTAGGGGCTTTTCAATTTGACCACCTCGAAGATCAGTGACTCCGACCTATAATTCTGCGCAGTTCCAAACGCCACTGTGAGCCTGACCCGGCCTATGGGATAAGCCGACTTGCCTGGGACAATTCCGTGGAAAACCGTGGTTGAAGGCATCAGATCTTTTTCCAATAGGTTCATCCTTTGGAAAGTGTCAAAGTATAGGATATTGATGCTGCTGCCACCATCCATTAGCACTTTTGATAGGGTGTAACCCCCGACTTGGGGAGCCACGACCAATGCCAGATCGCCCGGGTTATCAACTTTTGGCGGGTGATCCTCCCTGCTCCACGTTATGGTTTACTCAGACCAATGGAGGTATCTGGGAAGCGCTGGTTCAGATACACTATTCGCCCGGTGACAGCCTGCAAGCATTAGTGGTGAAAACATGATGCTCCTGTGACAGCCCGATGCCGACGTTCTAGAAGCTTCCCCTTTTCTTTCCGCATTCGTCGTGTGGGTATTTTCAGTTGTCGCATCATCATCGCATCATGCGCATCATCTGCATTGCATCGGTGTCTCCGTTGCCACCCGTTTTCAAAACATGCATCCGTTAGTTGTTGCCGGTTCTCGTGGTTGCCCGCTCTGAGTCCGACCTCACACGCACGCGCCCGCGGCACCGTTGAAACCCTGTTTTTAAAGTGCGTTTAAAACTTTCTCTGATCGGGTTGACATTTGACGTGCGGTCGTGATTAGTTATAGCGAGGCCGCCTGTCGGATTTCGTCGCGATCGGAGACCGTATGGTACCCGAACGATCGCCCGTAGTGGCACCGTATTCGTTCTACCGTCGGACGTCTGTCGGTGTTTTAAAAATTCATGCCGCGCCGCCCGTTATCCCTCTCGTCTCCGGATATCCCCTCTACACGGTCGCGTACCCATTACCACGTTCGGAATTGTCCGAATCCGACCCCGCGGTTGGATCCGGAGCGCGATTCTGGTTAACCGAGCCCCCCATTCGTTATAAATAGACCCCCTCCTAAATCTTAGGCAGCTAACCCTATCCCCTACCTCGTTTCCCGTGCCAAACCTGCCCTAGCCGCCACCTCGCAGCCTCTCCTCCTCCCTCCTCGCAGTCAGCCGCCACAGCCCGCGTGGGCCCAGATCCAGCCCGCCCGGGCCTGATCCGGGCCAGGCAACCGCAGCCGCACGTCCCGGCGCGGCCATGCCCAACCAACGTCGGCTCCTGCTTAGACCCGCCGTCACCCGAGGAGAGGCCGCCCCCGCCGCCGGTCGCTGGCGCAGTCAGCCGCCGCCCGCTGCAGATCCCGGATCCATAGCCCCAAGGCCGGCCGGCGCCCGTGCTCGCCGCCCAGCTGCAGATCCCCGCCTCGCCGCCGGGCCCTGTGCTCGCCGCCCAGCTGCCTCCGCCGCCGGATCTCGCGACTCTCGGCCTCCCCTGCCGATTCCCGACCCCAGCATCTCCTCATGCTCGCCGGGCCGGCCGCCATGGGTGGTGCTCGAGCACGGGAGGTCGTGGCGTGCTCGGCCGAATCGGTCTCCCCGCGACCCCGCCGGTCGAAGCTCCTCCCGCGTGGGCCGTCAACCTCCTGCAGTGTGGCGCCCCGAGGCCCAGCTTCTCTCCCCTGCGCGAGCAAGGCCCACCTTCGCCCGCGGCCCACCACTGCGCTGCCTCCCCAACCGGCCCAAGGTGAGCCAACCCCCTGGCCCCTCTAACGTGCGCCTCAGCGAGATTTGGTTATGTGGCGCACGTGCACTGTTTCAGCCCGTAGATGGTCTAGGCCCAATAGCGTTTTCCTTTAGGATTTAGAATTTAATTCCATTCATGAAGTTATAGTTATTAAAACGCCCGTAACTTTAGTTCCGTTAGTCGGATCAAGGTGATCTTTATATCGTTTTGGTGTAGAATTTCACGTAGAATATGATTTTGAAACATGCATATTTATTTGACGTCGTTAACGCGCCGTATGCCTAGAATAGTGTGCTGCCTATAATGTTTTTTGTCCGTAGTTTATTTTTCGCGCGTGTTTGGATTGCTCGAATGCCACGATAGAAATGTCCATGTTTAGGTACCATATTTCTACGTATTTTAGCGCGGTCACTCGTATTTTTGCGTGTAAGGTTTGCCAGTAGTTTTTTTCTCCCGTAGATAGGTTTTTTTCCCGTATTAATGTGTGGCATTATTTAGTGTTGCAAGCCCCACGTATTTTATATGTTTCCGGGGTAGAAAAATCCCATGGATTTTTCAGTGCAATTAGTTTTAGCTTTTTAGCAAGTTTGTTCGCGAGATATTTTGCCGTGATGCCCTTTTGTTTAATTCGTAGGATTTATTCCGAGCCCCGTTCGAATTAGTTGTCAACTAGAGAGTTGATCTTGGATGTTTTGTTTAGTCCCTGGTATTTTTAGTTGCAATAGAAATGCATGTTTAGGTGTTGTTTGCTTGCTCTCAAGTTGCTAGAAATAGTGCTGATTTGGAGGAGCTAAAATATTTCTAAGTCTGGAATCTGTTATAATTTTGTTGCTGTCTTGTCTTTCTTGCATCTTGTGATCTGTAGCTCTTTTGAGGTTGGTCCAATGGAGTAAGTTGTAGCCCTTGTGTTTCTCTAGCATGCTGTGAAGTTTCATGCCATTTGGAGACCTGTAGCTTAGGTTTTTTCTGCTGTCAATATATCTTCAGATCGAAAACTGCACCTTCTTGAGGTGTTATTTTCACTAAGTCTGCATTAGTGCCTGAGACGCCAGTTTATGTCTTCTTTTCCTAGTGCTCCTTGCTGCCATGTTAGTTGTTGTTAGTAGTTTTTAGTAGTGCTTCTTGCATTCTTTTGTGCCATGCCTGGCGTGAGCAAATCGGAATTGGGTAGCCAAAGTTGTGAGGCGTAGAATATGCTATGTGGCTGATTTTGGCAGATTGTAGTGTTTTCTTGTTTTGTTCGTAGTTTTCGAACCGTAGCTCCGTTTTGATCGTGTCCTACATGAAACTTGCTTAGAATCTTGTGTAGTTTCATTTTCTCTTGCTGGTTGTTTGTTTTGATGTATTCATAGACGTAGTTGCACACATTTTGCATTCATGCCATCATATCCTGCGGTGCCTGTAACTTTTGATCCGTAGCTCCGTTGGAGATGTTCTTTACGTGTAGGTTGCTTTCCTTGACGCGTAGAATCACGTGAACCTATTTGTTTTGCTGTTTAACAACCAATTAAAGGTGTTAATTCAGATCTAGACAGAATTGTAAATTAACATGTGAGGTCGTCTCGGAGATGCTATATGACATTTCCGACCTCATTTAAAATGTCTAGATAGGTACTTTAACTTCCGCTTCACCTCCTGCATGTTTAACCACATTTAATATTGTCGTGTATTTAATCGGGATAGAACTAAATAAATGAATGTGGAGTTTCGTCAATATGCAACCCGTTGCATATTGAACTTCACTTAATGCGTAGTGTTTGTTTGTCGTGAATTGTCATGCCGTGCCTTGCATGTATTCAGTAGCTCATGCATCATATGTGTTATGCACCGTGTGGTGAATTTCATGTGTTGATGCTTGTTTCCGGTTTCCTCCGTCTCGGTAGAGTTCCGCAAGCGTGCCGGATTGTGAGGACCCGTTCGACTACGTCGGTTCGTCTGCTTCACGGAGGCATTCTTCTTCCAAGCGGGATCTCAGGCAAGATGATCATTTCCCCAGATATCATTACTATCATTGCCATGCTATTTTACAATTTCTGTCGATTATGTCTCGTTGCCTACCACATGTTAAATATCAGCCTCTCAACAATGTCATGAAACCTTCAACCTGTTCAACCTAGCAAACCACTGATTGGCTATGTTACTGCTTGCTTAACCCTGTTGATAGCGTTGCTAGTTGCAGGTGCAGTTGCTTCCATGTGAAAACATGGGTTCCTTGTCATATCACCATATTAAATGCTATTTAATTTAATGCACCTACATACTTGGTAAAAGGTGGAAGGTTCGGCCTTTCTAGCCTGGTGTTTTGTTCCACCTTTGCCCCCTTAGTTTCGGCTACCGGTGTTATGTTCCATAAACGAGCGCTCCTAACACGATCGGGGTTGTTATGGGGACCCCCTTGATAATTCGTTTTAGATTAAGGCTGGTCTGGCAAGGCCCAACATTGGTACTACATTTGCCCAACATAATAACTTGATAATATTGAAATGCATAGGGAGTTAGCACTACCCGAGGAGTAATTCTACATAATACAGGGGGGCGAGTGCTGTTGGTGCTGGTCCAAAACTAGAGCCGTTTGCGGGGCCAACGCGGGGTAACTCGGGAGATTTCTATCAGGCCACCGTACGCTGTGCTTATCCGTCGTGTCCTGAGAACGAGATACGCGGCTCCTATCCGGATCGTCGACACGCTGGGCGGCCTTGCTGGATTAGTTTTACCCTTGGCGAGATATCTTGTGCATCGGGATTCCGGTGATGCTTTGGGTAATCTCAGAGTTGAGGTTTTCCACTAGGGAATCCGACGAGATCGCGAGCTTCGTGATTGAGGATTTCTATGCGGCTTGTGGTAATTTGTGATGGACTAGTTGGAGCACCCCTGTAGGGTTAAATCTTTCGGAAAGCCGTGCCCGCGGTTATGTGGCAACGTGGATACTTTGTTTAACACTGGTTCTAGATAACTTGAAGTTAACTTAATTAAAACTTGCCAACTGTGTGCGTAACCGTGACTGTTTCTTTCGTGAGTTCTTTCTCCGATCGAGGACACGGTGGGGTTATGTCTGACGTAGGTAGGTGTTCAGGATCATTCATTTGATCATCAGTAGTTCACGTCCGTTATGCGTAGACCTTCCCCCTCTTATTTCTTGTACTCGCAAGAATAGCCACCAGATATATGGTTAGTCGCTGCTGCAACCTCACCACTTAACCATGCCTCACCCATTAAGCTTTGCTAGTCTTGATACCTTTGGAAATGAGATTGCTGAGTCCCCTGTGGCTCACCGATTACTACAACACCAGTTGCAGGTACAGGTAAAGGTTACTTGACGCGAGCATGTTGATTGTACATTTGAAGTTGCCTCTTCTTCTTCTTCTTCATCGATCTAGGATGGGTTCCAGGCCGGCAGCCTGGGATAGCAAGGATGGACGTCGTTCTTCTTTTGTCGTTTGTTTTCGTCCGTAGTCGGACCCTGCTCTTACTCTTGATGTTTATGTAATGAACTGATGTGACTCTGATGTAGCTTGTGGCGAGTGTAAGCCAATTCTTTATTTAACTCTTCTCTTCAGTACATGTACTTGTAACGATATCCATTCTTGCGACACAACGAGATGCGCTTCTATCCCCGACGAGGCCCTCGTGCCAAATTGAGGATAGGGTCGCATCATGGGCGTGACAAGTTGGTATCAGAGCCAGGACCGACCTAGGAGCCCCCTTGATTGATCAAACATGGCCGAGTCGAGTCTAGTGAAAACTATTTTAGTCTAGTTATATATCGGAGAGTAGGATTCTTTTTCTCCTCTTCTATGCTCTGGTGAGGATTCTTGACGTAATAATTTGATTCTACTCCTCTTCTCACTCAAAAAATTTTTAGGATCACGCGGATATTTTTGGAATCTATATGATGCCGATGTGATGGAGTTCTGTCTTGGTGCCTCCTGTCTGACTTGATTTTCTTCCGGGGAGTTGAGCTCCAGGGGATTCTCGAGCACATCATTATCATTCAGATTTCTTAGTATCTCAGAACGAAGGATGTTCGTAATTGCTTCAATACTAGTAGTGGCGAGATAACCCCGATGTCCCCAGTACTGGTGCAGATTGTTCGGGAGTACTGCCATACTTTGTATCGTTGTGATCACGAGGGTCCGTTGTAGATGAAGGTCCGAGATTCTGGTCGTGTGTTGACGGATGTGATACAGGTGACGGGTTAGTATAGGAGTTGTGTGATTATTACTCCTTGTATCCGTGTACCAGATTGCATCACCAGATATTTCGGGAATTCATAAGTGGGAATTCAAGTAGTTGCTTATAGGACAATCTTCCAACAAATGCATGATGTTAGGTTCGGGTTCGACATCTAGTGGATTCGTTTGTTCACGGTCGACTTACAGCAGTACACGTTGTGTCTTAAAGAGTCCTTGTAGCTTGCTACGACTCGGGGACGCTTTGCATGTCAGGTGCACTGCCTTGCACTTGGTGGCTACTGTAAATCGTGCCCGTGCGATCCTGCCCACGAAAATATCGGACGAAATCTTTCTCATGAGTTTGTTCTCGCCTGTTTCATAAGCCTCTCCCTTTGTTTTGTCGAATATGGTAATTCAAGTTGCTTCGATGTCAAGTGGTGATTTCAGATCTTTCCTAAGAGGTGTTCTCATATTTTTATGTGAGAATGCAAATTATTTTGTTCGTTCAATTCTTATGTCAATTCTTGTCAACCGGAGTCGTCATGTAAATTCTTTTCCAACCGGTGTGCTTCTCCTCTAGCGAATTCTATCCTCTCCAATTTTTGCAGATCATTCTCTCATCTTATTCCGGAGTTCATCTCAACCGTCCCAAGCTGTCTTTGTTTTTCCCCGCCCTCCCGCCCTTTTTCTTCAGTGATTGGATTTCATCCAACTGCATTTCATTTTAGTGATGCTTCCGCTATCTCTTCTTTCTTTCGTAACCGGTGTTCATTGTGAAGATTCTTAGGAGATTCGCGTCATATTTGTTCATTCTTGTCATCCTTACCGGTGAATTTAATTCAGTCGTCTGTGTTCATCATATCCTTTTTCGTCCTTGTAATTCTTCCTATGTTGGAGATTCTTATCAACAATATCCTGTTATTCATTCATCTTTTTCTATCCGGTGTGTTGAAGATATCTCAGAGTTTCTTGTTTCAGATCTTTCATTATTTCGAGGTGCTAACCTCATCTAGTTTTCTTATACCGGCGCAATATCTCTCGTTCTAGCAATTGTTTCAAAGGTGGTTTCTATGAGTGGGCCCATAACCCACAGGTTCTTTCCCAGGATCTTACCTGGCTCTTTTAATCATCTTCGGAGATCTTTAATTATTTTCAACTATGACGTAAGTATGAATTTCATCAGTCATATTCCTTATCCAAGGCCTATTTGAATTAATTCTCATTTGGCTCAACCTTTCAATCCTCATTATTCCGGAGGTCTCAGTAATTCTTGGTGTGGTTTCTCGTCATCATTCTCAGTTTGTAATTCGAAGGAGTGTTTCTCTCAAATCTTGATCCATTCTTGTGAAGATTGTCATTTCAGCTTCGTGTTATCCTCTCATTGTTGTCAATCATGAGTATCCCTTTCTTGCTATCCGGTGCATTTCTGAGTTGTTTTATTGCTCGATCCTCCGAAGGCCATCATTTCAGAAGACTTATTCGTCCTCAGCTTTCAGCTTTCATCCTCAAATATTCTTAATTGTTGCCTCTTCGTTCGTCTCTCGACTTTCCGGTGCCTTATTCAAGTTTTCGGTGAGGTGGTTCATGGTCTCATCATTCTCATGTATCTCGAGTCATTCATGGTTGCCTCATTCATTTCAATTCTCACCGGTGTTTCTTGCAACAGTTCTTCTAGTTTGTGCTCATATCTCTCCTCAATCTTTTTAGAAGAATAAGTTCTATGCTAGATCCGTTGCTTGTCATCAATTTAATTTGATGAAGGACAAGCATACCATAATTCTTATTCTTGTTCAAAGTGTTATTATCTTCTCTTTTTCGGAGTTCTATGTTTTCTCAAGTATCTCTTCGTGAAGCTTCATCGAAGTCTTTGCAAGGCTTCAATCTTATTCATTTCTACCTTCATATCTTTGCATCATTCATTTGTATACGGAGGTCCTTCATGGTCGTTCATCAAGGTTTCAATCCATTCTCAAGTGTTCTTCAAGATTCTTGTTGGAGAACCTCAAGTATCCTTTCTCTTGCATTCCCAAGTGCAATTGTTCTGCCTTTATCTTTTTGAGGTGGTATTATAGCCTTCTTGTTAGTGTAGGAGCCTCGAAGAGTTTTCCTTTCAAGAATGAGATAATTAAACCCACCAATTCTATGATCATGAGATATTTCAACCCATGATTTCTTCATTGAGCTATCTTGGTTTGGATTTCACCTAAAGCTTTTCCTATGCATGGTTGCTATTATGGTGCTTGTCATTAATCCAAGTTCTCAATGTATCCTCTTGGTGTAAGAGTTTTAATATCCGTGCTTTCTAATATCCTTGGTTCTTGTAGTGGTTGGTTGTCACCTCATATTTGTTGAGATGATTTTTGTAAGCCCACTATTATCTTGTTCTTTTCATTGTTGGTTTTCCAACTTCTAAGTCAATTCTCTATCCTGAGGCTCTTCAATTCTATTATGATGATAGTTGTCATTCTTTTCTTCATTCTTTTCTTCCGTATGAGCTAGTTCATATTCTCTCGTTCCGGAGGCATTGTGTTGTTGCTCTTTTGGGTCTATCATCTTGTTCTATCAAGATCATGGTGTCCCCTTGTTCTATTTACTTGTTTGTTCTAAATTTTGTCTAATTCTCCTACCTTTTCAAAAAAATTCTCCCATTTTCCTACCGAAGTGCTGCCGAAATATTTCGTGAATTCTTGCGTCTTTCTCATATCATTCCTCATCGCTTTGCAACCTTCAGGGATCATTGTTTCACTCGTTGTCAAAGAAGCGACTAAGTTTTTACCTCTTGTTCTTTTTCATCCTCTCCCCCTTTCGTTCTTGGATCTCGGGGCGAGATCCTCTTGTAGTGTAGGAGAGTTGTGACAGCCCGATGCCGACGTTCTAGAAGCTTCCCCTTTTCTTTCCGCTTTCGTCGTGTGGGTATTTTCAGTTGTCGCATCATCATCGCATCATGCGCATCATCTGCATTGCATCGGCGTCTCCGTTGCCGCCCGTTTTCAAAACTTGCATCCGTTAGTTGTTGCCGGTTCTCGTGGTTGCCCGTTCTGAGTCCGACCACACACGCACGCACCCGCGGCACCGTCGAAACCCTGTTTTTAAAGTGCGTTTAAAACTTTCTCTGATCGGGTTGAGATTTGACGTATGGTCGTGATTAGTTATAGCGAGGCCGCCTGTCGGATTTCGTCACGATCACAGACCGTGTGGTACCCGAACGATCGCCCGTAGCGGCACCGTATTCGGTCTACCGTCGGACGTCTATCGGTGTTTTAAAAATTCGTGCCGCGCCGCCCGTTCTCCCTCTCGTCTCCGGATATCCCCTCTACACGGTCGCGTACCCATTACCACGTTCAGAATCGTCCGAATCCGATCCCGCGGTTGGATCCGGAGCGCGATTCCGGTTAACCGAGCCCCCCATTTGTTATAAATAGACCCCCCCCTAAATCTTAGTTAGCTAACCCTATCCCCTACCTCGTTTCCCGTGCCAAACCTGCCCTAGCCGCCACCTCGCAGCCTCTCCTCCTCCCTCCTCGCAGTCAGCCGCCGCAGCCCGCGTGGGCCTAGATCCAGCCCGCCCGGGCCCGATCCGGGCTAGGCAACCGCAGCCGCAGGTCCCGGCGCCGCCATGCCCAACCAACGTCGGCTCCTACTTAGCCCCGCCGTCACCCGAGGAGAGGCCGCTCCCGCCGCCGGTCGCCGGCGTAGTCAGCCGCCGCCCGCTGCAGATCCCGGATCCATCACCCCAAGGCCGGCCGGCGCCCGTTCCGAACCGCCGCAGATCCCCGCCTCGCCGCCGGGCCCTGTGCTCGCCGCCCAGCTGCCTCTGCCGCCGGATCCCGCGACTCTCGGCCTCCTCTGCCGATTCCCGACCCCAGCATCTCCTCATGCTCGCCGGGCCGGCCGCCATGGCTGGTTCTTGAGCACGGGAGGTCGTGGCGTGCTCGGCCAAATCGGTCTCCCCGCGACCCCGCCGGTCGAAGCTCCTCCCGCGTGGGCCGTCAACCTCCTGCAGTGTGGCGCCCCGAGGCCCAGCTTCTCTCCCCTGCGCCAGCAAGGCCCACCTTCCCCCGCGGCCCACCACTGCGCTGCCTCCCCAACCGACCCAAGGTGAGCCAACCCCCTGGCCCCTCTAACGTGCGCCTGAGCGAGATTTGGTTATGTGGCGCACGTGCACTGTTTCATCCCGTAGATGGTCTAGGCCCAATAGCGTTTTCCTTTAGGATTTAGAATTTAATTCCATTCATGAAGTTATAGTTATTAAAACGCCCGTAACTTTAGTTCCGTTAGTCGGATCAAGGTGATCTTTATATCGTTTTGGTGTAGAATTTCACGTAGAATATGATTTTGAAACATTCATATTTATTTGACGTCGTTAACGCGTCGTATGCCTAGAATAGTGTTCTGCCTATAATGTTTTTTGTCCATAGTTTATTTTTCGCACGTGTTTGGATTGCTCGAATGCAACGATAGAAATGTCCATGTTTAGGTACCATATTTCTACGTATTTTAGCGCGGTCACTCGTATTTTTGCGTGTAAGGTTTGCCGATAGTTTTTTTCTCTCGTAGATAGGTTTTTTTCCCGTATTAATGTGTGGCATTATTTAGTGTTGCAAGCCCCACGTATTTTATATTTAGTGTTGAAATTAGTTTTAGCTTTTGAGGAAGTTAGTTCGCGAGATATTTTGGCGTGATGCCCTTTTGTTTAATTCGTAGGATTTATTTCGAGCCCCGTTCGAATTAGTTGTCAACTAGAGAGTTGATCCTGGATGTTTTGTTTAATCCCTGGTATTTTTAGTTGCAATAGAAATGCATATTTAGGTGTTGTTTGCTTACTCTCAAGTTGCTAGAAAAAGTCTGGAATCTGTTATAATTTTGTTGTTGTCTTGTCTTGCTTGCATCTTGTGATCTGTAGCTCTTTTGAGGTTGGTCCAATGGAGTAAGTTGTAGCCCTTGTGTTTCTCTAGCATGCTGTGAAGTTTCATGCCATTTGGAGACCTGTAGCTTAGGTTTTTTCTGCTGTCAATATATCTTCAGATCGAAAACTGCACCTTCTTGAGGTGTTATTTTCACTAAGTCTGCATTAGTGCGTGAGATGCCAGTTTATGTCTTCTTTTCCTAGTGCTCCTTGCTGCCATGTTAGTTGTTGTTAGTAGTTTTTAGTAGTGCTTCTTGCATTCTTTTGTGCCATGCCTGGCGTGAGCAAATCGGAGTTGGGTAGCCAAAGTTGTGAGGCGTAGAATATGCTATGTGGCTGATTTTGGCAGATTGTAGTGTTTTCTTGTTTTGTTCGTAGTTTTCGAACCGTAGCTCCGTTTTGATCGTGTCCTACATGAAACTTGCTTAGAATCTTGTGTAGTTTCATTTTCTCTTGCTGGTTGTTTGTTTTGATGTATTCGTAGACGTAGTTGCACACATTTTGCATTCATGCCATCATATCTTGCGGTGCCTGTAACTTTTGATCCGTAGCTGCGTCGGAGATGTTCTTTACGTGTAGGTTGCTGGCCTTGACGCGTAGAATCATGTGAACCTATTTGTTTTGATGTTTAACAACCAATTAAAGGTGTTAATTCAGATCTGGACAGAATTGTAAATTAACATGTGAGGTCGTCTCGGAGATGCTATATGACATTTCTGACCTCATTTAAAATGTCTAGATAGGTAGTTTAACTTCCGCTTCACCTCCTGCATGTTTAACCACATTTAATATTGCCGTGTATTTAATCGGGATAGAACTAAATAAATGAATGTGGAGTTTCGTCAATATGCAACCCGTTGCATATTGAATTTCACTTAATGCGTAATGTTTGTTTGTCGTGAATTGTCATGCCGTGCCTTGCACGTATTCAGTAGCTCATGCATCATATGTGCTATGCATCGTGTGGTGAATTTCGTGTGTTGATGCTTGTTTCTGGTTTCCTCCGTCTCGGTAGAGTTCCGCAAGCGTGCCGGATTGTGAGGACCCGTTCGACTACGTCGGTTCGTCTGCTTCACGGAGGCATTCTTCTTCCAAGCGGGATCTCAGGCAAGTTGATCATTTCCCCAGATATCATTACTATCATTTCCATGCTAGTTTACCATTTCTGTCGATTATGTCTCGTTTCCTACCACATGTTAAATATCAGCCTCTCAACAATGTCATGAAACCTTCAACCTGTTGAACCTAGCAAACCACTGATTGGCTATGTTACTGCTTGCTTAACCCTGTTGATAGCGTTGCTAGTTGCAGGTGCAGTTGCTTCCATGTGAAAACATGGGTTCCTTGTCATATCACCATATTAAATGGTATTTAATTTAATGCACCTATATACTTGGTAAAAGGTGGAAGGCTCGGCCTTTCTAGCCTGGTGTTTTGTTCCACCTTTGCCCCCTTACTTTCGGCTACCGGTGTTATGTTCCATAAACGAGTGCTCCTAACACGATCGGGGTTGTTATGGGGACCCCCTTGATAATTCGTTTTAGATTAAGGCTGGTCTGGCAAAGCCCAACATTGGTACTACATTTTCCCAACATAACAACTTGATAATATTGAAATGCATAGGGAGTTAGCGCTACCCGAGGAGTAATTCTACATAATACAGGGGGGGCTATTCATATTGCTTCATGCTTGTTTTGATTGAAGTGTTGGTATTTGAAACTCATTATTATTTGCTCATTAGCTGATTATGCCGTTGATATTAGTTTATCGTGAGACCTTTGTGTCACTTGCTTATGTGGTTAACTTGTGATCTTGCTGAAATTCTGGTTATGAGTTAGACATAGTTGCAACAACAAGATCAAACAGAGTTTGTCAAAGTTTTTTCTTTCTCTCTCAGTTTGTCAACTGAGTTGCTTCAGGACAAGGAAGGTTTTATGCTTGGGGGAGTTGATACGTCTCCATCATATCTACTTTTCCAAACTCTTTTGCCCTTGTTTTGGACTCTAATTTGCATGATTTGAATGGAACTAACCTGGACTGACGCTGTTTTCAGCAGAATTGCCTTGGTGTTGTTTTCGTGCAAAAATGAAAGTTCTCAGAACATCCTGAAAATTTACGGAGAATATTTCTGGAAAATATGAAAAATACCTCCGCAAAGATCCATCGGAGGGGATGGGCCAGTGGGCCACAAGCCCTGTAGCCGCCACCCCCTGGTGGCGGCTGGCAAGCTTGTGGGGCCCACGTTGCTCTGCCGCCCCCAATGTCAGCTCTATAAATTAACTTTCGTCCCAGAGAAAATAAAAAGAGAAGATTTTGTCGCGTTTGCGATACGGAGGCGCCGCCACATCCTGTTCTTCATCTGGAGGGCAGATCTGGAGTCCGTTTTGGGATCTGGAGAGGGGAAATCGTTGCTATCGTCATCATCAACCTTCTTCCCTCTCCAATTCCATGAAGCTCTTCATCGTTCATGAGTAATATATTCGTAGGCTCGCTGGGCGGTGATGAGTAGGATGAGATCTATCATGTAATCGAGTTAGTTTTGATGGGGATTGATCCCTAGTATCCACTATGTTCTGAGATTGATGTTGCTACTACTTTGCCATGCTTAATGCTTGTCACTAGGGCCCGAGTGCCATGATTTCAGATCTGAAATTATTATGTTGTCACCAATATATGTGTGTTTTAGATCCAATCTTGCAAGTTGTAGTTACCTACTATGTGTTATGACCCGGCAACCCCGGAGTGACAATAACCGGAACCACTCCCGGTGATGATCATAGTTTGAGGAGTTCATGTGTTCACCAAGTGCTAATGCGTTGGTTCGGTTCTTTATTAAAAGGAGAACCTTAATATCCCGTAGTTTCCTTTTGGACCCCGCTGCCACGGGAGGGATGGACAATAGATGTCATGCAAGTTCTTTTCCCTAAGCATGTATGACGACACTCCACGCCGAGCTATACCGACTGCTGCTGCATCGTCCGAGCACAGGATTGTCGGGCAAGGGGGAAAGGCGAAAAACATATTAGCCGCCCCTTCAACCAAGAGGTATATATATCGATCGTTCCCTTTTCCACAGTAATGACTCCCTTGACCATTCCTGACCATTAGCGGAATTATTCAGGAGGCATACACAACCGGCTTTACCCGAAGACGCTGCCGAAGTGTCCGACAGTCATCAAAATCCAAGGTCCTGTGCTAACGCACGAGTTCCGAATACAAACTTACTTCTTGAGGACCCCGCAGAGTTTTCAGCAACTCATTCCAAAGACGAAAACTTGATGAATCATGAGCGGTGAAAGGTGTCCTTGCGCCACCCTATTTTTGGAACAAGAGCTTAATGCTTTTAACTCCATAGATGCGTGCATTGGGGCTGTGAGAGTCGGGCTAGAAGAAGCAGCCAAGCTGATGTCTTCCCATCTGCACGTAAGTCATCAGTTTTTGATAACCGGACATAAGTTTGGACCCAGTAGCCCCGTGCCTTAGTTTGGTCAGTACGGCCGAAGCAAGGGTTGATTTAATAGTTTACCATCATCTAGGCTCTAAATAAAGAGAACAAGAAACTGGCCAAGGATTTCGAGCTAAGCCAGGCCGAGTTGTAAGCTAGCAAGGTCGAACTAGAAGGCGTGAAGAAGTTCACTGCAGAAGCACACAATGAGTAAAATTATTTTGTAGTAGGCAGGATTTCCATGGGATGACCTTTATAACAGAAAACTTTGTCATAGCAGGCGAATCTATAATCCAATTGCAAAAAGACCTCAACACATCCTGATAGTCTCAGTGGTATGCCAAATATGAGCTTGAAGCTGGTCATCGCGTATTAAAGCGATGTCGTGAAGAAAATAACCAGCTCAAGGAGGATAATAAGGGGAAAGCCGAACGGATTGAGAACTTGTGTTGGAGCATATATCTCCATATGTGGTTTTGGTACTTGATGACAATTCCTATGGACTAATGGTTGCCTTAAGTTACATTTATAGGACTTGTCCATAGGCACTTCTTGAAGTCCATCTGTTGGGTTCAAGGAGTTTATATGATGACCAAGATGGTATTCAAGGTATTATCCAAAGAATGGTCATAGAGACACATGGTTGATCAAGATCTCAGACAAAGAGTAAATCAAGATGATCAACACACAAAGCGTACAAGATGTACCGAGAGGGATCAAGTGATCCCATGGTATGGATTTGTCCATAGGCACTTCTTCTAGTCCATCTGTTGGGTTCAAGGAGTTTATATGATGACCAAGATGGTATTCAAGGTATTATCCAAAGAATGGTCATAGAGACACATGGTTGATCAAGATCTCAGACAAAGAGTAAATCAAGATGATCAACACACAAAGCGTACAAGATGTACCGAGAGGGATCAAGTGATCCCATGGTATGGTAAGCACTGCCCATTACGTGTTTGTGTACTAACCCATGGTCTTCGTGAGAGTTCTATGTGGGGGTTAGGTGTGTTTCCATGGGCTTGCGTCAAAGGGAAGATCTCATACAACCCATGGAGTATGACGTCAAGTTGTGATCGTCATCAAGATTGCGGTGTGCAAGTTCAAGTGGATCAGCACGAAGATAGCATGCTTGAAGCTTGCCGTCCATTATGGTGGCAATGGACTTGTGAAGATATGCTGAAGAGTGGCTCACCCATAGTGAGTATGGGGGAGCAATCAACTAGTCTTCATCAAGCCAACACAATCAAGAAAGGTGGTCCATCTTGAGGAAGCCAAGATCATCATCATCTAGCTCAAGAGGATGAGGTGCAAGGTATAGGTTTGCCCTTGATAGGTTTTCTGGTTAGGATAGATTGTTGTTCTATCAAGGGGGGCTCTCAAGTGAGTAGCTTGATCGTATCGTTCGTTGAGAGCTCAAACCATTTGCATCCTTGCATCATACTTCTTGGTTCTTATTTGGTGTTTCTCTTTGTGAGTTTTCGAGCTTATGGTCATCTTCATGACAAGCTCGAGTTCATCGAAAACGGAGTCCATATGCAACTACTATGATGTTTTCGATGTTGCAGTTTTTGCCGGTTCTTCATTCTTAGAGGACTCACATCTTTATATCATTGGCATTTTCATAACCTCATGGTCTTAAGATTTCCCTTTTCGTCCTGAATCCAACAAGCTTGGGTTTGCTCGATTCGGAGCTCGTATGCGAAAGTTATGGCTGTTTCAGTGGCGAGCGGTAGTACCGCTGGACCTAGCGGTAGTACCGCTGGCCCTAGCGGTAGTACCGCTAGAGTTGGCGGTAGTACCGCTGGCCCAAGCGGTAGTACCGCTGGCTGGCGGTACTACCGCCCCTGGTCAGCGGTAGTACCGCTCCAGGAGCTTAGTACCGCCTGCCTAGCGGTTGTTCCTGGACGGACCTTTTTGCGAAGACTTTCTTGGCGGTGGTAGTGCCGTTGCACTACCAGGGGCCCAGCGGTAGTACCGCTGGGGACAGCGGTAGTACCGCTGGAGTGCCAGCGGTAGTACCGCTGCAGCTAGCGGCAGTACCACTAGCTGGCGGTAGTACCGCTAGAGTGCCAGCGGTAGTACCGCTGCAGCCAGCGGTAGTACGCTGGAGCCCGGGCAGAAAGTGGCGGTAACGGTCTGATTCCTTCCCCCACTATATAAAGGGGGTTTTCTTCCCCTTTGGTCTTATCCATCCGTTGAGCTCTTGTTCTACCTCCATTGTTGACATTCTTAGAGCTTGATTACTCTCAATCCCTCCAATGATTCTTGCTTGTTCTTGAGGGAAAAGAGAGAGGAGATCTAGATCCACATCTCCACCAATCACTTTCTCCTCTATGTGAGGGGAACCCCTTGGATCTTGATCTTGGAGTTCTTTGTGAGCTCCTTGTTCTTCCTCTCATATTTCTCCATAGCTTTTGTTGTTGTGGCGGGATTTGAGTGTGAAGGACTTGAACACTTCGTGTGTTCTTGCCATTGCATTAGTTGCATCGGTTTGAGTTCTCCACGGTGATACGTGGAAGTGAGAAGTTGAGAAGCTTACTACCTTTGGTACTTAGTACCCTTGATATTGTTCTTCGTGGATGCTTTGGCGTCCTAGAAGCCTGGTGGTGTCTCGGAGCTCAATCATTGTGGTGTGAAGCTCCGGGAAGCGTCGGGGTCTCCAATTAGGTTGTGGAGATTGCCCCGAGCAATTTGTACGGGTACCGGTAACCACCCCCAAGGGTTGCCACGTGTACGGGTTCGGTGACCGCCCCCAAGGGTTGCCATTTGTACGGGTTAGGTGACCGCCCTCAAGGGTCCCTTAGTGGAATCACGGCATCTTGCATTGTGCGAGGGCGTGAGGAGATTACGGTGGCCTTAGTGGCATCTTGGGGAGCATTGTGCCTCCACACCGCTCTAACGGAGATTAGCATCCGCAAGGGTGTGAACTTCGGGATACATCATCGTCTCCCCGTGCCTCGGTTATCTCTTACCCGAACCCTTTACTTATGCACTTTACTTTGTGATAGACATATTGTTTATTGTAATATATCTTGCTATCACTTAGTTGTTTATCTTGCTTAGCATAAGTTGTTTGTAGGTTTTGTGCTTGACATATTAAACGTTAGTTTTATTCCGCATTTGTTCTAGCCTAAACTATTTTAAAGCGCCTATTCACCCCCCCCCTCTAGGCGACATCCACGTCCTTTTCAACTTGAAACCTCAATTGGTGCAAAACCATGAAGAGGATCGGAAATTGAAGGTCGGTCTATTCTGTAAGTAAAATCCCAATCCTAGAATGTGATAATTCACTTTTTATTGCGTTGTTTGTAAAGGTGTGCACTTCCTTTTGACCAGGTCTATTAATTGGTCGTTTCGAGGGGGACTTGTTAAAGAAGTTATCCATTGTAGATGAGAGCGCTCAAAAAGCTATGAGGAGTATAATCAAATCGCTATGGCCGAATGAAAGTCCTCTGCAAGGGATGGTTGTAACAGCTCGGAACCGACGCTCGAGAAGATTCCCCTTTTATTCCATTGTCATCGTTTGATTTATTTGTTTTCCGCACTGATCATCACATCATGCACATTATAAGCATTGCACCGGCACTCCATTGCCATCATTTTTAAAAACTTGCATCCGTTATTAGTTGCCAGTTCTCTTCGTTTTCGGCGTTCACTGTTTTGAGACCAACCACACACGCACGCGCCCGCGACATTGTTAAAAATATTGTTATTCAAATTGTTTATAAAATATTCTCAGATTGGGTCAAAACTTGGCATGCGGCCTTGTTTTATTGTAGGTAGACCGCCTGCACAATTTTTTCGCAATCGGAGTCCGTTTCATACCCGAAGGGTCGACCGTAGCACCGCCATATCGGTTTATTTATTAGACATTTTCGGTTTATAAAAACGTCGTTTCCGGGCCGCGCCATTTCCATCTCATCTCAGCCCACCACCTCTACACAGCCCAAATTTAGCCCAACTAGCACCCTCCGCTTCCAGGATGTCCGATGGAGATCAAACGGTCCGACAATGGCGCAAATCCCCTAACCCTAGACCACATTTCCTATTTAAATAGACTCCCCTGCCTAATGTGGACCCTAAGCTCTAGTCCCACCTCGATCCCCGCACCATGCAGTCAACCCGCTCCCGCAGCCACCACCCAGACCACCTGCCTCCTCCTACCTCATGTTAGGCCCGTCCGAGCCCATCGGAGCCCGGACAGCCCGCGCGCAACCGCCGCCGCCCGTGCTAGCCGCTGCCCAAGCCCCGAGAGCTCCCTCGAGCCTCGCCTTGGTGCCCGCCTCCTCGGAGGTCCTCGCCGACCGGCTGCCGGAGCATAACCGCCGGTCCAGGGTGACCTCGACCTAGGCTGGAGAGGCAAAAAGATATCTCTCTCCCTTGACCTATCTCCCCCTCTATCATCTCGCGCGTATGGGCGCCTGCCGCCGCCCAGCTCATTTCGCCATCGGGAAAGGGTTCCTCGAGGCCAGATCCAGTCGGATCCGGTCGAGCCTCATCGGATCCCACCTCGCCTGCGTCGCTGCTTGCTGGGAGTCGCCGCCTTCGCCGTGCTTGTGTGTGCGGTAGCACGAGGGAGAGCCCCCGCAGCAAGCGCCTCCGTTAACCGCTCGCGTGGGCCGGCCTGCCCCGTGCGCATGGACTCCGCCACCCGACCGGCCAAGCGCGCCTCTCACCTCGCCCACCACGCCCTTGTCTCGGCCCTGACCACGTCACCCTGTGTCCTAGTGCTATGCGGCCCAGTCCGCGTGTGCCTGGAGGCCTGGCCCCTGCCCCAGTCGACCTGGGCCGAGCCCACCCTGGTGAGCTGCCCCAAAGCCCCGCCCGAGGCACGTTTTAGCTATGTTGCGCTCGCTAATTCGACTCGTGCATTTTTTCCTTTAGACGAATTTAACAAATATCCGGTGCATTTTATAATTACAGAATAACTGCATATTTGAAAATGCTCATATTTAAATAATGTGCATCAGATTGAAATAATTTCAACATGTAAAATGTCTAGAATTTTTTGTATATTAATAATATGCCACTTCCATGCAGTTAGAAATATTTGAACATGCTGTTTTGCAGGGTTTTTGCGTGATGCCATATGAAAATGATTTAACTCATATCTAATTAACCGTGCATCAGATTTAAAAACTTCATACATGAAACCTGCTTAGAATTATGTGTAGTTTCACATTTTCCATCTATCAACCATGTTTAAAGTATAACTTCATGTTTCATTTAATTTGCATTAAATACCATGCTAAAATGGTTTAATTCATAGATATTAAACCGTAGCTCGGATTAAAATGTTTTATATATGTAACTTGGCTAGAAAAATGTGTAGAATAACACGATGACATTTATTTTCTTGTTTAACAACTCTAAAATTGTGTTTAGGGCAGATCTGTAGCAAATTCAGAAATTACATATGGGGACTTTCCGGAATTGTTGTTCATTGTTCCGGCCTCATTTAAACTTCTCTAGAAATTCCTTGTAGTTTCATAATATCTCATTGCATCCATGAATTACCATGGTGTGGATGCCATTTGCATTCATGGCATATCATTTTGTGTTGCTCATATATTTTAAACCGTAGCTCTGTTTCAAATGTTATGTATATATAAATCGACTATAATGATGTGTATAATCACATGCTCCAATTTATTTTGTTGTTTATCAAATATAAAGCATGTTTAGTTTAGATCTAGATAGATTTTAAAATTAACATGCAGGGTTATTTCAAAGATGCTATATGATGTTTCCAACCTCATTTAAAATGCCTAGCTAGTGTAGTTTATTTATGCCTCACCTCTTGCCTCTGTTCAAGAATTCGTTCAGGTAACCAGTTAACTTGCCGATTAATCCCTACTCGTAGGGTCACCAAGTAGCCGATTAAATGATAAATCGCTCGATTAATGGATTAAATGGTCGATTAACTTGTCGATTAGCCCATTGATCCCCTACTCACCAGCCAACCGAGCAGTTAGCAGTTAACGATTTCCTCAACAATACCTCTTGCCATGTTTTGTTGGAAATATGCCCTAGAGGAAATAATAAATTGGTTATTATTATATTTCTTTTCTCATGATAATCGTTTATTATCCATGCTATAATTGTATTGATTGGAAACACAAATACATGTGTGGATACATAGACAGAACACTGTCCCTGGTAAGCCTCTAGTTGACTAGCTCATTGATTGAAGATGGTTAAGGTTTCCTGACCATAGATAGGTGTTGTCACTTGATAACGGGATCACATCATTAGGAGAATAATGTGATGGACAAGACGCAAATTATGAACGTAACACGTGACCGTGTCATTTTGTTGCTATTGTTTTCTACGTGCCAACTATTCATTCCTATGACCATGAGATCATCTAACTCACTGACATCGGAGGAATACCTTGTGTGTATCAAACATCACAACGTTACTTGGTGAATATAAAGGTGCTCTACAGGTATCTTCGAAAGTGTCCATTGAGTTAGCATGGATCAAGACTGGGATTTGTCACTCCGTGTGACGGAGAGGTATCTCGGGGCCCACTCGGTAATACAACATCACATATAAGCCTTGTAAGTAATGTGACTCAAGTGTGAGTCACGGGATCTTGTATTACGGGACGAGTAAAGAGACCTGCCAGTAACGAGATTGAAAAAGGTATAGGGATACCGATGATCAAATCTCGGGCAAGTAACATACCGAAGGACAAAGGGAATGTTATACGGAATTATATGAATCCTTGGCACAGAGG
Source organism: Hordeum vulgare subsp. vulgare (assembly GCF_904849725.1). Lineage (NCBI taxonomy): Eukaryota > Viridiplantae > Streptophyta > Magnoliopsida > Poales > Poaceae > Hordeum > Hordeum vulgare. Next base: position 443,910,223 of record NC_058519.1, read on the forward strand.
TCCAACCGATAAGATCTTCATAGAATATGTAGGATCCAATATGGACATCCAGGTCCTGCTATTGTATATTGACCGAGAAGTGTCTCGAGTCATGTCTACATAGTTCTCGAACCCGCAGGGTCCGCACACTTAAGGTTCGATGATGTTTTTAGTATAGTTGAGTTATATGTGTTGGTGACCGAAGGTTGTTAGGAGTCCCGGATGATATCCCGGATGATAGACGTGGGTTTCCAAAATGGTCCGGAAATGAAGATTGATATATAGGAAGTTGGTGTTTGGATTCCGGAATGTTTTCGGGCATTGTCGCAGTGTACCGGGAGTGACGAATGGGTTCCGGGGGTCCACTGGGTGGGCCCACCATGCACCAAGGGGTCCACGTGGGTTTATTGGATGCACAATAAGGTATAATGGGCTGACAAAGACATCCAAGGAAATCCCATGAGGAAAAAGTGGAAAATCCAAAACAGGTGGGAAAATAAGGAAGGAGTCCTAATCCAAGTGGGATTAGAGAAGGACTCCTCCGTTCCCCAAGTCGTCCGACCCAAGGAGGCCTTCTTGGCCGGCGCCCTAAGGGCTAGCCCCCACCCCTTGGCTCTTGTTATATATAGTTGAGGTTTAGGGCTGTGTGAGACACAACTTTGCCACGTGCAACTCAAACCTATACCACGTAGTTCTTCCTCTAGATCGGATTTCTTCGGAGCTCGGGCGGAGCCCTGTAGGAGTAGATCATCACCGCCACCGGAGCACCGTCACGCTTCTGGAGAACTCATCTACTTCTATGTATCTCTTGCTGGATCAAGAAGCTCGAGATCGTCATTGAGCTGTACGTGTGCTGAACGCGGAGGTGCCGTCCGTTCGGCGCTAGATCGGAACGGATTGTGGGACGACGGTGATTTGAATCACGAAGCTGTACCACTACATCAACCGCGTTTCTTAACGCTTCCCGCTTAGCGATCTACAAGGGTATGTGGATCTAATATCCCCTCGTAGATGGACATCACCATGCTAGGTCTTCGTGTGCGTAGGAAATTTTTTGTTTCCCATGCAACATTCTCCAAAAGTGGCATCATGAGCTAGGTTCATGCGTAGATGTTATCTCAAGTAGAGCACAAAAGGTTTTGTGGGCGTTGATGTTCGATTTGCTACCCTCCTTAGACTTTTTTCTATTCGTTGGTATTATTGGATTGAAGCGGCCCGGACCGACATTACTCATACGCTTGTGGTTTTTGCATTAGTAAGATGCGACCATACTAGATACCCATAGAAACCACGTAAAACATGCAACAACAAATTAGAGGATGTCTAACTTGTTTTTGCAGGGTATGCTTGTGATGTGATATGGCCACAGACATGATGTGATATATTGGATGTATGAGATGATCATGGTGTAATAGTTAATATCGACTTGCACGTCGATGCTATGGCAACCGGCAGGAGCCATAAGGTTGTCTTTAAACTAACATTTGTGTTTGCAGATGCGTTTACTATATCACTAGGTTGTAGCTTTAGTAGTAATAGCATAGATAGCACGACAACCTCGATGGCGGCACGATGATGGAGATCATGGTGTGGCGCCGATGACAAAAAGATTATGCCAGTGCTTTGGTGATGGAGATCAAGAAGCACAAGATCATGGCCATATCATGTCACTTATGAATTACATGTGATGTTAATCCTTTCATGAACCTTATTTTGCTTAGAACGACGGTAGCATTATAAGGTGATCCCTCACTAAAATTTCAAGATAAAATTTTGTTCTCCCCAACCGTGCACCATTGCGACAATTCGACGTTTCGAGACACAACGTGATGATCGGGTGTGATAGACTCAACGTTCACATACAACGGGTGCAAAACAGTTGCACACGCGGAACTCTCGGGTTAAACTTGACGAGCATAGCATGTGCAGACATGGCCTCGGAACACAAGAGACCGAAAGGTTGAGCATGAATTGTATAGTTGATATGATTAGCATAGAGATGTTTACCACTGAAGCTATACTCAACTCACGTGATGATCAGACTTGAGTTAGTGGATTTGGATCATGCACCACTCAAATGACTAGAGGGATGTACTTTTTGAATGGGAGTTTATTAAGTAATTTGATTAGTTAAACTCTAATTATCATGAACATAGTCAAAAGGTCTTTGCGAATTATGATGTAGCTCGCGCTATAGCTATACTGTTTTTATATATGTTCCTAGAGAAAATTTAGTTGAAAGATGATAGTAGAAACTTTGCAAACTGAGTACGTAATACTGAGGATTGTCCTCATTGCTGCGCAGAAGGCTTATGTCCTTAATGCACCACTCGGTGTGCTGCACCTCGAGCGTTGTCTATGGATGTTACGTACATCTGACATACACGTTTTTGATGACTACGTGATAGTTCAGTGCGTAATACTTAATGTCTTAGAAGCAAGGCGCCGAAGACGTTTTAAAACGTCACGGAACATAAGAGATGTTATAAGAGATGAAATTGAGATTTCATGCTCATGCCCTTGTTGAGAGGTATGAGACCTCCGACAAGATTCTTTGTCTACAAGGTAAAGGAGCAAAGCTCAATCGTTGAGCATGTGCTCAGATTGTCTGAGTACAACAATCGCTTGAATCAAGTGGGAGTTAATCTTCCAGTTGAGATAGTGATGGTTCTCCAAAGTCACTGCCACCAAGCTGCTAGAGCTTCGTGATGAACTATAACATATCAAGGAGAGATGTGATGATCCTTGAGCGATTCACAATGTTTGACACAGCGAAAGTAGAAATCAAGAAGGAGCATCGATTGTTGATGGTTAGTAAAACCACTAGTTTCAAGAAGGGCAAGGGCTAAAAGGGATACTTCATGAAACGGAAAATCAGTTGCTGCTCTAATGAAGAAACCCAAGATTGAACCAAAACCCGAGACTAAGTGCTTCTGTTATGAGGGGAACGGTCACTGAGGCAGAGCTACCCTAGATACTTGGTAGATAAGAAGGCTGGCAAAGTCGACAGAAATATATTTGATATACATGATATTGATGTGTACTTTACTAGTACTCCTAGTAGCACGAGGGTATTAGATACCGATTCGGTTGCTAAGTTATTAGTAACTCGAAATAAAAGCTACGGAATAAACGGAGCAAGCTAAAGGCGAGGTGATGATACGTGCTGGAAGTGTTTGCAAGGTTGATGTGATCAAAACATCGCACGATCCCTCTACCATCGGGATTGGTGTTAAACCTAAATAATTGTTATTTGTTGTTTGCGTTTAGCATGAACATGATTGGATCATGTTTATTACAATACAGTTATTCATTTAAAGAGAATAATAGTTATTCTATTTGCTTGAATAATTACCTTCAATGGTTTATTGAATCTCGATTATGGTGTTACACATGTTCATAATGTTGGTGCCAAAAGATACAAAGTAATAATGATAGTACCACTTACTTGTGGCACTGCCACTTGAGTCATGTTGGTGTAAAATGCATGAAGAAGCTCCATGCTGATGGATCTTTGTACTAACACATTTTTTAAATGTTTGAGACATGCAAACCATACCTATTGGTATAAATGCATGAAGAAACTCCATGCGGATGGATCATTTGGATTCACTTGATTTTGAATCAGTTGAGACATGCAAAATCATACCGCATGGAACAATAAAGTAACTTGTTGTAAGCAATACATTTTTTATGTGTGCAGTCCAATGAGTGCTGAGGCACGCAATGGATATCCTTATGTTCTTACTTCACTGACGATTTGAGTAGATACCGGAGTATTTACTTGGTGAATCACAAGTCTGATATATTGAAAAGTTCAAAGCTATTTCAGAGTGAAGATCGTTGTGACAAGAGGATAAGCTGTCTACGATATGATCATAGAGATGAATATCTGAGTTGCGAGTTTTTCGTACACAATTAAGACGATGTGGAAATTGTTTTGCAATTCATGCCACCTGGAACACCATAGTAGGATGGTGTGTCCGAACGGCATAGCCGCGCCTATTTGATATGGTGCATACTATGATGTCTCTTATCGAATTACCACTATCGTTTATGGGTTATGCATTAGAGACAACCGCATTCACTTTAAATAGGGCACCGTGTATTTCCGTTGTGATTACACGGTATAGACTATGGTTTGGAGAAACCTAAGCTCTCGTTTCTTAAAAGTTTGGGGCTGTGACGCGTATGTGAAAAAGTTTCAGGCTGATAAGCTCGAACCCAAAGCGGATAAATGCATCTTCATACGATATTCAAAACAGTTGGGTACATCTCCTATCTCACATCCGGAAGCAAAATGTTTGTTTCTAGAAACGGGTCCTTTCTTGAGGAAAGGTTTCTCTTGAAAGAATTGAGTGGGAGGGTGGTGGAACTTGATGAGGTTATTAAACCGTCACTTCAACCAGTGTGTAGCAGGGCGCAGGAAGTTGTTCTTGTTGCGCCTACACCAATTGAAGTGGAAGCTGATGATGGTGATCATTAAGCTTCGAATCAAGTTGCTACAAACCTCGGAGGTCGACAAGGTCGCGTACTATTACAAAGTGGTACAGGTAACCCTGTCTTGGAGGTCATGTGGTTGAACAAGAATGAACCTACGAGCTATGAAGAAGCAATGGTGGGCCTGGATTCCGGCAAATGGTTGGAGGCCATGAAATCCGAGAGAGAATCCATGTATAAAACAAAGTGTAGACTTTGGAAGAACTACTTGATGGTCTTCAGACTATTAAGTAAAGATGGTTCTAGAAAAGGAAGACACACGATGATGGTGAAAAGTCACCATTAAGAAAAGCTCGACTTATCGCAAAGATTTTTCCGATAAGTTCAAAGAATTGACTATGATGAGACTTTCTCAATCGTAGCGATGCTAAAAGTATGTTGGAATTATGTTAGTAGTTGCTGCATTATTTACGAAATATTGCACATAGGATGTCAAAACATTGTTTCCTCGAAGGTTTCCTTGAGAAAAGGTTGTATGTGATACAACTAGAAGGTTTTGTCGATCCTAAGGATACTAACAAGTATGCAAGCTCTAGCGATCCTTCTATGGACTGGTGCAAGCATCTTGGGGTTGGAACATACGCTTCGATGAGATGATCAAAGCTTTTTGGTTTATACAAGTTTTATGAGAATCTTGTATTTCCAAAGAAGTGAGTGGGAGCACTATAGATTTTCTGATAAGTATATGTAGTTGACATATTATTGATCGGAAGTAATGTAGAATTTCTGCAAAGCATGAAGGGTTGTTTGAAAGGAGTTTTTCAAAGGAATACTTGGATAGAGCTACTTGAACATTGAGCATCAATATCTATAGAGATAGATCGAAACGCTAAATAGAACTTTCAATGAAATGCATACCTTGACAGGTTTTTGAAGGAGTTCAAAATAGATCAGCAAAGAAGGAGTTCTTAGCGGTGTTGTAAAGTGTGAATTTGAGTAAGACTCAAAACCCGACCACGACAGAAGAAATAGAAAGGATGAAGGTCGTCCCCTATGCCTTAGACATAGACTCTAAAGTATGCCATGCTGTGTACCGCACCTGATGTGTGCCTTGCCACAAGTCTGTTAAGAGGTACAGAGAGTGATCCAGGATTGAATCACTAAACAGCGGTCAAAGTTATCCTTAGTAACTAATGGACTAAGGAATTTTTCTCGATTATGGAGGTGGCTAAAGAATTCGTCGTAAAGGGTTACGTCGATGCAAGCTTTGACACTAATCCGAATAAATGTGAGTAGTAAAGATTCGTATAGTAGAGTAGATATTTGGAATATATCCGAATAGCACGTAGTAGTAGCATCTATAAGATGACATAAAGATTTGTAAAGCTCACACGGATCTGAAAGGTTCAGAACCATTGACTCAAACCTCTCTCACAAGCAAGACGTGATCAAACCCTAGAATTGTATGGGTGTTGGATTCGTTAAAATCACAAAGTGATGTGAACTAGATTATTGACTCTAGTGCAAGTGGGAGACTGTTGGAAATTTGCCCTAGAGGCAATAATAAATTATTTATTATTATATTTCTTTGTTCATGATAATCGTGTATTATCCATGCTATAATTGTATTAATTGGAAACACAAATACATGTGTGGATACATAGATAGAACACTGTCCTTGGTAAGCCTCTAGTTGACTAGCTCGTTGATTAAAGATGGTCAAGGTTTCCTGACCATAGACAAGTGTTGTCACTTGATAACGGGATCACATCATTAGGAGAATCTTGTGATGGACAAGACCCAAATTATGAACATAGCATGTGATCGTGTCATTTTGTTGCTATTGTTTTCTGCGTGTCAAGTATTCATTCCTATGACCATGAGATCATGTAACTCACTGACACCGGAGGAATACCTTGTGTGTATCTAATGTCACAATGTTATTGGGTGACTATAAAGGTGCTCTACAGGTATCTCCGAAGGTCTCCGTTGAGTTAGCATGGATCAAGACTGGTATTTCTCACTCCGTGTGACGGAGAGGTATCTTGGGGCCCACTCGGTAATACAACATCACATATAAGCCATGCAAGCAATGTGACTCAAGTGTGAGTCACATGATCTTGTATTACAGATCGAGTAAAGACACTTGTCGGTAACGAGATTGAAATAGGTATAGGGTTACCGACGATCGAATCTCGGGCAAGTAACATACCGAAGGACAAAGGGAATGTTATACGGGATTATATGAATCCTTGGCACAGAGGTTCAACCGATAAGATCTTAATAGAATATGTAGGATCCAATATGGAAATCCAGGTCCCTCTATTGTATATTGACCGAGAAGTGTCTCGGGTCATATCTACATAGTTCTCAAACCCGCAGGGTCTGCACACTTAAGGTTCGATGATGTTTTTAGTATAGTTGAGTTATATGTGTTGGTGACCGAAGGTTGTTCGGAGTCCCTAATGAGACCACGGACGTCATGAGGGTTTCCGGAATGGTGTGGAAACGAAGATTGATTTATAGGAATTTGGTGTTTCGATTCTTAAAAGTTTTCGGGCATTGCCAGCAGTGTACCGGGAGTGCAGCATGGGTTCCGGGGGCCCACTGGGTGGGCCCACCACGCCCCAAGGGGTCCATGTGGGTTTATTGGATGCACAATAAGGTATAATGGGCTATGAAAGTCATCCAAGGAAATCCCATGAGGAAAAAGTGGAAAATCCAGAAGAGGTGGGAAAATAAGGAAGGAGTCCTAATCCAAGTGGGATCAGAGAAGGACTCCTCCCTTCCCCAAGTCAGCCGACCCAAGGAGGCCTTCTTGGCCGGCGCCCTAAGGGCTTGCCTCACCCCTTGGATCCTCTTATATATACTTGAGGTTTAGGGCTGTTTGAGACACAACTTTTCCACGTGCAACTCAAACCTATACCACGTAGTTCTTCGTCTAGATCGGATTTCTGGGGAGCTCGGGCGGAGCCCTGCAGGAGCAGATCATCACCACCACCGGAGCGCCGTCGCGCTGCCGGAGAACTCATCTACTTCTCCGTCTCTCTTGCTGGATCAAGAAGGCCGAGATCGTCATCGAGCTGTACGTGTCCTGAACGCGGAGGTGTCGTTCGTTCGGCGCTAGATCGGAACGGATCGTGGGACGACGGTGATTTGAATCACGAAGTTGTACCACTACATCAACCGCGTTTCTTAACGCTTCCCGCTTAGCGATCTACAAGGGTATGTGGATCTAATTGATACGTCTCAAACGTATCTATACTTTTTTATGGTTTCACGCTGTTATCTTGTCAACTTTGGATGTTTTGTTTACCTTTTATTTATTTTTTGGGGACTAACTTATTAACTAAGTGCCAAGTTCCAGTTCCTATTTTTTCTGTGTTTTTGACTCTTTTCAGATCTGATTTTGGAACGGAGTCCAAACGGAATAAAATCCCTAAAATGATTTTTTCCAGAACGGAAGAAGATCGGGAGGCTTGAGGGCCAAGCAAGTGGGCCCACAGGGAGCCCACAAGCCCCGTTGCCGCGGCCAAGGGGGAGGCCGCGGCAACGAGGCTTGTGGCCTCCCTGGCGCCCCCCTGCCCTAGGTCTTTGGCCTATATATTCCCTAAAAATCCAGAAAAAATCATGGCGTCAACGAAAACACTTTTCCGCCGCCGCAAGCTTCCGTTTCCGCGAGATCTCATATGGAGACCCTTCCCGGTGCCCTTCCGGAGGGGACTTTAGAGTTGGAGGGCTTCTTCATCAACATCACCGCCCCTCCAATGACTCGTGGGTAGTTCACTTCAGACCTACGGGTCCGTAGTTAGTAGCTAGATGGCTTCTTCTCTCTCTTGGATCTTCAATACAAAGTTCTCCATGATCTTCATGGAGATCTATCCGATGTAATTCTCTTTGGAGGTGTGTTTGTCGAGATCCGATGAATTGTGGATTTATGATCAGATTATCTATGATATATATTTGAGTCTTTGCTGATTTCTTTTATGCATGATTTGATATCCTTGTAAGTCTCTCCGAGTCTTGGGTTTTGTTTGGCCAACTAGATCTATGATTCTTGCAATGGGAGAAGTGCTTGGTTTTGGGTTCTTACCGTGTGGTGACCTTTCCCAGTGACAGTAGGGGCAGCAAGGCACACATAGTGTAGTTGCCATCAAGGGTAACAAGATGGGCTTTGTCGTAGATATGAGATTTTCCATCTACATCATGTCATCTTGCTTAAGGCGTTACTATGTTCTTTTGGACTTAATACACTAGATGCATGCTGGATAGCGGTCGACGTGTGGAGTAATAGTAGTAGATGCAGAAAGTATCGGTCTACTAGTTTTGGACGTGATGCCTATAGATATAATCAATTGCCATAGATATCGTCACGACTTTGCGCGGTTCTATCAATTGCTCGACAGTAATTCGTTCACCCACCGTCTACTTGCTTTCATGAGAGAAGCCACTACTTAACACTACGACCCCCGGGTCTATTCACACCTATCGTTTCCACTTTCGCTTTTACTTTGCTTTGTTAATTTGTTGCTTTCAGTTCTCACTTGGCAAACAATCTATAAGGGATTGACAACCCCTTCATAGCGTTGCGAGCAAGCTCTTTGTGTTTGTGCAGGCACTTGTGATAATCCTTCACTGGATTGATACCTTGGTTCTCAAAACTGACGGAAATACTTACCACCGCTTTCCTACATCACCCTTTCCACTTCGAGGGAACACCAACGCAAGGCTCCAAGGCCGCGGGGAAATCCCTAAAGGCGTAGACGTAGCAGAAGAATTCCTGGTGCCGTTGCTGAGGAGTAAAGAACAGTCTCCCGTCAGCATTGTTTCTGGCGCCGTTGGAAGGTCTTTTGTTGCCGTAGCACTAATCTCCTCTCGTAGATGGACATCACCATGATAGGTCTTCGTGTGCGTAGGAAATTTTTTGTTTCCCATGCAATGTTCCCCAATATGTTTAACAACATTTAATATTGTCGTGTACCTAAACGGGAGTGAACTAAGTAATTAAATGTGGAGCTTTGTCAATATGAAAATCGTTTTCATATTGAGCTTCATTTAATGGGTAGTAATAAATTGTTGTGCTTTTTCGTGTCGTGCATAATTATATGGACATGCATGATATGTGTTTGTGCATCATGTCATGCATATGTCGTGGAGTTTATTGTGTGTTGATTGTTGTTTCTGCATTGCTTCTTCTCGATAGATTTCCGCAAGCGTGTCGGATTGTGAGGATCTATTCTACTACGTTGGTTCGTCTGCTTCATGGATTCGTTTTTCTTGCAAGAGGGATCACACGCAAGATGACCAATTCCCTAGATACCGTTACTATCATTGCCATTCTAGTTGTCTTGTTTCTTTCGCTATGTCTTGCTGCCTACCACTTAAATGTCAGCCTCCCAGCATTGCCATGAAAAGCCTCTAAACTTTCCAAAATTGAGCAAACCACTATTTGGCTATGTTACAGCTTGCTCAGCCTTGTGATAGCGTTGCTAGTTGGAGGTGCAGTTGCTTCCATGTGAAAACATGGGTTCCTTGTTATATCACCATATAATTGCTATTTAATTAAATGCACCTATATACTTGGTAAAAGGTGGAAGGCTTGGCCCTCTACCTTAGTGTCTTGTTCCATCATTGACACCTTAGTTTCGGCTACCAGTGTTATGTTCCATAAAAAAGCGCTCCTAACATGCTTGGGGTTGTTATGGGGACGCCCTTGACTTTCGTTTTGGGATAAAACTCACTTGGCAAGGCCCAACATTGGTACTATATTTTCACAACATAATAATACTGATAATTAATTTCCGCATAGGGAGTCAGCGCTCCCCGAGGAGTAATTCAACATAATACAGGGAGGGACAATGCTGATGGTGTTGGTCGTCCTAAATAGAGCACTGTGCAGGGCCAACCAGGGGCAACTCAGGAGATTTCTATCAGGCCACTGTATGCGTCGCTCATCCGTCGCGTCCTGTGAATGAGATACGCGGATCCTATCGGGACCGTCGACACGCCGGGTGGCCTTGCTAGACTTGTTTTACCTTTATCGAGCATCCTGTGAGAGGGATTCCGAGGATACATTGGGCTATCTCGAGGTTGAGGTTTTTCCAACAGGAATTCGAGGAGATCACGGGTTTTCCGTAGTCGAGGTTTCCGACGCAGCGTGTGGTAGTTTGTGATGGATTAGTTGGAGCTCCCGTGCAGGGTTAAATCTTTTGGAAAGCCGTGCCCACGGTTATGTGGCAAACTTGGAAACTTTGTTTAACAACTGGTTCTAGATAACTTGAAGTAAAGTTAATTAAAACATGCCAATTGTGTGCGTAACCGTGACTGACTCTTCTTGGGAGTTCTGTATCCGGAAGAGGACACGTGGGGTTATGTCTGACGTAAGTAGGTGTTCAAGATCATTCATTTGATCATCATTAGTCACATCCATTTATGCGTAGATCATCCCCCTTTTATTCTTGTACTCGTAAGTTATCCACTAAAATAGATGCTTAGTAGCTTGCTGCAGGCTCACCACTAAACCATACCTCACCCATAAAGCTTTGCTAGTCTTGATACCTTTGGGGATGATATTGTTGAGTCCCTGTGGCTCACAGATTACTACAACAATAGTTCCAGGTACAGTTAAAATGACACTTGACGTGAGCGTGATGCTTGTTCTATTTGGAGTTTCTTCGTCTTCTTCATCGATCTAGGATAGGTTCGAGGTCGGCAGCCTGGGATAGCAAGGATGGGCGTCGTTCTTTATCGTTTGTTGTCGTCCGTAGTTGGACCCTGCTCTTCTACATGGTGTTTGAACCTGTTGTTGTATTGTTGCGATCTTGATATAACTTGTTGCGAGTGTAATCTAGTTCCATATACTCATCTATTATGTACATGTACTTGTAGCGATATCCATTCTTGCAAAACGATGAGATGCGCTTCGATCCCTGTCGAGGACCTCGTGCCAAAAATAAGGATAGGATCACATTTGGGCATTACAATGGCCGATCTTGCCGAGCGTTTCAGAGGAGCCCAGAGTCGCTTCGAGCGATGGAAAACTTCGGCCTGCCGCAAAGAAGTTTGGGAGGCATGGGCTATGTTGAAGACCCGCTTCACCCAATTGAATACAGAACACATGGCCCGGGTTTGGCAGGCAGGGCCGGATGGCAAAGAGATTCTACTTCATTTGGTTTATGACCAAGTGATGCCCGCTGCTCGTCTCTCACAAGAAGACTGCGCCTTAGATGCTATAATAGATCATCTTGACCACTCGCCTAACGCATGATGATATGTAATTTCTATATTGGTGTAGCAAGACACTTCCTTCTGTGTTTGCATATTCTGTCATTAACCGTCCATCGGCTTCTACCTCCGCTGTCAATAATTGGGCAGTGTTCCATACTGTGTATCCTGTGGTAACACGAACTGATTTCGGAGAATTAGGCAATCCGACCATGTGGTGCGAATAGATAGAAAGCGCACGGTAGGATCATGTTATATTACGATGATACATAAGAAACATCTTCCAAAGAGAATAGTTCCTTTATGTGTTCCTTTCTCCGGGGTGCTACGGAAAACTTAGGTGTTAGAGCTACATATGCTTGTAGTGCGGATATCGGCTAATTCGGGATGAAGAACCCCTTTTGTGGCGAAGATTACCGATTATATGAACCTCATTCATAGCTGATCAAGTTCTATCTTAAGAAGCTCTAGCTTTCTGTTTCACCTGTCTGAGGTACGTATTCGGGCGTACCAGTCGTAGCAATCATAGAGGTGCTCCCTTTACCCCCTAGCCGAACATTCGGAAACGTAGGGGTAAGAACAGGAGCAAGGCTACCTAGATTTGCAAGAATCTCAAGTCCAATTGATGCATGTAGTTGCGGAGAACAATATTCAGTCGAGGCATATAGTACGTAAATGTGCAAGAGAAATAAATACTTTGGTCGGCTTAGCTACAGAAGCCCTAGGTGAAAACAAGGTAGAAGCCCCCGCGTGAAAACAAGGTAGACACTCTATTTATCATGAATGTATTCTGGTAGTTGCTTGAAGCAGTTCAGCTGATCCGAACATATCCTGGGAAAATTTAAGTGATCCTAAAAAAAGTAAAACAAAAAAACTTGAAGAAATAATAAGTTTAAGGTTATGAAGAAGGGAGCAACGTTGGTCTAGCTGTAGAAACACCAAAGACGAGTTGCATTCCATGGGTTTGGCTGGAGGCAATTATCCTCTAGGTTGCGCGGGCGATAAGCTCCTCCCGTCAGGACTTCAACAATTATAAAAGGGCCCTCCCATTTAGCGTTATGTTTTTTCTTCTTCTTCTCTAGGAGGCGTAGGATTAGTTCGCCCATGTTGTATGAGTTTGCCCGGACTTCTCTGCTTTGATAGCACCGAGCTTGCTATTGATAAAAGGTAGAACGGGCCCGAGCTATATCGTCCTTGCCTTCCAATGCATCCAAGTCGTCTTGCCGATCTAACTCGGCCTCTCTTTCCTCGTACATGTGCACCTGACGTGCATTGTGGATGATGTTGCAAGGGAGGACAGCTTCGGTCCCATACACCATGAAAAATGGTGTGTACCCTATTGAGCGACCCAGGGTGGTGCGCAGACCCCATAGCACGGAGTCGAGCTCCTCCACCCACCGACAGTCGGATTCTGTGAGAGATCACACCAGCCAAGGTTTCATACCACTCATAATGTTCCAATTAGCTCATTTGAACTGTCCGTTTGTTTGGGGGTGATATACCGAGGCATAATCGAGCTCAATGCCCAAGTTTGCACACGAATCTTTGACCTCCCCGCGGTGAAGTTGGATCCATTGTCTGTTTTTATGTTATGCTATCAGCGATGCTAGGTCGACACCTATGAGAGTAATCGTAAAACCCTTGTGATCATAGGGCGGGGAAAGGCAACGCCAAGAGAAGAGCTAACGATCGGCAGCCGGCAAGGCTTTTTTACCCAGGTTCGGGCCGCTTACACGTAAAACCCTATGTCCTGCTCGTCTGATTGTATTAAGCGTTTTTGTAGTTTGTTACAGTGACTGATGATAACCGTCTTCTGGCCAATCTCCAAAGAGTCTAACCCCTTGTGAATGAGCTACGGGCCTCCTTTTATAGCGAAAGGGGTCACCTACAATGCTTGGTGGTAGGTTCACGAGAAGTTACAGTGAACCTAGAGCGGTGCTTAACCATCTATCGTTGTCACGTGCATTAAATGCACGTCTTGTCCTTGTCGACAACGTGTTGGTGAAGACATTTGTCCAGGCGTTTCAACACCTGGACGCCGTGCTGGCGCGTGCGGAATGCACTTGAACTTGGGGGCGGCGACACTGTGGCAAGGGCGGTCGCCCTCCGGTGCCTAGCCTCGTCATCCCGGCAAGGGAGCTTGCTGGGGCCTTGGGTCTTCGTCCCGGCAAGGAAGCTTGCCGGGGGCTTCGGTTGTGATCCCGGTGAGGGGGGCTTGCCGAGGTCTTGTGCTTGGTGCATTCGTCATATCCACTAAACGGGTGTGGCAAGGCAGGCTTACTGGGGCTTTGGTAATCTTGGGGGTGCATCTTGTTTGGATCCTACCATGCCCTGCCGTCAGGGGCTCTTTGCGCCCGTGCACAAGTCTGTGGTACTAGGGACCCAAGTCTTTAGTGTACCTACAGGAGCCCCCGGGCCTAGGCCACACACGCGTGCGGAGCGTTGCTCGGCCAGGCCCAAAGAGGTGCACGGGCCTTTGTGGCTGGATCTGCTGGTGGTTTCGTTTCCCCACGTCGCGCATTGAACGCGCGAAGTGGGAGGTCGTGCGCAGAGTGGCCTCTCCGCCTCCTGAAGTGCCTTTGCCATGCGCATGGCATGCACAGTTATGGATGGACAGGTGGCGGGCGTGGCCTCGAAAGGCGCAGTAGTGGCTGGGCCCGTCCGTGCATGCATTGGTGCTGCAGGGCGGTTCTCTGTTCGCCCGTGAACTCGAGCTATTGGGAGAGGAGGGTGGTGGCTTATGGAGTAAGGGAGGCTGGCCGCCATGCCCCGTCCAATAAATTGGGAGGGTTTGCGAGGGGTTTTGCTCACGCAACTCCTCCTGAAACCACCAACTCCTCGTCCTTGGTCTTCAGAATCTTCTTCGGTTTGTGGGTGGCACTCATGCCTAACTATGGTTAGGGGATGGGGTCGACCACCGTCGGCCGTTAGGGCGGCGAGGGGATCCCGTTCGGATCATTCCACAGCTGCTGGGGTCGCCGCAACGAAGGACGACCCAAGAGCCCGTGGCGGAGGAAGGGCCAGGGGCCGCGACCATCGTGGAGGCCGAGGACGGGGGAGGCGGAGAGCTACTCCAACGCCTCCGTCTTCCCCGGGGCTTGCTCCTGAGGCGGTCCTCCATGTTGCTTTAGGGGGCCCCACGTTTGCTTCTCTGCTGCTGCGAAGAGAGCCTGAGCAAGGCCGACTGTCCTACCTCGAGCAATAGCGACGAGGAGGACAACGGTGGTGGTGAGGTCCGTGTTGGTTATGGCCACGGGGTGTCAAGTTGGAAGTCGACTCCCCGGGCCCCAACCGAACGTACACCGCACCGCCCCGGCTAGCTCACGGCTCGTCCCGTCCTGGTGGGGGCGCCTTGCCGGAGCTGGCGTCGATGCCTCGTGTTCGGGGAGGAGGCACCTCCGCCAGCTCTGACTTCTCCAGGTCCTCTGCCTGGACCACCTCACAGGGGCGGGTATTGGCTCCCCGGTGTAACAACCAAACCTCGAAGGATTTGAGTCTCTATGCTTTACTGTGCTAGTCCCTGGATCGACTCGCTAGCACACACAGTATAGCAAGTGCATCATTTATTATAACGTATGATCCAGAATTTAAAAAATATAACAATCTGCATAGCACTTAGCTAGCTTTATTCTATTAAACAGCGGAAAAGTAGCAGAATAATAACGATGAGTCCCATCATAGCCCACTGGCGATGTTGAGTGAAGATTCGCGACCCTAACAGTACCTTACTCCTCGTCTGAATATCCTACAACATGATACGTTGCAGCCATATAGGTCAATACTTTGAATGTATTGGCAAGTTACACAGGAAAAGTAATATAACAGACCTACATGTATATGCATAGTATAACAAGAGAAAGGCTGATGGTTATTTTGCAGAAAGCTGATTTTATCCTCATAACTACCTAATAGTCAAGTTTTAATTTGTTTGCTACAATAACTCACATATGGTTGAATTGGCATCTCCAACTCCAACCTATTACCATTATTAAGTTTCCCATCAAATTTTATTAAGTATGTCATCTGTCAAGATCATCCAACAACTGCAATGGCCTAGCTGCTCAAAATTGTCCATAACCGGGGACACGGCTAATCATGATTAGTTTATACACTCTGCAGAGGTTTGCACACTGTACCCACTAGACCCAACCCAAAGATTGAGACGAAGTCTTTCAGAAGCAGTCACCTCCACCCAACGGCAAGCCGGTACACCTATTTATATCTACATCTGCTAGCTTTGCCCAGGCAAGGTTCCCACCACCTACTCAACTAAGCTAGAGCCCATATAGCTAGTGGTTGCGCACGGAAGCTACTAGTCACTAAGTCTGTCTGATCTTTTTGAACCTGGGCGGCATTCCACTTACATTCAGAGGGTAGAAACCATGATGTTCTTGAAACCACACATCAATACCATATCCACCTAGAGGTGTATTATATCCTGAATTACTACTCAATTTAATTTGTAGTAATACTCACATAAACTCAAGGAATACAGGAACCAATCCCCGTCTACATAGCATAGCAAAACTACAAATACCACGATCTTTCAATGACGAGGGGATATAGTTCAATAGCATAACAATACTAATAATATTCCTATACATGCATAATTTTCATAGGGTGATATAATACTAGTCCATACCCAAAATAATGTCCAGACCTTGTGACTTCAATATGATCAAATTTGTAGGGAACTCATGCTTCCCAATAGACAAATTTAACTGATGACAACCAACACCTGCTATCATGTCAGCTCCTGGGGAACTCACTCTAATAGGCATACTAAGGGTTTTGGTCGGCAAGAATAGATGAGTAATAGACAGAATAGGTCTATAGGAATATAGATATTCTACCCATATGCATATTATGATCAAGGTAATATATATGAGGCAACAAAACATCATAACAAATAACACAAACAAGCATAACAATAATCAAACATATCTATATATATAGTCGAATAATTCCGACAAGATCCTAGTTTAACAAACAAGCAAAATAACAATCAAGCAAGCAACCTAGTATCGTCATGCCACAAAGAGGGCATAAACAGATACGCTAACACGTTAATATCGCAAATAAAACAAGATAAGTGGTGGTCTCAGCACTAGTTCCTACTTAAGCTGGTCAAGATACTAGAGTGGTTATCTAATGAAAGAGTAAGATGTAGACAAAGTGTATAGAATAAATTTTCACTCCTATGGCTTTTCTAATCCATTTTCTAGGGCCACGACCTACAGTCAACGCATTGCATTGATGCCATCTGTAACGACCAAACCTCGAAGGATTTGAGTCTCTGTGCTTTACTGTGCTAGTCCCTGGATCGACTCGCTAGCACACACAGTATAGATGAAAACCAGATATAGCAAGTGCATCATTTATTATAACGTATGATCCAGAATTTAAAAAATATAACAATCTGCATAGCACTTAGCTAGCTTTATTCTATTAAACAGCGGAAAATTAGCAGAATAATAACGATGAGTCCCATCATAGCCCACTGGCGATGTTGAGTGAAGACTCGCGACCCTAACGGTACCTTACTCCTCGACTGAATATCCTTTAGCATGATACGTTGCAGCCATATAGGTCAATACTTTGAATGTATTGGCAAGTTACACAGGAAAAGTAATATAACAGACCTACATGTATATGCATAGTATAACAAGAGAAAGGCTGATGGTTATTTTGCAGAAAGCTGATTTTATCCTCATAACTACCTAATAGTCAAGTTTTAATTTGTTTGCTACAATAACTCACATATGGTTGAATTGGCATCTCCAACTCCAACCTATTACCATTATTAAGTTTCCCATCAAATTTTATTAAGTATGTCATCTGTCAAGATCATCCAACAACTGTAATGGCCTAGCTTCTCAAAATTGTCCATAACCGGGGTCATGGCTAATCATGATTAGTTTATACACTCTGCACTGGTTTGCACACTGTACCCACTAGACCCAACCCGAAGATTGAGACGGAGTCTTTCAGAAGCAGTCACCTCCACCCAACGGCAAGCCGGTACACCTATTTATATCTACATCTGCTAGCTTTGCCCAGGCAAGGTTCCCACAATCTACTCAACTAAGCTAGAGCCCATATAGCTAGTGGTTGCGCACGGAAGCTACTAGTCACTAAGTCTGTCTGATCTTTTTGAACCTGGGCGGCATTCCACTTACATTCAGAGGGTAGAAACCATGATGTTCTTGAAACCACCCAACAATACCATATCCGCCCAGAGGTGTATTATATCCTGAATTATTACTCAATTTAATTTGTAGTAATCCTCACATAAACTCAATGAATACAGGAACCAACCCCCGTCTACATAGCATAACAAAACTACAAATACCACGATCTTTCAATGACGAGGGGATATAGTTCAATAGCATAGCAATACTAATAATATTCCTATACATGCATCATTTTCATAGGGTGATATAATACTACATGCATAGAAAAATAATAGGTAAAGGATGATCAACATGGAACTTGCCTTGATTCTGGTTCAGAAAGTCACACTCCTGACAATAGTTTGTGTCGCACTCCGCACAATATACACGTTGCAAACAATCACACGAATCAATCACCACAATCACATAACACCAAATAAAACCATCGGCAATAAAACAACTTGTTTAAACCAAATCATAAATAGCATGACAGCAGTTATATAATCATCTACATGCTGATACAATGACAACGCAAAAAGAATCAATTAAACCGGATGAACGGTTTGCAAAATATGGCCTCCAGTAGGTCTAAAATAAATCTGTTTTAACAAAAAAATTAATTTTCGTAAAACTAATTAATTTCGTCCTGTAGCTGTTCATCGGGGTTTGATGAATCAGCTCATGCGTGCGTTCTCACCACGAACAGCGGGGAAAAACGGAACCGTCTCGGTGTGGCTCCTCCGATGATGCTCCGGTGACGGTCGAACGGACTCCGGTGATGGCGGCTCCGCGAACTCCGGCGAACACGGACGGACTTCGGTGGTGCTCCGGTGGGTTCCTCGGTGAGATGGGGCGCGGTGGCAGATCGAAATCGGGAATAGGGGAATCGGGCTGCCCGGGTCTCGGTCCCTGGGACTTATTCCCTCGCGGGAGAGTACCTGGCGAACAAGAGTTCGTCCCAGGCTCGATCTCGGAGCGGAGAAAAAACGAGGCAAGGCTCGAGCTGGTCTCGGTCACGGGCAAGGAGTCCTGGCGCTCGGTGCAGCGAGGCAAGGAGCGCTGGCAAGCTGGCTCGGTTTCGGTCGTGGGGCCAGGAGCAATGGGAGCTGAGGGCTTGATGGAAAAAAAAGAGCACGAGCACTGGCCGCTCGTTTCTGCAGCGATCTGGGGCTGGGGCATGGTGCCCTGGAGCGAACGCTGGGGCAAAAGGCCACCTGGCGCTAGCGGTGGGGCAGGAGCTGCGTGGGGCAAGGGGCTCGCTGGGAACCCCTGGCTCGTTGGGAGCCTGGTGCTCTCGCTGGAGCCTCGCACTCGTGGTGCTGGTGGTCAACGCTCGAGAAACTGGCTCGATGGCCTAGAGCGCTGGCTGGTGGTGCCTAGGGCGCTGGCCTGCGAGCTCGGTGCTGGTGGGCTGGCCCGTGGTGTTTTTTTTAATAAAACCACAAAAAGTAAATAACTAAATAATATTTTTTTAAGAAAAACAAACATAAATAATAATAATAATATATGTATACAAAAATATATACATATATATATATACGCATATAGTAATATATATATATATATATACATATAGGTATATATATATATTAAAATGCTAATATAGACACATATGTATAAGTATAAAATAAATCCCCTAATAAAAGAAATAAAGGAACCTAGTTCCACCTAATGCAATATTTAAAAAAAACAGTTTTTATGCAATAGGATGCACAACGAGCTTTTAAAAACTCAACTCAATTTTTTTTCGGACATTATAGAATTTGCAAAACCAAATCGATAACTCCAAATAACATTCGAAACATTATGCACTTTTATTTGACAGGGGAGAAGTCACATTATCTCCACTCCAATAAATTGCCCGAAGTTGCAAAATGAATAGAATTTCAGAAGAACAAAATAATGCATAGAAGAATATGAGATGCATATGAATGATCTATTAACATCCGAATTTAAGAAAATTGGGATGTTACACCCGGCCCCAGGAGGAGGTGCGCCCGTGGACTCCGGATCCTTAGCCCTTCCTGTGCCCTGCCCTGTGCTCCTCGACTAGAGGGGGGCTAGGTGGCGCTCGTCAGGGGCGGTCCCGTTCTCATTGGCAAAGTGCTGTCCCTAGGGGGGCAGCCCTGGCCGCTCCTCGGGCCCCGCCTTTATTCTTTTTGAACTTCACCCCTCCGCGCAGGTCGGTCCTCGTCAAAAGACAGGGTCTTTAGGTTAGGATAACCACGATTTGTAAGTGGAGTCCAATGTATCAATTCGAATGAATGAAAAGTCTGTTTTCCCCTTTTTCCAATTCTGTTCTTTGTATGATTTGCCTTTGCATAATCTGGGAGCTTGCCGGCAACTACTGGCAAGGCTCCTTGCCGCGTTCAGCGCAACCATGGAAATCACCAAGCGCAGCTTGAGACGAAATCGGGTTCTATGTAGCCGCTTGCTCTGTTGATCAGGTACGCAACTATTTGAAGGCGCTCTGTGGCCGTTCAGGTCGTTTGAACGAGTTCGAAACAAAGACAATGTGCATTGAACTTTGGGAAGGTCCCGGTAAGCGCAATCTCCACACACAAAGATTGAGAAGTTCCAAAGGGAAGAAACAAAGAATCTATCTATCTCAGATCTGAATCTTAAGCTTAAAAACTTACCTGTCCACGTCGTGGTTGCGAGGCGCTTCAATCTTTTGCCGGGGCGTGAGAGCCCTCGGCAAGCAGGAAATCACTGCCCCTGGCGGTCTTTTCTCCGGCAAAGGCTTCTTACCAACGGTCCGTGACCATTGCTTGGAGAAACAGCAAGCCAGGGTGTAACCCCTTTGCTTTTCTCTTGCTAGGTCGTGCTTGCGGAGCCCCCGAGCGCGTCTTTGGGCGACGATGTAACGCTCTCAGGGGCACAACACTCGCGCTGGAGTGTGCGCCGGGCGCGCCCTTGACACCCGTGCGTCCGCCCCGAGCGATGCATCGGCCTGACGGCTGTGCTCTTGGAGCCTCCGACTCCATGCCCCGCACGGGCATGCAGCAACGCGCTCGAGCAGGCCTTGGGAAGCCATAGCAGAATAGAGCGTCCTGCACGGTACCTTGTTTTCGGGGGAACGCGGCATAGCGCCCAAACTTCAAAGAATCTGGTGCCGAGCATGCTCTGATTCATGCGCAACTCCACCGCCCCTACCTGGCGTGCCAAAGATGTCGGGGATGCTATGTCGACACCTATGGGAATCAACATGAAACCCTTGTGATCGTAGGGTTGGGAAAGACAACACCAAGAGCAGAGCTAACGATCGGCACCCGGCAAGGCTTTTTACCCAGGTTCGGGCCGCTTACGCGTAAAACCCTACGTCCTGCTCGTTTGATTGTATTAAGCATTTTTGTTGTTTGTTACAGTGACTGATGATAACCGTCTTCTGGCCAATCTCCAAAGACTCTAACCCCTTGTGAATGAGCTAAGGGCCTCCTTTTATAGGCAAAGGGGTCACCTACAGTGCTCGGTGGTAAGTTCATAGAAGTTACAGTGAACCTAGAGCGGTGCTTATCCATCTACCGCTGTCAGGTGCATTAAATGCACGACTTGTCCATGTCAGCAACGTGCTGGTGAAGACATGTGTCCAGGTGTTTCGACACCTGGACGCCGTGCTGGTGCATGCGAATTGCGCTAGAACTTGTGGGCGGCGGCACTGTGGCAAGGGTGGTCGCTGTCCCGCCAAAGATGCGATCCTATCCTTATTTAGACACGAGGGCCTCGACAGGGATAGAAGCGCATCTTGTCGTTCCGCAAGAATGGATATCGTTACAAGTACATGTACTGAAGAGAAGAGTATATGGAATTGGCTTACACTCGCCACAAGCTACATCAGAGTCACATCAGTAAAATACATAAACATCACGAAGAAGAGCAGGGTCCGACTACGGAAAAAAACAAACAAGAAAAGAAAAAACGATGTCTATCCTTGCTATCGCAGGCTGCCGGCCAGGAACCCATCCTAGATCGATGAAGAAGAAGAAGAAACTACAAATGCACAATCAACGCGCTCGCGTCAAGTAACCTTTACATGTACCTGCAACTGGTGTTGAAGTAATCTGTGAGCCACAGGGGACTCAACAATCTCATTTCCAAAGGTATCAAGACTAGCAAAGCTTAATGAGTGAGGTAAGGTTAAGTGGTGAGGCTGCAGCAAGCGACTAAGCACATGTGAGGTGGTTAACTTATGAGTACAAGCAATAAGAGGGGGATGAACTACGCATAACGGACGTGAACTACTGATGATCAAATGAATGATCCTAAACACCTACTTACATCAGACATAACCCCACCGTGTCCTCGATCGGAGAAGGAGCTCACAAAAGAGACAGTATTGGTTACGCACTCAGTTGGCAAATTTTAATTAAGTTAACTTCAAGTTGTCTCGAACTAGTGTTAAACAAAGTTTCCACGTTGCCCCATAACCGCGGGCACAACTTTTCGAAAGATTTAACCCTGCAGGGGTGCTCCAACTAGTCCATCACAAATTACCACAAGCCGCATAGAAATCCTCGATCACGAAGCTCGCGATCTCATCAGACTCCTTAGTGGAAAACCTCAACTCTGAGATTACCCAAAGAATCACCAGAATCCCGATGCACAAGATATCCGTCAAAGGTAAAACTAATCCATCAAGGCCACCCGACGTGTCGACGATCCCGATAGGAGCCGCGTATCTCGTTCTCAGGACACAACGGATAAGCGAAGCATACGGTGGCCTGATAGACATGTCCCGAGTTGCCCCGGGTTGGCCCCGCACGATTCTCTGTTTTGGACCAGCACTGGCCCTCCCTGTATTATGGAAAATTACTCCTCGGGTTCATGACGCCCTATGCTTTCAGTATTAACAGAATTATTATGTTGGGCAAATATAGTACCAATGTTGGGCATTGCCAGACCAGCTTTAATCTAAAACGAATTATCAAGGGGGTCCCCATAACAACCCCGATCGTGTTAGGAGCGCTCAATTAGGGAACATAACACCGATATCCGAAACTAAGGGGGAAAGGTGGAACAAAACACTAGTATAGAAAGGTCGAGCCTTCCACCTTTTACCAAGTATATTGATGCATTTAATTAAGTAGCATTTAATAGGGTGATTTAACAAGGAACCCATGTTATGACATGGAAGCAACTACACCTGCAACTAGCAACGCTAACACATGGTTAAGCAAGCGGTAACATAGCCAAACAGTGGTTTGCTAGGTGGTGAACAAGTTGAAGGTTTTCATGGCAATGTTGGAAGGCTGATATTTAACATGTGGTAGCCAGCGAGACATAATGATAGATACGGTAAAACTAGCATAGCAATGATAGTAATGGTATCTGGGGAAATGGTCATCTTGCCTGAGATCCCGCTTGGAAGAAGAATGACTCCGTGAAGCAGACGGACCGACGTAGTCGAACGGGTCCTCACTTTCCCGAAGCGGTTGGAACTCTATCGAGACGAAGCAAACTGGAAACAAGCATCAACACACGATATTCACCACGGCACATGCACTACAAGATGCAATCCACATATGATGCATGAACCGTTGAATATATGCAAGACATGGCATGGCAATTCACAACAATCAAACACTACACATTAAGTGAAGTTCAATATGCAACGAGTTGCATATTGGTGAAGCTCCACATACGAATTATTTAGTTCTATCCCGATTAGGTACACGGAAATATGAAATGTTGGTTAAACATGGCAAGAGGTGAAGCATAATTAAACTATCTATCTAGGCATTTTAAATGAGGTCGGAAATGACATATAGCATCTCCGAGATGACCTCATACGTTAATTTATAAATCTATCCAGATCTGAAATAAAATGTTTTAATATTTGTTAAATAGCAAAATAAGTAGGTTCATGGGATTCCACGCGTCGTTCAAATCAATTTACACATAAAGAACATCTCCAACGGAGCTACGGTACAAAAGATACGAACACTGCAAGATATGATGGCATGAATGCAATATGTGTGCATTGACATTCACAAGCATTTCAAAACATACACACAGCAAGATAATATGAAAGTACACGAGATTCTAAGCAAGTTTCATATAGGACACGATCAAAACGGAGCAACGGTTCAACAACTACGAGCTAAACAAGAAATCACTACAATCTGCCAAAATCAGCCACATAGCATTTTCTACACCCTCGAACAACTAGCTGGACAAATCCAAAATGCTCAAACAAGACATGAGTCAATAGAGGTCAAGATGCATTACAAAATACTATAAAAAACATTTAGCATGGAAGCATGGATCACTAGGAAAAGAACTCACAAAAGGGCATCTAACACACAGTTTCAGACTTAGTGAAATCTCAGTTTTATGACAGTGCAGTTTTCGATCTGAAGGCATATTGACAGAAGCAAAACCATAAGCTACAGGACTCCAAATGGCATGAAAATTCACA
This sequence comes from Hordeum vulgare subsp. vulgare, assembly GCF_904849725.1. NCBI lineage: Eukaryota > Viridiplantae > Streptophyta > Magnoliopsida > Poales > Poaceae > Hordeum > Hordeum vulgare. The sequence continues at coordinate 443,934,457 of NC_058519.1, forward strand.
TAATGCTATAGATTCTTAAGGACTACAACTAACTCCATTGCACCAACCTCAAAAGAGCTACAGATCACCAGATAAATTCATGGAAAGACAGCAACAAAATATAACAGATTTCAGACTTAGAAATATTTCAGCATCTCCAAATAAGCACTATTTTCTAGCATGTTGAGAGCAAGAAAAGGACACCTAAACATGGATTTCTATTGCAACAAAAATTACCAGGGCCTACCCTACATATCCAAGGGCATATCTCTAGTTGACAACTCCTTCATATCATGCACGGATTAAAACCCACAAAATAAACAAAAGGGCAACATGTCAGAATATCACGTGCACTAACTTGCTCAAAAGCTAAAACTAAATGCATAGTTAAATTCTATGGATTCTTCTACCCCGAAAACATGTATAGTATGAGGGGTTGCAAAATAAAATAATGCCACACGAATATGCGAGAATATGTCCTAAACATGATATAGCAAACTAGCGACGGAATCCTACATGCAAAATACAAACAACTACACTAGAAGACATGGCAAGAGGTCCCTAAAAACATGAGCATTATATCCACGGGGTTTGAGCAATCCAGACACGCACGAAAACAAATACGGGATAAGCAACCTATTAGGACATCACGCGTTTCTAGGCATATGGCAAGTTAAACTATTTCAAAAATGCATGCAAGTTGCAAATTATGAATCTAGGCGAAAAAGTACACAAGTTTCATATATAAATCATCTCGATCCGATACAGGGTTTAGAAACTACACGCGTTTCAAAATATGGCATTTTTTCTGAAATATAGGATTAATCACAGGTTTTAAAAAACATCTATGGGCCGAATCTGCAGCTAGTGGGCCGAAAAGGGGCATCGCTAAATAATAAATCTCGCCGGGAGCGAGGGATAAAGAAGGGGGGCTGCTCACCTAGTGGGCTCGACCGAGGAGAGGAGGCGCTCTAGAACTCGGCTCGCTGGGGAAGGCCGGCCTGGGCCAGCCGAGCTGGGCCTAGGGCGCTGGCGCAGGCACGGCCCAGAGCGAGGCGGCGGGAGGAGGTGACCCATCTGCAGCGCAGGTCAACACGGGCAGGCACGACCGAGCTGCGGTCGAGCGACCTGCTCCTCCCGAACCAGATCGGGATCGAGGGGGAGCGGCGGCGGCTCAACTCCGGGCCGGCGGCGGGGCTACAGCCGGAGGCCGGCGCGACGGGAGACGGGCAGAAAGGCGGCGCAGGTCCGTCGGCGGGGGCACGGGTGAGCGGCGGTGGCGCTAAGCCGGCGCGGGCAGGGGCGGCTCGGGGCACCTCGGGTGAGGCGGCGCCAGAGGCATGGGGCGGCGTCTATTGACGGCAGAAGGTTGCTGGGGAAGGCGTGGGGCCGAGGGGGGCGTTGAGGCGGCGAACAGCAGCTCCGGCTGCTCGGGAAGAGGAGCGGCTAGCTCGGGCAGCCGGCGGCGGTTGCCTCGGCCCAAATGGGCTCGGGCGGGCCTGCCTCGGGCTCGAGCGGGCCTGGCGGCTGGGAGAGAGAGGAGAGAGAGCACTGGTGCGACTCAGGTTTGCACGGAAAAAGAGGGAGAGAGAGAGTGGCTGCCTGCAATGGCATGGGGGTCTATTTATAGCTATTGGGGGCTAGGTTTAGCAGAATTTCACCCCGGTTTCAACCGTGCGATCGGAATCGTGCGGTGTCGAACGCGGCGGCTGCTAAATGGCCGGGTAGAGTGGCTAGCCGGAGATGAGAGGGAGAACGGGCACCCGACAACGTATTTTCAAAACACCGATAAAACGTGCGATGATAGACCGAATACGGTGCCGCTACGGTCGACCTTTCGGGTACCAGACGGGCTCCGATTGAGACGAAATTTGGCAAGCGGCCTACCTAGAACTAAATAAGACCGCACGTCAAGTTCCAACCCAATTAGAGAAACTTTTAAACACACTTTTAAAAACAAGATTTTGACGATGCCGCGGGCGCGTGCGTGTGTGGTCGGGCTCAGAACGGGCAACAACGAGAACGGAGAGAACCGGCAACTACTAATGGATGCAAGTTTTGAAAACTGGCGGCAACAGGATGCCGATGCAATGCAGATGATGTGAATGATACGATGATGATGCCACAAATAAAAATAATCACACGACGAAAACGAAATAAAAGGGGAATCTTCTGGAACGTCGGTCTCGGGCTGTCACAGTCGCCCTCCAGTGCCTAGCCTCGTCATCTCGACAAGGGAGCTTGCTGGGGCCTTGGGTCTTCGTCCCGGCAAGGAAGCTTGTCGGGGGCTTCGGTTGTCATCCCAGTGAGGGAGGCTTGTCGAGGTCTTGTGCTTGGTGCGTTCGTCACATCCACTAAACGGGCGTAGCCTTGGTTATCTTCCCGGCACGGCAGGCTTGCTGGGGCCTGGGTAATATCGGGGGTGCATCTTGTTTGGATCCTGCCATGCCCTGCCGTCACGGGCTCTTTGCGCCCGTGCACAAGTGTGGCGCACTAGGGACCCCAGTCTTTAGTGCACTGACATATGCAGGACACCATAACGTTGTACGATGCTAGATATGAATTCAATCACCTGCTTTGCTTAGGCAGAGCTTATGATGACACCCTACACAATGCTGAACGTGTGTGTGGGCGTCTTCTCAGGCTGTGGGCTAGAATAAACCAGCTCTAAAAGCCTTGCTCACCAGGGACCGTGCAGCTGCATGGTGGCCACCCATACATGTGTGTACTTCGGCCAAGAGTAGCCTCCCTTCTTCTTCGAAGATGCATCGTTGGTGTACTCCAGTGGTGCTTTTATTATATAGCTCACCCTCATCGACCTTATAGGCCTTTAATTGGTGGACGATATGTCTCGCCTCGGTCTGGTCATTGGGGAGATCTTTGCAAAAAAGGTAAGCAAGGAAGGGCTCGGTCCATGGGGCGATCACTGCCATGACCTTGTAAGGTGAAAGTGTTTCTTTGATTGTGGATCCGCTGATTATCTGGTTGTCCGACTCGGGTATGGGGTTGTAACCTGTGCCACATCATCAGTTGTCATGCTAGTGTACTCGTATTGCCATAACACACATGGCTTGAAAAGCCTCTCTAGGAAGGTGTTGTGGGGGACGGGATCACGCTTTGCACCTAAGAGGACGGGGATGTCTGCGGCTTGGTTGTTATCCCTCGAGACATGATGGAACTCCAATCCCTCGAACCGTGCTGATATCTTGATGGTGACCTTTCTGTATGCTGCCATTTTTGGATTTTTTGCATCGAATTCACCTTGATTTGTGACATGGTGATGTTGGAGTCCCCCCGTACATCGAGCCATTGTATCCCCACTGAGGTTGCCATCTAAAGGCCGTGTAGTAGTGCTTCATATGCTGTAGCATTATTTGAATCGGCATACATGATCTGTAGCATGTATTGGACATTATCCCTGGTAGGGGATGTGAGGATTACACCAGCCCCTAGTCCGGCTAGAGTTTTGGACCCGTCGAAGTACACGGTCCAATGAGCATAAGTGCTATATTCCCTGGGGAGATCTACCTCTGTCCATTCGGCAATGACGTCGACAAACACTTGGGGTTTGATGGCTCGTCATGGCTTGTAGGTAATCTCGAATGGCAGGAGTTCCATGGACCATTTAACTATTTGGCCGGCGGCTTCCTTGTTGTTAGTGATGTCGTTCAGGGGGACCTTGGATGTTACCGTGACCACACACTCTTGGAAGTAGTGCCTGAGCTTGCGTGATTCCATAAACACTTTGTTGTTGATCTTCTAATAGTGTGGGTATCTGGTTTTGCATGGGGTAAGAACTTCGGACACGTAATAGACTAGCCTTTGTATTGATAGTTGGTTCCCCTCGGCCTCCCGTTCTACGACGAGGACCGTTCTAACCACTTGATTGGTGGCCGATATGTATAACAACATCAGTTCTTGTGCGCAAGGTGCTGCTAGGATGGGGTTGCTGGCGAGCAGCATTTTGATTTCCTCTAGAGCAATCGCAGCTTCATCGGTCCACTCAAAGTTATCGGTGTTTTTTAGCAACGTCTAAAGTGTGAGTGCTTTCTCGCCGAGGCGGGAGATAAACCGTCTGAAAACCGCCACATAGCCTGCCAATATTTGTACATGCTTCAGCTTTGTAGGAACCGCGAGTTGTGACAGAGCTTGGATCTTGGCCGGATTGACCTCTATCCCTCTTTGCGACACGATGAATCCGAGAGGTTTGCCGATTGAGACTTTGAAGACACACTTGTCCGGGCTAAGCCGTATATCGTATTCTCGTAGTCTGGCAAAGGTATGCCTGAGGTCATCTACTAGCTAGTCCACGTGCTTGGTCTTGACGACCACGTCGTCCACGTATGCCTCTACTATTTTTCCGATTTGTTTCTCCAAACATGTTTGGATCATGCGCTGGTAAGTGGCGCCTGCGTTCTTTAACCCAATAGGCATTGTGTTAAAGCAGAATGGTCCATAGGGGGTTATGAAAGCGGTTCTAGCCTCATTGCATTCCTTCTTTTTAATCTGACGGTATCCCGACTAGGCATCAAGGAAACAGAAAAAAGTCATGTCCGACCATTGTGTCGATGATTTGGTCTATTCAAGGTAAGGGGAAAGGATCCTTGGGGCATGCCTTATTGAGGTAATTGAAATTGACACATAGCCACCAAGATTTGTCCTTCTTTGGTACCACGACCAAATTTGCCAACATGTCGGGATGTTTGATTTCTCTGATGAACCCGACTTCTAGTAGTTTGGCCAGTTCCTCACCCATGGCATGACGCTTTGGTTCGAAGAATTAGTGCTAGGCCTATTTGACAGGTTTGAAGCCTGCTATTATATTCAGGATGTGTTCAGCCAACCCCCTAGGGCTTCCTTGCATGTTTGAGGGGTGCCAGGCGAAGATATCCGAATTTTCACGCAAAAAACTACACAACGCCTCATCGATTGCGGGGTCCAGCTGAGCTCCGATGGACGCCGTTTTGTTGGGTCCATTAGATCTACCTGAAATTTGATGATCTCGTTTGCTGGTTTAAAGGATGTGGACTTGGGCCATTTTCCAAGGATCACGTCGTCCTTGTTTACCATGGAGCGGAGTGTGGTGAGATCTTCTGCGGTGATTGTTTTCCCTAATACCTCAAAGCCTAGGGATTCTGTTTTTTTTCAGCTCGAAGGGCTCTATTGGGGTCACTTATGACTATGATCACACCATTCAGCCCTGGCATTTTAAGCTTCATGTACCCCTAGGGTGGTATGGCCTGGAATCTTGTGAAGGCTTCGCATCCCAACAGGTCATGGTAACCACTGTGAAAGGGCACCGAATACCACGTCGAGTGTTACTCGTCCGGTACAGCGTGCTTCTTTCCCGGGGACCTCTCGAACTGCAATTGATTCGAGATCTGTCGAACTGCAATTTTTCGAGTGTATCCTCGTAAATGAGGTTTAGACCACTACCACCATCCATTCGCACCTTATCTAGTCGAAAGCCACCGACTATGGGGTTTAGGACTAGGGCGGCTGATGCTCGGCCCATACTGGTGATCAACTAGTTGTCCTTGTCAAAAGTAATTGGTGTGTCCGACCAAGGACTTGCCGCCGCGATGTGGTGAATTTGATGGAACTCTCGAAGAGCTCTCTTTCTGTGATTTTTTGAGGAAAATGTTCTGTAGATCGTTAGGATCTCCATGTTGCCTACCAGCAGCAGACCCGACCTTTCCTCCACAAGTGGAGCCTTTAAGATGGCCTCTCCACTTTTTGCAACTTGCATGACAACCCAACATGCTCAAAGGGTGTGGCTGGAGCATGTATTAAGCGGGCTGAGTGTATGTAGCAAGGCTCGTGCAGTAATGTGTCGAGGACCGATCTGGTCTGCGTTTTGTTCCTCTTCTCTACGGACCTGGGTGTATTCGGCCCCGAGAATGGGGGAGCACCCCTTCTTCGGGTTCCTCTGGCTTGCTCGATGTGTTTAGGCGTCGTGCACATTAGTTGCATTTGCCAACTGCTTTCCATGGCGCAATATTTGAGCACCAGGTTTGACAGCTCGGTGAAGGTTTGGACTTGGTGATGAGCGAGGGCGCTAAGGCTGCCCTCCTCATGGCAACTATATCAAAAGGATTTGATCACCTCCTGGCCGCCTTTTGCCTTTTGCCCTACCATTTTTAAGGATGAATCTACCCCAAAAGTGGTGTATTGATTCCCCTAGCCATTGTTTGACCTTGTGTGCATGCGGTAGGCCGAACCCTACCACTTTCCCCAAGGGATGCTTGAGCTGGGTGGTGGGTGGGGTACAATTTTGTGTTCGCATGAGGTACGAGTCCAGGACTTCGACGACCGCGTCCCACGCTTTTGCGGGGTTTGGTACGGCAGGGCCAGAGTCCGTGATTATGACAAGATCCTGTCGCACTGGTTCTGGGTCACATGCCTGATCGTCCCCTGGCCCCGAGTTTATCTCGGGACGAGATCCGGGTTCTTGATTATCGGCGGAGTCCGGATGTTCAGCAACTAGGACGTAGACCGTCATAAACTCTGGCAGCTGACGATGGGAGCCTTTAGCGAGGCACTTGATGGTAGCGAACAAATGTGTAATGGGTGGAACATGAATTTCCCTATCCTCGGGCTCCTCGATCATAGATCAGATATTAGTTGCTGATCATGGCCATAGATTGGATCCGATCGAGTAGCTCGTGTAGCAACGAAGTCTCGGTGGAGCCCGTATTGTTTAAGTGTTTGGGATCGGACCGCAGTGCCGATCCCTTGTGATCTTTTGAGGATGCTCCCGGGTCGTCTTCGGCTGAGCCAAATCTAGGCATATTGACCACGTCGGGATCTAAGGTCGGACCAAGGGTCATAGTTGTCCCGGTAGCGGGATCCACGGCTTCTGAAGTCGAGGCATCAAAACTCGTGGGCTCCTCGAAAGGAGCTAGGATCCTTGTTAACACAAGATCTATCCAAGGGTCGGTGGTGAACTCTAGGCTCCCGAACCTTAATTCCCGCATGGGGGTGAAGCTCCCTACCTGGCTAAGGTGGCCAGCCGGATAAGCATGCTGAATGATTCTTCCGAACGCGAAGATCTATCCAGGAACAAAGATGCCCTTCATGCGGATATCTTCGCGGATGACTAGTCGCGCCATCAATCCTTACTATGATATTACAGAGGAACTCTCAATGAAAGCACCAATTGTCGGCGTCAAAACCGGCGGATCTCTGGTAGGGCCCCCTAACCGCGGACCTTGGATCGATGGGTTGCAGGAGCCGAAGGAGATAGTGTTTACCCAGGTTTGAGCCCGCTTGAGGAGGTAAAACCCTACGTCATGCTTGATTATATTGATGGATTATGAGGACTACAGAGTTGATCTACCTCGACATCGTATGAGCTAAACCCTAGATGAATCAACTTGCCTATGCGGATGAAACCCTATGGTTTATATAGACACCAGGGGTCCCTAGGGTTACATACAATCGACCTTTAGTCAGCGGTAGAGATGCCGACCTCGACTACTAAACTTGGACGATACACCAGTCTCCAAAGCTTTCCTTCTTGAATACGAAGTCATCATGTAGTGCGGTCTTTGATAATACCGCCCATGTGGCTGGCCGGTAAAAGATAGACCGACCATCCGAGGACCCCTTACTCCAGGACTCCCTCTCATGCCCGGCCAATAAAATAACCCGTGGCAAGTTAATGAGTACTTTCAATGTACTCTCAAGCAACCCATGTTTGGAACGAGGCAATAACAATGCATGATATAACACTAAGTAGGTAAGTTGCATAAAGCTAGTTTCTAGTGCAATATCATGGTCAATCAATTTGTAAAAGCATGCCCCAACTGGTTGTAGATATCCATACGAACATGTAATAGATATCGTTATAAGGAGGGGTTGAACATCTCATGTTCATTCATCATGTCAAGTCATCTAACTTAGCTCAAGTATCATCTTTCTACCACACACCCACCAAGTTTGGAAACCATGAACGTAGCCCAAGAGTTGTCATCCAACTGTCCTTGCCCATAGACATGGCTATTCGAATAGTTTTACACTCTGTAGAGGTTGCACACTTTACCCACAAGATTCGGGAAACTTCCATGTGAAGACATTACTCGAGGTATTGATCATACCCGAGGTAAATACTCGAACAATGCCTTTCCCATGATGATACTAATTTGGAGTCCACTCGTTAGCACACAGACCGCACGATGTACATCACAAGTAACACCCATGCGTGGACCAACAGTGTGCCGGGTGTTTCTGAAAACAGCCCATGGTCATCTTTTCCTGGCCCGACCCAATATCGAGAGTAACCACGTCACTCCCGCCACTAGTAATGTAGGCTCTCCAATAGTACCGACCATAGTAATCAACAAAGCCCTGTCCCATAAGTAGTACCGTGGTTGTACATGTAAGGTTATCAAAAACAACACACTCACATGCCTCGGTACACCACTTCTTTCTCAAGTGGTTACCTAGCTCAACACCATCTCCCTCAGGCATTAGTGGCACCCGATGGGGGTTTCGAGAAGTTCTTGAAAACACCACTGTTTCCAACACCACGCATAATCCCATTCCATTTGCATAGCAACTACATAGCATCCTAACAACTTCCCAGCCGCAAAACCCTCATAGGAAGTTAGGGTCATACTCAGTGCAAGTATTAATGAGGAAAATAACAAAGGTAACCCACCACGGTGGTCACTGATTCATCATGATTCAATGCAACAGAATAAAGTGCTACATGCCATGCATAAAATAGTTTCTTAGACATGGTCAAAGGGCTTCTTGAGTGGTACACGAAAGTCTTCGAGGTCTTCACGGGCTTCTAGTGTAACTCCGAGCACTTCGTCAACTATCATCGAAAACACCCACAATAAGCAACAAAACAAGCAGAAAATAAAAGTGCTTCAAAAATAGTAGTTTTACTTTTCTTGGACACCTCTAGTCTCAAGAAGAATGCCTAAAGTTTGTTCTAATGGATATGGATCACAAGACGTATTCGAGTAGTGGAAATGGAGGAATTTATGACCCTATAAGAAGTCTACAGAAACATATTTATAAAAATGAGTGGATGCAGCTATCAAATACGACATGATTATAGTAACATTCAGGAAGTTGTTTCATTGGATTTGGAGTTGGGATAATATTCTAGGGATTTTCTAATAGGGAATAAATGGAAAATGGTATAGAAAATATATTATAGGAAAAATGTTCACCATGGCTACAAAAATAGGCCATGGTTTGATGGCCATCTAGGAACATGAATCACTCCATTTGGAGTTGATTTGGACTCTCTAGGAATTTTTCAAGGTGGCCCCTATTAGTACAAATTTAATTTTTAAATTGAACACGGTAAAATGTTGCGGTGAAATCTTATGGCAGTAGTACCAAAATAAAGGTTGCATTTTTAGGAAGATATAGAAATTTGAATCATCAATTTTGGAGCCAGGATAAATTTATTAAGATTTATCTTGTCTCCTGAAAAAAAGAAGCAAAAAGAGGGTATACCTAAATGGCTATACTGTGCACAGGGCGTGGATTAGTAGGTGGGCCGGCCTAGTGGCTTGACCTGGCCAGCGAAGAGGCCACACCGAAGGTGCCTTTGGGGAATAGTGTAACATCCCGATGTTCGGAATGTTTAAGAATTTTTTTCTAAAAATCAGGACCAATTTTTTTCATTGGTTTTATTTTCTAACAAAGATTAAATGAGTTTTTTTTAAATTGGTGTATTTTAACTTAATCTAATGCCAACCAAAATTAAAATTGAGTTTTGTTCTTTTATTTTAGTCGGACTTTATTTCTCATCTTCGACATATCAAAATATGTGCCTTTGGTTTCTCTTTGATTTTTCTAAAATCCATTTGGTATTTGTTTGAGATTTCTTCCACTTCTAGATTTCTACAAGAGGAAACAGCCACCACTCCACCATCCAATTGTACACACAAAAAATTGTTGCCTCTGTTTTAATTCCCTCTCTCCACTTGCTTGATCTCTCAGCTCCACCCCAAACGCTTCCTCTTCCTTCTCCACCCACGCATACACACACACAACTACAGAGAAAACAAACGCTCAGCTTCCTTCAAAGTAACGTACATCCATGAAGGCAACCCCTCCTACAATTCTCTTAAATCTCAACCGTTTTCAAACCCATCAGTATATATATGTGTGTTTCGACCTCCTCTTCCATACCGGTAGAAAACAGGCGCTCTCCCTTCCCCATTCTCCCATGATTCATCCACGAAGTGCTGCCGCTCAATCGTCGCCGGTGCTCGATTCCGGCGAATCAAGCCACCCCTATTCATGTCCTTGCGCCAGATGATCATCCTCCATGCCATGAATCCATTCAAAGAAGAAGGAGCGCGATCCATCAACCACACATGAAGTTCATCGAGTCGTTCCGTCAAACTCAGTGAGACTCTACCAAATTCCTATTGTACACCTCTCAACATCACCTAGTGTATCTCCTAGACATCATAATTCGTCCTATTTCATGAGTTGTCCCCGGGCGTCCAAAATCGAAGGTCATGGGGTGGCATCAACCTATGTCCTTAGTTTGTACTCATGATATGACTTCATGTTCAACATATGAAATGTTCCATGTGGCTGTAGTAACCGTGTGGTCGAGATAGATTGTTGGTTAGAGCCTATAAGAGGAAGAATATATATGATCGTAATCAATTTTGGGCATGAATTGAGGATTATTTTTAGTAAGAGTATCTATTTGTTAAAATATTTCCATATCTTCGCGCTAGGTGTACGAGTCGCTCGAAGTTATTTCATAATCCTAAGAGTTACTTATGATTTATTAGATTTGTTTTACTCTTCTTTAAATTGTGAAAATTGTTGTACGTATTGATCGATAATTTGTGTTACCATATATACTCGTGTTTTATGCTTGTGCAGTATTTTTATGAATTTTTGGCATGTTTAGTATTTTGTATATTTGGTTTATATTTATTTTGATCTACTAAATAGTGTGATATGTTTTTGTAATAGGTATTGTAAATTATCACATGTGTAGTAGTTTAGCGGTGAATTTTGGTGTAATATGTTATAATTCATATGTTCGTGGTATGGCTTTCATAAGTTTTGATGTGGCAAGTGACTTGGTAGGTTTCTTTTACCGGTTATAGTTTTTGAAAATTGTTGAATATGTTATTTGATGAGTTATTTTTTTCTTTGATGTGGTAAGTAGTCGTAGGATATATGCATGTACGAGTGTTGTGCATTATTACCATGTTGGTAAGGATTTTATTTATTTACTTATTTCAGTTTTGTAGTCCTGTCTTATGCATGCGCACACAATTTTGGTGAATGTTTTCCATGCTTATAATTCCACAAAATTCTTTTAGGTATTCCTTGCTTTATTTAATTGTGCAATATTTCATGTTTTGATTATATTGTTTAGCATGAAGATACTTAGATGTGTTATATAGATCGTTGGTTAAGAATGTCTATCACATGCATGTTGAATAGTTTTGATGTGATGCCATGTTCTAGGTTGATGTTTATTTTAATTGTGCGACATCTAATTTTTGTTGTATGCTAGGTGTAATGAAATGGCACGTTAACTTTGAACATAGTCATACTTGTCATGATTTCTTGTTGTAGGACTATTATTAGCATTTAGATTATGTGTCACAGCTCGGTTAATGCCACTTTCTTTATTCCCTATGTTCTGTGACATGTCATTGTTGTGTGCGGTATTTTACTAGTAACGTTTGAGTCCTTGTACCTTATTTTGAGGATGATTTTTAGGAAAGATTGCATGGTTGTTTCCCTTATGCCATGTTTCAAATTTGTATCCCTGTACATAATTTACTCTTGCGGCATAGAAAGTTATTACTTCTGGTTATTTATCCTTAAGTGTTTTCTTTACCTAGGATGGTAGCTATTCATGCTTAGTAGACTACCATGTCATGTTAGTCGTTACTCAAAGCAGAATGCATGTTTTGGGTTTATGTCTATCATATGTTATAGGATTACTAATTATATTGTATGTTCATGAATATGGTTAGCCTTTGCATGGTAGATATACCTAATGGTATTTTGCGGTCTCATATATTTTTATTAAGTGGAGTTCATCCTTGTATGTCAACACTATGCCATGTTGTTGGGATTGTGTAACTAGATGCATAATATGTGTATCAATTGATGTTATAGATCATCCCTACTTATGTAGTTTATGTCTTTACAAGGGAAAGTAGATTGATAGTGATGAATATTGTCTTGATTATTGATGTTATGATACTTCTTCGCTTGATATCATGCATGCATGGCCTAGATGTTTACTTGCTTACATGATTAATATTCATTCTCCAAGTGCTTATTTATCACAACTATCATGCCAAGTGATGTGTGCTAGTGTCGTGCGTGATCTTTAGGTTAGTTGCTATCAATTAAGTTATATATGTTTTAGATATGAGTTATTTTATATTTGTACCATAGCACACAACTCATGTGATGATCATCCATGCTTAGCATTACATCTAGTTGTTGAATTATGGTATGTCTAGCTATCATTCATGCAAGTTATATTTCATGTATTATTATGTTCCATGTGCTACGGTTGAGTAATTAGTCCATTTGTTCATTCAATATTATTTCCTTTGTCTCTTGTTAGTATTATCAATGCCTGACACATGTCGCCATAGTTCATCACATGCTTAGGGTAGTTTATCTTTTATGTTAGTCGAGTTGTGCTTTCCTCATATACTTAGTGTGTATAGCTTGCTGAGTTATTTCAAACACGTCGTGGTAATTCTATTGCTAGTGGTTACTAATATTAAATGTTTCTTAGTATTAAGTGCATGTCCTAATTTTGTGTCTTCTCATGGTTACTCGTATGGTTGATGGTTGTCCTATTAGTGAACACACAGTTATGATCCTATACACACATGCATGGTGTGGGATGTGTCTTATTATTTAGTTAATTAATTAGTTTGTATCATAGTAGTGGTTTGTCTTTGTTCTAGAAATGCTTGTTAGTTCTTATTATGGATGATGTTTGATTTTGCTTGTGGTGAACCAGTATAAATATTTAGAAGTATCTAAGTATTTATTTACGGTTAATTGTTACTCTTATTCATGCCATGTTCTTGCTTGTGGTATGATGAGGTTACAATAGGTTGTATTACCATGTCATGTATATGACAATTATTATTCATTTATTCAATGTGTTGTTATTGTTTTAGAACTAGATCTAGATTCAAGTAGAATCATGTGTGTTGTATGATGTTTCATTGCTTAACTGGTATGAATTGTAATGTTAGTTTGGTTGTCTTATGCGACACTTGCCTTTGAATTATTATAAACTTGATGTGCATGTTTGGATGCTATTGATCATTATCAATATTTGGATTACATCTAAATATTTATTTGTGATTATCCTTTACATTTATCAAGTCATGTGTGATTGCTTAATTAAATGCATAGGATGATTCCTTTCCATTTGTGTTGATGCCATTGTGAATTATGTAGTAGTTTCCTATAGAGTTGGCTGAGAGGTGTAGTGGACACTACTAGTGGTCGATATCATACACTTGTATCTAAACATTAGTCTTGACCACCAAACCTTCCTTAGAAGTGTCAACCTAACCCTATCACTTTGTTGAATCATATCTCTTATCTCCCTATCATTCTACATCATTTCAGAATCTCCATCGTGATCCATATCTGTTTATCCTTTGACCTTTAATTTTGTTTTGGACGTTATTGAATTTACTTTGGCTTTCATATTTATTGTTTTCATTTGATATCGTTACGACAAGTAGGGAGTGACGAGTTTGGACATTGACAAAATCAGGTTACTGAAGGAGGACTCAACAACGAAGGCATGCCTCCTTCTTTGATCATACTTATCCTATGTTTTATAAATTGCATTGAGTTTTATGGTTACAATATGCATGTTTTTAATCTCGTAGCTAGCATGTCGATTGACACATTACCTTGATCTGCTTGTCACCTATCCATTTGACACCTGAGTAGAAGTATATAGTATTCCGGTAGAGTAGAAATGTTTAGCCGTGCTTATTACCATATAGGCGCTTGTTGAATGACCTTTGAGTCATTGACACTTGAAACTTATAGCTGAGCTGGCCAGTTGGACTTGTTAACCTTCTCTATCCTCTTCTACTCTAGGTGAAACTTACCATCTGAATACTGGCATGGGCGACAACTAAATCAAGGATTGAAGGGATGATTGACTTCCCAAGTTGAAGGGAGCAATCAGTCTTTCGTGCCGCATGAGGCCTAATAAGTCTTGGATTTGAAGACTGTGTAAACAGTACAATGCTATATGGGCACTCGCTTGGTCAAGTAAGCTAGTAAGCCTTAGGTGTCGACGTTGCCGTACCACAGATGGGATAGCTACCTTGCAAGGAGTATCCTCGACACAGATGAGGGGACCGGTTCGAGGATGTACTCTCAGTTCCGTGCCCCAGACCCGATGGGCATGTAACATCTTTGGATGATCTACGCTAAAGACCTCATCACAATATCCCTGCTGGTATACCAAATGGTGTACTATACCAGCGGCCACTGGTGGCATCAAGACGAGATTGTGTCGTGTGGATAAAGTATATAGCCTCTGCAAAGTGTAAAGGTATTCGAATAGCCGTGTCCACGGTCATGGACGACACATGAACCTTTCTTGACATACAGGACTTGTCTTGCTAATTCCCTCTTTGCCCAAATTCTTAACCTATGACGACTGTGAGTTGATTGAGGATCCTTACTTTGATGAAAGTTACTTTGGATATAAACATGTTTCCATAAAAAACTGCTTTTATCCAAATGCTAATGTTTTCAAATAAAATTAGCTTTTATGCAAATGAGCCATATAGCCTTCTTTTGAAGCCACATGTAGATATTAGGACCTTCTCCGAGGGAGGCATGTTGAGTACGTAATGTACTCATGGCACTACTTTTGTTGACAACAGAGTTACATGAAGGTGAAGACTACCACTACTATGGCGATCCGTAGGAGTGAGGACACGTGGACTACATCGACTGCCTGTGGCAAAGATGCAGTCACCATGCATTGTATTTTCCGCTGTTTTCTGATTGTAATAAATGTCATCAGAAATTTGTCAATGTATGCCTTGTGGCAATATGTATTAAAAATAATTTTACGTATTGTGCAATGATACCATTTCGCTCTGTTGTCAACAATGATTCTGGGGTTGACAAATATACATAGGAGGGTTTGGAAGTAAATTCCGAGTTCTCACAAATAGGCCTTCCATGCGGGAAGACGGATGCGGGGAGACCTGTTTCCACTTAAACAACGTGGGCCTGGACATCCGGTCGTTGAAACGAAGGGCCCGCCTGTTGGGTTATATCCCACCTCCCGCTCGACCGGGGAAGTCAGAGGAGGCAGGACAAAGCAGAGCCAACGGTCATCCTGGTGGCTCCGGCCAGCCCCAGCGGCGCTCCGGCCACACGTGGGCTCGAGGTGGCATGTCGCACCCGCGTGGGTGTTCCTTGGGCCTGAGGAAGGTCGAGGTCAAGCACATCGTTAAATGTGGCGGAGGTGGCTGACGGCGATGATGCCCACGGCGCAATCATCGCGGAGGAGAGGAATTGGAGCGCAGGGGAGGTTCGGTGTTGAAGCTGGCATGCTTAGGTGGGTCTTATGGGAGAGGAGAGAGCACGTGAGGCTATGATTCGAGCGAGGCCGAGGTGGGCATTGTCGGCTGAAGGAGGAGGAGGGTGCGGGTGGACGAAATGGTAGGCCTGGGAGGTATTTGAGAGGCATAGAAGGGCACTAGAGGTGTGAGAGGTGCTTGGGGAGAGGCTGAAATAGCAGGGCAATGGAGTGGGGCTCGGTTGGCCGCCGGAGGTCCTCGGGAGCTATGAGCATGCATGTTAGAGGGACTTTGGAGCTTTTTCAGCATCGGGGAGGGGCGTGTGATGGAGAGGGATCACCTGGCGCTAGTGGGCATCCTGCCTAAGCGAGAAGTGAGTTACACGGCACGGGCAAGCTGCAGAGCGCCACTTTTACAGGTCGAAGGTATGGTCACCATGCCAACTCGTGTCCAGAGCACCATTTGGTCAGGCAAAGCTTGTCTCGGGTGCAAAGCACTTATGCTAGAGGGTACTGGTAATTTAAGAGAGTTTGAGGAGTTGTGTAGGAAGGGTTTTGACATAGAGCAAGTTTGCAACAGAAAATTTGGTGTTGTGCCATAGGGTGCTTACTACATGGCATCTGGAACAAAACTTTGTCTAGTGGCCTTAGGTAGGGATGGACTACATGTCCACCAATTTTTAGCTCAGGGAGGCACGTCAAGAGGGTACTGTTAGTTCAACACTACAATTTCTGTCATAATTGAGGTTTGGATGAACTGCTCATATTTTCCACACGGGTTTGCCATATTTTGGTTTGGAATTATGCATTAGCATGCAAGAGAGATCGTGGGAGAGTCCCGGGTCAATCATTAGCGCACAGGTGAAGGAGAGGTGGATGAAGGGCATGCCAAAGTTGTCCAAACAATCAAATGGAGTGGTTTCACCCACCAATTATTCCTCCCTGGCCAAGAGAGAGCTACATAAGGTAGAATCCAGCAATGCGGAGCTATGGTAATAAGTTGGAGGCAAGCAGAATCTTTTTGTGTCCACTTTCCTTGTCCATAAGCTTGTGGATGAATGTGTTTGATGATGTCCCAGGGCATCTGAAAGCACATATTCTCCCTTGGCGGTTTAGATAATTCATGAGAACATATATTGTCTCTTGGACTAACACTTTTACCTAGTATATTTCAGGAATAGTCCATAGAGAGCGTTGGCTAAAGGCTTATGTGGAGATGCCCCTTGATGCAAGAAAGGAATAAGATTGGCCCAAGCTTCAAGCTAGAAGACTCTTCATTTTATATTTGTGAGAAATCACTTTTGAGTCCATAGGAAAGCCAATACTATTAAAAGGGGGTGAGGTATTAAAATGAACTGGTTGCTCAAGTGCTAAGAGATAGCCACGAAAAATACTCAACCATTTCCCCCATAACCATCCTGTCCAAAGCCTCATACACAAAATCGGCGCCACCAAGTTTCTTTATTCGGCCCTACCAATTTTCTTCTCAGACAGAACCCTAGCCAAATCCACCAAATCGGTGCAATCGAATCCTTGTAGGTGCTACTGAGTTTAGGTGACCAACTTTCTATTGCCTTGGTACACAAAAACGGAATTTCCGACTTTGGGTATCGGTGTCACCAAGTTGTGTCATCTAACTGTTAGCCACCTTTTCGGTGTCACCGAGTTGTGTATATTGGTTCCACCGATATTCAAAAGTTGCTGCCTTTTAGCGCAAGTCGGTACCACTAAGTTCATGACTTCGGTGTCATCGAGTTAGTCACTTTAGGTGTAACGGTTGGATTTTGGGGACTGCCTATATATACCCCTCCACCATCAATCATTCGAGGGAGGAGCACTCAGAACACACACTTCATTGCAGGATCTGTTTTTCTGAGAGAGAGCCACCTACTCATGTGTTGAGACCAAGATATTCCGATCCAATCATTTGAAACTTGACCTCTAGCCTCTCGAAGTTGCTTTCCACCAAATCAATCTCTCCTACCAACGCCTATTCTATGAGAAAGTGATTGTGTGTTGAGGAGACTATCTTTAGAAGCACAAGAGCAAGAAGTTCATTGTTCTACCGCATCTATTACCTTTTGGAGGGTGGTCCCTCCTAGATTGGTTAGGTGTCGCTTGGGAGCCTCCTACTTTGTGTTGTGGAGTTCAACCAAGATGTTTGTAAGGGCAAGGAGATCGCCTACTTCGTGAAGATCTACCATGAGTGAGGCTAGTCCTTCGTGGACAGAAGAAGTGGTGGAATAGACAAGGTCGCTTCTTCATGGACCCCTTGTGGGTGGAGCCCTCCGTGGACTCTCGCAGCCATCACCCTTGGTGGGTTGAAGTATCCACTAACATGGACGTACGACAGTGCCACCTATCGGAACCATGCCAATAATCGCCGTGTCAACCTTTTTGCGTTTGATCTCCTAAACTCTACTCCTTACTACATGTGCAAAGTCCTTACTTTTTCGCTGCCATATATGTACACTAGCATGTGTAGGGTGTACTAGTCTTGTTGGAATTGCGAAAATCTGCCAATTATGAAATTGGTACAAGGGTTGGATTTTAATCTTGTCAAGTAGTCTATTCACCCCCCTCTAGAGACACCTTCTATCGATCCCTCAGCATCTAGGGGTATCCAATGGCCCTGATATTTACAATGGACCGAAATGGCTTTACTTAGACCTAGTCATGCAAATATATTATCCTAATTGCACCACTCGATGTGGTGCATTATTTGGGGTTTAGAGCATGCCGAAAAAGTTTGGGTCCAATTTGAGAAACTTGACAATGCAAATATTCCAAATTCTAGAATTCAACAGAAGTGGATTTGACGGGCTTTGGACAAGTGGATATGTTCTCCTTGATGCACCACTTGGTGTGGATGCATCTTTAGAGCATTATATCATGTCCACAAGGTTTGAGAATAATTGGAGACACTTGGCAATGTAAAGTTTCTCAAGTTTGGATGTGGACAAAGAGAATTTTGGAATATTTTTGTGAATCAAAAAAATTAAGATTGAGATGGAACTTGGTAAGATCATCAGATATATCATGTGTGACATGCTAGAAATTTACCAGAGTTATTTGGGAATATTTCCTATAGAAATATCCCAAATACTTCAAATGAACAGAGAGGATTTTGGAGGGTTTTGTCCAATATTTTGAAAATGACCATGTATTGAAACTCTTATATATGGAAAATACATGTCCACTTAGTTTGCCTAAATTTTCTTCAATATTTTGGAAACATAAAAATAATTTTTACCTATAAAAGACCATTTCTAGCCTCAGCAAAAGGTATTTCAAAATAATAAATAACCTTTAAAATAATTATTTTGTGGTTTTGGAACGTCTTTTTGATAATAGTATCCAAATAAAATATTTGGGGTAAAACATCTTTCCTAATTTGAGGACTTGTAGTACAAACCTTAATTGAGGGGGTTTTGAAAAGCTAAATTAAATAAATGCCTTTTTGGTCATAATAATATTTTGTAAAAATAGATTTAAGTCCTATACACATGGTATGGCCATTTGGCAAAGATTTAGATCAAGAAGATGAGCCTAGAGAGTAGGAGGAACTTTTGCGATTTGAAAACACAAGCAAGCAAACAAGAAATCCACAATCAATTCAAGCACCACAAGCACACACACAAAATTAATTGGTCCAAATTTTTTGAGCTATGTTAACTTGGTCAAGAGAGGCAAAACACTAGGTGTGACACGGTTCCATATTAATCTTGTGCTGACATAGAGTGGGACTAACGCCCTTAAGATCATCCAGAGTATGTCCAATAGCAGTCGTGTGTTTCTTCGGAGTTTTGAGTATTCTCTTTTCTTCATGCTCTGAAAGGTCAGCACTGATAATAACAGGATATATCTCCTTTTCATCAATATACGCATATTTCAAAGTATCATGTAATTTCTTTAGCTCGGCCATGGGATCTCCCTTAGGCTGAGGAGGATCCCCTAAAATATCAACCGACACATTGTGTTTAATAATAGTTATTTTCTCTTGGTTCTATTTTGACACAAGTATTTGAGAGAAATCAAAATATCCATCAAGAAAACAAAAGCGTGTGTGCTTAGATAATCTTTCTAACATTTTATCAATGAAAGGCAAGAGGTAATGTTCTTTCGTAGTATCTTTATTCAATTTCCTGAAATGAATTACATTCCTATAACCAGTTACTATTCTTTGTGGAATAAGTTCATTTTTATCATTAGGAACAACAATTATACCCCCTTTCTTAGGAACACAATGCACATGACTTACCCATCTACAATCAACAATAGGATACAGTATACCTCCCCCCAGAAGCTTTAGTATTTCAGTTGTGACAAATTACTTCATCTTAGGATTTAAGCAACATTGATGATCAACAATAGGTTTAGCATCCGGTTCCATATTAATCTTGTGCTGACATAGAGTGGTACTTATGCCCTTAAGATCATCAAGAGTATATCCAATAGCATCCATGTGCTTCTTCAGAGTGTTAAGTAATCTCATTTCTTCATGCTCTAAAAGTTTAGCACTAGTAATAACATGATATATCTTCTTTTCATCAATATAGGTATATTTCAAAGTATCATGTAATTTCTTTATCTCAAACACGGGATCTCCCTTAGGATGAGGAGGATCCCCTAAAATTTTAACCGTAGGTTGTCTTTAATAATAGGCATTTGTCTAAGCAAAATATCATCTATCTCATTTCTCTCATTCATATGCATATCATTCTCATGGTCTAGCAAGTTGAAAGCACATATGCTCCCTTGGTGGTTTTGATAATTCATGATAACATACATTGTCTATTGGACTAACACTTTTAACTAGTATATTTCAGAGAATTGGCTAAGTATTCTGTCGAGAAGCCCCAAGGAAGGAAAGGAATAGGATTTGCCAAGCTTCAAGCTTCAAGACTCTACATTTTACTTTATGTGAGAAATCACAATTGAGCCCATAGGAAAGCCAATACTATTAAAAGGGGATGAGTTATCTATGATGATCTGGTTGCTGAAGTGCTTAGAGGTATCCACCAAAAATACTCTTCCAAATTCCCGTGAAATTCTCTGTCCTAAGCCTATACATCAAAATCGGTGCCACCAACTTTTCACACTCGACAATACCAATTTCCGTCACACACAAAACCTATGTCAAAACCCTAGTATCTCGGTGCCACCAACATTCCATTCGATGCAACCAAAATCAGTGACCAACTTTCTGGTTAGCAATTTTCAGGAATCGGAATTTATGAGTTTTGGAAATCGGTCTTACTCAGATTTGGAAACTGCCTAGGACACCCATATTTGTACCACTCATATTTATATATCGGTCTCACCGAAAAGAAAAATTTGCCACATTTTGCACTAGTCGGTTCCACCGAGTTGGGAAATAATGTTGTAACAGTTGGATTTTTGGAGATGCACATATATACCCCTCCACCACATCTCAGTCATAGAGGAAGCACCCAGAACACACATACACTTGCCATATCCATTTTCTGAGAGAGAACACCGACTCATGTGTTGAGATCAAGATATTCCAATACTACCACTTGAACGTTGATTTCTAGCCTCCCCAAACTTCTTTCCACCCAATCAATCTCTTCTACCCAAGCCAAATCTGTGAGAGAGTGATTGAGTGTTGAGGATACAATATTTTGAAGCACAGTAGCAAGGAATTCATCATACAACCACATCCATTACCTTTTGGAGAGTTGTGTATCCTAGATTGGTTAGGTCTCTCTTGGGATCCTCCTACTTCGTGTTGTGGAGTTGAACCAAGAAGTTTGTATAGGAAAGGAGATTGCCTACTTCGTGAAGATCTACGATGAGGCTAGTCCTTCATGGACGTAAGCCGTGATGGAATAGACAAGGTTGCTTCTCCATGGACCCTTCATGGGTTGGGCCCTCCATGGACTCTCGCGGCTGTTATTATCCATGGGTTGAAGCTGCCATCAACATGGACACACGATAGCACCACTTTACATGTGCATGTCCTTATTTTCCGCTGCTATACTCATAGAATTGCATGTGTAGGGTGTGATTGACTTGTTCTAAATGCTAAAATATGCCAACACAAACAGTGGGTGCGTCAAGTTAACGCCATGGAGCCAGCGACATGGTCTCAAAGGCCACTCGAGTAGTCCCGCACGCCTATCGTCTTTGACAGAGAGGATCACCCTGACCGTGTTAGCATGGTCGGGTGTATGCCGTTGTTGGTTTCCCCAACAGTCGGCAACCTCAAGGTTAGCAAGATGTTAGTTGACGGTAGGGCAGGGATGAATCTGATTTCTTCCGAGGTGGTCAAGAGACTGCAGATCCCCGGCAGCGAGCTCAAGCCAACAGGTTCATTCCAAGGGATCAACCCCGATAGAGGCCAACCGAAGGGAAATATAACTTGTCGGTTACGTTCGGTGGAGAGCTGAACTACCGGACCAAAAAGGTCGTATTTGAAGTGGTCGAGCTCTCCCTTCTATATAATGGAATCCTTGGGCGCCCGGCCTTGGCAAAATTCATGGTAGCATCCCACTATGCTTACACTATCCTGAAGATGCCAGGCCACATGGGAGTAATCTCCATCCCGTCCGACAAGAAGGACGCCGTCATTTGCGTAGATCAGATGTACGAAGACGCGGTGGCAGATGAAGTCACAGGAGAATCCACTCCTGCCAGAAGCCTGAAGAAGAAGAAGTCCAGCAGAAACACCGGCAAGAACTCTGAGAAGTGCCCCTCCGCGGAGTGTGTTGCACCCCTCAACGACGTTCTGAAGAGTTATGCTAACAGGGAGTCCAAGGTCTCCTACCCTACGACGAAGAATGTCCCGGCAAGTGGGGATGGCTCTGATGGTACATTCACCATCAGTGCCACCCTTAGTGACAAACAGGAAAGCATGCTCGTTGCCTTTCTACTTCGAATGTTGATGTGTTTGCCTCGCAACCTTCTGACATCCCCGTTGTTCCCAGAGAGCTAATTGAGCACTACCAAGCTGTCTGCCCTCACGCCAGACCCGTCAAATTGAAGGTTAGAAAGCAGGCCTTCGAAAGGCAATAGTTTATCACCGAGGAAATCAAGAAGCTGGAAGCAGCTAGTTTGGTCCGAGGAGTATTGCATCAAACGTGGTTAGCCAACCCAGTAGTGGTACACAAGGCAAATGGGAAATGGAGGCTTGGTATTGATTTCACAGACTTAAACAAAGCATGCCCAAAGGACCCATTTCCCTTGCCGCGCATCGATTATATAGTTGACGCCACTTCTGGGTGTGATCGGCTTTCCTTCCTGGACGCATATTCTAGATATCATCAGATTTTCATGGCCAAAGAGGATGAAGAAAAGACCTCATTCATAACTCCATGCGACATGTACTATTTCGTACGAATGCCCTTGGGGTTAAATAGCGCTGGTTCAACCTTTAACAACACCATGCAAATCAGATTTGGACCCCAGCTGCACAGGAACGTGGAAGCTTAGATGGATGACATAGTGGTCAAGACCAAGTACGAGGCTACCCTTGTGCAATACGTAGAAGAGACTTTTGCAAACCTGTGCAAGATCAACGTGAAGCTCAAACTTGAGAAGTGTGTGTTTGATGTCCCGTCCGGCAAGCTTCTTGGGTTCTTTGTGTCTCAGCGAGATATTGAAGCCAACCCCGACAAGATCAACGCTATCAAGTAGATACATGCCCCCAAGACAGTTAAGGACGTGAGATGCCTCACTGAATGCGTTGCCACGTTGAGCAGATTCTTCTCCAAATCCGCCGAATGAGCCTTGTCGTTCTTCAAATTCTTAAAGAAGGCCGGCTCGATGAAGTGGACCTCGGAAGCAGACGCGGCACTACAAGATCTGAAAACATACCTCTCTTCCCCTCCCACCTTGGTCGCTCCCAAGCCACAAGGGATGTTGCTCCTGTACCTAGCGGCAACGAATCAAGTGGTTAGTGCGGCCTTGGTGGCACAGTAGGACATAGATGAGGATGCAGCCACCGTGACAAATGCTACCGGGGAGGAAGCTAAAATGTGTGCGGCAGCGCCCAACACAGACTCGGAAGAAACCCCGCAGGCTAGCAATAACGACTCCAAGGAGTTGGCGAAGAAGAAGGTGGTGCAGCGGCCAGTGTACTTTGTCAGCTCTCTATTACAGGGGCTAGGTCAAGGTACTACGGAGTGCAAAAGCTTACCTTCGGCCTCATCATGGCCTCGAGGAAGCTGCGCCACTACTTCCAAGCCCATGAGATCACACTTGTCACCCTTTTCCCACTACAACGCATATTGAGGAACCCCAAAGCCACATGCAGGATAGTCGAGTGGGTGTTAGAGCTGTCATGTTTTGGGCTAAAGTACGAAAGCACTTCCCCCATCCAGAATAGAGCACTAGCGGAGTTCATTGCCTAATGGACGCCCACCCTAGACGAAGAAGTCCACGAAACCATTCTCCCCGACAGGAAAAACACCCAAGGAATGGGTCATATACTTTGATGGTGCCTTCTCACTCTAGGGTGCCGGAGCAGATGTGCTCCTCATCGCCCCCACCAGAGAGCACCTCAAGTACGTGGTCCGAATGTATTTTCCCCGGGAAGAAGCAACCAACAACACTGCTAAATATGAAGGACTCCTTGTGGGGCTCAAAATCGCAGTGGACTTGGGGATGAAGAAGCTGATCATCAGGGGGGACTCCCAGCTTGTGGTGAAGCAGATCAATAAGGATTATCAGAGCCCATTGATGGAGGCGTACGTAGAGGAAGTGAGGAAGTTGGAAGAACACTTTGACGGGCTGCATGCAAAATATGTACCACGTGTAGAAAACATCATTGTTGATCGCGTGTCAAAGTGCGCCGTGCAAAAGCTTCTTGTGGAACCAGGGGTTTTTGTCCTTCGCCTCACTCAACCCTCTGTGTCCCCCTTGAGAAAACTGAGCTCCTATAAATATTTCCCGGCAGAGCTTCCTGAAGCCCGTGGTAGAGAAGTTGCTGGAGGTGGTTCCGTTTTGCGTGGTGAGCTGCTCCTTCCCACGGAACCCCAGGTTCTCATGGTATAGGCAAGTGCTCTCACAAACGTGGAAATGCCTTTAGTCCTTGTCCTCGAGCCCCAGGCTCCGGCTTGGGCACAACACATCGTCCAATTCTTTCAAACAGGAGAACTCCCTGAAGAGCAAGAAAAGACAGAAAGAGTAGCCCGCCGGACTAGTATGTACTAGTTTGTCGACGACACTCTATACAGAAGGAGACCCAACGGTGTGAAATTCAGAAGCATCTGCTGGGAAGAGGGACTAAGGTTGTTGGTAGAGATTCATGGAGGCATGTGTGGATCGCAAATAGGATCAAGGGCCCTTGTCGGGAAAGCTTTCCGCCAGAGTTTCTATTGTCCCAGAGCCCTCCAAGATGTGGTTGAGCTGGTCACCAAGTGTGAAGCCTGTTAGTTCCATGCCAAGAACATCCATCAGCCAGCACAAGCCCTCTAGACAATCCCTCTATCTTGGCCATTCTTGGTCTGGGGGCTCAATAACCTGGGGCCCTTCCCGAGGGGGTTTTGAGTTCTTGTACGTAGCAATCGATAAGTTCACGAAATGGCCTAAGGTTGAGACAGTGAAGAAGGTGACCGCTCACTCGGCTATCAAGTTCATGAAGGGATTGGTGTGCCGCTTTGGAGTACCGAACAGAGTAATCACTGACAACGACACCCAATTCACGAGCCACGCATTCATGCAGCATGTCCAGAGCCTTGGAAGCAAGGTATCTTTCGCCTCTATTGCACACCCAAGGAGCAACCGCCAAGTCGAGAGGATGAATGCTCAAGTGCTGCGAGGGATCAAAATGAGAACTTTTGATAAACTGCAAAGATGCGGAAAGCGCTGGATTCATGAGCTACCGATGGTTCTTTGGTCCCCGAGAGCGACACCAAATCGAGCTACCGGTCAGACACCTTCTCCCTAGTATATGGGGCAGAAGCAGTTATCCCCACGAAACTCATACACGGGTCGCCTTGAGTGCTTGACTACGATGAAGTTAACAAACCACAGCTGCGGCATGACGATGCCACGCTCCTCGAGGAAGATCGTCTTCGGGCTGCTACGTGTGCTGCATGGTACCAGCAGGCCCTACACCGCTACCATAGCCGCAGGGTCCAATCCTGAAGCTTTGAGGAAAGCGACCTTTCCCTTAGGCACGCTCAGTCTGCCAACGGTTCCAACAAGTTGACGCCAAAGTGGGAAGGCTCTTACCGGGTAGTACGAGTCACCTGGCCTTGCGCAGTGTGTCTGGAGACCCAAGATCGCATCAAGGTGATCAACTCATGTAATATTGAGCATCTTCGTAAGTTCTACCCATAAGGCGCGGTTGTCGGGCCTAGTCCCCGGCAACCACCTTTTGTACAAGCCTTGCCAAAGTGCCATGTAACCCTTTGTACAAAGCCAGGCGCACACCCTGTGCATAAATAAAGCTAGGCATTGCATCATATTATCATTTGCATATGCATCATGCATTACACATTTACTAGTGTTATGATGTCACTAATGCCCTAGTTTACCAGTTATTAAGGGTGCTTGATGGGCTTATGGTCCTTGTTACCAGGCCCCCCTCTTTTCAAGAGGACGGGGCCTCTCCTTTGCTCTGTATGTTTTGCCTCTAGCTGAACGGAAGACAGCGCAAGGATGAGGACGAAGAATCGGCGCACCTTCAAGGGGGCTTCCCCCCAAGGAGATAAGTTTAGACTACCTTATCTCAAGTGTAGTTCCCTTCTTTCCTTTGAGGAAACCCTTGCCGCTCCCTTTTCTGTTGTGTGCGATGGAACTCTCTACATGATAGCGACCTTTGTCGAGATAAGCTGTATTTTAGCCTCTCGCCGCTCATAGGCCCCGGAAGAGGGGAAGGACCACGCCGACACAGACAAGGGGCCTTGCCGGGGACGATGATCATCTGTCGCCAGGGGGCTCGCTCCGCCTTCGACACTTGCGCCTTGCGCCGACCCGGCATGGAACCCCATGTAGTGCAAACATACAACACAATGCGTAAAGAAGGATGTAGGGATAGTACTCGGGGAAAGTGAACGGCGATAATTTGATTCAGTTTCTTCAGTATATAATGGATAAAATAGATTACAATTCCACTAGTAAAAAATTAGCAAAAGACTGCAACCTTTTTCTTTATAAAAAGATAAGTGCCCCATAATGCCTTTCTTGTCCCTCTCCCTTGAGGGATTGGATGGATGAGAAGAGGAAGGCATGGAGAGGCCCGAACAGTAGCCAGCGTGACCCCATCAGGACCAGATGGACGAGGCTCGGCGTACCCACCGGTGGTGAAGACGAAGCCGAAGTCCATGAGGCCTGATGAGGCCCAGTTTGAAGATGAGGAAGCCTCATGGCCATGGAGCCTCGGCAAGACCATCTTGTCGGGTGGGGGAGGGGCATGAGCTGATGGTGACGGTGCGACCGATGAGCACCGGTCAGATGGAGCCCGAACCATCATACTCCGAATTGACGGCCGGAGACTCACTGTGGCCATCCCCGTCGGCTCTGTCCTCCTCGCTACTATCGCTCGAGGAGGAGCTTTCGACGTCGCTCGAGCTTTCTTCACAGTAGCGAAGACGAGCTCCCGATTGCCCACAAATCTTGACGGAAAGCATGTCCGCCTCCACTAGCTTGAAGCGGAGAATATGCCCCGCCATGAAGTTATGGGCGCGCGCAAAGGTCTTCCACCCGCGCCTCAAGAGCATGACATGGAGCTGGAAATTCAGCATCGGCGTACAGGTCTCCGTTGTGGAAATCATCTACGCAGATCCACACTCCCTGTGGCTTGTCAACGTCCATCACCTTAGCAAAAGGGCGAGGGAGGCGCACATGGCCGTGAGGTGAACCACACAACCCGATGATAAAATCTAGCGCCATGCCTTCGGCGTGCCCCGACAGAGACAGTGCCGACGTCGCCGGGGGGAGATCAGGCATAACGCTCCTTCCTCGTCCGTCGCAAGCTCCTCGGCGGCTCCATGACCTTCCAACGCCCTCGGCTCGAGCGCTGGTGCTGACCCCCGGCACTACGATTGAAGCGGTTGCATGATCCGAACGGGATGCTCTTGCTGCCTTCACAGAAGATGGGGGATGCCCACGTTTCCCCACCATGTCCACAAGGTGAAGCCACTTCGAAGAACCAGAAGAGAAGATCAAACCAGGCAACCCTAGGTTGGAGAAGTGTAGAAGGATGGACGAGCATCGTCTGCCACACCCTCTCGCTTTTATAGGCAGGCCACGGGGGGCTGGTTCTCCCACACTCCAAGGGCGAGCTCCCATCTCCACCTATGTCATTACCCACCATCACGAGCGAACATGTAACCACCCCATCAATCCAATCCACGATGTTGCGGCTTCTGCCACGACCAGGACTTTAAGTCTCCGCGCACCCGCCGCCAGATTCGCGCAATGCATGTGACGTGCATGGCGGAAATGGTCTGAGGTGATGGGATGACGCGAAACAGTGGAACATCAGTTAACTCTTTGCGAAATACCATGCTCGTGCACAAAATTTTGGGCCTGACCGAACAACGCTAGGCGAGCGTGTATGGGCTAAGCCCAGGGGCTCCTATTAGTGCACTAATAATTGGGTATCTAGTGCCCCTGACTTGTGCACAAGCTTTGGGAGCATCACCTCTCAAGATCAACTCCAACATCCCAAGACGTGCCAAGAACCCTTGGCACCTACCGAGGCTGAAAACACAATCATCCTATCCAAGACCGAGCAAGACGCCTCCCCGGCAGGTGTGAGCAAGTGTGCCACAACTCCACCTCATCGCTACACAAGTCACTTGTTGATGAGGTGTCGAGCCCCAAGGCGGCTACGTGGCTCTCACTAGCTACGTGGTACCGTGCCGGAAGATAGCCCGCAACCTGTTGACACCCGTCCAGAGGTGTGTCAAGACCTCAAGCCGTGGACAGCTCATAGGTGGCACGGGCCTGCCGGGAATGCACCCCTCCTCGCCACGTGAGGTTGCATTTATGGCGCTCTGTCTTAAGTGCCAGAGTTAGGTACGATAGCATTGTTCGCTACCTGATCATGTCAGTTGCCACTGTGGATGCCCCTTGATGTATAAAAGGACGCCTGAGGCAACCTAACAAAGGATTCAGATCTTTGATGATTCGGATCTTTGGGTATTCAAGTACTTAGAGATTCGACAATTGGTAGATTAGGTCCCCGTGGGATTAGAGCAAGTTAAATGTACGCGCGTGCTATCTCTCCCAAGCAACCCTTTCCGGGGCATAGCTCCATGCAAACTTCTTCTTCCCCAATCAATCCACCAAAGAATGAGTAGGGTTTTACGCTTCACAGCGGCCCGAACCTGGGTAAAACCCCCGAGTCTCGCCATCGTGATGTTTCGTAGTCTCTGCTCTTTGTGCGATACGACTTCCGAGCCGAACCACAAGGGGACCGAAGGTCCCATAAGTGACCGTGTGCACACCTGCACCGACATAGAGAAATTAAATTCATGAGACACATCGCCAATATTAATTTAACCTTCTCAGTAATACAATTAATTTCAGCATTAACAATATTTAAGAAAGGCCTACCAAATATAATGGGAGAAAAACTATCTTCTTTGGAACCATGTACTAAGAAATTAGTATGGTACTTAAATTTTCACACAAGACTTCAACATATCTATAAATCCAAAGTGGTCAAATGGTGTATGTGTTTGCAAGTTCAATAGTGACATCAATATCTTCAATTTCAGCGGGTGTTATGTGATACGTCTCCGTCGTATCTACTTTTCCGAACTCTTTTGCCCTTGTTTTGGACTCTAATTTTCATGATTTGAATGGAACTAACCCAGACTAACGCTGTTTTCAGCAGAATTGCCATGGTGTTATTTTTGTGCAGAAATAAAAGTTCTCGGAATGACCTGAAAATTTACGTCAAATTTATATGGAATTAATGAAAAATACCTGCGCAAAGATCCACCGAAGGGGGTGAGCCAGCGGGCCACAAGCCCAGGGGGCGCAACCACCCCCTTGACCGCGCCGTGAGGGCTTGTGGGGCCCACGAGGCTCCACCTCCTCCAATCTCAGCTCTATATACTCCGTTTCGCCCGGAACAAAATCAGGGAGAAGGATTCATCACGTTTTACGATACGGAGCCGCCGCCACCTCCTGTTCTTCATCTCGAGGGCAGATCTGGAGTCCGTTCTGGGCTCCGGAGAGGGGAAATCGTCGCCATCGTCATCATCAACCTTCCTCCATCGCCAATTCCATGATGCTCTTCACCGTTCATGAGTAATCTCATCGTAGGCTTGCTGGACGGTGATGAGTTGGATGAGATCTATCATGTAATTGAGTTAGTTTTGATGGGGATTGATCCCTGGTATCCACTATGTTCTGAGATTGATGTTGCTACTACTTTGCCATGCTTAATGCTTGTCACTACGGCCCGAGTGCCATGATTTCAGATCTGAACCTATTATCTTTTTGCCAATATGTGTGTGTTTTAGGTCCTATCTTGCAAGTTGTAGTCACCTACTATGTGTTATGACCCGGCAACCCCGGAGTGACAATAGCCGGAACCACTCCCGGAGATGACCATACTATGAGGAGTTCATGTATTCACCACGTGTTAATGCGTTGGTCCGGTTCTTTATTAAAAGGAGAACCTTTATATCCCGTAGTTTCCATTAGGACCCCGCTGCCACGGGAGGGATGGACAATAGATGTCATGCAAGTTTTTTTCCCTAAGCACGTATGACTACATACGGAATACATGCCTACATTAGATTGAAGAACGGGAGCTAGTTACTTATCTCTTCGTGTTATAGTTGTTACATGATGAATCACATCCGGCATAATCATCCATCATCGATCCAATGCCTACGAGTCTTTCACTACTGGTCCTTGCTACGTTACTTTGCTGCTACTGCTGTCACTGCTATTGTTGTTTCTCTGTTGCTACTGTTGTTACCTTGCTGCTACTGGTTATTGTTGCTACTGCTGCTATCATACCACCTTGCTACTGATACTTTGCTGCAGACACTAAATCTTTCAGGTGTGGTTGAATTGACAACTCAACTGCTAATACTTGAGAATATTCTTTCGCTTCCCCTTGAGTCGAATCAATAAATTTGGGTTGAATACTCTACCCTCAAAAATTGTTGCGATCCCTTATACTTGAGGGTTATCTAGACAATTTTTCTGGCGCTGTTGCCGGGGAGGCATCAAGTCAAGAAAAGTTGTCCGTCAACAGGAATTTTCTGGCGCCGTTGCTGGGGAAGCACAAGAATATTCTCTGAGTCACTTGGGATTGACGTCTGCTAGTCACTATGAGGAATCCGAAAGATCCAAGAACTGAAATCTTGCCCTCAACTACGAGGACAGGTAAGGAACTGCCATCTAGCTCTGCACTTGATTCGCCTTCAGTTATGAGTAAGTTTGCGACATCACCTCCTGCTAGAAATCTTGATATGTCGCCTGTGCTTGATGATGCTACTTCTGCTGCCCATGATGCTTATGATGATGCTATGCTTGATACTGCTTTGCCTGATGATGCTATGCTTGATACTGCTTTGCCTGATGATGCTATGCTTGATACTGCTTTGCCACTAGGTGCATTCCTTGATGCACAAATTTCTAGAGTTGCTGCTAGATGTGATGATACTTCAGAAACTGCTGATACTATTGAAGTAGAACCTGCTACTATGCCTGAATTGCTTGTTATGCCTGAACGCTATGTTATGGAGGGAGAGATAGCCGAGGTTTTTCTTGCGTGTAAGGATAGCTATGATGTTGAGAGATTACTGCTCAAGTGGAAAGAAAAGTCTCTGAATGCTAGGATGAAATACGACTCGAAGTTTGCTACTTCGCCTATCTTTGTGACCGATAAGGATTATGAATTCTCTGTCGACACTGAGTTAATCACTCTAGTCGAATATGATCCTTTTCACGGCTATGAGTCTGAAACGGTCGTAGCCCATCTTACCAAACTGCATGATATAGCCACCCTATTCACTAGTGAGGAAAAGATCCGCCACTACTATATCCTCAAGTTGTTTCCTTTCTCGCTAAAGTATGATGCTAAGACTTGGTTCACTTATCTTGCTCCTGGTTGTGTGCGTAGCCCCCAGGATATGGTCTACTACTTCTCTGAAAAATATTTCCTGGCCCATAAGAACCAAGCTGCCTTGCAGGAAATATACAACTTTGCTCAAGCTGAAGAAGAGAGTCTCCCACAAGCTTGGGGGAGGCTTGTCCAGCTACTAAATGCTTTGCTTGATCACCCTCTTGAGAAGAATGAAATACTTGATATCTTCTATAATGGACTTACCGATGCTTCTAGAGACCACCTAGATAGTTGTGCTGGTTGTGTTTTTAGGGAACGAACTATAGAACAAGCTGAGATCCTACTGAATAACATCTTGTGCAATGAGAATGCTTGGATATTCCCGAACCACCTCCTAAGACAACTCCGAAGAAAAGAGGTATTCTATTCCTCAGTCCTGAAGATATGCAAGAAGCTAAGAAATCTATGCGAGAGAAAGGCAATAAATCTGAAGATGTCAAAAATCTACCACCTATCGAGGAGATCCATGGTCTTGATAACCCGATACAGGTAGTAGAAGTAAATTCTCTGTGTAGGTTTGATGAGAGTGATATTCCTTTTGATAAACCTGCTAGCCTATGCCTGGATGAATTTGATGACTTTGTTGCCAAACAACAAAGTTTCAATGATTATGTTAGCAGACAATTGGAACAGAATGCTTGTATGCTTAGTCATTTAAGTGCTTGTGTGGACAGAAATGTCAATGATCTTAAGCTCCAGAGTAAACATGCCTCTATGGTTACTACTGAAGTAGAACAAGTACTTCAAGCTCAGAATGACTTGCTCAACGAGTTGAATGACAATTCTGTTAGAGTAGTTACTAGAGGCGGTAGAATGACCCAGGAACCTTTGTATCCTAAGGGTCATCCGAAGAGAATTGAACAATATTCTCAAGGAGTTAGCACAGATGCACCTAGTCATCCTAGAAAGAAGAAGAAAGATGATAGGAACCTGCACGCTAGCAACCCTGTTCCTGCTACACCTGGGAGTCCAAACGATGCCTCTATTTCTGATGCTGAAACACAATCTGGTGATGAACATGAGCCTAATGATAATATCAATAGTGATGTTCATGTTGATGCTCAACCTAGCAATGCTAAGGATGTGGAGATTGAACATGTTGATCTTGATAACCCACAACCTAAGAATAGAAGATATGATAAGAAGGACTTCATTGCTAGGAAGCATGGTAAAGAAAGGGAACCATGGGTTCAGAAACCCATGCCCTTTCCTCCCAAACCATCCAAGAAAAAGGATGATGAGGATTTTGAGCGATTTGCTTAAATGATTAGACCTGTCTTTATGCAAATGCGTTTCACAGATATGCTCAAAATGTCTCCGTATGCTAAGTACATGAAGGATATTATGACAAATAAGAGGAGGATACGTGAGGTTGAGATTTCCACCATGCTTGCTAACTATACCTTCAAGGGTGGAACTCCTAAGAAAATTGGTGATCCCGGTGTGCCCACTATACCTTGCTCCATTAAAGGTAACTACGTTAGAACTCCTTTATGCGACCTTGGAGACGGTGTTAGTGTTATACCTCTCTCTCTTTATCGTAGACTTGAGCTGGATAAGTTGACACCCACTGAAATCTCTCTGCAAATGGCCGACAAATCAACTGCTTTCCCTATCGGCATTTCCGAGGATGTGCCTATTGTGGTTGCTAATGTCACTATTTTAACAGACTTTGTTATCTTGCATATTCCCAAGGATGATGCCATGGCGGTCATCCTCGGAAGACCCTTTTTAAACACCGCAGGGGATGTTATAGATTGCAACAAAGGCAATGTCACTTTCCATGTCAATGGTAATGAGCATACGGTGCACTTTCCGAAGAAACAATGTCGAGTACATTGCATCAATGCTATCGAAAAAACTTCATCGATTCTTATTGGGAGCTTTGAATGCCCTATTCCTCCTGTTAAGATGAAGTATGATTTTCTTGTTGGGGAGATACACATCCCCATTGAGGTGACCTAGTGACTATTCGAGAATTC
The DNA here is from genome assembly GCF_904849725.1 of Hordeum vulgare subsp. vulgare. Lineage (NCBI taxonomy): Eukaryota > Viridiplantae > Streptophyta > Magnoliopsida > Poales > Poaceae > Hordeum > Hordeum vulgare. The sequence continues at coordinate 443,968,046 of NC_058519.1, forward strand.
TCCATTCTCTTTTTGTGATTCAAAAAAGTTTGTCAAAGAGACTTGATCAACCTCACTGACGGATTTCTTTCGATGACCATGAGATGGATGAATCGAGGAGTCACAAACCTCTATTCCAAGCTTTCACCTTCGGTTGCTTAGTAGAAAAATGATAGGTTTAGTTTAGTTTTCCCTGTTTTCTGTTTTAGCGTCCGGTGGAAAAGTACCCCGAAAATAAAAGTTCTTTGAACATCCTGAAAATCAAGTATGATTTTTTCTGGAATTTTCGAAAAATTCTGAGAGAAAGAGCTTGTCTGGGGGCTGCACTAGTGGGCCACAAGCCCTTGGGGCGCGGGCACCCCCTGGTCGCGCCACCCAGGCTTGTGGGGCCCACAGGCACCCCCTCCACTCATTCTTGCTCTCATCTAGTTCTCTTACCACCAGAAAAAATCGTTTCACAGCTCAAACCCGTGTTCTTGCTCCTCTTGCTGGGATTTTCGATCTCTTTCCTCAAATCACCATTCTCCGAACTGTTTTGGGGAAATTACACCTTGGTAAGTGACTCCTCCATTGGTCCAATTAGTTTTTGCTCTAGTGCCTTATACTTCGCGTATTTTTGCTGCCTTGGTGACCATGTTCTTGAGCTTTGCATGCTGATTTTAGCTGGTCTGAAGTAGTTTTGATGCGTAATATGGCCTCTAGGCACTTGTGGGAGTAGTTGCTACGAGTTTCGTTGAGCCTTATTCACTTTTCCTTGGAATCATTAAAAATTTCAGAAATTTTCAGAGATAAAAAAAAGGAAAAGATGAGGACGTTCTTAAGAGGCTCTTCAAGCCGTGACCCCAAGGATGATGGGAGTGAGAAGAAGCCCAAGTATCTGGTCCCTTGAGTCATAGAAGTTCGAGCTTGCGAGTGGCCAAACGACGTGTTCTTACGCGTCGCTGGAATTTATGAGGACTTTTATTACTTGGTGGAGAACGCAGGCCTTACCGCCTTCGTTGAAGATAAGTGTCCGCAATACCTCCTCCTCACTAATCTCTTCGTACAAAGCTTTAACTTATATCCGAGGAAGAATCCTCCTATGGCTGATTCCAAACTTTATGATATCCCCCAGCGCATGTCACTCCAAGATTTTTGCAATGTTTGCAAATCACCTTACGTTCGGGATAATCATCGTCCACGGGACTTGGAACTTTCATCAATACAATTGATGTAGGAGAGGAGAGAGGAGTGTCTTGCGCTAGAGCTGCTAGCATTCATTTTCCCGTGCTTAGGTAGTTCTCACTTTTTGTGGGAAAATGTTTGATTGGCCGTGGGAAAGCTGGATCACTTAGTTCCCCAGATCTTGCGGTCTTGCGCGAAGCCCTTTATAATGATAAAACTTATAGCTTGGGCGCTATAGTAGCTCAACGGTTGAACACGAACCGTTCTAAGGGCATTGTCTATGGAGATATCTATGCTACTCATCTTGCTAGAAACTTTGAGATACCTATTAGACTCGAAGAGGAAGAAGAGATTCTTCTTCCCGAGAGATATCTAGATTACGATAGCGTGGTTCGCCATGACTTTCTTGATAGAGATATAAATAGAAGGATGATTTATAACCTGGTATTTAGTCAGGGTACTCGTGAGACTATTACTTTGCCTGCTCCTTCTTTGTTCAATCTTCATGCAGGCAGATACATTATTATGCCACTGTATCATCCATGCTATTTTATTTTCTTTTTCTCGTTTTCTTTTCGTGTGTCTGTCTAGTTTGAGAAAACCCAAAAAGTTTTTCTTGTTGGGAGCTTTCCTGTGTAAATAGTTTTGTTTTTCTTTGGGTCAAGGTAGAAGATATTGGTTACAATGTTTAGTGGCTCTCGCGTGCATACCTGTTTAGCTGTCAAAGAACCATAGTACTTTGTCTTCTCCTTTGTGTTTGCCTGCAGATTCCAGCTTTAGTCCAATGCACGAGCATGCTTATTATTGTTCACATCGTTCGGTCGTGCAAGTGAAAGGCAATAATGTAGATATATGATGAAGTGACTGAGCCTGGAAAAGCTGGTATGAACTCGATCTATTTTGTTTTTGTAAATATGACTAGCTCATCATGCTTGATTCAGCTTTGTCGTGAGAGAAACATGTTTGCAATGACAACTTAGAGATCATAGTTGCTGATGCCCTGCTTACTTAGCTAGGAGCTTATAATGGTTTGTCTTGGATGCCCCCCATGAATTTTGAGATGACTGTGTTGTAGTATGATAGGATGGTATCCTCCTTTGAATGATTCAAGTGGCTTGACTTGGCGCATGTTCACGCATGTAGTTGAAACAAAATCAACATAGCCTCTATGATATTCATGTCCATGGTGATTTATGTCCTACTCGTGCTTGCACTCAATGTTAGTTAATCTCAATGCATTTTGATGACTGTTGCCGCTCTCTAGTTGGTCACTTCCCAGTCTTTTGCTAGCCTTCAGTTGTACTAAGCGGGAATACTGTATGTGTTGTATCTACATGTCATTCCAAGTAAATTTGCATGTGACACTCTCTAAACCTTCAAGAAATAATCTGTTTTGCATTCCCGAACCGTTCATGTGGTGACAGGGGGCTATCAGTATCTTCCGTGCTAGGCGTGTTATCCTCGATATGTTTTTATTCACTATCATTCACGAGAAAGGGGCCGGTAATTCGAATTCCCAGTTCCATGCTCAAATCGAAAAGATAATTGCAAACAAAACTCCCCCAGGATTGATGTTGGTATGGACGGTACCCGAGGATTCGGCTAGCCGTGGAGTGTGATTGATTGGTGGTGGGGGAGTCAAAACTTTACTTTTCTGTTTGGGAACCGCCTATAGCATGTGTAGCGTGGAAGATGTTGAGAACTCTTAGTCATTGCGTTGACAGCAGAGCATGCCACCCAAAATTATTATCTCTGTTTTAAAAGCTTGAGCTCTGGCACCTCTGCAAATCAATGCTTCCCTCTGCGAAGGGCCTGTCTATTTATGTTCGTGTCGAGTCATCCTCCTCTTATAAAAGCACTAATTAGAGAGCACCTCTGTCGTTTTTATGCTTTGCTTTTAACTGTGTTGAGTATGATTGTGACTGGATCTTCTTTGCCATGAATTACAATGTTTAGTCAGCCCTTGGTCTTTGAAGGTGCTGTGCATTTATGTTTTGCGGTCTCAGAAAGAGCTAGCGAGATACTACCTGTTCGTCGTGCTTCATGTTTTTTTGATTGAAGTGTTGACATTGCAGGCTTATTATTATTTGCTCGCTAGCTGATTATGCCATTGATATAAGTTTACCTTGAGACCTTGATATCATTTGCTTATGTGGTTAGCTTGTGATCTTGCTGAAATTCTAGTTGTGAGTTAGACATAGTTGCAACAACAAGATCAAACAGATTTCCTCAAAGTTTTTCTTTTGTCTCTTTCAGTTTGTCAACTGAATTGCTTGAGGACAAGCAAGGCTTTAAGCTTGGGGGAGTTGATACGTCTCCGTCGTATCTACTTTTTCGAACTCTTTTGCTCTTGTTTTGGACCCTAATTTGCATGATTTGAATGGAACTAACCCGGACTAACGCTGTTTTCAGCAGAATTGCCATGGTGTTGTTTTTGTGTAAAAATAAAACTTCTCGGAATTACCTGAAAATTTGCGAAGAATTTTTCTGGGATTAATGTAAAATACCTGCGCAAAGATCCACCGGAGGGGGTGAGCGAGTGGGCCACAAGCCCAGGGGGCGCGGCCACCCCCCTGGCCGTGTCGTGAGGGCTTGTGGGGCCCACGAGGCTCCACCTCCTCCAATCTTAGCTCTATATATTCCGTTTCGCCCAGAAAAAAAAATCTGGGAGAAGCATTCATCGCATTTTACGATACGGAGGCGCCGCCACCTCCTGTTCTTCATCTAGAGGGCAGATCTGGAGTCTGTTCTGGGCTCCGGAGAGGGGAAATCGTCGCCAGCGTCATCATCAACCTTCCTCCATCGCCAATTCCATGATGCTCTTCACCGTTCGTGAGTAATCTCATCATAGGCTTGCTGGACGGTGATGAGTTGGAAGAGATCTATCATGTAATCGAGTTAGTTTTGACGGGGATTGATCCCTAGTATCCACTATGTTCTGAGATTGATGTTGCTACTACTTTGCCATGATTAATGCTTGTCACTAGGGCCCGAGTGCCATGATTTTAGATCTGAACCTATTATGTTGCCGCCAATATATGTGTGTTTTAGATCCTATCTTGCAAGTTGTAGTCACCTACTATGTGTTATGACCCGGCAACCCTAGAGTGACAATAGCCGGAACCACTCCCGGAGATGACCATAGTATGAGGAGTTCATGTATTCATCACGTGTTAATGTGTTGGTCTAGTTCTTTATTAAAAGGAGAACCTTAATATCCCGTAGTTTCCATTAGGACCCCGCTGCCACGGGAGGGATGGGCAATAGATGTCATGCAAGTTCTTTTCCCTAAGCACATATGAGTACATACAGAATACGTGCCGACATTAGATTGACGAACGGGAGCTAGTTACTTATCTCTCCGTGTTATAGCTATTACATGATGAATCACATCCGGCATAATCATCCATCACCGATCCAATGCCTACGAGTCTTTTACTACTAGTCCTTGCTACGTTATTTTGCTGCTACTGTTGTCACTTCTACTGCTGTTACTCTGTTGCTACTCCTGTTACTTTGCTGCTACTGGTTACTGTTGCTACTGCTGCTATCATACCACCTTGCTACTGATACTTTGCTGCAGACACTAAATCTTTCAGGTGTGGTTGAATTGACAACTCAACTGCTAATACTTGAGAATATTCTTTCGCTTCCCCTTGAGTCGAATCAATAAATTTGGGTTGAATACTCTAACCTCGAAAACTGTTGCGATCCCTTATACCTGAAGGTTATCAAGACAATTTTTCTGGCGCCGTTGCCGGGGAGGCATCAAGTCAGGAATAGTTGTCCGTCAACATTATGTGATTCATAATTTCTTGATACAATGTAAAAGGTATAATACTAAAAATAGCACGCATGTCACACTAGACATGCTAACAACGATCTGTAATTTTAACAGAAACAACAGGCATGCCAACAACTGGCTTACTTTTATCTATCTCATCGTGCTTGTTTCTAATAGGTTTTGCAATTGTAGCAGCTTCATCACAAAAGTAAATAACTTGTCCATCGACATTATCAACTAGGAGATCTTTAAATGTAGCAATATTACGATCACCATTTATTTGTTTAGAAGGCTTATGTGTCCTAATATAACTTTTATTGACCATACTTGCCGCTTTAGCATGTTCCTTAATCCTCACAGCAAAAGGTGCTTTCTCAATATAAGTAGTAGGCACAACTGGATCAACATGATAAAATGATTGTTTCCTATTTAATTTTAATAGGTTCTTATAATAATTTATCAATAGGTGGATGATATTTAAACCACTTCTCGGTAGGGAGATCAATATGAGTATCAAGTGATTCACGGAAAGTAGCTACTATCTCACACTAAAACCCATATTTATTGCTAAACTTATGAAAAGTATTAGTTTCCATAAAATATTTAACACAATCAAACTCAAGCTTTATACCTAACTGTTTTCCTTTGTTGAGTTCCCAATATTCAGAGTTGTCTTTAATTCTTTCCAAAATATCTCATTTAAATACAATAGTTCTCTTCATGTAGGAACTAGTAGAAGAAAAATCGATTATTACTTGATCATCATGAGAAAGCCGAGCAAACGTTTTTTCTATAATCATTTCTCTTGAGAGTTCATGGTTGGAGAAAGTGAGCATATATATTTAAGCCTCCCCAAGATTAAGCGATGATTTCTCCTTCACGAACCTAAAAATAATGTATATATTTCTGATCACGATGAACTAGAAGGTTAGGATAAAACGTTTGATAAAATTCTAGCTTCAAGCGATTCCAGTCCCATGATACAATATCATCCAATATCCTATACCAAATTATTGCCTTTCCCTCCAAAGGTAAAGGAAAAACCTCTTCTTGACTTTCTCCTTGGATAAACCAGCAAGCTTAAATAATCCACAAATCTTATCTACATATATCAAGTGATAATCATGATGAGTTGTACCATCTCCTGCATAAGTATTAGCTACCAGTTTCTCTAACATACCCGAAGAAATCTCATAATAAATATTTTGTTAAAGTTTAGTAGGTTCGGTAGAAACTTTTCCGACTTCCGTTCGAGGTGATGATACCCCAAACAAACCACTCCAAGGATGATTATCCATAGTAAAAAGCAACAGTAAATTTCAACACCTATCGGAAATGTTTCCTTAACAATTTCCACTTTCCAAAGGCGCTTCACTCCCTGGCAATGGTGCAGAAAATACTATTGATGATCCACAAGTATAGTGGATCAATCATAGTCCTTTCTATAAGTGGAGTGTCAAACCCAACGAGGATCACAAGGAAATGATAAGCAATTTTGAGAAATGTATTCTTTGCAAGTGTTCTGAGTAACAGTGATAGATAGCTTAGTAGCAAGATAATTCGTAACATGTGACAAGTAAAAATGGTAACAAGTGTGAATCAACATAGGCCAATCCTTTTTATAGCAAAGAACATGCCTGAAAGTACTCTTACGTACTCGACATTCACACGACACCAGTGGAGAACCCATTGATCTGGCCGAGGCCATGAGCCATCTCGGCATGTGAAACAACACTATCAAAGGCAAAGGGTCAGCCGGGAACAAAGATACCCCCAGTGCCGATGCACTTGCTAGAGATGAGGTGAGCCATCGATCCTTCTAGTGGTCCTTCAGTGGAAGTCTCAGTGAAAGCACCAATGTCGGTGTAAAAACTGACAGATCTCTAGTAGGGGGTCCGAAACTATGGATCTTGGATCGATGGGCAACATGAGACAAAGTGTAACACCCTCAAATTTTAATTTGGGATTTTCATATTTGATTTATTTCGAAGAGAATTATTGATTTTTTTATGAAAACGTCTTTTGGAATCTTCTTGAAAACCCTACCTTGACAAAACTCTTATGAGATTTCCTCGGCATCACTTCTCGTTTGGCAAACAGTTTTGCATAATTCTTACTTGACATAATTTTTATTTTTGAAAATTCATCCCTTATTTTATTTAAAGATTTATAAATAGGTTATGCTCAAATTTTGCTAACTAAGATTTTCACTAAAATTCTTCCCTCTCCCTATTTCAAAGATTTCCATCCTATGACCCTCGTCTGTCGTGAGGATACATTTTTAAATAGTTTCTCACAGTTTTGGGATTGTTTAATAATTTTATCTATTTTAAAATGATTCCACGAATTTTCTGTAATCATTTTTGGACCAAAAAAATTTGCAAAGGAACCTATAGATTATTTTGGCTTCTGACCCCATGTAGACTATCTATGGTAGCCCTAGGTACCCTCAACCTAGAACACCCAAAAACCTTGTGTTGTCCAGTTCAAAAATTCCAAAATTTGTTTGACTAAAGTTTGAACCAGATTTGATGTTTTTGCTAAAAACCTTAGCTATCTCCAAACATTCTGAGAAAATTCACCCCCGTGTACAGATTCAAAGAGAAATCCCTCCAAAAAATTTCAGCCCAAAACTCATTGCCCTCATGCGTGTAGAATTTCGTCGAACAGATGGCATGCACAAATCCTGTGGATATTGAGTTGCAGTGTCAATCTCGCGAGTGCTCGATTTTGCCGCTTGCGCACTTTGGCTCCAATTTATCCAGGGTGCCGCAAGGTCATTTGGCCGGTAGTGGTCGTCGGGGGTGAGCTGGCCTCACGATGTTGGCCACAGCAGCGGCGTCAGCGACACCCGTTTTGCCACCAGAGAGCCCCACTACAAAGCCGTGCCGTTTAGCACCGTCCAAACCACCAGGAGCACGCTCTCTGCAGTTGCCATGCCGTGTCCTGAGTGGCACAAAGCACGTTTTCTACAGCCGCCGCACTCGTGAAGTGATGTTCCTTCGATCGGTGACATCACCACGAAATAGAACGAGATCAGAGGAAAAACTGTACCCCCTGGAGCCGTTGTAGTTGTCCCAGTCGTCGTAAGCTTGTGCAAATCACTCTGGCTCGCCCTGATCGGCGACGGAGTTAAGCCTATTTCGGCACTCCCTCATTCGCCTATGAATAGAGGACCCCAAGCCCTCCTACAACCGTAGCACCACTCCACACCTAACTAGAGCGACGCCCAACACATCGAAGGACCTTGGGAGAGTCATCTTCCCCTCCTTCAACCGCCCCGATCAGCTTCAGGCTCCGACAAAATTCGCTCAGGTGAGCGTGCCCCTACAGCCATAGTTTGGCCAGTAGGCTCTTTGAGCATCCACACCTCTAAGCCCCGCATAAATTTCCCGTTTGCATAACCCTCCGACAAGATTCGACGTGGTGCTCGCCGACGAACTCCTCCACCTCCCTTAGTTGCGGAAGAATTCGGTGAGTGCGCCCGTTCCATCCTTTTCCCTGGTTCGCAGCAGCTCATCGCTGGCGATGCCGCAAGCCATGTGTCGTCAGCGTGGAAACCTGACAATGGTAGCCCACTGTCAGGATCCTTTCTTTTTTTGAAACGTTTTGGAGAAGCACATTTTCCAGAACACGATTTCCTTTCTGGCTTGTGTATTTTTATCAAAACGTTTTCTTCTTTTCTAGTCTGCCCATTGGGAAACTTTCTGATTATCACAGATTGGTCCCTAGTTTTCTTTCCATCATAACTTTTAAACTAAAAGGACTTTTGTGTTGATTCTTTTTCTAAAAAATTTATTCGGTTGTCTAGTTTTTCATGATATTTATTCCAAAATATTTTGAGACGACTTTATATTTCGCTCGGTATTTACGGTAGAACCGGTATTTGTGTGGCATAGATACCGAAGGGGGAGATGCTACCATCAACTTCGCCCAACTAGACTCCGACTTCGTTGACCCATGTAAGCATGTTTGCACGTGTTTGATGTGTTGTTTGCTGACATGTTTGTTTGAATAACTTTGATGCATAATAATTAATAGTATGTCATGTGGTATGATTTCATGCATGGTTATGTTAACGACTTGTGAAATGATGAGAGGCTTGTGGACATCCTAGTCACATGGGACGTGATAGTGTTGGAAATATGCCCTAGAGGCAATAATAAAGTTGATATTATTATATTTCCAGTTCATGATAATTGTCTATTATTCATGCTATAATTGTATTAACGGTAAACCGTAATACATATGTGAGTATATAGATCACAATATGTCCCTAGTGAGCCTCTAGTTGGCTAGCTCGTTGATCGATAGATGATCATGGTTTCCTGATCATGGACATTGGATGTCATTGATAATGGGATCACATCATTGGGGAATGATGTGATGGACAAGACCCAATCTTAAGCATAGCACTAAATCATGTTGTTTGTGTGCTAAACCTTTTCTAATGTCAAGTATCATTTCCTTAGACCATGAGATTGTGAACCTCCCAGATACCATAGGAGTGCTTTGGGTGTATGAAACATCACAACGTAACTGGGTGATTATAAAGGTGCACTACAGGTATCTCCATAAGTGTTTGTTGGGTTGTACGAATCGAAACTGGGATTTGTCACTCCATGTGACAGAGAGGTATCTCTGGGACCACTCGGTAATCCATCATCATATTGAGCTCAGTGTGACTAAGGAGCCACGGGATGATGTGTTATGGAACGAGTAAAGAGACTTGCCAACAACGAGATTGAACAAGGTATAGGGATACTGATGATCGAATCTCGGGCAAGTATCATACCGGTAGCCAAAGGGAATTTCATACGGGATTGATTGAAACCCCGACATCGCAGTTCATTCGATGGGATCATCGTGGAACATGTGGGAACCAACATGGATATCCATACCCTGAGGTTGGTTATTGACCGGAGAGGTGTCTCGGTCATGTCTTCATGCTTCCAGAACCCGTAGGGTCTACACACTTAAGGTTCGATGATGCTAGGTTTATAGGGAAATAGTGTACATGGTTACCGAAGGTTGTTTGGAGTCCCGAATGAGATCCCGGACATCATTTGGAGTTTCGGAATGGTCCGAAGGTAAATATTGATATATAGGAAGTGAGGATTTGGTCACCGGAAGTGTTTCGGGCGACCCCGGTAATGTATTCGGACCACCGGAAGGGTTCCGGGTGTCCACCGACAAGGGCCAGCAGCCTCAAGTTGCTACATGGGAAAAGAGTGGGTGGGAACCATCCCATATATGGCCTAGTGTGCCTCCACAACCAGCAAAAGGCACACAAGTGGTGGAGAGAGGGGAAAACCTAGGCGTGGGAGGCCACCTTGGTCTTCAAAGGCCCACCGTAGGGCCCTCCACCCTTGGCCGCCGCCCTCCTTGGCCTCTAAGGCTGTCGCACCCTTTAGGGTGGGAAACCCTAAAGGGTGGGCACCTCCTCCCTCTCCTTCTATATATATTGAGGGTTTTTGGTCATATTTGAGACAACAATTACCTCTCTCTCGGCGCAGCCCCACTCCTCCTCCTCCTCATCCTCTGTAGTGCTTAGCGAAGCTGTGCCGGATTACCACGTAGCTCCACCGTCACCCCGCCGCCGTGCTGCCGGAGCTCTCCCTCAACCTCTCCTCTCTCCTTGCAGGATCAAGGCGTTGGAGACGTCACCGGGCTGCACGTGTGTTGAACGCGGAGGCACCGTCGTTCGGTGCATAGATCGGAAATCATCGCGATCTAAATCGCTGCGAGTACGACTCCATCAACCGCGTTCTAGCAACGCTTCCGCTTAGCGATCTTCAAAGCTACGAAGATGCTCTACCCCTTTGCCCATTGCTGGTTTATCCATAGATAGATCCTTGCAGGACGTAGGAATTATTTTGAAATTACTAAGTTACCCAACAGTGGTATTAGAGCCAGGTTCTATGCGTAGATTCTATGCACGAGTAGAACACAAAAGTTGTGGGCGCTGATTTTGTCAATTGCTTGTTGTTACTAGTATTATCTTGATTCGACGGCATCGTGGGATGAAGCAGCCCGGACCAACTTTACACGTACTCTTACGTGAGACTGGTTCCACCGACCGACATGCACTAGTTGCATAAGGTGGCTAGCGGGTGTCTGTCTCTCCCACTTTAGTCGAATCGGATTCGATGAAGAGGATCCTTATGAAGGGAAAATAGCATTGGCATATCAACGTTGTGGCTATCATGTAGGTAAGAAGCATTCTTTCTAGAAACCATAAACATCCACGTAAAACTTCCAACAAAAATTAAAGGAGGTCTAACTTGTTTTTGTAGGGTATGCTATGTGATGTATTATGACCAAAAGGATGTGATGTTACATATGTGATGTATGAGATTGATCATGTTCTTGTAATAGGATTCATAACTTGCATGTCAATGAGTATGACAATCGGAAGGAGCCATAAGAGTTGCCTTAATTTATTGTATGAGATGCAACGCCATGTTGATTACTTTACTTTATCACTAACAGTTAGCTATAGTAGTAGAAATAATAGTTGGCATGACGACTTCACGGAGATACAATGAGGGAGATCATGGTGTCATGACAGTGACGATGAAGATCATGGTGCTTCGAAGATGGAGATCAAAGGAGCAAGATGATATTGGCCATATCATGTCTCTATATGATTGCATGTGATGTTTATCATGTTTTTAATCTTATTGCTTAGAACGATGGTAGCAAAGATAAGATGATCCCTCATTAAAATTTCGAGATACATATTCCCCTAAGTGTGCACTGTTGTGAAGGATAGTTGTCTCGAACCACCACGTGATGATCAGGTGTAATAGATTCTAGCATTCGCATACAACGCGTGTAAGCCAGTTTACACATGCAAAACACTTAGGTTGACTCGACGCGACTAGCATGTACAGACATGGCCTCGAATACGGGAGAACGAAAGGTCGAACAAGAGTCATATGGTTGATACGATCAGCATGGAGATGCTCACCATTGATGACTAGTCTGTCTCACGTGATAATCGGACACTGGCTAGTCGACGTGGATCATGTAACACTTGGATAACTAGAGGGATGTCGATCTGAGTGGGAGTTCATTAGTAATTTGATTAGATGAACTTAATTATCATGAACTTAGTCTAAAATTGTCTTTACAAATATTGTAGATCCAATGGCCAACGCAAATATCTCATTCAACTTCAACGCGTTCCTAGAGAAAACCAAGTTGAAAGATGATGGGAGCAACTATGCGGATTGGGCTCGTAACTTAAAGCAAATCCTCACTGCTTCCAAGAAGGCATACGTCCTTAATGCACCGCCAGGTGATCCTCCCATTCCCGCGGGAGACCATGACGCTAGGAACGCCTGGCAGTCGTAGACTGATGACTACTCTCTCGTTTAGTGCGGCATGCTTTACAGTTTAGAACCGGGGCTCCAAAGGCGTTTTGAGCAACACAGAGCATATGAGATGTTCGAGGAGATGAAACTTGTTTTTCAAGCACATGCCCGGGTCGAGAGATATGAAGTCTCCGACAAGTTCTTTAGCTGTAAGATGGAGGAGAATAGTTCTATCAGTTAGCACATACTCAGAATGTCTGGGTTGCACAACCTCTTCACTCAGCTGGGAGTTGAACTTCCGGATGATGCGGTCATTAAGAGAATCCTCCAATCACTTCCACCTAGCTATAAAGGCTTTGTGGTGAATTACAACATAAAAGGGATGGAAAAGACTATTCCACAGTTGTATTCAATGCTGAAATATGTGGAGGTAGAAATCAAGAAAGAGCATCAAGTGTTGATGGTCAATAAGACCACCAGTTTCAAGAAGGGAAAGGGTAAGAAAAGCTGCAAGAAAGACGGCAAAGCAGTGGTCGCGCCCGGTAAACCAGTTGTCAGGAAGAAGCCAAAGAAAGGACCCAAGCCCGAGACTGAGTGCTATTACTCCAAGGGAACCGGTCACTAGAAGCAGAATTGCCCGAAGTACTTAGCAGACAAGAAGGCTGGCAATGTCAAAGGTATATGTGATATACTTGTTATCGATGTGTACCTTACCAGCTCTCGTAGTAGCTCTTGGGTATTTGATACCGGTGTTGTTGCTCACATTTGCAACTCTAAGCAGGAACTGCGGAACAAGCGTAGGCTGGCTAAGGACAAGTTGACGATGCGGGTCAGGAATGGTTCCAAGGTGAATGTGATCGCCGTCGGCACGCTACCCCTACATCTACCTTCGGGATTAGTAATAAACCTTAATAATTTCTATTTAGTACTAGCTTTGAGCACGAACATTGTATCGGGATCTCGCTTGATGCAAGATGGCTACTCATTTAAATCTGAGAATAATGGTTGTTCTATTTATATGAGTGGTATGTTTTTTGGTCATGCCCCACTGGTAAATGGTTAATTCCTGATGAATCTCGATCGTGATGATGCACATATTCATAGTGTGAGTACCAAAAGATGTAAGGTTGATAATGATAGTCCCACATACTTGTGGCACTGCCGCCTTGGTCATATCGGTGTTAAGCGCATGAAGAAACTCCATACAGATGGACTTTTGGAGTCTCTTGAATTTGAATCATTTGACACATGCGAAACATGGTTCACGGGCAAGATGACCAAGATTCCGTTCTCCAGAACAATGGAGCGAGCAACCAACTTATTGGAAATAATACATACCGATGTATGCGGTCCAATGAGCGTTGAGGCTCGCGGAGGCTATCGTTATGTTCTCACCCTCACTGATGATTTCGGTAGATATGGGTATGTCTACTTAATGAAGCACAAGTCTGAAACCTTTGAAAAATTCAGGGAATTTCAGAGTGAGGTGGAGAATTAACGTGACAAGAAAATAAAGTTTCTATGATCTGATCATGGACAAGAATATTTGAGTCACGAGTTTGGATCACACCTAAGGAAATGTGGAATTGTTTCACAACTCACGCCGCCTGGCACACCGCAGCGTAACGGTGTGTCTCAACATTGTAATCGCACTTTATTGGATATGGTGTGATCTATGATGTATCTTACCGATTTACCACTATCATTTTGGGGATATGCATTGGAAATCGCCGCATTCACTTTAAATAGGGCACCGTCTAAATCCTTGAGACGACACCGTATGAAATATGGTTTGGCAAGAAACATAAGTTGTCGTTTCTAAAAGTTTGAGGTTGCGATGCTTATGTGAACAAACTTCAACCTGAGAAGCTCGAACCCAAAGCGGAAAAATGCGTCTTCATAGGATACCCTAAGGAAACTATTGGGTATACCTTCTATCTTAGGTCCGAAGGCAAAGTCATTGTTACCAAGAATGAATCCTTTCTAGAGAAAGAGTTTCTCTCAAAAGAAGTAAGTGGGAGGAAAAAAAGAATTTGATGACGTAATTGTACCTCCTCCTGAACCGGAGAATAGCACAACACAAGAAAATGTTTCTGAGGCGTCTGCACCAGCAAGAGAAGAAGTTAATCATGATGACCATGACACTTTGGATCAAGTTGCTATTGAACCTCGAAGGTCCACAAGGGTACGTTCCGCACCAGAGTGGTACGGCAACCCTGTCATGCAAATCATGTTGTTAGACAATATTGAACCTTCAAACTATGAAGACGCAATGGCGGGCCTGCATTCAAACAAATGGCTTGAGGCCATGAAATCCAAGATAGGATCCATGGATGAGAACAAAGTATGGACTTTGGTGGACTTGCCCGATGATCGGCAAGCCGTAGAGAACAAATGGATCTTTAAGAAGAAGACTGGCGCGGATGGTAATGTGACCATCTATAAGGCTCGACCTGTCGCTAAGGGTTATCGACAAGTTCAAGGGATTGACTACGATGATACCTTCTCACCCGTAGCGGTGCTAAAGTCGGTCCGAATCATGTTAGCAATTGCCGCATTTTATGATTATGAAATATGGCAAACGGACGTCAAAATGGTATTCCTGAACGACTTTCATAAGGAAGAATTGTATATGATACAGCCGGAAGGTTTTGTCGATCCTAGCAATGCTAACAAAGTATGCAAGCTCCAGTGCTCCATCTATGGGCTGGTGCAAGCATCTCGGAGTTGGAACATTCGCTTTGATGAGGTGATCAAAGCGTTTGGGTTTATACAGACTTATGGAGAAGCCTGTCGTTACAAGAAAGTGAGTGGGAGCTCTGTAACATTACTCATATTATATGTGGATGACATATTGTTGATGGGAAATGATATAGAACTATTGGAAAGCATCAAGGCCTATTTGAATAAGAGTATTTCAATGAAGGACGTTGGAGAAGCTACTTACATATTAGGCATCAAGATCTATAGAGATAGAACGAGACGCCTCATAGGTCTTTCACAAAGCACATACCTTGAGAAGATATTGAAGAAGTTCAATATGGATAAGGCTAAGAAGGGGTTCTTGCCTGTATTAGAAGGTGTGAGGTTGAGTGTGACTCGACGACCGACCACAGCGTAAGATAGAGAAAAGATGAGTACTGTCCCCTATGCTTCAGCCATAGGCTCTATCATGTATGACATGATGTGTACCAGACCTGATGTGAACCTTGCCATAAGTTTGGTAGGGAGATACCAAAGTGATCCACGAGTGGATCACTAGACAGCGGTCAAGAATATCCTAAAGTACCTGAAAAGGACTAAAGATATGTTTATCGTTTATGGAGGCGCCAAAGAGCTCGTCGTGAAGTGTTACGTCGATGCTAGTTTTGACACAGATCCGGATGACTCCAAGTCACAAACCAGATACGTGTATATTTTGAATAATGGGGCACTTATCTGGTGCAGTTGCAAGCAAAGTGTCGTGGCGGCATCTACATGTGAAGTGGAGTACATAGCTACTTCAGAAGCAGCATAGGAAGGAGTCTGGATGAAGGAGTTCATCACCGACCTAGGAGTGATTCCAAGTGCGTCGGGCCCGATGACTCTATTTTGTGACAACACTTGAGCTATTGTCATTGCAAAGGACCCCAGGTTTCACAAGAAGACCAAGCACATCAAGCGCCGCTTCAACTCCATTTGTGGATACATCCAGGATGGAGATATAGATATTTCTAAAGTACATACGGATCTGAATGTCGCACACCCGTTGACTAAACCTCTTCCACGGGCAAAGCATGGTCAGCATCAGAGCTCTATGTGTGTTTGATTTATCACAATATAACTAGATTATTGACTCTAGTGCAAGTGGGAGACTGTTGGAAATATGCCCTAGAGGCAATAATAAAGTTCTTATTAGTATATTTCCAGTTCATGATAATTGTATATTATTCATGCTATAATTGTATTAATCGGAAACCGTAATACATGTGTGAATATAAATATATCACAATATGTCCCCAGTGAGCCTCTAGTTGGATAGCTCGTTGATCGAAAGATGATCATGGTTTCCTGATCATGGATATTGGATGTGATTGATAACGGGATCACATCATTGGGGAATGATGTGATGGACAGGACCCAATCCTAAGCATAGCACTAGATCGGGTTGTTCGTCTGCTAAAGCTTTTCTGATGTCAAGTATCATTTCCTTAGACCATAAGATTGTGCAATTCCCGGATACCGTAGGAGTACTTTGGGTGTATCAAACGTCACAACATAACTGGGTGATTATAAAGGTGCACTACAGGTATCTACAGAAGTGTCTGTTGGGTTGTACTAATCGAGACTCGGATTTGTCACTCCGTGTGTTGGAGTCTGTGGGCCCACTCGGTAATCCATCATCATATTGAGCTTAGTGTAATTAAGTAGTTAGCCACGGGATGATGTGTTACGGAACGGGTAAAGAGACTTGCCTGCAACGAGATTGAACAACGATCGAATCTCGGGCAAGTATCATACCGGTAGACAAAGGGAATTGCATACGGGATTGATTGAATCGCCGACTTCGTGGTTCATCCGATGAGATCATCATGGAACATGTGGGAACCAACATGGATATCCAGACCCATTTGTTGGTTATTGACCGGAGAGGTGTATCGGTCATGTCTGCATGCTTCCCTAACATGTAGGGTCTACACACTTAAGGTTCGATTATGCTTGGGTTATAGGGAAATAGGGTACGTGGTTACCGAAGGTTGTTCGAAGTCCCGGATGAGATCCCGGACGTCACGAGGATTCCGTAATGGTCTGGAGGTAAAGATTGATATATAGGAAGTGAGTATTTGGTCACCGGAAGTGTTTCGAGCGACACCGATAATGTACCGGGACCACCGGAAGGGTTCCGGGGGTCCACCGCTATGGGCCACCGGCCCCAAGTTGCTACATGGGCTAGGAGTGGGTAGGAACCAGCCCATATATGGTCTTGTATGCCTCCACAACCAGCCCAAGACGCATAAGGGGTGGAGAGAGGGGAAACCCTAGGCGTGGGAGGCCACCTTGGGCCTCAAAGGCCCACCCAAGGGCCCTCCACCCTTGGTCGCCGCCCTCCTTGGCCTCTAGGGCTGCCGCACCCTTTAGGGTGGGCACCTCATCCCTCTCCTCCTATATATATTGAGGCTTTTTGGGCAGATTTGAGACAACAATTGCCTCTCTCTCGGCGCAGCCCTACTCATCCTCCTCTTCCTCCGTAGTGCTCAGCGAAGCTCTGCCAGAGTACCAAGTAGCTCCATCGTCACCATGTCGTCATGCTGCCAGAACTCTCCCTCAACCTCTCCTCCCTCCTTGCTAGATCAAGGAGTTGGAGACGTCACCGGTTGCACGTGTGTTGAACGCGAACGCACCGTCGTTCGGTGCATAGATCGGAATCCACCGATCTGAATCGCTTCGAGTACGACTCCATCAACCACGTTCTGGCAACGCTTTCGCTTAGCGATCTTCAAAGGTATAAAGATGCTCTACCCCTTTGCTCGCTGCTGGTTTCTCCATAGATAGATCCTTGCATGACGTAGGAATTTTTTTCAAAATTACTACGTTACCCAACAAATAGGTTGTGGCCTGGTCATGTCGAATGCATGACAACATGTGGATAAAATAAACACCTCCAGTATAGGCATAGATCAAGTGTTGTCAGTGTGTCACCTTACTTTTCATGCTGCCATAGTTCCTGTCGAAAGGGAATATGGTTGAGTGGGTCGTAAGCCTAATTCCATGCGCACACCAAGTAGAGGGGCAGATGAAGGTTCCATGGCCCTAGAATAATACCAGTCATCCGGTCAGGGGGCATGGGTGTTTTCGGTTTGGGACCGAGAGGGGGGCACCCCCTTGTAGCATGCGGTATAAATTTGATCCCATGCCATTCGAGGATGTTGGCCTTCCCGACTTATAATTTTTCCCTGGAAGCGTAGTCCGGGTGATTCCGCACCTTGCTAGGTAAAAATGGGTGTGTACTGGTTTTGTGCATTTACTTCTAAAATACTGTACACGGGGTTAGCCCTTGTGGCTACCAAAACCCGTTGGATGAGGGTACAGAGTACACCCTCTGCAGAGTCAAAACTTTTCGAGTATCCGCATCCATGGTGAAGGATGATTGATTGACACGTCTTCGTGTCGGTCTTCGGGTCGGTCTCTAGAGAACAAAATATTACTCGTAAAACTCTTACTTGGATTGTGTGTTTGTGACATTCGAAACTGACCGGATGAAACCTTGGTTTTGTTGAGTATCGTGAAGGTTGGTTGTATCACCCAGATATTCATTTATTTTATCATGCGCTTTCCATGGTGTCGCTGAGACGCCCGACTGCGGCCAGTTATTTATTTTATTATTCCCTTTCCGTAGTGCCACTGAGACGCCCGATTGTGGCCAGATATTTTTTTTATTATGCCCTTTCCGTGGTGTCGCTGAGACACCCGACTATGGTCCATTATTTATTTTATTATGCCCTTTATGTGGTGTCGCTGAAACGCTCGACTGTGGCTCATTATTTATTTTATTATGACCTTTTTGTTGTGTCACTGTGATGCACGATTGTGGCCTTTTATTTAATTAT
Source organism: Hordeum vulgare subsp. vulgare (assembly GCF_904849725.1). Taxonomy (NCBI): domain Eukaryota; kingdom Viridiplantae; phylum Streptophyta; class Magnoliopsida; order Poales; family Poaceae; genus Hordeum; species Hordeum vulgare. The sequence goes on from NC_058519.1 coordinate 443,986,879, forward strand.
TCTGCCCTTTCTATGGTGTCACATGGACGTCTGACAGTGGCTCGTTAAATTATTATAATGCCATGTACGCGGTGTCATGATGACACAAAAGTATAGGGGATCTATCATAGTCCTCTTGATAAGTAAGAGTGTCGAACCCAACGAGGAGCGGAAGAAATGACAAGCGGTGTTTTATAAGGTATTCTCTGCAAGCACTGGAATTATCGGTAACAGATAGTTTTGTGATAAGGTAATTCGTAACGGGTAGAAAGTAACAAATTTAACAAAGGTGCAGGGTGGCCTAATCCTTTTTGTAGCAAAGGACAAGCCTGGACAAACTTTTATATAAAGCAAAGCGCTCCCGAGGACACATGGGAATTTGTGTCAAGCTAGTTTTCATCCCATTATGATTTGCGTTCGTTACTTTGATAATTGGAAATGTGAGTGGACCAGTGCTTGGGTGCTGCACTTACTTGGACAAACCTCCCACTTATGATTAACCTCTCTCACGAGCATCCGCAACTATGAAATAATAATTAAGATAAATCTAACCATAGCAAGAAACATATGGATCGAAATCAACCCATTACGAAGCAACGCCTAAACTAGGGTTTAAGCTTCTATCACTCTAGCAACCCATCATGTACTTATTACTTCCCAATGCCTTCCCCTTGGCCCAAATAATGGTGAAGTGTCATGTAGGCGATGTTCACATAATACCACTAGGGGAAAGACAACATACATCTCATCAAAATATCGAACGAATACCAAATTCTCATGATTACATATAACAAGACTTATCCAATGTCCTCAGGAACAAACGCAATTACTCACAAAGCATATTCATTTTCATAGTCCGAGGAGTATTAATGATCATTACGGATCTGAACATATAATCATCCACCAAGTAAACCAACTAGCATCAACTACAAGGAGTAATCAACACTACTAGGAACCCACAGGTACCAATCTAAGGTTTTGAGACAAAGATCGGATGCAAGAGATGAACTAGGGTTTGGAGAGGAGATGGTGTAGATGAAGATGTTGATGGAGATTTACCCCCTCTCAATGAGAGGATCGTTGGTGCTGACGGTGGCTTCGATTTCCCCCTCCGGAGGGGAAGTTTCCCCGGCAGAACAACTCAGCCGGAGCCCTAGATTGGTTCTGCCCATGTTCCGCCTCCAGACGGCGGCGCTTCGCCCCGAAAGTTCTGATATGATTTTTTCCACGTCAAAACCCTCCATATAGCATAAGATGGACACCGTAGGCTTGCCAGGGGCCCACAAGCCTGTAGGGCATGCCTAGGGGGGTAGGGCGCGCCCTCTAGCTTGTGGCCACCTAGTGGATCCCTAATGTATTTATTTCGCCCAATACTTTTTATATATTCAATAATAATTGTCCGTAGGTTTTCAGGACTTTTGGAGTGTTGCCGTATAGTTCTCTCAGATTTGCTCCTTTTCCTGTCCAGAATTCCACCTGCCGGCATTCTCCCTCTTCATGTAAACCTTGTAAAATAAGAGAGAAAAGGCATAAGTATTGTACCATAATGTGTATTAACACCCCATAATGCAATAAATATTGATATAAAAGCATGATGCAAAATGGACGTATCAACTCCCCCAAGCTTAGACCTCGCTTGTCCTCAAGTGAAAGCCGAAATCGATAAATATGGCCTCATGTTTAGAGATAGAGGTGTCGATAAAATAAAATACACACATGAAGGCATCATGGTTATCTTCAGAATAGCAACACATATTGATATATAATTTGTTATGCTAGAGCAATAATTCATTCACAAGGTAAAATATGAATCAAGAACTCTACTGAGAACTAACAAACTATGATCTCAGTCCTTGAAGCAATTCCAATTTTTCATAAGGTAGGAAAGAGTCAATATAAGAGCTTGTAAATCAAATCGACATACTCAATCATCTTATAGTGTTTCATAATTGCTAACACTCACGCGGTACCTATGAGGTCAAAGCTTCAATTGGACACAGAGAAAGATAGGGGCTTATAGTTTTGTCTCCCAACTATTTACCTCAAGGGTAATGTCAACAATAATAACTCATGTTCACCCACATCCGAGTGGATATATATATCTAGATAATTCCCAACACATGACGCTTGCCAAAAGATAAAGGCGAAATAAAGGAAATGGTGAAGATCACCACGACTCTTGCATAAAGGTAAGTACTAGAGAGTAAAGGTAACAGATAGGCCCTTCGCAGTGGGAAGCAGAGGTTGTCATGCGCTTTTATAGTTGGATGCGCAATCCCTTAATGCAAAAGAACGTCACTTTATATTGTCCCTTGTGATAAAGAACTTTATTATGCAGTCTGTCGCTTTTATTTCTTCCATATCACATGTTCGTATAAAGTTTATTTTCCTCACACTAATAGATCACACATATTTAGAGAGCAATTTTTATTGCTTGCACCAGTGACAACTTACTTGAAGGATCTTACTCAATCCATATGTAGGTATGGTGGACTCTCATGGAAAACCTGGGTTAAATGTGTTTGGATGTACAAGTAGTATCTCTACTTGGTGCGGAAGTTTTTGGCTGGTATGGGGTGGAAGCAAGCGACACATGTTGAAGGATCTATAACCATATAACTTCTATTCGGAAATAAGCAAACATAACTCATTATGTTGTCTTCCTTGTCCACCATCAACTTCTTAACGTACAATATTTTAATGAGTGCTCACAATCATAAAAGATGTCCGAGATAAAATATTCATACATGAACCTCTCTTTCTATATTACTTCCTTTTAATTGCAACAATGACCAATAGCTTTGTTTGTCAACTCACAACAAACTTCAACGGACATACCTTTTTAGATGTGAAGTCATCACTCCCCATAAGATCATTATATATACTCTTTGCTTTTATTCTATACTTCTTTCTATTTCTTTTCCTCAAGATCATAGCAAGCAAGCAAAGCCCTCAACTCAAAACTACTCTTTATTATATAACTCTCGGACTTGCTTACATAGGGGAAACATAAAGCAAAACTGAAAACTAGATCACACTATAACTTCATTCTACTAGATCAAGATATAACCAAAAGGATCGAACAAAGAAAAACAAAGAAAGTAAAAGGTGTGACGGCGATACGATACCGGGGCACCTCCCTCAAGTTTGGCACAAGCCAAGGGGAGTGCACATACACATGTGTTTAGTTGTCTTTCTTTGGAGGTGGTGATGTTATATTCTTGGAGATGATGCCCCTCAGAATGTGATTCTCCTCCTCAAGGTTATTATTTTGCTGTCTAAGATCCATTATTTCCTTGCAAAGTTTTCAAGTGACGGTTAGAGCTCCCATAACCCATGGATGTTTCATTACTGCCGGGGAAGTAGCAACACTTTTTTCAAATTTTCATAAGTAAGAAATTTAGCATTGGGAGGGATAACCTATTGGGGAACGTAGTAATTACAAAATTTTCCAACGTCATGCAATGATCTATCTATGGAGAAACCAGCAACGAGAGAAGGAGTAGAGCATCTTCATACCTTTGAAGATCGCTAATGGGAAGCGTTGGTAGAACGTGGTTGGTGGAGTCGTACTCGCGGCGATTCAGATCGCGGTGGATTCCGATCTATGCACCGAACGTTGGTGCGTGCGCGGTTAACACACGTGCATCCCGGTGACGTCTCCAATGCCTAGATCCAGCAAGGAGGGAGGAGATGTTGAGGGAGAGAGCCGGCAGCACGCCCTCGTGGTGACGGTGGAGATGTGTGGTAACTCCCATAGGGCTTCGCGAAACACTACGGAGGACGAGGAAGAGGAGATGTAGGGCTGCACTGAGAGAGAGAGAGATAACATTTGTCTCAAATCAGCCCCAAAACCCTCACTATATATAGGAGGATAGGGAGGAGGGTGCCCGCCCTTAGGGTTTCCCACCCTAAGGGTGCTGCAGCCCTAGATGGCGTTGGGGTGGCGGCCAAGGTGGTGGAGGCGCCCTAGGGTTGGGCCTTGAGGCCCAAGGTGGCTTCCCACGCCTAGGGTTTGCCCCCTCCACCTCTTCTTGTGCCTTGGCTGTTGGTGGTGGCCCACCGGCCCACTTATGGGCTGGTTCCCACCCACTCTTAGCCCATGTAGCAACTTGGGGCTGGTGTCCCTTGCCGGTGGACCCCCGAAACCCTTCTGGTGGTCCCGGTACATTACCGGTGTCGCCTGAAACACTTCCATTGACCAAATCCTCACTTCCTATATATGAATCTTTACATCCGGACCATTCTGGAACTCCTCGTGACTTCCGGGATCTCATCCGGGACTCCGAACAACCTTTGGTAACCATGTACACTATTCCCCTATAATCCTAGCATCATCGAACCTTACATGTGTAGACCCTACGGGTTCGGGAACCATGCAGACGTGATCGACACACCTCTCCAGTCAATAACCAATAGCGGGGTCTGGATATCCATGTTGGTTCCCACATGTTCCACGATGATCTCATCACATGTACCACGATGTCGGGGATTCAATCAATCTCGTGTGCAATTCCCTTTGTCTATCGGTATGATATTTGCCCGAGATTCGATCGTCGATATCCTTATACCTTGTTCAATCTCGTTACCGGCAAGTCTCTTTACTCGTTCTATAACACATCATCCCATGGATAACTCCTTAGTCAGATTGAGCTCATTATAATGATGGATTACCGACTGGGCCCAGAGAAACCTCTCCGTCACATGGAGTGACAAATCCCAGTCTCGATTCATACAACCCAATAGGTACTTTTGGAGATACTGTAGTGCACCTTTATAATCACCCAGTTACGTTGTGATGTTTGATACACCCAAAGCACTCCTACGGTATCCGGGAGTTGCACAATATCATGGTATAAGGAAATGATACTTGACATTAGAAAAGCTTTAGCAGATGAACCACACGATCTAGTGCTATGCTTAGGATTGCATCTTGTCCAACACATCATTCCCCAATGATGTGATCCCATTATCAATGACATCCAATGTCCACGATCACGTAACCATGATAATCTATTGATCAACGAGCAAGCCAACTAGAGGCTCACTAGGGACACATTGTGATCTATATATTCACACATGTATTACGATTTCCGGTTAATAGAATTATAGCATGATAATAGACAATTATCATGAACTGGAAATATAATAATAACCACTTTATTATTGCCTCTAGGGCATATTTCCAACATAATCGAATTCGGAATTGCTGAGCTCAGAAGTTCTTCCAACATGGCTCCGGGTTGTAGACGAGAGGTAACTTCTTGGTCTTCCTCCATGGCATCTATCCTTTTCAAGTCGGCATGTATCTCTTCATCTGTGGCCTGCCCGATGTGGTTGGCTTTGATGAAGGCTCCGGACCCTGGTGTCAGGTGGGAGGCATGACTCTCCCCGGCCAACTCTTGCAAAGACATCTTGCTCTAAATCTGTTGTAGAAATAGCTCAAAACAAAAATAGAAGATATTGTCATGATATGAAGTTCAAAACCTTTGGGACATTATATAATGAAATTTTACCGACCGGAAAGAGTATACCACAAGAAAACAGTATCCGGAGGATACACGGGGTGGGCACAAGCCACAGGGGCGCGCCTAGGGGGGTAGGGCGCGCCCCCTGGATTGTTGCCTCCTCGTGCACTTTTCGGACTGCTTTAAATTTTCCTATTTTTTGGAAATATTCCAAAACTCATAAAAATTGCCATTGGAAAAAATTTGGAGTCAGTTTCCTTATATCTATTCCTTTTCGGAGTCTGAAACGTTTTGATAGGTCTCCCTAATGTACTCCTCCGGAGTTATGGTATTGATAATATTGGTTTCAATATTTATGGGAGTACTTGAGATATAATGTTTGATTCTTTGCACATTTACCACCTTCGAATTTGTGCCTTCGACGTTTTTGATCATGATTGCACAAGAAGGATATACTTCCTCATTAATGTAAGGCCCTTCCCATTTAGAGAGAAGTTTTCCTGCAAAAAATATTGAGCGAGAGTTGTATAGCAAGACGTGATCACCTACATTGAGTTCACGCTTTTGTACCCTTTTATCATGCCATCTCTTAACCTTTTATTTAAACAACTTGGCATTCTCATAGGCTTGGGCTCTCCATTCATCACGTGAGCTAATGTCCAATAACCCCAGCAGGTTTGAAATCATAGTTAAGCGCTTTAATTTCCCAATAAGCTTTATGTTCTAGCTCTAGAGGTAAGTGACATCCTTTACCATAAACCATTTTATACGGAGGCATACCCATAGGGTTTTTTGTAAGCGGTTCTATAATCCCATAATGCATCATCAAGTTTCTTAGACCAATTCTTTCTAGATCTATTAAGGGTCTTTTGCAAGATCAATTTAATTTCTCTATTGCTCAATTCTACTTGACCACTAGACTGAGGATGATAAGGAGATGCAATTCTATTATTAACATCATACTTAGCAAGAAATTTCCGAAAAGCACCATGAATAAAGTGTGAACCACCATTAGTCATTAAATATCTAGGGACTCCAAATCTAGGGGAAATAACTTCCTTCGGTATTTTAATAGAAGTATTATGATCAACACTACTAGTTGGAATAACTTCTACCCACTTAGTAACATAATCAACAACAACTAGAATATGAGTATACCCGTTGGACTTTGGAAAAGGTCCCATATAATCAAAACCCCAAACATCAAATGGTTCAATAACAAGAGAGTAATTCATAGGCATTTCCAGACGTCTACTAATATTACCAATTCTTTGACATTCATCACAAGACAAGACAAACTTACGAGCATCCTTGAAGAGAGTAGGCCAATAAAAACTAGATTGTAATAGCTGTGCAGTTCTATCTCCAGTGTGGTGTCCTCCGTAGGCCTCGGAGTGACACTAGTGTAGGATATGTTCCTATTCATGCTCACGTACGCAACGTCTAATAATACCATCTACTCCTTCCTTATAAAGGTGTCGATCATCCCAAAAGTAATGTCTTAAATCATAGAAGAACTTTTTTGTTTTGTTGGTATGTGAAACTAGGCGGTATAAATTTAGCAACAATGTAGTTAGCATAATCAGCATACCAAGGAGCACTGCACGAAACATTTATCACATCTAATTGTTCAATAAGAAAGCTATCATCAATAGGTAGTGGGTCATCAAGGACATTCTCTAATCTAGACAAGTTATCCGCAACAGGGTTATCAGCACCCTTTCTATCAATAATATACAAATCAAATTCTTGTAGCATAAGAACCCATCTAATACGTCTAGGTGTAGCATCTTTCTTTTCCATAAGGTATTTAATAGCAGCGTGATCAGTGTGAACAGTTACTTTGGAATCAACAGTATAAGGTTTGAACTTATCACAAGCAAACACAACTGCTAAAAATTCCTTTTCAGTGGTAGCATAGTTTCTTTGACCACTGTCTAGAGTTTTACTAGCATAATGGATAATGTTTAATTTCTTATCAACTCTTTGTCCTTGAACAACACCAACAGCACAATCACACATCACACATAAGTTCAAAGGGTAGGTTCCAATCAGGTGGTTCAACAACAGGTGCTGTGATCAAGGATCTCTTTAGAATTTCAAATGCTTCTACACAATCATCAGCAAAAACGAATGGAACATATTTGTGCAAAAGATTAATGAGAGGCCTAGAAATATTAGAAAAGTCTTTAGTAAACCTCCTATAGAAACCAGCATGACCAAGGAAACTTCTTATACCTTACATATCTGTAGGACACGACATTTTTTCAATAGCATCAACTTTAGCTTTATCAACTTCAATACCTCTTTCGAAGATTTTGTGTCCCAAGAAAATGCCTTCATTAACCAAAATAAGTTCTGTAAACGGAAAAATCATCCATGAAAACCTCAACAATCTTTTCACAAAAGTGAGAGAATATAGCAATCATACATCTTTCAAAGGTAGCATCTGCATTGCATAAACCAAAGGGCATACATCTATAAGCAAAGGTACCTAAAGGGAAAGTAAAATTGGTCTTCTCCTGATCCTCTTTTGACACGGGTATTTGAGAGAAACCAGAATAACCGTATAGAAAGCAAAAAAAAGTGTATGTTTGGATAGTCTTTCTAGCATTTGATCAATAAAAGGTACAGGGTAATGATCTTTCTTGGTAGCTTTATTTAATTTCCTAAAATCAATTACCATTCTATATCCTGTAACAATTCTTTGCAGGATCAATTCATTTTTACCATTAGGAACTATGGTAATACCTCCCGTTTTAGCAACACAATGAACGGGACTAACCCATCTACTATTAGCAATAGGATAAATTATACCTGCCTCCAGAATCTTTAGTATTTCATTTCTTACCACTTCCTTCATTTTAGGATTTAACTGTCATTGGTGATCAACAAATGGTTTAGCATCAGGCTCCATATTAATTTTGTGCTGACATAGAGTGGGACTAATGCCCTTAAGATCATCAAGAGTATATCCAATAGCAACATGGTGCTTCCTCAAAGTTTTCAATAATCTCTTTTCTTCATGCTCTGAAAGGTTAGCACTAATAATAACAGGATATATCTCCTTTTCATCAAGATAAGCATACTTCAGAGTATTAGGTAATTTTTTAAGCTCAAACACGGGATCACCCTTGGGTAGAGGAGGATCCCCAAGTCTTTCAACAGGCAGGTTTTGTTTCAAAATAGGCTGCTGATCAAACAAAATCTTGTCTCTTTCATTCTTTTCATTCATATGCATATCATTTTCATGGTCTAGCAAATATTGTTCTAAGGGATGAGTAGGAGGCACAGCGATAGAAGAGAGACCAATAATTTCATCTTTAATAGGCAATTCTTTGTCATGGGGTTGTCTAAGAAATTTAGAGAAGTTGAACTCATGAGACACATCCCCAAAACTTACACTAACAATTTCTTTCTCACAATCAATCTTAGCATTAACAATATTTAAGAAGGGTGTACAAAATATAATGGGACATAAAACATCTTGTGCGTAACCAAGAACAAGAAAATCAGTAGGATACTTTGTTTTCCCACACAAGACTTCAACATCTCTAAAAATCCCAATTGGTGCAATAGTATCTCTATTGGCAAGCTTAATGGTAACATCAATTTCTTCTAATTCAGCTCATGCAATATCATTCATAATTTCTTGGTATAAGGTAAAGTGAATTGCACTCATACTAGCACCCACATCACATAAGCCATGATAACAATGATCTCCTATTTTAAGGGAAACAACAGGCATGCCAACAATAGGTCTATGTTTACCTTTAATATCACGTCTAGCAATTCTAGCACCTTCATCACACAAATGAATAACATGCCCATCAATATTATCAACCAAGAGATCTTTAACCATAGAAATACTAGGTTCAACTTTAATTTGTTAAGGAGGCATAGGTGTTCTAGCACAACTCTTACGAACCATAGTTGAAGCCTTAGGATGTTCCTTTATTCTAACAGGAAAGGGTGGTTTCTCAATATAAGCAGTAGGAATAACAGGATTAGTATTATAAGTAATAGTTTCTTCTTCAACTTTAATAGGTTCAACTACTTTAACTTCAATGCGAGGATGATATTTAAACTGCTTATCCTTGGGGAGATCAACATGAGCAGCAAAATATTCACAGAAAGAAGCTACTATCTGACAGTCAAGTCCATATTTAGTGCTAAAATCACGAAAAGCATCGAAGTCTATAAAGGATTTAACACAATCAAACTTAAGGCTTATACCTGACTCATTACCTTCGCCGAGTGCCCAATCTTCAGAGTTGCGTTTAATTCTTTCCAGTAAGTCCCATTTGTATTCAATATCTTTATTCATAAAGGAACCACCACAAGTAGTATCGAGCATGGATTGATCATTACGAGAGAGTCGAGCATAAAAATTCTGAATAATAATTTCTCTCGGGAACTCATGAATGGGGCATGAATATAACATTGACTTAAGCCTCCCCCAATCTTGAGCGATTATTTCTCCTTCACGAGGCCAAAAATTATAAATATAATTCCGATCACGATGAACCAGATGCATAGGATAAAACTTGTGATGAAATTCCAATTTCAATCGGTTGTAGTTCCATGATCCAATATCATCACATAGCCTATACCACGTCAATGCCTTCGCCTTCAAAGATAAAGGAAAGAACTTATTCTTGACACCATCCTCGGGCACACCTGCAAGCTTAAATAATCCACAAACTTCATCCACATAGATTAGATGCAAATCAGGATGTTGTAACATCCCAAATTTCCAATTTGGGATGTTATTGCATTAGAGCATCTTGCATATCATATTTTATTTGCATAATTGCTGATCCTAAAAATTCTAAGCAACTCAAGGACCCTTGGAGAGAGTTGGGAATTTTGAAAAATGTCCACGTTGTAGAGCTCATTTTTGGGAGTCCGGCAAAATTTGTTTCATCGAAATCGGAGTTCGTATGGACTTCCTTTTAATTTTCTATCTCGTCCGATTTAAAAAAAAACGAACCGACCCCGGAGGCCTTTATCAACCGCCCCCCCTGCGCACAAACCCTAGCCCCCGCCCGCCGCTCGCCGCCACTCGTCGGAGCACGCCGCCCGAGGTAGAATATATATATATATATATATATATATATATATATATATATATATATATATATATATATATATATATATTTCAGTTTTTTGTTGGTTTATTTAATTAACGGACGTTCGTCCGTACGTTCATTTTAACGAACACTGTTCTTAATTAATTTTAGACGACGATCGTTCGTTCGTCTGCCTGTTCGTCAGATTTATTTTCGGAGATTTTTCCGCGATTAATTTCGATCGCGATTACTGATCCGAATTTCGTTTTAGTATAACTTTTTGCTCGTTTATCGGAATGAGGTGATTCAAATGCCCAGATTTTCGTCACGGAAATCTCGTTCCGATTAATCCACTTACACAAGACTTTTATAAATAAAATTCGGACTTTATTCCAGATTAGTAAACGAATCTTGTTTCTTTCGCAGTTTGAGTTTCGTTGATCCGTTTGATTTGATTCTTTTTGCAAACCGGATTTCTTTACTTGAACTTTCTGGTTAGATCTTATTTGATTTTACCTGTGCATCCATAATGTTGCTTATGTGTGCTATTGTTTGTTGCCATAGAATACCCGGATTGTGAAGCGTGCTACTACGAGTCCCTAGGTTTTGCGGATCATCAGCAAGGCAAGTAACACTTTGAGCATATCCCTTATTACCCAGTTTTATTGCATTAGATCCACCCTCACACATTGGATGGTTAGGATCTAATTAACATGTGGGTATTGGGAAGTAGATACAGAGATAGAACCTATTACCTGTTTACTATCAAACTTTTGGCAGTTACTTCTACGTTATGCTATTATTGCTATGCTATGCTCGTAGACGATTATTTGGGTGAGTGATTTCCATGACAGATGTGAGTATTGTTAATTAAAGGTTAACTTAAGGTGGCTACTTAAATACACATCTGGGTGGATTGCTTGAGGAACCCTGGAATCCCCAGTGGCTATCAGGATATCCCGGGGGAACCGTGTGATCATCCTAAGGTCCGCCAACCAGGTTCAAAGGGATCATAAGACTATTCATACCTAAAACTTACGTGTGTAGTCGGAAGCTATTATGGGCTCTCGCATAGTTGAGTACGTTGTGTGAAGCTCTCGAAGTGGTAGAATAGCAGATGTAGAGGGTATAGGTGGTACAGTCTACCCAGAAGTAGAGAGTTAATGCTTCAGAAAGACTATGTCTCGAATCTCCGACCATGGATGTATTTCGAGTCTTGTGGGAAAAGTGCACAACCTCTGCAGAATGTACAAACTAATCATGATTAGCCATGTCCCCGGTTATGGACATCTTGAGTATCTGGTTCTTGGATTTTCATGTGTATCTCAACACTCTAAATTAATTTGCGGGTTAATGATGATTATTTTTGGGTTTGAGTTGGAGGAACCTTCTCATTGTTTAATAAGTAACAACGTAGTTAAATAAACTTTGTTCCACTACTATAGGAAGAAATTTGGATTTTTGCAAAACTATTAACCATAGAGCTATCCACTAGCCAAATATGCATGTAGATATAGCTTTTATTTCTATTCACTCCCTATGTGTTACCTTGCCAGCATATTCCATGTGCTGACCCGTTTCGGGCTGCAACGTTCATGTTGCAGACTTTTCAGATATCGAGTAAGCGCCATAGGTCGTTGTTTTGCGCTTAGCTATGTCGTTGGATTTGATGGACCTGCTTTATCTTCCAAGCCTTCCGCTGTTATCATATTTAGATGGCCTTAGGCCATATTATTGTAATAAGTTCTCTTTGAGACATTCGTTGTAATATGTGTGTGATTGCTACTCTGTTATAATACCCATCGAAGTACTGTGCGTGTCAGCATACTGATCCAGGGATGACACAGATGCATAGAGACTGGACTGATTGAGGTCCGGTCACTACAGAGATGGTATCAGAGCACACGTTGACTGTAGGACACGACCACTAAGCTAAAACCATAGGTCACTCCTCTCTTCTCATTTTCTAACTCCTCTCCCCTTTCAAATCTATAGGATGGTGGATAAAAGGAGCAAGTTTACTCAACCGGATGAGGACACACCTTTTGGAAGACAATTGAAGGAAGCCACTAAGTACCTGAACATCGGATTACCAAGCTTCACCGGGACTTTCATCGCCACCCTACCAGAAGAGGAGCGTTGGAAGATTCGAGTTCAAGTTCCAGGAAGGACGTTCATGCCCGTCACTAAGCCCATAGAGTTTTCCTTTAATGCACCAACCTGGGGCATAGGAAAGAGCATGGCAGCCCAAATTACCATGGGACACATTGGAGAAGTTTATCACCAGGATCTCGAAGATACTATCTACCAGATTTGTGGACGCCGAGACGACCAGGGTGAGATAGTCATCACCAGGAGGGACAGATCCATTGCCTCTTACATCCAGGAATTGAACCAGCACATTCGACTTCAAGAGAATCAGATGTATGAGAGTATGGATACTTTACAGAAGGCAATGACAAGGATCAAGGAGCTGGAGGAAGAACTCAAGTCTACACGAGATGGCTACGAGGAGGAGATGACGACACTTGTGGAGAGGATTTACGATTTGATTAAGAAGCTAGAAGTCTTCATGACGGAGCCCACGATAGGAGGAGATGAAGATGTTCCCCCTAGCCCAAAGAGCTTCATAATCATCGACGACACCGACTCCGACCCTGATGAAAAAGATGATGACTACGTTGATGAAGCTGGAGTAGATATCATGGAGTTTTCCGCCGATCAAACTTCTAGTCGACCACCATATCAGTAGTAGTATTTCCCCATGTAAATATTAGTTGAGCACTTTTGTGAACGTTAGATAGATCGTTTGTATGCTCTTGTTTGAAATTGATTGAGTGATATGATTGTCTTTGTCTCATGAGCATATGGGCAGTGTTTTCTCTTTAGACCTCACTCTATTCTATTTTCTCATCTTTTCTAAACCCCTCAGATGGCACCTCCGAGACGTGAACCCGAATTTGCTTTCCCGCCAGAGATCACCCAATTGATCCAGCAGCAGAATGCCCTGATGCAGATCCTAGTCCAGAATCAGAATCAAGGGAACAACAACAACAACCCTCCGCCACCACCACCACATGTTGATCACTTAACCCGTTTCTTAAGTCTAAATCCGCCGGTGTTCTCTAGTAGCACTGAGCCGATTGTTGCAGATGATTGGCTCTGCAAGATTGCAAGGGAGTTAACCACTGCAGGATGCTCAGATGCGGAACGAGTGCGTTTTGCCGCACATCAGCTAGATGGACCCGCAACATCATGGTGGGAGAATTTCACAACCACTTACCCCATTGACACTGTCACATGGGAGCAGTTTCAGCAAGCTTTTCGCACCGCCCATGTTTCAACAGGAGCTATGGCCATGAAGAAGCGTGTTTTTCGCAACTTACACCAAGGAGGGCGCCCAGTTGGCCAGTATGTGGAGGAATTCAGAAAGCTAGCACGTTATGCCCCTGATGACATTGCTACAGATGCCGCTAAACAGGAGAAGTTCCTGGAAGGACTAAATGATGAGCTGAGCATGCAGTTGATGGTGGCAACCTTCAACAACTACCAGGAGTTGGTAGACAAAGCTCTCATGATTGAAGGGAAGCAGCAGCAGATTGACAATCGCAAGAGAAAGTATGGACAAGGGAGGTTCAATTCTGGAGCTCAGCAGAAGCCCCGTTTTACCCCGAACTCGGGAGGGTACATTCACCACAACCCTGGGGGAAATCATTCCCATGGAGGGGGTTCGCATAATCATAGTGGCCCCAGGAATGCGAATGGTAATGGAGGAAGCAATGGACAGAACCATTCCACCCCAGCAACGCCCTCAAAGAAGGATCTAAGTCACATTACTTGTTTCAAGTGCGGGAAGAAGGGACATTACGCCACCGAGTGTCCCGAAGCAAAGAATGGGAATGGCAATGACAGCTCTCGGAAGAAGCCCAACCCTTTCAACAGGGGACAAGTGAACCACGTTAGCGTGGAGGAGGTTGAACCACAACCTGATGCAGTAGTAGGTAAGTTTATAGTTAAGCTATTTACTGCAATTGTTCTTTTCGATATTGGTGCATCGCATTCATACATATCAAGGGGATTTGTGGATAAGTATAACCTGCCAACCCAAGCCCTTAGGTCACCCATGTTAGTAACCTCGCCAGGAGCAGAATATATGGCTAGCCTAAGGTGTGATCGGATACCTTTGAGGATGGGTAATTACGTGTTTCCCTCAGACCTAATAGTATTGGTCACAAGGACTGGATGTAATATTAGGTATGGATTGGTTATCGAAGTATGGAGGGAAGATTGACTACGCCAGTAAGTCGATTTTACTCACCACCCCGGAAGGAAGAAGGATTAAATATGTATCCCAGCATATACCGAAGAGGACTCGAGTAAATTCCTTATCAGGAGTTTTACAGGAGGAAGTACTAGTGGTGAAGGATTTCTCCGATGTATTTCTAGAGGAGTTGCCAGGCATGCCACCGGACAGAGACATTGAGTTTTTGATTGAGCTGTTGCCAGGCACATGACCAATATCCAAGAGACCATATCGGATGCCTGCAAAGGATTTGGAAGAAATTAAGAAGCAGATTAAGGAATTACTGGATAAAGGCTATATTCGCCCAAGTTCGTCACCTTGGGGATCACCAGTACTTCTAGTGGAGAAGAAGGATGGATCGTTGAGGATGGTTGTTGATTATCGAGGGCTGAATGAAGTGACAATTAAGAACAAGTATCCACTTCCGATGATCAATGATTTTTTTGATCGTTTGCAAGGAGCTAAGGTATTTTCCAAGATCGATCTGCGATCAGGATACCACCAGCTGAAGATTCGAGAGCAGGATATGCCTAAAACAACTTTTACCATGAGGTATGGGCTATATGAGTATACTGTTATGTCATTTGGTCTGACCAATGCACCTGCCTATTTCATGAACATGATGAACAAGGTATTCATGGAGTTCTTGGATAAGTTCGTCGTGGTGTTCATTGATGATATTCTGGTCTTCTCGAAGAATGAAGAGGAGCATGAAGAGCATTTGCGTTTGGTACTTGAGAAGCTCAGAGAACATCATTATATGCCAAGTTCAGCAAGTGTGAGTTCTGGTTGAAGGAAGTTGGTTTCCTCGGACACGTTATATCCGGAGAAGGAATAGCAATAGACCCCGCCAAAGTTGACACCGTGACAACCTGGGAATCCCCGACAACAGTTGGAGAGAGCCGGAGTTTTCTGGGACTCGCAGGATACTACCGGAGGATCATTGAGAATTTCTCAAAGATTGCAAAGCCCATGATGGAGTTGCTGAAGAAGGACACCAAGTTCAATTGGACTGAGGAATGTGAAGCCAGTTTCCAGGAGTTGAAGAAACGCTTGGTTACAGCCCCAGTGTTGATTCTTCCAGATCAACGTAAGGATTATCAAGTGTATTGCGACGCTTCTCGTCGAGGACTCGAAGCAGTGCTGATGCAGGAGGAAGAGTTGTTTCGTATGCTTCACAACAACTTAAACCCCACGAGTTGAACTATGCTACTCACGATCTGGAGGTAGCAGCCCTAGTGCAGGCACTGAAGACGTGGATACACTTTCTCATTCGAGACCATTGTGAAGTATACACGGATCATAAGAGTTTGAAGTATATCTTCACTCAGAAGGAGTTGAATCTCAGACAAAGGAGATGGTTGGAACTCATCAAGGATTATGATATGAGATTGCACTATCATCTCGGAAAAGCAAATGTAGTAGCCGATGCGTTAAGCCGCAAGAGTCACTTAAATACACTCATAACCAAAGGATTGCTC
This sequence comes from Hordeum vulgare subsp. vulgare, assembly GCF_904849725.1. Taxonomy (NCBI): domain Eukaryota; kingdom Viridiplantae; phylum Streptophyta; class Magnoliopsida; order Poales; family Poaceae; genus Hordeum; species Hordeum vulgare. The sequence continues at coordinate 444,003,182 of NC_058519.1, forward strand.
GAGGAGTTGGCCGAAGATCTTTGCGAGCTATGCTTGGAGATAGTTCCGAAGGGTTATGTAGCAGCATTGGAAATTCAGTCTACCCTGATGTGTAAGATCAGAGAAGCTCAGAAGTCTGACACAGAGATTTTCGAGATAAAGGAAAGAATGAGCAAGGGAAAGGCCAAAGGATTTCGTGAGGATGAGCACGATACCTTATGGCTTGAGGATCGCGTATATGTGCCCAATGACCCTGAGATCAGGAAGTTGATTCTGCAGGAGGCACATGATTCGTCGTATTCGATTCACCCTGGAAATACCAAGATGTATCTGGATTTGAAAGACAGTTTCTAGTGGACTGGAATGAAGAAGGATATTGCGGAGTGTGTGGCAGTTTGTGACGTTTGTCGGAGAGTGAAGGCAGAGCATCAGAAGCCAGCAGGATTGCTACAGCCATTGTCGATACCCGTATGGAAGTGGTACAAGCTAGGCATGGATTTCATCACGGGATTACCCCGAACGCATTCAGGCTATGACTTGATTTGGGTTGTAGTCGACCGTTTGACGAAGGTAGCTCATTTCATCCCAGTAAAGACTACTTACAACAGTGCTAAGTTGGCGAAGATATACATGACCAAGATCGTATGTCTGCATAGAGTTCCGAGAGCCATTGTATCAGATAGAGGAACCCAGTTTACCTCAAAGTTCTGGAATCAGTTGCACGAAACCTTGGGAACCAGGCTAGAGTTCAGTACAGCCTTTCATCCACACAGAGATGGACAGACCGAGAGAGTCAACCAGATTCTGGAGGACATGCTGAGAGCTTGTGCACTAGATTATGGATCTAGTTGGGACGACAATTGGCCGTACGCAGAGTTCTCCTACAACAACAGCTATCAAGCTAGTTTAAAGATGGCCCCTTTTGAAGCTTTGTATGGGAGAAGGTGCGGGACACCGTTGTTATGGGGCGAAGTTGGAGACCGTCAGCTGTTTGGACCAGATTTGAGTAAGGAATCTGAAGAAAATGTTAAGTTTATTCATGATAGACTGAAGGTAGCCTAGTCCAGACAAAAGAGCTATGCAGATTCATAACGCAAGGAGACAGTTCATGAAGTCGGAGACAAAGTTTATCTTCGCGTGTCCCCACTTCGAGGAGTTAAGCGTTTTGGAGTTAAAGGAAAATTAGCACCACGTTTTGTGGGACCATACAAAGTTCTGGAACGTATGGGCGAAGTTTCTTACAAGTTGAAATTGCCAGAAGGATTGTCGGTAGTTCACGATGTCTTCCATGTTTCCTAGTTGAAAAAGTGCCACGCAGAGATGGCCGATATTCCTCTAAAAGATACAGTACCACTCGAAGCAATTCAGTTGGATAGTGATTTGACCTACGAGGAGAAACCAGAGAAGATTCTCGAGTATGCCAGCCGAGTCACATGCAGCAAGGTTATCAAGTTCTCGAAAGTTCAATGGAGCCACCATACCGAGGAACAAGCCACCTGGGAACGAGAGGAGGATCTACGGAAAGATCACCCGCACCTATTTTCTAGCCAACCCGAATCTCGAGGGCGAGATTCATCTTAAGGGGGTAGGTTTGTAACATCCCAAATTTCCAATTTGGAATGTTATTGCATTAGAGCATCTTGCATATCATATTTTATTTGTATAATTGCTGATCCTAAAAATTCTAAGCAACTCAAGGACCCTTGGAGAGAGTTGGGAATTTTTCTTTATTTTCATATTGGGGTTTTCTCAAATAATGAAAAGAGGACCATTGGTTTTTAATTATTTTTCTCTTCAAATATTTCATATATAAAAATATGAGAGAGGGGATAAAATGACTTTCCCAATTTTAGAAATATTTGACGGGAAATATTAAAGCCAAAAAAATAATTTTTTTTGGATTTTATTTGCTATTTTATTGGATTTATGAAAATACGCGTTTAAAAAAATATTATTTCGGTCTTTGAAAAGTGTCCACGTTGTAGAGCTCATTTTTAGGAGTCCGGCAAAATTTGTTTCATCGAAATCGGAGTTCGTATGGACTTCCTTTTTAATTTTCTATCTCGTTCGATTTAAAAAAAACGAACCGACCCGGGAGGCCTTTATAAGCCCCCCCCCCTGCGCACAAACCCTAGCCCCCGCCCGCCGCCGCCGCCGCCGCCGCCACTCGCGGGAGCACGCTGCCCGAGGTAGAAAAAATATATATATTTTTTTTGAGATTCATTTATTTATTTATTTTTGGTTTATTTTATTAACACGTCCGTACATTCGTTTTAACAAACACTCAGACGACGAACGTTCGTTCGTGCGCCTGTTCGTGAGATTTATTTTCGGGGATTTTTTCGCGATTAATTTCGATCGCGATTCTTGATCCGAATTTCGTTTTAGTATAACTTTTCGCTCGTTTATCGGAATCAGGTGATTCAAACGCCTAGATTTTTGTCACGAAAATCTGTTTCCGATTAATCCACTTGCACAACATTTTTATAAATAGAACTTTGACATTAGTCCATATTAGTAAACAAATCTCGTTTCTTTCGCAGTTTGAGTTTCGTTGATCCGTTTGATTTGATTCTTTTTGCAAACCGGAGTTCTTTACTTGAACTTTCTGGTTAGATCTTATTCGATTTTACCCGTGCATCTATATTGTTGATTATGTGTGCTATTGTTTGTTGCGATTGAATACCCGGATTGTGAAGCGTGCTACTATGAGTCCCTAGGTTTTGCGGATCATCAGCAAGGCAAGTAACACTTTGATCATATCCCTTATTACCCAATTTTATTGCATTAGATCCACCCTCACACATTGCATGGTTAGGATCTAATTAACATGTGGGTATTGGGAAGTAGATACAGAGGTAGAACCTATTACCTGTTTACTATCAAACTTTTGGGAGTTACTTCTACGTTATGCTATTATTGTTATGCTATGCTCGTAGTCGATTATTTGGGTGAGTGATTTCCATGACAGATGTGAGTATTGTTAATTAAAGGTTAACTTAAGGTGGATACTTAAATACACATCTGGGTGGATTGCTTGAGGTACCTTGGAATCCCAGTGGCTGTCAGGATATCCCGGGGGAACCGAATGATCATCCTAAGGTCGGCCACCCAGGTTCAAAGGGATCATAAGACTATTCATACCTGAAACTTACGTGTGCAGCCCCAAGCCATTATGGGCTCTAGCATAGTTGAGTAAGTTGTGTGAAGCTCTCGAAGTGGTAGACTAGCAAATGTAGAGGGTATAGGTGGTACGGTCTACCCAGAAGTAGAGAGTTAATGCTTCAGAAAGACTATGTCTCGAATCTCCGACCATGGATGTATTTTGAGTCTTGTGGGAAAAGTGCACAACCTCTGCAGAGTGTACAAACTAATCATGATTAGCCGTGTCCCCGGTTATGGACATCTTGAGTATCTGGTTCTTGGATTTTCATGTGTATCTTAACACTCTAAATTAATTTGCGGGTTAATGATGATTATTTTTGGGTTTGAGTTGGAGGAACCTTCTCATTGTTTAATAACTAACAACTTAGTTAAATAAACTTTGTTCCACTACTATAGGAAGAAAGTTGGATTTATGCAAAACTGTTAACCATAGAGCTTTCCACCAGCCAAATATGCATGTAGATATAGCTTTTATTTCTGTTCAGTCCCTATGTGTTACCTTGCCAGCATATTCCATGTGCTGACCCGTTTCGGGCTGCAACGTTCATGTTGCAGACTTTTCAGATATCGAGTAAGCGCCATAGGTCGTTGTTTTGCACTCAGCTATGCCGTTGGAGTTGATGGACCTACTTTATCTTCCAAGTCTTCCGCTGTTATCGTATTTAGATGGCCTTAGGCCATATTATTGTAATAAGTTCTCTTTGAGACATTCGTTGTAATATGTGCGTGATTGATACTCTGTTATAATACCCATCGAAGTACTATGCATGTCAGCATACCGATCCAGGGATGACACAGATCCATAGAGACTGGACTGATTGAGGTCTGGTCGCTACAGATGTAATGTTCCATCTCCTGCATAAGAAATAGCTAGCAATTTTTCTATCATACCCGAAGGAATTTCATAATAAATATTTTCAGTAGGTGCAGTAGGTTGAGGAGCATCTATTTGTGGTTCCAATCGGGGCGAAGATACACCAAACATGCCCCTCAAAGGATTATTTTCCATAGTGACAAGTGACAGTAAATTTCAGCATAATATATAAATTTTTCCTTACCAAGTTCCACTCACCAAAGGAACTTCATTCCCCGGCAAGGGCGCCAGAAAAGAGTCTTGATGACCCACAACTATAGGGGATATATCCTATTCATTTTGATAATTAAGAGTGTCGAACCCAACAAGGAGCAGAAGGAAATGACAAGCGGTTTTCAGTAAGGTATTCTCTGCAAGCACTGAAATTATCGGTAACATATAGTTTTGTGATAAGGTAATTCTTAATGGGTACCAAGTAAAAAATGTAAAAAAGGTGCAGCAGGGTGTCCCAATCATTGTTGTATCAAATGACAAGCCTGTACAAACTCTTATATAAAGCAAAGCGCTTCCGAGGACACATGGGAATTTCTATCAAGCTAGTGTTCATCATGCGCATATGATTCACGTTCATTACTTTGATAATTTGATAAGTGGGTTGACCTGTGATTGGGTGCTGCCCTTACTTGGAAAAACCTCCCACTTATGATTAACGTCTCTTGCAAGCATGCGCAACTACGAAAGAAGAATTAAGATCAATCTAACCATAGCATGAAACATATGGATCCAAATCAACACCTTACAAAGCAACACATAAACTAGGGTTTAAGCTTCTGTCACTCTAGCAACCCATCATCTACTTATTACTTCCCAATGCCTTCCCCTATGCCCAAATAATGGTGAAGTGTCATGTAGTCGACATTCACATAACACCGCTAGGGGAGATACAACATACATCTCATCAAAATATCGAACGAATACCAAATTCACATGATTACTTATAACAATACTTATCCCATCTCCTCAGGAACAAACGTAATTACTCACAAAGCATATTCATGTTCATAATCAGAGGAGTATTAATGATCATTAAGGATCTGAGCATATGATCTTCCACCAGGTAAGCCAACTAGCATCAACTACAAGGAGTAATCAACACTACTAGCAACCCACACGTACGAATCCGAGGTTTTGAGACAAAGATCGGATACAAGAGATGAAGTAGGGTTTGGAGAGGAGATGGTGATGATGAACATTTTGGGGGAGATTGACCCCCTTTGGATGAGAGGATCGTTGGTGATGACGATGGCTTTGATTTCCCCCTCCGGGAGGGAAGTTTCCCCGGCAGAACAGCTCCGCCGGAGCCCTAGATTGGTTCTGCCCAAGTTCTGCCTTGAGACGGCAGCGCTTCACCCCGAAAGTTCTAATATGATTTTTTTCCAGGTCAAAACTCTCCATATAGCACAAGATGGGCACCGGAGGCCTGCCAGGGGGGCCACAAGCCTGCAGGGCGCGACTAGGGGGTAGGGCCCGGCCCTTGGTTTGTGGCCACCTAGTGGTCCTCTGATGTATTTATTTTGTCCAATATTTTTTATATATTCCAAAATAATTCTCCGTAAGTTTTTAGGACTTTTGGAGTTGTGCAGAATAGGTCTCTCGGATTTGCTCCTTTTCCGGCCCAGAGGTGAAAGCCGAAATCGATAAATATGCCCTCATGTTTAGAGATAGACGTGTCAAGAAAATAAAATACGGACGAAGGCATCATGGTTATATTTAGACCTAGTTTCTTTCCATGAGAGTCCATTATACATACCTACGAATTGAGTAAGATCCTTCAAGTAAGTTGTCATTGATGAATTAAGTGATTAAAAGTTCCACATAAATATGTATGATCTTTTATTGCAAGGGAAAATAAGCATTGTACGATCTTGTGATGGAAAAGAAATAAAAGCGACGGAGTGCATAATAAAGTTTGCTATAATAAGGGGCAATATAAAGTGACATTCCTTTTCATTGAGACTTTTCACATACAAAAAACTAAAAGTGCATGACAACCTATGATTCCCTACGCGAAGGTCCTATCTTTTATCTTCATGAGTTCACTTCTATGCAAGAGTCAATAAAGTTTATCCTTCTTCCAACCTATTAACTCTCTAGTTGGCAAGCATCATGTGTTGAGGATAGATCTAGACAAATATATCCAATTGAATATAGGTGATCATGAAACCCCATTGTTGACATTATCGTCAAGATAAATAAGTTGGGTGGCATCAACTATCAAGCCCCCATCTTCCTATGTGTCCAATGGAAACACTAGCTCCAAAAGTATGCAATGAGTGTCGGCAATCATAGAAGACTAAATGATAGTTGAGTAGGTGAACTTTCTACAATTAAAAGCTATGATGAATTATGATTGTCTCAATAACTAACAAAATAGTTTGTTGGTTGTCAACAATGATTATGCCTTGTACTTTAAATATTGTGGATGGATTATTACTTGCTTATGAGAAGCTATATGATGAAAACCTTGTTGCTATGTCAATATTCATGATGACCTCATGTCCATATTCTATTTTTATCGACACCTCTCTCTCAAATCATGTTGTCAATATTATCGAGTTCGTCTTTTGCTTGAGGACAAGCGAGCTCCAAGCTTGGGGGCGTTGATACGACCATTACGCATCAAGAATTTTTATTGATATTTATGTTATTCTTGTCCATTATTCCTGATTATTAAACAATTCTTAAGCCTTTTCTCTCTGAATATGTAAGGTACACCAAGGAGAGGGAAACTGTCGGAAAGTGGAATTCCAAACGTGAAAACCAAGAAAAGGATAAAAAACCACTAGACTCCAAACGACCTGAAATTTCACGACGAATTTTTACGGAATATATAAGAATTTTAGGGCCAAAAATATACTAGAGGGGGGCCACTTGCTGGCCACGAGCCAATAGGGTGGGGCCAACCCCTGGGCACGAGATGTTGCCTCGTGGGGGCCTAGCAGGTCTCCTGACCGCCCCCCCCTCTTCTCCTATATGGTGTGTTTTGACCTAAAAAATGCCATAAGAAAACTTTAGGGATGAAGCGTCGCCGTATCAAGGTGGAAATCTAGGCAAAGGCCATTTTTCTCTCCAGGGAGAGATTCCGTCAAGGGGAATTCCTCTTCGGGAGGGGACAATCGAAGCCATCGCCATCACCAACACTACCTCATTCGTGGGAGGACCAGTCTTCATCAACATCTTCACCAGTGATATGTCTCCAACATATCGATAATTTATGAAGTATTCATGCCAACATTCTACAACTTCCGTATAATTTTGGAAACATTTTATATAATTTTTGGGACTAACTTACTTATTGACTACCCAGTGCCAGTTCCTATTTTTGTGTGTGTTTTGTTTTATAGAAAATCCATATCAAAAAAGTCCAAACGCAATAAAAATTTAAGGATATTTTTTTCGAATATATGTGAATTTTGGGAAGAAGAATCAATGCAACACGGTGCCCGAGGGAGGCACAAGGCAACCAGGTGCGGACAGGGGGGTTGGGCGTGCCCTGTTAGCTCGTGCCTCCCCCTTAAGTCGGTTCGGGCCCTTATTTCGCCGCAAGAAATAGAATTTGCACATAAAATTCCCCTCAAAATTTTGGCCCGATCAGAGTTACAGATCTTCGGCTTTTTATGAAAAGGTGAAGGACCAAAAAACAATAGTGAAAAGATGAGAGAAATAGAGAGATCCAATCTCGGAGGGACTCTCGCCCCTCTGGGAGCCATGGAGGCCAAGGAAAAGAGGGTAGAACCTCTCTCCATCTAGGTAGAGGTCATGGAGGAGTAACCTAAGGGGGATACTCTCTCCCCCCTCTTTTGGTGGTGCGGAGTGCCACCAGGGGAATCATCGTCGTGGTGATTGTATTCATCAACATCACTGTCTCCATTACCTTTACTCATCTATACATGGCGGCCCACTCTCCCGCACCCCGCTGTAAACCCCTACTTGAACATGGTGTTTCATGCCACATATTATTAATCAATGATGTGTTGCCATCCTATGATGTTTGAGTAGATTTATTTTGTCCTTTGGGTTGATTTATGATCTCGATTTATTCGAGTGTTTGTTCTATTTCGGTTTTGTCCTATGGTGCCCTTCATGCCACGCACATGTGAGGGAATCCTTGTTTTAGGGTTTGCAATATGTTCATGATTTTCTTATAGTGTGTGGCTAGAGTGACACAAGCTTACACCCGGGTAAGGGAGTTTTTTGCGTATGGGATTAAATGGGACTTGATGTTTAATGCTATGTTTCGTTTACTTTAATGATTTCGTGTAGTTGTGTATGCTTGCTAGAGATCCAATCATAAGATCATATGATCCAAGTATGAAAAGTATGTTATCTCATGTCTCTCTCTCATATAAAATTGTAAGGATGATTACGATCTTGTTATCATTGATTTATTCTATCTTTATTTAGTAGCGACTATTTTCATATTTTTATTCTTCAATATCATGCAAATCTGTCCTCTTTATACCCACAACACAGTTTTATTTCCCATTACTAGATAGAAGCAAACACTTGGTGTACGTAGAGTCGTATCCGTGGCAGATGGGACTTGTGAGAATATTGATCTTAACTTTACCTCCTTGTGGGTTCGACACTCCACACTTATCACATCAATCTTTGGAATGTGCTATGATGATTCCTTGTACTTGGGAATTATCAAGCTCTTTCCTCGCACCGTTGCCGGGGAGCAATAACGTGGGGTTAATATTTTCGTGTATCCTTTTTTGCTTTTATCACTAAGTAGATTTTGTTTTTATTTTGTTTCTGTTTTCTTGTTTTATTTATTTTGTTGTGGGTTAAAAAAATTGTTCGTGAAAAATTAAGAACGCAAATTAATTACTTGCCTCCTAAAAGAGAAGCGATTGGAAAGTTATGCATCGAAGAAGTGGGGGTCGACCTTGAACACTTGTATTCATGCTCATGGAAACAATGTAAAATTATTCATGGAATTTCTCATAAAAAATTATTCATTTATATTTACCAATGTACCATAAAAATAATGTGTTTTTCAATATTCATGATGCTCTTTTGCATGTTTCATCTACTATTATTATGTGAGCATCATTGATATCATCATGCCTAGCTAAAAGGCTTTAAAGAAAAGCGCTTGTTGGGAGACAACCCAACACTTATCCTTTCTGTTTTTGTGTGTCCACATGATTAACGTATTGTATTAATAATGTTTTGTGTCTTCTGTTTCAATAATGTGCCAAGTAAAGCTTTTGGGATGATTTGGATGATAGTAGATCTAATCCTGTCCAAAATCAAAAACTTTGGCGTCCACTGCAGAATTGCTCTGATTTTACTAGAACGTGTTTTGGATCTGAATTTTTTTACACAAATTTGGTATACAAATTCCCTATGTTTTCCTAATTTTTCAGAATTTTTGGAGTTACAGAAGTATGGTGTTTGTCCACATCATTACAAAAGGTTCTGTTTTAGAAAGATTCTGTTTTGCTTGCATAATTTGCTTGTTTTGATGATGCTATGGATTATATCGGGGGGGGGGGGTATAAGCCATGGAGAAGTTATAATATAGTACCATATGAAATAATTAAATATGAATAAATTTGTAATAGTACCTACAGTTTATGATTTGCCTATTATACTAGCGGATCTCACGAGGTTTCTGTTATGTTTTGTGTGATTGAAGTTTTCATGTTTTGGGTGAGATACCATATGAGGAGAAAACGGAGCGCCAAGACCCTAAGATTGGGGATGACTGGTTCACCTGAGGGAGTCCGAGATTAGGGGGTCCTTTGGCCACCTACTTATCCTTATGGGACAAACTTTCTAGCATGTTCGACCCTTTGTAGTAGAGTTGGATTCGAGATGGACTCTTTCGAAGACTTGGCGCGCAATACAAGGAGATGTAGTAATTGGCATATTCCTTATCTATTGTAACCGACTTTGTGTAAACCCTAGCACCACTAGTGTCTATATAAGCCAGGGGGTCATAGCTTGCAGGACAAATCAAGCTCATTATGATTACGGTTAGATCACAACATCGATCTCACAGTAGATCAACTCTGTACTGTGTACTATCCCATCAATAACAACAAGAGGAGGACGTAGTATTTAACCTCCATTAAGAGGGCCCGAACCTGGGTAAAACACCATCTTCACTGTCCCTTGTTACCCATCGACCCTAGATCCATAGTTCAGACCCCCTACTCGTGATTGGCCGGTTTTTACATCGACAATGGTGCTTTCATTGAGCGCTCCGTTGATGGATCGCAAAGAGGTTCGATGGCTCGCTTAGTCACCAACGACAGCATCAAGACCGAAGATATCTTCGTCTCGGGTCAATCCTCTGCGTTTTGCAGCACCACCTCACACGTCGAGGCATATCATCATTAGATCAACGGGGTCATCCCGAGTTAGGAATTTTAGTTCGGTGAGTCGGAATTTATTGCCAACACCCGAGGTGATCTAATCCTTACCGAGGTTTCGTCTGTTGCCAAAGACCTTGAAAAATCCAAAGCTTTAACTCGAGGCCTGTTCTAGGCTTCCAGTCCGGAATAGATTTTAACGTTGATTCGGCTTCGAGCCAAGATCCGGCTATGGAGCTCGAGGGCACGCGGGTCACCCTGCCCGAACACACGTCCTACGCCGTAGCCTTGCAATATAGTTCCGTCAGGGCTCTGGATGTCATTCCGACCAATCTCTCATGGTCGAATGAGACAAAGACCCAAGCCCAAACCAATTACTATTTGGACGAGTGGTCCCTGACCCGGGATCTTTTTGGCCCTAGGGCTAGGTGCAGGGAACTCTATTCCCCACCCACGACCCACTTCGTCGCCACCATCAAAGATCTAACCGGTTTGTTAAACTTCTCTTCTCAAGAGGTCAATGATATGGACATGACTATTCAATTGCGAGGTCCTCCCATAACGAGACGATGGTCCGCCACCTCCACATATGATACCTACATGGTAGATAGCCCTAGGGACGAAGGTTATAAGGAGAAAAGCAATGATGAAACCCAAGCCAAGAACAGAGGTGATGAATCAATCAAGCGCCGCCGCCAGCCAAAAAAGCTTAAAGCTTGTAAGGGCAAGGAAAGCAATGCAGGAACAGGGGAAAACCAGATCCCGAGGATAATAAAAATCCCACTGAAACCCCAAAACCTTAAGATCCTGCATATAACCCCGATCTACCGGGATACATGGATACAGACCAGCGAGAAGATCTCAGCGATTTCGAAGACAACAACTATGTCCCTCCAATTGAGGAGGACGACAGCCTAGGAGCCGAAGACTTTATCGTCCCCAAAGACCCATTGAACCAGGAAGTGTTCAGCAATAGGTCATTGCCACTGCCCTAAGCCTCAAGCTAAAGGAGAGACAACTCAAAGCCGAACAAGACTCCATCAATGAAAGATGGACCAAAGTCTTGGCCGCTGAAGAAGGGCACAGACAGGAGCGACAGATCAAGAGTTACCCACGTTGATGACTATTACCAGAATTCGAAGACGAGCCTTAGAGCCTGCACGACCTAGATTCGCACAAGATGCTCAACCACACCGTCCTCCTCGAGGACGGGACAAGAAAGGGAACCGGTTCACTCCAAAGACCGGTATGAGCTGCGTCGTAAAATCAAGTCTGAAGCAGAACAAACCAAATCCATTTACGGATTCGGAAGTCACACTCCCGCAAGGCAGAACAGATATCAAGCTCGTCCCAACCACAATGATGGAGTTTGGGATACGCAGCATAGTACAACCTCGACGATCTCCGGCATGACAAAACTCAGATAAGGGGAGCCGCTCGCCCAATATGTTGCACGCATGAGGTAATGCAGCATCAGGTCCCCGAAGGGTTTAAACTCATAAATATAGAATAATACGACGGGACGACGGATTCGGCTGTATGGATCGAGGATTTCCTCCTTCATATTCACATGGCTCGCGGAGATGATCTCCACGCCATCGAATACCTACCACTCAAACTGAATGGCCTAGCTAGGCACTGGCTGAACAGCCTCCCAGAAAATTCCATAGGGAGTTGGGAGGATCTTGAAGACGCCTTTCAAGACAAATTTCAAGGTACTTATGTTCGGCCACCTAGGTCCAATGACTTAAGCCACATAATCATGTAGCCCGATGAGTCATCTCGACAATTCTGGAATAGATTCCTCACGAAGAAGAACCAGATTGTTGATTGTTCAGATTCTGGGCCATTAGCTTCCTTCTGCAACAACGAAGTGAATGGCTCGCCTGGACACTTGCACAGGAAAGGCCAAGGACAATGGCCACCCTCACCTCCCTCATGACCCGCCATTTGCGCGGGTGAGGATACTTGGATGGCTCGGTGAAATAACCCTCCCTCAAACTCCAACACTTCTATAGTCCAGGACATCAATGGAAAACCACGATACAACAAGAACAAGCATCAGCACAACAACGGTGAAACTGATGACACGACGGTCAATGTCGGATTCTGCAATTCTAGGACTGGTATCGTGACGGGCCGATCGTGTTGGACAAAATATTCGAGAGGCCCTCTAGATACGCGGCACTCAAAATAAGCCTGCAACGCACACTAACCATAACTGTTGGGTGTTCAAAGCAGCAGGTAAGAGCATGGCCGAAGATCAGGCCAAGAGCCCGCACTGATGGGGATATGTACCTAGGGTAGGGTCATGGGCCTGACCTAGGTGTCCTACCCAAGGGCAAAACATTAAGGACTTAAAGATTTCATGGAAGATTTTGACTGACTCGCCATGAGTCACTCAGTAGAGCATCCACTCGGATATTTGCTCTCTCCATTCGACAAAAGACTTCCACTCAAAAGAATATGAAGCCAGTCGACCACAGAAGTTCAGAAGTCACTCCAGGGAGGCCAAAGAGCAAGCATTCGGCTGGTCATCAAAAGTAACATTTATTACATACGTTATCAGTAACGCACACCTTTGTCTTCACTACTCGAACCCTTGGTTGCGTGGGCCTTGTTGAGGGGTAGCGCACTCTATATAAGCGACCCCTCCCCTCTGTCACAAGGGTTCGCACCCCCTGTAACACACACTTCACACAACCAGAGCTCTTGAGCACTAAGACGTAGGGCTGTTACCTCCACGGCAGGGGCCTGAAGTCATACATCGTGTGTACAAGCTTGTCGTAGCTAGGACTCTGCCCTCTCCTTTCGTACCCCTCAGCTCCACTGTCAGGTTCATTCCCACGACAGTTTCCGCCCACCGCGGGGCAGGCGTCTAAGCGACTTCCCGCAAGTTTGGGATTTTCATTCTCCGTCATGTCTTCCGGTGTCGATTGTTCGCCTTGCTGCTCGTCGCCACAAGAGATCCGATCACTCATGACTCCAGCGATGGGTCCAGCACGCGGTGACTCGCCAGGCGTCGTCTCTGCAGATTGCGGCAATCTGGCCCGCCGAATCACTTGCGGCGCGTTTGACTCGGTGTCAGATTAGTCTGATGTTCCTTCTGAGTGCAAGAGCTGTGATCCTGCAGCAGAGGTCTTCATGGTAGGTTCTATGGAGAGCCTGCCTGGGTTCAGTTGCACCAGATGCGGGGCTGGAGATCCGTCGAGTGGACACACCCACCAATGTCCTCTTGTTTCTAGTTGACATCAGCAACAGTTGTTTCTAAATGTTGACCACAGAACAACGTTGAGGTATTTCATACTCCGGTTCTAAATGTTGCAGCTGCCGCTAAGATAGCAGATTCTATTCAGTCGTCAAACTTAGCGGTTGGAACAGGCTTAGAGCAGATTCATACATTGCTTCAAGCTACGCAGCAGCAAAATTCAGTTGTATCATAGTCACTCAATAGATTTCACAGTAATTCACCCACAGCAGATACAGTTCGTTCACTTTATAGTACAGGGTCACTTCAGCATCGTAGAGGTGGAGGTTACCGAGAGGATCAATACAGAGATGAGAGGTGAAATCGGTTTGCTCCCCGTTACCACTGTGATGACCGTCGTCGGCTGCATTCTCCTCCGCATAGTGGTTCGTATGTGTCCTGACACTACGATGATAGACACCCGTTCGGTGATGAACAAAGTCCAGGATTTGATGCGAGGAATGTACTCGCGCAGAGGAGGATTGACAGGGGCAGAGCTCACAGAGATGGTTTTGACAGAGATCGTCTGAGTGGAAGCGGCACCGTGGTCTCCTGCCCTTAGTGTTTCAATAGGGCAATTCACTGTGCTGATATCCCCCCCCCAACTTCAGGTTGGCGACCGGAATAAGTAAATTTACAGGAGAATCAAAGCCTGAAACATGGCTTGATGATTACTGAGTGGCAGTGGAGATTGGCAGACACAACGACATTGTGGCCATGAACCATCTGTCTCTCATGTTGGATGGTTCGGCCAAGGCATGGCTCAATTAGTTGGATCCTTCTAGCATCTATTGTTTGGAGGATCTCGCCCGAGTGTTCATCAAAACATTCGAGGGCACCTGCGAGCGCCCTGCTGGTTTGACCGAATTGCAGCATTGTGTGCAAAAGCCGAGTCAGTCCTTGAGAGATTATATCCAGCGTTGGACCACCCTTCATCACACGGTGGAAAAATGTTTATGAGCACCATGCAGTCTACACCTTCAAGGCTGGCGTCAAGTACAGGGAATTATATCTGAAGTTCGGTCGGACAGGTGACATGTCCATGAGCAAGATGATGGAGATTGCTGCCCGATACGCCAATGGTGAAGAAGAAGACCGCATCCGCAACGGTAAGGGAAAAGCAGTCGGCAATGATGCTGGCGGCAATTCCAATCCGAAACAGAAGCATAAGGCTGATGGTTTCGCTCCGGCAGAAGCGGCCGCCCTGGCGGCACAAGGAAAGTTCAAGGGGAAAGGCCAAAGGGCAATTTCCTCCCAAAAAAAGAGTCAGTCAGATGTCCTGGGTGTACCGTGTGCAATCCACGCGAAGAAAGTTGAAGACGGCAATCTGATATTGCCCAAGCACACTACTCGTCAGTGCAAACTGTTGATCCAACAGTTCAACGAACATCCATCGAGTGAGAAGACTACCGAGAAGGAGGATGTAGAAGATAAATATGATTTCCCAGAAGTCAATGCTACTCTGATGATTTTTGCTAATTTGGAGAGAAAAAGTCAATTGAAGGTCATTAACACAGAGGTCAACATGGCAGTTCCGACCACCCCATGATACCTCAAGTGGTCTCAGACTCCCATAACGTTTGATCCGTCGGATCACCCTGCTCAAGTCGCTACCCGTGGTCGACAAGATTTAGTGGTAGACCCAGTTGTGGGAGGCGTTCATCTTCACAAGGTTTCGATGGATGAAGGGAGTGGTTTGAATATTCTGTATGTAGATACCATTAAGGGAATGGGCATTCCAATGTCTCAACTGAGTGAAAGCAATATGCAGTTCCATGGGGTCATCCCTGGGAAAAAGGCCAGGTCACTCGGCCAGATTGCGCTAGATGTGGTATTTGGCACAGATAAGAACCTTCGCAAGTAGAAGCTAACGTTCGAAGTTGTGGACTTTCAGAGTGCTTACCATGCCATCCTTGGTCACCCAGCTTATGCATGTTTCATGACACGCCCATGTTACGTGTATCTCAAGATGAAGATGCTAGGGCCCAAAGGCGTCATCGCATTCACACGCAATCGGCAGAGTGCAGAAGAGTGCTTACAACAAGGCTCCAAGTTTGCTGATCAACACATGGTTGTGGTTGAGTTGGAGGAATACCGGAAGAACACTAATCCTTCCGACCTGATGCACTCCAAGAAGCCCGCTTCTGAGTCTGATTTTCAGTCAGAGGGCGAAGTCAAAAAAGTGAACATCCACCCAACAGATCTGGATGCTGCCCCGACCAACATCTTGACAACACTCGACAGCAAATAGGAAGTCGAGCTCATCCAGTTCCTCCATGAGAACTGGGACATTTTTGCATGGAAGCATGCTAACATGCCGGGTGTGCCTAGGGAACTGGATGAGCATCGACTGAGAGTGGATCCAAAGGAAAAACCTATCAAAGAGCATTTGTGTTGGTCCGCAGCAGAGAAAAGGAAAGCAATCGGCAAGGAGGTGGCTCGACTCCTGGAGGCAAAGTTCATACGCTAGGTTTACCACTCCGAGTTGCTCGCGAACGTCGTCATGGTCCCCAAGAAGGACAAATCCCTTCGCATGTGTATCGATTTGAAGAATATCAATAAGGTCTGCCCGAAATCTCAGTTTCGGCTCGCCCGCATTGATCAAATTGTAGACTCGACTGTGGGGTGTGAGCGTTTGTCTTATCTTGATACATATTCTGGCTACCATCAGATCCGTCTGTTTGGTCCAGATGAAATAGAAACGGCCTTCATCACCCCTTTCAGGTGTTTCTGCTATATCACCATGCCTTTTGATTTGAAAAATGCTGGCGCTACTTCCATGCGTATGATTCAGAAGTGTCTGCTTGATCAACTCAGTTTAGAATGTTGAAGCCTATAAGGATGATATCTTAGTCAAGTCTCACAAATGTTCCAACCTGCTGACTAACTTGGCACAAACATTCGCCAATTTGAGAAAGTATGATATCAAGTTGAATCTAGCTAAGTGCACTTTTGGAGTACCTGGCGGCAAGTTACTCGGTTTCCTCATTTCCGAACGTGGGATCAATGTCAACCCTGAGAAGATCGACGCCATCGTCTGAATGAAAAGCCCTAGGCGTGTGCACGATGTCCAGATGCTCACAGGCTGCGTGGCGGTGTTGAGTCGGTTTATTTCTCGCCTTGGTGAGAAGGCATTGCCTTTGTACCGACTCATGAAGAAGTCAGATGTGTTCTAGTGGACTGACGAGGTAGAAGCAACGTTTTTCAAGCTAAAAGCCCTATTTTCCAACATGTCAGTGCTTGCTTGCTCCGCACAACAAAGAACACATGCTCTTATACATCGCAACTACAAATCAAGTCGTCAGCATAATTCTAACTATTGAGAGTGAAGAAGAGGGCAAGGCTTACAAAGTCCAACGCCCAGTATACTATATTTCTGAAGTATTGACTCCTTCGAAGCAAAGATACCCCCATTATCAGAAGCTCCTCTATGACATAAATGTATCAACGAAGAAGGTGGCACACTACTTTCAAGACCACTCAGTCTCACTCGTTAGTGATGCTCTGTTTTCTGAGATCCTCAACAACCGAGACGCGACTGGTCAATTGGCCAAATGGGCCATTGAACTCTTATATTTCGATATCAAATTTTAAGTAAAGAAGGCAATCAAGTCTCAAGTGCTTGCTGATTTCATGGCCGAGTGGGTAGAACAGCAATAGCCAACTCAAATTCACTCGCCACACTGGACCATGTTCTTTGATGGTTCTAAAATGTTGAACAGGTCTGGTGCCGGCGTGGTTTTGGTATATCCATAGGGTGACAAGCTCAGTTACGTTCTCCAGATTCACTTTGATTCCTCCAATAATGAAGTTGAATACGAGGCACTCCTCTCTGGGCTATGTATGGCCATCTCACTCGGCGTCCGACGCCCGATGGTATATGGTGACTCAGATTTGGTGGTCAATCAAGTGATGAAGGTATGGGATGTCAAGAACCCTACCATGACCAGGTATTACAATGCAGTAAGAAAGCTGGAGAAGAAGTTTGAACATTTGGAACTTCATCATATTCCTTGAGTGAAAAATCAAGCAGCTGATGACCTAGCCAAGATTGGATCCACTCGAAAACTTGTACCCAACAACGTGTTTCTGGAACACTTATATTCTCCTTCAGTACAAGAAGACCCCTTCACTAAAGATCCCCCACAAGCGATAAGCACTTCCAACCCGACTAAGGTTGATTTTCCAGTAGTTATTGATCTTGTCATGGAGATTCTATTGATTACACCCGATTGGATAGTTCCATACATTGCATATATATTGAGGCAAGAACTCCCAGAAGATGAGGTTGAAGCCCGGCAGATTCTCCACATATCCAAAGCATTTACTGTAATGAATGGACAACTTTTTAGAGAAAGTGTGACTGGTGTAGCTCAGCGGTGCATCTCTCCTGAAGAAGGTCGATTGATTCTGGATGAAATCCACTCGGGGACCTGTGGTCATCATGCGTCCTCTCGGACAATTGTTGCCAAAGCATCCTGACCTTGCTTTTTCTGGCCACATGCTAATGAGATGGACAATAAAATCGTGGATTGCTGCAAAGGATGCTAGTTTTACTGCAATTTGTCACATAAACTCGTGTCTGGTCTGAAGACTATTCCACTCATCTGGTTGTTTGCTGCATGGGGTCTGGATATGGTCGGTCCTCTCTGAATAGGCCAGAGTGGATTCACTCATTTACTTGAGGTAGTCGACAAGTTCACCAAGTGGGTCGAAGCCAAACCTGTGAAAAAGCTGGATTCACGCACTGCTATCAAGTTCATAAAGGAAACAACATTCGATATGGAGTGCCCCATAGTATTATCACATACAATGGTTCTAACTTCGACCTAGAAGAATTCAGATACTTCTACTCCGCCCAAGGCACTCGGGTTGACTACGCGTCTATCGCGCGCCCCCAAACTAATGGTCAAGCTGAGCGAGCGAATGGACTTGTCCTTCAAGGTTGAAGCCTCGACTCATGTGAGATTTGGAACATACAGCTGGAGCTTGGGTTACTGAAATACCATCAGTTCTATGGGGCTTGAGGACGACACCCAATCGGTCGACTGGAAACACGCCTTTTTTCTTGGTTTATGGAGTTGAAGCTGTGTGACCGATTGACCTCCTTCACAATTCTTCCCAAGTGGAACTTTATTCTGAGGCTAAAGCTGAACAGGCATGATAGGATGACATAGACCTTTTGGAAGAAGAACACGAACTGGCTCTGATTAGGTCGACTGTTTATCAACAGGATCTGTGTCGTTTTCATGCAAGACATGTTAGGAGTCCGTCGTTTCACGAAGGTGATTTGGTGCTCCGAGTGGATCAACAACGGCCACACAAGCTTGCCCCCGCATGGGAAGGACCTTTCGTCATTACAAAGGTGCTGAATAATGGATTCTACCACCTCTTCAATCTCAAGAATAGAATCAACGAACCACGTGCGTGGAACACAGATTTGCTGTGACAATTTTACCCTTGACGACCGTGTGATTCGATGTAATAAGAGTTTACTAGAAAAAGTTCTTATAAAAGATATGACTCCCACAGTTTTAGCCGATTCCGATTGTGCAACTCGAATTCAAACATACTCTGATTGGTGAGAAATCCTCTCACTCGGGGGCTTAGCTGCGAACAAGATTTTGCCTAAGTATCAAAAATATTTCGAGTCGTGATCAATCCTCTCACTCGGGGGCTTAGCTGCGAACAAGATTTCGCCTAAGTATCAAAACATACTCTGAGTGGCGAGCCATTCTCTCACTCGGAGGCTTAGGTGTGAATCAATCACCTAAGTTAAAATGTACTATGAGTGGTGAGAAATCCTCTCACTCGGGGGCTTAGCTGCGAACAAGATTTTGCCTAAGTATCAAAACATACTCCGAGTGGCGAGCCATCCTCTCACTCGGAGGCTTAGATGTGAATCAATCGCCTAAGTTAAAACATACTCCGAGTGGTGAGCAATCCTCTCACTCGGGGGCTTAGCTACGAACAAAATTTCGCCTAAGTATCAAAACTACTCCGAGTGGTGAGAAATCCTCTCACTCGGAGGATTAGCAGCGAATCAATCACCTAAGTTGAACTCTATTCCGAGTGGTGAGCAATCGTCAAACTCGGGGACATAGATGCGATCAAAATTTTGCCTAAGTATCAAAACATACTCCAAGTGGCGAGCAATCCTCTCACTTGGGGGCTTAGCTGCGATCAAAATTTTGCCTAAGTGTCAAAACATACTCCGAGTGGCGAGCAATCCTCTCACTTGGGGGCTTAAATGCGAACAAGATTTTAGATATTCTGAGTGGCGAGCAATTCTCACACTCGGAAACTTAGTTGCGAGTCAGTCGCCTAAGTAAAACATACTCCGAGTGGCGAGCAATCCTCTCAGTCGGAGGCTTAGATGTGAATCAGTCGCCTAAGCTAAAAAAACATACTCCGAGTGATGGGCGATCCTCTCACTCGGAGGCTTAGTTGCAAACAAGATTTCGCCTAAGTCTCTAAAAACACTCCAGTACAGGACAATCCTTTGACTCGGAGACTCAGCCGCGAACCAGTATTCGCCCAAGTGAATTTCCCTCGAGAAATGAACGTCAAGTTCATTCGGAAACGAATTAAATTCAATCAATCAAAAGATTGGAAAGCCAAATGCAGATAAAACTCAAGATCTCCAGCTCAGATTAAAGTTGTCTTCACAAATGAAAGTACTCGGACTTGAGCCTCAAACAAAGTTTTAATCGGCTACACCATCTCTCGGCATACCGAGGAAAGAAAAATTTAATCATAACCAAAGCTTTTAAGGCACGCCAGGACTCATCGGCTCGACGAAGGTGTTCAAGTCGATGAAGGTTTCCATGAAGTTCTCGAACCAAAGATTCTTCTTGTTGGCCACTTGGAGTGCCTTCAGCTTTTCCTCTTTAGCCTTCTTAACATGGACCCGAACGAGTGACAGAGCCACATTGGCTCCACAACGTGCAGCAGATTTCTTCCAAGCCTGCACTCGATCCGGGATCTGGTTACGGCGGCCCAACATTGATTCAAGATCGGTTTGGAGAGTGTCTTCTGGCCACATATTCTTGAATTTTCCTGAGGCGAGCGTCAACGCGGATCATATTCATGGACACCACATCTCCAACGGGTGACTTGACAGGGTCCAGATTCGGCTTGAGCTCTTCGGTCTCCTTGTCGAAGTCCTGGCAGAAGTATGGACGAAGGGAAAACGAAGAGTGGATCACATTTTCATTCAGCAAAATTGGAGGAAATCCACTCTATGGAAGTAAATTACGTGTCAGCATGCCAAACATCTTCTTTGGGAAGTTGCCCAAGTAGTTCTCCAAGCCGTTCCTTCGTTTTGTCATCTGTTCCAGCCTCTTGCTCCAGTCGGCCCTTTCTTGCTTCAGCTTGGTATTCTCCTCCTCCAATTTGTCGACTATTGCGAGTTTCCTTTCCGCGGCCTCAGTTTTCTCCTTAGCTTCAGCTAGTTCTTTGTCCTTGTCTTCAAGAGACTGCTTCAAGTGATTTAGATTGTTCGTGGTCACCTCCAAGTCCAGCTGGAGTTGTTGCTTCTCCTTTTCCAAGTTTATGTACTTGGCTCCAAGCTCACAAGATTTCTGAAATCATCAAACAAGTAATTCAGTCCACACTAGTATTTCGCCCGAACTCACATTTCAGTCGACACAAAGTGATAAAAGTACTGAAGTACAAAAAGGGACCCCGAGTCCAAGTTCTTAAGACTACTGCCCATCGTACACGGTCAATAATAGTCTCAAGGCCTATACCTACTGGGTGCACTTAGCGTGCCCCCACTGGACACCAGACCACTCGACCAGGTCTGGCTTGTCCGAGTCAAAAAAAGAGAGATAAAGAAAATATCTAAAAGTATCTCAATCAGACACCCGCTGGTGCAAGCACTCAAGGGCGGTCTCCGGGACTACATCCAGTGGGTTCACTCAGCGTGCCCCCACTGGAATTATCTTCACTCGCGCAGGTCTGCCCTGATGAGTG
The DNA here is from genome assembly GCF_904849725.1 of Hordeum vulgare subsp. vulgare. NCBI lineage: Eukaryota > Viridiplantae > Streptophyta > Magnoliopsida > Poales > Poaceae > Hordeum > Hordeum vulgare. The sequence continues at coordinate 444,024,750 of NC_058519.1, forward strand.
TTAACGATTATTGAAAACAAATCAAAGACCCCTTGTCGATGTCACAGTCATTCGATAGCAGCCTCGAGGACTACACCGAGTGGGTGCACTAAGCGTACCCCAAGTGGACCAATACAAATAGGTATACACCGAAAGAAAACACACAGTTGGTGTAAAGCCAAGATGGACAAAATGCAATCAGAAATGAACTTACAATCCCACTTACTCGGACATTAGCACGAAGTGCCGAGCTGGCGTCATACGCCAACTTTCTGGCTTCATACGCCTCCATGGTTTGCATCATCATCTTCTCTGGATCATGGCCTCCTTCCTGGCTCCGGTTTGGACTTTTGGAACATGTTGCACAGTGAACGCATACATTGGAGGAGTCGGCACAACGGCTGAGGTCACAAGATTTGCTGGAAGTTGTTCAATGGAAGCAGGAGTCACAACAGTCCAAGTCACTCGAGGGGCACTTGACAGCAGGATCTTGAGCCCCGTGTTCACTCGGGACGAATCTCCAAGTTCCAGAGGCAATTAAGTATTCGACCGGCATGGTTCTTCATCATCTTCCACATAGATGACGTCGGTAGGTGTCAGTCAGTAACATAAGTCGGTCCAATAGACCAATTTTATCCAGAAAACAGAACAGAATGAAGATTTATAATACCTCGTTGGGAGCTGAACACGTCTGCAGCATCCAAGTACATGGGATCCTCTTCATATCCATGAGGCGACGTCACAGAGGTAGCAGCTCTGGCAAGCAAATTCCACTCGCACATCAAATTCCTCCAATAATGAAGCTGAATACGAGGCACTCCTCTCTGGGCTATGTATGGCCATCTCACTCGGCGTCCGATGCCCGATGGTATATGGTGACTCAGATTTGGTGGTCAATCAAGTGATGAAGGTATGGGATGTCAAGAACCCTACCATGACCAGGTATTACAATGCAGTAAGAAAGCTGGAGAAGAAGTTTGAACATTTGGAACTTCATCATATTCCTTGAGTGAAAAATCAACCAGCTGATGACCTAGCCAAGATTGGATCCACTCGAAAACTTGTACCCAACAACGTGTTTCTAGAACACTTATATTCTCCTTGAGTACAAGAAGATCCCTTCACTAAAGATCCCCCACAAGCGATAAGCACTTCCAACCCGACTAAGGTTGATTTTCCAGCAGTTATTGATCTTGTCATGGAGATTCTATTGATTACACCCGATTGGACAGTTCCATACATTGCATATATATTGTGGCAAGAACTCCCAGAAGATGAGGTTGAAGCCCGATAGATTGTCCACATATCCAAAGCATTTACTGTAATGAATGGACAACCTTTTAGAGAAAGTGTGACTGGTGTAGCTCAGCGGTGCATCTCTCCTGAAGAAGGTCGATTGATTCTGGATGAAATCCACTCGGGGACCTGTGGTCATGATGCGTCCTCTCGGACAATTGTTGCCAAAGCATCCTGAGCTTTCTTTTTCTGGCCACGTGCTAATGAGATGGACAAGGAAATCGTGGATTGCTGCAAAGGATGCTAGTTTTACTGCAATTTGTCACATAAACTCGTGTCTGGTCTGAAGACTATTCCACTCATCTGGCTGTTTGCTGCGTGGGGTCTGGATATGGTCGGTCCTCTCTGAATAGGCCAGAGTGGATTCACTCATTTACATGTGCTAGTCGACAAGTTCACCAAGTGGGTCGAAGCCAAACCTGTGAAAAAGCTGGATTCACGCACTGCTATCAAGTTCATAAAGGAAACAACATTCGATATGGAGTGCCCCATAGTATTATCACATACAATGGTTCTAACTTCGACTCAGAAGAATTCAGATACTTCTACTCCGCCCAAGGCACTCGGGTTGACTACGCGTCTATCGCGCGCCCCCAAACTAATGGTCAAGCTGAGCGAGCGAATGGACTTGTCCTTCAAGGTTGAAGCCTCGACTCATGTGAGATTTGGAACATACAGCTGGAGCTTGGGTTACTGAAATACCATCAGTTCTATGGGGCTTGAGGATGACACCCAATCGGTCGACTGGACACACGCCTTTTTTCTTGGTTTATGGAGTCGAAGCTCTGTGACGGATTGACCTCCTTCACAATTCTTCCCAAGTGGAACTTTATTCTGAGGCTAAAGCTGAACAGGCGCGACAGGACGACATAGACCTTCTGGAAGAAGAACACGAACTGGCTCTGATTAGGTCGACTGTTTATCAACAGGATCTGTGTCGTTTTCATGCAAGACATGTTAGGAGTCCGTCGTTTCACGAAGGTGATTTGGTGCTCCGAGTGGATCAGCAATGGCCACACAAGCTTGCCCCCGCATGGGAAGGACCTTTCGTCATTACAAAGGTGCTGAATAATGGATCCTACCACCTCTTCAATCTCAAGAAGAGAATCAACGAACCACGTGCGTGGAACGCAGATTTGCTGTGACAATTTTACCCTTGACGACCGTGTGATTCGATGTAATAAGAGTTTACTAGAAAAAGTTCTTATAAAAGATATGACTCCCACAGTTTTTGCCGATTCAGATTGTGCAACTTGAATTCAAACATACTCTGATTGGTGAGAAATCCTCTCACTCGGGGGCTTAGCTGCGAACAAGATTTTGCCTAAGTATCAAAAATATTTCGAGTCGTGAGCAATCCTCTCACTCGGGGGCTTAGCTGCGAACAAGATTTCGCCTAAGTATCAAAACATACTCTGAGTGGCGAGCCATTCTCTCACTCGGAGGCTTAGGTGTGAATCAATCACCTAAGTTAAAATGTACTATGAGTGGTGAGAAATCCTCTCACTCGGGGGCTTAGCTGCGAACAAGATTTTGCCTAAGTATCAAAACATACTCCGAGTGGCGAGCCATCCTCTCACTCGGAGGCTTAGATGTGAATCAATCGCCTAAGTTAAAACATACTCCGAGTGGTGAGCAATCCTCTCACTCGGGGGCTTAGCTACGAACAAAATTTCGCCTAAGTATCAAAACTACTCCGAGTGGTGAGAAATCCTCTCACTCGGAGGATTAGCAGCGAATCAATCACCTAAGTTAAAATCTACTCCGAGTGGTGAGCAATCGTCAAACTCGGGGACATAGATGCGATCAAAATTTTGCCTAAGTATCAAAACATACTCCAAGTGGCGAGCAATCCTCTCACTTGGGGGCTTAGCTGCGATCAAAATTTTGCCTAAGTGTCAAAACATACTCCGAGTGGCGAGCAATCCTCTCACTTGGGGGCTTAAATGCGAACAAGATTTTAGATATGCTGAGTGGCGAGCAATCCTCACACTCGGAAATTTAGTTGCGAGTCAGTCCCCTAAGTTAAACATACTCCGAGTGGCGAGCGATCCTCTCACTCGGGGGCTTAGATGTGAATCAGTCGCCTAAGCTAAAAAAACATACTCCGAGTGATGGGCGATCCTCTCACTCGAAGGCTTAGTTGCGAACAAGATTTCACCTAAGTCTCTAAAAACACTCCAGTACAGGACAATCCTTTGACTCGGAGACTTAGACGCGAACCAGTATTCGCCCAAGTGAATTTCCCTCGAGCAATGAACGTCAAGTTCATTCGAAATCCAATTAAATTCAATCAATCAAAAGATTGGAAAGCCAAATGCAGATAAAACTCAAGATCTCCAGCTCAGATTAAAGTTTTCTTCACAAACGAAAGTACTTGGACTTGAGCCTCAAACAAAGTTTAAATCGGCTACACCATCTCTCGGCATACCGAGGCAAGCAAAATTTAATCATAACCAAAGCTTTTAAGGCACGCCAGGACTCATCGGATCGACGAAGGTGTTCAAGTCGATGAAGGTTTCCATGAAGTTCTCGAACCAAAGATTCTACGTGTTGGCCACTTGGAGCGCCTTCAGCTTTTCCTCTTTAGCCTTCTTAACATGGACCCGAACGAGTGACAGAGCCACATTGGCTCCACAACGCGCAGCAGATTTCTTCCAAGCCTGCACTCGATCCGGGATCTGGTTACGGCGGCCCAACATTGATTCAAGATCGGTTTGGAGAGTGTCTTTTGGCCACATATTCTTGAACTTTCCGGAGGCGAGCGTCAACGCGGATCATATTCATGGACACCACATCTCCAACGGGTAACTTCACAGGGTCAAAATTCGGCTCGAGCTCTTCGGTCTCCTTGTCGAAGTCCTGGCAGAAGTATGGACGAAGGGAAAACGAAGAGTGGATCACATTTTCATTCAGCAAAATTGGAGGAAATCCACTCGATGGAAGTAAATTACGTGTGAGCATGCCAAACATCTTCTTTGTGAAGTTGCCCAAGTAGTTCTCCAAGCTGTTCCTTCTTTTGGTCATCTGTTCCAGCCTCTTGCTCTAGTCGGCCCTTTCTTGCTTCAGCTTGGTATTCTCCTCCTCCAATTTGTCGACTACTGCGAGTTTCCTTTCCGCGGCCTCAGTTTTCTCCTTAGCTTCAGCTAGTGCTTTGTCCTTGTCTTCAAGAGCCTGCCTCAAGTGATTTAGATCGTTCGTGGTCACCTCCAAGTCCATCTGGAGTTGTTGCTTCTCGTTTTCCAAGTTTATGTACTTGGCTCCAAGCTCAGAAGATTTCTGAAATCATCAAACAAGTAATTCAGTCCACACTAGTATTTCGCCCGAACTCCCGAGTGAAGAATAACATTTCAGTCGACACAAAGTGATAAAAGTACTGAAGTACAAAAAGTGACCCCGAGTCCAAGTTCTTAAGACTACTGCCCATCGTACACGGTCGATAATAGTCTCAAGGCCTATACCCACTGGGTGCACTTAGCGTGCCCCCACTGGACACGAGACCACTCGACTAGGTCTGGCTTGTCCGAGTCAAAAAAAGAGAGATAAAGAAAATATCTAAAACTATCTCAATCAGACACCCGCTGGTGCAAGCACTCAAGGGCGGTCTCAGGGACTACATCCAGTGGGTTCACTCAGCGTGCCCCCACTGGAATTATCGTCACTCGTGCAGGTCTGCCCTGATGAGTGTTATCGATTATTGAAAACCAATCAAAGACCCCTTGTCGATGTCACAGTCATTCGACAGCAGCCTCGAGGACTACACCGAGTGGGTGCACTAAGCGTACCCCAAGTGGACCAAAACAAATAGGTATACACCGAAAGAAAACACACAGTTGGTGTAATGTCAAGATGGACAAAATGCAATCGGAAATGAACTTACAATCCCACTTACTCGGACATTAGCACGAAGTGCCGAGCTGGCGTCATACGCCAACTTTCTGGCTTCATACGCCTCCATGGTTTGCATCATCATCTTCTCTTGGGTCATGGCCTCCTTCCTGGCTCCGGTTTGGACTTTTGGAACATGTGGCACAGTGAACGCATACATTGGAGGAGTCGGCACAATGGCTGAGGTCACAAGATTTGCTGGAAGTTGTTCAATGGAAGCAGGAGTCACAACAGTCCAAGTCACTCGAGGGGCACTCGACGGCAGGATCTTGAGCCCCGTGTTCACTGGGGACGAATCTCCAAGTTCCAGAAGCAATTAAGTATTCGACCGGCATGGTTCTTCATCATCTTCCAGATAGATGATGTCGGTAGGTGTCAGTCAGTAACATAAGTCGGTCCGATAGACCAATTTTATCCAGAAAACAGAACATAATGAAGATTTATTATACCTCGTTGGGAGGTGAACACGCTGCAGCATCCAAGTACATGGGATCCTCTTCATATCCATGAGGCAACGTCACAGAGGTAGCAGCTCTGGCAAGCAAATTCCACTCGCACATCAATGGCATGAAATTTCACAACGACAAAAGAAAGAAAGAGGTAAACACTCACGCTGAAGCGACTGGCACATTACTACTGCAACAAAAGACCTTCCAACGGTGCGAGAAATAGGCACGTCGATGGGAGAATACTTGGCTTGATCTTTCTGCTGCGGCTACGCCTTAAGGGACTTCCTAGGCAAGTATGCAAAGGATTTCCCCCGTGGCCTTGGAGCCTTGTGTTGGTGTTCCGTCGAAGCGGAAAGGGTGATGTAGCGTAGCGGTGGTAACTATTTCCCTCAGTTTGAGAACCAAGGTATCAATCCAGTGGAGGAGTATCTCATGATCCTGCACAAACACAAAAGCTTGCTCCCAACGCTATGAAGGGGTTGTCAATCCCTTATAGATTGGTTGCCAAGTGAGAACTGAAAGCAACAAAGTAACAAAGCAAAGTAAAAGCGGAGGTGTAAACGATGGATGTGAATAGACCCGGGGGCCATAGTGTTTACTAGTGGCTTCTCTCATTAAAGCAAGTAGACGATGGGTGAACAAATTACTGTCGAGCAATTGATAGAACCGCGCAAAGTCGTGATGATATCTATGCAATGATTATTTCTATAGGCATCACGTCTAAAACAAGTAGACCGATACTGTCTACATCTACTACTATTACTCCACACATCGATCGCTATCTAGCATGCATCTAGTGTATTAAGTCCATAAGAACAGAGTAACGCCTTAAGCAAGATGACATGATGTAGAGGGATAATCTTAAACCAATGATAAAAACCCCATCTTTTTACCCTTGATGGCAACTACTTGATGTGTGCCTTGCTGCCCCTACTATCACTAGGAAAGGTCACTGAAAGGATCGATATGGTTGGCTAGAGGGGGGGTGAATAGACAACGACCACTTTTTAATTAATCTTAGCAAGTTAAGGTAAACACTATACGGGTTCACAAATAATATGACAATGAGGTGAACCCTATAGAAGCTAACAACGAGAGCTATTAAGACTACCAAGATATAGTCACAAGCATAAGCAAATACAAAGTAAAGGATAGAGATAACCACAAGTGGAACCGATGGAGACGAGGATGTGTTACCGAAGTTCCTTCCCTTTGACAGGAAGTACGTCTCCGTTGGAGCGGTGTGGAGGCACAATGCTCCCCAAAAAGCCACTAAGGCCACCGTATTCTCCTCACGCCCTCGCACGATGCAAGGTACCGTGATTCCACTGTAGGTGCCCTTGAAGGCGGCGACCGAACCTTTACAAACAAGGTTGGGGCAACTCCACACAAAGCTTGGAGGCTCCCAACTAAACCACGAAGCTTCACCACAATGGAATATGGCTTCGAGGTGACCTCAACCGTCTAGGATGCTCATACACCCAAGAGTAACAAGATCCGCAAGGGATTGGTTGGGGAGGCTCCCATCTAGGCCTTCTCAACCAATCCCTAAAGAATCAACAAGTTTGATTGGCTAGGGAGAGAGATCGGGCACTTTTGAGCTTGTGGAGCAACAATGGAGCTTAGAGAGGTAAGAGATAAGGTTCCTCAGCTAGAAGAACCCTTTATATAGTGGGGGGAAAATTCAGACCGTTTTCCCACTCTCTGCCCGAGCTCCAGCGGTACTACCGCTGAACAGGAGCGGTACTACCGCTGCCTAGCGGTACTACCGCTGAATACAGCGGTACTACCGCTGGGCCTCCAGCGGTACTACCGCTGGCCCCTTGGTAGTGCACAAACACTACTACCGCCGGGAAAGTCTTCGCAAAAGGGTCCGTCCATGAACTACCGCTAGGCAGGTGGACCAAAGCACCTGGAGCGGTACCACCGCTGACCAGGGGCGGTACTACCGCCAGCTAGCGGTACTACCGCTGGCTGCAGCGGTACTACCGCTAGGAGTCCAGCGGTACTACCACTGGGGACCATTTTGCAGATATGCTCAAAACAAATAGGCGAGGGCCGCTCCAAAGATAAAGGAAAGGGAGAATGTGAAGTGTGCGTGTGTAAAGATAGATTCCACCCAAACCTTTCCACTACGGATCCCCTCTTAATAGTACGGCTTTCCTATGACTCAAATAAAGAGAATCGTAGAGAGCGCCGTGCTTCCGTTCCATGAGAGAAGAGACGTGTCGTCTTGTGCCATTGACGTGTGCTATCTGAAACCTTAACACACACGGTTAGTCTTGTACGGTACTGTCATCAATCACCAAAATTACTTAGGCATAAACTATGCCCCAACAATCTCCCCCTTTTTGGTGGATTGATGACAATACCGGATTTGCACAGAGAATAATATGAGAACAAAAAGATAGATATATATGACAATACGGGGCATATGACTCACAGCATATGATGGAAATAAATCTCACATAAGTTCATGTCTCACAAAAAATAGCAAACTAGAAGAAAACCAAGTTCGAAACAAACCACACGAAATAAAGCAAAGCAAATGCAAAGTTCGAATATGAAAGCAAATCCTAGACTCTCTCCCCCTTTGGCACAAGACACCAAAAAGGGGCACACCTAATGCCACAGGTAACTACTCCTCGTCTTCAGCATCACCAGACTCGTCTGTCCCCTCCTGGTCGGTCTGCTCCTCCTCGTCCGCCTCATCGCCAGACCACTGGTACCCTTGAGCCTACATCCAAGTAGCCTCAGGAGTGATGTCATCCTCTGAGCCGCTGGAGATGTCCACATCCAGGGTCCTGAGAACACGCTTATGCCTCTGGCGGCTCTGCTTCTGAGCCACGTGTGTCTGGTACTGACCCTTGGCCTGCATACAGAAAAGTGTCTTCATCTTGTCGTGCAGTTTGATAGCCCAAGATGGCATGGCAGACAAGCGGGACTGAGAGGCGGTTCCTCTGTCAGCAGCAGTCTCTGTATCAGTATCCATGTGCTAAGAGGAAGTAGATGGGTTGGCCCACTTTTCCTTGACGTGAAGCCTGATCGGGTCGTGCACAATGTAATCAGACTGAGCGTAGAGCAGCTCCTCCGGAAAAGCCTCTTGCCACTTATGGAGAATGTATGCAAACAGGTAAGGCCCGTAGATGGGAACCTTACGCATGATGATGCAGTTCCAGAGCTCCGTGAACATGACATCAGAAATATCCAGCTGAGCAGACTCCTGAGACATAGCCTCCTCACACAGCAGGAGCATCTCAGCCAAGGAGCCATGGACCTCATCGAAGTTACCACTGCGAGGGAAGAGGGTGTTGCGAAAGATCCGATGCATGATGTCCAGGTGCTTGGGAAGCACCCCCTTCCTGAGATATAGTTTCTGCAGTCCGTCCTTGGCGGGAGCCCTATCGGTGGGGGCTGCGGCATGAGGACGCGGACCAAGAGGAGTGTCAGCACCCTGGAAGTCAATGTGAAGGAATTGCATGAACTCCTGCCAGGTACCGGTCAGCTTCTTTGACCCAGTCATCCACACTATCGAACGCTCTGCATCAGGAGAGAAATGGACTGTGACATAAAACTGAGAAACTGCAGTGGGATCAAAATCCGTCTTGAAGGTGATGATGTCCTTGATGCCCAATTTGTCAACCAGAGAGAGGGCATCACCAAAATAGTCCATGTTCCTCTGAAGATGTGCCAGGTCAATCCACTGAACAGAGACATAGTTCTTCTTGAAATGAGCTATAACATCACGGTAGATCATGCACTGGTCCCTTGCCCAGACATGGTCCACATCCTTGATCAAAACCCTCTCGTTGAGATAGTGGTTCTTGGTGCGAAACTGCAGAAAGTCCTTGGGGGACATTGTGCGGACATCGACCTTCTTATCCTTGTGAGCGACCTTCTTAAAGGACTTCTTCTTTGGTGGCAGACCAGAGGTGGCAGACCCCTCGGGCACCTCTGGGTTGCGATACTGTTTGGACTGTGTGTCCCGTGGGGGGTTCGAACGGCGAGAAGAGTGACCTGTGACACAGAGCACATAGCGAAAAAGAGGCGACAAGAAGAGTCAAGGCAATGAATCTTGAAAACGCAAAACAAGTAAACACGCATTGCTAAGCAAAAACACAGAAAATACATAGTGAATGCCCATGGCGGTAGTACCGCCACCCCTGGCGGTAGTACCGCTGGGTCTAGCGGTAGTACCACTACCCCTGGCGGTAGTACCGCTGGAGGTCACAGCGGTAGTACCGCTACCCCTGGCAGTAGTACCGCTGGGGTCCTAGCGGTAGTACCGCTACCCCTGGCGGTAGTACCGCTGGGGGTTTGACTTTCTGATCTGACATATAAGAATCGTTTTCGAGGGCATGTGATGAATATGAGCACTAAGACTTACATCCCAGCCCTACGGACACGAGGAACACTTAGTAACACCAAAATAAGTACATGCCTAGGCAAGAGAAAGCAAGTTTTAGAGCTAATCCAAACAGTTCAAGTGCTAGATCTAAAACGAGTAAATCCTAGGGCATGGCAACAAAATCAACAATAAACCATAGGACCTATACTCCCCTCAAATATCTCCTTCATGCCATCCAAGAACTAGCCATAAGATCAAAGATATGGATCCAATCCCCAATGCTCCTAACCCTAGAACACGAACAACAACCAAATAGAAGAAGGGAGGAGCTTTACCGGGATTCATGGCTCTTGGAGGAGGAAGAAGAGATGAAGCAACCCTTCCAAACCAACGGGGAGAAGGATCTCCATGAAGTGAGATCCAACCAGGGAGTTTTCGGGCTAGGGGAGGGAGGAGCCGCGAGGAAGAAGAAACATATGAGAAAATCGGGCCCCCCCTCCCTTTATATAGCCCAAGGGGTACGGGCCAGCTGTAGTACCGCTGGGGTGCAGCGGTAGTACCGCTGGGGTCCTGGCGGTAGTACCGCTCCCCCTAGCAGTAGTACCGCTCCCCCCTTGAAACCCTAGAAATTTTCTAGCCGGTCGTGTTAGATTTTGAATCCTGGTGGTAGTACTGCCATACCTGGCGGTAGTACCGCTGGGGTCCTGGCGGTAGTACCGCTACCCCTGGCGGTAGTACCGCTGGGTCCTGGCGGTAGTACCGCTACCCTGGCGGTAGTACCGCTGTAAATGTTGCAACACGGCTAAGGAAAAAGGATGAACTTGGGCACATGACAAGTGAGTAAAAAGAGATGGCATCCAAGAAAATGTACTCACTTGTCATTGTATATCCTTTCTTCTATACGCAAGAAAGGATGGAGGGGCGGTGGCCGAGGCCACCTATGTTTGAGATAATGGTATGACACCGCGAAGAATTATCCTTGGGTTCATGACCAATGCTCGTCTTTGAAGCACAAGTGCCATTTGACAATGGCTAAAGTGAAAGACTAGATTGATTTACGCATAATGGGGGGAGGGAAAGTTCATTGAGAGAACAACACTCCCCCTATGTCCATGCCTACATCTAGACCAAGATGGAATGCAAAGAGAGGTGCAATATGCCTAGTTTCAATCCACATTACTTGAATCAATGATATTTAGCTCATGCCTTAACTCCCGGAACCTTGCTTCATCTAGAGGCTTAGTGAAAATATCTGGAAGTTCCTCTTGAGTGTGGATGAAGTGAACCTCAATATCACCTAGCTTGATATGTTCACGAATGAAGTGATGACGAATATCAATATGTTTGGTTTTGCTATGTTGCACTGGGTTGAGGGAAATCTTGATGGCGCTTTGATTGTCACATACAAGAGGCACTTTGTCACAAGTGACACCATAATCCTTTAAAGTTTGCCTCATCCATAGCAATTGTGCACAACAACTTGCGGCTGCCACATACTCAGCTTCGGTGGATGATAAGGAGACGCAGTTCTGCTTCTTTGAAGACCAACTTACCAAAGAGCGACCAAGGAATTGGCATCCTCCAGACGTTGACTTCCTCTCCACACAATCTCCAGCCCAATCTGAGTCAGAATAGCCAACTAGATTGAAGTTTGCCCCTTTGGGATACCAGAGGCCAAAGTTTGGGGTATGAGCCAAATATCGAAAGATTCGTTTGACAGCCATGTAATGACTTTCTTTTAGTGCGGATTGAAACCGTGCACATATCCCTACACTCAACATAATATCCGGTCTAGACGCACAGAGGTAAAGGAGGGATCCAATCATGGAGCGGTATAACTTTTGATCCACTTCTTTACCATTGGGATCACTGTCAAGCTTGCATATGGTTGGCATGGGGAACTTGACCGGTTTGACATCTTCGAGCTCGAACCGTTTGAGCATGTCTTGAGTGTACTTGGCTTGTTTGATGAATGTCCCTTCTAGACCTTGTCTAATCTCGAACCCGAGGAAGAACTTCAACTCTCCCATCATGGACATCTCAAACTTCTCAGTCATTAGTGCAGCAAATTCTTCATTGAATGAAATGTTAGGAGAGCCAAAGATAATATCATCAACATATAGTTGGCATATGAACAAATCCCCTTTAACCCTCTTAGTAAAAAGAGTGGGATCAATCTTCCCAATTTCAAACCCACGATCTTGTAACAACTCAGTAAGATACTCATACCACGCGCGTGGGGCTTGTTTAAGGCCATAGAGTGCCTTATTGAGTTTGTACACATGATTGGGGAGCTTGGGATGTTCGAATCCCGGGGGTTGTTTGACATAGACCAACTCATTCAAAGGACCATTAAGAAATGCACTTTTCACATACATTTGCTGTAATTTGAAGTTATGATGAGAAGCAAATGCAAGTAACATGCGAATAGATTCTAGACGAGCAACAGGGGCAAAGGTTTCACCGTAGTCGATACCCTCGACTTGGGAGTAGCCTTGAGCCACCAATCTTGCCTTGTTTCGAATCACAATTCCATTGGCATCTTGCTTGTTCTTGAATAACCATTTGGTCCCGATGACATTATGTTCCTTCGTTGGCCGAGGCTCTAAATCCCAGACTTGGTTGCGCTCGAAGTTGTTAAGTTCTTCGTGCATGGCCATAAGCCAATCCTCATCATCGAGCGCTTCCTGTACCTGTTGAGGTTCACAATACGAGACAAACGCGTGATGCTCACAATAATTCCAAAGCTGTTGACGGGTAGATACTCCCCTTTTTAAACTGCCAAGAACATTCTTCATAAGATGTGACTTGGCTCTCAGCTTGTTCGCATTCTTGGGTGCTCGACGCTCCAAGAGTTCTTCATTAGATGACGAGGGAGCATCAACTTGTTTCTTTTGTTTGCCCTTGCGTCTTGAGCCGGTTGTTGGAGATCCAGACGGGAATTGTGAGACAGTCTCCTGATCATCTTGTCCTTCGACTTGAGCAGGTTCACTAGTTTGATCTTGTATTAGTGGTTGCTCTTGATCTTGATCTTGTGCTGGTTCGGGGTCTTGGGGTAGTGCTTGAATATCATGGGGCACATCACCATTGTTAGGCAATTGATCTTGACCGTGAGCCTGATCAACTTGTTGAGAGTCTTCTCTTTGTTCATCGGAAGCGTGTGGGGCTTGTGAGGGTGATGGCTCCACTTGAGTAGAGCATTTTCCTTCTCCTTCGGCCACAAGGGGTTCCTCAATGGGGAGTATTTGACCAATCCCCATTCTTCTTATGGCTTCGGGAGGGAATTTCATCACCTATATCACAAAGACCACTTTGCTCCACTTGGGAGCCATTATTTTCGTCAAACTCTACGTTACACGTCTCCTCAATTAGTCCGGTGGACTTGTTGAGGACACGGTAAGCATGAGAGTATGTAGCATAACCAACAAAGATACCCTCATGTGCTCTAGAATCAAATTTAGCTAACCGAGCTCCCTTTTTGAGTATGAAACACTTACAACCGAATACCCGGAAGTACTTGAGATTCGGTTTGTTTCCAGTTAGAATCTCATACGGAGTCTTGTTCAAGCCTTTGCAGATGTAGAGCCGATTGGACGCATGACATGCTGTGTTGATGGCCTCTGCCCAGAAGTTGTATGGAGATTTGAATTCTGCCATCATTGTTCTTGCAGCGTCTATCAAGGTCCGGTTCTTCCTTTCTGCCACGCCGTTTTGCTGAGGGGTATATGGTGCAGAATATTGGTGCTTTATTCCCTCATCACCTAGAAACTCATCTAGGGTGTAGTTCTTGAACTCGGTGCCGTTGTCACTCCTAATCGTCAAGATCTTTGCTTCATGTTGGCATTGCGCTTCATTAGCAAAGTTGATGACCGTTTGTTGAGTTTCACTCTTCCTTTTAAAGAAATATACCCAGGTATATCTTGAGTAGTCGTCAACAATCACTAAGCAATATTTTCTGCCTCCAAGACTATCAAATGTTGGAGGACCAAACAGATCCATATGGAGAAGTTCCAATGGCCTCTTAGTGTAGATAAGAGTCGTTGGACGATCAGCAGTTTCATGAATCTTTCCTTCAATGCAAGCACTGCAAACACGATCTTTAGCAAAGCTCACATTTGTTAGTCCACGAACATGGTCCCCTGTCAGAAGACTTTGCAAAGATCTCATATTGACATGAGCTAAACGGCGATGCCAAAGCCAGCCCACGTTAACTTTAGCCACTAAACATGTCGCAGTCTTAGTAGGTCGCTTTGAGAAGTTCACCACATAGAGACCATTTTTGACATGTCCAACATAGGCTACTTTAAGAGTCTTGCTCCTTAGAAGGACCACAGTGTCAATATTAAAGAATGTGGAAAAACCCATGATTGCAAGTTGACGAACCGAAAGTAAATTGTAGGCAAGTGACTCAACAAGCATGACCTTCTCAATAGATAAATCTTGAGAGACGACCACCTTACCAAATCCCAATACCTTTGACGAGGATGCATCGGCGAATTGGACATGGGTGGGCATAGATGGAGAAGGATGCACATCCACCACTAAGTCCTTGCTTCCGGTCATATGATTTGTTGCTCCACTATCGAGCAACCATGACACCCCACCGGAAGCAAACTCCTGCAAAAGATCAAGGCTTGGATTTAGGTACCCATTTTTTAATGGGTCCTTTCATGTTAGAGACAAGGGTCTTCGGAACCCAGATAGCCCATTCAATATCTTCGTCGTAGGAACCAACAAATCTGACATAAACATGCCCATCACTAGCACAACATAAAACATAAGAAGAATTGAGTTTGTCGGCTGTGTTAGTAGGAGCGGTTTTGCCCTTCTTGGGGTTCCCATAGTCCACCTTGTTCCTGTTCACCTTTTGAGTCCCCTCACCCTCTTTGACAAAGATGTCCATGAGGGTGAGAGATCGTTTGTTCTTGTTCTTCCTTTTACCTTTTGACTTGGAGGTAAGTCCAAGTCCTTCCTTTCCTACAACACCCTTTTGAGTGCTCAAGAGATCGTTCAGACTCTTCTCACCTTGTCTGCATGCCATAAGGCCCTTCTCAAGTTTCTCTTTTAACTTGGCATTTTCCTCCACAAGATGAACATGCTCACAACAGGGGTTAGTTGCACAAGTATTATCAATTAACACAAAGGGAGGACAAGTAGAGATCTCCTTGGTAAGCTTTGCTTGGAGTTGATCATGAGACTCTTTCAGAGAGAAATGAACACCTTTCAAGGCTTTGTGGGCCTTGTCAAGTATGTCAAACTCTTCTTTGAGTCTGTCACGACCAACCTCAAGAGCATATTTTTCAGATTTAAACATGCGAGTAAGAACAACATCATGATCTAGTTTCTTTTGCATTTTAGCGCACTCATCGTTATATGACTCCTCAAGAGCCAAACGAAGAGTGCGCTCTTCTTCTAGAGGACTAGATAATTCGGCAATTTCATCGGCATAGTCACGACTATGTCCCTGAAGCTCGGAGATGGTCTCCTCATGAGACTCAATGAGGTCAGTGGCCTCACCCAGTTGTTCCAAGAGAGCCACAAAGTGCTTCTTGGGTTCTCCCTTAATAGTGCATAGAAACTTATCAAGATCATGCTCATTAAGTTCTCCAACATCACTATCTTCTACACAATTTAACAATGAAGGAGTAGAAGCAATGTTGGTCTTAATGATGGGAGTTACCTGATTGGTACCTTTTGCCATGAGGCACTTGGTGATGTGGTTCTCGTTGGGGGTGTTGAAGAGAGACACCTTCTGGGAAGAGGTAGTGGCAATAGCAACAGTTGCCGTTGCCACTGTATCATCATCATCACCATCATCATCAGAAGGATACTCCTCCAGGGCCACCACCCCTTTTGGGTGAGGTTTCTTCACAAAGTTGTTCTAGATTGGAAATGATTTGGTTTTGTCTTTGCGAATGAGCTTGCCTCCGTTGTCTTCCCTTTTCTCATAGGGACATTCCTCCACGAAGTGACACACGTTGCCACAGTTATAACATGTCCTTACTCGTTGTTTGGGTTTGAATCCACTCGAGTTGTTCTTGGTGAAGGTGGGTCTTGAGTTCCTTTTATTTCCCCAGAAATGCCTTGATGCAAGAGCCATGTGCTCATGATAAGCATACTTTGTGTCTTCAGGGAAGCTCTCTTCTTCCTCACCTTCTTCTTCTTCTTCAAGCATTTCTCTTGCTTTCAATGCAAGGTTAGCTGAAGTGGTTTTTGATCGAACACGAGCAAGTGCATTGTCGGCTGTTTCGTTCATGATAGACATTGCAATGAACTCATCCAACACTTCACTGGAAGACAAGGAGTGGAAGTCTGGCCGCTGACAAATGACAGATGACATGGCTTTATTGAAAGGCATGATGGCTTTGAGAAACTTGTGCTTGACCCATGTATCATCCATATCCTTACTCCCATGATCCTTTAGTGCCACAGCAAAAGCAGTCACCCTTCGATAGAGATCACGAGTGTCCTCGTCTTCCTTCATCACAAACTCATCGGCCTTATCAAGTATCACTTCATAGTTGGATCGTTGAATACTTGAGCTTCCCTTGTATAGCACCATAATATGCTCCCAACAATCCTTGGCCAATGTGAAGGGACGTAAGTGGGGAAGATCTTCAGGTGGCACAGCAGACTGGAGAATAAACAACGCAGAGTGATTATATTGATTGTCTGCATCTTCTCTTGCAGTGAGGTTGCTTG
Source organism: Hordeum vulgare subsp. vulgare (assembly GCF_904849725.1). Classification (NCBI taxonomy): domain Eukaryota; kingdom Viridiplantae; phylum Streptophyta; class Magnoliopsida; order Poales; family Poaceae; genus Hordeum; species Hordeum vulgare. The sequence goes on from NC_058519.1 coordinate 444,041,412, forward strand.
GGTCATGGGCATAATATCCTTGCTCGATAATTCTCCACAAGTTTGTTGAGCTGTGATTCAAATGAGACTTAATAGAAAATACCTAGTTAGCAAAGTCACCTTTCACAAGTTTAGGAGGAGGACCAACAGGATTAAGACGAGGTGCGAAAACGGGTCCTCCACAGGCCATGGGAGGTGGAACTGAGGCATATGTTCCAGTCCCATCCTTTTCGTGAGGTGAAGCCGGTCGCATACCTTTAGCCGCTTCCTTAGAGGAGTTGGCCTCCGAAATGGAAATGGTGGGTTTAACCACTAAAGCCGGTTCGGGTGAACTTTTAAGACCCTCAATTAATTCTTTAAGCATGGTTTTGACTTTGCTCGTCAAGGACGTCTTGAGGGCTGCCATAGCCGTATTCAAGTCGTCCCTTGTGACCGAAGTCAAGTCCATGTCCTCGGCTTGCCCATGGGTAACTTCCTCTCCACCTTCCATACTCTTCGGGTGGTTAAACCCTTAATAAAGAGACGTGGCTCTGATACGAATTGAAAGGATCGATATGGTTGGCTAGAGGGGGGGTGAATAGACAACAACCACCTTTTAATTAATCTTAGAAAGTTAAGGTAAACACTATACGGGTTCACAAATAATATGACAATGAGGTGAACCCTATAGAAGCTAACAATGAGAGCTATTAAGACTACTAAGATATAGTCACAAGCATAAGCAAATACAAAGTAAAGGATAGAGATAACCACAAGTGGAACCGATGGAGACGAGGATGTGTTACCGAAGTTCCTTCCCTTTGACAGGAAGTACGTCTCCGTTGGAGCGGTGTGGAGGCACAGTGCTCCCCAAAAAGCCACTAAGGCCACCGTATTCTCCTCACGCCCTCGCACGATGCAAGGTACCGTGATTCCACTATAGGTGCCCTTGAAGGCGGCGACTGAACCTTTACAAACAAGGTTGGGGCAACTCCACACAAAGCTTGGAGGCTCCCAACTAAACCACGAAGCTTCACCACAATAGAATATGGCTTCGAGGTGACCTCAACCGTCTAGGATGCTCAAACACCCAAGAGTAACAAGATCCGCAAGGGATTGGTGGGGGAATCAACTTTTCTCTTGGTGGAAGTGTGGATCTGGGCCTTCTCAACCAATCCCTAAAGAATCAACAAGTTTTATTGGCTAGGGAGAGAGATCGGGCACTTTTGAGCTTGTGAAGCAACAATGGAGCTTAGAGAGGTAAGAGATAGGGTTCCTCAGCTAGAAGAACCCTTTATATAGTGGGGGGAAAATTCAGACCGTTTTCCCACTCTCTGCCCGAGCTCCAGCGGTACTACCGCTGAACAGGAGCGGTACTACCGCTGCCTGGCGATACTATCGCTGAATGCAGCGGTACTACCGCTGGGCCTCCAGCGGTACTACCGTTGACACCAGCGGTACTACCGCCAGCTAGGCAGGTGGAACAAAGCACCTGGAGCGGTACCACCGCTGACCAGGGGCGGTACTACCGCTAGCAGTCCAGCGGTACTACCGCTGGAACCAGCGGTACTACCGCTGGGGACCATTTTGCAGATATGCTCAAAACAAATATGCGAGGGCCGCTCCAAAGATAAAGGAAAGGGAGAATGTGAAGTGTGCATGTGTAAAGATAGATTCCACCCAAACCTTTCCACTACGGATCCCCTCTTAATAGTATGGCTTTCCTATGACTCAAATAAAGAGAATCGTAGAGAGCACCGTGCTTCCGTTCCATGAGAGAAGAGACATGTCGTCTTGTGCCGTTGACGTGTGCTATCTGAAATGTTAACACACACGGTTAGTCCTGTACGGTACTGTCATCAATCACCAAAATTACTTAGGCATAAACTATGCCTCAACAGTCACCACATGGCAGAACCGAAAACCAAGCAATTCTCCCATTGCAAGAATCAAAGATCTAGTTGGCCAAACAAAACCCAAGACTTGGAGAGACATACAAGGATATCAAATCATGCATATAAGAAATCAGCAAAGACTCAAATATATATCATAGATAATTTGATCACAAATCCACAATTCATCGGATCTCAACAAGCACACCGCCAAAGAAGATTACATCGGATAGATGTCCATGAAGATCATGGAGAACTTTGTATTGAAGATCCAAGAGAGAGAAGAAGCCATCTAGCTACTAAGTACGGAACCATAGGTCTGAAGTGAACTACTCACGAGTCATTGGAGGGGCGATGATGATGATGAAGAAGCCCTCCAACTCCAAAGTCCCCTCCGGCAGGGTGCCGGGAAGGGTCTCAAATGAGATCTCGCGGAAACGGAAGCTTGCGGAGGCGGAAAAGTATTTTCGAGGCTACCCTCATTTTTTGCAAAATATTTGGGAATTTATAGGCGAAAGACCTAGGTCACGGGGCGGCCAGGGAGGCCGAAAGCGTGCCCTCCGCCGCCTCCCCACCTGGTGGCGGAGTGGGGGCTTGTGGGCTCCCTGGAGCCCACATGGCTTCGCCCAAAATCCCCCTGGTCTTCTTCCGTTCGGGAAAAAACCATTTCGGGGTTTTTCTTCCGTTTGGACTCCGTTCCAAAATCAGATATGAAAAGAGTCAAAAACACGGAAAAAACAGGAACTGGCACTTGGCACTGAATTAATAAGTGAGTCCCAAAAAAGATATAGAAGGTACATAAAGCAACCAAGAAGACAAGATAACAGCGTGAAACCATCAAAAATTATAGATATGTTTGAGACGTATCACACATCAATCCTCATTCTGGGAAAGCCTTCCGAGGCTTCGGAGCGTCAGGTTTGGGTTGTTTTGCAGCCTTCTTTGCCGACTCAGTTATTGTAGTTCGGTCATGCTTCACATTCCTAGTGCTTGACACCAGGGTCTTGCTTGAGGTAGCTGCTGGATCTTGGCGATGCTTGGATCGAGACTCATTGCGCGGAGGAGACTGAACCTCGTCCTCACTCTCCTCCGAGTCATCTTCACTTCCCTCGTTGTCCTCAATGTAGTCACAATCCGTGCTGCCACCTTCACTCTCCCCACCGTCATCAAGTTGCTTCCCGTTCGGCACAGGTGAATACATGTTTGTCAACTCCTATAGGATATGGAAACAACAAATTCTGTGAGCTAAAGATTCAATCACTCGACAAAGATACGAGAGTAATCGGTAAGGGAATAACTCACCATGTTCGGCGGCTCGTTCTCGGCAGAAAGGGCAAACCCATTTGGCTCCTAGTGGATTGTCGCAGGCCCTAGTGCTGCCTCTGAGCCACTGAGCCACGGTTTCTTCGGAGACCTCCACTTGGTGCGACCAAGTGGAATCCTCAGGGCCTAAACAATACCACGTGGGATGATCTCTCGCTTGGAGAGGTTGGATACGCCGAGTGAGGAATGTCCCAAGCAGATCCATTCCAGTCACTCCACCAAAGATCAGACCTACCAACGTGTTCACCAGGATCCCTACCTGGAGCCTTTCCCCCTCTAACACTGTCAACATTCTGGGAGCAGCAGATCACTCCAAAGTAAAGGGAGGAAGATGAGTCGACATATTAGGGGTTGCGGCATCTTTGCAGTAAAACCGGGTTGATTGCGAGCCCCCCCCACACAAAGTTGGATATGCACTCTTACTCCGCTTTTGGATCCCTAGCCCCCCCCCCCCACATACACACACAGTTGGATGACATTGCTTCTACTATCCCTCTGTTTGGCCCTCTTAACCTACTGGGAACAAACTGTTAAGATATGCTTGAACAGTCCCCAATGAGGAGAATAGGCCAAGAAACACTCGCATAACGTGATGAACGCAGCAAGATGAGCAATGGCATTCGAAGGAAGATGATGGAGTTGGGCACCAAAAAAGTTCAAGAACCCGCGGATGAATGAGTGGGGAGGTAGAAAAAAACCTTGCTCTACGTGAGTGGTGAGGAGGACTCTCTCACCTTCGCGCCGCTCCGGCTCGACTTCCCCCTTCGGTAGCCTCCAGGAATCGGCGGTTATCAATCCGTCGTGGACGAGATTCAAGACATCAACCTCCATGATAGTTGATGGGAGAAACTCTCCCTGGATCCAGCCCAGCGGCACCGCAGCCCGAGCGCCTCGCGACTACTTAGCGCTGACTCCCTTCTTGGCCCGCTCAAGTTTCCCCGTCTTCGATTTTGTCATCTTGACTGTGGTGGCAGAGGTAGATCTATGTAGAGCTAGAGAGGCATAGGAGATGGAGAAAATGAGGGGATTGAGAAGGATCACTGTTCCAACCCTAGCACCGGCTCGTTTTATAACCGCGTGAATGAGTCACTGACCTATGGGCCCATAGATCTGTGTATATCCCGATATCAGAAGGAGCACGATACGTGGCGATAAGGGCGGCACGATAATCGAGGCGTCAGGCTCTCATTTACCCCGGTTGTTGCGTCATCACCGTGTGGCGCGCGCTTACCAAATTTTCGAATCCCGTGAATCTGGGCCTGACAAGGTGATCCGTCACATCAAAAGATCATGTTGATCACTCGGACCAGTTTTCACTTTCAAATTCACTCGGAAGTATTTCAAGACAGAATCGATCAGGGTGAATGGCAAATATTTCAATCGACGTCGTTCCACTCAAACCCTTGGTGTGCATTCGGAGATTGGCGTGTTCGATTGAATCTGCATCGACCCCTTTCCACTCGAACCCCGATCCATTCAAGGACTAATGATGGGGATATGTACCTGGGGTAGGGTCATAGGACTGACCTAGGTGTCCTACCCAAGGACACAACATTAAGGACTTAAAGATTTCAAGGAAGATTCCGACTGACTCGCCATGAGTCACTCGGTAGAGCATCCACTCAATGATTTGCTCTATCCACTCGAAAGAAGACTTCCACTCGGAAGAATATGAAGCCAGTCAACCACAGAAGTTCAGAAATCACTCCAGGGAGGCCAAAGAGCAAGCATTCGGCTGGTCATCATAAGTAACATTTATTATGTACGTTATCAGTCTCGCACAGCTTTGTCTTCATTACCCGAACCCTTGGTTGCATGGGCCTTGATGAGGGGTAACACACTCTATATAAGCCACCCCTCTCCTCTGGCACAAGGGTTCGCACCCCCTGTAACACACACTTCACACAACAAGAGCTCCTGAGCACTGAGATGTAGGGTTGTTACCTCCACGAGAGGGGCGTGAACTCACATATTGTGTGTACTAGCTTGTCGTAGTTAGGACTCTGCCCTATCCTTTCGTACCCCTCACCTCTACTGTTAGGTTCATTCCGACGACACGCGTAGCGAGAACGATGAAGAGCATCGTCGCTCGAACAACGGGGGCCAAAAGTAGTTACACCTGAAGTAAAAAAATGGTGAACATGATCTATGTCACCCACTTTACCAAAAAGGAGACGAAACACGCGCTTCGAGTGTATATGCCAGAGCCAGTAGCCCCGAAATACAATCCATGGTCGACATGTCCGGTCACCTATGATCGCATGGACCACCCCACTAGTACTCGGCATGGGGGTCAGCGGCCTTCATACTTGATCCCATCATTGATGGGCACCACCTCACATAAGTCCTCATGGATGGGGGCAGCATCCTTAATCTTATTTACGAGGATACAGTGCGGAAAATGGGTATTGATCCATCACGAATCAAACCTAGTAAGACCACATTCGAAGGGGTAATTCCTGGCATCAAATCTCGCTGTTCAGGCACGATGACCCTAGAGGTAGTGTTCGGCTCACCCGACAACACTTCCATAGCGAAGATTTGATCTTTGATATTGTCCCTTTCCGAAGCGGGTACCATGCACTCCTCGGTCGTATGATGTTCGCTCGCTTTAATGTCATCCCCCATTACACATACCTCAAGCTGAATATGTCAGGACCTAAAGGTGCTATTACAGTTACTCGTAACACCAAATAATCCCTTCGGTCCGAGGAACACACTACGGCCTTAGCAGCCGAAGTACACGCCGGTGACACGGTCCCCAACCAAAGGTATCCATCAAGGAGCATAAACGGGCTCGTGCCTCGCCACAGTTACATATCATGGCAGATAAATAGGGATACGCTCCTCATAGCAGCACCTTGCCTCCAGCAAAGTATGTACCTCGAAGACACAACATTGCGCTCAAAATACCATGGACAGCTATGAGGATTAGTAGCATAAGGCCTAGTGTTTGGATAAACTGAACTACTGGCAGTACAATCTTCGGACATATACACGTACCATCATGGACCGATTTCTGTATCAAGCAGACATAACACATCGGCGGCTTCTCAAGACCACCGTTGACCATGAGAGGTGTTCATCGATGTTCTTCTCCTCTTCGAGGAGTATTCTTCAAGGAGTAAAGGTGGACATGTGCAACAGGGTATTTATAGGAACATCAAGCTAGTTACATTAAGACCTATGTATACTTCTACTCTGTAAACTATTATTCATATATGTATATATATACCAGCTGCTTGTGGAGTTTGAATTATATATCTAATTCAAAAAAATCAGAAGTAAGGAACACTCTTTGTGATTTACGAGCTTTGCAATTATTTTTCCTCCTCTTTCCCCGAACTGTTTCTCAAACACATATACAAGTTGGCTTCAATGCACACCTCTGGTAATGGCTGAATGAACAGGGGCTTGGATGTCATGACTACTCCTTTTCGAATCATTGCAATATTTTTGTCATGTCACGTGTGCGGACTCTTGGATTTTCTTCATATGCATCGGTTCCTAATTGTGTCTTTGGTTAAATGTTGGGTTGCCCTCCTCCTGTGCTTACCCATTTACGTTCCGCTAGTTCGGCTAAAAGGGTAAAGGGAGAACCACTGTGATCGTATTTCCAGCTAGTCTAGTTAATAACCTCAGTGGAGAAAGTCGAAAACTGACCATCACAATAAGCGATAACTGGTGTGCAATTCGAAGACAAGTGTTAAATAAAAGAACCATTGGGGGTTCATCGCATGTTTTGAAGGGTTTGAAATCATTTCACGCCAAGTGATTAAAGGTTTTAACACCACGACATAAGCCGAATATCGCAAGAGGGTTCCATCTAGCACCAGCAGTCAAGCTCTTATGGTTAAATGGAAGAATTAAAACCGAATAGTCCGATTGCCTGGTTTTCTTTCCGCATTACCACCTTAGGGTGCCACGACGTTGGTTAAAGATAACGACACAGAAACCACAAACACCCCCACTACTCGATGGCGGGGGGTTGAAGCCGAGGACTGAAAACTTTCAATATCAAAATAACCAAAACAAGATTTCAATTCAAATACATGGCCTACCATGCATTGGAAGGCATTGTATCATACAACCACTTTTACATGATAGTATCTTCTAATCAAAGACTATGCCCTTAGAACATAGTGCCTCTATAGCTCGGGCACCTTCCATAGCAGTGGCAAAATACAGCTCGGGATGCATGTGCTCCTTCCCAGGTGGCGGAGGTGCGGTGGCCACCTTCGTGGGCTCTAACTTTGGCAAACGTGTCATTGTTTCAGCAAAGACCATACGAGCTCCTTCGATGCAGACCGAACGCTTCAAGACGTTGATTCGAGGTGACGCAGCTATCACGTTTTAAACTAAGCTGAAGTAGCTACTAGGCAACGATTCAGTCTGCCACATCCTGATGCACAAGTCCTCCATGGAAGGCTCGATCATCGTGTGGAGCTCCATCAACTGCTTCAACTAATCAGATGCTAGCTGAGGATGTTCTGGATTTTGGAAATGTGCCCAGCAGAGCCTTTGCTGCTCCGCGCCCTCCTCAGAAGCATAGTACTTCTCAGCCTCTATCACACTCTTCGGTAGATTGGCAATCGCACCTGGAGAACTCCATATTCAATTAAGAGATACAAATCATCGCCAGCTAAAGGTACATTTTAATAAATATTGCTTACCGATCGCGATTTGCTTGATCTAATGGACCTCCTTATGGAGATCGTGTGCCTCTTTCCATGCTTCCCGGAGGGCCACAGTAATCGACGTCAGTTCGATAAATTTTTCTCTTTATTTTTGCTCAAGGGCCTCATTATTTGTGAACACCTCCTTAAGTTATTGTTGAACTTTGCTGACCCGGGCTTAGGATGTTTTGCTAATAGCTTTTGCCTGTACGGCCGTTGCCATTTCTTCGGCGACCTCTTGTTTGGGTTGGCCCAATTTGGCGTTAAGCCGATCAACGTCAGTTGCAACAGCTATGACAGTCATTTGGAAAGTACTCATTTAGAGACAAAAAATTACAAATAGTCCAGTATGAAACTAAGGCTCGCTCACTTACTTTGAGCGTCTTCAAAACGCTTGTTGATGCGATCTAGCTCCTCTTTGGAATCTTTTAGTTTTGAGTTCATCTCCTCTAACTCTAGAGAGTTGGGGGCTGCGGCTAATGCAGAGGCCTGCTAGAAAACATATTTTGTTAGTTCCCAGATTCTTTCAAAAACTTTTTTCTAGGGTGCGTTCTCATCAACCCACCAGCGCCTTGGGGGCTGCGCGCATTGTTTGGAAATAATTCTAACCCCGCATGAGTCTTTCAAACTCACACTGGGCTTGGGGGCTACTAGGCATCATAAAACTTTTAGACAAATGCATAATTACAAATGAAAAGTATGCGGATTACCTTGATGCCCGCTAACAGTGCATCGAAAGATGCTTTTAGACCATTATCAACAGACTGGATGCTTTGCAAAATCACACTCAGATGAGTGCGGCATTCTTCGGGGATAGAAGGATCATTCAGACCTTCCTCTCTTAGGTTTGGCCAACCAGTTCGGAGTGGCTCCATCGTGGATGATTCCGAGTGCGTCGTAACAGTCCCCCTTTGCGGAGAGACTACTACTGGTGAGAGTGAGGACCCTTCGGAGTTGCCTTTGGAGGAGACCTAGAGGGTTCGGGCCCTCCCTCCTTTGTCGCCAGGGGGGTTCATCCTCCTAGTCCCTGGTGGTCAAAATGTTGACCTCGGCCATAATATTTTCACACCCAGCCATGGTATCCGGCGGGGGGACATCCTTGGATACCACCTCCTCGATCCCCTAGGCCGCAGGGGGAGGTGAGTAGGGCAAGCCAATCCCGCTTTCAACCAGATCAGCTAGCTGGGAATCCCCTTCCGAAATTTGATCGGTGGAGAAATCAAGTTGTAGGCTGTAATACAAAGTATGAGCCAAATTAGGTTCACAACAATAAGAAGGTAAATTCGGATTTTTTTATACATACCTTTTTGCTCGGGGTTTCCCCATGAGGATCCTTCGAGGGACCGATGCCTCATCCGCTGTCTCCTTGTCCAAATCAACTTTTATCGTTATAATAAGATTCAATACCCTCCAAAATAGTGGGATAATAATCATTTAAAGTTGACACTCTTCCAAGCCCATTTTTATAAAAATTGCAATCATCATAAATAGGAGGCATGCAATCAGCATAACAAATTTCATCATTGAAAGTAGGGGAACTGAAAAGATCATATTCATACAAGATTGCATCCCCAAGCTTGGGATAAACATTATTTCCAGCAAATAAATTCTCAAACATGTCATTTTCATCAACCATAGAATCCCCAAGCTTGTGGGTTTGCATACCATTAGCATAATCATCAATAGCATGAAACCAATAGTATAAAAATTATTATCATCATAATATTCCCTCCCGGAGGGGGAAATCGTCGCCATCGTGATCACCAACACTCCTCTCATCGGAATGGACTCATCACCATCAACATCTTCATCAGCACCATCTCATCTCCAAACCCTAGTTCATCACTTGTAACCAATCTTCGTCTCGCGACTCCGATTGGTACTTGTAAGGTTGCTAGTAGTGTTAATTACTCCTTGTAGTTGATGCTAGTTAGATTACTTGGTGGAAGAGTTTATGTTCAGATCTTTGATGCTACTCATTACCTCTCTGGTCATGAATAAGATTATGCTTTGTGAGTAGTTACTTTTGTTCCTAAGGACATGGGATAAGTCATGTTATAAGTAGTCATGTGAATTTGGTATTCATTTGATATTTTGATGTGTTGTATGTTGTTTTTCCTCCAGTGGTGTTATGTGAACGTCGACTACATAACACTTCACCATTACTTGGGCCGAGAGGAAGGCATTGGGAAGTAGTAAGTAGATGATGGGTTGCTAGAGTGATAGAAGCTTAAACCCTAGTTTATGTGTTGCTTCGTAAGGGGCTGATTTGGATCCACTAGTTTAATGCTATGGTTAGACTTTGTCTTAGTTCTTCTTTCGTAGTTGCGGATGCTTGCGAGAGGGGTTAATCATAGGTGGGATGCTTGTCCAAGTAAGGGCAGTACCCAAGCGCCGGTCCACCCACATATCAAACTATCAAAGTAACGAACGCGAATCATATGAACATGATGAAAACTAGCATGACAGAAATTCCCGTGTGTCCTCGGGAGCGTTTTTCCTCCTATAAGACTTTGTCCAGGCTTGTCCCTTGCTACAAAAGGGATTGGGCCACTTTGTTGCACCGTTGTTACTTTTTCTACTTGCTACTTTCTACAAATCATCTCACCACACAACTACTTGTTACCGATAATTTCAGTGCTTGCAGATATTAACTTGCTGATAACCACTTGTCAGATCCTTCTGCTCCTCGTTGGGTTCGACACTCTTACTTATCGAAGGGACTATGATAGATCCCCTATACTTGTGGGTCATCAGTATCCACATGCAAGACATACATCAACTGATGTCAAATCCAATATTCAATCCGGCATAAAACAATCTCAAAGGGAAAGATTCAATTCATCACATCAAGACAGGAAGGGACAAACACCATAAGATTGAACTATATTAACAAAGTCCATCATACATCAAGATCTTGACATATCACGAATAAGAGATAGTGAGATCAAACACATAGTTGCTGGTACATACCCTTAGCCCCGAGGAGAACTACTCCCTCCTCGTCATGGACACCACCGAGATGATGAAGATGGCCTGCGATGATGATTGCCCCCTCCGAGAGGGTGCTAGAACAGGGCTCCAGATGAGTTATCTTAGGTACGGATGTTTGCCACGGCAGAGCACAAATTCTAGGTTAACTTTCAGGGGGTTCTGGATTTATAGGAATTTTGAGTGTTGGAATCATGTCTACCACAGCCACATGAGCCCCATAAGCTGACACGACCCGCCTAGGGGGGTGACTGCCCCATGTTGGCTTCTGTCCCACAGGTGCCCCCCCCCCCTCCAGCAGGTCTTCACTCCATAATTATTTATATATTCCAAAAAATCTATAAAAAGTTATGGGTGATTTTGAGAAATTTTATTTTCTGCATAAAAAACAACACCAATGTAGTTCTGCTGAAAACATCATCAGTGCGGGTTAGTTCTAATTAAATCACATAAAGAGCATCAAAATCATATAACAGTATTGTAAACATAGGTAAATATGGCATGCAAACTTCAGAATTTTTTGATACATTAGAGATGTATTACATTTCACATCAAACATTCCGTTTTTATCATTTACCTACTCGACGATGAGGTGGAATTAAGCTTCCGGATATTGATATGTCTCCAACGTATCTATAATTTTTGATTGTTCCATGCTATTATATTATCATTCTAGGATACTTTTTAAGCATTTACTTGCTGTTTTATATTATTTTTTAGCACTAACATATTAACCCAATGCCAAGTGCGAGTTGCTGTTTTCTGCATGTTTTTGGCCTTTCAGGAATACTTTACCAAACGAAGTCCAAATACCCCAAAACTTTTTGATGATGTTTGGTGCGCAAAAACAAGACCTTGAAGCTTCACAAAGATATTTGAGGCCACACGAGGTGGCGCCAAGCCAACAGTGCGCGCCCAGTGGGGTGGTCGAGCCCTGATGGCTTGGTACCACTTTCCCCAGCCTCTGGCCTTCCTCTTGTCCTATAAATTCACTTATATTCCAAAAAACCTAAGGAGCCTCCCAAAACACTTTCTTCGCTGCTGCAAGTCTCTGTTCTGCCGTGTGACCATCTGAAAGCCTGTTCCAGTACCCTACTTGAGGGGGAAAGATCGTGGAGGGACTCTACATCAACCTTGCTACTCCCATGGTGATGTGTGAGTAGTTCACCACAAACCTACAACTCTGTATTTAGTACCTCGATGGCTATCTCTCTCTCTATGTTCTTCATTGCCAAGATCACCGCGATTCCTGTGGTGATCTATCTTACGTAATCACTCTTGTGCAGTTCGTTTGTTGGGATGTGATGAATTGTGGGTTTATGTTCATATTATTCATGATATTAAATTGATTTCCTTGCTGGTATCTCATATATATGCATGATTATGATAGATTCATAATTCTGTCTAATATATTGGTTTGGTTTTGCCAACTAGATTGATTTATCTTCAATGAGATAGGTGTGTTGTAGTCGGTTCAATCTTGCGGTGTTCAATCCCAGTGACACAAAGGGACATGTCACATATTGTATTGCTTCCACTAAGGGTAAAATGATGGGATTTATTCATATTATTTGGATTTACTTTGTCAAAATCATGTCATCATCCTCCAAGCGTTACTCCGTTTTTACTTAATACTCTAGATGGATGTTGGATAGCGGTTGATGGATGGAGTAATAGTAGTAGACACGCGCAGGAGTCCAGCTAGTTGCTTACATATGTGATGCCTATATGTATGATCATTGCCATGAATAAATATTGCATGACTATGCGCTTTTCTACAATTGTCCAACGGTAATTTTTCTACCCACCATATGCTTTCTTCGAGAGAGAAGCCTCTAGCAAAAGCTATGGCCCCGGGGTCTATTCACAAATATATTTAGAAAACTCAAAATACCTTGCTGTCATTATTTATTTCCTTTTTATTTTCAATGTATATTTATCAAATTACCTATCGACTCTACTTATCGCTTGCAAGTAACAAGTTCGAGGGGATTGACAACCCTCTTTCCCGTGTTGGGTGCAAGTGCGTGCTCTTTTGTGTGTAGAAGATGAAGACAGGAAATTGCATGCTCGTGCTATTGGTTCGATAATCCTGGTTCTCACTGAGGGAAATACTTACCTTTACTATTCTGCAAGATCCCCTCCTCTTCGAGGAAAAACCCAACGCACATCACAAGAATCAATTTGGTGGTTCTTTTGAGGAAGGTATAGGGTCGTTTTTTTGTGATGGGTCGTATCATATCACAGGGTGTGGATTCACCGGTGAAGTTTGCACGATCCTCGAGGTGAGAATGTGTAATGCATGGTACTAAAGAGGCTAGTAATTATGGAAAGGTGAGTGTGAATACATCCATGGATTCACATAAGTCATAAAGAACTCCTATACTTATTGCAAGCCTGATTAGCTCTCTCGAAGCAAAAGAATACTACATGCCCCTAGGAAAGGTGGGAGTTAAGCAGTGAACACCCCCGACGTGAACAATACTATGATTTCAACGAGGAATAAGAATGCTCACGCATCCTCACAATACCATAACCAATATTTAGATGAAAAACAAGTAACAATCTTTAATTATAAACATTTCTACTAACCAACAACCATGTACTCACACCCTTTCGTATTACTACATCAATACCATTAAGCCACAATTTCTCTTTTTTGTGCTACATGAAAGCTTTCATTATATCCTCCTTGAATACCTATCATTTTTTACCTAGTCTTATAACCCATGCAAATTACCGTTACTCCCTATTAGACTCTCAAACAAATATTAATGAAGAACTAGAGTGTAATTATTTCTATAAAATCTACATGCCACCGTGCTCTAAAAGATATAAGTGAAGCACTAGAGCAGCTGCTTAGCTCAAAAGATATAAGTGAAGCACATAGAGTATTCTAACAAATCATGATGAACATGTGTATCTCTCAAGTAGGTGTGTCCAACAAACAATTATTGTAGAAAACTAAAACAAAAGCAAACTATAATACACGACGCTCCAAGCAAAAGCACATATCATGTGATGAATAAAAATGTAGCTCCAACTGACATAACGATGGAATGGAGATGAAAGAGGGGATGCCTTCTAGGGCATCCCCACGCTTAGATGCTTGATTATTACTAGGATATTACCTTGGGGTGCCTTGGGAATCACCAAGATTAGGGTGTTTCCTCTCCTTATTCCTTCATCCATCATGATCACTCTCAAAACTTGAAAACTTCAGCACAAACCTCGTGAGATCCATTAGTATAATAGGCAAATCATAAATTTTAGGTATTTTCATAACTAGATTCATATTTCATTATTGTATAAGGTAATGTGTTCTAACTTCTCCAGGGATTATACCCCCAGGTATAATCCATAGCATCATCAAAACAAGCAAACTATGAAAGCAAAAACAAAATTGGTCTAAAACAAAATAATCTATAATGACCAGCACTAAACCATACTTCTGTAACTCCAAAAATTCTGAATATTTAAGATAGACTTGATAATTTGTATATAAATGATGTGTAGAGAATTTGTATCAAAATAACATTCCAGTAAAATCACATAAATTCTACAATAGACGTAGAAGTTTCTGTTTTTGCACATGATCAAATCTACTATCATCCAAATCATCCCAAAGGCTTTACTTGGCACAAACACTAATTGAAACATAAAACACAATCATTACAGTACAAATAATCTTATCAACACAAAATAACACAAAGAGGAACACAAAACTTAAGCTAACTATTGGGTTGCCTCCCAACAAGCGCTATCGTTTGACGCCCCTAGCTAGGCATAATGCATAGTATCAAGTGTTGTTGTCTTTTTCATCCACCTAAGGTAATTTGGAGGGACCCTTATCGGATGCCAAAGGTTCCTTTTGTTAATTCATAACCTCTAAAATTGAAGTCACAAATTTCTCAATGGACTCAAGTTTTCTATTGGAAGTTGTGAGGAAAGAATTCACGCCATGAAGGCTAGGGCCTAATGTTTTGATAGGTTCGTTAACATTTTGTATCACACTTATGTTTTTCTGCAAATCCCATAACTTCTCTAACATTTGAATGCTCTCATGTGTAAAATAATATATTTGATGTAATGGGGGAGATGTACACAACACTCGAATCCAATTTGATAAAAATTCCTTTTGCAGCAAAGTCTAGAACTTGTTTATTGGACATCCCTAATCATACATAAAAGTTAAGAAGGAGGATCTTCATATCATTTTTATAGTAGAATTATGGTGAGCTCAATTATACGGTACCATGCATCTTTAAGATGCTCATCCTATTTTTTTAAAGTAGAGTATTTCAAAATCCGGAGAAGCATTAACGTGTGGTCCAGACATTGTAACTAGAAAAGTGGGTAAACTAGCAAAGATAAATATTTTGTTTTTTTGATATTTTTAGGGAAGAGAATATAAAGACAAGTAAAAGATAGGACAAGTGAATAATAATTTGTGCGAAGGGACTTATAAGAATTTGACGATGTCTCCCCGGTAAAGGCGCCGGAAATTCTTCCTGCTACATGTAAAATGTGTTGCAACACAGTTGAAAGGACGTGGGTGCCGCCTAGAGGGGGGTGAATAGGCGTTGTAAAACAATTATGGTTTAGGCTTGAACAAATGCGGAATAAAACTAACGTTTAATTTGTCAAGCACAAAACCTAAAACAACCAGGCTCACCTATGTGCACCAACAACTTATGCTAAGCAAGCTAAACAACTAAGTGATAGGAAGATATATAACAATAAAAAATAAGGCTATCAAAAAGTAAAGTTCATAAGTAAAGGGCTCGGGTAAGAGATAAAATAGGTATGTGGAGACGATGATGTATCGCAAAGTTCACACCCTTGCGGATGCTAATCTCCGTATGGAGCGGTGTGGAGGCACAATGCTCCCCATAAAGCCACTAGGGCCACCGTAAACTCCTCACGCCCTCGCACAATGCAGGATGTCGTGATTCCACTAAGGGACCCATGAGGGCGGTCACTAAACCCTTAGGAACAAGGTTGGGAAATCTCCACAACTTAATTGGAGGTTCCCAACAACACCATGAAGCTTCACCACAATGGATTGTGGCTCCAAGGTGACCTCAAATGCTCGGGGCAATCTCCACAACCTAATTGGAGATCGCGATGCTTTCTTGGAGATTTACACCATAATGATTGAGCTCCGAGGCACCACCAAGCTTTTAGGACTCCAAAGCACCCAAGAAGAACAATCTCTAGGGTACCAAGCATCCAAGAGTAATAAGCTTCTCAAACTTAACTTCCACGTATCACCGTGGAGAACTCAAACCTGTGCACCAAATGCAATGGCAAGGGCACACGGAGTGCCCAAGTCCTTCTCTACCAAACACCACCACAACAAATAATGCTATGGAAGAAAATGAGAGGAAGAACAAAGAAGAACACAAAGAACTCCAAAATCTGGATCAAAGGGGTTCCCCTCACATAGAGGAGAAAGTGATTGGTGGAAATGTGGATCTAGATCTCCTCTCTATTTACCCTCTAGAAGTAGCAAGAACCATTGGAGGGATTTAGAGTTAGCAATCTTGAAGAAGGTCAACAATGGGGGAAGAACACAAGCTCAAGAGATTGGTACCATTGGGAAGATGTCCCCCTTAAATAGGCATCCCGAGATCCAACTGTTATGCCCACAAGTCATGCTCAAGCGGTACTACCGCTCGAGGGAGCGGTACTACCGCTTAGCATGGTTAAAATAACTCAACGAGAGAAAAAACACAACTGATAGTTTTGACAAAGAGGTAGTACCACTCGGGGGAGAGGTAGTAATGCTTGAGAGGTACTAACGCTCAGGGGAGAGGTAGTACCGCTTGAGAGGTACTACCGCTCTACTACCGGTCAAGAAGATTGGGCACCAGAAGAATAAAATAAGCGGAAGTGGAAGCGGTAATGGTCAGCGGAAGTACCGCCAGAGAGGTATTATCGCTCAGGGGAGAGGTAGTACCACTTGAGAGGTACTACTCTGTCCTACCGCTTAAAGGAGTACTTCATCCCAACAAAACTGAAATTGATATAACTTCCGCATCCGAGCTCCGAGTTGAACAAACTCAAGCTTGGTGGATTCATGATGACCAAAGTTGTCCAACAACGACAAATGCCAATGATAATGCTAATGACATAGAGTTGTGAAACCTCTATGAATGAAGAATCGACAAAAACTGCAACATCGAAAACATAATAGAAGATGCATATGGACTTCGTTTTCGATGAACTCGAGCTTGTTATGAAGATGACCATAAGCTCTAAAACTCACAAACAGAAACACCAAACAAGAACCAATAAAAATGATGCAAGTATGCAAATGGTTTGGTCTCGCAATGAAAGATACGATCAAGCTACTCACTTGAGATCCCCCCCTTGGCAGTACAGCAATCGATCCTATAACCCGGTCTCCCAACTACCACCATGAGAACGATAAAATAGAAAATATATGAAGGGCAAACCTATTCCTTGCACATAGTCCACTTGAGCTAGATGATAATTATTTTGACTTCCTCAAGATGGACCACCTTTCTTGATTGTGTTGGCTTGATGAAGACTAGTTGATTGCTCCCCCCCATACTCCACTATGGGTGAGCAACTCTTCGACACATCTTCACACGTCCATTGTCACCATAATGGATGGAAAGCTTCAAGCATGATCTCTTTGTGATGCTACACTTGAACTTGCAAACCACAATCTTGATGATGATTGCCACTTGATGTCATCCTCCATGGGTTGCATGAGATCTTCATATTGACGCAATCCCATGGGAACATACCTAACCCCACACAAAACTCTCACGTAGACCATGGGTTAGTACACAAAGCGTAATGGACAATGCTTACCCTACCATGCGATCAATCTCTCTCGGTACATCTCATACGCTTTGTCTATTGATCAACTTGATTCACTCTTTGACTTAGACTTGATCGACCTTGTATATTATCTTCTCTATGACCAATCTTTGCATAAAACCTTGAATACCACATTGGTAACCATATATAAACTCCTTGAAACGAACGGAAGGACTTCAAGAAGTGCCTATGGACAAATCCTTAGAATATAACTCAAGAAAACCATTAGTCCATAGGGATTGTCATCAACTACCAAATCCAGGCATGGAGAAATATGCTCTAACAATCTCCCCCATTTTAGTAATGGATGATACTCACTTTCAGGAGAGTTTATATAAGGAAATAAGAACAACCAAAAGTAGAACCAGGCACATACGTGCAAAGGAATAATGCATGAGTATGAGATGCAAATGCTTAAGCAACAAAAAGCAAAAATCTCTTAATTTCTCCAAACTAAACTCTCTAAACTTCTCCAACACTGGCATAGATTGCCAAAATGGACGAAAAGCTTAGAAAACCAATATAATAGGTGATCCTACAAAAAGTGTCTACTTCTCAACAAATGAGTGCAAAGAAATACGCATATCCAATGATAAGTAGTTGGGGGAAAACTAACTATATCGTGGACCCAAAAATTGCAAAAAGGATGGTATGGCACAAAGACATACAAAAGAGAGAAGCAAGCAACGAGAAGATACCAATTGGAACAAACAATCACATGGTCCTACAAACCATATGAATAAAATATATTATGATAAGGGCAAAGGTTTTAAAGAAACTAAAGAATATCCCCATGATTTGTGCACTGTTAAGAATTTTTGTATTTGGATACAAGTGCACAAAATAGGATCATCACTCCCCAAAAATCAATAAAAACACACAACAAGTGCAAGCAAGTAGATAAGACAATAAGCATAGCACTTGTACCAAACATATGGTTTAGCAACATGTAGAACATGCAACTTAAGAGTAGGCTCAATCAAAATGATGTGTGTGAGTCATGGCAAAGCACTTGAGAAGACTAATATAAGGATGAGCATTTAGAATCAACATAGTCTTGATGAAATGAGACACAAAGTGCAAGACATATCCTTCCCCCCTTCGACACACACACACTACTAGCAAATGGGTTCACAAGCTTACTAATAAAAAAATTAAAAACCCAAAGCTTGTGACAACCCAAGGTGAAGATAGGGAAAAAAATAGCCTTGTCAAGAGGAGGGATACCAATCGAAATAGCAAACCCTCGTCAACACAAGCATGAGAAAAAAACTTCACCACCAAACAGTGCAATAAGATGCAAGGATACAATATCCGCACTCCAGACCAATCCTTTCACGAAACCACCAAGGAAAAAAAGAATGCAATGGTGGGCGTGAAATATCAACTAGAGATGTAACTTCTCTCATGTGTATAAGATTATAGGAAGAAGACAATCATGATTATATATATCCACAAAGAAGGATGTACACACAAATAGTCACAAGAAGGAAGAAACAAGATATCCAACAGGAACTCATAAATATACCAGTTAGATCTTTGCTTGAAAGCATAACACATGGCCTAATATTTTCCTATTGTACCTAAATGAACCTCCAGCACACGAACATCAAAGACACAACAACTAGCAACAATACATCATCGTTGGAATGCTTTGAGAAAGGAAACAAGTACCACAAGAATGAATCAAGAAATTCATGCCATGATGCAACCTACAAAAGGTTGAATGCAACAAATGTATGCACGAAGTAGATACTTGTTACGGAGATAGCATAGGATTGATGTAGTAGATAAATGTTCATTGATCATACTATCTTGGCTCCAATAAGCGCATGGTGTCAACACCTTCCTTGTAAGTGAGTCGGGTATCCATTGTATCCCCAATTGTTCCTAAAATAGAAACATAAACAAAATGGTGCCCAAACTCATTGGGACCAAAGATTTTGAGAACCAACAATACATAGGACAAACTCCACATAAATATGTGCATGTGGATGTGAAGTTGAATTTCATGCACACTTTAACCAATTTATGACATGGTAGAGTTTTCCCTATATATTGGCCCAAAGAAAGAAAGCATGCCAAAGAAAGTACATATAGTAAATATGCATGCTAAAGGCTTTCGAGAGTCAAATCAACACATAGTTGATAAGATACCAAAAGACAAGATATCGAGTGAGAATAAGATACCGAACGAAAAACTATCACTTGAAGTATATCAATTAAAAGATACATCAAGGAATGAGATATCCATTGACACATGCCAAATAAAAAGGAAACAAGATACCAATTGAAGGAAAACAAACAAGGGGTATCAAGTTCCCAAAAGAGAGCTAGGTTACAAACAAACCAAACCCTACGAAAATTTTCATGATGGCACAAAGCACCATAATGATAAGGCATGCCTTCCACCTACACACACTTGATATGGATCAAAAGATTTTATGATAAACTCATAAAAAGAGTGTTCTAAAGAAAATAGTACAACTCCCCCAAGAGATGTACATTATATAGGATTTGAATTTGAATACAAAATGCACAAGATGGGATCATAACTTTCCCTATATCTATAGAAACACTAGACATGCTCAAAATGATCCACAAGAGGCAAGGAATACAAACGGATAAACAAAATCCAATGTAAAGATGATTAGCAATTTCTATCACTTAAAAGAATTCCAATTGTCAAAGGACAAAAAGTATTTGAAGAAATTCCATTGGTACATTGCAAATATATCCAACATCGTCTTCATACCAAAAACAAAAGCAAATGACACTTGTAGAGCTAACATGCCACCTAGGAACAAGATAACTTACAATATCAACACTAAGTGGGAATACATCAAATGTACACATTTTATAGGCATGTAATATGCACATAGCATATTAATCCCCATAATGTGATAACCCAACATTATTAACAAGTGGCAAATGAGAACCAACAAGAGCTAATTAATGGACCATTTAGAATTTAAATTTCTCATGACTAAGACATACCACATAGAGACTAGATAATCTTGTAATATTAATACTAAGTGGTATTCCCCATCTATACACATTTGTAGGATTGTGAGGTGCACAAAGAACCTCACCCTCCCAAAATGGCATATTCCATTAATCTCTCAAAAGATCCATCTAAGATACCAACAAGATGCAAAAAGGCTCAACACAAGACTCACATGTACAGGATGTGCAAACCAACATAAACATACTTGATTGCTCAATATAAGAAAGTATTAAGCACAACATATACGAACACATGCAAGTTACAAAACCACAACATGCAAAGGGGCAAGAAACTAACAATGTATTCAACTTAAGTACAAGTTATCGCAAGGAGGCACATTGGATATATGATAGAAACTCGATAATCCAAATGAATTGGCTTGAGATAATACGAATGATAAAGATCCCATAATTATTCATGATGTAGCGAAGTCTCCAATGTCCTCCAACATCACCTATTGATCAAGTTTGAGCTTGTTGGTCCCCTACCAAGTTGGGTCCTAAGAGGTTAGTCACAATAGGCTTGGCTACCCAAATGGTTCTTTTCTTGAAACCACTTTGAGTACCAACACACTTGGCAAACACATTGCCAACCTTATCCTTCCCAAGAGAATAGATTTCATCAATAATAACTGGGTTGGATAAGTTACCATTCGTGCAAGAAGAAACGACGTGACCTTTCTCATGATATAAGTAGCAACGTCTACTATTCACTTTCTTCGCACTTGATTTCTCAACATGAGAAGCATTAACTTGAATCTTATTGGGAAGTGGCCTTTCTTCAACTTGTGGTTGAACATGAGATTGAACTTGTGGCTGCTTCCCTTGTTGCTTGTCACTATGAGGTTCCTTCTTCAATGGCAAAGATCTAACATGATGCCCTTCAATATTTCACTTGAAGCAAACAATCTTGTCTGAATTCTTGACTTGTTCTTGGCCCTTCTTCTTATTGCTCTTGGACTTATTCTTATTGGAGTTGAATCCAAGTCTAGCTTTGTCATTTGTGGATTTTTGCCCACACAAGATATTGTTGAGTGTGGACATCCCTTCATGAGTCTTTTCCAAGTCTTTCTTCAGGGAAGTGACTTCGGCCTTGAGGTCCTTGATTTCCATACATGGTTAGTATCAACACAAGTAATAGACGAAGTATAAGCTCCATCGTTAGATAAACAAGGCAAGGAAAGTAATTCATCACAAGATGTAGCAACATTTTGAGTAGATGAATTACGAGGACTAGCACATGGCAATAAAGCATTTTGACTAGATGTAGTGCTAATGTCCACATGAAGCTCACTAGGTGTTACCTTAGTAGTACTAGCCTCATGAGCTATTTGTAGCACATTATGGGATAGTAGAAGATTATCGTGAGAAATTGTGAGCATTACATGACTTTCTTGCAATTTCCCATAATTCCTATATAGCAACTCAAGTTGAGCCATTAGCTCAACATTCTCCGTTAATATGGATGCTTCACAAGAAATAAAGTTAGTAGCATAATCATCATCATTAACAATAAGAGGACAAGTCAACATGGGAATCTCTTTTCCATATGAAGCTTCAAGTTGAGCATGAGACTTGGTGAGTCCGATGAGAGAAGTCTTAATGACCCTCGAGCCATTTTTGAGGAGCTCAAAGTCCTCAGGGAGTTTAGCATGTGCAAGTTCAAGCTTATCATTTTTAGTTCTAAAATCATTAGCCACCTCGATCTCTCTGTCATGGGATTCCTTTAATCCAGATAATTCTAGAGCAAAGATCTCCTCAAGAGATTCCTTGGTGGTTTGCTCATTTCCAAGAGCTTGGGATAGCTCCATGATATCATTAGCGTAATCACGCTCATTACCTTCCATTTTCTCAATGGTGGCCTCATGCTCCTTGAGATGAGCTTCCAACTCCTCAATATACTTATTGCCCTCAATGGCAATAGACATGATTTCCATGAAGTTGTAACGAGGAAGTTTATTCTTATGAAGAGCTTTCAAAATCATTTCATCCATAATTTTGAAGGAAGCAATATTATCACCCCCTTCATCATTATGCTCATCCCCATTTTCATCATCATCATCCTGAGATATGTTGGGATTCAAGGTAGGAGATTGTAAAGACTAAGATGCCGTCCTTTCCGATTTGGGGAATGAGGCCCCGAATTGGAAAGAAGCGCATCTAAGCGTTTCGCAAACATGGTAACATTGCACATACAAATAATAGAGGAATGACAATAAGGGATTCAACTGTCATCTCATAAATATATCAGAGTTACATCACGCATACAAACAAGGTAGTTCCGCTACGGACTACAAAACAAGGGAAATGACTATGTTACCCTGCATGCCTACCCATGATCACGACCACGCCTCAATCTTCTGGATAGTTCATGTACAGACGGTCGTTCTCCTCATCATACTGCCACGCCAGCTGCGTGCCGTCGGGATCACCTGTCTCGGGGGTACCTGAACCTGTTGGTGTTGTGAAGGAATCGGTGAGCCACGGGGACTCAGCAATCTATGACCTCGGTGCCAACTAGTCAAGTTATTAGGTCGGAAAGGTGGAGTATTTAGGTTGCAGCATCCTAAGCTTTATTTGGTGGCTAATTTACGGAGAACTTGAATTGAAGGTGGTCTATTCTAGCGGTCGATGCTATATGATCACTAAGTGATCCTGAACACCTACCTACATCAATCATAACCCCACCGTGTTCCCGATCGAAGAGAGATCTTCGAAGGGGACAATCACGGTTACGCACACAGTTGGCAAATTTTATTAGCTTATGTTTGAGTTATCTATTACCGGATGTTAACAAATATTCCAAGTTGCCACATAACCGCGGGCACGGCTTTCCGAATGATTAAACCCTGCAGGGGTGCTCCAACTAGTCCATCACAAACGTACACGGGCCGCAAAGTAATCCTCTATCACGAATCTCGTGATCTCGTCGGATTCCTTAGAGGAAAATCTCAACTCTGGGGAGAACCAAAGCTTCACCGGGATTCCTATACGCAAGATATATCGCTAAGGTAAGACAAGACTAGCAGGACCTCCCGACGTGTCGACGACCCTGATAAGAGCCGCGTATCTCAGTCTCAGGACACGACGGATGGAACTAGCTACGAGAACCAAACCTCAAGTTTCCTTGTGGTGGCCCCGCAAGAAGACCAGTTTGGACCAACACTCATGAGGAGCACTCTCCCGAGCTGTTGATTAAAGATCCTCAGGGTGATCATTCCCTATGCAGATTATTATTAAGTGATTAGCAAATTAACAACAATGTTGGGTCCTGCCGGACAAGTCTTAACACTACTCGATTTATCAAGGGGGTCCCCATAACAACCCAGAACGTGTTAGGAGCGATCATTATGGAATCAAACACCGATAGCCGGTAACTATGGCGGCAATAACGGAACAAAACACCCGGCAAAAGGCTAGGCCTTCCGTTATTTACCAAGTATATAGGTGCATTAATTAAATAACAGATTTAGCATAATGATATCAACTCATGTTATCACATGAGACAAAGCTCTTTCAACTAGCAACGCTAACATTAGAAGCTTAGCAAAGCCTACTTAGCCATTCAAGATTTGCTAGGAGGGGATAAGTGTTTGGGTTTCATGTCAATATCAGGAGGCAAATATTTCAGTGGTAGGAAGCGAGCATATGATGGAAGAAACGTAATCTAGCGTAACAAGTCTAGAGATGGAATCAAGTTCATATCATCTTGCCTGTGATATCCTCAGCTTGGAACTTTTCTTGTTCGTCCTGCACGTACTCTCCCGGATCCACGTACTCGTTCTCCGATCCCGGTGCTACCCAACATAAGAATAGCATCCAATGAAAAACAGAACCTCAAGATGCAACAAGCACATGATGCATGAGATGAATATGAGCATGCACCTCTATTCTACTCACTAGCACAAGCATGAGAAGTAAATACATGTTCCTGGACAGAAATGCGCTCTAAGCTATATTTACATGCATGATAATGTCATGATCAGATGCGTCACGTGAAAACGATGCAAAACCATATAAAGAACATATCAAACGGAGCTACGGATCAACGGGAAACAACGAAACAAGAAATGACGGGCTACGCGTCAAATTCATCACTACACACTCCAATGGCATAACTCTGGTATTTCCAGGTTGCCAAGACATAAAACAAACCAACATGTATGGGGTAGTGCTAGGAATATCCCCACACCATCAACTATGCACTCACAAACATCAAAATACGAAAACTACATAATCTGCCATAAACAGCATCATAGCACTTTGTGAGCTACATGCAAAGCACCTACAGCCACCCAAACATGTCAAATAAGATATGTGGCAGTAGCTATCCAAGAGTAATACAATCACAAGCAAAAATATCACACAAAGGATTTAAACACAGAAAGTTACACAGCTGCAAACTTGCCCAAAAATTTCAGATTTCAGGGACTTAGTGAAAATTCCAGATTCTCACTATCTGTTTATGCTCTGAAGCATTCTGACAGCAGCCAAAACAATTTCTACAGGACTCCAAATGGAATGAAAATTTACAGAGAGCTATACAAACATATAAGCTTCAATTTTCCAGTTGAAAGCTAAGGCTGAATCACAACACATTGACCTGCACAAGCTCATCAACAGGAGAAGAATATATTAAAAGATTCTCAGACTTTGTGAAAATCTCAGATTTTCACTAATCTGGAATTTCAGCCACATGCCTACTTTGAATGGGCACAACTTGCACATATGGATTCCTAAACATGAAACAAAAGCAACAAGTGGTAGAGGGGGTCACCCTTAACTACCACAGCCAAGAATCAAACCCTTGGGCACACCACATCTCATGGAATCAAGCTCTAAACATGGAACAAATCTGAAATATGTCATTTCCAGAAAGTGTTCCAATGGCAAAACTGATCTCACCAATGGATTCCTGGGATGATTCTACCCCAAAAACATATATAAAACCTATGCACTTGTATAGAACAATTGGTCACAAACTAGAGAAGCAAACCTACATGGGATCACATAGAGCTGAATAGGCATCATCACATGTGATTCCACTAGCTCATCACCTACACCATGAATATACACACACACACTCACAAGTAAGTATACACACTCACACACACACTCACATGCATCACAACTAACATGCTCGTAATCACCTACACTTGCTAGAATCACCACCACTAGCTACACACACATCACGACAAGAGCTCCTACATATCACAAGGTAGGTGAGGGGGAAAACCCACACACACACTCACATCACATATTGCCCAAGAGGTGCACAAGCATAACATCCTTGGTGCTTGCACCACACTCATGCACATGAACTCTTGTTCATGTGTGTGAGATGCATAACTATGTGTGCTACCAAACACACACACCACAACACCATCATCTACACATCTACTCTTGTAACACCTACACATACATACACTACACAAATCTACACGAACATGTATTCACAAACTAGCTAAATAACATACACAACAATAGATGGAAAATCAAGTAGCCTGACTCACCTGTACTTGCAGCCACTGTTGCTAGCAATAAAAATACACAACAAAAGAGAAAATAGAGAAAAAAATATAAGGGCTTGGGGGGTTCGAACCCAAGACCCTCTGAACCTCCTATACTGTTGTTGCCACCCTGCTACTGCCACTGATTCAACTGAGAAGGGAGGACAACATGGAAATCTACTCTGCCGCTGCTATTCTACTAACGAAACAGAAAAATAAACAAAAGGGGGGGTGCACCAACTGGGATTCGAACCCTGCACCTGACAGAACACACACAACAAGCACAACTCTGATAACTACTAGGACTCTCATCGGCACTTGACAGAGAGAAGGAGGTATGCAAGCTATACTACCACTATAGGGTGCTCTGCTCTGCTAGGCACAGAAAAGCGCCGACGACAGGGAGGCCGCCGTGGCTTCTCTGCACTGCTGCTGCACCACGAGGGGGGTTTACCACTACGGCTACTTCGCCACTGCTGCGCGGTGCTAGCCCACACCATCTCTGCTACTACACGAGCACACCTCAAGCAACTACCAACGCACACATCATCTACTGTTGCTCGGAACAGGGAAGCACCGCGAGACGTCTCGCCGGATCTATACGAGGAGGAGGGAAGGAGGTGGCCGGCTAACCTAGGGAAGGAAGAGGGGCGCCGATCGAGCGGGAAGAAGCCGGAGAAGACGCCCTGACGAAGACCTATGACGCTCTACTATAGAATTGAGGAAGGGGACGGAGTACACCGGGTCTGAGGAGATGGCGAGCTCCTGCCCGTCGGTGAGGTCGCTCCTCGACCTCAGCGACAGCGGGAATGGAGCGCGCGGAGCATCCCCGAGCCCCTGGACATGGCGGCGGCGCCGAACGCCGACGGGAGCGAGGTAGACACTCGGGAGGTGCTGCTCTCCTCTCTCTGTTACTGATCTGCAGAGACTTACCGAGGGGAAGGAGAGAAGGAGGGAGAAGGAGAGAGGTGGCGGCGCAGATGGGAAGAAAGGGGAACCCTAGGGAAGAGGGGCACGGACGCCGAGGTATTTAAGGGGGCCTCGACATGTGTGATGCTCACGGCGGCTCGCCCTCTCTCACACAAACAGGACGGAAAGCACCGCGGGGTGTAGACGCGGTCAGAGGAGGAAGGAGGGATGCGCCGTGTGGGCCACCGCGCGAGGGAGAGAGAGTTGGGCCGCGGGAGGAGCAATGGGCCAAGGCTAGCGACAGAAAGAGAGAAAGGCTCTTTGAGGGGTTTCCTATTTTCTAAATGAGCCAGAGAAGGTTTAATTTCAAAGCAAATCTGAAGGGGAATAAAAATAAAACTAATACACCCTGGTCATAAGGGAATTATGACCAATTTGAATAAAATAGAAAAGAATTATTTGGGGCAACTAAATATTTTTAGAACAGCATTATCATTGGCTGTTTTGGGAATATTTGCACCTGTTGAAACACCTTTTGAAACAACATTTCCACATCTCCAAATCACCACAAAATATGCTAACACGTGGGCATTTTTTAAAACAGAGAAGAGGCAAAACATTTGGGCTTGAGATAAATAGGAGGGAGATGGTTTTGAAGGCCATGCAAACCACATCTATTCCTACTATCACATGCAATCTACTAGAGTTGCACCACACCACACATTTCACAAACCACATATCACACAAGATAACACATCACCTCATATGACCACAAAGTAACAACACATGACACATGGAATGATACGGGATGCATGCATGCAAAGTAAGAAAATAACAAGGTGACATCACATGAAATCATAAGCATAGATAGCTCTCATGTCCATGACAAGTTGGACCCACATGAAGAAGGTTCCAAATAGGGAAGGTTACACACTTGGGGCATTACAGAGATACCTTTGATGACTTAGCAATAAGGCAACAGTGAGAAACAATAGATAATGATGTAGGATCCCTTGAAGCACCATGAAAGACCACATCTTGTTCCATGGAGCATTGAATTTCCCCTATACTGTTAGGACAACAACTTGAGGAAATAGATATATTTTTATCATGGCCACAAGATATAGAAAGCATGTGATCATGAGATTTAGTCAAGTAATTTCTACATGATATGAAAGGACTATCAACACAAGCATGTGAAACCTTTAGAGTGCTCGAAGTGTTAAAGTCCATAGATGAAGAATTGCAATAAGATAAATATGAAGGATCATCAACAATAAGACTACTATCATCATTGCAATGATCACCACTAATCACCATATCATTACCTTGTGACAATCAACATATAGGTGAAGTAGATGAAGTTGAGAAGACAACATGACTGGAGGTGGAGGGAGAAGAATCATCCATACAAATCTTGGACACACCATATTTATCTTGAAGTTTGTCCACAACTCATGAGAATCCCTGAACGGCATGAGTTGAAATATAAATACATTCCTCAAAGCGTCGCAAAGCGCGTTAGAATCTTTAGCATTGAGATAAGAGTTTTTATCATCCTCTAAATATATGTTTTGAGAATCCTTTGGATGATAAAAACCCATTTCTACAATTCGCTCTAAATTTGGGTCCATGACCCTAAAGATATTAAGCATGAGAATTACCCAAACATCAAAAATTGTGCCATTGTTACTAAGAGTGTTAGAGCATCCTAATCCTCTAGTCGACATCTTACTCTCTAGGGGGTAAAACCTAATAATGAGAGACCTGGCTCTAATACGAGTTGAAAGGACGTGGGTGTCGCCTAGAGGGGGGTGAATAAGCGCTTTAAAATAATTACAGTTTAGGTTTGAACAAATCTGGAATAAAAGTAATGTTTAATTTGTCAAGCAAAAAACCTAAAACAACTAGGCTCTCGTATGTGCACCAACAACTTACGCTAAGCAAGGTAAACAACTAAGTGATACCAAGATATATATCAAGACAAAATAAGGCTATCATAAAGTAAAGTGCATAAGTAAAGGGCTCAGGTAAGAGATAACAAAGGCATGCGGAGACGAAGATGTATCAAGAAGTTCACATCCTTGTAGATGTTAATCTCTCTTTGGAGCAGTGTGGAGGCACAATGCTCCCCAAGATGCCACTAGGGCTACCGTTATCTCCTCACACCCTCGCACAACGCAAGATGTCGTGATTCCACTAAGGGACCCTTGAGGGCAGTCTATTAACCCTTACAAACAAGGTTGGGTAAATCTCCGCAACTTAACTGGCGACTCCCAACAACACCATGAAGCTTCACTACACTGAATTGTGGATCCAAGGTGACCTCAAATGCTTGGGGCAATCTCCACAACCTAATTGGAGACCACGATGCTTTCTCGGAGCTTTACACCACAATGATTGAGCTCCAAGGCACCACCAAGCTTCTAGGACGCCAAAGCACCCAAGAAGAAGAAGCTCTACGGTACCAAGCACCCAAGAGTAATAAGCTTCTCAAACTTCACTTCCACATATCACCGTGGAGAACTCAAATCTATGCACAAAATGAAATGGCAAGGGCACACGGAGTGCCCAAGTCACTCTCTCCCAATCCCCCACCACAACAACTAATTTTAAGTAAGAACATGAGAAGAAGAACAAAGAAGAACACGAAGAAGTCCAAGATCTAGATCCAAATGGTTTCCCTCACATAGAGGAGAAAGTGATTGGTGGAAATGTGGATCTAGATCTCATCTCTCTTTTCCCTCAAGAACTAGCAAGGATCATTGGAGGGATTGAGAGTTAGCAAGATCGAAAAAGGTCGAGAATGAGGTAAGAACACAAGCTCAAGAGATAGGAACCATTGGGGAAGAAGGACCCCTTAAATAGGCATCCTAAAATCCAACCATTATGCCCACAAGTTGTGCTCAAGCGGCACTACCGCTTAGCACGGTCAAAACAGCTCAACGAAACAAAAAACACGAGTGGTAGTTCTCCCACAGAGGTAGTACCGCTCGGGGGAGAGGTAGTACCGCTCTACTACCGCTCAAGCAGATTGGGCAGTGGAAGAATAAAATAAGTGGAACTGGAAGCAGTAGGGGTCAGCGAAAGTTTCGCCTAAGAGGTACTACCGCTCGGGGGAGATGTAGTACCGCTTGAGAGGTACTACCACTCTCTACTACCACTTAAAGCAATACTTCAGCCCAAGCAAAACCCAAACTGCCATAACTTTCACATATGAGCTCCGAATTGAAAAATTCAAGCTTGTTGGATTCAGGACGACAAGTGCTATCCAATAGCGAGAAATGCCAATGATATATAGATGTGAAACCCCTATGAATGAAGAACCAGCAAAAGCTCCAACATCGAAACCGTCATAGAAGATGCATATGGACTCCGTTTTCGATGAACTCGAGCTTGTCATGAAGATGACCATAAGCTCTAAAACTCACAAAGAGAAACACCAAACAAGAACCAAGAAAGATGATGCAAGTATGCAAATGGTTTGATCTCTCAATGAAATATACGATCAAGCTACTTAATTGAGAGCCCCCCTTGATAGTACGACAATCGATCCTATCACCCAGTCTCCCAACTACCAGTATGAGACCGGTAAAATAGAAAATCTATCAAGGGAAAACATATACCTTGCACATAGCCCACTTGAACTAGATTATGACGATCTTGAGTTCCTCAAGATGGACCAATTTTCTTGATTGTGTTGGCTCGATGAAGACTAGTTTATTTCTCCCACATACTCCACTATGGGTGAGCCACACTTCAGCACATCTTTACACATCCATTGTCACCATAATGGACAACAAGCTTCAATCATGATGTCTTCGTGATGCTCCACTTGAACTTGCAGACCGCAATCTTGAAGACGATCGCGACTTGATGTCATCCTCCATGGGTTGCATGAGATGTTCCTCTTGACCCAAGCCCATGGAAAAATACCTAACCACACACAGAACTCTCATGTAGACCATGGGTTAGTACCCAAAGCTTAATGAACAATGCTTACCATACCATGGGATCAATCCCTCTCGGTACATCTCGTACGCTTGGTCTGTCGATCAACTTGATTCAATCTTTGACTTAATCTTGATCGACCTTGTATCTTATCTTCTTTATGACCAACCTATAGATAAAACCTTGAATACTACCTTGGTCACCATATATAAACTCCTTGAAACCAACAGAAGGACTTCAAGAAGTGTCTATGGACGAATTCTTCGAATATAACTCAAGGCAACCATTAGCCCATAGGGATTGTAATCAATTACCAAAACCATGCATGGAGAAATATGCTCTAACAACAGTAGAGATAAGTATTTGCCTCAGTGAAAACCAAGGTTATCGAACCAATAGGAGAACCACGCAAATTTCCGTCTCTGACACCTACACACAAAAGAGCACACACTTGCACCCAACATGGGCAAGAGGGTTGTCAAGCCCCTTCAACTTGTTACTTGCAAGTATTAACTAGTGATAGATAGATAATATAAATATAAAATAAAATAACAAAAGGTAAATTGAAGCAATATTTTTAGTGCTTTTGTAATATATTTGTGAAGACTCAGGGGGCATAGTGTTTGCTAGAGGCTTCTCTCTCTGAGAAAGCATATGATGGGTAGACAAATTACAGTTGGGAAATTGATAGAAAAGCGCATAGTTATGAAATATTTATTCACACTAATGATCATATATATAGCCATCACTTCCATAAGCAAGGAGACCGACTCTTGCCTACATCTTCTACTATTACTCCACTCATCGACTGTTATCCAGAATACATCTAGAGTATTAAATAAAAACAGGGTAATGCTTAGAGCAAGGTGGCACGATGTAGACAAAGCAACTAATATCAATAAATCTTATCTTTTTATCCTTAATGGCAGCAATACAAATACATGTCATGTCCCCTTTTGTCACTGGGTTTGAGCATCGCAAGATTGAACCCATCACAACGCACCACTCCGACTGAAGATTAGTCAATCTAGTTGGCCAAACCAAACCTATAGGTCAGAGAGAAATATGAAGCTATAATAATCATGCATATAATAAACCAACAAAGTCTCAATATATTCCCATGAATAATATGATCATCACCCCACAATTCATTGGATCCCAACAAACACATTGCAAAGAAGATTACATCGAGTAGATCAGCTCGGGAATCATGGTGAACTTTGTATTTAAGAACATAGAGAGAGAGATGGCCATCTAGGTGTTAGCTATTGAGCCGCAGATCGGTGGTAGAGTAATCACACATCACCATGGGAACAACAAGGCTGATGTAGAGGCCCTGCATGATTGACCCCCCTCCGGCAGGGCAGCAGAACAGGGCTCCAGATGGGATGACAGCGGAATAGAGACTTGCGGGAGTGGAAAAAATGTTTTCTAGTGGTTCTTTGGTGTTTTTCCAATATTATAGGATTTATAGAGGTGGTGTTAGGTTAAAGCAAAATTGCTCGCTAAGGTGGTTTTTATAATTGATCACAACATATGCATCATTGGACTAATGATCTTATCCTAGTATATTTCAAAAAAGTTCAAAAGATGCATTGGCTAAAGGTTTATGTGGAGATGCCTCATGATGCAAGAAAGGATTATGATTGGCTCAAGCTTCAAGCAACAAGACTCTTTGTTTTATATTTGTGAGAAATCACTTTTGAGTCCATACAAAAGCCAATACTATTAAAAGGGGGTGAGGTATTAAAATGAACTAGTTCTCAAGTGCTCAGAGATAGCCACCAAATGTGCTCAGTCATTTTCCCACATAACACTTCTGTCCAAAGCCAAATATCGAAAATCGGTGCCACCAAGTTTTCAGATTCGGCCCTATAGATTTTCAACCCAAACAGAACCCTAGCTAAACCTACCATTTTGGTAGAACCGATTCTGCATCGGTGCTACTGAGTTTAGGTGACCAACCTTCTGTTGCCTCGGTACACAAAATCGGAATTTCCAAGTTTGGGCATTGGTGTCACCGACTTTGGTCATCTGACTATTAGCCACCTTTTCGGTTCTACCGAGTTGTGTATATCGGTCTCATCGAGATTCAAAAGTTGTTGCCTTTTGTGCAAGTCAGTACCGCCGACTTTATGACTTCGGTGTCACCGAGTTGGCCACTTTAGGTGTAACGGTTGGATTTTGGGTGCTGCCTATATATACCCCTCCACCTACCTCTCATTCATAGATGAAGCACTCAGAACACAGACTTCATTGTAGATCCATTTTTCTGAGAGAGAGCCACCTACTCATGTGTTGAGATCAAGATATTCCAATCCATTCCTTTGAAACTTGATCAATAGCCTCCCCAAGTTACTTTCCACCAAATCAATCTCTCCTATGCATGCCTATTCTATGAGAGATTGATTGAGTGTTGAGGATACTATCTTTAGAAGCATAAGAGCAAGGAGTTCATCATTCTACCACATCTATTACCTTTTGCAGGGTGGTGCCTCTTAGATTGGTTAGGTGTCGCTTGGGAGCCTCCTAGTTCGTGTTGTGGAGTTGAAACAAGATGTTTGTAAGGGCAAGGAGATCGCCTACTTCGTGAAGATCTACCATGAGTGAGGCTAGTCCTTCGTGGATGGAAGCCGTGGTGGAATAGACAAGGCCACTTCTTCATGGACCCCTTGTGGGTGGAGCCCTCCATGGACTCTCACAATGTTACCCTCCGTGGGTTGAAGTCTCCACTAACATGGACGTACGATAGCGCCACCTATCGGAACCATGCCAAAAATCATTGTGTCAACCTCTTGTGTTTGATCTCCCTACCTTACTCCCTTTACTTTACACTTGCATGTTTTACATTCTGCTGTTATACTCTTAGATGTGTTTGTGTAGGGTGTACTTGACTTGCCATAATTGCTAAAACGTGCCCACAACTAAAATTGGGAAAAGGCTAAGTTTTTATTGGTTAAGTAGTCTAATCCCCCCCTCTAGACATACTTTCGATTCTACAATTGGTATGAGAGCTTTGGTCTCCATTGCATTGGTTCACAACCTAGGAGAGTATGGCATCTAGTGAGGGAAGTTATCACCGTAGAGGTCCATATTTCGATGGCACTAATTTTGCTTGTTGGAAGCATCAGATGAAAATGAATATTCTAGGTTATAATCCTTTCGTATGGGCTGTTATTCGTGTTGGTGTGTAAGGTGATTTCTTCGGAGAAGGATGAGAACCGGATCATGATGCGACAGCGGAAGAACTAGAGATGTTCAAATTCAATGCACAAGCCTGTGACATCATCTTCAACTGCCTATGCCCCAAAGAATTCAACAAAATCAGTCGCCTTGAGAATGCAAAAGAAATTAGGGATACTTTGGTTGATATGCATGAAGGTACTGATTCTGTCAGAGAATCTAAGTTGGATGTGCTTCAAAGTCAACTTGACAAGTTCAAGATGAAGGTTGGTGAAGGAGTCGCTGAAATGTACTCTAGGCTAGCTCTCATCACAAATGAGATTGTCGGCTTAGGAAGCGAAGAGATGATCAACAAATTCATCATCAAGAAGATACTTAGATCTCTAGATGGAACGTATGACACCTTGTGCACATTGATCCAACTGATGCCAAACTACAAAGATCTCAAGCCAACAGAAGTCATTGGTAGGATTGTTGCTCATGAGATGTCACTCAAGGACAAAGAGGAGTTTCACAACAAGTCAAGTGGTTCTTACAAAGCTTCAAGTGATGCTCCCGCTACTTCAAAGGATAACCTTGTTACCAATGAAGGATAAGCCTCATGGTCAGAAAATTCAACAAGTTCTACAAGAGTAGAGGCAAAGAGAAAAGCTCAAGCTCAAGACATCATGAGAAGCGTTTGTCCACTCGTGACCAGAACTGCTACAACTCTAGGAAGCCTAGACACTACTCCAATGAGTGCTCGGCTCCCGACAAACAAAGAGAAGAGTCGCCTAGAAGACGAAGCTCAAGAGATGAGTCACCTCACAGAGAGAGAAGGAGTAGAGAAGATCGTTACGAACGAAGACACTCACGCAGAGGGAAGGCATTGGAGAAGGACAAATACACCAAGAGCAGCTCTAGAAGAAGACATCAAGCTCATGTTGGTGAATGGGTTGCTCACTCCGAGTCTAACAACCAATTTGAGAGAACCTACCACTCCGACTCGGCCTATAGTGAAGATGAAGGTGTTGTCGGCATTGCACTAGTTTCCTCCAACTCCTACGACTTATTTGATTCACCAAATGAGGGGTTTAGAAACTGCTTCATGGCTAAAGGCCCCAAGCTATCACACCCCGAATATCTTGATTTTGATAATGATGAGGATGACTTGTTAGGAGAAGATGACTTTCTCTTTGATGAAACTAGTGATAACACTGAAAAAGAACTTGCTAATTATCATGCTAGTCAAGAGAAGTCGAATGACGATGGTCGGAAATAGATTGAACGGCTAACTAAAGAATTAAACACTCTTAAGTTAGCTCATGAAACTACTCTAGAAGATCGCAGAGAACTTGCAAGAACTCATGGGAAGCTACGCTTCGACAAGCTCAACTTGGAGCAAGAGCATGACTTCCTAAAAGCAATAAATGATGATCTTCGAAAGAAGAGTTCTTCTTATCTAGCCAAACGACTACTGCTATCTTCTTTTGTTCCACAAGTTAAACCTAAGAACAGTAGTAACAAAGGCAAGAAAGTTTCTTCATCTAGTAACAACAATGCTAAAGTTAAATTTAATGATGTTTTTGCTAGTAGATCTCTTGATTCCACTAATGATTCTCTCACCCAAGTTACACTTGAGAAAGAAAATGATTTATTGAATGGGATTATAGAGAGAGGTGTCTTCAAAAGTCTTGCCGAAAGTAAGCAATTAAAAACTCTTAAGTTAGCTCGTGTAACTACTCTAGAAGATCATAGAGAACTTGCAAGAACTCATGAGAAGCTACGCTTCGAGAAGCTCAACTTGGAGCAAGAGCATGAGTTCCTAAAAGCAATCGACGATGATCTTTGAAAGAAGAGTTCTTCTTATCTAGCCAAACGACTACTCTTTTCTACTTTTGTTCCACAAGTTAAACCTAAGAACAGTAGTAAGAAAGGCGAGAAAGTTTCTTCATCTAGTAACAACAATGCTGAAGTTAAATCTAATGATGTTGTGCTAGTAGCTCTCTTAATTCATATCGGGGGAATAACCCCAGGGTAGGCTCATCGAGCTTACTCCTTTTCCTTCTACCTTGAAGGAACAACATGAATCATTCTACGAAGCCCAAGTCCCCCTGGCTGACTAGGAAGCACCTGTCGGCTGGGGGCGAGATGGCCAAATCTCTCTGGCCGGCCAGGAAGCTCCTGCCGGTTAGAGGTGAGACAGCTACCTCCCTCTGGTCGTCTAGGCCACACCGGCCGACTAGAGGTGAGGCGGCCGTGCCCAGGCCGGCTAGTTAAGAGACTACCCGTCTAGGGAGCTCAAGTCACATCAGACCGTAGGTCATGATGAGACCCTACGGTTAAAGGTGGCTACGCGTCAACCAAGGTATTGGATTGGAGTGCACGGCAGGTACAGCGTCGGTGGCCATGCCGCTAACCTACTTCGGCTCTGATCCAGTACCCTGCACAGTGTCGGGCCGTCAAACTCCCACTCGATTACTGCACTCGGCGTGGGAACACTGGAGACGGTCGTACTGGCAGCCCATGAAGAATCTCGCATGACGACGCCGAACGTACTACACGTGTCCTGCGTCGGTCTTACACGAGAGCCTTACTGGCTAGCCGGTGGACCCCATAGCCAGATGGGACCTCGCGGCCAGCGGGCCCCTCCAGCTACAAGACAAGACACCTATGGGCCCCCTGGCCAGCCGGCGTGACTGCCAGCCGGATCCCACTCATTTACTTTTATCCTTATTGTAGGTCGGTGGGTTCGTCTATAAAACCCCCTGTCCTCCCTCCATGCAGAGGGTCGGTCAACTCAACACACACACACTCAAATAGGACAGGTAGACGCGAGCCGTCTGCTCCTTCTTCCTCCTCCGCAGAACAGCTCCACGAGCACATTGTAGCCTCATTGATACATTATACACTCCGGCAAGATTAGGGGTGTTACCTCTATGGAGAGCCCTGAACCTGTGCAAATCATGTGTTCCATGCTTGTACCAACCTCACCCCCAGCGCCCTCCAGTGTCACTTCAGTTCCCACCATATTTAGCCTACCCATGGCTTATGTTGTGAGTAAACACCGACATTTGGTGCCCACCGTGGGGCCCTTCGCGGCGTCGGCTGGATTTACGCGTTGGGTGGGGCCCTATGCTCTTGAGGAGGCTTCTCCGATGTTGATCGACGTCCTAGTCTGTCACACGGATTCTGATGGGGAGTCTGACGACGAGTCACTCCCCAACGTCGTCATCACTGCTGTTGCGAACCTCAGCGTTCTCTTCAGCGACTTGCGCCTCGACGACGGCCCTTGCTACCCTAGTGAGGACATCGACGTCGAAGCGTTGTGCGCCAGCTTCAGTAGGCTCTCCCTCGCGGAGACGCCTGCACTTGACGAGTACCCCAGCGACGTGCTCGTCTTTGATGGTCCACCGTCATCTGCGGGGTGCCTTACCCCGTATCACATCGCCGTCGTCTCCAACGTCATGGAGGTGATGGTCATTGGTGCCGGCACCAGCAAGGCTCACGGCAAGACATCAGCCGACACGGCTGATCCCGCTGCGGTATCAGCCGACACGCTTCATGCTGCCCTTGCCGGCTTGAAGACGCCCATCGCCACCTCCACAAACCCCACCGACGTGCGGGCCTCGCTGGAGGAGGCTCGCGGGCAGATCCTGGAGGAGGGCATTGCCATCGCCGCGGCTATACGTCAGATGGAGGCCGCGCAGCGCGAGTATAACTCTGCTTACGGCCTCACTTCGGTTGCTGAGGGTCCTAGCCGGTTCGGCACGGTTCGCGGCCGCGGCCGGGTCATTGCCGAAATCCTAGGTGGCAAGCAGCCCATCTATGAGACCCCTGCGGCCAACTTGCGGGCTGCTCAGCCGGCCATAGCAAAAATGCCAAGTTTGGAGGGCAAGGAGCGCATCCATCACGAGAAGCGGGTCAAGGATCTCCTTGATGCCGCAAATGAGCAACAAACACTGCTTGACCCTGGTCAGGCACAGTCGGAGTCTTTGGGACCCATTCCCGGAGCACGCCGTAACCCCAGTGGTTGTCATCAAGCCGAGGGATCTTCCTCGCATCGCACTTCCGGCCGGAAGGGCGAGGGCAGCCAAGACAGGCATTCGCAGCGCCAGAGCGAGCCGACTTCAAGCCGGCATCATAGAGATGGTAGCGACGAGGGGGATTTGGTACGTGAGGTTCCGCCTCCTTTGAGGTATCGGGAGGGGGCCAACGCCACGAGTTCCCAAGACACCCTTCCAATCACGGCCCGGATCGGCCCTCGCGTCCCACGGAGCGACAACGATGCTCGCAGACGCCTCAACACCCTCGCGCAGCCAGCTCTCCTAGAAGAGGACGGTCCCATCGGTCCGGCGTGCTTTGGCCCCCGGATCCGAAGGCAGTCGTTTCCCTGAGGCTTCACTCTCCCTCGGGACACCCCCAAGTACAATGGCACAGCCAAGCCAGAAGACTGGCTGATCCACTACACCATCGCCGTTGGCATTGCTCGGGGAAACAAGTGCGTGGCTGTCCGTTATGTGCCGCTCATGCTAGCCGGCTCGGCTAGAACATGGCTTAACAGCCTTCCAGCTGGTTGCGTCAACTCCAGGGTTGACTTCAAGGAGGCGTTCGTCCGCAACTTCACTAGCACCTACAAGCGCCCTGGCCGGCCTCGCGAGCTGGCCATGTGCGTCCAGAGGCCCGACGAACCCCTTCGCGACTACGTCACACGTTGGACCAAGCTACACAACTCCTGTGAGGGAGTGCATGAGGTAGAGGCCATTCAGTACTTCATTGACGGCTGACGAGACGGCACTCCCCTCAAGCACAAGCTCATGTGCTCCGAGCCCACCTCTCTGGCGGTGCTCATGTCCAAGGTGAACAAGTATGCCACAACCGACTACACAATGACGGTCAAGGTGACCGCCTCGGACAAGATTGTTCCCACACTGACTACTCCCAAGCCGGCTGGCGACAATCAAGGCGGCCAGAACAACAACAAGTGCAAGGCGAATCAGCTTGATTCGCGCTCCAACAATAAGATGGTGGCTAACATGGAGGGAGATGCGCCAGCAACTCAAGCCGGCTCTCAACGGCGGCAGACCAGCAAGAACGACTGGCAGCCCAAGCTCACCTTCGAGCAAATGCTCGACGCACCGTGCAAGATGCACACTGGGGCGAAGCCCTCCGATAGTGCAGCTTTGCACAGCGACTGTCGTGAGGAGAGGGCCTACCGGCTCCCCGAGGTGCAGCTGCGGCGCCTCGTTCTCCGGCTCCACCGCCGCCGCCTCCCAATGACGACCGTCTCCACATCGACTACCCCCATCAAGACAGAGCTTATGTTGTCTTCACCAGCGAGGGTGACGACAAGCACAGCCAGCGACAACGTCAGCGCGAGGTGAACGACATAGCCCCCCCGGTTCCCTAATAAAGGCATTGGTCTGAAAAGCCAATTACATGGAGTCGGGTTGACCATCCTGTGGTGATACCAAATCCTGGCTCATACGCGCTCTCCTCGGCCCCACTTTCGCCTCCCAGAGGCTCACCTGCCGTTTCTCCCGGGTGTTGGTCGACGGCGGCAGCAGCATCAACATCCTCTACCTCGACACCTTGCTCAAGCTAGGGCTCAAGGAGAAGGACCTCCGGCCGACCAGCACTGTCTTCCACGGCATTGTCTCAGGGCAGTCCTGCTCGCCGATCGGCAAAATCTAGATGGATGTCCTTTTCAGTGACAAGACACACTTCCACCGAGAGTTAATATGGTTCGAGGTGGTGGATCTCAACAGCCCGTATCACGCGCAGTTGGGCAGGCCGGCTCTGGCCAAATTCATGACTATCCCCCACTATGCCTACCTCAAGATGAAGATGCCGGGTCCAAAGGGCATCATCACTATTGCTGGGGACTACAAGAAGTCGCTCGAGTGCGCACAGGACAGCAGCCGTCTGGCCGACGACATGGTGATTGCTGAGGAGAAAAGGCAGATCGACCGGCTCGTGGCTTAGGCTACCGAGCAGCCGGCGATCCCTATTCCACCATCCAAGTCGGTCCGTGAATGCTCATTCAAGCCGGCTAAAGAAACCAAGCAGATGCCACACGACCCTGCGAACCCCAAGAAGTGTGTCACCATTGGGGATAACCTCAGCCCCAAATAGGAAGGCGAGCTCGTCGACTTCCTCCATGAGAATCGAGAAATCTTTGCATGGTCTCCAAAAGACATGTGAGGGCTTCTGAGGAAGTACGCCGAGCACAAACTTCACGTCCGGCCAGATGCAAAGCCGGTAAAACAACCTTTGCGCCGCTTTGCCGAGGGGAAACGGCTCACAATTGGAGAAGAGATTGGTTAGCCAATCCAGTCCTGGACTTCATCAGGGGGGTTTTCCACCTGGACTGGTTAGCCAATCCAGTCCTGGTGCTGAAGAAGAACAATACATGGCGAATGTGTATCGACTACACAAGTCTGAATAAGGTGTGCCCGAAAGACCCTTTTGCCTTGCCCACTATAGATCAAGTGATCGAGTCCACAGCCGGTTGCGAACTGCTGTCATTTCTGGACGCTTATTCAAGCTACCATCAAATCAAGCTGGATCCAGATGATCGCCTGAAGACCTCCTTCATCACGCCCTTTGGGGCCTACTGCTACACCACCATGACGTTCAGTATGAAGAACGTTGGTGCCACATTCCAACGTTGCATGCAGCAGTGCCTCCTGCCACAGATTGGCAAAAACATCCACGTCTATGTGGATGACATCATCATCAAGACCAAGCAGCACTTTGGTCTCCTCGACGACTTGGAGGAGACGTTCGTCAACCTGCGTGAGTACAAGATCCGGCTCAATCCGGAGAAATGCGTCTTCGGTGTTCCACGCGGCAAGCTCTTGGGGTTCTTCGTGTCCGCTCGTGGCATTGAAGCGAACCCTCAGAAGATCGGAACCATTGAGCGGATGGTGAAGCCGGCTCGAATCCTCGACGTCCAGAAATTCGTTGGCTTCCTGGCGTCCCTTAGTCGGTTCATCGGGTGGCTCGGCGAGAAGGTGC
This sequence comes from Hordeum vulgare subsp. vulgare, assembly GCF_904849725.1. Taxonomy (NCBI): domain Eukaryota; kingdom Viridiplantae; phylum Streptophyta; class Magnoliopsida; order Poales; family Poaceae; genus Hordeum; species Hordeum vulgare. The sequence continues at coordinate 444,082,665 of NC_058519.1, forward strand.
TTCCACTGTACTAATTCATGAAGAAAACAACCAAGTTCGAGTGGAGCGACCAGGCGGACGAAGCCTTCCGCGACCTCAAGCGCGTCATCTCAAGCCTGCCAATCTTGGCGGTGCCGGCTGAAAGGGAACCCATTCTCATATACATTGCAGCAACCACTCGCGTGATTAGTGTAGTGTTGGTAGTAGAACGCAAAGAGGAGGGCAAGGTACTATCAGTGCAACGCCCTATCTATTACCTCAGCGAGGTATTGTCCACCTCCAAGCAAAACTACCCCCACTACCAAAAAATGTGTTATGGTGTTTACCTTGTCGCAAAGAAGTTGAAGAAAGACTTCCAAGAGCATGTCATCACTGTGGTGAGCAGTGCTCCACTTTCAGAAATCATGGGCAACCATGATGCAACTGGCCAGATTGCCAAATGGTCCATCTCCATGGCCAACCACGGCATCCTCTACGAGCCGCGCACTGCCATCAAATATCAGGTGGTGGCCGACTTCCTCGTCGATTGGGCCGAAACCCAATTCGAGCCGCCGCCTCCAGACTCCACTCATTGGCGGATGCACTTCGACGGGTTGAAGATGCAAACTGGTCTGGGAGCCGGCATTGTCTTGACGTCTCCGAAAGGAGACCAACTCAAGTATGCTCTCCAGATACACTTCGCCACCTCCAACAACGTCGCCGAGTACGAACCCCTCGCTCACGGCCTCCGGCTTGCTAGAGAGATTGGCATCCGGTGGCTCCTTTGCTTCGGTGACTCGGATCTCGTGGTGCAGCAACTCTCTGGTGAATGGGATGCCAGGGACGCCAACATGGCGAGCTATCGCTTCCTCATCCAGCAGCTCAGCGGCCCTTTCGAGGGTTGTGAATTTCATCACGTCACCAGGGCGGACAACGAGGCGGCTGATACATTGGCCAAGATCGGCTCTACAAGACAAGCAATTCCAGCAGGCGTCTCCCTCGACCAACTGCACAAGCCATCCATCAAGCCGTCTCCGGAGTCGGCTTCAATTTTTGTGCCGGCAGATCCCTCTGTATCAACGTCGTCGGCTACGCCAGCTGTGCCGGCTACACTAGCTCTGCCGACTCCAACTGCTGAGCCGGCTATGACTGCTTTGCCGGCTACAACAAAAATTCCGGCTACGCCAAGCCTCGAATCCTGTCGGCTCGACACCCAGTGGGTGGCCGTCATGGAGGTAGACGGTGTGTCGGCTGCCACGACGGCATCAGAGCAGAAAGTCTCGAGCTTGCGACTGCTTCATCAAGCGCGAGGGCTGCAGAAGCCCCTGATACTCAGGTCGAGACGGAGCCAACCCTAGTGTCGGCTCCGTCATGGGCTCAACCCATCTTGGCCTTCCTTCTTCGCGGACAACTTCCTCAAGATGAGGCGGAGGCAAGGCAGATTCAGCGCAGATTAGCAGCCTACGCCATCATCAATCGCAAGCTGGTTCGGCGTAGCGTGACTGGTGTATTCCAGCACTGCGTCGAGTCAGAAAAGGAGCAGGAGATCCTCAGAGACATACACCAGGGTGAGTGTGGGCATCATGCGCCTCTAGAACCCTGGTGGCCAAGGCATTCCACCACGGATTTTACTGGCCCGTGGCCCTCGAGGAGGCTGTGGACATGGTCAACAAATGCGAAGGTTTCCAGCGCTTCGGCGCACAAAGCCACATGCGAGCTTCAGCCCTCAAGACCATACCCATGTCATGGTTGTTTGTCGTCTGGGGGTTGGATATACTGGGGCCATTCAAGACCGCTCGAGGCGGCATGACGCACCTCTTGGTGGCCATCGACAAATTTACCAAATGGATTGAGGCTAGGCCCATAAAGAAGCTTGACGGCCCCACAGCCGTCAGGTTCATCAAGGACATTGCGGTCCGCTACGACGTCCCCATAGCATCATCACTGACAATGGCACCAACTTCGCCAAGGGTGCTTTGGCACTCTACTGCTCCAAGGAAGGCATCCGGCTTGACTTGGCTTCGGTGGCACACCCGCAATCCAATGTCCAGGTGGAGAGTGCTAACGGCCTGATCCTGGCCGGCATCAAGCCAAGGCTGATGGCGCCACTTGTCAGGTCAGCCGGCTGCTGGATCGAAGAGTTGTCGATTGTGTTGTGGAGCCTCCGCACCATGCCGAACTGGTCAACCGGCTTCACACCATTCTTTCTAGCATATGGGTCCGAGGCAATCATCCCACGGATGTCGAGTTCGACTCGCCTCGGATCACCATATACACAGAGACAGAAGTGAAGGAGGCAAGAGAAGACGACATCGATCTGCTCGAGGAGGCACGGGATCTAGCCTTGAGCCGGATGGACATATAGCAACAGAAGCTGAGGTACTACCATAGCAAGAAGATCAAGCATCTCTCTTTTAGAGAGGGGGACTTGGTGCTCAGAAGAATCCAGCGAATAGCCGACCAGCACAAGCTCTCGTCCCCATGGGAGGGACCTTTCATCATCAGCCGGGCACTGCATAATAATGCATAGTACCTGATCGATGCCCAGAAGCCAAGGAAGCGCAAGAGAGACGACTCCGTCCAGGAGACGGAGCGTCCATGGAACGCGGCATTGCTTCGCCCGTTCTATTGCTAGAATGCAAGTAAGAAAAATGAAAATAGCATGTACGTATGTATCTTCCTCCCTTTTTGGGACTTCCAATGAATGCAATAGGTGTCTCAAGTCGATGCTTGGGACACGCCTCTTTTGGATTCACGGCAAGAGTTTTCACTTGTTTGTGAGTCCCTTGGTCCGGCTCCACGGGCTCGGGGGCTCTCTAGCCAGCCCGAATGATTTCCTTAGTTGTAGATGAGCGTATAGTGTACGCCGGGTCGAACCCTTGCCCTCTCGTAGCAGCTACAGACCGGCTCTCGGTTGTCCGGCTAACGAGGCGGTGGTAGGGAAGACTGGTTGTATGAAAAGTTCAACTACAAAACGGGTTGCCGGCTCGGGTTGGTTTGATCATCTTTTGATATTATTATTCTTGTCGGTCTCTGCTGGCTTGTTTTTGAATCTTAAAGTCTTGATGGCTTCAAAAAATCGAAGTCCAATATTCTCTAAGGCAGAAGCCTCGTCCTAGTCACAGACTGGCTGTCGGCTGTCGGGCTGGCGAGGCAGATGTTAGAGAGAGTAAAGGAGTTGGAGAAAAAGGAGTCAAACAGGAATCAAAAGATGAAAATACAAGGCAACAAGCATGGTGTTTACGAATTCAATGTAGAATATATTACATTCGAAAGCATTCAAAAGGCCCACGGCCGAAGTTCATTACAATAAACACCCCTGGTGGGTGGAACTGTTGGACTGACGATACAATGTAGACAACGAAAAACCAAAAGGACTAACTAAGGGGTGGCGGCTCCGTCTGTTGTCCCGGCTGCAGCTCCTGAAGTGGTGGCTTCACCATCACCGGCTACGCCCGAGACGGACATGCCATCTCCACCATGAGAGCCTCCTTCTCCGTCCCTTGTGGCCGAATCCGCATAAGCCTCGCTACTGGAGTCGGCAACCTCCTCCTCAAGGGCCGCCTCGGTGTAGCTGCCATCGACATCATACGGCTGAAGATGGAACAAGTCCTCAGGGATCTCGTTGTCATCTTCATTGCGCTCCAAGTTGAGCTCATCCCAAGCAGCGAAGGAAGCAATGTCGCTGGCCCTCATCTGCAGCTGGTCCTCCATGGCCTGCAGCTCCCCCTCCGAGCCGTCGCGCTGGGCTGCGAGCTTGCCCAAGTCCAGATTTCGATACCAGGACTTGGCCAAGCGTAGTGCCATGTATGCACCAGCGCGCGTGGCTGAGGCACGCCAGGCGTCAAGGCGGGCGCCACCGGCTTCAAGCTAGCGGGACATCCGGTTCATTGATGCCTGCTCCACGGCCTCGGGCCATAGAGCCCTTATCATCGACGCGCATGCACTCTGGAGCCGCTCCAAGGAGTCGGCCAGTACGAACAGGCGAGCCGTGATGCCCATGGCAGTCTCCTCCACAGTCCAGCCGGCATTGGCATCCACCTCCTCACTAGCAGTGCGGTGCTCCTCGCGGCTGGTCTCCATAGCCGTTTCAGCTGCTTCCCATGTCCCAGAGAAGATTCCTGGGGTATGGGAAGTGGTGCGAAGAAAAATAAGAAGGGAGGCCAACAAGAAAGAAAAGATTAGGACAAGATAAAGAACGGCTTACGGTTGAAATGGATGTCGGTCTCACGAGCCTCCTCCAAAGCCTCGCGCTCCTGCACCATGCTCTCTCGAGTTACGTGGGAGAGCTCATCTTGGAGGGTCTCGGCTGCTGATACGACTCCATAGTATCTACTTTTCCAAACTCTTTTGCCCTTGTTTTGAACTCTAATTTGCATGATTTGAATGGACCTAACCTGGACTGACGCTGTTTTCAGCAGAATTGCCTTGGTGTTGTTTTTGTGCAGAAATGAAAGTTCTCAGAACGTCCTAAAAATTTACAAAGAATATTTCTGGAAAATATGAAAAATACATGCGCAAGGATCCACTGGAGGGGATGCGCCAATGGGCCACAAGCCCTGTAGCCGCCACCCCCCCCCCCCCCCCCCCGCGCGCCCCGGTGGCGGCTAGCAAGCTTGCGGGGCCCACGTGGCTCTGCCGCCCCAGATCTCAGCTCTATAAATTCACTTTCATCCCCGAAAAAATAAAAAGAGAAGATTTCGTCGCGTTTGCGATACGGAGGCGCTGCCACAACTTGTTCTTCATCTGGAGGGCAGATCTGGAGTCCGTTTTGGGCTCCGGAGAGGGGAAATCGTCGCCATCGTCATCATCAACCTTCTTCCCTCTCCAATTCCATGATGCTCTTCATCGTTCGTGAGTAATCTATTCGTAGGCTCACTGGGCGGTGATGAGTAGGATGAGATCTATCATGTAATCGAGTTAGTTTTGACGGGGATTGATCCCTAGTATCCACTATGTCCTGAGATTGATGTTGCTACTACTTTGCCATGCTTAATTCTTGTCACTAGGGCCCAAGTGCCATGATTTCAGATCTGAAATTATTATGTTGTCACCAATATATGTGTGTTTTAGATCCGATCTTGCAAGTTGTAGTTACCTACTATGTGTTATGACCCGGCAACCCCAGAATGACAATAACCGGAACCACTCCCGGTGATGATCATAGTTTGAGGAGTTCATGTGTTCACCAAGTGCTAATGCGTTGGTCCGGTTCTTTACTAAAAGGAGAACCTTAATATCCCGTAGTTTCCTTTTGGACCCCGCTGCCACGGGAGGGATGGATAATAGATGTCATGCAAGTTCTTTTCCCTAAGCACGTATGACGACACACGGAATGCATGCCTACATCACATTGATGAACGGGAGCTAGCCACATATCTCTCCATGTTATAATTGTTGCATGATGAATATCATCCAAACAAATCACCGACCCATTGCCTACGAGTTTGTCTTGTTGCTGCTGTTACTTGTTACTGCTGCTACTTGCTACTGCTGTCACTACTGATGTTCCTTGCCACTGCCGCTACTCGTTACACTGGTGCTACCTGCTACAATTTTGGTTCGCTGGTCGTTGACGGGAAAAGACAATTTCCGTCAACGGGCAACTTCTGGCGCCATTGATACAATCGTTAGGAATAGTCTGCCATCAACAGATCGTTTCTGACACCGTTGTTATCATACTACTTTGCTGCTCACACTTTCCTTGCAGATACTAATCTTTCAGGTGTGGTTGAATCTGACACATTCAGCTGCTAATACTTGAGAGTATCCTCTCACCTCCTATCAGCGAATCAACAAATTGGGTTGATTACTCTACCCTCGAAAACTGCCTCGATCCCATGCGCTGGTGGGTTATTGCAAGACAATTTCTAATTCTTGAGCAATCGAGAATAGCATTCGTCTAGCTATTGCCAGAGAGTGCTAGTCAGCATTTTTCTGTCGCTGTTGCCGGGGAGGTATTGTTATATTCTCTGAGTTACTTGGGATTTATATCTGCTGATCACTATGAAGAATCTGAAGGATCCGAAAACCAAAGTCTTGCCCTCAACTACGTGGGGAGGTAAGGAACTGCCATCTAGCTCTGCACTTGATTCACCTTCAGTTATGAGTAAGTTTGCGACATCACCTCCTGCTAGAAATCTTGATATGTCGCCTGTGCTTGATGATGCTTATGATGCTGTGCCTGATACTGCTAGAGATGCTTTGCCTGATACTGCTAGAGATGCTATGCCTGATACTGCTATGCCTGATACTGCTAGAGATGTTATGCGTGATACTACTTTGCCTGATGATGCTAGAGATGCTATTATGCCTGATGATGCTATGCTTGATACTAGAGATACTACTTTGCCTGATGTTCCACTAGGAGTATTCCTTGATGCTCATATTGCTAGAGTTACTGCCAATGCTCGTGATGCTTCTGAAACTGCCGATACTATTGAGATAGAACCTGCTTTTGCTCCTGCTAGATCTAGCTCTCCTAGATATGAATTGCCTGATATACCTGAGGGTTACGTTATGGAGGGAGAGATAGCTGAGGATTTTCTTGTGTGTAAGGATGCCTATGACGCTGAGAAATTACTTCTCAAGTGGAAGGAAAAATCCCTGAAAGCTAGGATGAAATACGACCCGAAGTTTGCCACTTCACCAATCTTTATCACCGATAAGGATTATGAATTCTCTATCGATCCTGAGATAATCTCTCTAGTCGAATCTGATCCTTTCCACGGTTATGAGTCTGAGACGGTCGTAGCCCATCTTACCAAACTACACGATATAGCCACCCTTTTCACTAGTGAGGAGAAGATCCGCACTACTATATCCTTAAGCTGTTTCCTTTCTCTCTAAAGGATGACGCTAAAGCCTGGTTCACCTCTCTTGCTCCTGGATGTGTGAGTAGTCCCCAGGATATGGTCTATTACTTCTGTGAGAAATATTTCCCTGCCCATAAGAAGCAAGCTGCCTTGCAGGAAATATACAACTTTGCTCAATGATACGTCTCAAACGTATCTATAATTTTTGATGGTTTCACATTGTTATCTTGTCTTCTTTGGTTGTTTTATGTACCTTTTATATCTTTTTTGGGACTAACTTATTAATTTAGTGCCAAGTGCCAGTTCCTGTTTTTTCTGTGTTTTTGACTCTTTTGAGATCTGATTTTGGAACGGAGTCCAAACGAAAGAAAAACCCCGAAATGATTTTTTCCCGAACGGAAGAAGACCACGGGCTTTTGGGCCAAGCCAGGTGGGCTCCAGGGAGCCCACAAGCCCCCACTCCGCCACCAGGCGTGAGGCGGCGGTGGCCAGGCTTGTGGCCTCCCTGGCCGCCCCCTGACCTAGGTCTTTGGCCTATAAATTCCCAAATATTCTGCGAAAAATTAGGGGAGCCTCGAAAATACTTTTCCGCTGCCTCAAGCTTCCGTTTCCGCGAGATCTCATCTGGAGACCCTTCCTGACACCCTGCCGGAGGGGACTTTGGAGTTGGAGGGCTTCTTCATCATCATCATCGCCCTCCAATGACTCGTGAGTAGTTCACTTCAGACCTACGGGTCCATAGTTAGTAGCTAGATGGCTTCTTCTCTCTCTTGGATCTTCAATACAAAGTTCTCCATGATCTTCATGGAGATCTATCCGATGTAATCTTCTTTGGCGGTGTGTTTGTCGAGATCCGATGAATTGTGGATTTGTGATCAGATTATCTATGATATATATTTGAGTTTTTGCTGATTTCTTATATGCATGATTTGATATCCTTGTATGTCTCTTCGAGTCTTGGGTTTTGTTTGGTCAACTAGATCTTTGATTATTGCAATGGGAGTAGTGCTTGGTTTTGGGTTCTGCCATGTGTGGTGACCTTTCCCAGTGACAGTAGGGGCAGCAAGGCACACATCAAGTAGTCGCCATCAAGGGTAAAAAGATGGGGTTTTTATCATTGGTTTGAGATTATCCCTCTACATCATGTCATCTTGCTTAAGGCGTTACTCCGTTCTTATGGACTTAATACACTAAATGCATGCTGGATAGCGGTCGACATGTGGAGTAATACTAGTAGATGCAGACAGTATCGGTCTACTTGTTTTGGACATGATGCCTATAGAAATAATCATTGCATAGATATCGTCATGACTTTGCGCGGTTCTATCAATTGCTCGACAGTAATTTGTTCACCCACCGTCTACTTGCTTTCATGAGAGAAGCCACTAGTAAACACTACGGCCCCCGGGTCTATTCACATCCAGCGTTTACACCTCCGCTTTTACTTTGCTTTGTTACTTTGTTGCTTTCAGTTCACACTTGGCAAACAATCTATAAGGGATTGACAACCCCTTCATAGCGTTGGGAGCAAGCTTTTGTGTTTGTGCGGGATCTTGAGATACTCCTCCACTGGATTGATACCTTGGTTCTCAAACTGAGGGAAATAGTAACCACCGCTATGCTACATCACCCTTTCCGCTTCGAGGGAACACCAACGCAAGGCTCCAAGGCCACGGGGGAAATCATTTGCATACTTGCCTAGGAAGTCCCTTAAGGCGTAGCCGTAGCGGAAAGATCAAGCCAAGTACTCTCTCATTGACGTGCCTATTTCTGGCGCCGTTGGAAGGTCTTTTCTTACAGTAGCAGAAGTATTTCTGGTGCCGTTGCCGGGGAGGAGAAATCAAACTCTTCTCACAAACTCTTCTCTTGCATTTACTTTTGTTGCCAATTGCCTCTCGTTTTCCTCTCCCCCACTTCAAATTTGCCGTTTTCATTCGCCTTTCGCCTTCGCCGTTTTCTTTTGCCTTTGCCAGTTTTCTTGCTTGCTTGTGTGCTTGTTTGGTTGTTGAAGTCATCATGTCTGAAAACACCAAACTTTGCGACTTCTCGAGCACTAATAATAACGATTTTATTAGTACTCCGATTGCTCCCGCCACTAGTGCGGAATCGTATGAAATCAACGCAGCTTTGCTGAATCTTGTTATGGAAGAGCAATTCTCTGGCCTTCCTAGTGAAGATGCCGCATCCCATATCAATACCTTCATTGATCTTTGTGATATGCAAAAGAAAAAGAGATGTCGATAATGACGTGATTAAGTTGAAACTTTTTCCTTTCTCGTTGCGAGATCGCGCAAAAACTTGGTTTTCTTCTTTGCCTAAAAATAGTATCAATTATTGGGATAAGTTCAAAGATGCTTACATATCCAAGTATTTTCCGCCGGCTAAGATCATCTCCTTACGTAACGATATCATGAATTTCAAGCAACTTGATCATGAACACATTGCACAATCTTGGGAGAGGTTGAAGCTTATGATTAGAAATTGTCCCGCTCATGGCTTGAGTTTGTGGATGATTATACAAATCTTTTACACTCGCTTGAATTTCGCTTCTCGCAATATCTTGGACTCCGCCTCAGGTGGAACGTTCATGGAAATCATGTTAGGGGACGCTACGAAACTCCTAGACAATATCATGACCAACTACTCTCAATGGCACACTGAAAGGTCGCCTGCTAGCAAAAAGGTTCACGCTATAGAAGAAATTAACTCGCTTAGTGCTAGGATGGACGAGTTGATGAATTTGGTTGCTAGTAGAAACGCTACCGTAGATCCTAATGGCATGCCACTATCTTCTTTGATTGAGAGTAGCAACGCTAGTTTGGACGTGAATTTTGTTGGTAGGAACAATTTTGGCAACAACAATGTTTTAGAGGAAACTATGTTCCTATGCCTTTTCCTAGTAACTCCTCTAACAATTATGGCAATTCCTACGGCAACACTTATGGAAATCACAACAAATTACCCTCTGATCTAGAGAGTAATATAAAAGAGTTCATCAACTCTCAAAAGATTTTCAATGCGTCCATAGAGGAAAAACTACTCAAAATAGATGATTTGGCTAAGAGCGTTGATAGGATGTCTTGTGATATTGATGCTTTGAAAGTTAGATGCGCTCCTCCCAAGGTCAACTTCTATGAAACTTTGAAAGGTATGCATATCTCCATGAATGAGAGCAAAGAAAGAACCGCCAAAATTCGCGCTAGACATGAATGGTTTAAAAGGGTGCGTTCTAGTGATGCAAATCACGAAGATCTTAAAGTGCTTGGTGTGTCTCCTCTTGAATCTTTGTTTTCGTGTGTCAAACCTACTTATGGAGGGGCTGGATATGAATCCACTTTGGTTGAAAAATGCCCCAATGATTCAGAGTCCACCTATCTTGATGATAAAGGTGTGGAGAGTGGAGTAGAAGAAGTCAAAATTTTGGGTAGTAATGGAACTCCCACTTTGGATTTCAATGAATTCAATTATGATAATTCCTCCTTGTTTGAATGCATTTATTTGATGCAATGCATTGCAAACTCTCCACATGCTTATAGCCAAAGCAAAGCCTTTACCGCACATATCGTAGATGCTATGATGAGATCTCTTGAAGAGAAGCTCGAACTAGAAGTCTCTATACCTAGAAAACTTAATGATGAGTGGGAAACTACTATCAAAATCAAGATCAAAAACTATGAGTGCAATGCTTTGTGTGATTTGGGTGCTAGTGTTTCCCCGATTCCAAAGTATTTACGTGATATTCTTGGTTTTCATGAGATTGAAGAGTGTTCTCTTAATTTGCATCTTGCGGATTCTACTGTCAAGAAATCCATGGGGAGGATCGATGATGTTCTTATTGTTGCAAATAAGAACTATGTACCCGTGGATTTCAATGTACTTGACATAGATTGCAATCCTTCATGTCCCATTATTCTTAGTAGACCTTTCCTAAGGACTATTGGTGCTATCATCGATATGAAGGAAGGAAATATTAGATTTAAATTTCCTTTAAAGAAGAGCATGGAGCACTTTCCTAGAAAGAAAATAAGATTGCCTTATGAATCTATGATGAGGGCTACTTATGGTTTGAGCACCAAAGATGACTATACGTGATTTCATCACCTTTCGCCTAGCTAAGGACATTAAACAAAAGCGCTTGTTGGGAGGCAACCCAACGAATCTATCCTTTTTCTTTCTGTTTTGTGTTTTCCACACTTTCATAATTCTGTTATGATTGTGTTTTTTGTGTTTTTTTTTGCGTTTGTGCCAAGCAAAACCGTTATGTTTAGTCTTGGGGATGATCGTTTGGTCATGCTGGAAAAGACAGAAACTTTCTGCTCACGAAAAGAATTTTCATTTTTTTCTGTAAGAGCTTTTGAGTTGATTCTTTTTTGCTTCTGATTTCTACGCAAATTCTTCAGAATTTCGTAAGTTTTTAGAATTTTTGAAGTAACAGAGGTATACGAAATATACATATTGCTACAGACTGGTCTAACAGATTCTGTTTTTGTTGTGTTGGTTGCTTATTTTGATGAAACTATGGATAGTATCGGGGGGTATTAGCCATGGAAGATTGAAAGTACAGTAACCCAACATCAGCACAAGTAGAATTTAAGTTTGCTACAGTACCTAAGGAAGTGGTGGTTTGCTTTCTTGTACTAATGTTATCACGAGTTTCTGTTTAAGTTTCGTGTTGTGAAGTTTTCAAGTTTTGGGTAAAGTTCTTATGGACAAAGAGATAAAGAGTGGCAAGAGCTCAAGCTTGGGGATGCCCAAGGCACCCCAAGAGATTCAAGGATTCCATAAAAGCCTAAGCTTGGGGATGCCCCGGGAAGGCATCCCTTCTCTCGTCTTCAATCCATCGGTAACGTTACTTCGGGCTATATTTTTATTCACCACATGTTATGTGTTTTTGCTTGGAGCGTCTTGTATGGTAGGAGTATTTTATTTTTCTTGTGTCACAATCATCCTTGCTGCACACCTAGAGAGATAAACATGCACACACCATGATTTTGTCGAGCTTCACTTATATCTTTTGGTAGACAATTCAGCTCACATGTGCTTCACTTATATCTTTTGAGCTAGATACTTTTGCTCTATGTGCTTCACTTATATCTTTTAGAGCACAGCGGTGCGTGGCTTGGTAGTTGATCTATGCTTTGAAAGTAGTTTCAAAAGAGGTAGTTATCCAAAGGGATATGAAAACTTCCACCTTCATGTGCATTGAATAGTTAGAGAAGTTTGATTCATCTCAATTAGTTTTGAGTTGTGGTTATGGTAATATTGAAGTCATGCTAGTAAGGTGTTGTGGATCTAGAAATACTTGCGTTGAAGTTAGTGATTCCCGTAGCATGCACGTATGATGAACCGCTATGTGATGAAATCTGAGCATGATTAGTATATTGATTGTCAACCTTTGCGTGGCGGTCGGGATCGCGCGATGGTTTATACCTACCAACCCTTCCCCTAGGAGTATGCGTTGAATGCTTTGTTTTGATTACTAATAAAACTTTTGCAACAAGTATATGAGTTCTTCATGACTAATGTTGAGTCCATGGTTTAGATGCAATTTCACCTTCCACCATCACTATCTCCTTAGTGCCGCGCAACTTTCGCCGGTGCACAAAACCCACCATTAGCCTCCCTCAAAACAGCCACCATACCTACCTATTATGGCCTTTTCAAAGTCATTCCGAGATATATTGCCATGCAACTACCACCATGACATGTGCCACCACGTCTACATTGCCATTGCATGATCGTAAGATAGCTAGCATGATGTTTCCATTGATGTCTATGCCATGCTAGATCATTGCCACGGTACACTACTGAAGGCATTCCATATAGAGTCATTGTTACTCTATGTTTTGAGTTGAAAGTGTGATGATCATCATTAATGGAGCATTGTCCCATGTGAGGAAATAAAAGAGTCCAAAGAAGCCCACCAAAATAAAAATAAAAAGAGGCCAAAGAGCCCACCAAATAAAAAAATGAGAGAAAAAGAGAGAAGGGACAATGCTACCACTTTTCCCACACTTGTGCATATTAAGCACCATGATCTTCATGATTGAGAGTCTCTCGTTTTGTCACCACCATATAGCTAGTGGGAAATTTTCATTATACAACTTGGCTTGTATATTCCAATGATAGGCTTCCTCAAAATTGCCTTAGGTCTTCATGAGCAAGCAAGTTGGATGCACACCCACTAGTTTTCTTTAAGAGCTTTCACATACTCGTAGCTCTAGTGCATCATTTGTATGGCAATCCCTACTCATTCACATTGATATCTATTGATGAGCATCTCCACAGCTCATTGATATGTCTAGTTAATGTGACTATCTTCTCATTTTTGTCTTGCAACCTCCACTACATTCCACGCCATCTATAGTGCTATAACCATGGCTCACGCTCATGTATTGCGTGAGAGTTGAAAAGGTTTGAGAAAGTAAAGGTGTGAAACAATTACTTGGCCAATACCGGGGTTGTGCATGATTTCAATTCATTGTGCAATGATGATAGAGCATAGCCAGACTATATGCTTTTGTAGGGATAACTCTCTTTTGGCCTTGTTATTTTGAAAGTTCATGATTACTTTGCTAGTTTGCTTGAGTTATTATTGTTTCCACATCAATAGCAAACTATTGTTTTGAATCTAATGGATCTGAACATTCACGTCACATAAGAGGAATTACAAAGGACACCTATGCTAGGCAGCATGAAAGCATCAAAAATTCATTCTTATCACTTCCCTACTCGAGGACGAGCAGGAGTTAAGCTTGGAGATGCTTGATACGTTTCAAACGTATCTATAATTTTTGATGGTTTCACGTTGTTATTTTGTCTTCTTTGGTTGTTTTATGTACCTTTTATATCTTTTTTGGGACTAACTTATTAATTCAGTGCCAAGTGCTAGTTCCTGTAATTTCCGTGTTTTTTGACTCTTTTCAGATCTGATTTTGGAACGGAGTCCAAACGGAAGAAAAACCCCGAAATGATTTTTTCCCGAACGGAAGAAGACCAGGGGCTTTTGGGCCAAGCCAGGTGGGCTCCAGGGAGCCCACAAGCCCCCACTCCGCCACCAAGGGGAGGCGGCGGTGGGCAGGCTTTGGCCTCCCTGGCCGCCCCCTGACCTAGGTCTTTGGCCTATAAATTCCCAAATATTCCGCAAAAAATCAGGGGAGCCTCGAAAATACTTTTCCGCCACCGCAAGCTTCCGTTTCCGTGAGATCTCATCTGGAGACCCTTCCCGGCACCCTGCCGGAGGGGACTTTGGAGTTGGAGGGCTTCTTCATCATCATCATCGCCCCTCCAATGACTCGTGAGTAGTTCACTTCAGACCTACGGGTCCGTAGTTAGTAGCTAGATAGCTTCTTCTCTCTCTTGCATCTTCAGTACAAAGTTCTCCATGATCTTCATGGAGATCTATCCGATGTAATCTTCTTTGGCGGTGTGTTTGTCGAGATCTGATGAATTGTGGATTTGTGATCGGATTATCTATGATATATATTTGAGTTTTTGCTGATTTTTTATGTGCATGATTTGATATCCTTGTAAGTCTCTCTGAGTCTTGGGTTTTGTTTGGCCAACTAGATCTTTGATTCTTGCAATGGGAGAAGTGCTTGGTTTTGGGTTATGCCATGTGGTGACCTTTCCCAATGACAGTAGGGGCAGCAAGGCACACATCAAGTAGTCGCCATCAAGGGTTAAAAGATGGGGTTTTTATCATTGGTTTGAGATTATCCCTCTACATCATGCCAACATGCTTAAGGCGTTACTCTGTTCTTATGGACTTAATACACTAGATGCATGTTGGATAGCGGTCGACGTGTGGAGTAATAGTAGTAGATGTAGACAGTATTGGTCTACTTGTTTTGGACGTGATGCCTATAGAAATAATCATTGCATAGATATCGTCACGACTTTGCGCGGTTCTATCAATTGCTCGACAGTAATTTTTTCACCCACCGTCTACTTGCTTTCATGAGAGAAGCCACTAGTAAACACTATGGCCCCCGGATCTATTCACATCCATCGTTTACACCTCCGCTTTTACTTTCCTTTGTTACTTTGTTGCTTTCAGTTCTCACTTGGCAAACAATCTATAAGGGATTGACAACCCATTCATAGCGTTGGGAGCAAGCTTTTGTGTTTGTGCAGGATCTTGCGATACTCCTCCGCTGGATTGATACCATGGTTCTCAAACTGAGGGAAACACTTACCACCGCTATGCTACATCACCCTTTCCGCTTCGAGGGAACACCAACGCAAGGCTCCAAGGCCACGGGGGGAATCTTTGGCATACTTGCCTAGGAAGTCCCTTAAGGCGTAGCCGTAGCAGAAAGATCAAGCCAAGTATTCTCCCGTCGACGTGCCTATTTCTGGCGCCGTTGGAAGGTCTTTTGTTGGAGTAGCACTCAACTCCAAGAAGAGAGTCTCCCACAAGCTTGGGGGAGGCTCGTCCAGCTACAGAATGCTTTGCATGATCACCCTCTTAAGAAGAACGAGATACTTGATATCTTCTATAACGGACTTACCGATGCTTCTAGAGACCATCTAGATAGTTGTGCGAGTTGTGTTTTTAGGGAACGAACTGTAGAACAAGATGAGACCCTACTGAATAACATCTTGATCAACGATAATGCTTGGACTATTCCCGAACCACCTCCTAAGCCAACTCCGAAGAAAAGAGGTATTCTATTCCTCAGTCCCGAAGATATGCAAGAAGCCAAGAAATCTATGCAAGAGAAAGGCATTAGATCTGAAGATGTCAAAAATCTACCACCTATCAAAGAGATCCATGGTCTCGATAACCCGATACAAGTAGTAGAAGTGAATTCTCTGCATAGGTTTGATGAGAGTGATAATCCTTCTGACAAACCTGCTAGCCTATGCTTTGATGAATTTGACAACTTTGTTGCCAAACAACAGAGTTTCAATGATTATGTTAGCAGACATTTGGAACAAAGTACTCGTATGCTTAGCCATTTAAGTGCTTGTGTAGACAGAAATGTCAATGATCTGAAGCTTCTGAGTAAACATGCCTCTATGATTACTACTCGGGTAGAACAAGTACTTAAAGCTCAGAATGACCTGCTCAATGAATTAAATGACAACTCTGTCAGAGTCATTACTAGAGGAGGCAAAATGACTCAGGAACCTTTGTATCCTGAAGGTCATCCTAAGAGAATTGATCAAGATTCTCAAGGAATTAATGCCGATACACCGAGTCATCCTAAGGAGAAGAAGAAGGATGATAGAAACCTACATGCCAGTTCACCAAATACTGTCACACCTGAAGAACCTAATGATATTTCCGCGTCTGATGCAGAAACACAATCTGGTGATGAACATGAACCTGGTGACAATATGGACAATGATGTTCATAATAATGCTCAACCTAGCAATGATAAGGATGTGGAGATTGAACCTATGGTTAATCCTGATAACCCACAACCTAAGACATATGATAAGAATGACTTCACTGCTAGGAAGCATGGTATAGAAAGGGAGCCATGGGTTCAGAGACCTATGCTCTTTCCTCCTAAGCCATCCAAGAAAAAGGATGATGAGGATTTTGAGCGCTTCGTTGAGATGATAAGACCCATCTTTCTGCAGATGCGGTTAACTGATATGCTCAAGATGTCTCCATATGCCAAGTACATGAAAGATATCGTGACTAATAAAGGGAAGATACCAGATCTTGATATCTCCACCATGCTTGCCAATTACACTTTCAAAGGTGGAACTCCTAAGAAGCTTGGTGATCCCGGAGTGCCCACTATACCTTGCCCCATTAAAGGAAACTACGTAAGAACTGCCTTATGTGACCTTGGAGCCGGTGTTAGTGTTATGCTGCTCTCTCTTTATCGTAGACTTGAATTGGATAAGTTGACACCCACTGAAATTTCCCTGCAAATGGCCGACAAATCAACTTCTTTCCCTATCGGCATTTGCGAGGATGTCCTGTTGTGGTTGCTAACACCACTATCTTAACAGACTTTGTTATCTTGGATATTCCCGAGGACGATGCCATGGCTGTCATCCTCGGAAGACCCTTTTTACACACAGCAGGGGCTATTATAGATTGCAACAAAGGCAATGTCACTTTCCATGTCAACGGTAGTGAGCACACAGTGCACTTTCCGAAGAAACGATATCAAGTACATTGTATCAATGCTATCGAAAAGACTTCATCGATTCTTATTGGGAGCTTTGAATGCCCTATTCCTCGTGTCAAGATGAAGTATGATTTGCTTGTTGGGGAGATACATATCCCCATTGAGGTGATTTAGTGCCTATTTGAAAATTCTTCATTCTCTCTTGCGATTCGAAAAGGTTTTGTCACGAGGACTTGATCAACCCCATTGACGGATTTCTTTCGATGACCATGAAATGGATGAATCAAAGAGTCACATACCACTGTTTTGAGCTTTCATTTTATGTTGGTTAGAAGATAAATGATAGATTTAGTTTAGTTTTTCCTGTTTTCTGTTTTAGCGTCCCGGAGAAAAATACCCCGAAAATAAAAGTTCTCCGATGGTCCTGAAAATTTAGTATGATTTTTTCTGGATTATTTGAAAAATATTAGGCCTGAGAGCTGGCCTGGGGGCCAGACCAGTGGGCCACAAGCCCTGCAGCCGCCGCCCCCCCCCCCCCCCCCCCCCGGTGGCGCCTAGCAATCTTGTGAGGCCCACATGGACCCCCTACACTCATTCCCGCTCCCATCCTCTTCTTCCACCTCTAGAAAAAATTGTTTCGCAGCTCAAACCCGTGTTCTTACTCATTTGGCTGTGATTTTCGATCTCCTTGCTCAAAGCACCATTCTCCGAACCGTTTTGGGGAAATTACTCCTTGGCAAGTGACTCCTCCATTGGTCCAATTAGTTTTTGCTCTAGTGCTCTATCCTTCGCGTATTCTTGCTACCTTGGTGACCCTGTTCTTGAGCTAGAAATGTTGATTTTAGCTGGTCCTAAGTAGTTTTAGCGCGTGATACGGTCTCTAGGCACTAGTAGGAGTAGTTGCTACGAGTTGAGTTAATCTTTATTCACTTTTCTTTCGAAGTCTCTAAAAATTTCAGAATTTTTCACACCTAGAAAAGGAAAAAGATGAGGAGGTTCTTGAGAGGCTCTTCAAGTCGTAATCCCAAGGAGGATGAGAAGAACCACCCCAAGTACATAGTCCCTCGAGTCACAGAAGTTCAAGCGTGTGAATGGCCAAGTGATGAATTTTTGCGCGCCGCTGGGCTTTAAGAAGACTTTTATTACTTGGTGGAGAACGCAGGTCTTACTGCGTTCGTTGAAGATAAGTGCTCACAATACCTCCTCCTCACCAATATTTTCGTTCAAAGCTTCAAATTTTATCCGAGGAAGAATCCTCCCATGGTTGAGTTCATGATATACGACATCCCTCAGTGCATGACACTACGGGATTTTTGCAATGTATGCAAATTACCTTATGTTGGGGATATCTATGACCCTCGTCCACGGGACTTGGAGGATTTCATTGGTACTATTGGTGTTGGAGAGGAGAGAGGAGTGTCTCGCGCTAGGATTGCTAGCATGAATTTTCCTGTGCTTCGGTACTTCTCATTATTTGTGGGAAAATGTTTGATTGGTCGTGGGGAGGCTGGATCACTTAGTTCTCCAAACCTTGCGGTTTTGCGTGAAGGCCTTTATAACGATAAGACTTATAGCCTAGGTGCTATAGTAGCCCAACGGTTGAACACCAACCGTTCCAAGGGTGTCGTCTATGGAGGTATCTATGCTACCCGTCTTGTGAGACACTTTGAGATACCCATTAGACTGGGAGAGGAAGGAGAGATGCTTCTCCCTGAGAAATATCTGGATTATGACAGCATGGTTCGCCATGATTTTCTGGATAGAGATGCTAGTAGACGGATGATTTATAACCTGGTTTTTAGTCAGGGTACTTGAGAGACTATTACTTTGCCTACTCCTTCTTTGTTCGATCTTCATGCAGGCAGGTACACTATTATGCCCTCGGACATCTACGCATATTGGGGCTTGGCCCAACCACAGGTGCCCGTGCCCGAGCCGCCAGTCGAGTACCATACGCCATTTTATCAGTGGGAGCCAGAGGAGCTCACACAGCAGTGGCATCCACAGTCTACTCCAGAGTATCCCAGAGCTGGTTATTTCCCACCTTGGGAGTAGACCAAGCTAGGCCAAAAGCCTAAGCTTGGGGGAGTACGTGTTCTCACCGACCTTACATTCATGCTTATGCTTTCGCTTTGTTAGCCGGTGTTTACACTTTGCCACTGTATTATCCATGCTAGTTTATTTTTGTTTACTTGTTTTGTGTCCTTTTGAGAAAACCCAAAAAGATTTTTCTTTGTTCTTTTGCTTGTTGGGAGTTTTCCCGTGTAAATAGTTTTATTTTTCTTTGGGTGAAGGTAGAAGATATTGGTTACAATGTTTAGTGGTTCTTGCATGCATACTTGTTTAGCTTTCAAAGAGCCATATTACTTTGCCTTCTCCTTTGTGTTTGCCTGCAGATTCAGCTTAGTCCAATGCACGAGCACTCTTATTATTGTTCACATTGTTCGATCGTGCAAGTGAAAGGCAATAATGATGATATATGGTGAAGTGACTGAGACTGAAAAGCTGGTATGAACTCTATCTATTTTGTTTTTGTAAATATGACTAGCTTGTCGACCCAGATTCAGCTTTGTTTTGAGAGAACCATGTTTGCAATGACAACTTAGAGATCATAGTTTCTGATGCCATGCTTAATTAGCTGAGAGTTTATAATGGTTTGTCTTGAATGCCAACATAGATTTTGAGATGACTATGATGTAGTATGATAGGATTGTATTCTCCTTTGAATGATTCAAGTGGCTTGACATGGCGCATGTTCATGCATGTAGTTGAAACAAAATCAACATAGCCTCTATGATGTTCGTGTTCATGGTGATTTATATCCTGTTCATGCTTGCATTCAATGTTAGTCAAACTCATTGCATCTTGATGACTGTTGTCGCTCTCTAGTTGGTCGCTTCCCAGTCTTTTGCTAGCCTTCACTCATACTAAGCGGAATACTGCTTGTGCATCCACTTCCATAAACCCAAGAGTTTTTCCATGAGAGTCCATCATACCTACCTATTTGCGGTATCTACCTGCCGTTCCAAGTAAATTTGCATGTGCCATTCTCTAAACCTTCAAAAAATAATCTGTTTTGCATGTCCGAACCGCTCATGTGGTGATAGGGGGCTATTGGTATCTTCCATGCTAGGAGTGTTATCCTCGACATGTGTTTATTCACTGTCATTCATGAGAAAGGGGCCGGTAATTGGAATGCCCAGTTCCACGCTTAAATCGAAAACATAACTGTAAAACAAGAATCCCCGGATTGATGTTAGTATGGACGGTACCCGAGGATTCGGCTAGCCGTGGAGTGTGATTGATTGGTGGTGGGGGAGTTAAAACTTTACTTTTATGTTTGGGAACCGCCTATAGCATGAGTATCATGGAATATATTGAGAACTCTTGGTCATTGCGTTGACAATGAAAGCATGCCACCCAAAATTATTATCTCTGTTTTCAAAGCTTGAGCTCTAGCACCTCTGCAAATCAATGCTTCCCTCTGCGAAGGGCTTGTCTATTTATTTTACTGTTGAGTCGTCCTGTTCTTATATAAGCACCAACTAGAGAGCACCTCTGTCATTTTTATGCTTTGCTTTTGATTCATATTGAGTATGACTATGACTGGATCTTCGTCGCTATGAATTACAATGTTTAGTCAGCCCTTGATCTTTGAAAGTGCTCTGCATTTATGTTTTGCGGTCTCAGAATGAGCTAGCGAGATACCACCTATTCATATTGCTTCATGCTTGTTTTGATTGAAGTGTTGGTATTTGAAACTCATTATTATTTGCTCGTTAGCTGATTATGCCGTTGATATTAGTTTACCGTGAGACCTTTGTGTCACTTGCTTATGTGGTTAACTTGTGATCTTGCTGAAATTCTGGTTATGAGTTAGACATAGTTGCAACAACAAGATCAAACAGAGTTTGTCAAAGTTTTTCTTTCTCTCTCAGTTTGTCAACTGAGTTGCTTGAGGACAAGCAAGGTTTTAAGCTTGGGGAGTTGATACGTCTCCATCGTATCTACTTTTCCAAACTCTTTTGCCCTTGTTTTGGACTCTAATTTGCATGATTTGAATGGAACTAACTTGGACTGACGTTGTTTTTAACAGAATTGCCTTGGTGTTGTTTTTGTGTAGAAATGAAAGTTCTCAGAACGTCCTGAAAATTTACGGAGAATATTTCTGGAAAATATGAAAAATACATGCGCAAAGATCCACCGGAGGGGATGGGCCAATGGGCCACAAGTCCTGTAGCCACCCCCCCCCCTTGGTGGCGGCTAGCAAGCTTGTGGGGCCCACGTGGCTCTGCCGCCCCCAATCTCAGCTCTATAAATTCACTTTCGTCCCAGAAAAAAGAAAAAGAGAAGATTTCGTCGCGTTTGCGATACGGAGGCACTGCCACATCCTGTTCTTCATCTGGAGGGCAGATCTGGAGTCCGTTTTGGGCTCCGGAGAGGGCAAATCGTCGCCATCGTCATCATCAACCTTCTTCCCTCTCCAATTCCATGAAGCTCTTCATCGTTCTTGAGTAATCTATTAGTAGGCTCGCTGGGCGGTGATGAGTAGGATGAGATCTATCATGTAATCGAGTTAGTTTTGACGGGGATTGATCCCTAGTATCCACTATGTCCTGAGATTGATGTTGCTACTACTTTTCCATGCTTAATGCTTGTCACTAGGGCCCGAGTTCCATGATTTCAGATCTGAAATTATTATGTTGTCACCAATATATGTGTGTTTTAGATCCGATCTTGCAAGTTGTAGTTACCTACTATGTGTTATGACCCGGCAACCCCGGAGTGACAATAACTGGAACCACTCCTGGTGATGATCATAGTTTGAGGAGTTCATGTGTTCACCAAGTGCTAATGAATTGGTCCGGTTCTTTATTAAAAGGAGAACCTTAATATCTCGTTGTTTCCTTTTGGATCCCGCTTCCACGGGAGGGATGGACAATAGATGGCATGCAAGTTCTTTTCCCTAAGCACATATGACAACACACGGAATGCATGCCTACATCACATTGACGAACGGGAGCTAGCCACATATCTCTCCGTGTTATAACTGTTGCATGATGAATATCATCCAAACAAATCACCGACCCATTGCCTACGAGTTTGTCTTGCTGCTGCTGTTACTTGCTACTGTTGCTACTTGCTACTGCTGTCACTACTGCTGTTCCTTGCCACTGTCGCTACTCGTTACACTGCAGCTACCTGCTAAAATTTTGGTTCACTGGTCGTTGATGGGAAAAGACAATTTCCGTCAACGGGCAACTTCTGGCGCCATTGATACAATCGTTAGGAATAGTCTGCCGTCAACAGATCGTTTCTGACACCATTGTTATCATACTACTTTGCTGCTGACACTTTGCTTGCAGATACTAATCTTTCAGGTGTGGTTGAATCTGACACATTCAGCTGCTAATACTTGAGAGTATCCTCTCACCTCCTATTGGCGAATCAACAAATTTGGTTGAATACTCTACCCTCGAAAACTGCCTCGATCCCATGCGCTGGTGGGTTATTGCAAGACAATTTCTAATTGTTGAGCAATCGAGAACAGCATTCGTCTAGCTATTGCCAGAGAGTGCTAGTCAGTTGCCTCCATCGCCTTAGCCAGCTGCACCTGCTTCTGGACCAGGGCATCCTCCTTCTCCTTCGAGGCAGCATTCCTGAGCTTCATCTCCTTGAGATGAGCCGTCTTGAGGCGCTCCGTGTCGGCAGCATGGGAGGTGTCCTTCTCCCGAAGGGTGGCACGCAGCTCCTCTAGTTCGGCCTGATGGGCCGCCTCGTGATCCTTCTTCTTCATCTGAAGAAGACCTAGCTGCTGCTGGAGCTGCTTGTCCGCCTCACGCAAGGCGTCTCGCTCCGAGACGGCAGCGTCCAGCCGGCCCTGGAGATCGCCAACTTGGCCATCAGCCGCCTGGACTTGGGCCCGTAGTGTGTTGTACGCCTGCACATGGGCATCATGAATCTCCTACGAGCAAAGCAAAGAAAGCAAGATGTAAGATTCGGCCCGGCTAACTCATAGTCGGCCCGATTCTCGGGGTCTACATCGAGTGGGTGCGCTAGCGCGCCCCCACTAAAAAAGCAAAGACGAACATAGCACAAGGAGATTCGGCCCGGCCAATGCTTCGCCGCCCCGATTCTCGGGGGCTAAACCCAGTGGGTGCACTGGCACGCCCCCACTGATTCAAGAGCAGAAAAGAAAAAAGCCAAACCAAGGCAGAAGACAGAAGACTCACCCTGGTTCGTTCTTCAAGACGTTCCAGGTCGCACTAGGCCACCCTGGCCGCCTGCTGCACCTTATCACGGCTGCTAGAGAACAGCGCCACCAGCTCCGGGACACTGCTGAGCTCGATGCCTGGGGGCAATACTGTGCGCTCAGCATTCACCACGCGCCAAGTCCTCATGGGCCGGCTCCCGGCGAGGGTGCCGTCTCCAGGTGGTGGGTTGGTGGCCGGCTCCTTCGATGCTCCGGCCGGCACCGTCTCCGCAGCCGGGGGTGGATCGGTCGTCTCCAGCGCATCCATGGTCACCTCCGGCGCCTCCATGGTCATCTCCGGTGCGCCGTCTACATCAGCTTCCAGTATGTCGGGATCACCTCAAGGTCCACTGGCGTGGAGGCGGCTGGGTCAGCGGTCTTGGCTGCCTCGGCCCCCTGGGCGCGCTTCAGAGCCACATCGCTAGCTGGCTCCTCCACGCGTGCTCGCTTGGTGGGGTCGTGCTTGGCCTTCGATCGTTTCTCCTTGGGCTTCTCGGCACGACTGGGCTTGGATTAGCCCGCGGTCGTCTTGTTCGCCGCCGCTTCCTAGCGAAGGGTGGACTCGTACTCCAACGCCTTCTTAGCAGCATTAGCAGCTGCCCAGCCGGCTCGCTCGGCGGCGGAGGCGGTTTCTTCTGCCACGTCTTCTGCCTCCCTGCCAAGTACTATTTGAGGAGCCTATCCTCACGCAACAAATCAAAAAGAGATAACAAAGGACTCTTACCCCGCCACGACGGGCACTCGCTTCCTGCCAGCGCCGGCGCGGTGCTTCTTGGTGTCGCCAACACGTCCTCCGGCTGGAGGTCCCGTTGCAGCAAGCTTGGGGGCCGGCTTGGACGTAGCTGCCCCCTTGCCCTTGTTCCTGGCCGTCTCGCCAGGTGTTGCCGTCTCACCAGCCTTGCGGCGACCCCGCGGCAATGGAGGGCTGGTGACCTCCTCCATATCCTCTGGATCCTCCTCGAAGGCTGCATCAGGCGGAGTAGGTGGCATCACGTCATCATCCGTCCAGTCAAGAAGGGAGGGCTTTAGGTTCTCACCAGGTGGCTCGAAGCCCTCCGACTCGAGTGCTTCCTGCGAACCTTCGGAGGCGGTGGCTCGCGGCTCGATCACCCCCTCATCCTCGATTTCTGAGGGGTCCAACGTCTCCACGTCGGCGGCGGGCGGGCCGAGCACTTGCAGTCTCTCGAACAGCTAAGCAAGGGAGTTGGTAGCCGGCTCAAAAAAGAGAACAGCAAGTTCAAAGATAAACAAAACAAGATTTGGGAAGGCGCTTACCACTAGGGCCGGATGGGCTCGGACGTAAGGGCGCATTCCCCATTCCCAATCTCCACCTTCGTGCATGTTGGCGGAGGAGATCAAGTTCACGTTCCGGGACACCGCGCTGGCTTGGAAGTTCTTGGTGGAGAGACGGCAAGGATCGTGTCGGTCGCCCATCTGACAGATCAGATGTGGCCGCCTCTGCAGAGGCAAGACCCGGCGGGTCATCATGGTGGTGAGCAAGTCGCGGCCCAGGAGTCCCCAAGACTTCATGGTCTCGAGGTATGCACATATCTGCGCCACCTCGGCAATTGGCTTCGGATACGAAGCCTTCCAGTTTCTCCTCGCCGTCGGAGGAGCGATGACGAAGGGCAGCAGGTTGAGGCTGTCGTGGGAGGGGTCGACGTTCTTCACGTAGAAGAACCCCCTCTGCCACAGCTTGATGGAGTCCTGGAGCGGCATTTGGAGGAAGTCGCAAGTCGTCCGATGATGCACCAGTGCCGAGCCGCACATGGTCATCGGGCGGGGGGCCATGAGCTTCTCAGCCTTGACTTTGTACATCTTTATGGACTGCTGCTTGAAGAAAAAGAGCTTTTTCCAGAGGTCGAGGTGGGGCTCGATGCCCAGAAAGCCCTCGCACAGGACGACGTATGCGGCGAGTTGAAGAATGGCGTTAGGCGCCAGATGGTGCGGCTACAGGCCGAAGAAGATAAGAAAGTTGGAGCAGAAGTTGCTCGCCGGGAGCCCAAAGCCATGGTAGAAGTGTTCATCGAACACGACTACCTCTCTCTCCCTCGGTGTCGGGGAGTTTTCGGCTCCTGGCACCCGCGCCGCCACAACAGATGCGGGAGGCAGCAGGCGGCGATGGCGGAGTGACTCGATATGGCCGTTGCAGATGTCGCTGACGAGCCAAGCACCGTTGTGTTGTCCCTTCTTGGGGCGCCGCTCGACATGATGGCGGACGGCGGAGGCTTGGTGGTTGGTAGCGATGGCCTGCGCGACGATGAAGACGAAGCGAAGCTCTCTCTTTCTTTGGGCTCAGGGAAGGAGGCGGCGCAAGTGCGGGGTGAGAAGGGGGCAAATGGCCTCCTCGTTAGCCCCGCACCCCATTTAAACCGCCACGATGGATCGTGGGGAGGGGATCCGGTGCGCACAAGGCCCACCTCCCCCGATTATTACGGGGACATTAGCGATTCCCGAAACCCAACCATCGCGGAGTAAATCCACAGAGGATCCTCTGCGCGGGGGCCAAGGGGGCATCGTGGCAGGACCCAGGGCTCAGGCCCAGTCCCGTCATCTGAGCAAACCATCATCACGTCAGGCCAGCGCCTAGCACGTGGCGCAATCTGCATGACTCACGATGAAGCCGAGGCGTCTCTTGGAGGCCAGCCGGCTTCCGAGCCAGCGTCTCCTATCGCAGGCGGCGAAGGAAAATCAACATCAAACAACTCAAGCCGGCGAGGCCTTCCGCTCCTATGCGGCGGGCCTCCCCTACCTCGGGCACTACTGTCGAGGGGATAACCCGGGGGTAGGCTCATCGAGCCTACTCGTTTGCCTTCTACCTTGAAGGAACAACATGAATCATTCTACGAAGCCCAACTCCCCCTGGCCGGCTAGGAAGCACCTGCTCGCTAGGGGCGAGACGGCCAAATCTCTCTGGGCGGCTAGGAAGCTCCTGCCACCTAGAGGCGAGGTGGACGTGCCAAGGCCAGCTAGTTAAGCGACTAGCAGGCTAGGGAGCTCAAATCACATCAAACCGTAGGTCATGACGAGACCCTACGGTTAAAGGTGGCTACGCGTCAGCCAAGGTACTGGATTGGAGTGCACGGCAGTTACAGCATCGGCGGCCATGCCACTGACCTACTCCGACTCCAATCCATCATCCTGCACAGTGTCGGCCCATCAAACTCCCACTCCATTACTGCATTCGGCATGGGAACAGTGGAGACGACCGTACTGGCACCCAATGACGAATCTCGCATGATGATGTCGGACGTACTACACGTGTCATGCGTCGGTCTTATGCGAGAGCCTTACTGGCTAGCCGGCGGGCCCCATAGCCAGATGGTACCTCCCAGCCGGCGGGCCCCTCGAGCGACAAGACAAGACCCCCGTGGGCCCCCTGTCCAGCCGGCGAGACTGCCAACCGAGTCCCACTCATGTACTTTTATCCTTATTGTAGGTCGGTGGGTTCGTCTGTAAAACCCCCCGGCCTCCCTCCATGTAGAGGGTCGGTCAACTCAACACACACACACTCATACAGGAGAGGTAGATGCGAGCCGGCTGCTCCTTCTTCCTCCTCCGCAGAACAGCTCCAGGAGCACATTGTATCCTCATTGATACATTATACACTCCGACAGGATTAGGGGTGTTATCTCTACGGAGAGCCCTGGACCTGGGTAGATCGTGTGTTCCATGCTTGTACCAACCTCGCCCCCAACGCCCTCCAGTGTCACTTCGGTTCCCACCATCTTTAGCCTACCCATGGCTTATGTTGTGAGTAAACACCGACAATTCCACTAATGATTATCTCAGCCAAGTTACACTTGAGCAAGAAAATGATTTATTGAACGGGATTATAGAGATATGTGTCTTCAAAAGTCTTGTCGGAAGTAAGCAATTTGAGGAAATTGTGCGCAAGCAAGGAGGACATCGGAAGAAACAAGGTGTTGGCTACTTCAACGTCAACGGAGATGTTTGGGAAGAAGGTCCATATCCCACTCCCAAGTTTGTTCCTCAAGAGGAGAAGTATGATCCTACTCCTCCCAAAGGAACAAGCTCTCAAGATGGCCTTCTACCACAAGACCACAAGGGCAAAGGAAAGCTTCAAGAGGAGCTTAACTTATTTGAAGAGGAACAACAAGCGAAGGTCAAGTGGATTCCCAAGGACACTACTAGCACTAACTCATCTAGTGCTACCACAACTCCAAGGATTCCCATCAAGTTGATGTGGATCCCCAAGAGGAAGAACTAGAAAGTTCTTGAGGGGTGACACCGCCAATGAAATTGACTCTTATTCATTTTGGCACGAACTATATGCAATCAACCTCAACCATATACATCAGTTCAAGAAGTCACAAATTCTCTCAAAGGTAAGCAAGGGACAAGGTAATTAATGTATCTTTGGACATCATCCCACATGTGCTTCACTCCATGTCCATAGGTATTCTTGCATATGTTCCTTGTGTTTGGGACTAACCCATGTAGGTGAGAAGAGTAAGAAAGAACAAGGATTGCTCCGAACTCAAGATGATCTTCATCAACATTGAGCATCCACCACTACTTCACTTACTTGAAGTCTTCTACGACAAAACCCAAGGTTAGTTTATCCCACTTAGGGGGGATGTCATATCAAGGGGGAGCTTTACTCTAAATGTTGAATATAAGCATCTCCTAAGGATATGAACACATTAATGCTTTATGTAAAAGTGGTAACCCCACTTGTGATTAATCGATGAGTATGACCTATGATCAAGTATTCTTACTTGGCTCCTATGTCAATATACTCATATTTAGATGAATTCGTCATTTCCAAAGTGCTTGATAGATGATAGGATGTTTGTGCATGTTCACTTTGTTTTTCCCATCATCTTATTGTGTGAGCATGTTGGTCTGCATATTTTGCTCATCCAAGGACATCCAATTGTTGTTATTTGGCTTTTTGATTTATCTTTTGCCAATTGGATGGACAAGAATGCCTTGGACCCTCCTCTAGCTATCTATGCTTTCTCGTCTCAAGTTATATTCATGCTTCATCACAAAACTTGAACAAGCACTTCTCGATCCCTCTGTGTGAAGGAGCACTCTGAGTTCCGTATCGACAAAGGCTCCATTGCAAAACGCCTTTGAGAATCTCGGTGAAACCAACCCCACAAACTCGGTTCCGCCGAATTCCCAGAGCTGGTCAGAATGTCCATCTCGGAACCATAGATGGCATCATCTCGGCTACACCGAGTTTCCCTGTCAACGGACATCATATGAACTTGGTGACACCGAAATTGTAATATCGGTGACACGGACAGTGACGGGTATAAAGCCTGGCAGACTGAGTGTTTTGAAATTACCTCTTCAAACGCCTCGACCCCAAACCGTAATTTTCCGCACCTAGACCCCTTGTCATCGCCTTTGCATCCCTGAGCACCTCCCCCATTGGGATTCGCCACCGTCGACTGATTCTTCGCCGCCGTAGTCGGACCGCCACCAAGCTTGGGTACTCTGTTTTTTCTCTTGCCCTCCATTGTTCCAATTCATGCACATTATGAACTTCTATCTATAATCCACCATGTGCAAACCATCCTCTCCATCAGAAGATCCCGTAGCATAGAGAACGATGAAATTTACGATCTGATCCCCCGTAGCATGCATCTCGGTGATACCGAGTTGGTGAAATCAGTTCCACCGATTTCTGATTTAGGGTTCCTGAGAAACATCTCGATGAGACCGTGTAGTTATTTTCGGTGACATCGAAAAGACCGCGAAGTCTCTGTTATGTGAGTGATTGATCTCGGTGACTCCAAAATGACCTACCCGGTGCTATCGATTTATATACTGCAGAAGATCACACCCTAAGTTTCTGAATCCAAAATTTTGAAAATCTTCTGTGTTTTGTGATGCTCAACCCTTCTGCTCTTCTACATCTATTTCACAGGGTTGCTTGTCTGCTGGTGTGTTGGTTGCAAGTCTGCTTTGACTGCCAGGATGTCTGGTTCTGATGATTGCCGGAACAATTTCACTAAGGACATTGTTGAGATGAATTCAGGCACAAATCTTGAGAGGACAACTTCTGACCCAAGTACCACCTGCACCCATGGCTTGCCCAAGGCAGCTACCAGGTCAAGAAGAATCTTAATTCTGTTGAAGAAGATTCTGAGTTTGTGCGAGAGAAAATTTAAGTTCCTCAAAAACAGAAGGACAAGGCTCCTGCCAAGAAGACTACCCGGAAAGAGTACGCAAATCGTACTGATCTTAGAGCCCCTGAGTCTGCAAGGCAAGGGATGACAATCACCTATGAGAAACCTACTAAGAAGCCAGGTGTGAAGAGAGCCAGGAAGAGGGTAATTCATGTTGTTGGGAGACAAAGCTCAATGTATGAGGACGCAGAAGATGTTGCTGAAGAAGATATCCCAGCTGAAGCCCCTCCTCCTCCTCATAAGAAGAAACTCATGGATGATGCCATACCCAAGAAATTTTCTCGAAAGCCTCCTACTAAGACAAAGAAGGTTGTAGATACCAAGAGGACTACAAAGAACATACCTGCAGCTACCAAGGAGAAAGGCCCTGCTTCCAGTGTCTTTGCGGCACAGGAAGACCAGAATGCACCCATTCTCATGAAGCTCATACCTCATTTGCCACTTCATAATGCTACTCACCCAGTAGCTGAGGACCTGAAGAAAAGGAGAGATGCAGGGCTGAGGAAGTGGAGAGCTATTGATCCAATTGCTATAAGGAGAAGGATTGTTGTTGATCCAAGATTCCACACTAAGGAACAACAAGATTTTTATGAGACTGTACTTTATGACAAAAGTCGAGTTGTTAGTGACATGAGATATGTTGACTGGGCTCACATCAAAGCCAATGAAGATTTCTTTGTCCATGTGCAAGAAAATTTCAATTGAGTGGATATTGAAGAATTTGTTGGGAGAGAAATGACCCCATGGAATGATGAACTGATCATGCAATTCTATTCAACTGTTCATTTCTATTGTGATGGCTCTATTGTCTGGATGATTGTTGGTCACAAGTATGAAGCCACAATTGATGAGTGGGCCACTATCATTGGTGCCCCCACAGCAGAAATAAGATGATTTGGATGTCTATTCTAAGATGAAGATGAACCACAACTCCATGCCTAATATGTATAAGCCAATTCCTCACCAGTTTGTTGCCACACACAAGATTGGCTCTGTCTATTTCTTGCAAGCAGGAATACCCATTACCAATACCATTATGAGACACACCTTGATGCCTAAGTCAGATGATGATGAGATTATTAGAGGCTATTCCATTAACATGTTGCACCATCTAGACGCCCACACTCACTTTAAGGTGATGTATTTGATAGTAGATACTGTCGAAAGGACTGCTACACATCAAAAGAGATCTTGTGGATATGCCACATATAGTCAGATGCTTATCAATGCCAAACTTGGCAAGCATGCATATCTGCTTGATCGTCCCCATTTGCCCCTTCGGCCTGAATTTGAAGATAATGTGGTTGTGATTGATGAAAATGATCACAGCTCAGCCGCAGCTAGAGAGGCAGCAGAGGTAGCAGAAGCAGAGGCTGCTAGGAGTGAGCCACCACCAGTTCCACATCTCATAACTCAAGGTGAGGAAATGGCATTTCTAGTGAGCACTATCCAGGGCATGGAGAAGAACATCTCGGAGATTCTGCTAAACCAAAGGAGCTTAGAGAGGATCGTGGAAACCAAAATCCATGATTGGGACGTCAAAGTGACAGATATATCTTCTAGTGTTGATCAGCTCAAGCATGAATTTGATGGCGTGAGGAAACCCAGTTCAACTAGTGATGATGAAGAATCGCCTCCTCACACTACCACCGATATCAGTACCAAGGCCCGGTCAGCAGATGTGCGAGTGTCGAAAGCAAGACCAAGTTCATCAGCTCGGGCATATGCACCTTCAGCTTCATCCCCAGCTGAAAAGGGATCAAGATGGACCTAGAGGAGGTGAATAGGTACAATTACAAATTTTATCAGTTACTTAGCAATTTTAGGCAATAATGCGGAATATGAAAATGATCCTAACAATTGCAAGGGTGAAGGGTAAGCTTTGTGAACCAAGCACGGCAACAAGTAGGATATAATAAAGCACAAGTAAGTAATCAAAGGACTAGCAACAAGTAGGAAGTTAAGGTTAGGGATAACCGCAACTCCAAGAGACAAGGATGTATCCCGACGTTCACTTCCTTGAAGGGAAGCTATGTCACCATTTAGAGAGGTGGGTCTTACCACAAAGGCACTACAACGCCATGAAGGCTCACCCTATTCTCTCCTTGAGACAACACCACGAAGGCGTTTCTCAACCACTAGTGGTAAGCCTTTGAGGTGGCTTCGAAACCCTCACAAACTTTTCGGGGGAAATCACAAAGGTTTGATTCCTCTCCGAAGAACTCCTACCGCCTAGGAGTCTCCAACCTCCAAGAGTAACAAGATCACTGGGACTGCTCAAAACTTGCTCAAATCACAAATAGCTTGGGTTGAGAGGAGAAGAGGGAGACGACCTATCTTTTGATTGGAACTACACTCAAAGGGGCTCACAAATGCTCTTGGGATCTAGGATTTGGTGTAAGAAAATGGGAGTGAGAGAAAAAGGTATTCTTAGAGTGTTTCAGCTGTGTTCAACCACCCCCACTCGAGGTGAGGGAAGACTATATATAGTGGCGGTAGAAAACTGACCGTTGGAGCCACTTATATTGTCTAGTTGCGGGACGTCCGACAGTTCATGGTCATCCGGCCACCCACGAAGGGTCGGACGTCCGACGATGGTCGGTCGTTCGAAAATGCAGAGGGCATCTGATTGCCACAGTATTTGGTGGAGAGGTAACCAGCATACGGTCGTCCGGAGCTCGTCGGTCGTCCAAAGACACAGAAGATATTAGGTCAGCATCAGGTGAAAAAGTGAACAGCCCACGGACATCCGAAGGGCATCGGCCGTCCGAGGCACGTTCGCCCGGAATGGCAGAAGTCCGACGTTTTGGATCTGTTGGGTGGCAACGGAATTCCTACGGTACCCGGATGCTAGGTCCTCGGACGACCGGAGGGGGCCGGAAGTCCGACATTTTAGGTCTGCTGGCTGGCTCAAAATTTCCGCACGGCGTCGGCCATCTGGGGTCCGGACGTCCGAGAACCTCCGGACGACCGGACAGGAGCAGATCAACCATGAAGATAGAGAGAGGAATTTCTAATAATTTTTAGCAAGTTTCTCGTGGGACTCAGTGATCCCCTCTTAATAGTGCGGGGTCCCTACACTCAAAATGACAAATAAAATGATAGACCACTTCGTCTTGTTTCTTCGTTCTTGATCCTCCTGAACAAATTAGTCATGATCCATACAGAAACTCTTATGGGAACAAAACCTGAGATACACTCGATTAAGATGATTAGTTTCCTATATGTGTGTTATCAGCAACATCAAAATATGATTAAGGGCATGATTGCACTTTTAGTCTCCCCCTTTTTGGTAGTTGATGTCAACATACATATAGCTCTCAAAAAAATAAAGTAGACATATGTAGCTTAGGAGAGATTTGTTATGGAGCTCACCCTGATTATAAGCATGGTAAAATAATTAAGGTTGGGAGCTCCCCCTTACTTGATAATGAGTGCATCGAAGATATCATATGGATCAATAGAATAGCGTTATAACACATCATCATATGAATCAATAAAATAGCATGATAACACATCATAATAGTTCAGCATAACATGATAACACATCATCCACATCATCCATAAGTAGCATTACATGATAACACATCATAATAGTTCAGCATACTCTATCATCCATACATTAAGGGTAACAAGTCGAATGCTAAGATAATGTCCTCCCCCTTAGGCATCAAGTACCGAAAAAGGGAAGGACCACGACATGCCACCACACACTCAGAGATCACTGTCATCATCATCATCACCATGGGTGCCACTGCCACCTCCCTTGTCAAGGAAATCAGCCCACTCAAGGACAGAGGGAAATCCGAAGTCGGAAGGAGGAGCAGGGGAAGATCCTCATCGTCACTCACATCAGTTGCTCCCGAGCCTCTCAGACGAGCCTTGAGGGCATTCTTAGAGGAGATCATGCGAGTCACCACATCGTGGTTTTGCGAGCACTGAAAGGAGAAAACCTTCATCATGGCAGAATGTCCTTTCCCAAGAAAACTAGCAAAGCGACCGAAGGAGACAGAGCTAGATGAGAGAGACCTAGACCGAGCAGCACCTCGTCGAGTAGGAGTGGATGAGGATTTCTTGGGAGCCCAATCATCCGCCATGTGAGGGGGAATGACCCATTTTTGATGCACATGAGTGCGAGAAATAGAAAAAGGGGCCACATATTCAATGAGAGCCTCACTAAAGGGGGCATGAGGAAAGGCTTCCTGGTATTGAAAACTAGCTAGGCGAATCTCATGCCATAAAAAGTGAGGGACATTGATCTTCCTTTTAGGATGTTCATTGAGATGGGTCATGATATCAATGCAATATCCGCTACAGGTTCCCCTGTCACCCGTCTTGGGATAGATGGTGCGGATGACGCACTAAAAAATAATGAAGAAGGGAGATCTCCAACTAGAAACTTGATTGAGATCTTTGCCCTTTTCCTCTTCATCAAGATCATCAAGGCTCTTTAGAAGATAGCCACATGCTTCAATGGCCCTAGGTGCATGATTTGGGTCACTCTTATGGATTTTAAAACCGATGTCTGGAAAACCAAGAGAAGCGACAAATTGAGTATAAGAGGCCGAGAGCTCGGCGTCGGACGTCATCCAAGTGACGGTGTTATCTGGACCAAAAAAGCAAGTTGCATAGAACTGATGAATGGCAGCATGGTTCAAGTCATGCTGAAAAGCAAAGGGAGCAGCAAGACCAGATGACTCTATGCGATTAATGGCACCTGGATATTTTGCCAGGTGAGTGCGAATATGCTCTAAGTCAATATAGTGATGAACCGACAGACCTTTTGGAACAATGACAGTGGAAAAAATGTATACCTGAACATTTGTGTGAAAACGTGAGTTCATGGAATCACGCATAATACGTCCATTTTGCATCATGCTTTCATGTTGATATTTGTCGCTTTATGGGTTGTTATTGCACTTCACAGTACAATACTTATGCCTTTTCTCTCTTATTTTGTAAGGTTTACATGAAGAGGGAGAATGCCGGCAGCTGGAATTCTGATCTAAAAAAGGAGCAAGTTTGAGATACCTATTCTGCACAACTCCAAAAGCCGTGAAAATCAATGAGCAATTATTTTGGAATTTATAAAAAATACTGGGCGGAAGAAATACCAGAGGGGAGCCACTGGGAGGCCACAAGCCTGCTAGGCGCGGCTGATACGTCTCCAACGTATCTATAAATTTTTATGGTTCCAAGCTATTATCTTGTCAAACTTTGGATGTTTTGCATGCCTTTTATATTTTTTTGGGACTAACTTATTAACTCAGTGCCAAGTGCCAGTTCCTGTTTTTTCCATGTTTTTGACCCCTTTCAGAGGAGATTTTGAAACAGAGTCCAAACGGAAGAAAATCCCCGAAAAGATTTTTTCCGTAACGGAAGAAGATCGGGAAGCTTGAGAGCCAAGGCAGGGGGCCCCAGGGGCCCCACAAGCCCCCACCCCGCGGCCAGGGGGAGGTCGTGGCCCACAAGCTTGTGGGCCCCCTGGGCGCCCTCTGCCCTAGGGGTTGCACCTATATATTCCCTGATTTTTATGGGATTTTAGGGAATATATAGGCGCAAAACCTAGGGCAAAGGATCCTCAGGGAGCCCATAAGCGAGGGGGCGCGGCCCCCCTGGTCGCGCCATGAGGGCTTGTGGGGTCCCTGGTGGCCCCCTGCCCTGATTCTCCGGCTTCCCAATCTTTTTATGTTCCAGAAAAAATCTTCTTGGCAGTTTCATTCCATTTGGACTCCGTTCAAAATCCTCCTCTCAAAGGGGTCAAAAACATGGAAAAAACAGGAACTGGCTCTTGGCAGTGAGTTAATAAGTTAGTCCCAAAAAATATATAAATGGCATGCAAAACATCCAAAGTTTGACAAGATAATAGCATGAAACCATCAAAAATTATAGATATGTTGGAGATGTATCAAGCATCCCCAAGCTTAACTCCTGCTCGTCCTCGAGTAGGGAAGTGATAAAAACTGAATTTTTGATGTGGAATGCTACCTAGCATAGTTGTCCTTTGCAACTTCTTTCACGTGATATGAATGTTCAGATCCGTAAGATTCAAAACAATAGTTTTCTATTGACATGAAAACAATAATACTTCAAGCAAACTAGCAAGGTAATCATGAACTTTCAAAATAACAAGGCCAAGGAAGTTTATCCCTAAAAAATCATATAGTCTGGCTATGCTCCATCATCCTCACACAACTAATGTAAATCATGCACAACCCCGGTATTGGCCAAGTAATTGTTTTCACACTCTTACTTTCTCAAACCTTTTATAACTATCATGCAATACATGAGCGTGAGCCATGGATATAGCACTATAGGTGGAATAGAGTGTGGTGGTGGTTGTGAGACAAAAAAGGAGGAGATGGTCACATTGACTCGGCATATCAAAGGGCTATGGAGATGCCCATTAATAGATATCAATGTACATGAGTAGGGATTGCCGTACAAAGGATGCACTAGAGCTATAAGTATGTGAAAGCTCAAAAGGAAAACTAGTGGGTGTGCATCCAACTTGCTTGCTCACAAAGACCTAGGGCAATTTGAGGAAGCCCATCATTGGAATATACAAGCCAAGTTATATAATGAAGATTCCCAATAGCATATGGTAGTGACAAAGCAAGAAGCTCTCAATCATGAAGAACATGGTGCTATTATGAAGCACAAGTGTGGAAAAAGATAGTAGCATTGTCCCTTCTCTCTTTTTCTCTCTTTTTTTATTTGGGCTCTTGGGCCTCTTTTTTTTTCCTTTTTTTTCTTTTATCTTTTTTTTTATTTTTGGGCTCTTTGGCCTCTTTTTTTTTATTTACTCACATGGGACAATGCTCTAATGATGATCATCACACTTTTATGTACTCACAGTTCAAAAGCTTAGAACAATGATGACTCTATAGGAAATGCCTCCGGCGGTGTATGGGGATGTGCAACGATCTAGCATGGCGTATGACGTTGGAACATCTCGCTAGTTATCTTACGATCTTGCAATGGAAATATGAGAGTGACGGCACAAGTCATGAGACAAAACGATGGGAGTTGCATGGCAATATATCTCGGAATGGCTATGAAAATGCCATAGTAGGTAGGTATGGTGGCTGTTTTGAGGAAGGCATATGGTGGGTTTGTGCACTGGCGAAAGTTGCGCGGCACTAGAGAGGCTAGCAATGGTGAAAGGTGAAAGTGAATCTATACCATGGACTCACATTAGTCATGAAGAACTCACATACTTGTTGCGAAAGTTTTTGTTAGTAATCGAAACAAAGT
The DNA here is from genome assembly GCF_904849725.1 of Hordeum vulgare subsp. vulgare. Classification (NCBI taxonomy): domain Eukaryota; kingdom Viridiplantae; phylum Streptophyta; class Magnoliopsida; order Poales; family Poaceae; genus Hordeum; species Hordeum vulgare. The sequence goes on from NC_058519.1 coordinate 444,119,212, forward strand.
GCTAAACGCATACTCCTAGGGGAAGGGTTGGTAGGTGTTAACCATCGCGCGATCCCGACCTCAACACAAAGGATGACAATCAATAGATCAATTATGCTCCGACTTCCTAACATAGCAGTTCACCATACGTGCATGCTACGGGAATCACTAACTTCAACACAAGTATTTCTAGATTCACAACACCCTACTAACATAGCTCTTAATATTACCAAATCCACGTCTCAAAACTAATTAAGAGGAATCAGGACTTCTCTTTCTACTCAATGCACATGAAGATGGAGGTTTTGTATCCTCTTTGGTTACCTATCACCTTTGGGACTACTTTCATAGCATAAGCCAACTACCAAGTCACGCACCGTCGTGCTCTAAAAGATATAAGTGAAGCACATAGAGCAAAATTATCTAGCTCAAAAGATATAAGCGAAGCACTATGAGCATTCTAGCAAAATCACGATGAGTGCGTGTCTCTCTCTCTCAAAAAGGTGTGAAGAAAGGATCATTGTGACACAACAAAAATAAAAGACTCCTACGATACAAGACGCTCGAAGAAAAACACATATCGTGTGGTGAAAAAAAATATAGCTCCAAGTAATATTACCGATGGATTGAAGACGAAAGAGGGGATGCCTTCCCGGGGCATCCCCAAGCTTAGGCTTTTTGGTGTCCTTGAATTTGGCTTGGGATGCCCTGGGCATCCCCAAGCTTGAGCTCTTTCCACTCCTTATCTCTTTGTCCATGAGAACATCACCCAAAACTTGAAAACTTCACAACACAAAACTTAAACAGAAACTCGTGATAACATGAGCACAAGAAAACAAACTACCACTTCTTTTGGTATTGTAGAAAACTTGAATTCTATCTATATTGGTGTTGGGCTACTATATTCTCACTTTTCCATGGCTAGTACCCCGCGATACTAACCATAGTTTCATCAAAACAAGCAACCAACTCAACAAAAATAGAATCTGTCAAAAACAGACCAGTATGTAGCAATCTGTATACTTCGTATACTTCTGGTACCTCAAAAAATCTGAAAAATTACTACTACCTGGGAAAAAGTCATATAAACAGCAGCAAAATAAAGCAACTCAAAATATCTTTCTGAATAAAAATGAAAAATCATCTCGTGAGCGAAAAGTTTTTGTCTTTTTCCAGCAGGATCAAACAACCATTACCAAGACTAGTCATAAAGGTTTTGCTTGGCTCAAACACAAAAAGAAACACAAAAAACACAATCACAACGGAATTATGATGATGTAGACGCAACAAAATAGAAAGAGAAAAGATAAATTTATTGGGTTGCCTCCCAACAAGCGCAATTGTTTAACGCCCTTAGCTAGGCATAATGATTTCAATGATGCTCACATAAAAGACAAGAATTGAAGCACAACGAGAGCATCATAAAGCATGTGAAAATCACATCTAAGTCTAACATACTTCCTATGCATAGGCATTTTATAGGAAAACAAATTGGCAAGACAACCAATAGTTACCAAATGCAAGGAAGAAGAAAGAGACAATAGCAATCTCAACATAACGAGAGGTAATTTGGTAACATGAAAGTTTCTACCATAATATTTTCCTCTCTCATAGCAATTACATGTGGGATCATAATCAAATTCAACAATATAGCTATCACAAAGGATATTCTTTTCATGATCCACATGCATGCAAAGTTGACGCTCTTCAAAAATAGTGGGATTATCATCAACTAAAGTCATGACTTCTCCAATCCCACTTTCAATAGTGGACATAGCAAAACTAGCATCCCCAAGCTTAGGGTTTTGCATATTTTTAGCATGATTGTCATTAATAGAATTTATAATGAAATCATTGCAATCATGCTTTTCATTCAAGGAGCCCTCGTGAATCATTTCATAAATTTCTTCATCGTGATTTTCAGATTCACGCATCTCAAGCAAAACTCCATAAAGAAAGTCAAGTGCACTCAACTCACTAGAAATTGGTTCCACATAAGTGGATCTCTTAAAGAGATTAGCAAGTGGGTGAGGATCCATATCAATAGATTTTCAGCAAGCAAAGATGCAAGCATATTGAAGGCACATAGCACACGAGCAAAGGAAAGGCAATCGAGAGAAAAGGGCGAACAAAAAAGGCAAATGAAGAAAAGGGCAAACGAAAAAGGCAAACGAAAAAGGAAAATTGGTGAAGTGGGGGAGAGGAAAACGAGAGGCAACTCGCAAACAAAGTAAATGCAAGAGATGAGTCTGCGACACTTACTTGGATGAGTTCTTGACTTGATCCTCCCCGGAAACGGCGCCAGAAATTCTTCTGCTATGGCAATAAAAGTCCTTCCCCGGCAACGGCGCCAGAAACTCTTCTTGCTACTTCTCAAACAACAGCGCCAGAAATTGACATGTTGACGGAGACTTGCTTGCGTTGGTTTTTCCCTTGAAGAGGAAATGGTGATGCAGCACAGGAGCAGTAAGTATTTCCCTCAGTTTGAGAACCAAGGTATCAATCCACTAGGAGAATCTCGTCAAGTCCAGAGTACCTGCGCAAACACAAACGAGCTTGCACCCAACGCTATAAAGGGGTTGTCAATCCCTTCAAGATTGTTTGCAAAGTGAGATCTAAAGGCGGAAAGTGCAACGAAGTAAAAGAGTGTAAGGCTAAAAATATGGTGTGGAGTAGACCCGAGGGCCATAGTGTTCACTAGAGGCTTCTCTCAAAATAGCAAATATCATGGTGGGTGAACAAATTACTGTCGAGCAATTGATAGAACCACGCAAAGTCATGACGATATCTAAGGCAATGATCATACATATAGGCATCACGTCCGAGACAAGTAGACCGATACTTTCTGCATCTACTACTATTACTCCACACATCGACCGCTATCCAGCATGCATCTAGTGTATTGAGTTCATGACGAACAGAGTAATGCCTTAAGCAAGATGACATGATGTAGAGGGATAAACTCAAACCAATGATGAAAACCCCATCTTTTTACCCTTGATGGAAACAACACGATGCGGGCCTCACTACCCCTTCTGTCACTGGGTGAGGTCACCGCATGGTATGAACCCAAAACCAAGCACTTCTCCCATTGCAAGAATCATAGATATAGTTGGCCAAACAAAAGCCACAACTCGAAGAGAATTACAAGGATATGAAATCATGCATAAGAGAGATTAGAAGAAACTCAAATAAGATTCAAAGATAATCTGATCATAAATCCACAATTCATCGGATCTCGACAAACAGATCGCAAAATAAGATTACATCGGATAGATCTCCATTAAGATCATGGAGAACTTTGTATTGAAGATCCAAGAGAGAGAAGAAGCCATCTAGCTACTAGCTATGGACCCGTAGGTCTATGGTGAACTTCTCACGCATCATTAGAGAGGTCATGGTGTTGATGAAGAAGCCCTCCATATCTGAATCCCCCCTCCGGTAGGGCACCAGAACGTGCCCCGGATGGGATCTTGCGGAGACAGAAGCTTGTGGCGGCGAAAAAGTACTTTCGATGATCTCCTGATTATTTATGGGATTTTAGGGAATATATAGGCGCAAAACCTAGGGTAGAGGAGCCTCAGGGAGCCCACAAGCCAGGGGGCACGGGCCCCCCTGGCCGCGCCATGAGGGCTTGTGGGGTCCCTGGTGGCCCCCTGCCCTGATTCTCCGGCTTCCTGATCTTTTTCTGTTCTTGAAAAAATCTTTTTGGCAGTTTCATTCCGTTTGTACTCCGTCCAAAATCCTCCTCTCAAAGGGGTCAAAAACATGGAAAAAACAGGAACTGGCTCTTGGCATTGAGTTAATAAGTTAGTCCCAAAAAATATATAAAAACCTTGCAAAACATCCAAAGTTTGACAAGATAATAGCATGAAACCATCAAAAATTATAGATACGTTGGAGAAGTATCAACTTCTCCGTTTACGGGTCTTCTTTTGACGATTGCCTCGGCAACCTTGATCGAGTTTTGCAGAGATGTAAAGACACCAACCTTGTCTTGAATTGGGAGAAGTGCCACTTCATGGTTAATGAAGGCATCGTCTTAGGACATAAATTTTTTGAAAGAGGTATTGAAGTTGATAAGGCTAAGGTTGATTCGATCGAGAAAATGCCATGCCCTACAGATATCAAAGGTATAAGAAGTTTCCTTGGTCATGCTGGTTTCTATAGAAGGTCCATTAAGGACTTTTCTAAGATTTCTAGGCCTCTTACCAATCTCTTGCAAAAGGATATTCCTTTTGTTTTTGACAATGATTGTGAGAAAGCCTTCGAAATGCTTAAGAAGGCCTTGATAACTGCACCTATTGTTCAACCACCTGATTGGAACTTACCTTTTGAAATTATGTGCAATGCTAGTGATTATGATGTGGGTGCTGTCCTAGGACCAAGAGTTGATAAGAAGTTGAATTTTGTTCACTATGCTAGTAAAACTCTAGACAGTGCCCAAAGAAACTATGCTACTACGGAAAAGGAATTTTTAGGAGTCGTGTTTGCATGTGAAAAGTTCAGATCTTGCATAGTTGATTCCAAGGTTACTATTCACACTGATCATGTTTCTACTAAGTACCTCATGGGAAAGAAAGATGCTAAACCTAGACTCATCAGATGGGTTCTCTTGCTACAAGAATTTGATTTGCATGTTGTTGATAGGAAGGGTGCTGAGAACCCTGTAGCAGATAACTTGTCTAGGTTGGAGAATGTTCTTGATGACCCACAACCTATTGATGATAGCTTCCCTGATGAGCAATTGAATGTCATCAATGCTTCACGTAGTACACCGTGGTATGCTGATTATGCAAATTATATCGTTGCCAAATATATGCCACCTAGTTTCACATACCAGCAAAAGAAGAAATACTTCTTTGATTTGAGGCATTACTTTTGGGATGATGCTCACCTTTATAAGGAAGGAGTAGATGGTGTTATTATACGTTTTGTACCTGAGCATGAATAGGGACAGATCCTACACAAGTGTCACTCCGAGGCTTACGGAGGACACCATGCGGGATATAGAAGTGCACACAAGGTATTGCAATCAGGTTTCTATTGGACGACTATCTTCATGTATGCCCGTAAGTTTGTCTTGTCTTGTGACGAATGTCAAAGAATAGGTAATATTAGTAAACGTGAGGAAATGCCTATGAATTATTCACTTGTCATTGAACCATTTGATGTTTGGGGTTTTGATTATATGGGACCTTTTCCAAAGTCCAATGTGTACACTCATATCCTAGTTGCTATTGATTATGTTACTAAGTCGGTAGAAGCTATCCCAACTAGTAGTGTTGATCACAACACCTCTATTAGGATGCTTAAAGAAGTTATTTTCCCTAGATTTGGAGTCCCAAGATATCTAATGACTGATGGTGGTTCACATTTCATTCATGGTGCTTTCCCTAAAACTCTTGCTAAGTACGATGTCAATCATAGAATTGCATCTCCCTATCATCCTCAGTCCAGTGGTCAAGTAGAGCTAAGTAATAGAGAGATTAAACTAATTCTGCAGAAGACTGTTAATAGGTCTAGAAAGAATTGGTCTAAGAAGCTTGATGATGCACTGTGGGCTTATAGAACTGCTTATAAGAATCCCATGGGCATGTCTCCGTACAAAATGGTTTACGGTAAAGCATGTCATTTACCTCTTGATCTAGAACATAAGGCTTATTGAGCAATCAAAGAGCTCAACTTTGATTTCAAACTTGCTGGTGAGAAGAGGTTCTTTGATATTAGCTCACTTGATGAATGGAGAACTCAGGCATATGAGAATGCCAAGTTGTTCAAAGAAAAAGTTAAGAGGTGGCATGATAAAAGGATACAAAAACGTGAGTTCAATGTAGGTGATTATGTCTTGCTATACAATTCTCATTTAAGATTTTTTGCAGGCAAGCTTCTCTCCAAGTGGGAAGGTCCTTACATTGTTGAGGAAGTATATCGTTCCGGTGCCATCAAGATCAACAACACGAAAGGTAATTTTCTAAGAGTGGTAAATGGGCAAAGAATCAAGCATTATATCTCAGGTACTCCCATAAATGTTGAAAGCAATATTATCAATACCATAACTTCGGAGGAGTACATAAGGGATATTTATCAGCCTGTTTCAGACTCTGAAAACCAAGAGGTATGTGATTCGTTAAGTAAACCGACTCCAAAACTTTTCCAGTAGGAATTTTTCTCCGTTTTGGAATTTTTAGGAAAATAGAAAAATTTAAAGTAGTCCGAAAGCGCACGAGGAGGCGACAAGCCTGCTAGGTGCGGCCTACCCCCCTGGACGCGCCTAGGGGGCTTGTGGGCACCTCGTGTGCCTCCCGGACACCGTTTTCTTGCGGAGTACTCCTTCTGGTCGGGAAAAATTCATTATATATTCTCCCAAAATGTGTGACCCTAGTATCAAACAAATTTCCTCTGTTTTCGTTTCGAGCCTATTTCTGCCGCAGATTTAGGGCAAGGATGTCGTCTCAGGAATCTGTCGGGGGGGGACGACCTCTCTCAAGTCTGTGAAGGAGTAAATGTTGATCTGAAAATAATGGAGGTCATGGAGACCAAGGAAAGGCTGCTTGAAGAAACTAAGGGCAAATGTAAGGAGGAGAATCCGGTGTTGGGCGAAGGGCAATCTGTGCTCAACAAGAAAGAAGCTGAGGAAGATGATTTTCTTCATCCCTACCTCCACCTTTTACCTCCATCCTTGATCGAGCTCTTGATGTTATGTGAAATAACTCGTGTTCGTAATACTTATCTCACCCGTGAAGTTGTTTTGCTGGAGAAACATATCACAGAGCTCCAAGGTATAAATCAAAGATTAATGGCCCTCTTGGAATCAAAAGACAGGACAACACCACCACCATCACCTCCGAAGGAAGACAATTAAGCACGGGTATGGGCAATCCCCTTGGCTTGTGAAAAGCTTGGGGGAGTTGCTCCGGTATCGTATCACCATCACATATTTTGCCTTTACCTTTTTCTTAGCTCGTTTCTTTTTGGTTTTATCTTCCTCTAGTAGAATAAAGTTCTTAGTGTTCTAGGCTTGAGTTTTGCTTTGTGTCACCCCCAATGTATCTGAGCTCGTGAGTCATATAATAAAGAGTGTTTTAGTTGAGGGCCTTGCCTCATGCCATGATCTAAAGAACAAAAGCATGAAAGATCATGTAATGATCCTATGGGAAGTGATGGCTTCACATATAAAAGAATGTTGATTGAAACATGTTGTGGGTGGACAAACGTAGACCTTGGTCCTTGTTGCAATTAATAGGAAGTAATAAAGAAGGAGAGGTTCACATATAAATATATCATCTTTGACATCGTCTATGAATGTGAACACTCATTAAACTATTACATGCTTAGAAGTAGATGTTGGACAAGGAAGACAACATAATGAATTATGTTTGCTTGGTTCTGAACAATGTTATATGACTAGAGATCCCTTAGCATATGACGATTGCTTCCACCTCATATCAGCCAAAACTTCCGCACTAAGTAGAGATACTACTTGTGCATCCATAAACCCTTAACCCAGTTTTGCCATGAGAGTCCACCATACCTACCTATGGATTGAATAAGATCCCTCAACTAAGTTTTCATCGGTGCAAGCAATAAAAATTGCTCCCTAAATATGTATGATCTATTAGTGTGTGGAAAATAAGCTTTGTACAAACCTGTGATGAGGAAGACATAAAAGCGACAGACTACATAATGAAGTTCTTTATCATAGGAGGCAATATAAAGTGATGTTCCTTCACACTAAGAGGTCGCACATCCAAACCTCAAAAGTGCATGACAACCTCTGCTTCCCTCTGCGAAGGGCCTATCTTGTATCTTTACTTTTTGTCCTTGAAAGAGTCATGGTGATCGACACCAATCCCTTATTTCACCTTTATCTTGGCTAACGTCATATGCTAGGGAAAGATCTATATTCATATGTCAACTTGGAAGTAAGTATTCATGAATTATTATTGTTGACATTACTCTTGAGGTAAGTAGTTGGGAGGAGAAATTATAAGCCCCTATCTTTCTCTCTGTCCAACTGAAACTTTGATCTCATGAGTACCACGTGAGTTTTAGCAATTGTAGAAGACGAAGGATGATTGAGTATGTGGATTTGCTTTACAAGATCTTATTTGACTCCTTCCGACGTTATGATAAATTGCAATTGCTTCAATGACTAAAGGCTATTGGTTGTTAATTCTTAATAAGGTTCTTGATCCATACTTTACTTTGTGAAGGGATTATCACTTTAGCATAAGATATTATACGATTATATTGTTGTTCTGTTTAAGATCATGATGACTGCATGTCCATATCTTGTTTTGTCGATACCTCTATCTCTAAACTTGTGGGCATATTTATTGATCTCGTCGTTCGCTTGAGGACAAGCGAGGTCTAAGCTTGGGGGAGTTGATACGTCCATTTTGCGTCATGCTTTCATGTTCATATTTATCGCTTTATGGGTTGTTATTACACTTCACGGTACAATACTTATGCCTTTCTCTCTTATTTTATAAGGTTTACATGAAGAGGGAGAATGCCGGCAGCTGGAATTCAATTCTGGTCTTAAAAAGGAGCAAGTTTGAGATACCTATTCTGCACAACTCCAAAAGTCGTGAAAATCAACGAGGAATTATTTTGGAATTTATAAAAAATACTGGGCGGAAGAAATACCAGAGGGGAGCCACCACGAGGCCACAAGCCTGCTAGGCGCGGCCTACCCCCTGGTCGCGCCTAGGGGGCTTGTGGGCTCCCTGTTGGCCCTTTGGCTACCCTCTTTTGCTATAAGGAGGGTTTCGTTCTAGAAAAATCAGGAGGAGGCTTTCGGGCGGCCACGAGGTGGAACTTGAGCAGAACCAATCTAGAGCTCCGGCAGGGTTGTCGTGCCGGGGAAACTTCCCTCCCGGAGGGGGAAATCGTCGCCATGATCATCACCAACACTCCTCTCATCGAAGGGGACTCATCTCCATCAACATCTTCATCAGCACCATCTCATCTCCAAACCCTAGTTCATCTCTTGTAACCAATCTCCGTCTCGCGACTTCGATTGGTACTTGTAAGGTTGCTAGTAGTGTTAATTACTCTTTGTAGTTGATGCACTTGGATTACTCGGTGGAAGATTATATGTTTAGATCCTTGATGCTTTTCACTACCTCTCTGGTCATGAATATGATTATGCTTTGTGAGTATTCACTTTTGTTCCTGAGGACATGGGATAAGTCTTGTTATAAGTAGTCATGTGAATTTGGTATTCGTTCGATATTTTGATGTGTTGTATGTTGTTTTTCCTCTAGTGGTGTTATGTGAACGTCGACTACATAACACTTCACCATTATTTGGGCCTAGAGGAAGGCATTGGGAAGTAATAAGTAGATGATGGGTTGCTAAAGTGACAGAAGCTTAAACCCTACTTTATGTGTTGCTTCGTAAGGGGCTGATTTGGATCCACTAGTTTAATGCTATGGTTAGACTTCGCCTTAATTCTTCTTTCGTAGTTGTGGATGCTTGCGAGAGGGGTTAATCATAAGTGGGATGTTTGTCCAAGTAAGGGCTGTTGGAATTATGCCCTAGAGGCAATGATAAATAAGTTGTTATTATAATTCCTGTATCAAGATAAACGTTTATTATCCATGCTATAATTGTATTGAATGAAGACTTAGATACATGTGTGGATACATAGACAAAACACTGTCCCTGGCAAGCCTCTAGTTGGCTAGCCAGTTGATCAAGGATAGTCAGGGTCTTCTGACTATGTACAAGGTGTTGTTGCTTGATAACTGGATCACATCATTGGGTGAATCATGTGATGGACTAGACCCAAACTAATGGACGTAGCATGTTGATCGTGTCATTTTGTTGCTACTGTTTTCTACGTGTCAAGTATATATTCCTAAGACCATGAGATCATATAACTCACTGGCACCGGAGGAATGCTTTGTGTGTATCAAACGTCACAACGTAATTGGGTGACTATAAAGATGCTCTATAGGTATCTCCGAAGGTGTTCGTTGAGTTAGTATGGATCAAGACTAGGATTTGCCACTCCGTGTGACGGAGAGGTATCTCGGGGCCCACTCGGTAATACACCATCACACACAAGCCTTGCAAGCAATGTGACTTAGTGTAAGTCACGGGATCTTGTATTACGGAATGAGTAAGGAGACTTGCCGGTAAACGAGATTGAAATAGGTATGCGGATATTGACGGTCGAATCTCGGGCAAGTAACATACCGAAGGACAAAGGGAATGACATACGGGATTATTTGAATCCTTGGCACTAAGGTTCAAACGATAAGATCTTCGTACAATATGTGGGATCCAATATGGGCATCCAGGTCCCGCTATTGGATATTGACCGAGGAGTCCCTCGGGTCATGTCTACATAGTTCTCGAACCCGCAGGGTCTGCACACTTAAGGTTTGGCATTGTTTTATGCGTATTTGAGTTATATGGTTGGTTACCAAATGTTGTTCGGAGTCCCGGATGAGATCACGGACGTCACAAGGGTTTCCGGAATGGTCCGGAGACGAAGATTGATATACAGGATGACTTCATTTGATTACTAGAAAGTTTTCGGCATTACCGGGAATGTACCGGGAGTGACGAATGGGTTCCGGATGTTCATCGGGGGGGTCAGCCCACCCAGGGAAGCCCATAGGCCTTAGGGGTGCCGCACCAGACCTTAGTGGGCTGGTGGGCAAGCCCAAGAGGGCCCCTGCGTAGGATAAGAAGAAAATCAAAGAGAAAAAAAGGGGGAAGTGGGAAAATAGAGAAGGACTCCACCTTCCAATCCTAGTTGGACTAGGATTGGCGGAGGAATCCTCCTCCCCCCACTTCGGCCGACCCCTTGGGGCTCCTTGAGCCTCAAGGCAAGGTCCCTCCCTCCCTCCTATATATACCGAGGTATTAGGACTGATTTGAGACAACTTTGCCATGGTAGCCCGACCACATACCTCCACGGTTTTTCCTCTAGATCGTGTTTCTGCGGAGCTCGGGCGGAGCCGTTCTGAGATAAGATCACCACCAACCTCCGGAGCGCCGTCACGCTGCCAGAGAACTCATCTACATCTCCGTCTCTCTTGCTGGATCAAGAAGGCCGAGATCATCGTTGAGCTGTACGTGTGCTGAAAGCGGAGGTGCCGTCCGTTTGGCACTAGATCGGAGCGGATCGTGGGACGGATCGCGGGACAGTTCGTGGGATGGTTCACGGGGCGGATCGAGGGACGGGAGGACGTTCCACTACATCAACTGCGTTTATTAACGCTTCCTGATGTGCGATCTACAAGGGTACATAGATCTGAAATCGCCCTCGTAGATGGACATCACCATGATAGGTCTTCGTGCGCGTAGGAAATTTTTGTTTCCCATGCGACGTTCCCCAACAGTGGCATCATGAGTTAGGTTCATGCGTAGATGTCTTCTCGAGTAGAACACAAAAGTTTTTGTGGGTGGTGATGTGCGATTTGCTACCCTCCTTAGTCTTTTCTTGATTCCGCGGTATTGTTGGATCGTGGCAGCTCGAACCGACATTACTCGTACGCTTACAAGAGACTGGTTTCATCGCTACGAGCAACCCCGTTGCTCAAAGATGACTGGCGAGTGTCGGTTTCTCCAACTTTAGGTGAATCGGATTTGACCGAGGAGGTCCTTGGATGAGGTTAAGTAGCAATTCATACATCTCCGTTGTGGTGCTTGCGTAAGTAAGATGCGATCCTACTAGATACCCATGGTCACCACGTAAAACATGCAACAACAATTAGAGGACGTCTAACTTGTTTTTGCAGGGTATGCTTGTGATGTGATATGGCCGACGATGTGATGTGATATATTGGATGTATGATATGATCATGTTGTAATAGTTAATATCGACTTGCACGTCGATGGTACGGCAACTGGCAGGAGCCATATGGTTGTCTTTAAACTAATGTTTGTGCTTGCAGATGCGTTTACTATATTGCTAGGATGTAGCTTTAGTAGTAATAGCATGAGTAGCACGAAAACCCCGATGGCGACACGTTGATGGAGATCATGGTGTGGCGCCGGTGACAGAAGATCGTGTCGGTGCTTTGGTGATGGAGATCAAGAAGCACGTGATGATGGGCATATCATGTCAATTATGAATTGCATGTGATGTTAATCCTTTTATGCACCTTATTTTGCTTAGAACGACGGTAGAATTATGAGGTGATGTCTCACTAAAATTTCAAGATGAAATTGTGTTCTCCCCGACTGTGCACCGTTGCTACAGTTGATCGTTTCGAGACACCACGTGATGATCGGGTGTGATAGACTCAACGTTCACATACAACGGGTGCAAAACAGTTGCACACACGGAACACTTGGGTTAAGCTTGACGAGCCTAGCATGTACAGACATGGCCTCGGAACACATGAGACCGAAAGGTCGATGATGAATCATATAGTTGATATGATTAGCATAGGGATGCTTACCACTGAAACTATCCTCAACTCACGTGATGATCGGACTTGAGCTAGTGGAATTGGATCATGAACCACTCAAATGACTAGAGAGATGTACTTTTTGAGTGGGAGTTTAGCAAGTAATTTCATTAGTTAAACTCTTATTATCTTGAACATAGTCTAAGTCCACTTTGAATATATTTGTGTTGTAGATCAATGGCTCACGCGACAGTCACCCTGAATTTTAATACGTTCCTAGAGAAAGCTCAGTTGAAAGATGATTGAAGCGACTTTGTAGACTGGGCTCGTAATCTTAAGTTGCTCCTACAAGCTGGGAAGAAGGATTATGTCCTCAATGTTGCGCTAGCAGATGTACCACCCGCTACGGCTGACCAAGATGTTAAGAACGCTTGGTTAACACGTAAGGAGGACTACTCAGTAGTTCAATGTGCAGTCTTTTATGGCTTAGAGCCGGGACTTCAACGTCGCTTTGAGCGTCATGGAGCATATGAGATGTTCCAAGAGTTGAAGTTTATATTTCACAAGAATGCCCGGATCGAGAGGTATGAGACCTCCGATAAACTCTATGCTTGCAAAATGGAGGAGAATTCGTCTGTCAGTGAACATGTGCTCAAAATGTCTCGGTACTCAAACCATCTAGCTGAGCTGGGGATTGAACTCCCGCAAGAGGCTATCACTGACAGAATTCTTCAATCACTGCCGCCAAGCTATAAGGGCTTTGTGTTGAACTATAACATGCAAGGGATGAACAAGTCACCCGGCGAGTTATTCGCGATGCTGAAAGTCGCTGAGTCAGAACTCCGTAAAGAGCATAAAGTGTTGATGGTGAATAAGACCACTAGTTTCAAGAGAAACGACAAAGGAAAGAAGGGTAATTCGAATAAGAGCAGCAAGCCTGTTGCCAATCCGATGAAGAAACCCAAAGCTGGACCTAAGCCTGAAACGGAGTGCTATTATTGCAAGGGTATGGGTCACTGGAAGCGCAACTGCCCCAAGTATCTGGCTGATAAGAAGGCGGCCAAAGAAAAATCAGGTATATTCGATATACATGTTATTGATGTGTACTTAACCAGCTCTCGTAGTAGTGCCTGGGTATTCGATACCGGTTTTGTTGCTCATATTTGCAACTCGAAACAGGAACTGCGAAATAAGCGGAGGCTGGCGAAGGATGAAGTGACGATGCGCGTGGGAAATGGTTCCAAGGTTGATGCAATCGCCGTCGGCACAGTTTCACATCAGTTACCATCAGGATTAGTTATGAACTTGAATAAATGTTATTTAGTGCCTGCGTTAAGAATTAACATTATATCTGGATCTTGTTTATTGCGAGACGGTTACTCGTTTAAGTCAGAGAATAATGGTTGTTCTATTTCTATGAGTAATATCTTTTATGGTCATGCACCCAATGTGAGAGGATTGTTCATATTGAATCTTCATAGTGATAATACACATATACATAACATTAAGACCAAAAGAGTTAGAGTTAACAATGATAGCGCCATGTTTTTATGGCACTGCCGCTTAGGTCATATTGGTGTAAAGCGCATGAAGAAACTCCATACCGATGGACTTTTGGAGTCACTTGACTTTTATTCACTTGACATGTGCGAACCATGCCTCATTGGCAAGATGACTAAAACTCCGTTCTCTGGAACAATGGAGCGCGAGTGACTTGTTGGAAATCATACATACCGATGTGTGTGGTCCGATGAGTGTGGAGGCACGCGGCGGATATCGTTATTTTCTCACCTTCACTAACGATTTGAGTAGATATGGTTATCTCTACTTGATGAAGCACAAGTCTGAGACATTTGAAAAGTTCAAGCAATTTCAGAGTGAAGTTGAAAATCATCGTAACAAGAAGATCAAATTCCTACGCTCTGATCGTGGGGGTGAATATCTGAATTTCGAGTTTGGTGCTCACTTAAGACAATGTGGAATTGTTTCACAGTTGACATCGCGTGGAACACCACAGCGTAATGGTGTGTCCGAACGTCATAATCGTACTTTATTAGAGATGGTGCGATCTATGATGTCTCTTACCGATTTGCCGTTATCGTTTTGGGGTTATGCATTAGAAACAGCTGCATTCACTTTAAATAGGGCGCCATCAAAATCCGTTAAGACGACACCATACAAACTGTGGTATGGCAAAAGACCAAAGTTATCGTTTCTTAAGGTTTGGGGATGTGATGCTTATGTCAAAAAGCTTTAGCCAGAAAAGCTGGAACCAAAAGCAGAAAAGTGTGTCTTCATAGGTTACCCAAAAGAGACAGTTGGGTATACCTTCTATCTCAAATCCGAGGGCAAAGTGTTTGTTGCTAAGAACAGAGCTTTTCTCGAGAAGGAGTTTCTCTCGAGAGAATTGAGTGGGAGGAAGATAGAACTTGATGAGGTTGTCGAACCTCTCATCCCTCTGGATGGTGGCACAGGGCAAGGGGAAACCCCTTAAGTTGCGACGCCGGTTGAGGAGGAAGTTAATGATGATGATCATGAAACTCCGGATCAAGTTTCTATCGTACCTCGCAGGTCGACGAGATCGCGTACTGCAACACAGTGGTATGGTAATTCCGTCTTATCAATTATGTTGTTAGACAACAATGAGCCTGCGAATTATGAAGAAGCAATGGTGGGCCCGGGTTCCAACAAATGGTTGGAGGCCATGAAGTCCGAGATAGGATCTATGTATGAAAACAAAGTGTGGACTTTGGAAGTACTACCTAAAGGCCGCAAGGCTATTCAGAACAAATGGATCTTTAAGAAGAAGACGGACGCTGACGGTAATGTGACCGTTCATAAAGCTCGACTTGTGGCAAAGGGTTTTTCACAAGTTCAAGGAATTGACTACGATGAGACATTCTCACCCGTAGCGATGCTTAAGTCCATCCGAATCATGTTAGCAATAGCTGCATTTTTCGATTATGAAATCTGGCACATGGATGTCAAAACGGTGTTCCTTAACGGTTTCCTTAAGGAAGAGTTGTATATGATGCAACCCGAAGGCTTTGTCAATCCTAAAAATACTAACAAAGTGTGCAAGCTCCAGCGATCCATTTATGGACTGGTGCAAGCATCTCGGAGTTGGAATAAACGCTTTGATGAGGTGATCAAAGCATTTGGGTTTATACAAGTGGTTGGAGAATCTTGTATTTACAAGAAAGTGAGTGGGAGCTCTGTGGCGTTTCTAATATTATATGTGGATGACATATTGCTGATTGGAAACAACGTGGAGCTTTTGGAGAGAATAAAAGGTTACTTGAATAAAAGTTTCTCTATGAAGGACCTAGGAGAAGCTGCTTACATTCTAGGCATTAAGATCTATAGGGATAGATCGAAACGCCTGATAGGACTTTCACAAAGTACATACCTTGATAAAGTTTTGAAGAAGTTCAAAATGGATCAGTCCAAGAAAGGATTCTTGCCACTGTTACAAGGTATAAAATTGAGTAAGACTCAGTGCCCAGCAACTGAGGAAGATAGAAAGACAATGAGTTCCGTCCCCTATGCTTCAGCCATAGGTTCTATCATGTATGCAATGTTGTGCACTAGACCGGACGTTAGCCTGGCCATAAATATGGCAGGCAGGTTCCAGAGTAATCCAGGAGTGGATCACTGGACGGCGGTCAAGAATATTCTGAAGTACCTGAAAAGGACTAAGGAGATGTTTCTCGTATATGGATGTGACAAAGAGCTCGCCGTAAAGGGTTACGTCGATGCAAGCTTTGACACAGATCCGGACGACTCTAAGTTGCAGACCGGATACATATTTATTATTAATGGGGGTGCGGTAAGCTGGTGCAGTTCCAAGCAAAGCGGCATAGTAGATTCTACATGTGAAGCGGAATACATGGCTGCCTCGGAGGAAGCTAAGGAGGGTGTGTGGATGAAGCAGTTCATGACGGATCTTGGAGTGGTGCCGAGCGCACTGAATCCAATAACCCTGTTTTGTGACAACACGGGTGCCATTGCCTTAGCAAAGGAACCATAGTTTCACAAGAAGACCAGACACATCAAACGACGCTTCACCCTCATCCGCGACTTCATCGAGGAGGAGGACGTGAATATATGCAAAGTGCACACAGATCTGAATGTGGCAGACCCACTGACTAAGCCTCCTCCACGGGCAAAGCATGATCAACACCAGAACTGTATGGGTGTTAGATTTATTACAATGTAATTCGCATGGCGATGTGAGCACTAGCTTATTGACTCTAGTGCAAGTGGGAGACTGTTGGAATTATGCCCTAGAGGCAATGATAAATAAGTTGTTATTATAATTCCTGTATCAAGATAAACGTTTATTATCCATGCTATAATTGTATTGAATGAAGACTTAGATACATGTGTGGATACATAGACAAAACACTGTCCCTAGCAAGCCTCTAGTTGGCTAGCCAGTTGATCAAGGATAGTCAGGGTCTTCTGACTATGTACAAGGTGTTGTTGCTTGATAACTGGATCACATCATTGGGTGAATCATGTGATGGACTAGACCCAAACTAATGGACGTAGCATGTTGATCGTGTCATTTTGTTGCTACTGTTTTCTGCGTGTCAAGTATTTATTCCTATGACCATGAGATCATATAACTCACTGGCACCGGAGGAATGCTTTGTGTGTATCAAACGTCACAACGTAACTGGGTGACTATAAAGATGCTCTACAGGTATCTCCGAAGGTGTCCGTTGAGTTAGTATGGATCAAGACTCGGTAATACAACATCACACACAAGCCTTGCAAGCAATGTGACTTAGTGTAAGTCACGATATATTGTATTACGGAATGAGTAAAGAGACTTGCAGGTAAACGAGATTGAAATAGGTATGCGGATACTGACGATCGAATCTCGGACAAGTAACATACCGAAGGACAAAGGGAATGACATACGGGATTATATGAATCCTTGGCACCGAGGTTCAAACGATAAGATCTTCGTAGAATATGTGGGATCCAATATGGGCATCCAGGTCCCGCTATTGGATATTGACCGAGGAGTCCCTCGGGTCATGTCTACATAGTTATCGAACCCGCAGGGTCTGCACAGGTTCAACGTTGTTTTATGCGTATTTGAGTTATATGGTTGGTTACTGAATGTTGTTCGGAGTCCCGGGTGAGATCACGGACGTCACGAGGGTTTCCAGAATGGTCCGGAGACGAAGATTGATATATAGGATGACCTCATTTGATTACCGGAAAGTTTTTGGCATTACCGGGAATGTACCGGGAGTGACGAATGTGTTCTGGATGTTCACCGGGGGGATCAGCCCACCCGGGGAAGCCCATAGGCTTTAGCGGTGCTGCACCAGCCCTTAGTGGGCTGGTGGGCAAGCCCAAGAACGCCCCTGCGCAGGATAAGAAGAAAATCAAAGAGAAAAAAAGGGGAAGTGGGAAAATAGAGAAGGACTCCGCCTTCCTATCCTAGTTGGACTAGGATTGGAGGAGGAATCCTCCTCCCCCCACTTCGGCCGACCCCTTGGGGCTCCTTGAGCCTCAAGGAAAGGTCCCTCCCCTCACTCCTATATATACCGAGGTATTAGGGCTGATTTGAGACAACTTTGCCACGGCAACCTGACCACATACCTCCACGGTTTTTCCTCTAGATCGCGTTTGTGCGGAGCTCGGGCGGAGCCCTGCTGAGATAAGAAGGCCGAGAACTCATCAACCACCAACCTCCGGAGCGCCGTCATGCTGTCAGAGAACTCATCTACCTCTCTGTCTCTCTTGCTGGATCAAGAAGGCCGAGATCATCGTCGAGATGTACGTGTGCTGAACGCGGAGGTGCCGTCCGTTCGGCACTAGATCGGAGCGGATCGTGGGACGGATCGCGGGACGGTTCGTGGGACGGTTCGCGGGGAGGATCGAGGGACGTGAGGACGTTCCACTACATCAACCGCATTTATTAACGCTTCCTGCTGTGCGATCTACAAGGGTACGTAGATCTGAAATCCCCCTCGTAGATGGACATCACCATGATAGGTCTTTGTGCACGTAGGAAATATTTTGTTTCCCATGCGACGTTCCCCAATAAGGGCAGCACCCAAGCACCGGTCCACCCACATATCAAACTATCAAAGTAGTGAACGCGTATCATATGAACATGATGAAAACTAGCTTGAAAGAAATTCCTATGTGTCCTCGGGAGCGCTTTACCTCCTATAAGAGTTTGTCCAGGCTTGTCCCTTGCTACAAAAGGGATTGGGCCATCTTGCTGCACCTTTGTTGCTTTTGCTACTTGTTACTTGCTACTTGCTACGAATCATCTTATCACACAACTATCTGTTACCGATAATTTCAGTGCCTGCAGAGAATACCTTGCTGGAAACCACTTGTCAGATCCTTCTGCTCCTCATTGGGTTCGACACTCTTACTTATCGAAAGGACTACGATAGATCCCCGACACTTGTGGGTCATCAACGCACAACAGAGAATTGGTTAGTGTCGCGACGAAACTTAAGATAGGAAGATTTAGGGACCTTGGTGAAATCCTTAATTTCGCGACCTAGAGAAGGAGGGGGTTCAAGAGAGATGCGGCGAGCATAACCTTGAGGCTGATCCAGAAGTGGAGAAGGCATGTATGACGGTCTCCTTGTGTTGGACTTTGGAAAATTTCTATGAACCCCAAAAAATTCAGCCTGTTCTTCATACTCGAGCTCCTCTTCATAGTTAGAACCCTCCGAAGATGAGACGGTTCCAAGAACCGGACGCTTAGTGACGCGTTTGAAGGGGCGAGCCCGTTCTTGAGAGTTGTCGGACCCCGCACCATGGGCGGCACGAGAGGACAAACCGGCGGGGGTCTTGCGTGCGGAGTGTTTGATAGTTGGCATGGCGAAAACTCCTACAACCATGTTTGAGAGAAACTAGGTCACGGACCAGATGCATTGGGATACCCACGGGCAGAGATGTGGGGAAGGAATCGGTTGAAGGAGAGGAGGAGGTTACCTTGGGGGCCAAGGAGAGAGAGAGTCTTTGGCCGGAGGGACGACCGGAGGGAGGCCTCGCGATGGCCTGGTGATGCGGGATCGAAGGGAGGACTGGTGGCGGCCTGGCGATGTAGAGGAGAGGAACGAAAGGGAAGGGTCGGCGCGTAGAGTTAGGGCAAATGCCCAGAACCACGGGCCTCCAGAATTTATATGGGGTCGAATCGTCGGACGACCGACTGGCGTCAGACGCCCGGAGGATAGTAAATCATCGGATGACCGACACTTGTCGGACATCCGGACATCAGTAAGTCACCGGACAACCGAAACACGTCGGACGTCTGAGAGGGGCAAACAGGAGGTAGAGGCAGACATGAGAGTTTTTCATTTTTTGTGTCACCCATGATGGTGAGATGATGAAGAATATCCTAGCACATGTAACAACCAAGATTGTCTCAAATAGTGACCATACTTGCTAAGCAGCTCTAACAATGGTGTGGGCGGTGGTTTTACCCACCATGTTTGAGTAAACGTGGGATGTCACTGCGAAGATAGCTTGAGCCCATCACCACAACTCCATCATTTAAAGCACCAAGTCACCAAGGTGAGCAGAGTAACTTTGAGAGTGTTGGGTTGATTTATGCATCATATAGGGTGAGAGAACTCATGAATTGAATCTCTCCCCCTAAATACATGCCTACACCTAGACAAAACATGAAGTAAGTGTATGTAGATGTACAAGATTTCATATAATGTTATCAAGCTCCAAGATACCAAGTTCACGCCTGAGTTGACAAAACCTTGCTTCGTCCAATGGATTGGTCAAGATGTTTGCTAGTTGCATATTTGTACCCACGTGAGCAATATCCATGTCACCCTTTTGCACATGATCTTTCAAGAAGTGATACCTAATATCAATATGTTTTGTGCGAGGTGATCAATGGGGTTCTCAGCAATCATGATGGCACTTTCATTATCACATAAAAGAGGCACATGTCTATAAGTGATACCATAATCCTTTAAAGTTTGTCTCATCCATAGAAATTGAGTTGCACAGCTTGCAGTTGGAATGTATTTAGCTTCGGCCGTGGAGAGGGAAACACAATTATGGTTCTTCGAGGACCAACTTACCAAGGAGCGTCCAAGAAACTAACATGCACCGGAAGTGGATTTCTGCCCCACTTTGTCACCATCCCTATCCGCATTTGTGTACCCAATGAGGTCAAACTTTGCATCCTTGGGGTACCATAGGCCCAACTTTGGGGTGTGAACAAGGTATCTAAAGATATGCTTAACCGCCGTATGATGCCTTTCCCTAGGGGAAGCTTGAAATCTTGCACATATGCCTACACTTAACATGATGTCTGGTATAGATGCACAAAGATAAAGCAATGAACCAATCATAGAGCGGTAAACAGATGGGTCAAAAGGAATACCGTCGGTGTCTTCCGTAAGAACAAGCTTTCTGGACATGGGTGTCTTACCTGGTTTAGCATTTGTCATGTCAAACTTCTCTAGAATGTCCTTGAGGTATTTTGTTTGAGACAAGAAAATTCTTTCTTGAAATTGTTGTATTTGAAATCCGAGAAAGAATGTCAAGTCCGTATTGAGTGACATTTCAAAGGTCTTGGTCATGGAGGCCGCAAACTTCTTGCACAAATGAATGTTAGGAGAACCAAAGATGATGTCATCCACATAGATTTGGCATAAGATCAAATCACCATTATCCCTCTTAGTAAAAAGAGTGGGATTGATCACCCCTCTCACAAAGCCATCATCGAGTAGAAACTTCTTAAGATGATCATACCAAGCACGTGGTGCTTGTTTGAGGCCATACAAAGCCTTGTGAAGTTTATACACATGGTCTTGTGATTGGGGTCAACAAACCCAGGTGGTTGTGATACATATACTTCTTCTTGTAGAGGATCGTTAAGGAAAGCACTCTTCACATCCATTTGATGTAACGTAAAAGCATTGAAAGCAGCATAAGCCAGTAAAATGCGAATAGACTCAAGACGAGCAATAGGAGCAAAGGTCTCACCAAAGTCCAAACCTTCAACTTGGGAGTACCCTTGTGCTACTAAACTTGCCTTGTTGCGGATGACTATGTCATTCTCATCTTGTTTTTTCTTAAAAATCCATTTTGTTCCAATGACATTGTGTTCCTAAATTGGTCTTTCGACTAATGACCATACTTTGTTGCGTGTAAAACTGTTCAACTCTTCTTGCATAGCAACGAGCCAATCATTCTCCCACAATGCATCTTGTACCTTGAGTGGCACAACACTAGAGACAAATGAAAAGTGAGCACAAAAGTTTGTTAATTGTTGTTAATTGTTTACAAGTGACTCTACCTTCCGATATGCCGGTAAGAATTTTATCAACATCGACAGAACTGACCACTCGTGGCGTGATGGAGGTCAGGGTTTCACGGGGTTCAACTTCATTTCCATCTTCTATATCCTCAACATATGGATCATTAATGTGTGGTGGAAGATATTCTTCTTCATGTTGCAATTGTTGAGGTTCATCATCAATGATAGCATTTTCTTGGTCTAGCTATTGACGATGATCTTGTTCTTGAATGTGATCATGGTGAAGGACGTGTTCTCCTTCTTGATCCTGAACAACTGGCATGGCTTGAGCACTAGGATCTTGTGGAGGTATGGGTGTTGAGTCAACTTGAGGATGAGGGAAACTTCCATCTTCTTCATCGTCATCATGAGGTTCTTATTCCATTGGAAGAAGGGCACCAACACCCATGGTCAAAATATCTTGAGAGGGATCTTGTTCACCTGCATCACTTAGATCAACTTGCTCCCCATGGGAGCCGTTAAATTCATCAAACATCACGTCACAAGTTTCTACAACACATCCATTGGATTTGTTGTAGACTCTATAGGCATGAGAGTTTGATACATAACCAACAAATATCCCCTCAGTTGTCTTGGATTGAAATTTTCCTAACCATTCTAGTTTGTTGAGGATGAAACACTTGCACCCGAATACACGAAAGTACTTGACATTTGGCTTGTTCCCAGTTAGGAGCTCATATGGAGTCTTTTCCAATATTGGGCGGAGGAAGAGCCGGTTTGATGCATTGCATGCTGTGTTGACAGCCTCAGCCCAAAAACTATGTGGTGACTTGTATTCGTCCAACATGGACCTTGAAATTTCCACAAGTGTATGATTCTTCCTCTCGGCTACACCATTTTGTTGAGGAGTGTAGGGTGCGGAATATTGATGCTCAATCCCCTCATCACTAAGAAATTCTTCCAAGGTGTAGTTCTTGAACTCGGAGACATTGTCACTTCTTATTTCCAAGATTGCTTTGTCAAACTTGCATTGGGCTTGCTTGGCAAAATCAATGAAGGTGATCTTTGTCTCATCCTTGGACTTGAGGAAAAACACCCATGTATATCTTGAGTAATCATCAACAATGACAAGTCCATACTTTTTCCCACCAAGACTATCCCATGACAGAGGCCCAAAAATATCCACATGAAGGAGCTCCAAAGGCCTTGAAGTAGATACAATTTTCTTGGGTGGGTGCTTTGATTGATGTTGCTTCCCAGCTATGCATGCACTACACGCACGATCTTTCTCAAAAGAGACATTGGTTAATCCAAGGATGTGATTCCCCTTTAAGAGATTTTGAAGATTTCTCATGTCGACATGGGCTAGCCGGCGATGCCATAGCCATCCCATATCGGCCTTGGCCATTAGACAATTTACATGGAATGTGCTCTCTTTCGAGAAATCAACCGTGTAAAGGTTGCCATCCAACTCTCCAACAAAAACCACTTCGAGGGTATCTCTATTAAATACTTTCACATATGTTAGTCCAAATAGTGTATCATAACCAACGGAAGCCAATTGGCGAATAGAAAGCAAATGGTATTTAAGGGATTGTACAAGCATGACATTTGCAAGAGACTGTTATTTGTGATCGCCACCTTGCCCAACCTGAATACGTGTCCTTTTGATCCTCCACCAAACACAATGCTCATAAATGGTTGAATAGCTTCCATGAAATCGAAAAGCAATTTGCAATCTCCGTTCATATGGTTGGTGCATCCACTATCGATCACCCATTTGACTCCACCAGAGAAAGCAACCTACACACAATTTATGACTTGGTTAGAGGTGCCCATTTTACAATGAGACCTCTCATGTTAGTCACAAGGGTCTTAGGGACCTAAATAGCATAGAACCGGAATGCATTATGAGGACCAACAAATTTAGCATAAACCTCTCCATCCTTTGTTTTACGAAGTACATAGGATGGAGGCATGAACTCTTTTGGCTTGTTGAGAGTGGGCATTCCCCTAGTGGCCTTCCCACTCACAACCTTACCTTTCTCCTTGTGCCCTTCTCGTACAAATGTTTCTTTGAGAGGGGTGGTGCACTTGAGAGGAGACATATTTTTCTTGATTGTGCTTGGGTTAAACCCGAGCCCTTCCTTGGCAAACACATCATTGTGTTGGCTCAAAATCTCATTAATATTCTTTTGTCCTTGTGCACATGTCACGAGTCCTCTCTCTAGTTGTGCCTTTAGAAAACAGTTTTCCTGTAGAATAGATGCTAGGTCACCACTAGAGTTAGTAGTACAAGTATCAACATTGATAATAGGTGAGGAGTAAACCTTGGCTAGAGTTTTAAGACAAGTAATTTTGAGTGTCTCAAAGCTCTTTGTAAGAAGAGTGGGCTCCTCTTCCTTAGCCTTGAGGGACACGGATAAGAGCTCACAATCCTTAGAGAGAGAAGCATGAGATTTCACAAGCTTACTTTTATCATTCATTAACGCCTTGCACGAGTTCTCAGCCTTTTCCAAGGAGGCAAGATTGTTAGCATGATTATCAAGGTTTGCATCAATTTTTAAGCATAGATCATCATTTTGTGCTTCCTCATATTGGACTTTCCGCTCAAGGATTTCGTTCTTTTCCTTTTCCTCGGTGAAGAGGGTTTCGAGTTCCTTAATGTTATTGGTGTGTTTACTCACCATTTACATAAGCATACGAAACATAGTGAGCTTCTTTCCTTTAAGGGAGCACATGAACTTATTTATTTTAGCAAGCATAGGATGATCTATATCGTCATCATCATAGTGATCCTCCGCATCAAGATACTCATCTAAAGGAGTAGACAATAGACGGGGGGAATTTGAGCGTGGAGTTACCTTAACCTTGTCAGGGGAGTTTTGGTCCTACCCATCTTCTATGACAGCCTTTGCCATCAAGCGCTTGTGAGTGTTGCCCTTGTAGTCTTTCATATAGTTGTAGGCCACAACATCACCACTCTTGTTGACTAACCTCAAGGTGTTTTGTGAATCTTGAGATACTTCGGCAACCCCACCAACATCTTCTGGATCTGATTCTTCATGTGCAACCATTGCTTTCCCATCTCTCCTCTTGAGCTTGGAGTTCATAGGGTTTGGCAACTTCTTCTTTGCAAAGGTCTTGGGAAACCTTGGTTTATATTCTCTCTTCTCATAGGGGCAATCGTTGGGGAAGTGGTTGGTTTCCTCATAATTGTAGCATTTTCTCACCTTCTTCTTCTGGAATCTTCCCTTGAATTTTTCCTGCACTAAACTTCTTTACAAAGAGGGCAATGTATTCATATGATGGGCTCCCATCGGAGTCAATCTCATCACCATCTTCATAATCATCATCTTCTTCTTCTTCACTTTGCTCTTACTCACATTCATGCTTGGCCTTCAAGGCAAGATTGATCTTTGATGTTGAGGTACCATGCATGGAAAGATGTTTTGTAGCATTTGCCTTTGACTCTTCGAATAGTTGGAAAGTGGATATGATGTCATCTGGATTCATTTCCTTGAAGCCATGATGTTGTCTTATATCCCACACCATTTGGTGATGGTATGGAGCAAGGGCATGAAGTAGCTTGCCCACAAGAAATCTCTTCATCAGGTTGAATCCATCTTGTGTCTTGTCACAGTCACAAGACTCAATGTCGGCGGCGAGAGTAATGAGCCGTTCCAGAACATGCTTGGGGATTCACCTTTTTCCATACAAAAGTTATGTAATTGCCCCTTGGCAATTTCATACTGAGCAAGCTGGATGGTGGAGGTACCGGTCTTGGTCCTTACAATGTTGTCCCATAATTCCTTGGCACTTGTGATGTGTATGTAAGGTCTCCATTTCTTATCATTCATTCCTTTTCTTATGCACATGATTGTGGTGTCGTTGAGATGCTTGTCATAAGTTTCTCTTGAAGTGAGACTCCTTGGGTCGACAGGATGGTAGCCATGCTCCAGAATGTCCAACATTTCATCATTGGCGTACCTAAGATGATCCTGCATACCAACTCTCCACAAAGCAAAATCGGAATTTTCATCAACCAAAGGAGGTTTTCCTCTAGGATTGTACTTAGGTTTCTCAACTTGAGGTCTAGCATAAAGCCATAGAACACTAGTTTGGTCATTGCCAGGAGGTTGTTGGCAAGGTGAAGAACTGGGCACATTTGGCCTCAAGGCCTAAACCTGGCCATATCTCGGGTCGGGCCGGGCCTCGGGCCGGGCCTCGGGCCGGGCCTAAAAAACCCGTGGTACAAAAACCAGGCCCAAGCCCGGCCCGGCCCAACCTTCAGGCCTATTGTTTGGGCCCACGCCCGGCCCAAGCACGAAGAAGACGTCCTGGCCCGACGTAGGTGTAAAATCAGGTTTTCATGGGCCCGGGCCCGGGCCTGACCCGACCGCCGGGCTTGATTATCAGGCCCGAGCCCGGCCCGTGGGCAAGGTCGGGTCAGGCTTTTTCGGGCCGGGTCGAGACGAGCCGACCGGGTCGGGCTGCCCATGGCCAGATATATCAAGGCCCCACCACTTGGAGATGATGCCATCTTCGTGGATAATGTGGCCAGTCTCATTTGGACCAAGGCCTCAAGAGAAGCATCATGCTCCTCCCTTTGCTTGGCAAGGGACCGTTCCAGATCCTCATAAGTGAAGTACTTGACTTCCGTGAAAGTCGCGCCCTTCTCCATTTGATCTGCAACTAGGGGAGTCCCATTGGGGTTCATCTCGCTCTAGGGTGGTTAAGCCACAAGAATAGAGCATGAGGCTCTGATACCAATTGAAAAGGGATAAAGATGGACCTAGAGGGGGGGTGAATAGGTACAGTTACAAATTTTATCGGTTACTTAGCAATTTTAGGCAATAATGCGGAATATGAAAATGAGCCTAACAATTGCAAGGGTGAAGGGTAAGCTTTGTGAACCAAGCACGACAAGAAGTAGGATATAATAAAGCACATGTAAGTAATCAAATGACTAGCAACAAGTAGGAAGTTAAGGTTAGGGATAACGGCAACTCTGAGAGACAAGGATGTATCCCGATGTTCACTTCCTTGGAGGGAAGCTATGTCACCATTTAGAGAGGTAGGTGTTACAACGAAGGCACACCAACACCACGAAGGCTCGCCCTATTCTCTCCTTGAGACAACACCATGAAGGTTTTTCTCAACCACTAGTGGTAAGCCTTTGAGGTGGCTTCCAAAGCCTCACAAACTTTCCAGGGGAAATCACAAAGGTTTGATTCCTCTCCAAAGAACTCGTACCGCCTAGGAGTCTCCAACCTCCAAGAGTAAAAAGATCACCGGGACTGCTCAAAACTTGCTCAAATCACAAATAGCTTAGGTTGAGAGGATAAGAGGGCGACGATCTATCTTTTGATTAGAACAACACTCAAAGGGGCTCACAAATGCTCTTGGGATCTAGGAGTTGGTGTAAGAAAATGGGAGTGAGAGAGAAATATATTCTTAGAGTGTTTCAGCTGTGTTCAACCACCCCAGTCGAGGTGGAGGAAGACTATATATAGTGGTGGTAGAAAACTGATTGTTGGAGCCACTTATGTTGTCAAGTTGCCGGACGTCCGGCAGTTCCCGGTCGTCCGGCCACCCACGAAGGGTCGGATGTCCGACGGTGGTCGGTCGTTCGAAGATGCAAAGGGCATCTGATTACCACAATATTTGGTGGAGAGGTAACCAGCATACGGTCGTCTGGAGCTCGTCGGTTGTCCGAAGACACAAAAGATATTAGGACAGCATTAGGTGAAAAAGTGAACAGCACACGGACATCCGAAGGGCATCGGCCGTCCGAGGCACAGTCGCCTGGAATGGTCGGAAGTCCGATGTTTTGGATCTGTTGGGTGGCAATGGAATTCCTACAGTACCTGGACGCCAGGTCTTCGGACGACCGGAGAGGGCCGGAAGTTCGACATTTTAGGTGTGTTGGCTGGCTAAGGATTTCCGCACGGCGTCGGCCATCCGGGGTCCGGACGTCCGAGAACCTCCGAACGACCGAACACGAGCAGATCAACCATGAAGATAGAGAGAGGAATTTCTAATAATTTTGATCAAGTTTCTCGCGAGACTGAGTGATCCCCTCTTAATAGTATGGGGTCCCTACACTCAAAAACGACAAATAAAATGATAGACCACTACCTCTCGTTTCTTCATTCTTGAGCCTCTTGAACAAATTAGTCATGAACCATATAGAAACTCTTATGGGAACAAAACCTGAGATACACTCGATTAAGATGATTATTTTCCTATATGTGTGTTGTCAGCAACATCAAAATATGATTAAGGGCATGATTGCACTTTCACCAGCTCCGGTACCTCCAGTATCTTCACCTCCAGCCCCAAGACATTCTGCTGAAGCCTTCACCGACGCTCTTCTGTCTACTCCATCATCGACAGCTGCAGGAGGTAGAGTCCAGATAGATGATTAGCTCTATACTTTTTGAACTTTTGGGTAACTTTTTGCCAAAGGAGGAGAAATGTATAGATCATAGGGCTTCGAAAGAGAGAGCTTTTGACTTTATTTGCTCTCGTTTGTTTTTTCCAAATCTTTTGTCTCGTTGGATGACTTTATCTAGTTACGTGTGTTTGATCATATGCTTTTCTTGGTTGATGCTACTACATTATAATCTTTGAGCTATTCATATGATGATCATTCACTTACTCTTTTGGTGTCATGTGCATTACTATTAATTCATATCATGTATGCGCGGCACCAAGATACATGTGACATGGAAGAGTGACCCATGATCCTAATTGATTTTGCATTTGCATTCAAACACAATTATAAATAATGCACAAATTTAGGGGGAACTCTTGATTTTCACGTACTTCTCAAAGCATCGATACTAATCATTGATTATATCTTTTGTCGAAGCTTTGATCTATATGTTGTCATCAATTACCAAAAAGGGGGAGATTGAAAGCACAATTGCTCCCTAAGGTGGTTTTGATAATTGATCACAACATATGCATCATTGGACTAATGATCTTATCCTAGTATATTTCAGAAAAGTTCAAAAGATGCATTGGCTAAAGGTTTATGCAGAAATGCCCCTTGATGCAAGAAAGGATTAAGATTGGCTCAAGCTTCAATCAAGAAGACTCTTCATTTTATATTTGTGAGAAATCACTATTAAGTCCATAGGAAAGTCAATACTATTAAAAGGGGGTGAGGTATTAAAATGAACAGGTTGCTCAAGTGCTCAGAGATAGCCACCAAAAGTACTCAGTCATTTTCCCACATAACACTTCTGTCCAAAGCCAAATATCCATAATTGGTGTCACCAAGTTTTTAGATTCGGCCCTACCGATTTTCAACCCAGTTAGAACCCAAGCTAAACCTACCATTTTGGTACAGCCGATTCTGCATCGGTGCTACTGAGTTTAGGTGACCAACCTTCTGTTGCTCGGTACACAAAATCGAAATTTCCGAGTTTGGGTATCGGTGTCACCGAGTTGGGTCATCTGACTGTTAGCCACCTTTTCGGTTCTACCGAGTTGTGTATATGAGCCTCACCGGGATTCAAAAGTTACCGCCTTTTGGGCAAGTCGTTACCACCGATTTTATGACTTCGGTGTCACTGAGTTGGTCACTTTAGGTGTAACGCTTGGATTTTGGGTGCTGCCTATATATACCCCTTGACCTACCTCTCATTCGTAGAGGAAGCACTCATAACACACACTTCATTGCTAGATCCGTTTTTCTGAGAGAGAGCCACCTACTCATTTGTTGAGATCAAGATATTTCAATCCATTCATTTGAAACTTGATCTCTAGCCTCCCCAAGTTGCTTTCCACCAAATCAATCTCTCCTACCCATGCCTGTTCTATGAGAGAGTGATTGAGTGTTGAGGAGACTATCTTTAGAAGCACAAGAGCAAGAAGTTCATCGTTCTACTGCATCTATTAACTTTTGGAGCGTGGTTCCTCCTAGATTGGTTAGGTGTTGCCTGGGAGCCTCCTACTTCATGTTGTGGAGTTGAACCAAGATGTTTGTAAGGGCAAGGAGATCGCCTACTTCGTGAAGATCTACCGTGAGTGAGGCTAGTCCTTCGTGGACGGAAGCCGTGGTGGAATAGACAAGGCCGCTTATTTGTGGACCCCTTGTGGGTGGATCCCTCTGTGGACTCTCGCAATCGTTACCCTCCATGGGTTGAAGTCTCCACTAACATGGATGTACGATAGCGCCACCTATCGGAACCATGCCAAAAATCGTCGTGTCAACCTCTTGCGTTTGATCTCCCTACCTTACTCCCTTTACTTTAGACTTGCAAGTTTTACATTCCGGTGCTATACTCTTAGATGTGCATGTGTAGGGTGTACTTGACTTGTCATAATTGCTAAAACTTGCCCACGACTAAAATTGGGAAAAGTCTAAGTTTTTATTGGTCAAGTAGTCTAATCACCCCCCCCCCTCTAGACATACTTTTGATCCTACATTAGGCCAGGAGGCATCGGGCGGTGGTCCCAAGCAATCAGGGCACAGTCAGCCCCCTGGCACGCCCTTTTAGCTTGGCACTACCTCGGGTGGCCTTCGGTCTCCTGCGAAGCTTCCAAGTCCCATTTTGGTCCAGAAAAAATCATCAAAAAGTTTCATTTCATTTGGACTTCATTTGGTACCGATTTACTAAAAAGCCAAAAAATGCAGAAAAGAACAAGTGGCACTAGGCATTAGATTAATAGGTTAGTTCCCAAAAATGATATAAAAACATATGAAGTATCCAATATTGATAATATAATAACATGGAACAATCAAACATTATAGATATGTTGAAGACGTATCACATGGCCTTCTCCAGGTCGATCGTCAAGAGCTTGGACTTGGTGTTGGCGTTCTCAAGATTGCTCTCCAAACCGGCAAGTTTGCTCTACAGATCAGCTGTGGCATCGGCAAGGGGTTTTGATTTTGCCATGCTTGGATTCCACAGAAGCATGAAGCCCCACCAACTCTTCGGTGGTCTTATGTGCTGAGTCCTTAAGGGTGGCGATCTCCTTATCCTTGATGACAGGTTCTTCCTCAAGCTTCTTCACCTCATATTCTAGGGCCAGCTTGGCTAAGTCGGCAACATTGACAACATTGAGGGCCTCCATAGTCCATAAGCTTCCCAACGTGTTCTGCAACTTGGGCTTGAAGGGCTTCATGGTGTTTCTGCTCGAGCTCCCCGACGTCTTCGGTGACAGCAAGATTTTCTTTCCGAGAATCAAGAATGATCTTGCGTTGGATCAACTCGTTGTTTGTTGCCTCGACCCTCTTGGCGGCTCCGCGTGAGCCATGTCAATCGCGGTCTTCTCCAAGATGAAAGCCTCTCTATCAACAACAAGCTGCATTTGGCGGTCTTTGATGTCCTGGATTTTCTCGGAGTACCTAGCCTATGCCTCGACAACCTTCTGCAAGAATTCTTGCTCCGCCTTCTCTATTTTGATGATGCGACTCTAAAGTAGTTCTGAACATCTGCTATAGCATTCTTGTAAATCCTTGATGCTATTGCTCATGAATTGCAGGAAATAATAATCAACAGTGTCATCATCAACATCGCGCTTCTCTTCTATGGTCACACAGGGAAGAATGATGATCTCATCATCAACACTTTCAAGAACATTTTCTTCGTAATGTGCTGGGAACATTCACTTCCCTTCGCGGGCTAGGAAGCCGTAAAGAGCCACCTGCTATAGGGATCTTAGGTGCAACAAGATGGTTGATAGCGGTTGGCACAGTGTTGTCAGATGCTCTCATCTCCACATCAGCGTCAGCGCTTGCCGCTCATGTAGCAGAAGCACTATCGACAGTCTCGGCGATCGTCTTGGTAGCTTCCTCCGTGGTAGCCTTGGTGGCCTCCTTTGCGACAGTCTTGGCGACCTCCTCCGCCCTTCCAGATTTTGTTTACCTTTATGTTTTTGTTTACAAACTTATCTCTACCAAATTTAATCCTTGCAATCCGTGCGAATAGGGGATTGGCAAACCCTCTTGCCTTCGATGGGTGAAAGCATTTGTGTGTGTTTGCATGTACTGTTGATGTTATCTGCATGCTGCCTCCTATTGGTTCGATAACCTTGGTTCTTAACAGAGGGAAATACTATCTTCTTTTATACTGCTTCTCCCTTCATCTTCGGGAAAACCCAACACCTACCCCAAGTAGCACCCGTTATCCCATTCATACTCCGTCCGAGACCATCGAAGATCCTGAAACGAACATTCTTCAGTTACCTCTTGAAACTTCCGTATTTACTATTCGATTTAGTAGCGAGAGAGAAATGCTATGTAGCATATAAAGTCTCATTAAAGTTATCAACACAGATCTATGCCGAATATTGCATTGCAAATAACATTGAAAGTGCGTTATATCGACTAGAGGCGGGTGAATAGGAGATTTTTAGAAATTCATCATTGAGGAAATTCCTTTTGAGGAAAATCCTCACTGATGACTAACTTGCAGCGGAAACAGCAAAGGATCGGGAGTGTAAAGTATCACTACACCAGTTTTACAAGGTGAAGAATATGAAAAGCAGTTTGCACAATATGCAGGCACAGAGAAAACAGGTGAAGAATAACTCGCGTGAAGAATTTGGGGTTGAGGAATTTTAGAGAAAGTCTTCAGGAAATTCTTCAAACAGTGACAATGAAATTCTTCAACATACAATATGAGGAATTGAAAGAGTTGAAGAAATAGAACCCGTTTCACAGTGAAGACAGTGGTTGATGACCCAGTTCCAACTGTTGTGACAGTTGTACATCTGGTTTCGAGCGGCTTGGTATTGAACCCAAAAGACACACAGTCCCGGGACACACGGTCCTTACCGTATTCTCCTTGGGATAAGAACACACAATCCTCGCCCTACACTCGTGGTAAGTCTTCAGGGCAGACTTCCAAACCCTCACAAACTTCGTCACCTGGCGATCCACAATTGACTGTTGGATTGCTCTAGACCATGATGCCTAACCGTCTGGAGGATGCACAGTCCTCAAAGGTAAAAGGCTTCAGTCCCACACAGGAACAACTTCTTCAGTGATGCTCAATCACTTGGTTTTTGGTTTGTGGTTTGGTGTTTGGGTATTTCCTCACTGATGAATTACTCTCGAAGACTCTGAGGAATTTGGGTTGCTCTTATGACAAGTGTCAGTTTCTAACGGAGCAGCCAACCACCTAATGGTTGTGGGGGCGGCTATTTATAGCCTAGGAGCATCCCGACATTATTTGACATTAATGCCCTTAAATATATGACCGTTCATGTGGATAAGATCAGTGATGTGGCGCGAATTGCGGTAACGGTCGGGACCCTCAACTGTGAGAGTCCTCATGTCTCTCATATTCCTCACATGAGGATTTTGATAGGATTAGGCTTGGGTTGAGCATCATGAGGAAATTCATTCCAAAGTGTTACTTTGACCCCCTTTAACAGTACGGTGTTCCTATGAGTCAAGAGTGAAGAAAATAAAACAGAAAGAATAAATCTTCATGCTTCAAAGTCTTCAGATTGATTTTCTTCAGGACACACCGAATTCCTCATCTTCAATATCTTCATGAGGAATATCAATTTCATCGCAATTTCTTCGCGATTCAATTCTTCAACAGAAGACCAATTTCTTCAGCCGAAGATATACATTTTTAGGGGTCAATACTCATCGAATAATTCAAACTCCTCAGTGACTTATAGATCCTGTGTACACTCATGAACACATTAGATACTTAGCATATAAGTCTTCAAACCACCAAAATCACTAAGGGGCACTAGATGCACTTACAATCTCCCCTTTTTTGGTGGTTGATGACAATTAGGTTAAGTCTTCAACGGGTATAAAAATATGAAGCGTAAATACTCATTTGAGGAATTTGAAATCAAGATACTCAGAGACTCCCCTTGAAGATGTGCATATCTTGAGGATTTTGCTTTTTCACGGCAAATGCACATTGATGATTTATATCATGGAGATCTCCCCCTGAGTCTTGTAAATCATGCATACATATGACATATAGTATGAAGAAATTGAGAATGCATGATGAGAAATGGTATCTAACGAATTCCAGCATGTGTGCATTAATATTTTGAGGATTAAGCATGCGAAGAAAAACGTTCAAAAGCGTCAGAGTACCATCGGGCTTAAGTTACAAGTCATTACATAAAACACTTCACAAGAGCCAAGAGTTTGTAACTTAAATAAAGTTCATAAGCCCCAAAATATATCCCGCGTGAAGACTAACTCTCAGATTTCTCTCCCTTTGTCATCAAGTGACGAAAAGGGACAAAACTGAGGACTAACGCCTCGTGAAGACTTTCAGTTCTTGGCAGTTGAGGAAGACGCGTGAGGATTCTTGGGAGCAGGCTTCCTCCTTGGACCAGTGGCAGTGTCTTGTTGGTCTTCATCAGATTTTGCAGTGCGGAATGAAGAAAAAGAACTGTCCTCAAGGTTTGGAACTGGAATTGGCCTGAATTTCTTCTTTGGTGGCCATGACTAGTCGAAGTCCTGTGTAAACTCCATTTCTTCAAGTTCTGCTGGAGTCTTCAAATGAGCCAGTGTGGCCCAGGTGTGGTCAAAAACCTCATGAAGATAGTGATGAGTAAGATTCACTGCATTCTGAGTCTCATTAAGGGTTTTCACAATGGCGCCGAATTGACGTTTGACCCACTTGTGATTGCGATCGACCTTTTGGTGAAGACTGAGGAGTAACTCTCTATTGTTCAACACTCGTGGGGCAACTGGACTTGGCCGCTGGGTTTCAGTATCATCCCATGAAGAATATGCATCTGGCTCACGAAATTGGCCATCAAGGGGCCGACTGCCTTCATCGATCACAGGCGTGCCTTTACCTTCAACTGGCTCAAAAGTCTTCTTGTTGACCCTGATCGGAGGCATATATCCAATGTGATTATTGAAATCAGCATGATAGTTGATGCTTGACCTGCGTCTGATGAATCTCATGATCACTGGAGCATAAATCTTCAAGTCAAAAGGTGACATAGCATTGTCAGCCAGAGTCCTCAAGAACAAATCATGAAGATTTATGGGGATGCCATGGATGATGTTGAAGAGGATATTCTTCATGATGCCTACAACATCTTCTTCATCATCATGGCCCCTGATTGGCGCAAGAACACTGCAGAGGATTCTATAAACAGTCCTGGGTTCATACTTCGGTTAATGGACCAGGAAAGTTGTTCTTGGTGGTTGGTCCTTGGCCAAAGGCATCATGAGGACTTCCATTAGCTTATTGGGCAGCTCTCGTTCATCATACATCTTCACTGCATTTTCTGAAGGAATTGACACAGGAAGTACTCGCAGCAGCTCATTTGCAGGGGCCTTGAAATGTGTATGATGCGTCATCAAGTCCAACACCCAAGTGTTGATATCTGTGGGATCTCCATAGATGTGCAAAGTTGCATAGAATTGAAGAACGATGTCGTTGTTCCAATTGTAGATATCCGTGCAGAGAGGGAGCAGTCCTGCTTCAAGAAGAAAGTTGAGGACTGGGGCGAAGCAAGGAATTTCTTCAAGCTCAACATGAGGAACATGTCTGTGCTGAAATATTTTGTTTCTTCCAGAAAGCACAGATGCATAATAGTTGAGCTGAGTCCTTGTCCAAAACTTCATGTGCGTGATGCGAGGCTTGTCATAAGGATTTTCTCTGATGAAATACATGCATTCTTCATACAACGCTTCCTTCTGAAACTTTGGCTGCTTGGAGAAGGGTTGATGCTGCATAGGCTGAAGATTTTGCTTCTTCCCTCGGGGAGAGACAATCATGGCAGTCTCCGGATTGACAACTACAAGAGCAGTCTCTGTATTTGGCGCAGGGGCATTTTCTTCAGCATGTTCCTGAGGATGAGGAATTTCATCAGCCTGTGCCTCAGGTTGGGGATTTTGCTCCGGGTGAGGATTTTCTTCAGCCTGAGCCTCTGGTTGAGGGTTTTTCTCAGGAGGAGGAATCTCTTCATGCTGAGCCTCAGGTTGAGGATTTTGCTCAAGATTTGGATTTTATTCAGGCTGAGGATCTTCTCCTTGGTTTTCCTCAGCTTGAGGAGTTTGCTTGGAGGAGGAGCCAAATTCATCAACTATTGCAGCTGATCCTTGAGCATGTTCTTCAGCAGGAATGAATGTCTAAGGACTGTCATCAATTTGAATTTCCTCATCAGTGTGTTCCTCGGACTCAGCATTCTTCATTTCCTCATGAGTCAGATGCTCCTTGTCTTCACTCTCGAAGGGAATCATTTCATAAGAAGGAGCAATCTTGAGAGGCACAGCATCCAAAGGAGCATTTTCTTCAAGGGATTTGAGGCGCTTGGCCTTAGTTGATTCTGGTGTTGAGGAAGCTTTTATTTTCTTAGCTTCCTGTTCTGCAGCCCTGGTTTTCTTCACGTCTGATGCAGACGGAGTCATTTTCTTCACCTTTGAAGATTTTGGTGAAGGCATTTTCTCTTTAGGAGGCGGAGTTGTATCCGTCCTGGCAGTTTCCTCTGCTGAAGCATGTTCTTCAGCTGGAGCAGATTCATCAGCTGGCTTAGATGCATCAGCTGGAACTTCCTTAGCTATTTCCTCAGTAGTCGGTGCATCAGCACGGCTTTCTTGAGGCATTTCCTCAGTAGGGGTGGGTTGTTCTTCCTTAATCTCAGGCTGTTGTGGTGTTGCTGGAGGGGCAGCCTTTCTGTTGTAATCATCAACTGCGCTAGTAGCAAACTTGATGAAATTGTTCTTGAGACTTTGACGATCAGTTAGCTTGGTATACTTGTCTGTCAAAGTCTTCAATTCTGCCTGGGTTGACACAAGAGCATCAGGCGTCAGGCTGAGGAGATTTTGTCTGAGGAATTTCTCCTTCTTCAGCTTCGCGGCATTTGCTTGTTTGGCTTGCTTCTCCTTCCACTTGGCCTCGTTGATGAAAGTGGCCACCATGTGGCTGATGCCTGGAGGAAGCTTCAAGTCATCAATGGGTGTGTTGGGGTGATCATACCAAACATTGATATAGTCCAAAAGGACTTTTGGGTCCATGGCCAGAGGAATGGCGCTGCCTGAAGCTTGAGCGACCCGCTCCTGCTTGTTTCTGATGATTGCCTGCAGTGTCTCATCATCATATATTCATCACTGCCTTCTGATGCAGAAGGGACTTTGATGACTTTGCCTGGGCTAGGTCTGGTTCCTCTTCCAGCAGTCACCTTAGTCTTCGTTGGTGTTGGTGAAGACTTTGTCTCTGAGCTCGTTGCAGAAGGAACAAAGGAGCTGGAGACTGTAGGCAGTTGCTTCACAATCTGCTTGTGTTCAGGCTTTGAAGCCTTTGGTGTTGCTGAGGGTTTTGGCACAGATGCAGGTGCAGCCTTCTGAAGCAATTTCTCTTGAGGCTTTAAAGGCTTAGGTTTCTGTGGCACATGCTTCACTTGAGGAATGGACGTGCTAGAAGTTTCAGCGGCTGAGGAGGTGGCTGCGGCAGCAGCTCATTCTTCATTAAATTTCCTCACAGCGGCTTCTGCTTGCTTCTGAAGCTTTGACAAGTGTTTTGTCTTTTCCTGAGGAGAGTCATCAATCGTCTTGAGACTTGAAGGATGGGCATCTGGATAATCCTCGAGAGGAGCCCTTTTTCCAGGTGGCTTAAGAGCGAATTTCTTCGCGTACTTCGGAGTGATGAATCTGTATTCTTTCCACTCCTTAGCCCACCGACGTTCTATGTTTTGAAGCCTTATTTTCCTCTTGGGCATTGTCTCTTGCTCATCTAGTGTGCAATATTCCAAGTAGATATCCTCAGGGATATCAATGGCAGTGTTCTGCTCGATCTTCTTGCCACCCTTTTGCTTCCTATCATCTTCCGTATTCTTCAACTAAGGCTTTTGCTAAGAAAATTGAACTCTTGAGGATTCTGATGACACTTACAGATTTTCTTCAAGAAACGCTGCAAATGAGTTAAGTTGATGAGAACCTAGAGATTCATCAGCTGACATTTTTGTACGTGTGAACAGAGTGCAGTTGCGAGGAATTTGGAGAGGTCATATGTGTTCTCAGAGTTGAAGAAATTGAAATTTTTTAAAGTTGAGGAATTTGGCTAAGCACTCTGATCTTGGGTTCCAGTGTTGTACAGATTCAAAAATTTGCACAATTGAGGAATCTCGTGAAGATTTTTAGTTGCTTAGTGAAATTCATCAACAGTTGAGGAATAAGCAGTGTTTGAGGAATAGAGACTGATAGACACTTGAGGAAAAACAGATTCCACGAGTCTAAGGTAAAATAGTAGATTGAAAGGGACTGTTAAAATAAGGTAACAATATAAAAATAATTTTTGAGGATTTGAGGATTTTGTTACAAAATCATCACATGACAAGGACGCAATGAGGATTTTGAAGAAAGTTTCAAGTAGAATGCATATGAAGAATTGAATAGACTGGGTGAGTATAGCATAGAAGGGAAGTAGGGTCAGATCACATTCACTTAGATGAAATATCGAGTTGAAGAAATAGCTATAAGTGAATGATGTTGAGGATTTTGAAATCACGGTCTATATATATATATAGGCAAATGAAAATCATCAAGTGTTTTTGAAGATTTTGATAAACTTGAGGATTTTGTGACAAAGCATCATGTTGATGAATTTTAGCTATGAAGAAAAACAATTTTGAAGAACAACTTTGAAGAAAATCAACTTTGAAGAAATTCAGCTTTGAAGAAATTCAACTTGAGGAATTTCAAGTTGGGTGGTGGCGTGACCCACCGTATAAGAATGTTGTTTTCAGACGCCGCGTACAATTGTCGTAGGGCCCTGAGAATCAATTTCTTCGTTAATTTCCTCACACCTAGAGTGATATTCTTCATTGGTTGAAGAAAATCGAGTCTTCGTGTGTTGCACATCTAAGTCATCAATTTTGCATAAGTGTTAGGATGTGTGCATGTTTTTACAAAACATTTGAAGATTCTAAGATATTTAGCTCACACCGCAACTTGCAAAACCTTTTCTTATCCAAGGGCTTAGTGAAGATATCTGCTAGTTGATCGTCAGTCTTCACATGGTCGATGAGGGTATTGCCCTTGAGGACATGGTCCCAAAGAAAATGATGACGAATCTGGATGTGCTTAGTCCTCAAGTGTTGTACTAGGTTGTATGCAATCTTGATTGCACTCTCATTGTCGCAGTAGAGAGGCACATCCTTCATGTTGATGTCGTAGTCCTTGAGGGTTTGCTTCATCCACAGCAGTTGAGCATAGCATGAACCAGCAGCAATATACTCAGCTTCGGCAGTGGAGAGTGAAACGCAGTTCTGCTTCTTTGAGGACCAGCTGACTAATGATCTTCCGAGGAAATGACATGTGCCAGAGGTTGACTTGCGATCCACACGGTCACCAGCATTGTCAGAATCAGAATATCCCACAAGATGAAGATTCGAGACCTTGGGGTACCATAATCCTAGTGTTGGTGTGTGAGCTAAGTATCGGAGAATATGCTTCACATCCTTATGGTGTGATTCCTTCGGTTTTGCTTGAAAACGTGCACACATGCAAACACTAAGCATTATATCTGGCCTAGATGCACACAAGTATAGTAAAGAGCCAATCATGGAGCGATATACCTGCTGATCGAATTCTTTACCATTTTCGTCAGTGCAGAGGTGGCCGTTGGTAGGCATGGGAGTCTTGGCACCTTTGCATCCATGCATGTCGTATTTCCTCAAAACATCCTTGAGGTATTTCTCCTGTGATATGAAGATCCCATTGCGTTGTTGACAAATTTGAAGACCTAAGAAGAATTTCAGCTCCCCCATCATAGACATCTGATATTGTTCACTCATCACGTAAGCAAATTCATCACTGTAACGTTTGTCAATACAGCCAAATATGATGTCATTGACATATATCTGGCACACAAATAGTTCATTATCATAGGATTTTGTGAAAAGTGTTGGATCGAGTGAACCAGGTTTGAAGCCTTTCTTCATGAGGAATTCCTTCAATGTATCGTACCACGCCCGAGGGGCTTGCTTGAGACCATAGAGCGCCTTTTTGAGTCTGAAGACTTTGTCTGGATTCTTTGGATCCTCAAAACCTGGGGGCTGAGCAACATATACTTCTTCCTTAATCTTACCATTGAGGAATGCACTTTTCACATCCATTTGATATAAGATAATGTTATGATGATTAGCATAAGCAAGTAGTATTCGAATAGCTTCAACTCTAGCAACAGGTGCAAAAGTTTCATCGAAATCAATTCCTTCAACCTGTGTGTAGCCTTGGGCTACAAGTCGTGCCTTATTCCTCACCACTTGACCATCCTCATCTTGCTTGTTTCGGAAAATCCACTTGGTGCCGATGATATTGTGCTT
Organism: Hordeum vulgare subsp. vulgare; assembly: GCF_904849725.1. NCBI lineage: Eukaryota > Viridiplantae > Streptophyta > Magnoliopsida > Poales > Poaceae > Hordeum > Hordeum vulgare. The sequence continues at coordinate 444,159,130 of NC_058519.1, forward strand.
GCGAGGATCTGGTCGTTTGACGAGCTCCCATACGTCATTCAGCTTGAATTGAAGAAGTTCGTCTTGCATGGCTTGGATCCACTCCGGTTCCATGAAAGCCTCGGCAACTTTTGAAGGTTCTGTGATAGACACAAAGGAAAAATGCCCACAAAATTTAACTAAGTGTGAAGCTTTTGAGCGAGTGAGAGGACCTGGCGCGTTGATGTCATCGAGGATTTTGTCAAGTTCTACTTCATTTGCAATCCTCGGATGAGCTGGTTGAGGACTTCGTCTGTGCTGAGGAATTGGTTCTGGAGCAATTTCCTCAGGAGTATCTTCTTGATTTTCATCAGTGCTGGGAATGATTTCTTCAGCAATTTCCTCAGTGGGAACAATGTATTCAATAGCTTTGAGCTTTATTGCTTCCTCAGGAGACAGCTTATCTGGATCAGGAGGCAATTGCTCTCTTTGCAAGCCATTAGTTTCATCAAACCACACATCTACAGTTTCAACAACCTTGTTGTGATAGGTGTTCAAGACTCTGTAGGTGTGCAAGTCCTTTCCATAACCAAGCATAAAACCCTCATGTGCCTTAGGTGCAAACTTTGAGCTATGGTGAGGATCTCTAATCCAGCATTTCGCACTAGAAACTTTGAAATAACTTACATTGGGTTTCTTGTCAGTGAGGAGTTCATATGAGGTTTTCTTGAGGAACTTGTGAAGATATACCCTGTTGATGATATGGCATGCAGTGTTGATTGCTTCAGGCCAGAAACGACGAGGAGTCTGATATTCTTCAAGCATGGTTTTTCCATCTCAACCAGAGTCATGTTCTTTCTTTCGACGACACCATTCTGTTGAGGAGTATAAGGAGCAGACAAATCGTGAGTAATACCAAGTTCATCAAGATAATTATCAAGACCAGTGTTTTTGAATTCTGTTCCATTATCACTCCTGATGTGTTTGATCTTGACGCCGAAGTTCGTCGAGGACCTTGAGGAAAATCGTTTGAAGACTTCCTGCACTTCAGTTTTATACAAAATGATATGCACCCAAGTGTATCTGGAATAATCATCAACTATGACAAAGCCATATAAAGATGTTGCATTTGTTAGAGTGGCATAATGAGTAGGTCCAAATAGATCCATGTGAAGCAATTCAAATGGACGAGTAGTGGTCATGATGGTCTTCGAGGGGTGCTTGGATCTGGTCATTTTCCCAGACTCACAAGCACCGCAGAGGTGGTCCTTGAGGAATTTGATCGATTCGATGCCGATGACATGCTTCTTCTTCGCGAGCGTGTGCAAATTCCTCATGCCTGCATGACCAAGTCTTCGATGCCATAGCCACCCTTCTGAGGTTTTTGCTAGTAAGCAAGTGACTGGTTGAGGACCTGTAGAGAAATCGACAATGTACAAATCCCCTCTTCTAACACCTTCGAAGACTTTGGATCTGTCAGATTCCATGATGACAACACATCTATATCTTCCAAAGATAACAACCATATCAAGATCACAAAGCATTGAGACTGACATGAGGCTAAACCCAAGGGATTCAACAAGCATCACTTTGTCCATGTGCCTATCCTTGGAAATAGCCACTTTGCCAAGTCCCAATACCTTGCTTTTACCTTTGTGAGCATAAGTGATTTGCTTAAGGGGTGATGGAGTTAGTGGCATATTCATCAGCAAGTTTTTGTCACCAGTCATGTGATGTGTGCAGCCACTATCAAGAACCTACTTAGTACTCTTGGGTTTGTCATCCTGCTGATGAATTAGTACAGCTTACCATCTCATATGCTTCAGACATGAAGAATATGATATCAATTTCATTAGATAGGAATTTCATCATAAACATTAATTTTGAGGACGTGGGAAATATTTCATTTCATCAATATTAGCTTGCGTCCTATCAGGCATGTTCCTCGGGTCTCCAGCACATTCTTCAGATGATGATTTTCATTTGGAGACCTGACCTGTAGAACTGATTAGTTCAATTTCTTCACCACCCACATCTGAAGGGGTGGTAAAGCATTCATCATCCTGCGAGCACCATATGAGAAAGGGGGCATTGAAGCTAATGCACTTCTCTTGACAGTAGGGGGTTAAAGTACTCAAATGAATATGCAGAGAATTTCTTTGAGGATTTATGAACGTAATGATTTGAAGAATAACGCTCATATTCATATTCCTTGTAATTTCCCTGCATGTTAGAAGCATTAGCATGGGTACGAGCATAGTTTTGACCAGTTGAGGATTTTGATCCTCTTGAAGACTTTGGTCCTCCTAAGGAATTTGATGTGGGGTTCAAATTCTTTATAGGTGGTGTCATGAGGACATTCACCTAAAGATTTTCAAGGCAACTTTTGGGAACCCAGATTTTCCACAGGGGAGACCCATTCCTGCAGTTAGTTCCAACATATCGAGCAAATACTTCACCTGATTGATTTTTGAACAGTTTATAGTTGGACTCAAATGACTCATCTGAGGAATAGGATAATTCACATGCAAAGCCAGTTAGATTGGATGGATCAAAAGGAGGCCCTTTAGCAGCAACCCATGAGGTTTTGGGTTACTGCTCAGGTTTCCGGTATGATCCATCAGCATTCAATTTCCTCTCAAAGGCAATTCCTTATTTCCTCGGGTTCGTGTTCAAGATCTGCTTTTTGAGCACATCACAAAGGGTTTGGTGTCCTTTGAGACTTTTGTATATGCCTATGACATACAATTCCTTCAACCCTGCATTTTCATCAGTGACATTTGTGGTTTCCTCAAGTGAGGAATTTGACAATACAGGAGCAGTTGAAGAATTTGTAGTAATAGAAGCATTTGATGATTCTGGTGAAGAATTAGTAGTTTCACGTTCGATGCATTTAAAACATGGAGGAATGAATTCAGCCTGAGCAGCACTGATCTGTTGAGCTAGTAATGAATCATTTTCCGTGCGAAGATCATCATGAGAAATCCTCAGCTTTTCAAGATCAAGTTTCCTTTGAAGAAATTCATAGGAAAGTTTCTCATGATCAGCGAGGAGTGTAATATGACAATCTTGAAGATTATCAAATCTGGACTAAAGACTTTTCATATCTTCAATGAGGATTTGGGTAAGATTCATTTCATCATTCAACAGATCATCGCTTCTGTCTAGCAGTTTCTGAAGCTTTTCCAGGGCAGTTTGTTGTTTAGTAGCAATGATAGCAAGTTTACTGTAACTAGGTTTTTTATAATCATCAGGTTCATAGTCACTTGAATCAGTGGTGGAAGCATCATTCGGTACCTTTGAACCTTTTGCCATGAAGCAATAGGTTGGAGCGAAGTCATCAGCATAGTCATCAGTGTGGATGGTGTTATCATTTTCTTCAACGTTGAAAATTGACTTGCTGACAAATGTGGTTGCAAGTGCAAGGCTAGCCTGTCCAGATTTTGAGTCTTCATAAGAACCCTCCTTACATCACATTCCTCAGATTCTGCCTCAGAATCCATTTCCTTGCCAATAAGTGCTCGAGCCTTTCTGAAACTAGTCTTCTTGTGTGATAAGGACTTTGAGGATGAGGATTTTGAAGATTTCTTCTTTTTCTTTGAGTCATCAGAACTTTCATCCTTGTATTTCTTCTTCTTTGATTCCTTTCCCCTACGAGGACAATCAGCAATGTAGTGACCTGATTTCTTGCATTTGTGGCGGGTTCTTTTCTTGTAGTCCTCGGATGAAGATTATGATTTCCTCATATCACTTCTTGAAGATTTACCAAACTGGCCACGTCTTGTGAACTTCTGGAATTTCCTCATGAGCATTGCAAGCTCCTATCCAAATTCTTCAGGATCACCAATGCTACCATCCGAGTCTTCTTCTTCAGATGAGGAAATTGCTTTGGCCTTCGGTGCACGAGTTCTAGAATAGCTTGGTCCATATAGATCTCTCTTTTCTTCTTGTTGGAATTCATGAGTATTGAGTCTTTCGAGTATATCAGCAGGATCAAGCATCTTGTAGTCTGGTCTTTCTTGAATCATCATAACTAAAGTATCAAACGAAGAATCCAAAGATCTTAGCAGTTTCTTCACAACTTCATGATCAGTGATGTCTCGAGCTCCCAGTGCTTGCAGTTCATTTGATATGTCAATGAGGCGATCAAAGGTATCTTGGCAACTTTCATTGTCAAGCCTCTTGAAGCGATTGAAGAGATTGCAAAGAACATCAACACGAGAATCACGCTGGGTTGATACTCCTTCATTAACTTTGGACAGCATTTCCCAGATAAGTTTTGCTAAGCCCAAAGCACTCACTCTGCCATATTGACCTTTGCTCGGATGGCCACAGATGATATTCTTCGCTTGAGAATCAAGTTGCTTGAATTTCTTCACATCAGCGGCAGAGACAGTAGCAGTGATGATAGGGACACCATGTTCCACAATATACCAGAGATCATTGTCAATAGCTTGTAGATGCATCTGCATCTTGGTCTTCTAGAAGGGAAAGTCCTTTCCTTCGAAAGTAGGACATCCTGCAGTAACCTTGATCATGCCTGCAGTCGACATAACTAAAACTCCACGTGATTAAACCAAAATCACACAGAACAAGGGAGTACCTTGCTCTGATACCAATTGAAAGTGTGTTATGTTGACTAGAGGGGGGTGAATAGGAGATTTTTAGAATTTCATCACTGAGGAAATTCCTTTTGAGGAAATTTCTCACTGATGACTAACTTGCAGCGGAAACAACAAAGGATCAGGAGTGCAAAGTATCACTACACCAGTTTTACAAGGTGAAGAATATGAAAAGCAGTTTGCACAGTATGCAGGCATAGAGAAAACATGTGAACAATAACTCACGTGAAGAATTTGGGGTTGAGGAATTTTAGAGAAAGTCTTCGGGAAATTCTTCAAACAGTGACAATGAAATTCTTCAACATACAATATGAGGAATTGAAAGAGTTGAAGAAATAGAACCCGTTTCACAGTGAAGACAGTGGTTGATGACCCAGTTCCAACTGTTGTGACAGTTGTACATCTGGTTTCGAGCGGCTTGGTATTGAACCCAAAAGATACACAGTCCCGGGACACACGGTCCTTACCGTATTCTCCTTGGGATAAGAACACACAATCCTCGCCCTACACTCGTGGTAAGTCTTCAGGGCAGACTTCCAAACCCTCACAAACTTCGTCACCTGGCGATCCACAATTGACTGTTGGATTGCTCTAGACCATGATGCCTAACCGTCTGGAGGATGCACAGTCCTCAAAGGTAAAAGGCTTCAGTCCCACACAGGAACAACTTCTTCAGTGATGCTCAATCACTTGGTTTTTGGTTTGTGGTTTGGTGTTTGGGTATTTCCTCACTGATGAATTACTCTCGAAGACTCTGAGGAATTTGGGTTGCTCTTATGACAAGTGTCAGTTTCTAACGGAGCAGCCAACCACCTAATGGTTGTGGGGGCGGCTATTTATAGCCTAGGAGCATCCCGACATTATTTGACATTAATGCCCTTAAATATATGACCGTTCATGTGGATAAGATCAGTGATGTGGCGCGAATTGCGGTAACGGTCGGGACCCTCAACTGTGAGAGTCCTCATGTCTCTCATATTCCTCACATGAGGCTTTTGGTAGGATTAGGCTTGGGTTGAGCATCATGAGGAAATTCATTCCAGAGTGTTACTTTGACCCCCTTTAACAGTGCGGTGTTCCTATGACTCAAGAGTGAAGAAAATAAAACAGAAAGAATAAATCTTCATGTTTCAAAGTCTTCAGATTGATTTTCTTCAGGACACACCGAATTCCTCATCTTCAATATCTTCATGAGGAATATCATTTTCATCGCAATTTCTTCGCGATTCAATTCTTCAACAGAAGACCAATTTCTTTAGCCGAAGATATACATTTTTAGGGGTCGATATTCATCAAATAATTCAAACTCCTCAGCGACTTATAGATCATGTGTACACTCATGAACACATTAAATACTTAACCTATAAGTCTTCAAACCACCAAAATCACTAAGGGGCACTAGATGCACTTACAAACATCCGAAGAAAATGCTAGCTTTGGTGGCGGTGCTCCACCTTTGGTGCACCATAAAATCCCATGGACCTCCATTTTTCTGACCCTCCCTTAACTTTCTGCACCAACACATCAATGTGAGCGGAACTATAATTTTTTAGGTCGACTAGAATGTCAGCCAACCAAAACAAACCAATCTTTCCACTCAAGCCATTGTTATCCACAAGAAAACACCCAAGAAAGTCTAAATTATTCTGGAACATCTCCACCCTCTTTGCGCAAGTAGAGACCCCCACCCCACACATCGCGGGTGGTAGTTGGAGTTGTTGTAGTTGCATTTCGAGGAGCCCTTGTGCATTGTTGCACCCTCACATGTGATACATATAGTTGAGATCAAGCTGGTTGCGAGGAGCCCTCTCGATGTGTACAGTACCTTCATTGCTGCCACTTAGTACCTCACCCCCAGTCGGTTGCCTCTCGATGTACAATACCTCATTGGTGTTGCGCGCGGTACCCCCACCCCATCCGGTTTCCTCATGATTACTGCCATGCTCAGGTTTTGTCATGTGTGCTACATAATTTATCATGCTCCCAACAACATAATTTGAATAAAAAAGACTGAGTTGCCATGCTTAAAAATCTGACGTCAAGTTTATGTGATTTTTTTCTTTTGGGATCCTTTTTATTTAGAACTCTCGATTCCATTGTCCTCTTATAACCATTCAACCGTAAATCAATTTGTGGTTGAATGGTTAGGAGGACAGTTATATTTTTAATCCATCTGGACTTAAGTTCTAGACTTGACATTGGGCACATTTTTGTGGATTTGCTTCACACTTTTTGATGATGTGTATTAATTGAAAGGAGATGTTTGTATTGACTATAAAGTTGTTTGTGACGACTTCATAAATCTTACGATGATGTGTCGGCTCAGTCTCTTCAAGGTATTCAATGGATATGTTGTGCCTACATACGTTCAGGGACAATATAAATGTAGGGAAACGTTTGGAGCCGGCGCGCCGGTCGAACCGTTCGACTGGTCGCGCGCGACCTGCGTGGGTGGCTGGCCCAGTCATGCAACATTTTTCGTCCAGATTTGCTACAACCGACATTTAAATTTGCTACAATCGTTTCCCATTTGCTACAATTTGTCCATAAAAAAGGTGCATCCATGTTTAGTTGCAACCCGAGTTCGTCGGATTTTTTCGCTACAACCGGCGTTTGATTTTTGCTACAACCGGTATCGTTTTTTGCTACAACCGTTCATTAAAAAAGCTGCATACACGTTCGTCAGAGTTGCAACCTGAGTTCATGCTACTGCAACAAAAGACCTTCCAATGGCGCCAGAAACGTGCTGACGGCACCAGGAATCCTTCTGCTACGGCTACGCCTTAAGGGACTTCCTAGGCAAATATGCAAAGTATTTCCCCCGTGGCCTTGGAGACTTGCATTGGTGTTCCCTCGAAGCAGAAAGGGTGATGTAGCACAACGGTGGTAAGTATTTCCCTCAGTTTGAGAACCAAGGTATCGATCCAGTGAAGGAGTATCTCAAGTGCCTGCACAAACACAAAAAGCTTGCTCCCAACGCTATGAAGGGATTGTCAATCCCTTATAGATTGTTCGCCAAGTGAGAACTGAAAGCAACAAAGTAACAAAGCTAAGTAAAAGCGAAAGTGGAGACGATAGGTGTGAATAGACCCGGGGGCCGTAGTGTTTACTAGTGGCTTCTCTCATGAAAGCAAGTAGACGGTGGGTGAACAAATTACTGTCGAGCAATTGATAGAACCGCGCAAAGTCGTGACGTCATCTATGGCAATGATTATATCTATAGGCATCACGTCCAAAACAAGTAGACTGATACTTTCTGCATCTACTACTATTACTCCACACGTCGACCGCTATCCAGCATGCATCTAGTGTATTAAGTCCAAAAGAATAGAGTAACGCCTTAAGCAAGATGACATGATGTAGATGGACAATCTCATATCTACGACAAAGCCCACCTTGTTACCCTTGATGGCAACTATACGATGTGTGCCTTGCTGCCCCTACTGTCACTGGGAAAGGTCACCATACGGTAAGAACCCAAAACCAAGCACTTCTCCCATTGCAAGAATCATAGATCTAGTTGGCCAAACAAAACCCAAGACTCGGAGAGACTTACAAGGATATCAAATCATGCATATAAGAAATCAGCAAAGACTCAAATATATATCATAGATAATCTGATCACAAATCCACAATTCATCGGATCTCGACAAACACACCGCCAAAGAGGATTACATCGGATAGATCTCCATGAAGATCATGGAGAACTTTGTATTGAAGATCCAAGAGAGAGAAGAAGCCATCTAGCTACAAACTACGGACCCGTAGGTCTGAAGTGAACTACTCACGAGTCATTGGAGGGGCGATGATGTTGATGTAGAAGCCCTCGAACTCCAAAGTCCCCTCCGGCAGGGCACCGGGAAGGGTCTCCAGATGAGATCTCGCGGAAACGGAAGCTTGCGGCGGCGGAAAAGTATTTTCGTGGATCCCTTGATTTTTTTCTGTATTTTAGGGAATATATAGGCGAAGGAGCTAGGTCAGGGGGGCGCCAGGGAGGCCACAAGCCTGCTGGCCGCTGCCCCCTTGGTGGCAGATAGGGGGCTTGTGGGCCCCCTGTGCTCTCCTGGCTTGGCCCTCAAGCCCCCTGATCTTCTTTCGTTCGGGAAAAATTTATTTCGGGGATTTTATTCCGTTTGGACTCCGTTCCAAAATCAGATCTGAAAAGAGCCAAAAACACAGAAACAACAGGAACTGGTACTTGGCACTGAATTAATAAGTTAGTCCCAAAAAAGATATAAAAGGTACATAAAACCTCCAAAGATGACAAGATAACAACATGAAACCATCAAAAATTATAGATACGTTTGAGACGTATCCACTCACCAGATTGTTTTGCTACAACCCACATTTTTTTGCTACCACACATCATCAGCGTCGTTTTTTTGCTATGACCACATTGATATTTTTGCTACAACCATATTTTTGTTGCATCCGTGGCCGAAATTTGCTACATCGCTATTTATTTTTGCTTCAATCGATGATTTTTTCTGCATGAACAAATCTGACGATCAAGATACGATCTGGCGGATCAGGTGGCTCGTGTGCGGCTGGCCGAAAGTTTCGGCCGACGCGCGGGCGCAGATCGCTGCCCATAAATGTATGGTTTTTTAGGCAAACTCTCAAAGCATTTATCCAACCGTCACACAGTTTACAGGGACGAATAAAAGATCTCCAGGGTGGCCTAACAAGACATGGTGGTCGTTCCCTAATGATAATGCATGCTTTGCTAGTTTGTGGGCCTCGATATTCGAGGTTCTAAACTCATGAAGGAAATTACACGAAATAGAAGACCTAGATAACTCCTTAATCTCAAGAACAACTGCTCTGTATGATGCCGATGTTCCCCTTTTGATTGCCTCAACTACCCTCTTACAATCTGATGCCACCGAAATTCTGTGTATGTAAAGATCATTTGCTAAAGCCATAGCCTCTCTGAAGGCTAACACTTCTAGTGTCTCAAGATCATCAATATTCCTGAACAAGACAGATGATGCACCTTGGAACAAGCCTACCTCATCGCGACATATCGCTGCAACTGTCCCCAGGCCGCCCCTTCTTAACACCGCAGCATCAGTATTAATCTTATAGTGGTTCTCCGCCGGTGAAATCCACCCGGTCGTTCGAAACATAGAAGATGTTGTAGCATTCAGAGGTGGTTTAGCTAGACCTTGGAGGTCCGAAATAAACATGCAAATAAAAGAGTGAGTTGCATATGGGTTTTGTAGAATTCCCTCATGAATAATCTTTCTTCTTGCATGCCAGATCGCCCATAGTGTCGTGATCATAAGAGTAAACTCCTGAAGTGGAAGTGAGTCACTCATAGCAAATAGCCAGCCTTTGGCATCCTCGTCTTTGTTCATGCACATGTCTTGGACAAGTTCAGCAGTAGATAGTGCCCAAACACTTCGTGACAACGTACAATCAAGAAGCGCATGTCTCCAACTGTCCTCAGCTCCACACACCGCACATACATGAGTGGGGGACATATTCCGGTGGTGTAGAACATCATTTGATGGGTGCGAATGCTCAGCTAATCTATATGTAAAAATCTTCATTTTAGAAGGAACCTGAAGTTTCCAGATCGACGACCAACCCCGACTCTCATTAAATGAGCTTGATGAATCACTAGCTCCTTCTATCCACTCCTCCCTGCTCATCTTCATTCAGAATATGAGGTTATAAGCTGATTTGACAGAGAAGATCACCCTCGGGTCCTCAAACCAAGACGAGAAATCCTCCTGTTGGCGCATACAGATGGGGATTTTCAGTATAGATTCCGCATCAATCAGTAGGAAAACCTGGCGTACCAATTCCTCCCTCCATTCAGCTCGTGTCGGGTCTATAAGTTTAGCCATAAGCCGCGGTGGATTAGGAATTAAGGAGGTAACTGGTTTGAGCATACCATCTCTAGGAATCTAGTTTTGTTTCCAGATTTTTGTTGTATCTCCTTTTCCAATGTGGCGGATAATGCCCAGATTTAAAATGTTCCTTCCATCAATCACAACCCGCCAAATCTGGGAAGGATGGGAACGAAGTTCTGCTTCCAGGATGCTTGTGGTTGGGTAGTACAGGGATTTCAGAATGAGATAAATACACTGACGGTCACTATAGTTGCGACGGAAGCACAATACGGTCTCTGAACCTAGCAATACACTCAATATGGTCAACGAATACGATTTGACATGAAAACACGGTCACTGTAGTGCGTACGCGGTGGGTACAACGCGTTTGAACACGTGTTGACCGGTCCTCCAGGCCAGGTGTTGAACCGTTGAGGCGTGGCTGTTGTTTTTTTTGCGTCGAGTCCCCCTGGCCATCACACAATCCACCCATTCACCCCCGCTCCACTCACGTCGCCTCTTCGTCTTTGATTGGAAACAGGGGAGCGACTGCATGGGCGACGCCGCCCCCGGCGATCGTCGATGGTGCAGGCAAGCTGAGGTGCTGAGGTCCTCCGCGGTTGCATAGGCGGCGCCACCGTGCATGTCCTTCTTGTGGGAGGCATCGGTGATGGCCCTTGTTCGTCATGCAGAAGGGCGCCACCCACTGTCTATAGTAAGTATCCGCCCCCGTGTTCTTCTCGTCAGGTTTGTGTTTTTTTATCGTCAAAGAACCTCCTTTTAGGGACGCATTTCCATCTAAGATGTGTTGTAGTTGCAAGATTGGACCGATTGTTCTAGGGTTTTCAGTCAGGATTTGGGGGTTAAGGGAATTGGGGCTTAGGGTTTCGAGAGTTAAATAGAGAGATTTTGATGCATGTAGTAGTTTTGTTGTTGTGTCAGGTCGTCGAAGCAGCAATTTTTCGGTGGAGATCAACTATGGTGGGTTTTTTCTTGGCCATGATAGGAACCATTCTTATGTGAATGAACATGCCATTTGGTATGATCAAGTGGAAAGGGTCACCTGGTCACCTATAATGATTGAAAATCTTGTGGAAGAAATAGGTTATGAGATGGCAGGGAGGCTTAAGTTTTTTTACTGTGTCCCTATCCTTACACTTAGCACAAATGGTCTCAGGGCAATAACTGATGATGAACAGGCTGGCAGAATGCTCATGTTTGTTGATATTGGTCACCACTTTTTCAGTCTTTGTTTGGATCATGTTGATAGCTTCAGAGCTAACCTTAGTGAGGATGATGTTTTGAATCATCCAAGAGCTAGTCTGCCTCAAGTTCTTAGCCCAACAAGGAGAGTGCATACCAATGCACAGAATGCAGAAGCAGAGCATGGAGAAGCTGAGGTAGAAGCAGAGCATGGAGAAGCTGAGGCAGAAGCAGAGCATGGAGAAGTTGAGGCAGAAGCATAACATGAAGAAGTACATGCAGAAGTTGCTGCTGCTAGGAAAGAAGAAGAGAAGAAACTTGCTGCTGCTAGGAAAGAAGAAGAGAAGAGGCATGCTGCTGCTAAGAAACAGCAGGAGAAGAGGCCCATTACAAAAAAGAAAGACAACCTGGTTTGGCAATGAACATGACCATCCCAACAAATCTGCAAGAACATCAACGTTTGATGTCTTTAGGTAGTTTCAAAGAGATAGAGTGTTTGGTCTGCTTATGATCATGTAGTAAGAGTTATTGAAATGATCATGTATGGTACTTGTTTAGTAATTTTGGTGGATGTTGATGTTGACTACTCTTCATGAATGAACTTATTTAGTTATGATTTTGTTTCCTATTCTTTGGTCTTCTTCTCATGCCAACTTTATTCCAATTGACCAGTTTAATGCCATTTTAGATTAAGACAACATTTTGGGCAGAAACTGTTGATGAAACATTGAAAATATCAAGCATTGCTAATTCTGGACAGAAACAAGAACACTTAACATTGAAAATATCAAGCATTTCTAATTCTGGACATAAACAAGAACACTTAACATTGAAAATATCAAGCACTTGCACTTAACTTTCCATTGCATCAGACTGAAACAAAAGGTAGGACAACATAAGCTAAAACCATAGTTCACCACCACCATTCCATTACATCAGGCTGGAACAAAAGCATCACCTAGCAGCAAGAACTAGCAGCACCACCACTACACCAACAAGCATCTTCACTTCTTCAGCATGATCAGCACCAGTGCAGCAAGCCCTAGCACCACCACAATAGTAACCAGCATCTTCATGAGCATCACCAGCTCTTTTCCAAGCATCATCGGTGCAGCAGCTTGCTGCCTGCTCATCAAATTGCCATTGTCATTCTTGAAAACCTTCTTACCCGAGCTAACAGATCCATTCATATAGAACAACTCTTGTGCTTTAATAAGTTCCTCCTTGCGTTCCTCCATCGCACCAATAGCATCCACAGCCGCATCGCCGCTGAGATAATGCTTGTCAACAAGGAACTCAACATACTCCAACTCCCACCGCCAGTAATCACAAGTCACCTATCCCAAATAAGAGATGAATGTGTCTAGGTCAAAAAAGCTTCAAACTTTGGATCCAGAACACAAGTCAAATCATGGAAAGGATGTAAATCGAAGAGAAAAACTTACCCCATGCTTTTCGCACTTGTAGAAGACCCATCCGTCGTGCTTCTCTATTGCGGAGACATACATGCGCACCTTCTCCTTGCAGGTCGGGCAGCGGGCCAGCGGCAGCGCCAATGCCCGACGGCGGATAGCAGAGGCGGACGAGCTGGCTGCAAACATGAGCACCAGCAGGGAAGGAACTGCCTTCCTCGACAGGAATGGACATCGACGGCGACAGGAGGCAGGGAAGAGTGAGGGGAGGATGAGCAGAGCGACGGGAGGGAGAGGGTTAGGGATTTGACGGGGAGGGAGAGGGTTAGGGATTTGAGAATGGGGAATTTTGTATTTTTACAAAAAAGCCCTCCATGCAAGATTGGCCGAATCAAGACCAACTACGTGGCGGTCAAGAGCTAGTTAAACCCACCGCGTACGTGCTAGAGTGACCGTATTTTCACGTTAAATCATATTTGATGACCGTATTAAACGTATTGCTAAGTTTAGACCTTGTTTGGAACCATAATAGATTATGATAATCTGGATTATGAAGATAAATTATATAATCTGATTTATAAAAATAATCTAGGTGAACATGTTTGGAGGGCAGATTATATAAACTGTAATCCAGGTTTTACATTGCATAATGACCTATCTATCCTCTGTTTTTTTAAAAGAGGAGGGTAGCGGTGGTAAAAATGTTATTATCTCCAACTTTACAAGGGTAATGGGTCATTAGCAATCCATAATCTGATTTTAGCTGGTATAGAGTAGATTATGAGTTTTTAATAATCTATCCATCTAGTTTTTATAATCTACACTATAAGTTGTCCTGTTTGAAAACATAATAAATTATAAAAACTGAATTATATAATCTAGGTGGTTCCAAACAGGGACTTAGTGATCATATTGTGCTTTCGTTGCAACTAGTGAGCGTGAGAGCACACAAAGTTTCCGTGATGTTTTCCATGTGCATACGACGTTCTAGCCCGGTTCGTTACCGACACCAAAGCCCGGACCCAGCCCAAGCCGGAAAGGATTACCGACCGCGAGTTGCCGTCTTCAACTTCAAACCTCGCAACCTCTCAAGACTCGAAAGCAAACCCCCATCTCAAACCCACAACGCACGGCCGGGCCGAGAGGAACTTTCGAGAAGCTTCTGTAAGATTAGTTCGCTGCCTGGCGTCCGATCCATGGCGTCCGAGGGGGGCGGGGGAGGAGACGGCAGCGGAACCGGGGAGGGGTTCGAAGAGCGGGTGAAGCGGCTCTTCGGGTCGCATCTCTTCGGCGACGTCCCGAGCTCCTCCTTCCCGGCAGCTTCCTGGTCCGTCGCCGCCGGAGATGTTGAGCGCCAGCGCTGGGCGCGTCCGTCGGAGGCCCGCGACGAGGAGGAGGAGCTCGCCGCGGCCGAGCGCGCCGATACGCCGTGCTCGTCCGCGTTTTACGATGCCAACGGGTGCCTCCGCGGCCGGAGGCGGCGGTCCAAGCAGGACTTTGAGGACGACCCCGAAGATGATGACGAGGATGAGGAGGAGGATGTGAGGGGCGAGGACCGTAGGAAGGAGGAGCAGGACGAGGAAGAGGAGGTTAGGGTTTCGATCGGCCTCGACCCGACTCTGGATCGGGAGGTGAGAGAAAAATAACTTCCGATTTTATCTGATTTGACCATTTACTATTCGATGCTGTATTGCTTGTGGAAATTAGGGCATTGATTAAGATAGTAAGGCCGATTTGGCTTCTTCATTTGCTATTCCTACTCATGAACACCCTACTGCTTGCTGAAGAAACGTTTCTACTGTAGAGTGTATTGCTCTCGAGTCTCCTAACGGGGTAGAAAACGTGCCAAGTATGGAGGATTGAAATATCGTTGTCATGAATTTGCTCACTTTATGTTGTTTGCTTGTTGTGATGTTCGCTTTTGATTTTTGCAATGGGGTCTTTCCAGGGAAATGCCGCAGGGGATAAGAGTCTATTCCACAGTTTCAACAGAACCTTAAGGACTGTTCATTTCTTTTGAAGGCCTTTTGCGTTTCCTAATTACTGTTACTAAGATAAATCATAAAGCAATCCAGACTGTTCTAGATTCAAGATGACATTAACCTGAAAACACTAAAATCATCTTAAATCTGGTACTAAAATGAAGGGAAGGAGTTTTTACTTTTGTATTTGGCATACCCACCTATTTGCACATTTGTATGCTTTGTTCTGATTGAGTGTGTTATTATCTTTCAGGAAGAGGAGGACAAATATGATAGAGCGGCATTTGGCAGAGAGGATGCTGCAGATCGTGTGTACATGAGTGAAATCATGGATGATGGCATGAATATGAGTATCAATACTGTAGTGCCTGACCTCCTTGATGACACCATTGATGAGATCTGCGATTTATCTAAGGATCCTCAGGCAGATTTTGGTGCAGCATCTGGAAGGCTCAAAGAAGACAATGGTTCAGTTAAAGGTGGCCGTCTTTCTCCAACTCAAACCAAGGAGCGTCCAACTGCTGGAATGCAAGCAACGAGAGCTCAGGATATCGGTGTGAAACCTATACTGAAGAGGAAGGAGGAGCAAGCCGATTCAAAACCAAGGAAGCGTGTGAGGTTTAATGCTGATGTTAAAGAACAACCAGTGGAGCTTCTTGAACGTGATGAAGATTCTCCCATGGTTCCTCAGTCCATGGATGTGGTCACAACAAAGGGCAACTCCTCCACGCGATCTGAGGCTCGTGGGGTTCCAGACTATGTTAGGAACCCTTCAAAGTACACATGTTACACTCTAGAGACACCAGAGAGTACTGATGAATCTAATAGGAGAGCTCTTGCAGACTTGCACAATCTGTTAGGCAGATCAGATCCCAACAAGATGCAGCCTGAGACACCTGCTGAGATTCCTAGTTCAGTCACATTCATCCCTAGGAAGAAGTCAGTTGATGCCATGGTGGTGGATGAGGGCCCCAAATTTAGTGACGCAAACCCATCTCTCATTAGTGCAGCAGCAGCAGTAGCCTCTGACGGAACTGACCAATGTGAGATGGATGAAGATGACCCTAAAGCATCACCACCACCACCACCACCACCACTGATGCAGACCAACTCTAAGATGAACTCCAGGCGTTACAGGAGTAGAGCAGATGATGAGTAAAGCTGATATTCTGGAGCCCTCTGCCAATGTATGTTTAAGAAACTTTACAAGTTTAAAAGTTCCCGATGATGCTACATGTGTTTAGTGGATACTTTGTTGTATCTATGCCTCGGTTTTGTGATCGGAGCTGACAGCTGTTGTTAATTACGGTTTTATTTGTAGCTGTTAATTCACGTTTGAATTTCTTGTGCTGGGAGCTGTGGTTGATGCAGTTGCACTCCTAGAATTCAATAAGTTGCAGTGATGAATAGTGTATGCTGAACCATGTTTTGTTGCTTCCCTTTGTAGTTTCGTGACAAACATAGTGTTTTACTGTACATTCAAGAATCAACCTGAGCAACAGGACATCCCTGCAGACCACAATTAAGCAGCAAGATTCCTGCCCCGGATTCAGATTCACCAGAATACACAAGGTTGTGCCCTTTCGATGTACAACAAATGTTATTAAGCTTTTGTATCTCCCATGAGGAAAATAGGCCATCTCCTTCAGGTTTCTGACTAAATTTCAGAACCAGTCTACAAGAAAAATCAAATGACGAGATACTCTACCAATCTGTACATTCTTATAAATTCATGCTATTTCCCTTCTTATTCGCAGTAATTATTTACGTTGCTCAAGACGTTTACAGCGGCAAACTACAGCTTGTCAGCGATTCTGTAGAGGGCATCAGCCACCTTGCCAAGCACACCCAGCAAGCTGCTCACTTGGTCTTTCCTCTGCTCCCTATCCAGTTGGCAGTTGATGTTCTGTGACTCCAGCTGTGCTGCCACCATCCGGCCGCTACGATCTAGAATCTCAATAAGCTTGCCCTGTAGGTCAGTGGTTTCTCCTAGGGCATCATCGCTGCGCTGCCTCTTCTGACCACCCTGCGGTGGTGGCGGCTCATCGGTAATTCTAATTTCTTCTTGTTGCTTGCCTTTGGATGTCCCTGCTGTTAGAAATTTAAATTGTTAGGTAGCGCTGTTGTTTGTCTGGACTGCTTCGGTCTAGAAACTTACATTTAGGAGAACTTCATCGTGCTGAAATAAGCTAAGTATAATAAATCTCGTTTCTTCTCAGTTCTCATAAGTGAATCTAAAGTTTTGGGCTCTGTGTTCTTATGATTTTAATTTCTTTCTGAGTTGCACGTTAGATGATAAGAATAACTCAAAAATCTACATGTAAAAATGAGGTACCAGCTAGTTGATTATTTTCCTTAGCAAAGGAAGAAACTAAAGGAATGCTGGATTGCCAGTGAAGTGAATAGACTGAATACCACGGATACTTTTGGTCATTTCAGAATCTGTCCAAGACTTCAATTCCATGAGACTGGTCAGTTTTCTCAATCAACTTCCATGTGGATTTACCATAATATAGTTTATTAATTACTAGAATTAGCTAAAAAAGGCCCCTACTCAAGATATTAACATCATGGGCAATGTTTCTGAATTGGCGCTGCCTGAAATGTTACAGTGTGGCAAACAATTCTGAATTATAGTTGCCTAAAATTGACATGCTTCTGCGAACATCTCAAATCTTGTGTACTTGATGCCTTAGATACTTTCAGCACGAGTTGGTTCGTTTCCTTTTATAAATTCAGGTTCAAAACTATCGCTTCTTAAAAGCATTTTCTGTACTTATTAATTGCCAAATTATCCACTTTATTGTCAACTGAAAACAGGCCAAACATCTGTGATTGCTGCCCGCGGTCAGATTTTTTCTTGAAAAAGAAGAAATGATGTGTAATTTTGGTCAATTGAGCCTTCTTTCTTATGAAAATGAGGCATCTTTGGGATTTTTTTTTAGCAATCGCATTCACCATCTAGCAGGTTTGAAGGCACGGGTAGCCTTTAATATTCTTACCTGCTAAATTTCTATGATGATTCGAGTACAGTTTCGGATTTTCGAAAGTACTTCCTCTTTAACTAAATACAGGACGTTTTTGCAGTTCAATTTGTATTTAGATACGGAGATGTATGAATGAGACAAAACTACAAATATTTAATGTTTAAGTTTTTTTTGTATGATTAAACCAGTGGGAAATATATATTCTGTATAAGTGGGAACAGGTCCAGAACGAGGCCCGTAAGAAACTTGAGCACAAAAGAATGGAAGCAAAAATTTAGATGTTTGAATAGGAACCATGTAAAATTCAGTTCTTCTTTTTTACCTTGGTCTGAGCTCCCCTGCGTAGGTGCCTCGGTCTTCTTCTCTGCAACCAACACCACAAGAAGCAAAACTATTTCAGCCAAGCAACCAACCAGACTATGACAGTATTAAAAGAGTCTAAGCAATCACACATGTAACTCCAGGAATCAGGAAGAATAGTTAATTTAGATGCCCTGCCCAATATCATCGAATAACTAACAAGAAAAATTAAATAAGGAACCAATTTTTCCGTTTGAATGGATGATGTCAAACCCGTCGACACAAACAAAACCGAGGAATAGACACAACAACAGAGCAACTCCTACATTCAGCAGTATAAAGCTAGCATAGTTGTCAACCCAAATTGAAGAATCATTCTGTATCCTCGAAAGGATAATAGAATCAAATGTTGTGCGGGTCAAATTACCACGCAGCAAAACCATTTTTTTTGCTCAACATGCTCCTAAATATGTCTCTTTTGTGTATTAGAAGAAGAAGAACACATCAAGACGGCAAATCAAGAACCAAATCAAATTCTTGGATGCAGAAAAGATCACACCTCCAAAACCAAATTCGCACAAGGAAAAAAAGGGGACGAAATCTTGTACTACTGTACTACCGATGCAACTCACGCTTTTACCGCCAATAATCAGCAACAAACCAGCGGCTCAACTGCACCATCAATTCAAAAAGCACACATTCTTCGCATGCAAGAGAGGAGCAGCGCGCTCACCGGGTAAAGAAACGGGCACGGCCACGGCCACCACCGCGGGTGCCTGAGATGGAGACGGATATGGAGCCGTCGGCAGAACCGGCACCGGCGCAGGCGTGGACGTTTCCTCGTCCTCTTCCTCGGACGACGATGAGGAGGAAAACAGCCCGTCGTCACCGGCCACGGATGCGCGACCACTGTCGAACACCACCTTCTCCTTGCCCTCCTCCTCCCCAACCTCCGCGAGCACCGCGGCCGCATTACTGCCACCGTCACGGATACCGCCGCCGCCGCTGCCGCGGCCCTCGATTATGTCGTACACCTCGCGGTCGAAGAAGCCCGGGAGCCTCCTCTCTCGCCGCGCGTCGTTCCGCATGGCCCAGAAGGACACCTCCTTCCCCGCCAAGGACGGCAGCGAGCGCTCCCACTCCCTGATCTTCTTGTAGTCGCCGGCGAGGTTGCTCCACCGCTTCCGGCACTGCACGGGGCCCCGCTCCACGCCGTGCCGCCGGCAGTACTCCGCCACAGCCGCCCACTTGGTCGGCTCCGCGGCCGCTCCACCTGCTGCTCCCCTTCCCCTGCCGCGCCCGCGTACCTCCACCACCCGCTTCCCCTCGATGAGGACCAGTATCTCCTGCCGCGTCCACCGCGGCAGCCGCGCCGCGCGCCCAGGCCCTGCGATCCCGCCGCCGGGATCACCGGCGCTAGACATGCCGCGCGCACGGCGAGAGCGCGCCGGTGCAACGGCGAACTAACAAGTGTGGAGAGAAGGGAGGTGTGGAAGCAAACCAACGGAATGAGGAGAAGGCTGTGTGTCTTAACCCTTAAGCCGCGGATTATGAGAGAGTGGTCTTAATTAGGTGTAAACTAACGACGATTAAGTGGGGGATTACGGGGTGGATTCTCCAGGGAGGGAGGAAAAAGGAAGAGTGGTTGGAATGATTAGAGGGAGATTAATGGAGGAGCATTCCATCATGGAGTGGAGTGGGGGTGGGAATAGGGGGGCGGGCACCTATTGTTTCCGTTCCGGTTTTCAGCAATAGATGGTAGGGTAGGGTGGGATAGACATAGACTAGTACTGTTGTGATATTCATTCCTATGCCTTTTTCGTTTTCTATTTTGGCCGGAAATTCGGATCCGCTGCTTATTTTTGTGTGATGAAATAATTGGGTTTTCTATTTTGGCCGGAAATTCGGATCCGCTGCTTATTTTTGCGCGATGAAATAATTGGAAGGGTCGCTGCAATACGCTCATGGGAATACCACACAATTGTTTTATATCTTTATTGTCAATCCCCTTTATACATCCGACGTGATCGATCAAAAAACCATTACTAGAAAGGCTCCTTATAGAAGGTTCATACACGTTGACTAACCGGTATTCTTTATATGTAACATATATATTGAATAGACATGGAGCGCGGGCGCGTCCATCACGCCGGACTAACCGCAAAGACCAACACGAAAACACGTAGAAATCATTGTCCCAACGGATGTCTCCTCCAATTTTTGATGAGGACGGTGAGGATGCGTTAATTCTTGCTCACATTCAACATGTTAGGGGTGCCAGTTAGTCATACACTTGACTAACCGACAATAACAAGCATCCCTCAATGATGTAGGTGGAGACAAATCACGATCGACGGGGCTGAGGTGGACGCAATCTTCGTAGACATGGAGTTCGATGATGAGCCGGAGCCGCTACGAAAGACTGCCACCCCCCCTAGAAATGGATGCCATTTACATCTCCGACGATGAGTAGGCTAAGTTAATTTACGTAGTTTTTATGTGTTGCACGATATAGTATGAATTTGAGGAGTAAAGTTTGAGGGTTGTGGTTGCAACGGATCAAAAATGAGTACTGACCGACCACTATCCGCGAACGAGGTCGAACGTTTGCGGTACGAATTTTGGTATACTGTATGTAGACGCTCTTACTCATGTCACCTAAGGGCATCTCCAACGCCGGCCCATCACCTGTGTACATCCGGACCGTGCAATCCAGACATGTTGTGCCATCTAACATGGGCTTGTATCGGTCCGCCGAACAGTTCACAAGTGTTTTCCGCAAACCGGAGACAAAATGAGGGGGGAGGGGGGTGGCTTTGCAGGTGTCTGGACCGCTACCACGCCACCCTGACCCATAAAAAATCCTATCCATTTCTCCCGAGTTTTCCAGTAAACACTCGCGCCGCTTGTCACGTCACATTCATGACGGCCAAGAGCATGCAGTGGCCGACGTTGATGCACACGATTTGAATAGACTAGAGGGACAAACGAGACTTATTGGGCATCACGCTTCAATGCACACGTTATGTCCCGAGAAGCCAACTCCAACCCCATAGAGGCCGTATGTCGAGGACACATAGAGAAACAGTCCCTCCTCCCCGAGCACCGTCCCCTTCTCCATCCCCATCCCATCCCCGAGCCTAGCGGCGATGCCTAAGTCCCGGTTCTTTGTGCCGACAGGCGGCCCCGATGGAAGTTCCTCTTCAGGCGGATTGTGGTTCCTTTCCAGGACCTTCTGCATCGATGGCTCCGGGCTCCTCCAGCAAGGAGGAGATAGTCATCTCCTCAGGCGACGAGGAGGCCACCCACAACAGCGGCCCCAATCGCGGCTCTAGCAGATGAAAAATCCGTTCGTCCGATAGAGATCTTGACGAAGCATGTGCTCCGTCAGATGCGCCCGACGATACCATCCTCGACGCACGTGAAGGAGGAACCAACAGCCCCGTCACGCGTCCACGTGAGGTAGGAGCCAACATTCCCACTCAAGCAGGTGAAGGACGAGCCGGTGTCCTTGTCTTGCAACAGTGTCCTCCACGTCGACGACTGTGCGAAGCAGGAGCCAACATACCCCTAACACCTCCGCCGCGTGAAGGACGAGCCAGTCTCTCCCCCGCTACACGGCTGCTACACGCAGATTGATGGCCCCTCATTGCCACGACGACGCCACCGCGACCCAAAGAAGGAGGAGCCGCCACCGGCGACCGCGGAGGCGTGTGTCCGCATCCTCCGCTACCTCGGTGTAGGCAGTTACATCGGTGCCTCTTGCTCTTGGGCTTTGGTATCCGAGGCGGATTGTGCGAAGAAGCAACATACTAGGTATGACCGTCACAATGTAGATCACCGCTCCGCGTTCTCCAAGACGGACATGGCACCGAAATGGGTCCGCAACGGTCTTGTCCTGGCCGCCGCGTGAGCGCTCAATTGCTTCATCACCATCTTGGAAACGTCCGCCGGGCGCTGCCGCCTTGACGTTGAGCTCGCCAAGATCTGCAAGGAGTGGTCGCTTAGCGACTGCTCCACTAACGTCGACAGGGGCAAGGCGGCCGCCATGGCTTCGTCCGCGTCGTCAGCAGTTGCCAAGCCGTCCCTCCGCACCGTGCAAGAAGAGGCGAAGCGGCTCCTCAAACGGCAGGCAACCGCGGGACAAGGTTGTCGCTGTCCTCCGGCATCCTTGTGCCGTTGGAGGGACGACGACGATGACGAGGTGTGGGAGGACAGGGCAACCATACATATGAAGTGGTCATCCGATATATGGTTTATTTTTTAATACATTTTAATAAATTAGTAAAAAATTGTTAGTTTACGTAAATTATATCCGATTTTTTTGTAAAATCTAACCGGTTTGCACAAATCTCGTGCGGTTCATTCCAATAATTGTTGAAATATATACGAACAACGTTGGATGACGACCTCTGACATCAATATTCACAGACTGGTACCCCATTCGCGGACATATGCCGGAGTAAATTTACGGATCAATGTTGGAGATGCCTTAGAGCAACTTAGCACACCCCGCATCCCGCCTCGACCCGTAAAATAACCACCAAAATGCGGGTCGGGAAGGAGCTGCGTCAGATCAGAACCCCCAGAAGCCGACCCGTATAAAAAGTATATTCCGCGAATATGCTTTTTTACGGATCCATTATGCGGGGTCTGCATCTGTGGCAGGCCGCGCCGACCCGCAAAAGCGGTTTTGTGCGAACTGCAAACGCGTTTTGCGGGCCGGCCGGATGCGGGGTGTGTTAGAGTTGCTCTTAAGGCCTCACGTTATCCGCGTACAACTTGAGAAAAAATAACATCTTCAAACCATTTGCATTTGTAGTCCCTATCAATCTATCATCATCTTTCTCAAAAGAAAAAAAAAATCTATCATCTGTTGTTATCAGTACATCTTCACTATCCCCCACCCGTAGTCCTACCAGTGGGTTGCCCCTTGGCCGCCCCCGGGTAAGAAGATATGTGGCCTTCTCTCTTTGAAGATTTTGGCCGATGAAGCTGCTGAGATCGAGACAGATAAATCGGTTATATTGCGGATGCATGCACTTCCAGGTTTACTAAAGCACGATTACTTTACCCTGCAAAAAAAAGCAAGACTACTTTACAAGGAATTACTTCAAAAATATTCGATGAGAAAAAAAAAAAACAGAAAACGGCATGGGCTAGTTGCAACGGAAAAACGTAGATGTTTGCGGTACCGGCTGCTTTTGAGCTGGAAGCTCATCCCTAGAAATACTTTTCGTTTTAGGTATACCTTTCTTGCACAACTGAAATTGTAGTAAAACTAGTTCTAGCTTGTTTGAGTCACTTCGTTGTGGACATGTTTAAATCTGCTGCTCACCTTGCTTTCCTAACCATGGAAAAAAAGGCGCATGATTAAGCAATAATTCAGTTCAAACAGAATTAAGCAATGTTCATGTTGGAGGCAAGGTCTGTCTTACTCCCTCCGTACCTAAATATAAGTCTTTTAAGATATTTCACTAGGTGTCTACATACGGAACAAAATGAGTGAATCTATACTCTAAAGTAAGTCTATATACATCCGTATGTAGTCCATTAATGAAACCTCTAGAAAGACTTATATTTAAGAACGGAGGGAGTACTATCTTAATGGAGCAGACTACGCATCAGTCGTATAAAGCGACATCAAATAGATATACATACATAGTGTTAAGATATGAGTTTTGCTTTGGCACAACTCAAGATAGTTTTTTTTTTTTATTATTATTATTATTATTATTATTATTATTATTATTATTATTATTATTATTATTATTATTGCGTGCAGTTCCTCTAGTTTTCGGATTTTAATTTGGAGGGTGGCATATAATAGAGGAGTTATTGTTTTTTGATTGATTGGTGGACAAGCTTTACCCTATATTTTGTGGGTTTGGTCCATGTAGACCTGCTAATATAATATAATCATGGCACCGCTGATTAAGAAAGGTGCTTAGAGCTAGCTTAGTGCCATGTCTTGTATAGTCCCTACTGCCTTCCACCACCCATACACATCTCTCTAATCAGTAATCACGTTGCCTTTCTTTTCTTCTTCTTCTTCTTGTATATATGTTCCTTTCAGACGATTGGCTCTTCTAGACCTGTTGCTTCGATCTTGTCCAATCAAGTCGCCGGCCAGCCAGGTCCCGTTCAATTTATTTTTTCTGTAGGTAGGATTGTGTGAAGGACGCTCTCTCACTCAAGCGAGGATTTAATAGGGGGCTGGTGGGGTGAGGCAAGGGACGTCCATCTCCAACTTTAGGAGGCGTTGAGAAAGAAATGCATATCCTTTCCCACTCTTCCAACAAATGTATCCCCTCTCTATGTATGAAGATATACGACGTTCTGTCTCTGACTTGACTTCAGTTTTCTTGTCGCACGGTAATTTTTGTATTTGTTAACGTTGTTAGAATTCTGAATTTTTTAGGACTACCTGCATCATTCTCTAGTGTATAGACGAGGGTTCACAGCTTGTATGTATACTCACTCAACTACTCATCAAGGATACAAGTCAACTGTGCTACAGTCCCATAAGGTACTGGCTATCTTGAAAACAAATCTCAACCACTCAACCACACCTGTTTCAGAATATCTACAGATCAATTTAATTTTTGTTACAGAAACCGGCGAGATCAGGAAAATGCGAGGAATAATATGTACATAGGCACATGTTTCTAGGGGAACGGTGCGGAACCAAAAAACAAACAAAAAGTAAAAACTACTCATGCCCTGTTTCTTTAAAAAGTCCTAGGACTTTTTTTAGTCCCAACTAAAAAATCTCTAGTCCCTACCCGTTTTTTTTCAAAGACTAAACATGGACTAGAGGTAATTAAATGACATGTAAAAAGACCATGTTACCCATAGTAATATACTAGAAGTTATTAAATGACATGCTAAAAGTAGAAACATTGTTGGAAAAAGTGTTAAAAAAGTCCCAAAAAGTCCCTCTCATAGGGACTTCTTCCTTTAGTCCCAAATACCCCATTTTAGTCCCTAAAAGTTCCTCATGTTTCTTTTTTATGGGACTAAAAGGGACTTTTTTTAGTCCCTACACCAAAAAGTTCGTGGAAAGAAACACCCCTCAACCAACACCATGGTCAGCATAGCGCCCCCAAACACCCCAGACGCCATATGATGTTGCTTTATGTCTTCTAGAGCTAGCATGACCACCTTGAGATGAGTCATGCGAGTGCTACTAAAAATATGCTCGTTCTATTAGATATATCACAGTAGCTCTGTCTAATTTCCTCCGAGTATTTACTTCCTTATTTTTATCGATGCATAGTATTTGCCTTATAGTTTTCCGTTGTTGGTTCTTATTTTTATTGATGGAGATGATGCTGCTGGTTCAAGGGAGTCAGAAAAAAATCATCAACCGCGTGTGAACACTAAGAAGCCGAACCACACACTGTCTTCACCTAATACAGGTGCAGGGGGTAGCTGCTCGGCTAATGCACCTATGGACGAGCTGAGGTTTGATTCCTTCGAACCCGCTTCCGCGCCAGCTAGGGTTGGAGGAGCACGGGGGGCAGCGGACAAGGAGGGCCTGCTTCGGTCTAGGCTGCCTAGGTTTCCAGGGAAGAACCCACGGGGTAAGGCTGATCTCACTATTTCGCAACCTAAGCAGGTGCTACCGGGTGTGCCGCTAGGGGAGTATCTGGCTGGAGCTAGAACTGTTGGCAACCTGGCGCTGGATGGTGGTTGCAACTCCAGTACTTTCTCTCCTGACGCAAGAACAGTGGATAACTTGGCGCTGGAAGGAGGTGCGCACTTGAGTCCTCTCTCTCCTAAGACTAATGTTTCGGTCCTAGTGGATGGATTGGAACTGGTGTCGAAGGTGGACATGGATAGTGCACAAGTGGCGGCAACCGAGCAAGGTATTGCACAGTTCTCTGTTGACGTAGTCATAACTTTTGGAGGTACTCCGAATCCGATGACCCAGGATAGAAGGTCCAGTCAGCGGATCCAGACTCAGCCAGATGCGGACGACTTGCAGATGGGTCGTGCAATGCGGGCTGCAAAAATGAAGGATGCTGAAAATTCGACAGGTATGCCAATTAACACATACCATTCCATTCTTCATTTCTCACCGCATGAAATCATAGATAATGTTGTTTCTGTTGGGGTTTCCTTGGGTAACAGGAGTAAAGAAGTTTCGAAATCTATTAACGACCTATTGGACTTAGAAGTCGATAGGGCTTTAGATATTATTCGGAATTTAGATGCAGTGCAACCAATGAACGACTCTGAAATGAATAAACTGGGGGGGGGTGAATTCGCTTTGTGAGAATCTAGCCCCAAGGGATGCTCTAGAGGAGGGAGATGATGATCTACATGATCAATGCTTGCCTGATGGGCAGCTTTGTGATGTTGGCACAGAAATACCTGGTTATATGGACCAGGTGTTTGGTTCTGAAAAACCAAAACGGACTTTGAAACGGAAAGTGTATCTGGTTTCTGCAGTGCGTAGAAGTGCTAGATTTAAGACTGCAATTTTTTTTTATGATGAAACATGAGAGGAATTTTTTGGAATAGCAGAGGTCTGAGAGACTTGGCTAAAATTAGGTTCCTAGCAGAGGCTACTTTAGAACACAATCTAGATTTCATCGCGCTGATGGAGACACGATGGGATAATTTTACATCGCAGTTCCTAAACTCTTTATCAGCAGGAGTTGATTTTGACTGTCACTGTCTCCCTCCAAGAGGAAGGTCAGGTGGGATCTTACTTGGAGTCCGATGTGACACCCTTCAAGTGCGAGAAGTGGTGTTGGGGGAGTTTACGGTCAAATTCAGGATACGATCTAAGGGAGACGGGTTTCAATGGGCTCTAGTTGTTGTTTATGGTGCAGCCGAGACGGAGCATAAACCCGACTTTCTTGCTGATCTGGTTAGGATTTGTGACGAGAAATTACCATTATTGGTAGGGGTGATTTCAATATCATCAGGCGTGCTGATGTAAAAGACAATGATAATTTTGATGGCAGATGGCCATTTATGTTCAACACAACCATAGAGAGCCTGGACCTGAGGGAGATTGATCTCTCAGGTAGGAAATATACCTGGGCTAATCCTCTAGAAAATCAAACTTTTGAAAAGTTAGACAGGGTGCTTACTAGCATTGATTGGGAACAGAAGTTCCCGCTAGTAACGGTACGAGCGCTTCAAAGAGCGTTCTCTGACCACACTACACTTTTGCTAGATTCTGGTAATGCCACTCACATGGGGAAAAAGATGGTTTCTCCTTTGAATCTAGTTGGTTCACATGTGAGGGCTTTATGGACATGAGTGCTAGGGAATGGAACAAGGAAGTGGGTGGGAAGTCAAACATGGATAGATGGAAAAACAAGATCTGACATCTTAGACTGTTTCTACAAGGTTGGGCTAAGAATGTGTTTGGGATTTATAAGATGAGCAAGACAGACTTCTCAAACTTATAGATGATCTGGATCGTAAGGCAGAGACCTGTCTGTTGGATGAAAACGAACGGTCTTCGAAGAACGAGGCTGAACAAAGAGTACAAGTATCCGCAGCCCTTGGCTCTTCAGTATCCGCAGCTTTACAATATTGCCCAACGTCGACATGCATCCATTGCGACAGTATTGCGTGAGATTCCTCTAAATATTCAGTTCCGTAGAGCCTTGATTGGTGACAGATGGACTAGATGGCTGCATCTAGTCAGAAGGCTGATGGACATTAGCCTTTCTGACTGCCCTGATAGTGTTCGATGGAGGTTGACCACTAATGGTATATTTACTGTAAAATCTATGTACGTGCACCTCATAGATTCCTCACCTATTCCAAAATCCATGCATATATGGAAGGTCAAAGTTCCCCTTAAGATAAAGATCTTCATGTGGTTTGTGCACAAAGGAGTTATTTTAACTAAGTACAACTTGGCCAAGCGTAATTGGAAAGGAAATCAAAGATGCAGCTTTTGTCAGAATAAAGAAACTATTAAGCACCTCTTTCTAGATTGTCCTATGGCTAAACTTTTATGGCACTCGATTCATATTGCTTTCAACATTAGCCCTCCTACTAGCATTAACATGTTATTTGGGATGTGGTTGAAGGGGGTCAATGTTGACTATGCTAAACTTACTCGTGTTGGTACATGTGAACTATTCTGGGCTGCATGGAACTGCAGAAATGATTTAGTGTTTAACAAACAACGCTATATTCACTTTTTGCAGGTTATCTTCATGGCTACTGCCTTGATCCGCATGTGGTCCTTACTCACTCCTGTGGAAGCCAGGGAGCCTTTGGTTACTGGGTGTGCCCGATGGGAGATGGTAGCTCAGGGTATCTTCAACCGGTTTGGATGGCGACATATTAATAGGACAGGTGGATAGTCATCTAGGCCTATTTCCATTATCAGTTGCGGCGCGATAGATGCCTTGTATCTTTTATTTTTTCAAGACCGCTATGTACTTGGTTCAGACTGGTTTCGTGTTTAATAAAAGGCTGCATGCATCACTCGATGCAGAGGCCGGGGCGATGCCTCCTTTTCTAAAAGAAAAGTTTTCCGTTATGCATCTTCAAAAGAAATAATTTCTATGGAATAATTTCTAAAATCTCCTATGCACCACGTGTAGTCGGTTTTTAATCCTACAGTTATGCATAGCAACAAGATTCTAGTCTAGCAAGATATGCAACTTATTTCTACTAGAGTATGAACATGCTCACAATAATTCTAATCTATGTTCAAGATAGCCCTCGATATGCCGATAAATCGGCCGATTTGTCGCTTACCCGTGTCTGACTGATAAGATAAATTGGCCGATATGCTGATAAACCATCCGATTTACCCCTTATGTTGGGTCGACTGATAAGTTCCCAATAAGCGATATCCCCAACATTATATCTATCTACCAAGGAAAAGGGGAGGTGACTTAATCATCATATATTAGTTTGTTGACCTAGGGTAGATTGGTCTAATAAGTACGTTGGATTCATGAATCATACTCATCGTTAAGCTCAAAAGGGGGTACCTTTTTCGATTAAGCAATAATATGTTCACATCCTTAGAGTTGCCTTAGCTCAATTCTTTGAGTAGGACCCCCTCCCTCTAAATGTGACATCCCTACTCAATACAGATGGACTTAGAGCTTAAAAAGATGGATGTACTTGCATCGGATTTTTCATTGAAGAATTCATGTAGTTGTACTTGTTGTGGATGCTCATTGTTTATGATGACTTGTAGTGATCATCAATAGTTGGGAGCAATCCTTATTCGTTTGTTTCACTTCCTATTCCTACACGGATTATTAACACATGGGTACAACAAAGATATTGAATAGACATGCAATACTACCATACACAAGACGATGTCTATGGTTTCATTGGGTTACCTTGTCCATATGCCTTACCAACAACAAACGATAATTGACTTGCTTGTGATGATTGGTGTTATACCACTTGTGGGGTTTCCACTTGTAGATATTACTTGTAATTTTCCAAGAAAGTACTCATCATGAAAGCTTATCCAAAACCGGGTTGAGATGCACAACACTATCAAACAAGATATCCAAGACATATAATGGTTCACCATAAAAGAAATATCAAGGATCAAATGTAGAACATCAATATACACTAGTAGAAAAAGTCCCATTTGTCCCAGCTCCAGAGGCTCATTAGCTCCGGTTTCGGAAGTGGGACTAAAGCCCAAAACCTTTAGTCCCGGTTCGCTTATGAACCAGGACCGAAGGGTCTCCGCGTGGCCGCTGCGGGGAGCCCGGGCAGGAGGGTCTTTAGTCCCGGTTGGTCACACCAACCGGGACAACATGGCATCCACGCATCAGCATCTGGCCGTAGCTAGGTTTTTTTAACCCGGGGGGGGGGGGGGGTTGGAGGGTTAATTTAGTGGTTTCATATTGTGTTAGCTAGCTAATAGAGAGAAGTGTCCTCTCTTTATCCGTGCTTGGTCGATGCTAGCTACTATACATATAGAGAGAGCATGACGCTACCTAATGAGAAAATGAAGGAAACCATTACAATCCTTAACATCTTTTACAATATAACATCTTTTACAATGCCTAACATCATCTACCTAAGATCCAATCACAAATAGCTCACATGGTATTCTCTGTCTTTAGGTATGACGTGGTCAAGAAAGAATCCCGCAAATTCCTCTTGAATTGCTCGTATGCCATCATCTGATAGGGGTTCATCCTAATTCTTCCAGATCTAATTTAAAAAAGGGGGTCAATACATGCATATATATGAATAAAACTCAACACAATTGATGGTAATATATAAAATAAAATTGTGAATATTATTTAATTACTTCAAATTGTTTGTTAGAGATGCCCCGCCTAGAGGTCGAGAGGCGAATGAACTCGCATACGTAGTATGCACATTTTTCAGTCCCAACTACCTGGTACAAGCACTTTATGAGAATAGAGTTCAATCAAACTGATAAGAAAGCATGGTAATGATATATTGATGAAAATTTGAATCAATTAGAGATGCGCGGAACTAGCTAGTACTACTTACTGGGGGCTGCATAAATTGCAACTCTTTGTTTAGACTGGGAGCCTTTTTGGTGAACTTCTTCCAAACCCTGCCAGGCAAATAAAATGATTACTTGATATCAGGAAATTAACGAAAGTTACATGCCGGTATGGTCCCGGTATTGGCTGAACTTACTTCTTGAGCATTGCAATCATGTACGCATAATCCTCGGGATCTTTACATCTCGAGTTTAAGACAGTTATGTTTGCCCCGTCAAGCTTAATGGATAGCAGAATAAAGTGGTAACTGCGCACGAATATATAACTCATCAATTACATTTACTTAACCTCGAGTAAGGGAAACCGAGTATACAGAGAAGACAACAACACTCACTTGAAGTTGTAAGGAAAGAGTATTTCCCTTTTGTTTTGATTTGCAAGCAACGACTTTAGCAAGCTAACCTCGGTCTCTTTGGTTTCATTTCGTACCGACAATGCATTTACGGATTCTGGGCTAATGAACCCAACGTCGAAGATTCCTGCTTTTTTTAATTCGACGATCTTCAGTCTGCATAATATGTATAGTGAGGATAATTATATATACATGCAATGAACGAGCTGAGCTAGAGACTTAAATATAGAAGTAGTACTTACAAACAGTAGGAAGTCAGGAGTTGTTTGTCGAGGGCCAGTTGATTGTATAGCTGAAATAACTCCTCAAATTGAACAAGAAGCACTGAAGTTCCAATGAAATCATGATCTTTTTTCACTCTCATATAGGTAGCCTCTTTCCCAGTGTCCCTGAAGATGTTCATGTACCACTCATGCAATTCGTGCATCCTCGGTGTTAGAGGAGGATGACCAGGTTTGGCGAGAGGCTTCCCAAGCACGTATTCATATGTTTCTTTATTTGTCACCTCAACTATCTCAAAAATTACTGAATCCTTCATGTAATCACCAGGATTGGTACTGGGCAGCAACCCCGAATCATTAGCGACGACGATATCACTAGACACCTTGAGCGGGGGGCACGATTGCTTCTCCTGTTAGCCGAGCTGGGGAATTGTTTTCCCACTTCTTAGTTTTTCTAACATTGCATCACTACTAGCCGCCAAAGCGGCGACGGAGTCTGTCTTCCGCTTGAGAGAAGGAGGAGGAGGCGACATCTTTCTTACTTGTGTAATTTTTGGTGGAGCGACGATGACGTTTGTCTTCCGCCGTTGCAGAGGAGGTAGACTGCTTCGATGCGCGTGAGGAGGAGCCGAAGGAGGAGGAATGCTCCGACGCGCATGAGGAGGATCCGAAGGAGGAGGACTTCTATGACGCGCCTGAGGAGGAGCCGAAGGAGGAGGACTGCTCCGACGCGCTGGAGGAGGAGCCGAAGAAGGAGGCGGAGTGCTCCGACGCGCCGGAGGAGGAGCCGAAGAAGGAGGTGGACTACTCCGACACGCCGGAGGAGGAGTCGAAGAAGGAGGCGGAGTGCCCTCACGCGCCGGAGGAGGAGCCGAAGAAGGAGGCGGAGTTCCCTCACGCGTCAGAGGAGCCGGAGTGCCCTGATCAGTCACTGGAGGAGGATTAGGAGTGCCCTGATCACTCGCCGGAGGAGGATGAGGAGTGCCCTGATCACTCTCCGGAGGAGGATGAGGAGTGCCCTGATCACTCGCCGGAGGAGGAGGAGGAGGTGGCGTCCAGTTTGGAAGCTTGATGTACTCCTTCGGCCATAGACATGTACTCCTCACAGCATGAACCAGCTTATTTCCCCCTTCACCTGTAGGGTGGTCAAGCTCGAGCTCCTCAAATCCCTCCATTACTTCATCCACCATCACAACAGCAAAGCCATGTGGAATCGGAAGGCATTGAAAAGTTCCGTTGGGTTGAGGAGGTGCAACAGAGCCGATAGCATCCTTGAAAGTGAGGTTCCGGCATTTCGTCATAAGATTGCAATGTTGAGCCTCTGTGATAGTATCCACGGGGTAGCTAGGAGCCGTGAAGTCAGGCTGAACGAGCTCCGTGGAAGCCACACTATTTCTCCGCTGAGATGGCGGGGTAACTTCTGGGGTAGTTTCGTGCCGCTGAGATGGTTGGTCGGCAGCTCGCTGCCTCTCAAGTTCCTCTAGAATTTGTAGTCTTGCATTGATCTTCTGCATGTCGCTCAGCTCCGTTGTCCTCTTTCTTTCTCGGCTTCTGTAACCGGCTGCGTCGGTAAACCCAACCTTCCACGGAACGGAGCCTGGTGTGCCTCATGTTCGTCCAGGGTGCTCAGCATTCCCTAGGGCCTCAGTCAGCTCGTCCTTCTCTCTGTCGGGAAAGAACGTCCCTTCCTGTGCTACGGTGATACACTTTTGAAGCTTGTTGATGGGTGTTGCAAGTTGCTCGTCCGTCCAATGACACTTCCCTGTTTCAGGGTCCAAAGTTCCCCCAACCCGAAGAATTAATTCCTTGAATGGTTGGGTCAGTTCCATGTGTGTGGTTGGACCCCTTTAGCAATCAGGTCATTCTCAGCTCTGTCCCACAACAGACGACCTTTGAGGTAGCCAGCTCACCCCGTATGATGGTGATACTACTTCTTTGCAGCACTATTCTTATTTCACTCTGACATTTCCTTACTCTTGTGCGATGTCTTGTAGGCCACAAATGCATGCCATTGATCTCTCATCTTCTCAAATCGGCCGACGAATTTTGGAATCTTCCCTTTGTCGACAAACTTTGATTTCAACTCATTCTTCCACCTCCTGAATAGATCTGCGATCTTCTTAACAGCACACGCCTTGACCAGTGGCTCTATAACTGGCTTATTCGGATCCTCCTCCAGCAGTAGGGTGAAATTTTCATTCAGCGCGGTCCAAAGATCATCTTTCAGCCTATCAGTGACATAATCACCTTTAGGGACGACGTCGTCGTCGCCCTTAGGATTATTCCATTGCTTGATGCTGATCGGGATGTTGTCCCTGACAGTAGCGCCGCATTGAGTAGAAAATGCGTCCTTGGTCCGCTTGGGTTCAATCGGTAGGCCATCATCCGCGAGTGCTGTGATCGTGAACTTTTGATCCTTGCCCAACCTTCTCTTCGGGCCTCGTCTCATTACCGAAGTTTGTCTCGATCCGTACTTTGCAATAGCTCCCTCCTCCGTTCGGTCACCGGAGCCGTCATCATGGTCTCCTTCCTCCGGGATTCGGTAGTCACCGAAGCCATCATGATAATGTCCTTCCTCCTCCATTGTTCGATCACCGGAGCTGTAATCCTCTCCTTCCAAACCATCGACGACGTCGTTGAGAAACAAATTGACATTACCGATTATATCCCGCAAAATTTCTTCTTGGTCCATGTCTCTTTGAATATCCATTGTTTTTGCAAATATTACAAAGTGGGGGAAGCCTTTTTCGGTAAAATACTTTTTATTAAAACTAAAATAAAAATAAGGTAAAAACTATTTTTTTTACATAATCCCAAATATTAACATAAAAACTTAATTTGTAACTTAATCTAATCTAAATATTTTTATAATTTTGATAACTATATTTGCTATTGCAATTTAATCTAATCTAAATATTTTTATAACTTTATAACTTGTGTCACCAGTGGATTCGCAAATAGGGAGATGGATATGGACGTGCTACCGGTGCGTCGACGGGCGACGACGGCGGGCTTCGGAACGACGACACGCGACGGGCGATGACGACGGCGATGATGGGCTCGGGGGCTGCGGCGACGACGACGACTGCGACAGCAACGACGAGCGGCGATGGGTGACAACGACGACGACGATGGGCTCGGGGGCGATGATGACGATGATGGGCTCGGGGACGATGGCGCGCGATGGGCTCGGGGCGACGACGAGCTCGGGGACGATGGTGCACGATAGGCTCATGGACGACGGCGCGTGATGGGCTTGGGGACGACGACGCGCGATGGGCTCGTGGCGACGATGGGCTCGGGAGCGACGGCGACGGGCTTGTGGAGGAGGCGCGGGCCGGCGGCGACGGACTTGGGTGCGACGACGACGATGAAGAGAGAACGGGGGAAATGGAAGTTGGTGGTAATTTTGATAACTCTCGCAATATACGAATACCTTTGTTTCCAGTTGGTGGATCAAACAGGAACCAAAGCAACACTTTAGTCCCGGTTTGGTACACCAACCGGGACTAAAGGTCAATTTCGTTGGCCCAAAAGGGTGGGAAGAAGATACCTTTAGTACCGGTTATTGACTCCAACCGGGACGAAATGTTTGTATTGGTGCCGGTTGGAGCCACCAACCGAGACTAGTGGTCCGTATTGGTGCCGGTTGGAGCCACCAACCGGGACCAAAGTGTGGTGCTGCCCGGGGCCAAAAGTTTAGTCCCGCATCGCTAGCCGAGAGAGGTAGCAAGTGGTTTATAAGCGCTGCTGCGCACAACCCCTCGAGCTCCTCTCAACTGCAGGCTTCCGGGCCTAATCTGTCACTACGTGTGGGCCTATTGGGCCTACTTCGGGCCTGAATCCTGGCCCAATAGGATGATTGAGTTTCTAGTCGTATTCAGGCCGTGGTCACCCAATAGGTCTCATTAAAAAAAATCTTTTTTTGTTTTTTTACTTTATTTAATTTATTTTGTTCCTGCTTATTGTTTTCAGTGATTCTTTTTTCTTTTAGGTCACAAAATTCAACTATTTCTGACTTCATTTGGTATTTTTCATGCATTTACTGATTTTTGAGCTAAATGACCCTTAAATTGAAAAGCACTACAAATGAACTCTGAAAATGTTGAAAGTTGGCATGGTATCATCATTTCACCCACATAACATGTGCTAAAAAGTTTAGAGGGTTACGACAAAACCTGGATGCACTTCGTGTACAAAATGGGCAATCTCTTTCGAAGTATTAGGGTTTCATACGAAAACTCATCTGTTACAAAGGGATTTCATTTTTTGAACTTATTTGAACTCCAGACTTTTTGTGTGTTCAAAATGCACCATTCAAAGCCACGTCATCAATTTTCAACTATTTCTGACTTCATTTGGTATTTTTCATGCATTTACTGATTTTTTGAGCTAAATGACCCTTAAATTGAAAAACACTACAAATGAACTCTGAAAATGTTGAAAGTTGGCATGGTATCATCATTTCACCCACATAGCATGTGCTAAAAAGTTGAGAGGGTTGCGGCAAAAACTGGATGCACTTCGTGTACAAAACGGACAATCTCTTTCAAAGTATGAGGGTTTCATACGAAAACTCATCTGTTACAAAGGGATTTCATTTTTTTGAACTTATTTGAACTCAAGACTTTTTGTGTGTTCAAAATGCACTATTCAAAGCCACATCATCAATTTTCAACTATTTCTGACTTCATTTGGTATTTTCATGCATTTACTGGTTTTTTGAGCTAAATGACCCTTAAATTGAAAAGTACTACAAATGAACTCTGAAAATGTTGAAAGTTGGCATGGTATCATCATTTCACCCACATAGCATGTGCTAAAAAGTTGAGAGGGTTGCGGCAAAAACTGGATGCACTTCGTGTACAAAACGGACAATCTCTTTCGAAGTATCACGGTTTCATACGAAAACTCATCTGTTACAAAGGGATTTCATTTATTCACTTTTTCTTCGCTTGTCTTCTTTGCTTATTGCACTGTAGCCATGGATAATCTTCATCATTTAACATGGTGCTTGGGTCAGCCTTGACTTTGAATGGAGGAATTTCATGAAACTTTTCATAATCTTCACACATGTCTGTCTTGCCCTTCAATCCCATGATGTTTCTTTTTCCTGAAAGAACTATGTGGCGCTTTGGCTCATCGTATGATGTATTCGCTTCATTATATTTTCTTTTTCTTGGTTTGGTAGACATGTCCTTCACATAGAAAACCTGTGCCACATCATTGGTTAGGACGAATGGTTCCTCTACGGGCGCAAGATTGTTCAGATCCACTGTTGTCATTCTGTACTATGGGTCTATATGTACCCCGCGTCCTGACAGATTGACCCATTTGCACTGAAACAAAGGGACCTTCAAATCATGTCCATAGTCAAGTTCCCATATGTCCACTATGTAACCATAATATGTGTCCTTTCCCCTCTTGGTTGCTGCATCAAAGCGGACACCGTTGTTTTGGTTGGTGCTCTTTTGATCTTGGGTGATCGTGTAAAATGTATTCCCATTTATCTCATACCCTTGGTAAGTCAATACAGTCGAAGATGGTCCCCTGGCCAACAAGTACAACTCATCAGAAACAGTGTTGTCACACATGAGACGTTTTTGCAACCAACTGCCGAAAGTCCTGATGTGTTCAAATGTAATCCAGTCGTCACACTGCTCCGGGTGTTTGGAGCTCAGAATATTCTTGTGTTCATCGACATACGGGTCACCAAGGTAGAATTCTGTAGAACTGTGTAGTGTGCTTGAGACCAAGAATGCCCGTCCGGACATATTATTGAGTCCGCTCCTAGCGTGCCTTTTCCAGCCAGCCTCCCCTCATACCGCGATTGAGGGAGACCAATCTTCTTAAGGTCAGGAATGAAGTCAACACAAAACCCAATGACATCCTCTGTTTGATGGCCCATGGAGATGCTTCCTTCTGGCCTAGAGCGGTTACAAACATATTTCTTTAAGTCTCCCATGAACCTCCCAAAGGGGAACATACTATGTAGAAATACAGGGCCCAGAACGAGAATCTCGTTGACAAGATGAACTAGGACACGTGTTATGATATTGAAGAAGGATGGTGGGAACACCAGCTCGAAACTAACAAGATATTGCACCAAATCACTCCTTAACCTTGGCAGGATTACTGGATAGATCATCTTCTGAGAGATTGCATTGAGGAATGCACATAGCTTCACAATGGCTAATCGAACGTTTTCCGGTAGAAGCCCCCTCAATGCAATCGGAAGCAGTTGCGTCATAATCACATGGCAGTCATGAGACTTTAGGTTCTGGAACTTTTTCTCTGCCATATTTATTATTCCCTTTATATTCGACGAGAAGCCAGACGGGACTTTTATGCTGAGCAGGCATTCAAAGAAGATTTGCTTCTCTACTTTGGTAAGAGCGTAGCTGGCAGGACCTTCACACTGCTTGGGATGCATGCCGTCTTTTTCGTGCACACGTTGATGTTTCTCCCGTGCCTCCGGTGTATCTTTTGTCTTCCCATACACTCCCAAGAAGCCTAGCAGGTTCACGTAAAGATTCTCAGTCACGTGCATCACATCGATTGTAGAGCGGACCTCTAGGTCTTTCAAATAGGGTAGGTCCCAAAATATAGATTTCTTCTTCCACATGGGTGCGTGTCCTTCATCGTCAATAAGAACAGACAGTCCGCCAGGACCCTTTCCAAAGATTACTTGTAAATCATTGACCATATAAAGTATGTGACCACCAGTACGGAGGGCAGGCTTCTTCCGGTGATCTGCCTCACCTTTGAAATGCTTTCCTTTCTTTAGACATTGATGGTTGGTCGGAAGAAATCGACGAAGCCCCAGGTACACATTCTTCCTGCATTTGTCCAAATATATACCGTCGGTGTCATCTAAATAGTGTGTGCATGCATTTTATCCCTTGTTTGTCTGTCCTGAAAGGTTACTGAGAGCAGGCCAATCGTTGATGGTTATAAACAGCAACGCATGTAGGTCAACTTCCTCCTGTTCGTTCTCATCCCACACACGTACACCATTTCCATCCCATAGCTGTAAAAGTTCATCAACTAATGGTCTTAGGTACACATTGTTGGGGAACGTTGCATGGGAAACAAAATTTTTCCTACGCACACGAAGACCTATCATGGTGATGTCCATCTATGAGAGGAGATTTGGATCTAAGTACCCTTGTAGATCGCACAACAGGAAGCGTTAAGAAACGCGTTGATGTAGTGGAACATCCTCACATCCCTCGATCTGCCCCGCAAACCGTCCCACGAACCGTCCCGCGATCCGTCCCACGATCCACTCCGATCTAGTGCTGAACGGACGGCACCACCGCGTTCAGCACACGTACAACTCGATGATGATCTTGGCCTTCTTGATCCAGCAAGAAAGACGGAGAAGTAGATGAGTTCTCCGGCATCGTGACGATGTTCCGGTGGTGGTGAAGGATCTACTCATGTAGGGCTCCGCCCGAGATCCGTAGAAATACGATCTAGAGGCAAAACTATGGTGTCTAGATCTGAGTTGCACGTGGCAAAAGTTATCTCAAATCAGCCCTAAATCACCACTATATATAGGAGGGAGGAGGAGGAGGCTTGCCTTGAGGTCCAAGCCCTCAAGGGTGCGCCGGCTAGGGAGGAGGAGGAGTCCTACTCGAATCCTAGTCCAACTAGGATTGGAAAGTGGAGTCCTTCTCTCCCTTCCCACCTTTCTTTTTTTCTTCTTTTCTTTGGTTTTCTTTCTCTGGTGCATATGCCTTCTTGGGCTGTCCCACCAGCCCACTAAGGGCTGGTGCGCCACCCATAAGTCCTTTGGGCTTCCCCCGGGAGGGTTCCCCCTCCCGGTGAACTTCCGGAACCCATTCGTCACTCCCGGTACATTCCTGGTAATGCCCGAAAACTTTCCGGTAACCAAATGAAGTCATCCTATATATCAATCTTCCTCTCCGGACCGTGCTGGAAACACTCATGATGTCCGTGATCTCATCCGGGACTCCGAACAACATTCGGTAACCACACATATAACTCAACTATACTAAAACATCGCCGAACCATAAGTGTGCAGACCCTGCGGGTTTGAGAACTATGTAGACATTCCCCGAGGTACTCCTCGGTCAATATCCAATAGCGGGACTTGGATTCCCATATTAAATCCTACATATTTTCCTAAGATCTTATCAGTTGAACCTCAGTGTCAAGGATTCATATAATCCCGTATGTCATTCCCTTTGTCCTTCGGTACGTTCCTTGCCCGAGATTCGATCGTCGGTATCCGCATACCTATTTCAATCTCGTTACCGGCAAGTCTCTTTACTCGTTCTGTAATAAAAGATCCCGTGACTTACACTTAGTCACATTGCTTGCAATGCTTGTGTGTAATGTTGTATTACCGAGTGGGCCCCGAGATACCTCTCCGTCACACGGAGTGACAAATCCTAGTCTAGATCCATACTAACTCAACGGACACCTTCAGAGATACCTGTAGAGCACCTTTAAAGTCACCCAGTTACGTTGTGATGTTTGATGCACACAAGGTATTCCTCCGGTGCCAGTGAGTTATATGATCTCATGGTCAAAGGAACAAATACTTGACACGCAGAAAACTATATCAATAAAACGACACGATCAATATGCTACGTTCATAGTTTGGGTCTAGTCCATCACATGATTCTCTTAATGATGTGATCGAGTTATCAAGCAACAACACTTTGCACATAGTGAGAAAACCTTGACTATCCTTGATCAACTGGCTAGCCAACTAGAGGCTTGCTAGGGACATTGTTGCGTCTATGTATCCACACATGTATCTATGTTTTCATTCAATACAATTATAGCTTGGATAATAAACGATTATCTTTAAACAAGAAATATAATAATAACTATTTATCATTTCCTCTAGGGCATATTTCCAACAGTCTCCCACTTGCACTAGAGCCAATAATCAAGTCCTCACATTGCCATGCGATTTACATTGTAATAAATCAAACACCCATACAGTTCTGGTGTTGATCATGTTTTGCCCATGGAAGAAGTTTAGTTAGCGGGTCTGCTACATTCAAATCCGTGTGCACTTTGCAAATATTCACGTCCTCTCCTTCGTCGTAGTCGTGGATGAGGTTGAAGCGTCGTTTGATGTGTCTGGTCTTCTTGTGAAACCTTGGTTCCTTTGCTAAGGCAATGGCACCCGTGTTGTGAGATAACAGAGTCAATGGATCTAGTGCGCTCGGCACAACTCCAAGATCTGTCATGAACTGCTTCATCCAGACACCCTCCTTTGCTGCCTTCGAGGCAACCATGTACTCCGCTTCACATGTAGAATCTGCTACGACGCTCTGCTTGTAACTGCACCAGCTTACTACACCCCCATTAAGAATAAATACGTATCTGGTCTGTGACTTAGAGTCATCCGGATCGGTGTCAAAACTTGCGTCGACGTAACCCTTTACGACGAGCACTTTGTCACGTCCATAAACGAGAAACATTTCCTTAGTCCTTTTCAGGTACTTCAGAATATTCTTGACCACTGTCCAGTGATCTACTCCTGGATTACTCTGAAACTTGCCTGCCATACATATGGCCAAGCTGACGTCTGGTCTAGTGCACAACATTGCATACATGATAGAACCTACGGCTGAAGCATAGGGGACGGAACTCATTTGTTCTCTATCTTCCGCAGTTGTTGGGCACCGAGTCTTACTAAATTTTATACCTTGTAATACTGGCAAGAACCCTTTCTTGGACTGATCCATTTTGAACTTCTTCAAAACTTTATCAAGGTATGTGCTTTGTGAAAGTCCTATCAGGCGTCTCGATCTATCCCTATAGATCTTAATGCCTAGAATGTAAGCAACTTCTCCTAGGTCCTTCATAGAGAAACTTTTATTCAAGTAATACTTTATGCTCTCCAAAAGCTCCACGTTGTTTCCAATCAGCAATATGTCATCCACATATAATATTAGAAACGCCACAGAGCTCCCACTCACTTTCTTGTAAGTACAAGATTCTCCAACCACTTGTATAAACCCAAATGCTTTGATCACCTCATCAAAGCGCTTATTCCAACTGCGAGATGCTTGCACCAGTCCATAAATGGATCGCTGGAGCTTGCATACTTTGTTAGCATTCTTTGGATCGATGAAATCTTCGGGTTGCATCATATACAACTCTTCCTTAAGAAAACCATTAAGGAACGCCGTTTTGACATCCATCTGCCAGATTTCATAATCATAAAAGGCAGCTATTGCTTATATGATTCGGACGGACTTAAGCATCGCTACCGGTGAGAAAGTATCATCGTAGTCAACTCCTTGAACTTGTGAAAAACCCTTTGCCACAAGTCGAGCTTTATAAACGGTCACATTACCGTGTGCGTCTGTCTTCTTCTTAGAGATCCATTTGTTCTGAATAGCCTTGCGGCCTTCAGGTAGTACTTCCAAAGTCCACACTTTGTTCTCGTACATGGATCCTATCTTGGACATCATGGCCTCCAGCCATTTGTTGGAATCCGGGCCCACCATTGCTTCTTCATAATTCGCAGGTTCGTTGTTGTCTAACAACATAATCGTTAAGACAAGATTACCATACCACTCAGGAGCAGTATGTGATCTTGTCGACCTGCGAGGTCCGATAGAAACTTGATCCGAAGTTTCATGATCATCATCATGAACTTGCTCCTCAACCGGCGCCGCAGCAACAGGGGTTTCCCCTTGCCCCGCGCCACCATCTAGAGGGATTAGAGGTCCGACAACCTCATCAAGTTCTATCTTCCTCCCACTCAATTCTTTCGAGAGAAACCCCTTCTCAAGAAAAGCTCCGTTTTTAGCAACAAACACTTTGCCCTCGGATTTGAGATAGAAGGTATACCCAACTATCTCTTTTGGGTAACCTATTGTAGCGACCCGACTCAAGACGAGTCAAGCCTCTGTGTATCTGTGCCATCCCTGGATCAGTATGCTGGCACACACAGTACATCAATGTATATATCAAAGTGCAATCACATGGAAATAGCGTAAAACTGATATATACCTTAAATATCTTAGCAGAAGCAGTCAAGGGAGTGGAGTCCCAATAAACACCAACAACAAGTTGAGTGTAGACCGTAACCCTGAATCGTACTCCTACTCGTCGAAGAAAAATATCTGCAACATAAGACGTTGCAGCCGTGTAGGTCAACATATTGAATATGCCAGCAAGTCACATAAGAGAGGGGTGAAAAGTAATCATCTATACTATATGCATATATGGCAGGTGGGCTATAAGTTTTTAGGGAAAAGCAAGTTTTCTCCTACATCAAGAGAGGGCTAAAAGCAAAATGTTACTACATTGTTGGTTGTTAACGAGATGGTTCCACCAACCAATTCTCGTACCCATGTTGTCAATAATACCCACATCAATATTATTATTTGTGTTGAGAATTTCAGATAACTTCAGTTCCTTTGGCTCAAGTTGTCCATGACCGTGGACACGGCTAATCGATTAGGTTTGAGTACTCTGCAGAGTTTTGCACACGTTCCCCACAAGATTTGATCGCCTCCGAGTATGTCCTCGCACTTCAGGGTTTTTGAAGACCGGATGATCAAAACATGGTCTTTCAACGGGTCCCTCTGAATCCCTGTCGGTGCCCATCCAATCCTACCGTTCTTCTACATCTACTAGCACCGCCTGTCCTGAGTCGCCGCGTTGTCCAACCAAGCCAGAGCCCATAATGACTTGTGGCTGTGCAGATAAGCCTTGGGTCTTGAAAATATCCATCCGTCTCTTTGAGCCTGGGTGAAGCTTTCCGCAAGATGTCATGGCCGTCTCCAACATCCCGGGTGATCCACTGGTTTCTCCAGGGAGCC
The DNA here is from genome assembly GCF_904849725.1 of Hordeum vulgare subsp. vulgare. Taxonomy (NCBI): domain Eukaryota; kingdom Viridiplantae; phylum Streptophyta; class Magnoliopsida; order Poales; family Poaceae; genus Hordeum; species Hordeum vulgare. Next base: position 444,202,335 of record NC_058519.1, read on the forward strand.
GATCAACCGTCCTTCACCCAGAGTTGCATTGCATCACGAGGTCTTGAAAAGTCTTGACTTAACCGGTCTTGGTTATTAAATTATTCTCGCATCACTCGTGATAAACTCTCAACCAGAATCCCGTCTACTCAAGCATAGCAATATGAAATTTGTCGTCCCGGGCCAAGTAATGGGGTTATTGGGTGCCTACCACATGATACCACAATATGTAACCATAATTTCCAAGTACCTACTCAGCATGCAATTGGGCATAGGAAGGTAGAACTACGATGCATAAAACATAGGTGATACATGATCAAATGACTTGCCTGACGATGTTGACGAAGAAGAATTTCTCGAGAAATAACTCGATAGACTACTCGTCACTCTCCGATGAAATCTATATAACAAACATATCATTCACATAAGCACTCATACTAGCAATCTTTCTAGCAATCAAAACAAAAGAGAGAGTGAATAAGAATCTGAAGGAAACTTCAAATAAGACTAGGGAGTCTTCTACTACGTTAAACACTAAATAGTTTTTGTCTAACAGAAAATAATATACTTAAATAACAGGGAACTAAGATATAAATTTAACTAAGATAAAATAAAGTATTTTTTCACACAACTATTTGAAAGTATTTTCAAATGGGAGTTAATCTAGTAGAGAAATCAATTGCAAGCTATTAGGGAACTAGAATTGATTTCATGATAACAAATAAAAATAAAAATCAAAACTTGTTGCAAACCTACTGTTAACTAACAGAAACCAAACATAATCTTTCTGAAATATAAAAGAAAATAATTTAAAATCAACTAAAGAAAGGAAATTAGTCACAATTCTAAAAGAAGTGAAATAGCAATTGTTTCACAAGAAACAATGATCTAAAATACTCAAAATATTCTGAAATTTTTACCACTGATAAATAAGATCACTAGTGATCAGTAGCAGAAAGAATTAAATTAAAAGCTATTTTTAAACTCCCAGAATAAGCAAAACAAGGTTTAAACTAAATCTGTTCTAATTCAAATTTGAAAATTTCAAACATTGACAAATTATATGTTTTTAAAAACTACAGGAAAATCGTGATCTACTGGAAAAAGAAACAACCTCATTGGATCTCTAGATCAAAAGTTATGATCAAAACAAGATTGGAACTTTCTCTATTTTGGAATTAAAACAGAAAACTAAAATCTGAATTCTATCGGATAGGGGGTACACGTGGCGCTCTCTGATTGGTCTACGGGTGTTTGCTGCGGGGAAATTTAACAAACGTCCGAAACTTAACAGAAACCTCTTCGGCTAATATTAAGTAATGAAAAACCGGCCCGGTTTTGTTTAAAAGACCGAAAGGGTATGGGTGATCTAATCTCTACCGTTTACTCACGATCTAACGGCTAAGGAAAAGATGGGGGGTCTCACCGTGAGTTGCTGGGGTTGCTTCTTCTCAGGCGAGACAGAGAAGAGGTGCTCGTCGTCGGCGTCACGGCGGTGGTCGGTGACGGCGTCCGGGGTGTTGGGGAGGTGGCGGCGGGTCTCCTCCGTCGAACGGCGTCGTCGGCGAAGCAAAGGGGAGTCGGGGCGGTCGGGGAAGCGCCCGGGGGGTTCCTATCCGGCCGAACTCCGGCAAGGCGAGGGGAGTGGCGAGGAGCGGCGAAAGCTTAGGCTAGGGGCAAAAATGAGTTGCGGTGGATGAAGGGGTGCTTGTGGCGGTGTCGGTTGGGGCGGGGAGGCGAGTGGTGGTGCGGGGGTGGCGAGGTGTTTTCCTACTGGAGCCTGGCTCCAGCGAGGTTGCGGCGGCGTTCTGGCGTGGGGGAAGGAGGGGCCGAGGGGGGCGCGGGGGCGCGGCTTAAATAGAGGGAGAGGGGGCCGAGAGAAAGGAAAGGGGGGCGAGATCGGGGAGATCCCGGCGATCCAGGAGGTGGCACCATGGAGGGTGCCGTGCGCTGGGGAAGGAAAGAGCACGGGAGAAAGAAAGGAAAGAGGAAGAAGAAGGAAGGAAAGAAAAAAAAGAAAAAAAGAGGGGGGTGCGCTGGGGGCTGGTGGCGGTTGGGGAGCTCGTGGGGAAAGGATCGGCCAGGGGGATCTGGCCCAGAAGAAAAAACGCCCTAGGGCGATTTCCTATTAAAAGGAATTTTTTTCCTGATTTTGTTTTTGTTTTAAAACAACAAGGGAAGGAAATAAAAGGAAACAAAATAAAAATAATTTATATGGGGTATTATATACCAAATCGATCAGAAAAATATTTCCTAATTGATTATCATTTTTCCAAAACCAAAATAAAAACTTTTAAAAATTGTTTTTTTCAGAAAAAATCCCTAAGGCTTTATTTTCTTTTTGAAATTATTTTCTCCGCAAGGTTTGTGTTTCCTTGGCTCAAAATATATCAAAAGTGCCCGTGGTCATTCTGGAGGGTCATATTCCTCCTCTCTTTCTTGCTTGCAAGAAATTATTTTCGGAGTATTTCTCGGGGAACAAAAACATAGAAGCAAGGGCAAAAATTTGAAAGGATTCAAATGCAAACTCCGTTCAAATTCTTTATAGTTGAAGAAGTCACGTCATCGTCTCTCTTTGCTTTTTTTAAATGATTGAATTTGAATTCACCGGAGAAGGGGAAAGTCATTTTATTCCCTCTCATTCAAAAGTTTTTGAAAAGTTTCAAATTTCACTCAAGTTTCAATCACTCAAGCAGACAAACAAACAATCTAATAATTATTTTAACATTCCAAAATTTGGGATGTTACACCTATGAAGACACACTTTTCCGCTTTGGGTTCCAGCTTTTCGGGCTGAAGCTTTTTGACATAAGCATCACATCCCCAAACTTTAAGAAACGACAACTTTGGTCTTTTGCCATACCACAGTTCGTATGGTGTCGCCGGATTTTGATGGTGCCCTATTTAAAGTGAATGCAGCTGTTTCTAATGCATAACCCCAAAACGATAACGACAAATCGGTAAGAGACATCATAGATCGCACCATCTCTAATAAAGTACAATTACGACGTTCGGACACACCATTACGCTGTGGTGTTCTTGGCGGTGTCAACTATGAAACAATTCCACATTGTCTTAAGTGAGCACCAAACTCGAAACTCAGATACTCACCCCCACGATCAGACTGTAGGAACTTGATCTTCTTGTTACGATGATTTTCAACTTCATTCTGAAATTGCTTGAACTTTTCAAACATTTCAGACTTGTGCTTCATCAAGTAGACATAATCATATCTACTCAAATCGTCAGTGAAGGTGAGAAAATCACAATATCCACCGCACGCCTCCACACTCATCGGATCGCATACATTGGTATGTATGATTTCCAACAAGTCACTTGCACACTCCATTGTTCCGAGAACGGAGTCTTAGTCATCTTGCCCATGAGGCATGGTTCGCACGTGTCAAGTGAATCAATGTCAATTGACTCCAAAAGTCCATTGGCATGGAGTTTCTTCATGCACTTTACACCAATATGACCTAAGCGGTAGTGCCATAAAAACATGGCTCTATCATTGTTAACTCTAACTCTTTTGGTCTCAATGTTATGTATATGTGTATCATCGCTATCAAGATTCAATATGAACAATCCTCTCACATTGGGTGCATGACCATAAAAGATATTACTCATAGAAATAGAACAACCATTATTCCCTGACTTAACGAGTAACCGTCTTGCGATAAACAAGATCCAGATATAATGTTCATGCTTAACGCATGCACTAAATAACAATTATTTAAGTTCATAACTAATCCTGATGGTAACTAAAGTGAAACTGTGCCGACGACGATTGCATCAACCTTGCAACCATTTCCCAAGCGCATCGTCACTTCATCTTTCGCCAGCCTTCGCTTATTCTGCAGTTCCTATTTCGAGTTGCAAATATGAGCAACACAACCCGTATCGAATACCCAGGCACTACTACGAGAGCTGGTTAAGTACACATCAGTAACATGTATATCGAATATACCTGATTTTTCCTTGGCCGCCTTCTTATCAGCCAGATACTTGGGGCAGTTGCGCTTCCAGTGACCCATACCCTTGCAATAATAACACTTCGTTTTAGGCTTAGGTCTAGCTTTGGGTTTCTTCATCAAATTGGCAACAGGCTTACTGCTCTTCTTGGAATTACCCTCCTTTCCTTTGCCGTTTCTCTTGAAACTAGTGCTCTTATTCACCATCAACACTTGATGCTCTTTACGGAGTTCTGACTCTATGACTTTCAGCATCGCGAATAACTCGCCGGGTGACTTGTTCATCCCTTGCATGTTATAGTTCAACACAAAGCTCTTGTAGCTTGGTGGCAGTGATTGAATAATTCTGTCAGTGATAGCCTCTTGCGGGAGTTCAATCCCCAGCTCAGCTAGACGATTTGAGTACCCAGACATTTTGAGCACATGTTCACTGACAGAAGAATTCTCCTCCATCTTGCAAGCATAGAATTTATCGGAGGTCTCATACCTCTCGATCCGGGCGTTCTTCTGAAAGATAATCTTCAACTCCTGGAACATCTCAAATGCTCCGTGACGCTCAAAGCGACGTTGAAGTCCCGTCTCTAAGCCATACAAGACTGTACATTGAACTAGTGAGTAGTCCTCCTTACGTGTTAACCAAGCCTTCTTAACAACTTGGTCAGCCATAGCGGGTGGTTCATCTCCTAGCGCAACATTAAGGACATAATCCTTCTTCCCAGCTTGCTGGAGCAACTTAAGATTACGAGCCCAGTCTACAAATTTTCTTCCATCATCTTTCAACTTAGGTTTATCTAGGAACGTACTAAAATTCAGGGTGACTGTCGCGTGAGCCATTGATCTACAACACAAATATTTTCAAAGTGGACTTAGACTATGTTCAAGATAAATTAAATTTAACTAATCAAAATTACTTGCTAAACTCCCACTCAAAAATACATATCTCTAGTCATTTGAGTGGTACATGATCCAAATTCACTAACTGAAGTCCTATCATCACGTGAGTTGAGAATAGTTTCAGTGGTAAGCATCTCTATGCTAATCATATCAACTATACGATTCATGCTCGACCTTTCGGTCTCATGTGTTACGAGGCCAGGTCTGTACATGCTAGGATCGTCAAGCTTAACCCGAGTGTTCTGCGTGTGCAGCTATTTTGCACCCATTGTATGTGAACGTTGAGTCTATCACACCCGATCATCACGTGGTGTCTCGAAACGACAAACTGTAGGAACGGTGCACAGTCGGGGAAAAAAATTTCGTCTTGAAATTTTAGTGAGAGATCACCTTATAATGCTACCATCATTCTAAGCAATATAAGGTGCATAAAAGGATTAACATCACATGCAATTCATAAGTGACATGATATGGCCATCATCATGTGCTTCTTGATCTCCATTACCAAAGCACCGACACGATCTTCTTGTCACCGGCGCCACACCATGATCTCCATCATCATGATATCCATCAACGTGTCTCCATCGGGGTTATCATGATACTTATGCTATTACTACTAAAGCTACGTCCTAGCAATATAGTAAACGCATCTGCAAACACAAACGTTAGTTTAAAGACAACCCTATGGCTCCTACCGGTTGCCGTACCATCACGTGCAAGTCGATATTAACTATTACAACATGATCATCTCATACATCCAATATATCACATCACGTCATTGGCCATATCAGATCACAAGAATACCCTGCAAAAACAAGTTAGACGTCCTCTAATTTGTTGTTGCATGTTTTACGTGGCTGCTATGGGTATCTATTAGATCGCATCTTACTTACACAAAAACCACAACGGAGATGTGCAAATTGCTATTTAACCTCTCCAAGGACCGCCTCGGTCAAAACCAATTCAACTAAAGTTGAAGAAATCGACACCAGCCAGTCATCTTTATGCAACAAGGTTGCATGTCAATCGATGAAACCAGTCTTTCGTAAGCGTACGAATAATGTCGGTCCGGGACGCTTCAATCCAACAATACCGCTGAATCGAGAAAATACAAAGGAGGGCAGCAAATCGAGCATCACCGTCCACAAAACCCTTTGTGTTCTACTCGAGATAACATCTACGCATGAACCTATCTCATGATGCCACTGTTGGGGAACGTTGCATGGGAAATAAATTTTTTCCTACGCACACGAAGACCCATCATGGTGATGTCCATATACGAGAGGAGATTTGGATCTATGTACCCTTGTAGATTGCACAACAAGAAGCATTAAGAAATGCGGTTGATATAGTGGAACATCCTCACGTCCTTCGATCCACCCCGCGAACCGTCCCATGAACCGTCCCGCGATCCGTCCCACGACCCGCTCCGATCTAGTGCCAAACGGACGGCACCTCCGCATTCAGCACACGTACAGCTCGACGATGATCTCGGCCTTCTTGATCCGGCAAGCAAGACGGAGAAGTAGATGAGTTCTCCGGCAGCGTGACGGCGCTCCGGTGGTGGTGAAGGATCTACTCCTGCAGGGCTCCGCCGGAGCTCCGCAGAAATACGATCTAGAGGCAAAACTATGGTGTCTAGATCTGAGTTGCACGTGGCAAAAGTTATCTCAAATCAGCCCTAAATCACCACTATATATAGGAGGGAGGTGGAGGAGGCTTGCCTTGAGGGCCAAGCCCTCAAGGGTGCGCTGGCTAGGGAGGAGGAGGAGTCCTACTCCAATCCTAGTCCAACTAGGGTTGGAAAGTGGAGTCCTTCTATCCCTTCCCACCTTTCTTTTTTTCTTTCTTTTCTTTGGTTTTCTTTACCTAGCAGATAACCCTTCTTAGGCTGTCCCACCAGCCCACTAAGGGCTGGTGCGCCACCCATAAGTCCTTTGGGCTTCCCCCGGGAGGGTTGGCCCCCTCCCGGTGAACTTCCAGAACCCATTCGTCACTCCCGGTACATTCCCGGTAATGCCCGAAAACTTTCCGGTAACCAAATGAAGTCATCCTATATATCAATCTTCGTCTCCGGACCATTCCGGAAACACTCATGATGTGTGTGATCCCATCCGGGATTCCGAACAACATTCGATAACCACACATATAACTCAACTATACTAAAACATCGCCGAACCTTAAGTGTGCAGACCTTGCGGGTTCAAGAACTATGTAGACATGCCCCGAGGTACTCTTCGGTCAACATCCAATAGCGGGACCTGGATGGCCATATTGGATCCTACATATTCTCCGAAGATCTTATCGGTTGAACCTCAATGTCAAGGATTCATATAATCCCATATGTCATTCCCTTTGTCCTTCGGTATGTTACTTGCCCGAGATTCGATCATCGATATCCGCATACCTATTTCAATCTTGTTACCGGAAAGTCTCCTTACTCGTTTTGTAATACAATATCCTGTGACTTACACTTAGTTACATTGCTTGCAAGGCTTGTGTGTGATGTTGTATTACCGAGTGGGCCCCGTGATACCTCTCCGTCACACGGAGTGACAAATCCCAGTCTTGATCCATACTAACTCAACGGACACCTTCGGAGATACCTGTAGAGCACCTTTATAGTCACCCAGTTACGTTGTGATGTTTGGTGCACACAAGGTATTCCTCCGATGCCAGTGAGTTATATGATCTCATGGTCATAGGAAAAAATACTTGACACGCAGAAAACTATAGCAATAAACCAAGACGATCAATATGCTACTTCTATAGTTTGGGTCTAGTCCATCACATGATTCTCCTAATGATGTGATCCAATTATCAAGCAACAAAACTTTGCACATAGTCAGAAAACCTTGACTATCCTTGATCAACTGGCTAGCCAACTAGAGGCTTGCTAGGAACATTGTTGTGTCTATGTATCCACACATGTATCTAAGTTTTCATTCAATACAATTATAGCATGGATAATAAACGATTATCTTTAAACAGGAAATATAATAATAACTATTTATCATTGCCTCTATGGCATATTTCCAACACACATCAATGTCATTATCGGGTTGCCTAGGGCCTTGGATGAGCACTGGCATAATAATGAACTTCCGCTTCATGCACAACCAAGGAGGAAGGTTATACATACATAGAGTCTCATGCCATGTGCTATGCTTGCTGCTCTGCTCACCAAAAGGGTTAACGCCATCTCCACTTAAACCAAACCATACGTTCCTTGGGTGACGTGTGAAGTCGCTCCACTTTCTCTCGATCTTTCTCCATTGCGACCCGTCAGCGGGTGCTCTCAACTTCCCGTCTTTCCTACGGTATTTTATGTGCCATTGCATCAACTTTGCATGCTTTTTGTTTCTGAACAGACGTTTCAACCATGGTATTATAGGAGCATACCACATCGCCTTGGCTGGAACCATCTTCCCGGTGCACTGGCCCTCAACATCACCAGGGTCATCTCTTCCGATCTTATACCGCAATGAGCCGCATACCGGTCATGCGTTCAAATCCTCGTACGCACCGTGGTAGAGGATGCAATCATTAGGGCATGCATGTATCTTCTGCACCTCCAATCCTAGAGGTCATAGAACCTTCTTTGCTTCATACGTACTGCCAGGCAATTCCTTATCCTTTGGAAGCTTCTTCTTCATTAATTTCAGTAGCGAATTAAATCCCTTGTCAGATACACCATTGTCTACCTTCCATTGCAGAAATTCCAGTGTGGTACCGAGCTTTGTGTTGTCATCTTCGCAATTTGGGTACAACCCTCTTTTGTGATCCTCTAACATGCGATCGAACTTCAACTTCTCCCTTTCACTTTCGCATTCTCTATGTGCATCAACAATGACTCGACGAAGATCATCATCGGGCACATCGTATGGTTCTTCTTGATCTTCAGCTTCCCCCATTGCAACATCACCGTATTCGGGGGGCGGGTAGTTGCCATCATCCTCTTCTTCTATGTTGTCTTCCATCATAACCCCTCTTTGTCCGTGCTTGGTCCAAACATTATAGTGTGGCATAAAACCCTTCTGAAGCAGGTGGAAGTGAAGGGTTTTATAGTCGGAGAATTCCTTCGTATTCCCACAGAAAGTACATGGACAATGCATAAAATCATTCTGCTTGTTTGTATCATCCGCTTCGAGAAAATTATGCAGGCCCTTAATATACTCGGAGGTGCGCTGCTCACCATACATCCATTGCCGGTTCATATGCGTGCGTTATATAATAAAGTGTATTAAAAACCATTACAACATATCATGAATAGATAAGTGACCAAACTAATAGAACTTCATCATCACATTAAAGCCAAAGTACAGTAGTGACCAAAATAAATACATAACGTTCTTACATAGTTCTCCTTATTGAACAACATATAGCTCTCTAGAGAATCTAATTAGAACGTACATTGAAACTATTAAATTTAAATGCAACAACAAATGCGACCATAACCGCAACTAAGGTACAAATTGATCCAACGGCATAATGATACCAAGCCTCGATATGAATGGCATATTTTCTAATGTTTCTAATCTTCAAGCGCATTACATTCATCTTGATCTTGTGATCGTCACGCACATCGGCAACATCCAACTCCAATATCATCATCTCCTCTTCAACTCTTTGTAATTTTTCTTTCAAGTAAATGTTTTCTTTGTCAACCAAATTTAACTTCTCGGGAAGAATTTGTATGTCGGTTCGAATTTTCGGTTCACATACCTCCTAGATTAAAAAATCTATGTCACAGTGGTCGGCATAATTGTCATAAACACTAAATAAAACAAATAGTTATACAAGATAATATATACCACATCCGAATCATAGACATGACGAGGGCCGACGGAGGCGGATACCAAAACCATCACACTATATAATAACAAACAATGATAGAAGTGACCATCTATTGCAGCCAAGCTACTACTGCTACAAATAACCTAGGCTACTGCTACTACTGCTACTGCACTACGACCATGCGACAGAGCACGTGACGACAAGCAACAACGGCGGCGCTACGCCTAGCGCGGGGCGACGAGGCTATGGACAGAGAGGGGAAGTGGAGATGTGGTGCTCACCGAGGGCGCAAAGAAGGAGGGCTCTCGGCGATGGAGGGGAACGACAAAGACGATCTACTGTAGAAGGTGCTCGCAAGGTGGAAGAAGTGGCGATCATCGGGGGCAGCGAGGGCGTCGACCTTGGCAGTGAGGACCCACAAGTATAGGGGATCTATCATAGTCCTTTCAATAAGTAAGAGTGTCCAATCCAACAAGGAGCGGCAGGAAATGACAAGCGGTTTTCGGTAAGGTATTCTCTGCAAGCACTGAAATTATCGGTAACAAATAGCTTTATGATAAGGTAATTCGTAACTGGTAGCAAGTAAAAAATGTAACAAAGGTGCAGCAAGGTGGCCCAATCCTTTTTGTAGAAAAGTATAAGCTTGGACAAACTCTTATATAAAGCAAAACGCTCCCGAGGACAAATGTGAATTTCTGTCAAGCTAGTTTTCATCATGCTCATATGGTTCACGTTCGTTACTTTGATAATTTGATATGTGGGTGGACCGGTTCCTAGGTGCTGCCCTTACTTGGACAAACATCCCACTTATGATTAACCTCTCTCGCAAGCATCCGCAACTACGAAAGAAGAATTAAGATAAATCTAACTATAACATGAAACATATGGATCCAAATCAGCCCCTTACAAAGCAACACATAAACTAGGGTTTAAGCTTCTGTCACTCTAGCAACCCATCATCTACTTATTACTTCCCAATGCCTTTCTCTAGGCCCAAATAATGGTGACGTGTCATGTAGTCGATGACCACATGACACGACTAGAGGAGAGACAACATACATCTCATCAAAATATTGAATACCAAATTCACATGATTACTTATAGCATGACTTATCCCATGTCCTCAGGAAAAAATGTAATTATTCAGAAAGCATATTGCTACGGCAACAAAAGACCTTCCCCGGCAATGGCGTTAGAGTTCCTTCTGTTGCTGGCTACGCCTATAGGGATTTCCTGGGCAAATATGCAAAGGATTCCCCCGCGGCCTTGGAGCCTTGCGTTGGTGTTCCCTTGAAAAGGAAAGGGTGATGCAGCACAAAAGCAGTAAGTATTTCCCTCAGTTTGAGAACCAAGGTATCGATCCAGTAGGAGGATCGCGTCAAGTCACAAGTACCTGCACAAAAACAAAGAGCTTGCACCCAATGCTATGAAGGGGTTGTCAATCCCTTATAGATTATTTGCAAAGTGAGAACTGAAAGCAAAAAGTAAGCAAAACAAAGTAAAAGTAAAAGTGGAGACGATAGTTGTGAATAGACCCGGGGGCCGTAGTGTTCACTAGTGGCTTCTCTCATGAAAGCAAGTAGACGGTGGGTGAATGAATTACTGTCGAGCAATTGATAGAACCGCGCAAAGTCATGACATTATCTATGGCAATGATCATATCTATAGGCATCACGTCCAAAACAAGTAGATCGATACTTTCTGCATCTACTACTATTACTCCACACGTCGACCGCTATCTGATACGTCTCCATCGTATCTACAATTTTTGATTGTTTCATGCCAATATTCTACATCTTTCATATACTTTTGGCAACTTTTTATACTATTTTTGGGACTAATATATTGATCCAGTGCCCAGTGCCAGTTCCTGTTTGTTGCATGTTTTTTGTTTCGCAGAATATCCATACCAACCGAAGTCCAAACGTAATAAAAACTTACGGGGAACTTTTTTTGGAATATTTATGATTTTTGGGAAGAAGAATCAACACGAGGCGATGCACGGAGTGCCCCCAAGCCCTGTCGCCGTGGCCAGGGGGTGGGCCAACGGCAGGCAGGCTTGTGGCCACTCCTTAAGGCAGTTGGAGCCCTTATTTCACCGCAAGAAAGATAATATCTGGAAGAAAATCGTGTTAAAATTTCAGCCCAAACGGAGTTACGTATCTCCGGGAATTTAAGAAACAGTGAAACGTAGAATCTGGGAGCGCAGAAACATAAGGACACAGAGAGAGAGATCCAATCTCGGAGGGGCTCTCGCCCCTCCGCCGCCATGGAGACCATGGACCAGAGGGGAAACCCTTCTCCCATCTAGGGAGGAGGTCAAGGAAGAATAAGAAGGAGGGGGGCTCTCTCCCCCTCTCTCCTAGCGGTGCCGGAATGCCGCCCGGGACATCATCGTGTGACGGCGATCTACACCAACACCTCCGGCATCTTCACCAACATCTCCATCATCTTCCCCCATCTATATTCAGCGGTTCACTCTCTCGCAACCCGCTGTACCCTCTACTTGAACATGGTGCTTTATGCTACATATCATTATCCAATGATGTGTTGCTATCCTACGATGTCTGAGTAGATTATCATTGTCCTATCGGTGATTGATGAATTGCTATGATTGGTTTAATTTGCTTGTGGTTATGTTGTTGTCCTTTGGTGCCCATCATATGATTGCGCATGTGGATCACACCATACGGTTAGTTGTATGTTGATAGGACTATGTATTGGCAGGCTAGAGTGACAGAAGCTTCAAACCTAGCATAGAAATTGATGCATATGGGATTGAAGGGGGACCAATATATCTTATTGCTATGGTTGGGTTTTACCTTAATGAACGTTAGTAGTTGCGAACACTTGCTAATAGTTCCAATCATAAGTGCATAGAATTCCAAGTAAGGGATGACATGCTAGCAGAGGCCTCTCCCACATGATACTTGCTATCGATCTAGTAACGTAGTCAATTGCTTAGGGACAATTCCGCAACTCCTAGCACAACTTTTCCACACTCGTTAGACACTCGTAGTTGTTTCTTTATCTAACCAGCCCCTAGTTTTATTTACGTGTTCTTTACTATCTTGCAAGCCTTTCCTATCACTCCTACAAAGTACTTCTAGTTTCATACTTGTTCTAGGTAAAGCGAACGTAAAGTGTTCGTAGAGTTGTATCGATGGTCGATAGAACTTGAGGGAATATTTGTCCTACCTTTAGCTCCTCGTTGGGTTTGACACTCTTAATTATCGAGAAAGGCTACAATTGATCCCCTATACTTGTGGGTTATCACTATCCAGCATGCATCTAGTGTATTAAGTTCATAAGAACAGCGTAACGCCTTAAGCAAGATGACATGATGTAGATGGACAATCTCAAATCTATGATGAAAGCCCATCTTGTTACCCTTGATGGCAACAACACAATGCGTGCCTTGCTTCCCTTTCTGCCACTGGGAAAGGTCACCACACGGTATGAACCAAAAACCAAGCACTTCTCCCATTGCAAGAATCATAAATCTAGTTGGCCAAACAAAACCCAAGACTCCGAGAGAGTTACAAGGATATCAAATCATGCATATAAGAAATCAGGAAAGACTCAAATATAATTCATAGATAATATGATCACAAATCCACAATTCATCGGATCTCGACAAACACACCTACAAAGAGGATTACATCGGATAGATCTCCATGAAGATCATGGAGAACTTTGTATTCAAGATCCAAGAGAGAGAAGAAGCCATCTAGCTACTAACTACGGACCCGTAGGTCTGAAGTGGACTACTCACGAGTCATTGGAGGGGCGATGATGTTGATGTGGAAGCCCTCCAGCTCCAAAGTCCCCTCCGACAGGGCACCGGGAAGGGTCTCCAGATGAGATCTCGCGGAAACGGAAGCTTGCGGCGGCGGAAAAGTGGTTTCGTGGACGCCCTGATTTTTTCTGGGATTTTAGGGAATATATAGGCCAAAGAGCTAGGGTAGGGGAGCACCAGGGAGGCCACAAGCCTGGTCGCCGCGGGCCCCCTGGACGCGGCAACAGGGCTTGTGGGCTCCCTGTGGGCCTCCTCCCTTAGCCCTCAAGTCCCCCGATCTGCTTCTGTTCTGGAAAAAAATATTTCGGGGATTTTATTCCGTTTGGACTCCGTTCCAAAATCAAATTTGAAAAGAGTGAAAAACACAGAAAAAAATAGGAACTGGCACTTGGCACTGAATTAATAAGTTAGTCCCAAAAAAGATATAAAAGGTATCTAAAACATCCAAAGTTGACAAGATAACAACATGAAACTATCAAAAATTATAGATAAGTTTGAGACTCTCACACAATACATGAGCGTGAGCCATGGTTTTAGCACTATATGTGGAATGGGGTGTGGTGGAGGTTGCAAGGTAAACAAGGAGAAGACGGTCACATTGACTAGGCATATCAATGAGTTGTCGAGATGCTCATCAATAGATATCAAAGTGAATGAGTAGGGATTGCCATACAAATGATGCACTAGAGCTAAGAGTATGTGAAAGCTCTTAAAGAAAACTAGTGGGTGTGCATCCAACTTGCTTGCTCACGAAGACCTAAGGCAATTTTGAGGAAGCCTATCATTGGAATATACAAGCCAAGTTATATAATGAAAATTTCCCACTAGCTATATGGTGGTGACAAAACGAGAGACTCTCAATCATGAAGATCATGGTGCTTAATAAACACAAGTGTGGAAAGATAGTAGCATTGTCCCTTCTCTCTTTTTCTCTCATTTTTTGGGTGGGCTCTTTGGCCTCTTTTTTTATTTTTTTTATTTTGCTGGGCATCTTTGGCCTCTTTTCTTAAATGGGCTTCGCTGGCCTCTTTTATTTACTCACATGGGAAAAAGCTCCATCAATGACGATCATCACACTTACAACTCAAAACTTAGAGCAATGATGACTCTATAAGGAATGCCTTCGGTAGTGTACCGTGACAGTGATCTAGCATGGCATAGACATCAATGGAAACATCATGCTAGCTATGTTATGATCATGCAATGGCAATGTAGAAGTGGTGGCACATGTCATGGTGGTAGTTGCATGACAATATATCTCGGAATGGCTTTGAAGAAGCCATAGTAGGTAGGTATGGTGGCTGTTTTGAGGGAGGCTAATGGTGGGTTTTATGCACCGGCAAAAGTTGCACGACACTAAAGAAGATAGTGATGGTGGAAGGTGAAAGTGCATCTAAACCATGGACTCAACATTAGTCATGAAGAACTCATATACTTTTTGCAAAAGTTTTAGTAGTAATCGAAACAAAGCATTCAACGCATACTCCTAGGGGAAGGGTTGGTAGGTATAAACCATCGCGCGATCCCGACCGCCACACAAAGGATGACAATCACTAGACTAATCATGCTCAGACTTCATCACATAGCGGTTCACCATACATGCATGCTACGGGAATCACTAACTTCAGCACAAGTATTTCTAGATCCGTAACACCTTACTAGTATAACTTCAATATTACCACAACCACAGCTCAAGACTAATTGAGATGAATCAAACTTCTCTAACCACTCAATGCACATGAAGGTGGAAGTTTTCATATCCCTTTGGATAACTACCCCTTTTGAGACTACTTTCATAGCATAGATCAACTACCACACCACCGCTTCCGTGCTCTAAAAGATAGAAGTGAATCTCACAGAGCAAAATCAACTAGCTCAAAAGGTATAAGTGAAGCACATGTGAACTGAATTGTCTAACGAAAGGATATAAGTGAAGCTCGACAAAATTACGGTGAGTGCATGTCTCTCTCTCTAGGTGTGCAGCAAGGAATATTGTGGCACAACAAAAATAAAAGACTCCTACGATACAAGACACTCCAAGGAAAACACATAACATGTAGTGAATAAAAATATAGCCCAAAGTAATGTCACCGATGGATTGAAGACGAAAGAGGGGATGCCTTCCCGGGGCATCCCCAAGCTTAGGCTTTTTCGGCATCCTTGAATCAATTTGGGGTGCCTTGGGCATCCCCAAGCTTGATCTCTTGCCACTCTTTTATCTCTTTGTCCATAAGAACTTCACCCAAAACTTGAAAACTTCACAACACGAAACTTAAACAGAAACTCGTGATAACATTAGTATAAGAAAGCAAACCACCACTTCCTTAGGTACTGTAGCAATCTTAAATTCTACTTATATTGATGTTGGGTTACTGTATTTTCAATCTTCCATGGCTAATACCCCCCGATACTATCCATAGTTTCATCAAAATAAGCAACCAACTCAACAAAAACAGAATCTGTTAACAGGAGACCAGTCTGTAGCAATCTGTATACTTCGTATACTTCTGTTACTTCAAAAATTCGGAAAAATTACGATAGTCTGAAGAATTTTCGTAGCAATCAGCAGCAAAAAGAATCAACTCAAAAGCTCTTACAGGAAAAAAAAATGAAAAGTCTTGTCGTGAGCAGAAAGTTTTTGTCTGTTGTAGCATGACCAAACGATCATCCCCAAGACTAATCATAACGGTTTTACTTGGCACAAACGCAAAAGAAACACAAAAAACACAATTATAACAGAATTATGAAAGTGTGGAAAACACAAAACATAAAGAAAAAGGATAGATTCGTTGGGTTGCCTCCCAACAAGCGCTATTGTTTAACGCCCTTAGCTACGCATAAGGTGATGGAATCACGTATAGTCATCTTTGGTGCTCAAACCATAAGTAGCCCTCATCATAGATTCATAAGCCAATCTTATTTTCTTTCTAGGAAAATGCTCCATGCCCTTCTTTAGAGGAAATTTAAATCTAATATTCCCTTCCTTCATATCTATGATAGCACCAATAGTCCTTAGGAAAGGTCAACCAAGAAAAATGGGACATGAAGGATTGCAAATTATGTCAAGTACAATGAAATCCACGGGTACATAGTTCTTATTTGCAACAATAAGAACATCATTGATCCTTCCCATGGGTTTCTTGATAGTAGAATCCGCAAGATGCAAATTAAGAGAACACTCTTCAATCTCATGAAAACCAAGAATATCACATAAAGACTTTGGAATCGCGGAAACACTAGCACCCAAATCACACAAAGCATTGCATTCACAGTTTTTGATTTTGATTTTGATAGTAGGTTCGCACTCATCATGAAGTTTTCTAGGTATAGAGACTTCTAATTCGAGTTTCTCTTCAAGATATTTCATTATAGCATCTACGATATGAGCGGTAAAGGCTTTGCTTTGGCTATAAGCATGTGGAGAGTTTGCAATGGATTGCATCAAGGAAATGCATTCAAACAAGGAGCAACTATCATAATTGAATTCCTTGAAATCCAAAGTGGGTGTTTCATTACTTATCACATCCCTGGAACCCTAATCAAGTATAGCATTGTGCTCATATCTGCTTTGCATTGCATCAAAGGAAATTGCAACAAGATCAAAGCAAGTGGTGAAGCAAAACTCAAAAACCCTAGCCACTTCTCAAATTCAAAGAAATTATAAACTTGTTCAAATCAATGAACCCAAAATGGCCTCCAGAAAAGTTCAACTTTTCTGATAATTCATGGAAGCAAGTAAGCAGTGAAGAAAACTATTTTCATAACACATTTGGCATTTTATTTAAATGCAAAAAGCTACTTGATTCAAGTTTAAATTTGAATTCAAAAAACTTTAAGTTTTCAAAAATGCTGAAAACTTCAGGAATGGTTGGATATATTCCAACAAATATTCTGGTGTGTTCAAAATATTTTGGTAAACTATTTTGGAGCTGAAATAAATAGCAAACCAAAATAGTTAGTAAAACAGAAAACAAAACAGAAAAAAGGAAGAAACACTTACCTGTCGCCCTGAGGAGGCCCAGCCCACCAGGGGCAGGGGCGTCTTCTTCCTCCTGCCTTCTGGCACAGGAGCGAACGCCCATGGCGTCTCCTCCACCTCGTGCTTCGCCATGGCACGCTCTGGTGCTCCCCAGGATAGCGCGACAGCAGGGATAACCTCCCCGAGCTCTGGCCTATCCATTCCCGTGCACCATTCCCCCCTCTCCTCTCGGTTCTTTCCTCCCCCTTTTGCCGCTATTGACAGGAGCTCGAGCTCGAGCTGCCCGTGCCTCTGGACACTAGTTCTCTCCCCTGAGTGCCCCATTCGCTCCGTCTCGACGAGCTGGTCCTTCCTGCAGAAGCCGAAGGTCCTTCGAGCCCTGCAACGCCCATGGCACCGTCGTCTTCAAGCTTCGGCCGCCGGCGAGCTTTGATCGATTCGTCGCCTTCAGCGCCTCCCCGAGCAAGCTAGCGCCACTACTGCACTCCCCGTGAGCTTGCGCAGCTTTCCCCCAAGTTTTCCCCATCGATCTCTTCCTCTAGGTCTAGTTCCACCGGAGCCCACGAGGTCCGCCACTGCAGCTCGTCTCCGGTAGCCCTCCGGTGAACAACTCGTCCTTCTGAGGCCACCAGCAGCTTCAGGCCGTCACGTAGATGTCGTAGGAGCTCAGCCCCGTGCGTAGCTCCCTCTGTTTCGATGACCCCGATGACGCCCGAACTTTGGCCGCCGGCAAGCTCGTCGCCGGCGTCATCTCCGGCCAGATCAACCCCGGCTAAGTGCAAAAATGAACCTGCGGGAGTCGTGCCGTTCCTCTGGTGCACTCCGCGCAGAGTTTGGCCGCCTGTGCGCCGTTTCCGAGCCCCTTCGCCGTACTGGTGGTCATCGGAGGCTCCCCGCCGGCGAGGACGACCTCGCCACGAGTGGATCTCACCTGGCCTGAGCCACTGACGCGTGGGGCTAGCCTTTGGAAGTTTTGGATTAGTAAAAATAAAGTTAATTAATCTAATAAGTCACTGACATGTGGGTCCAGTACTGTTAATTAGCTAAGTAAGTTTAAAACTAATCTAAAACTGACCAGAGTCACTGACCAGTGGGTCCCATTGGTCAGGTTTGACTTTCAACGGCCAGTTGGACCTGCTGATGTCATGCTGATGCAGTAAAGATTTTCTGATTTAAAATAATTCCGCAAAAATGGCAAAACTTCTAAAAATTATAGAAATTAATCTGTAACTCCAATAAAAATAATTTATATATGAAAAAGTATCAAAAAAATCCAAGGAATCTGAATATGTCATTTTCAAACATGTTTGAAAATGTTACTGGACCAAACATGTAGAATATTGAATAGGTTAAATTTTATAAATGCTATGGAGATGTAATTTGAAAATCATTTGAATTCCAGTTCAAATGCTATGATCAAACATAGTTCAATCACAACCAGCAACTTAACATATCATTTCCATGCATGTTAAAAACAAGTTGATCTGAGCATCTGGTCGAATCAATTAAAATGGTATTCGAGAATACCTCGTTTGAAGTGGTATGTGAATCTGATTCAAATCAACTTCAAACCTAATAAATGTTAGCTATATTAGCATACCACCTTGCATGCTCATGCCATGCTCATGCATCATCTTGTTGCATATGATTGTTGTCATTCCTTTCGGTAGGCTCCGCTCCTCCAGATTCCACCGAATATCCGACTCACGGATATTGTCCCTCTTCTGAGCAACAAGGCAAGCAACCATTTTGATCATCCCGACAAATCCCATGTTCTCGCGCCTGCACTTATTGCATTAGGATCAAATGCTTCAAATGCTTTTGCCACATTAGTTGAACCCACTTCCTTTGCATGACCTGTCTTTGTCACAGTAAATAGCTGAACCTTGCAACCTAGCATACCTAGTAGATGCTTGAGCCATGATGTGCCTTATCCTGCTATGCATGCTATGCTTAGAGTTGTGTATGGTCTGTCATCTGGGAGATGAACAGAATGGTGAGAATGTGTTCAGTAAGTAAAGGTTGTGTGTTGAACCTGATTTGGTAAAGGTACCGGTGAAAGGCTATGTAGGAGTACATGGCGGGTTGTTTCATTGGAACCGTCCTTAGGACCCGAGTTCCGTGTATGTAATCCAAGATGAGATACTACCACATGTTGGGCCCTGAAATATGACCCCACTTGACCTATTAATTGCTTAGTACTCGGTCCAGGAGTTGCAAGTAGTTTCTAGTGTTTATAGTCATGCTGGAGGCCGTGCATAGCGCTGACCTGAGAGGTGGGCTGTGATGCGGTAGGCAGTGGCATGGTGTACCAAGTGGCACCCGGATCGTGGGCTTGGGAACCCTGCGCACATCGTTTGGGGCCGTGGCGGAAACCTCGGCCGGACTTCCGTGCGGGTTACCCTCAGATAGGCGATAGACCTGGACTAAGTATTAGTGTGGTTAACGGTCGTGGCCGACTCCCTCGTTGGGCTTCTGCTTAAAGGTTGCCGAGGTGCATGACGTGCACATGGCGATAAGTGGCGAGAGCGTGTGTGAAGAAGTACACCCCTGTAGGGTTATGATCTATTCGAATAGCCGCGTCCGCGGATATGGACTACTTGGAGACATATGTTGTTCATAGATAACTTCAATGACTACTCATAAAATTGTCAAGATAAGCGTGAGTGTCGTGGACGGCATTTCCGTATGTCTCTGCATGAAACCCCACGAGTCAAATTGTCAAAAATTGTGCGAGGAATCAAGTTGTCAAAAATTGTTTTAAAATGCAAGTTGTCTAGCCACGAGTCAAATGCTGGCTTTCCGCATGAAACCCCACAAATCCTTATTGATACATTGCATGAGTAGATAGTTATCCTAAAGTCTTGCTGAGTACCTCTATACTCATGTTTGCTGAATATTTGTTGCAGAGGTTTTTAATGACCCTAATGGAGGGTTCTTCCTAGACATCGACGACGACGAGTAGCTGGTATCCCACCTACGATCTGGCCCTAGGGTGGGTCTGTAGTATAGTCAGGCTACATGCCTTCTAGTTTCATCTGTCTGTACTCACACAACTTATCTACTTCCGATGGCTTGTAACTTGAATGACTGTGATGATGGGTCGTAAGACCCCTATTGTGTAATATTATGTGTGAGGCTCTTCCGAGCCTTTTAAATAAAGCTTGTATGTTTATGGTTATGTTGTGATGCCATCGATGTATCTATACATATCGGTATGCCATGCGTACGTGTGTCGTACTTGATATGTATGGGGTTCGATTACCTAGCCGTAGACTTTAGTAGCATTCCTTATAGGGAAATGCCCCTTTGTGATCCAACGAGCCATGGTAGCTCGCTACTGCTCCAGACACATTGGTTGACCGGCGTGTGTCCTTCTTAGCTGCTGTGTCTGTCCCCTTTGGGGAAATGTCACGCGATGTAATGGAGTCCTTGTAGCTTGCTACGACTCATCTACATTCGCTGGTGACTGACACCTGCTTTGCTGGGTCATGTATGTTTGTCCCTGTGCCGAACTACCACTTTGGTTTATGACTAGACATGTTGATCCGGGTTCTTTGTCATTGGATTGCTAGCGACACTATTGCATACGCGAGTCAAAAGGCGCAAATGGTCCCGGCTAAGGTAAGGCTGCAGCCGTGGGGTTAACCGTGCGTGAGACCGCAAAGAGATGCGATGTGTTACAGGCTGGATTCCTATGACTTAGGATCGAGGTCCCGACAGCGTTGGTATCAGAGCCTGACTGACTGTAGGACTACTAAGCAAAACTGGTCGAAGTTGAGTCTAGAATTGCTTTAGTTATATATAAGGGAATTGTTTGTGGAAGGGAACGTAAGTCTCTTGTTCTCTTCTCAAGATTATTCTATTATGGTCATCCTCGTCTTTTCTGCGGGAATTAAGGACTAGGTTACTCATCTTCTTCTAGGCTCGTGTTTCTGATCGGTAGATTATAAGACTATGGGTCGATAGTTATTTTGGGTTTCTTTTATCCCTAGGAAAAAGGAAGTAAGTTTGATGATCAGAGAATTGAACTTGACAGTTGAGTGGTTAAGCTATCCTATTTTTTGGGTTGTCTCAAAATTGTTTTTGAGCATTTAGAACCATTATGCTGCCCAATTTTGCATTCAGAGCTCTAATGCTTTTGCATTACTCTCTATTTTCAGATGCATGGCCTTCCTTCTCGTCAGGTGGTTCGTCTGACCAGGTGCATTGATGTGCCGGGTCATACAACCATGCTGGTCAGGGTGATGTCGGTGTGCGGTTACCGCTGGTACCCAGAGTACACAGTGGAGGAACAGTACCGAGACTTCAACCAGAGCCAGTATATCTGCACTGTTAGGGTATTTCCAAACTACCCTGGAGCTGAGGAGCCAATCCATTGGTCCTATGGATTGGGAGTCACTGTTGACATGGCAGTACAAGATGCTTCCTACTCAATGCTGACCATTATGAGGGCGAGACATGCACTGCTGCAGAACTCAGAGTTCTGCTATGTTCCTCCCTCTCAGCCTGGTGAAGAGGGATACCTCAGTGGGGTCTATTTTGACTCCTCTATGGAGGATCCGCTATTGCAGTCCACTGCTGAGATGCTAGGGAACAGAGACAGGGATGCTCGTGCCCTCCGCATGGAGCTTTATGCTACACGCGCCCGTCTGTGGACGGCTTTGACGTAGCTGGCACGGGTAGTCCAGACAGGGTACGGAGATATGGAGATGCTGAACCCTATTAGGACCCATCTTCCGGCCCATGTTGACTGGCCAGCTATAGGAGGAGTCACCCCTCTTCAGGGACCCCTACTACCACCAGTCAGGGGACCAAGGCCACATCCGTGTCCTTATGGATCCCAGGGATCTCAGTCCAGAGTATTCCCTGATCCGCAGGTTGAGCTTCCAGGCCATGGAGGCAATCTTTATGAGATGTTCTATGCAGATGCCTGAACCGTGAGTGGAAGGATAGTATGGTAATAGCCGAACGTTCATAGTCCTGTGTGACTTGTGAAGTATGCTTGTGATGTGAAGTGAATTCCGGAGGCCTAGATAAATAATGTATAGGAAGCTTGTAAGCCTCTGATGAGTAGTTTGATAATTTCAGTAGTTTGCTCTTCGGTTAAGGTTGTACTGAACTATGTAAGGGTGTGTATGAACCATGGTGTATATATAGCAATTTCTTGTTACCATGTTGTTCGGATATTCATTTCTGCATTCCATGTGTTCAGTGCATTCTTAATCCATAGCTAGTATTGATGATGATATTGGTCTAAGCTGTGATTTTGTTTGTCAGGATGGTGTTCACCAGGCTGAACCGTGCCCCTGCTCATGAGCAAGGCGAGGGTAGTCAAGCATCGCAAGAAGACCTGCCTCACCCGCCCTCTCTGGCGGAAGTGATGCTAGAGGCAGAGAGAAACAAAAGGGAGACCAACCGACTGTTAGAGCGTATTGAGCAGAATACGGCTCGTCAGCTAGGAATGCTGCAGTGTCCCTCAATGACTTTGTGAAGCTGAATCCTCCAAAGTTCCATCACTCCGTCGATCCCCTCGACGCTGATGATTGGCTGTGCAGTATTTCATGTAAGATTCGCTCTATGAATGTTTCTGAGGCCGACAAGGTGATCTTTGCGGCGTATTTTCTGGAAGGACCCGCCAATCTGTGGTGGGAGAACTTTGAAGCTATGCGTCCTGCTGAACCAGCAGCCACATGGGCAGACTTTAGTGCAGCCTTCCGTCTGCACCATATTCCAGAGGGCCTGATGGACAGAAAGAGAGAGGAGTTCTGTGCATTCACCCAGGGCAAGTTGACCGTGGATGCCTATAGCCACGAGTTCGGTAACCTCGCTCGCTATGCAACAGAGGAGGTGTCTACTGACGCCAAGAAGCAAGAAAGATTCCGTAAGGGTCTGAGCCTTGAGCTTGGTCGTGATTTGCGCCTCCACGAGTGTACAAGCTGCCAAGCCCTGGTCAACAAGGCAATCAGTGCCGAGACTGGTCATACCGACTTCGAAGTCACAAAGAAGCCCTCCCGTGACTTTGGCTCGTCATCTGGTTCCGCGTTTCCAAAACGCAGGCTGTGGGTTCCAAACAGTTCTCTGCCGCCAAGATACACTCCGAGGCCATCCTATGTGGCGCCTCAGACGAATTAGACCAACCCTCCTGCAAAAACCTATGGTGGTCTAACTAGCAATGCTACACCACGTGCTAACCAAGTGATATGCTACAAGTATGGAGAACCCGGGAACTATTCCCGAGAGTGTCCTCAGAATGTGGGTGCCAAGCAACCCGGAAAGTCCGTCGGGCAAGGCAAGTCGGGCAAAGCTTACTATGTGAAGCCAACTCCTGCACGTGGCCGTGTGAACTATGTCTCAGCAGAAGAAGCCGCAGAGGATCCCGACGCCATACTGGGTACGCTTCTTGTTAATCATCACCCAACGTCTGTTCTTTTTGACACTGGGTCTTCTCATTCCTTCATTTCAGAAACTTATGCACAGTTGCATAACATGTCTTTTTGTGATATGCCAATTCCATTGGTTGTCCAAACTCCTGGTAGTAAGTGGCAAACCTCTAGGATAACCTATGACAATGAAATTCTAGTAGACATGCTAGTTTTTCTAGCCTCATTGATAGCCCTGAAATCTTCGAATATTAATATCATCTTGGGTATGGACTGGATGTCAGCTCACTATGCCAAGATTGATACTCATTCTAGAAATGTTCAGCTTACCCATCCCTCGGGTGAGATAGTCAATGTCTCTACTCGAGTTGCCAAATGTCAACTCTATTCCCTCAATGACAACCCCCTTCCGGAACTTGAAGACATTCCGGTAGTCCGTGACTTCCCGGATGTTTTTCCAGAGGAACTGCCAGGAATTCCACCTGACAGAGATGTAGAGTTCGTGATAGATCTTGTTCCGGGAACTGTTCCAATAGCCAGAAGACCATATAAGATGGCACCCCTTGAGCTAGCCGAACTTAAGAAGCAACTAGATGAGGCCTTGAATAAAGGTTTCATTCGTCCTAGCTCTTCTCCTTAGGCTTGCCCCGTCCTATTCGTCAAGAAGAAAGACGGAACGGATCGGATGGTTGTAGATTACCGACCAGTTAATCTGGTCACCATAAAGAACAAGTATCCGCTCCCCAGGATCAACGACCTATATGATCAGCTCGCTGGATCCTCAGTCTTCTCCAAAATGGATTTGAGGTTGGGATACCATCAAATCAAAATCAAGAACGGGGACATTCCAAAAACGGCTTTTGTTACTTGTTATGGCCAATACGAGTACACCGTCATGTCCTTCGGTTTAACCAATGCCCCAGCCACCTTCTCTCGCTTGATGAATTCAATCTTCATGGAGTATTTGGATAAATTCGTCGTGGTATACCTCGATGATATTCTCATCTACTCGAAGAATGAACAAGAACATGCCGAGCATCTAAGGCTGGTATTGATGAAACTTCGAGAGCATCGCCTTTATGCCAAGTTTTCAAAATGTGAATTTTGGTTACCAGAAGTGACCTATCTAGGTCACGTAATCTCTGGCAAGGGTATTGCTGTCAATCCCGAGAGAGTTCAAGCCGTCCTTGATTGGACTCAACCTGAATCGGTTAAGCAAGTTAGGAGTTTTCTTGGTCTAGCGAGCTATTGTCGTCGCTTTGTCCAGAATTTCTCCAAGGTTGCAAAGCCTCTAACTGAACTCCTCAAGAAGGATAAAAAGTTCGAGTGGACACCACAGGGTGAGCATAGTTTTCAGGAACTGAAAAGACGCCTGACTTCCGCACCTGTGTTGCTACCACCAGATTTTTCTAAGGATTTTGTTATCTATTGCGACGCCTCGCGATAAGGATTAGGTTGCGTTCTCATGCAAGATCGTCATGTGATTGCATACGCATCTCGACAGTTGCGTCCACATGAGGATAATTATCCCACACATGAACTTGAGCTTGCAGCTGTAGTCCATGCACTAAAAACCTCGCGACATTACCTCCTCGGTAATCGTTGCGAAATATTCACTGATCACCAAAGTCTGAAATATATCTTCACCCAGCCGGACTTGAATCTTAGGCAAATACGGTGGGTTGAGTTGATCTCGGATTATGACTTAGGGTTAACTTACACCCCGGGGAAGGCCAATGTTATGGCTGATGCACTAAGTCGTAAATCTTATTGTAACAACTTGATGCTACAACAAGGTCAACCACATCTCCATGAGGAATTTCGGAAGTTGAATCTTCATATTGTTCCTCAAGGATTCCTTTCTACCCTGGTGGTGAAGCCTACCCTTAGGGATCAAATTATAGCTGGCCAAAAGCGTGACAATGGGATATCACGGATCAAGGAGAATATTATTAGCGGAAATGCTAATGTATTCTCCATGAATGATCAAGGTGTTGTGTTCTTGCAGAATCGTCTAGTGGTTCCTAAGAACCCACATCTAAGGCAGTTAATCCTTAAGGAGGCTCATGATTCTCCTCTCACCATTCATCCCGCTAGTACTAGATGTATCAGGACCTATGCCACAGGTTCTGGTGGACTAGGATGAAGAGAGAAATTGCTGAGTTCGTTGCTAATTGCGACGTTTGTCGTCGAGTTAAGGCAGAACATCAAAGGCCTGCTGGCACCCTTCAACCTTTAGCTATTCCTGAATGGAAATGGGATAAAGTTAGTATGGATTTCATTACCGGATTTTCCAAGACCAAGAAAGGAAATAATGCTATCTTTGTGGTCATTGACTGTCTCTCCAAAGTAGCTCACTTTCTTCCTGTTCGTGAGAGTATAACAGCTAGCCAGCTAGCAGAGTTATATGTCTCTCGAATAGTGTCTCTTCATGGTGTTCCCCTGCAGATTAACTCAGACCGTGGGAGTATCTTTACTTCTCGCTTCTGGGAAAGTTTTCAGAATGCTATGGGGACTCACTTATCTTTTAGCACTGCTTTCCATCCTCAATCAAGTGGTGAAGTAGAAAGAGTGGATCAAATCCTAGAAGATATGCTCCGAGCTTGTGTTATATCGTTCGGTATGAATTGGGAGAAGTGCCTTCCATTCGCCGAATTTGCTTATAACAATAGTTATCAATCAAGCTTGGGCAAAGCCCCGTTTGAAGTTCTCTATGGACGAAGATGTCGAACACCTCTTAATTTGTCAGAAACCGGAGAGAGGCAACTCTTTGGCCCGTATATGATCCAGGATGCATAAGAGCAGGTTCGCATTATTCGTGAAAAGTTGAAAACAGCCCAGTCTCGTCAAAAGAGCCAATATGATCGTCATCATAAGGCTGTGACCTTTGAAGTTGACGAGAAGGCTTACCTTCGGGTTACACCTTTGAAGGGTACCCATCGATTCGGTATCAAGGGCAAGTTGGCTCCTTGTTACATTGGTCCCTTTCGCATTCTTGCCAAACGAGGAGAAGTTGCCTACCAGTTGGAACTTCCTCCGCATCTTTCCAAGGTTCATGATGTCTTCCACGTCTCGCAACTCAGGCGTTGCTTTTCGGATCCTATCCGTGAAGTGGACCACAAAACGCTTGATCTCCAAGATAACTTTTCATACCGAGAATACCCCGTGCGTATTCTTGATCAAGCTGAGAGTACCACTCGACATCGAAACCTCAAGTTTCTTAAAGTTCAATGGTCAAATCATTGTGAGAAGGAGGCCACTTGGGAAAGAGAGGATCGTCTCTGACTTGAATATCCTGCGTTATTCCCGACGACTTCTAAATCTCGGGACGAGATTATTTTGAGTGGGGGTGAGTTGTCACATCCCTGGAACCCTAATCAAGTATAGCATTGTGCTCATATCTTCTTTGCATTGCATCAAAGGAAATTGCAACAAGATCAAATCAAGTGGTGAAGCAAAACTCAAAAATCCTAGCCACTTCTCAAATTCAAAGAAATTATAAACTTGTTCAAATCAATGAACCCAAAATGGCCTCAAGAAAAGTTCAACTTTTCTGATAATTCATGGAAGCAAGTAAGCAGTGAATAAAACTATTTTCTTAAAACATTTGGCATTTTATTTAAATGCAAAACGCTACTGGATTCAAGTTTAAATTTGAATTCAAAAAACTTTAAGTTTTCAAAAATGCTAAAAACTTCAGGAATGGTTGGATATATTCCAACAAATATTCTGGTGTGTTCAAAATATTTTGGTAAACTATTTTGGATCTGAAATAAATAGCAAACCAAAATAGTTAGTAAAACGGAAAACAAAACAGAAAAAAGGAAGAAACACTTACCTGTCGCCCTGAGGAGGCCCAGCCGACCAGGGGCAGGGGCGTCTTCTTCCTCCTGCCTTCTGGCAGAGGAGCGAACGCCCACGGCGTCTCCTCCACCTCCTTCTTCGCCATGGCACGCTCCGGTGCTCCCCAGGACAGCGCGACAGCAGGGATAACCTCCCCGAGCTCTGGCCTATCCATTCCCGTGCACCATTCCCCCCTCTCCTCTCGGTTCTTTCCTCCCCCTTTTGCCGCTATTGACAGGAGCTCGAGCTCGAGCTGCCCGTGCCTCTGGACACTAGTTCTCTCCCCCGAGTGCCCCATTCGCTCCGTCTCGACGAGCTGGTCCTTCCTGCAGAAGCCGAAGGTCCTTCGAGCCCTGCAACGCCCATGGCACCGTCGTCTTCAAGCTTCGGCCGCCGGCGAGCTTTGATCGATTCGTCGCCTTCAGCGCCTCCCCGAGCAAGCTAGCGCCACTACTGCACTCCCCGTGAGCTTGCGCAGCTTTCCCCCAAGTTTTCCCCATCGATCTCTTCCTCTAGGTCTAGTTCCACCGGAGCCCACGAGGTCCGCCACTGCAGCTCGTCTCCGGTAGCCCTCCGGTGAACAACTCGTCCTTCTGAGGCCACCAGCAGCTTCAGGCCGTCACGTAGATGTCGTAGGAGCTCAGCCCCGTGCGTAGCTCCCTCTGTTTCGATGACCCCGATGACGCCCGAACTTTGGCCGCCGCCAAGCTCGTTGCCGGCGTCATCTCCGGCTAGATCAGCCCCGGCTAAGTGCAAAAATGAACCTGTGGGAGTCGTGCCGTTCCTCTGGTGCAATCCGCGCAGAGTTTGGCCGCCTTTGCGCCGTTTCCGAGCCCCTTCGCCGTACTGGTGGTCGTCAGAGGCTCCCTGCCGATGAGGACGACCTCCCCGCCGGTGGATCTCAGATGGCCTGAGCCACTGAAGCGTGGGGCCAGCCTCTAGAAGTTTTGGATTAATCAAAATAAAGTTAATTAATGTAATAAGTCACTGACATGTGGGTCTAGTACTGTTAATTAGCTAATTAAGTTTAAAACTAATCTAAAACTGACCAGAGTCACTCACTAGTGGGTCCCACTGGTCAGGTTCGACTTTCAATAGCCAGTTGGACCTGCTGATGTCATGCTGATGCAGTAAAGATTTTCTAATTTAAAAGAATTCCAGAAAAATGCCAAAACTTCTAAAAATCATAGAAATTAATCTGTAACTCCAATGAAAATAATTTATATATGAAAAAGTATCAGAAAAATCTAATGAATCTGAATATGTCATTTTCAAACATGTTTGAAAATGCTACTGGACCAAACATGTAGAATAATGAATAGGTTAAATTTTATAAATGCTATGGAGATGTAATTTGAAAATCATTTGAATTCCACTTCAAATGTTATGATCAAACATTGTTCAATCACAACCAGCAACTTAACATATCATTTCCATGCATGTTAAAAACAAGTTGATCTGAGCATCCGGTCGAATCAATTAAAATGGTATTCGAGAATACCTCGTTTGAAGTGGTATTTGAATCTGATTCAAATCAACTTCAAACCTCATAAATGTTAGCTATATTAGCATACCACCTTGCATCCTCATGCCATGCTCATGCATCATCTTGTTGCATATGATTGTTATTGATTGTTGTCATTCCTTTCGGTAGGCTCCGCTCCTCCGGATTCCACCGAATATCCGACTGACGGATATTGTCCCTCTTCTGAGCAACAAGGCAAGCAACCATTTTGATCATCCCGATAAATCCCATGTTCTCGCTCCTGCACTTACTTATTGCATTAGGATCAAATGCTTCAAATGCTTTTGTCACGTTAGTTGAACCCACTTCCTTTGCATGACCTGTCTTTGTCACAGTAAATAGCTGAACCTTGAAACCTAGCATACCTGGTAGATGCTTGAGCCATGATGTGCCTTATCCTGCTATGCATGCTATGCTTAGAGTTGTGTATGGTCTATCATCTGGGAGATGAACAGAATGGTGAGAATGTGTTCAGTAAGTAAAGGTTGTGTGTTGAACCTGATTTGGTAAAGGTACCGGTGAAAGGCTATGTAGGAGTACATGGCGGGTTGTTTCATTGGAACTGTCCTTAGGACCTGAGTTCCGTCTATGTAATCCAAGATGAGATACTACCACATGCTGGGCCCTGAAATATGACCCCGCTCGACTTATTAATCGCTTAGTACTCGGTCCAGGAGTTGCAAGTAGTTTCTGGTGTTTATAGTCATGCTGGAGGCCGTGCATAGCGCTGGCCTGAGAGGTGGGCTGTGATGCGGTAGGCAGTGGCACGGTGTACCAAGTGGCACCCGGATGGTGGGCTTGGGAACCCTGCGCACATCGTTTGGGGCCGTGGCGGAAACCTCGGCCGGACTTCCATGCGGGTTACCCTCAGATAGGCGATAGACCTGGACTAAGTATTAGTGTGGTTAACGGTCGTGGCTGACTCCCTCGCTGGGCTTCCGCTTGAAGGTTGCCGAGGTGCATGACGTGCACATGGCGATAAGTGGCAAGAGCGTGTGTGAAGAAGTACACCCCTGCAGGGTTATGATCTATTCGAATAGCCGCGTCCGCGGATATGGAGTACTTGGAGACATATGTTGTTTATAGATCACTTCAATGGCTACTCATAAAATTGTCAAGATAAGCGTGAGTGTCGTGGACGGCATTTCCGTATGGAGACGGAATGGTTCCACGATGGAGTATTTTTGTGGTGTTAGTGGACTCGTGTGTGAGGAATCAAGTTGTCAAAAATTGTTTTAAAATGCAAGTTGTCTAGACACGAGTCAAATGTTGGCTTTCCGCATGAAACCCCACAAATCCTTATTGATACATTGCATGAGTAGATAGTTATCCTAAAGTCTTGCTGAGTACCTCCGTACTCATGTTTGCTTAATATTTGTTGCAGAGGTTGTTAATGACCCTAATGGAGGTTCTTCCTAGACATCGATGACGACGAGTAGCTGGTATCCCAGCTACGATCTGGCCCTAGGGTGGGTCTGTAGTATAGTCAGGCTACGTGCCTTCTAGTTTCATCTGTCTGCACTCAGACAGGTTATCTACTTCCGCTGGCTTGTAACTTGAATGACTGTTATGATGGGTCATGAGACCCCTACCGTGTAATATTATGTGTGGGGCTCTTCCGAGCCTTTTAAATAAAGCTTGTATGTTTATGGTTATGTTGTTATGCCATCGATGTATCTATACATATCGGTATGCCATGCGTACGTGTGTCGTACTTGATATGTATGGGGTTTGATTACCCAGCCGTAGACTTTAGTAGCATTCCTTACAGGGAAATGCCCCTTTGTGATCCAACGAGCCATGGTAGCTCGCTACTGCTCCGGACACATTGATTGACCGGCGTGTGTCCTTCTTAGCTGTTGTGTCTGTCCCCTTTGGCGAAATGTCACGCGATGTAATGGAGTCCTTGTAGCTTGCTATGACTCGTCTACATTCGCTGGTGACCGACACCTGCTTTGCTGGGTCATGTATGCATGTCCCTGGGCGGAACTGCCACTTTGGTTTATGACTAGACATGTCGATCCGGGTTCTTTGTCATTGGATTGCTAGCGACACAATTGCATACGCGAGTCAAAAGGGGCAAACGGTCCTGGCTAAGGTAAGGTTGCAGCCGTGGGGTTAACCGTGCGTGAGACCGCAAAGATATGCGATGTGTTACAGGCTGGATTCCTATGACTTAAGATCGGGGTCCCGACATTACTACCCAATATTTTGATTTCTTCTACTCCACTCTCCACACCTTTATCATGAAGATAGGTGGACTCCAAATCATTGGGGCGTTTTTCAATCCAAAGTGGATTCATATCCAGCCCCTTCATCAATAGGTTTGACACGCGAAAACAAAGATTCAAGAGGAGTCACACCAAGCACTTTAAGATCTTCGTGATTTGCATCACTAGAACGCACCCTTTTAATCCATTCATGCCTAGCGCGAATTTCGGCGGTTCTTTCTTTGCTCTCATTCATGGAGACACGCATAGCTTTAAAGTTTCATCCAAGTTGACCTTGGGAAGAGCACATCTAACTTTCAAAGCATCAATATCACAAGACATCCTATCAACGCTCTTAGCCAAATCGTTTATTTTGAGTAGTTTTTCCTCTATGGATGCATTGAAAATCTTTTGAGAGTTGATGAAGTCTTTGATATTACTCTCTAAATCAGAGGGTAATTTGTTATGATTTCCATAAGTGTTGTTGTAGGAATTTCCATAATTGTTAGAGGAGTTACTAGGAAAACGCCTAGGAACATAGTTTCCTCTAAAAGCATTGTTGTTGCCAAAATTGTTCCTACCAACAAAATTAACGTCCAAACTAGCATTGCTACTCTCAATCAAGGAATATAGTGGCATGTCATTAGGATCTAAAGGAGCATTTTTACGAGCAACAAAATTCATCAACTCGTCCATCTTAGCACTACGAGTTAATTTCTTCTATAGCGTGTACCTTTTTGCTAGCAGGTGACCTTTCAGTGTGCCACTGAGAATAATTGGTCATCATATTTTCTAGGAGTTTTGTAGCTTCTCCTAACGTGATTTCCATGAATGTTCCACCTGAGGCGGAGTCCAAGATATTGCGAGAAGAAAAATTTAAACCAGCGTAAAAGATTTGTATAATCATCCACAAACTCAAGCCATGAGCGGGACAACTACTAATCATTAACTTCATCCTCTCCCAAGATTGTGCAACGTGTTCATGATCAAGTTGCTTGAAATTCATGATATCGTTACGAAGATAGATAATCTTAGCCCGTGGAAAATACTTGGATATGTAAGCATCTTTGCACTTATTCCAAGAATCGATACTATTTTTGGGCAAAGAAGAAAACCAAGTTTTTGCGCGATCTTGCAACGAGAAAGGAAAAAGCTTCGATTCCATCATGTCATTATCGACATCTCTTTTATTTTGCATATCGCAAAGATCAATGAAGGTATTGAGATGGGATGCGGCACCTTCACTAGGAAGGCCAGAAAATTGCTCTTTCATAACAAGATTCAGCAAGGTAGCGTTGGTTTCATATGATTCCGCACTCGTGGCGGGAGCAGTCGGAGTACTAATAAAATCATTATTATTAGTATTCAAGAAGTCGCAAAGTTTGGTGGTTTCAGCCATGATGACTTCAACAAGCCAACAAGAACACAAGCAAGCAAGAAAACTGGCAAAGGAAAACGACAAAAGGCAAAAGAAAACGGCAAAGGAGAAAGACAAATGAAAACGACAAATGTGAAGTGGGGGAGAGGAAAACGAGAGGCAACTGGCAAAAAGGTAAATGCAATAGATGAGTTTGTGACACCTACTTGGATAGATCTTGACTTGATCTCTCCTCCCCGGCAACGGTGCCAGAAATCCTTCCGCTACGGCAACAAAAGACCTTCCCCGCCAACGACCTCAGAGATCCTTCTGCTGCTGGTTACGCCTATAGGGATTTCCTTGGCAAATATGCAAAGGATTCCCCCGCGGCCTTGGAGCCTTGCTTTGGTGTTCCCTTGAAGAGGAAAGGGTGATGCAGCACAAAAGCAGTAAGTATTTCCCTCAGTTTGAGAACCAAGGTGTCGATCCAGTAGGAGGAACGCGTCGAGTCACAAGTACCTGCACAAACACAAAGAGCTTGCACCCAACGCTATGAAGGGGTTGTCAGTCCCTTATAGATTGTTTGCAAAGTGAGAATTGAAAGCAAAAAGTAAACAAAACAAAGTAAAAGTAAAAGTGGAGACGGTAGTCGTGAATAGACCCGGGGGCCGTAGTGTTCACTAGTGGCTTCTCTCATCAAAGCAAGTAGACAGTGGGTGAACGAATTACTGTCGAGCAATTGATAGAACCGCGCAAAGTCATGACGTTATCTATGGCAATGATCATATCTATAGGCATCACGTCCAAAACAAGTAGACCGATACTTTCTGCTTCTACTACTATTACTCCACACGTCGACGCTATCCAGCATGCATCTAGTGTATTAAGTTCATAAGAACAGAGTAACGCCTTAAGGAAGATGACATGATGTAGATGGACAATCTCAAATCTATGATGAAAGCCCATCTTGTTACCCTTGATGGCAACAACACGATGCGTGCCTAGCTGCCCTTTCTGTCACTAGGAAAGGTCACCGCATGGTACGAACCCGAAACCAAGCACTTATCCCATTGCAAGAATCATAGATCTAGTTGGCCAAACAAAACCCAAGACTCGGAGAGACTTACAAGGATATCAAATCATGAATATAAGAAATAAGCAAAGACTCAAATATAATTCATAGATAAACTGATCACAAATCCACAATTCATCGGATCTCGACAAACACACCACCAAAGAGGATTACATCGGATAGATCTCCATGAAGATCATGGAGAACTTTGTATTGAAGATCCAAGAGAGCGAAGAAGCCATCTAGCTACTAACTACAGACCCATAGGTCTGAAGTGGACTACTCACGAGTCATTGGAGGGGCGATGATGTTGATGTAGAAGCCCTCCAGCTCCAAAGTCCCCTCCGACAGGGCACCGGGAAGGGTCTCCAGATGAGATCTTACGGAAAAGGAAGCTTGCGGCGGCGGAAGAGTGGTTTCGTGGACACCCTGATTTTTTCTGGGATTTTAGGGAATATATATGCCAAAGAGCTAGGGCAAGGGAGAGCCAGGGAGGCCACAAGCCTAGTCGCCGCGGGCCCCCAGGCCACGGCAACAAGGCTTGTGGGCTCCCTGTGGGCCTCCTGCCTTGGCCCTCAAGTCCCCCGATCTTCTTCTGTTCTGGAAAAATTTATTTCGGGGATTTTATTCCGTTTGGACTCCGTTCCAAAATCAGATTTGAAAAGAGTCAAAAACACAGAATAAACAGGAACTGGCACTTGGCACTGAATTAATAAGTTAGTCCCAAAAAAGATATAAAAGGTATATAAAACATCCAAAGTTGACATGATAACAAAATGAAACTATCAAAAATTATAGATACGTTTGAGACTCTCACGCAATACATGAGTGTGATCCATGGTTTTAGCGCTATATGTGGAATGGAGTGTGGTGGAGGTTGCAAGGCAAACAAGGAGAAGATGGTCACATTGACTAGGCATATCAATGCGCTGTGGAGATTCTCATCAATAGATATCAACGTGAATGAGTAGGGATTGCCATACAAATGATGCACTAGAGCTAAGAGTATGTGAAAGTTCTTAAAGAAAACTAGTGGGTGTGCATCCAACTTGCTTGCTCACGAATACCTAAGGCAATTTTGAGGAAGCCTATCATTGGAATATACAAGCCAAGTTATATAATGAAAATTTCCCACTAGCTATATGGTGGTGACAAAACGAGAGACTCTCAATCATGAAGATCATGGTGCTTAATAAACACAAGTGTGGAAAGATAGTAGCATTGTCCCTTCTCTCTTTTTCTCTCATTTTTTTGGTGGGCTCTTTGGCCTCTTTTTTATTTTTATTTTGGTGGGCATCTTTGGCCTCTTTTATTAAACGGGCTTCGCTGGCCTCTTTTATTTCCTCACATGGGACAATTCTCCATCAATGATGATCATCACACTTACAACTCAAAACTTAGACCAATGATGACTCTATAAGGAATGCCTTCGGTAGTGTACCGCGACAGTGATCTAGCATGGCATAGACATCAATGGAAACATCATGCTAGCTATGTTATGATCATGCAATGGAAATGTAGAAGTGGTGGCACATGTCATGGTGGTAGTTGCATGGCAATATATCTCGGAATGGCTTTGAAGAAGCCATAGTAGGTAGGTATGGTGGCTGTTTTGAGGGAGGCTAATGGTGGGTTTTATGCACCGGCGAAAGTTGCACGACACTAAGGAAGATAGTGATAGTGGAAGGCGAAAGTGCATCTAAACCATGGAATCAACATTAGTCATGAAGAACTCATATACTTGTTGCAAAAGTTTTAGTAGTAATCGAAACAAAGCATTCAACGCGTACTCCTAGGGGAATGGTTGGTAGGTATAAACCATCGCGCGATTCCGACCGCCACACAAAGGATGACAATCAATAGACTAATCATGCTCAGACTTCATCACATAGCGGTTCACCATACATGCATGCCACGGGAATCACAAACTTCAACACAAGTATTTCTAGATCCACAACACCTTACTAGTATAACTTCAATATTACCACAACCACAACTCAAAACTAATTGAGATGAATCAAACTTCTCTAACCACTCAATGCACATGAAGGTGGAAGTTTTCATATCCCTTTGGATAACTACCCCTTTTGAGACTACTTTCATAGCATAGATCAACTACCACACCACGGGCTTCCGTGCTCTAAAAGATAGAAGTGAAACTCATAGAGCAAAATCAACTAGCCCAAAAGGTATAAGTGAAGCACATGTGAGCTGAATTGTCTAACCAAAGGATATAAGTGAAGCTCGACAAAATCACGGCGAGTGCATGTCTCTCTCTGTAGGTGTGCAGCAAGGAAGATCGTGACACAACAAAAATAAAAGACTCCTACGATACAAGACGCTCCAAGCAAAACACATAACATGTGGTGAATAAAAATATAGCCCCAAGTGACGTTACCGATGGATTGAAGACGAAAGAGGGGATGCCTTCCCGGGGCATCCCTAAGCTTAGGGTTTTTCAGCATCCTTGAATAAACTTGGGGTGCCTTGGGCATCCCCAAGCTTGAGCTCTTGCCACTCTTTATCTCTTTGTCCATAAGAACTTCACCCAAAACTTGAAAACTTCACAATACGAAACTTAAACAGAAACTCGTGATAACATTAGTATAAGAAAGCAAACCACCACTTCCTTAGGTACTGTAGGAAACTTAAATTCTACTTATGTTTATGTTGGTTTACTGTATTTTCAATCTTCCATGGCTAATACCCCCCGATACTATCCATAGTTTCATCAAAATAAGCAACCAACTCAACAAAAACAGAATTTGTTAACAGTAGACCAGTCTGTAGCAATCTGTATACTCCGTATACTTCTGGTACTTCAAAAATTCGGAAAAATTACGTACGACAGCCTGAAGAATTTTCGTAGCAATCAACAGTAAAAAGAATCAACTCAAAAGCTCTTACAGAAAAAAGTCTTTTCATGAGCAGAAAGTTTCTGTCTTTTCCAGCATGACCAAACGATCACCCCCAAGACTAATCATAACGGTTTTACTTGGCAGAAACGCAAAAGAAACACAACAAACACAATCATAACAGAATTATGAAAGTGTGGAAAACACAAAACAGAAAGAAAAAGGATAGATTCATTGGGTTGCCTCCCAACAAGCGCTATTGTTTAACGCCCTTAGCTAGGCATAAGGTGATGTAATCACGTATAGTCATCTTTGGTGCTCAAACCATAAGTAGCCCTCATCATAGATTCATAAGGCAATCTTATTTTCTTTCTAGGAAAATGCTCCATGCCCTTATTTAGAGGATATTGAAATCTAATATTCCCTTCCTTCATATCGATGATAGCACCAATAGTCCTTAGGAAAGGTCTACCAAGAATAATGGGACATGAAGAATTGCAATCTATGTCAAGTACAATGAAATCCACGGGTACATAGTTCTTACTTGCAACAATAAGAACATCATTGATCCTTCCCATGGGTTTCTTGACAGTAGAATCCGCAAGATGCAAATTAAGAGAACACTCTTCAATCTCATGAAAACCAAGAATATCACATAAAGACTTTGGAATCGCGGAAACACTAGCACCCAAATCACACAAAGCATTGCATTCATAGTTTTTGATTTTTATTTTGATAGTAGGTTCCTACTCATCATGAAGTTTTCTAGGTATAGAGACTTCTAATTCGAGTTTCTCTTCAAGAGATTTCATTATAGCATCTACGATATGAGCGGTAAAGGCTTTGCTTTGGCTATAAGCATGTGGAGAGTTTGCAATGGATTGCATCAAGGAAATGCATACAAACAAGGAGCAACTATCATAATTGAATTCCTTGAAATCCAAAGTGGGAGTTACATTACTACCCAATATTTTGATTTCTTCTACTCCACTCTCCAGACCTTTATCATCAAGATAGGTGGACTCCGAATCATTGGGGCGTTTTTCAACCAAGGTGGATTCATATCCAGCCCCTTCATCGATAGGTTTGACACACGAAAACAAAGATTCAAGAGGAGTCACACCAAGCTCTTTAAGATCTTTGTGATTTGCATCACTAGAACGCACCCTTTTAAACCATTCATGCCAAGCGCGAATTTGGGCGGTTCTTTCTTTGCTCTCATTCATGGAGACACACATAGCTTTTAAAGTTTCATCCAAGTTGACCTTGGGAAGAGCACATCTAACTTTCAAACATCAATATCACAAGACATCCTATCAACGCTCTTAGCCAAATCGTCTATTTTGAGTAGTTTTTCCTCTATGGATGCATTGAAAATCTTTTGAGAGTTGATGAACTCTTTGATATTACTTTCTAAATCATAGGGTAATTTGTTATGATTTCCATAAGTGTTGTTGTAGGAATTGCCGTAATTGTTAGAGCAGTTACTAGGAAAAGGCCTAGGAACATAGTTTCCTCTAAAAGCATTGTTGTTGCCAAAATTGTTCCTACCAACAAAATTAACGTCCAAACTAGCGTTGCTACTCTCAATCAAGGAAGATAGTGGTATGTCATTAGGATCTAAAGGAGCATTTCTACTAGCAACCAAATTCATCAACTCGTCCATCTTAGCACTAAGCGAGTTAATTTCTTTTATAGCGTGTACCTTTTTGCTAGCAGGTGACCTTTCAGTGTGCCACTGAGAGTAGTTGGTCATGATATTGTCTAGGAGTTTTGTAGCTTCTCCTAACGTGATTTCCATGAACGTTCCACCTGAGGCGGAGTCCAAGATATTGCGAGAAGCAAAATTCGAACCAGCGTAAAAGATTTGTATAATCATCCACAAACTCAAGCCATGAGCGGGACAACTTCTAATCATTAACTTCATCCTCTCCCAAGATTGTGCAATGTGTTCATGATCAAGTTTCTTGAAATTCAAGATATCGTTACAGAGAGAGATAATCTTAGCCGGTGGAAAATACTTGGATATGTAAGCATCTTTGCACTCATTCCAAGAATCGATACTATTTTTGGGCAAAGAAGAAAACCAGGTTTTTGCGCGATCTCACAGCGAGAAAGGAAAAAGCTTCGATTTAATCACGTCATTATCCACATCTATTTTATTTTGCATATCGCAAAGCTCAATGAAGGTATTGAGATGGGATGCGGCATCTTCGCTAGGAAGGCCAGAAAATTGCTCTTTCATAACAAGATTCAACAAGGCAGCGTTGATTTCATATGATTCCGCACTAGTGGCGGGAGCAATCGGAGTACTAATAAAATCATTATTATTAGTATTCGAGAAGTCGCAAAGTTTGTTGTTTTCAGCCATGATGACTTCAACAAACCAACAAGAACACAAGCAAGCAAGAAAACTGGCAAAGGAAAACGACAACAGGCAAAAGAAAACGACAAAGGAGAAAGGCAAATGAAAACGGCAAATGTGAAGTGGGGGAGAGGAAAATGAGAGGCAACTGGAAAAAAGGTAAATGCAACAGATGAGTTTGTGACACCTACTTGGATAGATCTTGACTTGATCTCTCCTCCCCGGCAACGGCGCCAGAAATCCTTCTGCTACGGCAACAAAAGACCTTCCCCGGCAACGGCGTCAGAGTTCCTTCTGCTGCTGGCTACACCTATAGGTATTTCCTTGATAAATATGCAAAGGATTCCACCGCGGCCTTGGAGCCTTGCGTTGGTATTCCCTTGAAGAGGAAAGGGTGATGCAGCACAGAAGCAGTAAGTATTTCCCTCAGTTTGAGAACCAAGATATCGATCCAGTAGGAGGATCGCGTCAAGTCACAAGTACCTTCACAAACACAAAGAGCTTGCACCCAACTCTATGAAGGGGTTGTCAATCCCTTATAGATTGTTTGCAAAGTGAGAACTGAAAGCAAAAAGTAACGAAATCAAAGTAAAAGTAAAAGTGGAGACGATAGTCGTGAATAGATCCGGGGCCGTAGTGTTCACTAGTGGCTTCTCTCATGAAAGCAAGTAGACGGTGGGTGAACGAATTACTGTCGAGAAATTGATAGAACCGCACAAAGTTATGAAATTATCTATGGCAATGATCATATCTATAGGCATCACGTCCAAAACAAGTAGACTGATACTTTCTGCATCTACTACTATTAATCCACACGTCGACCGCTATCCAGCATGCATCTAGTGTATTAAGTTCATAAGAACAGAGTAACGCCTTAAGCAAGATGACATGATGTAGATGGACAATCTCAAATCTATGATGAAAGCCCATCTTGTTACCCTTGATGGCAACAACACGATGCGTGTGTTGCTGCCCTTTGTGTCACTGGGAAAGGTCATCGCATGGTATGAACCCAAAACCAATCACTTCTCCCATTGCAAGAATTATAGATCTAGTTGGCCAAACAAAACCCAAGACTCGGAGAGACTTACAAGGATATCAAATCATGCATATAAGAAATCAGCAAAGACTCAAATATAATTCATAGATAATCTGATCACAAATCCACAATTCATCGGATCTCGACAAACACACCGCCAAAGAGGATTTCATCGGATAGATATCCATGAAGATCATGGAGAACTTTGTATTGAAGATCCAAGAGAGAGAACAAGCAATCTAGCTACTAACTACGGACCCGTAGGTCTGAAGTGGACTACTCCTGAGTCATTGGAGGGGCGATGATGTTGATGTAGAAGCCCTCCAGCTCCAAAGTCCCCTCCGGCAGGGCACCGGGAAGGGTCTCCAGATGAGATCTCGCGGAAATGGAAGCTTGCGGCGGCGGAAAAGTGGTTTCGTGGACGCCCTGATTTTTTCTGGGATTTTGGGGAATATATAGGCCAAAGAGCTAGGGCAGGGGAGCGCCAGGGAGGCCACAAGCCTGGTCGCTTCGGGCCCCTGGCCGCGTCAACAGGGCTTGTGGGCTCCGTGTGGGCCTCCTGCCTTGGCCCTTAAGTCCCCCGATCTTCTTCTGTTCTGGAAAATTTTATTTCGGGGATATTATTCCTTTTGGACTCCGTTCCAAAATCAGATCTGAAAAGAGTCAAAATCACAGAAAAAACAGGAACTGGCACTTGGCACTGAATTAATAAGTTAGTCCCAAAAAGATATAAAAGGTATATAAAACATCCAAAGTTGAAAGATAACAGCATGAAACTATCAAAAATTATAGATACGTTTGAGACGTATCACATATTCATGTTCATAATAAAAGGAGTATTAATAATCATTAAGGATCTGAACATATGATCTTCCACCAAGTAAACCAGCTAGCATCAACTACAAGGAGTAATCAACACTACTAGCAACCACTAGGTACCAATCTGAGGTTTAAGACAAAGATCAGATACAAGAGATAAACTAGGGTTTGGAGAGGAGATGGGACTGATAAATATGTTGATGGATATTAACCCCCTTTGATGAGAGGATCGTTGCTTATGCCGATGGCTTCGATTTCCCCTCCCGGAGAGAAGTTTCACCGGTAGAATAGCTCCGTCGGAGCTCTAGATTGGTTCTGTCGAAGTTCCGCCTTGAGACGGCGGCGCTTCACCCTGAAAGTTCTGATATGATTTTTTCCAGGTCAAAACCCTTCATATAGAAAAAGATGGGTACCGAATGCCTGCCAGGGGGCCAACAAGTCTGTAGGGCGCGCCCAGGGGGGGTAGGCCGCATCCCCTGGATTTTGACCTCCTGGTGGGTCCCCTATGGTATATATTTCACCCAATATTTTTTATATATTCCAAAACAATTCTTTGTAACTTTTTAGGACATTTGGAGTTGTGGAGAATTGGTTTCTCAGATTTGCTCCTTGTCCAGTCCAGAATTCCAACTGCCGGCATTCTCCCTCTTCATGTAAACCTTGTAAAATAAGAGAGAAAAGGCATAAGTATTGTACCATAATATGATATAACAGCCCATAATGCAATAAATATTGATATAAAAGCATGATGCAAAATGGACGTATCAACTCCGCAAGCTTTGACCTCGCTTGTCCTCAAGCGAAAACCGGTATCGATAAATATGCCCACATGTTTTGAGATAGAGGTGTCGATAAAAATAAAATATGGGGCATCATGGTTATCTTTAGAACAGCAATACATATTGGCCTATAATTTCTTATGCTAGAGTAACAATTCATTCACAAGGTAAAGTATGAATCAACAATTCTATTGAGAACTAACAAACTATGATTTCAGTCATTGAAGCAATTCCAATTTATCGCAACGTAGGAAAGAGTCAATATAAGATCTTGTAAAGCAAACCCACATACTAAATCATCTTATAGTCTTTCATAATTGCTAACACTCACGCGGTACCTAATAGGTCAAAGCTTCAATCGTACAAAAAGAAAGATAGGGGCTTATAGTTTTGCCTCCCAACTATTTACCTCAAGGGTAATGTCAACAATAAGAACTCATGATCACCCACATCCGAGTGGATATATTTGTCTAGATCATTCCCCAACACATGACACTTGCCAAAAGATAAAGGTGAAATAAAGGAAATGGTGAAGATCACCACGACTCTTACATAAATGTAAGTACTAGAAAGTAAAGGTAATAGATAGGCCCTTCACAGAGGGAAGCAGAGGTTGTCATGCGCTTTTATAGTTGGATGCGCAATCCCTTAATGCAAAAGAACGTCACTTCATATTGCCCCTTGTGATAAAGAACTTCATTATGCAGTCCGTCGCTTTTATTTCTTCCATATCACAAGTTTGTATAAAGTTTATTTTCCTCGCACTAATAAATAACATACATTTAAAGAGTAACTTTTATTGCTTGCACCGATGACAACTTACTTGAAGGATCTTACTCAATCCATAGGTAGGTATGGTGGACTCTCAAGGCAAAACTGGGTTAAAGGTGTTTGGATACACAAGTAGTATCTGTACTTGGTGCGGAAGTTTTTGGCTAATATGGGGTGGAAGCAAGAGGAACATGTTGGGGAATCTATAACCATATAACTTCTATTTGGAAATAAGCAAACATAACTCATTATGTTGTGTTCCTTGTCCAGCATCAACTTCTTAACATATAATATTTTAATGAGTGCTCACAATCACAAAAGATATCTAAGATAATATATTTATATGTGAACCTCTCTTTCTTTATTACTTCCTTTTAATTGCAACAATGACCAATAGCTTTGTTTGTCAACTCACAACAAATTTCAATCGACATACTTT
Organism: Hordeum vulgare subsp. vulgare; assembly: GCF_904849725.1. Classification (NCBI taxonomy): domain Eukaryota; kingdom Viridiplantae; phylum Streptophyta; class Magnoliopsida; order Poales; family Poaceae; genus Hordeum; species Hordeum vulgare. The sequence continues at coordinate 444,245,214 of NC_058519.1, forward strand.
TTATATGTGAAGTCATCACTCCCCATAAGATCATTATATATACTCTTTTACTTTTATTCTATACTTCTTTCTATTTCTATTTCTCAAGATAATAGGAAGCAAGCAAAGCCCTCAACTCAAAACTACTCTTTATTATATAACTCTCAGACTTGCTTACATAGGGGTGATGGTGATACGATATCGGGCACCTCCCCCAAGCTTGGCACAAGCCAAGGGGAGTGCCCATACCCATGTGTTTAGTTGTCTTTATTTAGAGGTAGTGAGGTTATATTCTTGGCGATGATGCCCCTCAGAATGCGATTCTCCTCCTGAAGCTTATTATTTTGCTGTCGGAGATCCATTATTTCCTTGTGAAGTTTTCCAGTGATGGTTAGAGCTCCCATAACCCATGGATGTTTCATTGCTGCGGGGGAATAAGCAACAATTTTTTTCATGTTTTCATAAGTAAGAAATTTAGCATTGGGAGGGATAACTGAATTCAGAATTGTTGAGCTCTGAAGTTCTTCCAACATGGCTCCAGGTTGTAGACGAGAGTTAACTTCTTGGTCTTCCTCCATGGCATATATCCTTTTCAAGTAGGCATCCATATCTCCATCCTTGGCCCACCCAAAGTGGTTGGTTTTGCTGAATGCTCCGGACCCCGATGTCAGGTGAGAGGCACGGCTGTCCCCGACCGACTCTTGCGAAGACATCTTGCTTTAAATCTGCTGCAGAAACAAGTCAAAATGAAAACATGAGATATTATCGTGATACGAAGGTCAAAACCTTCGGGAGATTATATAATGATTTTTTTTCTGACACGAAAGAGTATTCCACAAGAAAACGGAGTCTGGAGGGTACTTGGGGCGGCCACAAGCCTGCAGGGCGCGACCAAGGGGTAGCCCGCGCCCCGTGGCTTGTCGCCTCCTCGTGCACTTTTCGGACTGCTTTAAATTTTCCTAATTTAATAAATATCCCAAAACTGATAAAAATTGGTATTGGAAAAGTTTTGGAGTGAATTTGCTTACCATAACACATACCTATTCCTTTTCGAAGTGTGAAAAGTTCTGATAGGTCTCCCTAATGTACTCCTCCGGAGTTATGTTATAGATAATATTGGTTTCAACATTTATGGGAGTAACTGAGATATAATGTTTGATTCTTTGCCCATTTACCACCTTCATATTTGTGCCTTTGGCGTTGTTGATCTTGATGGCACCGGAACGATATAATTCCTCGATAATGTAAGGATTTTCCCATTTAGAGAGAAGTTTTCCTGCAAAGAATCTTAAACGAGGGTTGTATAGCTGGACATGATCACCTACATTGAATTCACGCTTTTGTATCCTTCTATCATGCCATCTCTTAATATTTTCTTTAAACAGCTTAGCATTCTCATCGGCTTGGGTTCTCTATTCATCAAGCGAGCTAATGTCAAATAACCTTTTCTCACGAGCAAGTTTGAACTCCTAGTTATGCTCTTTAATTGCACAATAAGCTTTATGTTCTAGATCTAGAGGTAAATCACATGCTTTACCATAGACCATTTTATACGGAGACATAGCCATAGGGTTTTTGTAAGCAGTTCTATATGCCCATAATGCATCGTCAAGTTTCTTAGACCAATTATTTCTTGATCTATTAACGGTCTTTTGCAAGGTCAATTTTATTTCTCTATTGCTGAATTCTAGTTGACCACAAGACTGAGGATGATAAGGAGATGCAATTCTATGATTAACATCATACCTAGCAAGAAATTTACGAAAATCACCATGAATAAAGTGTGAACCACAATCACTCATGAAATATCTAGGGACTCCAAATCTAGGAAAATAACTTCTTTGAACATTTTAATAGAAGTGTTATGATTAGCACTACTAGTTGGAATAGCTTCTACCCACTTAGTAACGTAGTCAACAACAACTAGATATGAGTATGCTCATTGGACTTTGGAAAAGGTCCCATATAATCAAAACCCCAAACATCAAATGGTTCAATAACAAGAGAGTAATTCATTGGCATTTCCTGACGTCTACTAATATTACCAATCCTTTGACATTCATCACAAGACAAGACAAACTTACAAGCATCCTTGAAGAGAGTAGGCCAATAAAAACCAGACTGTAATACCTTCTTTGCACTTCTATCTCCAGTGTGGTGTCCTCCGTAGGCCTCGGAGTGACACTTGTGTAGGATCTGTCCCTGTTCATGCTCAGGTACACAACATCTAATAATACCATCAACTCCTTCTTTATAAATGTGTGGATCGTCCCAAAAGTAATGTCTTAAATCATAGAAGAACTTTTTGTTTTGTTGGTATGTGAAACTAGGCGTTATAAATTTAGTAACAATGTAGTTAGCATAATCAGCATACCAAGGAGCACTGCATGAAGCATTTTTGATAGCTAATTGTTCATCACGGAAGCTATCATCAATAGGTAGTGGGTCATCAAGAACATTCTCTAATGTAGACAAGTTATCTGCTACGGGGTTATCATCGCCCTTTCTTTCAATAATATGCAGATCAAATTCTTGTAGCAGATGAACCCATGTAATAAGTCTAGGGTTAGCATCTTTCTTTTACATAAGGTATTTAATAGCAGCGTGATCAGTGTGAACAATTACTTTGCAATCAACAATATAAGGTCTAAACTTATCACAAGCAATCACAACTGCTAAAAATTCCTTTTCAGTGGTAGCGTAGTTTCTTTGAGCATCGTCTAGAGTTTTACTAGCGTAATGGATAACATTTAATTTCTTATCAGCTATTTGTCCTAGAAAAACACCAACAACATAATCACTAGCATCACACATAATTTCAAAGGGTAGGTTCTAATCAAGTGGTTGAACAATAGGTGCAGTGAGCAAGGCTCTCTTTTGCAAAAGATTAGTGAGAGGCTTAGAAATCTTAGAGAAGTCTTTAATAAACCTCCTATAGAAACCAACATGACCAAGGAAACTTCTTATACATTTGATATCTGTTAGACACGACATTTTTTCAATAGCATCAACTTTAGCTTTATCAACTTCAATACCTCTTTTGGAGATTTTGTTTCCCAAGACAATGCCTTCATTAACCATAAAGTGGCACTCCTCCCAATTCAGCACAAGATTAGTTTCTTCACATCTCTGCAAAACTCGATCAAGGTTGCTCAAGAAATCATCAAAAGAAGTTCCGTAAACGGAAAAATCATCCATGAAAACCTCTACAATATTTTCACTAAAGCCAGAGAATATAGCCATCATACATCTTTGAAAGGTAACAGGTGCATTGCATAAACCAAAAGGCATACTTCTACAAGCAAAGGTACCAAAAGGGCAAGTAAAAGTGGTCTTCTCTTGATCCTCTTTTGACACAAGTATTTGGGAGAAACTAGAATAACCGTCTAGAAAGCAAAAATGTGTATGTTTGGATAGTCTTTATAGCATTTGATCAATAAAAGATAGAGGGTAATGGTATTTCCTAGTAGCTTTATTTAATTTCCTAAAATCAATTACCATTCTATATCCTGTAACAATTCTTTGCGAGATCAATTCATTTTTATCATGAGGAACAACGGTAATACCTCCCTTTTTAGGAACCCAATGAACAGGACTAGGCCATCTGCTACCAGCAATAAGATAAATTATACCTGCCTCCAGAAGCTTTAATATTTCATTTTTTACCACTTCCTTCATTTTAGGATTAACCGTCGTTGGTGATCAACAACTGGTTTAGCATCAGGCTCCATCTTAATTTTGTGCTGACATAGAGTGGGACTAATGCCCTTAAGATCATCAAGAGTATATCCAATAGCAGCACAGTTCTTCCTCAAAGTTTTCAATAATCTATTTTCTTCATGCTCTGAAAGGTTAGCACTAATAATAATAGGATATATCTCCTTTTCATCTAGGTAAGCATACTTCAGAGTATCAGTTAATTGTTTAAGCTCAAACACGGGATCACCCTTGGGTGGAGGAGGATTCCCAAGTATTTCAACAGGCAGGTTGTTTTTCAAAATAGGTTGTTGATAAAAGAAAATCTTATCTACTTCATTCCTTTCATTCATATGCATATCATTTTGATGGTCTAGCAAATATTGTTCTAAGGGATCGGTAGGAGGCACATGGATAGAAGTGAGACAAATAATTTCATATTTACTAGGCAATTCTTTGTCATGGGGTTGCCTATGAAATTTAGAGAAATTGAACTCATGAGACACATCCCCAAAACTTACATTAACCGTTTCTTTAAGGAAGTGAGCCTAGCTCACTTGGCTAGTGGAGTGGATGTACAACCCAGCCACCCAGGTTCAAGTCCCCACGGGTGCGAATTTGGGTTCTTATTATTTAACAAAAAACTCGCTGTGGGGGGTTTCCCTTACAGTTTTACTTCAAAAAAAATCTTATCATTAACAGTATTCAAGAAGGGTCTACCGAATATAATGGGACAAAAATCATCTTGTGGGGAACCAAGAACAAGAAAATCAGTAGGATACTTTATTTTCCCTCACAAGACTTCAACATCTCTAACAATCCCAATTGGTGCAATAGTATCTCTATTAGCAAGCTTGATGGTCATATCAATTTCTTCTAATTCAGCTGGTGCAATATCATTGTCACAGCCCAAGTTTGCCTTGCTTGCCATTGCATTTCATGCATGCATTCAAATTTCATTGAATCTGGAAATGGAAGTGATCAAGCCAAATGAGTTGAAATTGACAAAAAGGCAATAAAAATATTACCTTAAAAGGAACCAGAAAAATGTTCCAAACATTTGGGAAAATAGTGTGAGGGAATAAATTTGTCAAACCAAATTTCTAAGTCACACGAACTTATGAACATGAATTTTGATTGGATTACATAACTGTTTGGAATGGAGTTATTTTGTTTTCTTTTAAAATAAAAGTTTCAAAAATGTTGAAACTATTTTGTGGCATTGATTATTTTTATTACTGTCACATAATACTATTTTAGGGTTTTATAAAATGATTAAATGTTATATTAAAATCCTAAATCTAAATGCCAGAAACAAAATAAAACAAAAATAGAAAAGAAGAGAGAGAGAGCTATCCTGTGCTCACCTGCTGGCCTAGCCCACCAGGGGCACCCCTGTCTTCTACCTCTTGCCAGAAGGCAGAGGAGAAGCAGGGCACGGCGAGCTCACGAGGGCGCCACCTCCTCCTTGCCTGCCTGCCCTCCTAGCCAGCACGACGCCTCGCCCCCATGCCTCCCTTCTCTTCCTCCGCCGGACCCCTCTGCCTTATCTTCTTCCTTCCTTTCTCCCTCTCTTTTTCCCTCTGCCTCTCTCTGCCAAGGGGATGTTGCCGCCGTCGATTCGCTGCCTCCGGCGTGTCTTGAAGCTCGCCACCGGTGCCAGAAGGTTCGCAGTGAGGATCTCGATCGATTTTCCCCTCCCCATCGCGTTCTCCCGTCCTCTAACCCCTTCTAGCCGCGGATCCCGTGAGGACCTCGCCGCCGGTCATGGCCGCCGTGGCCAGGGCCTCCCTCGCCCTGCTGTGCACTCTGGAGTGCTCGGTAAGCTCGCATGGAGCCGCAACCGGCCTCATCTCCTCCTCCCGTGCCTCCTAGCATTAGCCCCACACGACCAAGTCCGGCCGCCGCCCGAGGTCGTCGCCGGCCTTGTTCCGGCCATCTCCTGGCCAGTGGCTGGGTCGGGATGGATGCGGTCCAACCTGGGCTTCACATAGATGGCTTCGGCTGTCCAAATGGTCGCCGGATGGCGAAGTCCAATGAGCCCCGCCGTGTGTGGAGTCGCCGACGTTGAGCCGCCGGTGGTTCTGGCCCCTTGACCAGGGGTTTGACCTACCTTGGGTCACCTACAGGTGGGGCCTCGCCCCTGTCAAATTAGAATATTTACAGAAATAAGTTAAACAAGATAATTAACCTAATGACCCACTCACAAAGGGCCTAGACCCTAATTAGAAATAAAAGTTTAAAATTAAACCCTTTTTAACACTTGTGTCACTGACTAGTGGGCCCTGGCTGTCAGGGTTGACCTGGCCGGCCAGCTGACCTGCTGACGTCACTGCTGATGCAATAATAGTATTTCTGTTTATAAAATAATTTCAGAAAATGTCTAAAACTTCTAAAAATCATAGAAAATAATCTGTAAGTCCAATGAAAATAATTTATATATGAAAAAGGATCAGAAAAATCCAAAGAACCCGATTATGGCATTTTCATGCATGTTTGAAAAAGTTAACAACACCAAATAGGCAAAATGATGAATAGGGTAAATTTAGTAAATAGTTTGGAGTTGGAATTTGATACTTACTTGAATTCCACTTCAATTGTTATGACCAAACATTGGTTAATGCAAATCAGTACCTCAAAATACTAACCCCATGCATGTTCGAACAATTTGTTATGAGCATCAGGTCGAATCAATTATAAGGGTACTTGGAAAGATACCCGGCTTGAAATGATGTTTGAATCCTAATTCAAACCAACTTCAACATAAGAAATGATAGCCACATTAGCCCTGTCACTTTTCATTTCATGACTTGAGCATGCATCATAGTGTTGCATTTCCGTGAAGTAATGTTGTTCTTTCTTGTTTGCCGGTGTTGTTCCCTCTCGGTAAACGATGTTTTCGACGATGTGATCGTTGACATTGATGAAGACTCATTGCTATCTTTAGACGTGTCAGGCAAGCAAACCCCCTTGAGCACATTGATATAAACCCACTCTCTCGCTCCTGCTCTCTTTTACTGCATCAGGACAAACACGATTCAACTATACATGTTATCGGTAGTTGAACCCATTCCTCTGCATGACCTGATTTTGTCACAGTAAATAGTTGAAACCACTTAGCATGAGTAGCAACTGCTTGAGCCTTGATGTGCTTACTCATCCATGCTAGTTTACAATGCCTACTATGCTTAGAGTCGTGTCGGGTCTGATCCGTCTGGGTGATGAATCGGAATGGTTGTGTTTATGTCCTACAGTGTGAGAGTAAGTTGTGAAGCTGATTTGGTAAAGGTAGCGATGAGAGGCCATGTAGGAGTACATGGTGGGTTGTCTCATTGGGACCGTCCTTAAGAACTGAGTTCTGTGTATGTTATCCAAGATAAGATACTACCATGCATTGGGCCCTGAAATATGACCCCGCTCGGCTTATTAATTGCCTAGATCCCTGTCGAGGAGTTGCAATTAGTTTCTGGTGTTTGTAGGAAAAGTGTTGGCGGCCGTGTTTAGCTCTGCCCGACGGGGTAGGCTTCTATGCGGTAGATACACAGTGGCACGGTGTACCAAGTGGCACCCGGATGGTGGGCTTGGGAACCGTGCGCGCATCGTTTGGGGCCGTAGAGGAAACCTCGGCCGGACTTCCTTGCGGGTTCAGTCTCAAATAGGCGATAAACCTGGACTAGGGTCTTGTGTGGTTAACGGTCGTGGCCGACACCCACGCCAGTGCTTCCGCTTGAAGGTTGCCGAGATGCATGACGTGCATATGGTGCTAAGTGGTGAGAGCATGTGTGAAGAAGTATACCCCTTCAGGGTGCTTTAATCTGTTCGAATAGCCGCGTCCTCGGATATGGACTACTTGGAAACATTACGTGGTACATAGACAATTTAAATGGATACTCTAAAACATGCAAGATAAGTGTGAGTGCTATGGAAGGCCATCTCGTAGGGAGACGAGAGTGGATCCATAGTGGTGTATTGAATTGGTGAATATGTGGATTCGTGTGCGTTATCCCACCTCAAAGAAAGAACTTGTAGTCGTTGTACAGGTTAGCCAAGAGTCAAAGCTGGCTTGCTTCAATCAAATCCCACAATCCTTTCATTGAAACATGATGCATATGTAGATAGTTATGATGTAAGACTTGCTGAGTACCTTTGTACTCACGGTTGCTTTATTTATGTTTTTGGAGAGAAGACTTAGACTCATTAAAAGGTTCTACGCGATGTGTTCGATGTTGACCGAAATAGCTTGGGATTCCCAGACAGAGGTCTGGCTCCTTTGGTAGGGTCGTAGTAGCTTTTTAGGCTCTTCCAGCCATTTTTTTAGTAGATATCTGTACCCAGACATGATTTGCTTCCGCTTGTTGTTTGTATGACTTGAGTGTCGGGTCACGAGACCCCTGTTTGTAATGTCATACTATGTTGACTCTTATGAGTCTTTAATAAATGCTTGAGTCATAGAGTTATGTTGTGATGCCATGTTGTATCTACACATATCGTGCATAATGTGTGTATGTTTGAAATGCATTATATGTGTGGGATTCGACACCTAGTTGTTTGCAGGGAAATGCCTCTTTGTAATTCCATCGGGCCTTGGTAGCTTGCTACTGCTCGGAACACATTGATTGACCGACATGTATCCTTCTTTGCTGCTGTGTCTGTCCCCTCAGGGAAATGTCACGCGGTGTAATGGAGTCCTTGTAGCTTGCTACGACTCGTCTACACACGCTGATGACCGACACCTGCTTTGCTGGGTTATGTATGCCTGTCCCTGTACGAATGTACCGCTTGGGTTTATAACTAGTCATGTTGACCCGGGTTCTTTGTCGTTTGAACGCTAGCAACATATTCATATACGTGAGCCAAAAGACGCAAACGGTCCCGGCCAAGGTAAGGTGGCAGCCGTGGAGTTTACCATGCGTGAGGCCGCAAAGTGATGTGATGTGTTACAGGCTGAGTTCTTATGACTTAGGATCGGGGTCCCGACAATCATTCATAATTTCTTGGTATAAGACAGGGAATTGCACTCACACTAGCACCCACACCACATAAGCCATGATAACAATGATATCCTATTTTAACAGAAACAACACGCACGCCAACAATAGGTCTATGTTTACGTTTAGTATCAGGTCTAGCAATTCTGGCAACTTCATTAAAGAAATGAATGACATGCCCATCAATATTATCAACCAAGAGATCTTTAACCATAACAATATTAGGTACAACTTTAATTTTTTGAGGAGATATAGGTGTTCTAGTACAACTCTTATGAACCACAGTTGAAGCTTTAGCATGTTCCCTTATTGTAACAGGAAAGGGTGGTTTCTCAATATAAGCAGTAGGAATAACAAGATCAACATTATAAATAATAGTTTCTTCTTCAACTTCAATAGGTTCAACCACTTTAACTTCAACGGGAGGATGATACTTAAACAACTTCTCCTTGAGGAGATAAGCATGAGTAGCAAAAGAATCACAGAATGAAGCTAATACCTCAGAGTCAAGTCCATATTTAGCGCTAAAATCGCAAAAAGCATTGGTGTCTATAAAGGACCTAACTCATTACCTTCATTACCTTCATCATTACTTAACTCATTACCTAACTCATTACCTTCATTACCTTCATCGAGTTCCCAATCTTCAGAGTTGCGTTTAATCCTTTCCAATAAGTCCCATTTGAATTAAATATCTTTCTTCATAAAGGAACCAACACAAGAAGTATCGAGCATGGATTGATCATTACGAGAGAGCCGAGCATAGAAATTTTGAATAATAATTTCTCTTGGGAGCTCATGATTGCGGCATGAATATAACATTGAATTAATCGTCCCCCAATCTTGAGTGATTCTTTCGCCTTCACGAGGCCAAAAAATATAAATATAATTCCGTTCACGATGAACCAGATGCATAGGATAAAACTTGTGATGAAATTCCAATTTCAATCGGTTGTAGTTCCATGATCCAATATCATCACATAGCCTATACCACGTCAATGCCTTCCCCTTAAAATATGACGGAAATACCTTCTTCTTGACATCATCATCGGGAATACCTGCCAGCTTAAATAATCCAGAAACTTCATCCACATAGATTAGATGCAAATCAGGATGTATTGTTCCATCTCCTGAATAAGGATTAGCTAGCAGTTTTTGTATCATACCCAAAGGAATTTCATAATAAATATTTTCAGTAGGTGCAGAAGGTTGAGGAGCATCCCTTTGTGCTTCCGGTCGGGGTGAAGATACCCCGAACAAGCCCCTCAAAGGATTATTTTCCATAGTGTCAAGTGAGAGTAAATTTCAGCACAATATATAAAATTTTCCTTACCAAGTTCCACTCACCAAAAAAGCTTCACTCCCCGGCAACGACGCCACAAAACAGTCTTGATGACCCACAAGTACAGGAGATCTATCGTAGTCCTTTCGATAAGCAAGAGTGTCAAACCCAACGAGGAGCAGAAGGAAATGACAAGCGGTTTTCGGTAAGGTATTCCGCGCAAGCACTGAAATAGTTTTGTGATAAGGTAATTCGTAACAGCTAGCAAGCAACAAATGTAAAAAAGGTGTTGCAAGGTGGCCCAATCCTTTTTTTAGAAAAGGACAAGCTTGGACAAACTCTTATATAAAGCAAAGTGCTCCTGAGGACACATGTGAATTTCTATCAAGCTAGTTTTCATCATGCTCATATGATTCACGTTCGTTACTTTGATAATTTGATATGTGGGTGGACCGGTGCTTGGGTAATTACTCCCACTTATGACCCCATAATTTGGTATCCCTTAGTTGGATAAACATCCCACTTATGATTAAGCTCTCCCGCAAGCATCTGCAACTGCAAAACAAGAATTAAGATAAATCTAACCATAGCATGAAACATATGGATCCAAATCAGGCCGTTACGAATCAACACATAAACTAGGGTTTAAGCTTCTGTCACTCTAGCAACCCATAATCTACTTATTACTTCCCAATGACTTACTCTAGGCCCAAATAATGGTGAAGTGTCATTTAGTCGATGTTCACATGACACCACTAGAGGAGAGACAACATACATCTCATCAAAATATCGAACGGATACCAAATTCACATGATTACTTATAGCAAGATTTATCCCATGACCCCAGGAACAAACGTAATTACTCACAAAGCATATTCATTTACATAATCAGAGGAGTATTAATAATCATTAAGGATCTGAACACATGATCTTCCACAAAGTAAACCAACTAGCATTAACTACAAGGAGTAATCAACACTACTAGCAACCCTCACGTACCAATCTAAGGTTTAAGATAAAGATCAGATACAAGAGATGAACTAGGGTTTGGAGAGGAGATGGTGTTGATGAAGATGTTGATGGAGATTGACCCCCTCTCGATGAGAGGATCGCTGGTGATGACGATGGGTGCGATTTCCCCCTCCGGGAGTGAAGTTTCACTTGTAGAATAGCTCCGCCGGAGCTCTAGATTGGGTCTGCCGAAGTTCCTCCTTGAGACAGCGGCGCTTCGCCCCGAAAGTTTTGATATGATTTTTTCCAGGTCAAAACCCTTCATATAGCAGAAGATGGGGACCGGAGGCCTGCCAGGGGACCCACGAGCCTGCAGGGCGTGCCTAGGGGGTAGGCCGCACCCCCTGGCTTGTGACCTCCTGGTGGGTCCCCTCTGGTATTTCTTTCGCCAACATTTTTATATATTCCAAAACAATTCTCCGTAACTTTTCAGGACTTTTGGAGTTGTGAAGAATAGGTTTCCCAGATTTGCTCCTTTTCCAGTCTAGAATTCCAGCTACCGGCATTCTCCCTCTTCATGTAAACCTTTTAAAATAAGAGAGAAAATTCATAAGTATTGTACCATAATATGTAATAACAGACCATAGTGCAATAAATATCCAGATAAAAGCATGATGCAATGGACGTATCAGGCGACACTTCTCCATGGAAATGGAACCCCACGTTCATCCGCAAGCTTCTGGTGCTGCAAGGGAGGAAGGGGACGCCGGATCACCACGGCATCGAGCCCTCACAGGAGCCGGCCATGGTTGCGGTGGTCGTGCTCGGGGCTCACCTCGACGGTGCTAGGGGAAGAGGAGGAGGGAAAAGTGGGAGGAAGAACACTAGGGCGTAGGGCATGGCTAAATAGGCCGGAGGGGGGGGGGGGGGGCTCTGATGGCCATCTGATCGAGTCCAAGGGGGAATTTGTGGTGGCTGAGGAGTTCGTACACAAGGTGACATCGAAAGGAGGAAGAAGGAATGCGTTGGTGGACCTGGGACAAAACAAACAGAGCTAGGCCTGGCTTCTCTCCTCTCTGAGTTAAGGGCTTTTGCAATGAAAAACGATAGGATGTTTTGAATAAGTTAGAGAGGCTAAAATAAAAAGGCTTTTGATAAGATAAGAATATCTTTGGTCTTCCAAAATGTTGCCCCTATTTATAAATATAAGTAGGGCATTTTAGAAGAACAAAATAAATTCCTTTTATTTAACAATGAGGCTCTGTTTGAAAATAAAACCAAAAGGAAAATAAATTCAAATTAAAGGGTGTTCCACCCCACAATTATTAGAAGATTTTTTGAAGTGGAGGAACATTTTCTTTTGCCCCAAATAGAAACTTGGAACTTAGCCACTTATTAAATTGGAAGAAAGGGTTTTAAAAGGGCTATGGTGCAACAAGTGGTTTTGAGGTGGATCTTGTTGCACCCACACATAAAATGACCACATGCCACTAATTATACAATGCACACACACTTCATACCAAGGTGCAACACATGCAACACAAGATAAGAACAAAAGGAATGATGCTATGCATGATGCCATGATGCAACAGATATGAAGCCAAACATAAACTCTTCATTCAAATCCAACAGTCAACATAGGAAGGTTGCCATACAAGGAAAGATATTAGAAGAGGGGAAGATATTGCATTGGGGCTGTTACAATTTGGGAACGGCCAATATACCTATACATTCTAGTTGTCCAGAAGTTAGAAGTCCAACACAATTAACCCAGTCGCTCGGTGCTCGACCTAGTCGCTTTCGTCCCCAACGCCCTCACACAGTCACGACTTACCTTGACCCCGACCCACCGCCAGCCGCGAGCCGCCAACCACATCGCTGGCCTGCTCACTACCGATCGTGCCACCGCTGCCGTGCAGGAAGCTCACGACGTTTTGCCTCTCCTCCGCCTCGCCGCCTCGCTCCCACCCGCCCATGGTGGTGCGGCCTGCCCTGCTCCCACCTCTACTCCAGCCTCCAGGTGACGTCTACGATGCACATGCAGTGCACCCATTCTCTAGTGCACGGCTGTCACTGGCCAACGCCCCAGCCTTGTGGTCTCGCCTACTATGCAAATCTGGCCAAAATCAGTCCTATTTAAGGTATAGAAATGCATAAATTTTCTGATTTAGGGTTTGTGGTTTTGAACATATACATAATTCTGCAAACCATTTAGGCCTCAATTAGCTATATTGATGGAAATTTGTTTCTTCTAGATTTGTTATAAAATGATGAGGGTGGAGATATTGTTTCCCTTTTCCATAAAGAATCTATACGGATAGGGAAGAAAAAGAAGGCGGAGAATGTGTCGGATATGGCCGAAGAGCAAACTGCAGAACTTGTTTGTATGCTAGTTGTGATTGAAGAGAAAACTAAAGAACCAACATTGTCTATGTCAAATGTGACAATATATCAAACTGAAGATGTGTCACCGCCATCACCACCGGTTTATGATTCTAGTCGTCTTAAACATGATCCCATGGAAGCGATACCCGTTGCAAGTTATCCTGTCAATGATCAAGACGCAGTTCGAAGAGCATATATCCTTGAAAATCCATTCAAACCTTATGCACATGGCTTTGAAAAAAATATAAACTAGGAGTAGAGAACGTTCATTCAATCCTTTCTAGCTTCATAATTATAGTTGGCTTGAATATAGTACCAAAAAGGAATCTGCATTTTGATTTGTATGTTACTTGTTCAAAGACAAAAAAAACTAGTGGTAAGGGAACTAATGCATTTACTGAAGGTGCTTGGAGGAATCTTCTATTCTTAAATATCTAAAACCAACTATCCAATTTTCTTCTCCATGCAACAATGCCACATCATCAAGTCATGCATGTAGTTTATAATCTTCTATTCTTAAATAGCTAGAACCCACTATCCAATTTTCCTCTCCATGCAACAATGCCACATTATCAAGTCATGCAAATAGTTATAAGTTACTTTTTTATTAATCTATTCATGCAAAACATATCTTCATGCATGAATTTTTCTTAGGTAATTAGACAAGACATTTTTATAATGGTTTTTGCATTACCATTAGTTTTCTAATATTTATACATATATATATTTTTTAAAAATTCCGCAGCAACGTGCGGGGCATCGTCTAGTTGGAATAGAGAGGATGATCTTATTAAGCATGTTGGTTGTGTAACAAGTGTGCACAATGCAGCCCAAGAGACATATAAATTATTTGTGAATCCTCATGCTGCAATTGATAATCTTGTTGTGAAGATGAATAGTGAGGATGTCCGTCTTTACAAGATGAGGTTGAAGTGTTCACTTAGATGTTTGCAGTTTCTTCTTCATGAAGAATTGGCATTTCATGGGCATATTGAAAGTGAACAATCTAGGAATAGAGGAAATTTCATTTAGATATTGAAGTGGCTTGCAGCAAATAATGAGGAGGTGAGCAAGTATGTTTTGAAGAATGCACTAGGTAACTGCAAATTGACTTCTCATGAGATACAACATCAAACTGTTCAATGTTGTGCATTACTTACTAGAAAGCAAATTACCCAACAACTTAGTGATGAGCACTATGTTATTCTTGCTAATGAGTCTAGTGATGTATCACATAAAGATCAACTATATTTATGCTTGTGTTTTGTTGATAAAGTAGGAAGGCCATGTGAGCACTTTCTTAGAGTTGTTCATGTAAGTGACACTACTTCATTGTCACTTAAGGAAGCAATTGAGACTTTAGTTACTGATCAAGGTTTGACTATAAGTCAAAGTCATGGGCAAGGATATGATGGGGCTAGCAATATGAGAGGAGAAATTAAAGGACTAAAAACATTGATCATGGAAGGGTCACCTTCTGCCTATTATATTCATAATTTTGCACATCAACTCCAAGTAGTTCTTGTTGCTGTTGCCAAGGGAAATGATGATTGTGTGTGATTTTTTGATCGAGTGTATTTATTACTGGATGTTATTGGAGTGTCTTGTAAATGCCATGACATGCTTCAAGATGCTAGACTTCACAATATCATGAAACTACTTGAATGTGATGAGTTACAAACTGGGAGTGGTTTGAATCAAGAGATAGGTTACCTAGGCCTGGTGATACTCGGTGGGGCTCTCATTACAAAACTGTTCTCAACATTATTGCTATGTATCCCACAATTCATGATGTTCTCATAACTCTTGAAAAAGATGCTTCATAAAGAAGTGATTGGCCAAAAATTCATACTATTGTAGGAGTGTTTGAGTCATTTGAATTTATTTTCAATGCACACTTGATGCTTGCATTCTTGGAGACACAAGTGATTTGTGTGATTGTTTGCAAATAAGATACCAAGATATTATTACTACAATGGAACTTGTTAGAACTGCAAAAAGTGTAATACAAGAACTTAGGTCTACTAAATGGTATGCATTTCTGCAAAAGGTCACACTACTTTGTAACAAGCGTGGCATTCAAATTCCTATAATGCAACATGATTATGTGCCTTATGGAAGATCAACATGGTTTGCTTGAAGTCAAACAAATGATGATCACTTTATAAGAGAAGTTTTTCTTCCAGTCATTGATAAAATTAGTCAAGAACTTGAAAATCGGTATGATGAGATCAATATGGAGTTGCTATCTTGTATGTGTGCTTTGAATCCCGCAAACTCATTTGCTGCTTTTGATGCACAAAAGGTATGTGAACCTGCTTCTAAAATTTGTATTGCTTTTAAAATTGGTGTTGAATCCCGTCAACTCATTTGTTTATTTTGATGCATGCACGATACGAAGACTTGCTGAGTTTTATCCCAAAGATTCTTCAAGTGCTGACTTGTTACACCTTTAACTACCACTTGATAAGTACGTAGATGATATGAGTAAATAAGAGAACTTCTGAGGCCTTGGAAATATTTTTGATCTCTCGGTTAAGCTTGTTCAAACATGGAGACATATAGTTAATAATTTTGTGTACTTTCTTCTAAAATTGGCATTGATTCTACCGGTGGCAACAACAAATGTTGAGAGAGAATTTTCTGCCATGAGCATAGTCAAGAGCAAGTCAAGAAATAAGATGGGTGATAGACTTCTGTATGATTTCCTAGTAACATACATTGAGAGGGATGCTTTCTCCGAGGTGAATGAAGATGATATAATTGATACCTTCAT
This sequence comes from Hordeum vulgare subsp. vulgare, assembly GCF_904849725.1. Classification (NCBI taxonomy): domain Eukaryota; kingdom Viridiplantae; phylum Streptophyta; class Magnoliopsida; order Poales; family Poaceae; genus Hordeum; species Hordeum vulgare. Next base: position 444,261,271 of record NC_058519.1, read on the forward strand.
GGCAGTGCATAAGCGTAGGCCGAAAACATAGTCTTTTTGAACTTCTCAAGGTATGTTTATAGTCCATGTAGTATGTACTATGTAGGCTTCTTTATGCAAAACTTAGTCTTAATTGAGAATTCTAGTGTGTTTGCAAGACCCTATTGATCGATTTCTATGTGCTACTAAGAACTAGTTAAGAACGTTCACATGTCAAATTTCTTGTCATTGTTTTGGAGCGGACCACCCTAATATGAAAAGATAGGTCCGCCAGTGGCTGCAGGTGGTACTTTTCTGAGGACTACAGTGAGAGAAGCTATAAAACTCCTTTATAATATATGACAAATTATTCTCAGTGGCACACCGAAAGGCTCCAACTCATAAGAAGGTAATCTCTGTCGAAGAAATTACTGCTTTGGGTGATACGGGTGCGCTTATGAATATGTTTGCTAATAGAAATACTCATGTTGATCCCAATGATGTGCCAATAATGATGCTATAGACGTGAACTTTTTCTCTAGAAACAATTTTAACAAAAATGCTTATAAAGGAAATTTAAGTCATAGGCCAAATCCTGGTAATCCCTCCAATATTTATGGTAATTCATACAACAATAATAATAAGGTACCCTCTGATCCTGAGAATGAAATTAAAGTTTTATTAGTTCTGAAAAGACGTTCTATACTATGGAAAAATAAATACTACATAAAGTTGATGATATGGTTAGAAAGATAAATATAATTGTTGATGACGTGGAAAATCGCCAAAGTAAATATTTTCCGCCTGAGCATGATATAGATGAGTCCATTAAATCTATTCAAGTATCCATTAATGAAAGCAAGGAGAGAACCGCTAGGTTGAGAGCTAATCGATAATTTCTAGAAAAGTCTATTCCATCGGTTTTTACTATAATCATGATGAAGATATGAAAATGTTGGTGTTTCACCTATCGAATCATTGTTTTGTAATATAAAACTTGATGAAGAAGGGACTCAAGATGAGTCAACTTTAGATAGAAGGTGTCTCTATTGTTCGAAGGGTTATGATCTTAATGATAAAATTGATATAAGTGGGTTTAGAGAGGTCAAAATTTCAAATAGTGATATGCCCATTACTTTGGATTTGAAGGACTTTAATTATGATTGTTTGCTGTATGATTCAATCTATTTCCTTGTTGTAATCCATGATAAATTCACCTTGTGGCCATGAAATAATTAAATATTTTACTAAACATATTGTGGAAGCTATATAAAAGCTCATGAAGAAAAGCTTGATTTGGAAGTGTCAATACCTAGAAAGTTGCATGATGAATGGGAACCTACTATTAAAATTGAAGTTAAGAATTATGAATGTAATGCTTTGTGTGATCTTAGTGACAGCGTTTCTAATATACCAAAGTCCATATATGATGTGCTAGGTCTCACCGATATAAATGAATGTTCCCTTAAGTTGCACCTAGCATATTCCACCATTAAGAAACCATTGGGTAGAATAATCGTTGTGCCTATACTTTCCAATATGAATTATGTACCCGTGGACTTTATTATGCTGGATATTGAATGCAATCTATCTTGCGCGATGATACTTGGTAGGCCTTACCTACGAACTAAGAAACATAAGATTCCAATTCCCAATGAAGAAAGGGATGGGACACTTCCCTACAAAGATAATTAAACCATACTATGAATCTATTATGAGGGCCACTTATGGAACGAAAATGAATGATCACAATACTTGTTACTATGCATTATGCCTAGCTAGGGGGAAACAATAACGCTTTTTGTGAGGCAACAAATAGTTATGTTATTTGTTTTGCTTTTATTTTCTATGATGCATATTTATTGATATTGTAATGATTGTGCTTTTATATTTTAATTAGTATTTGTGCCAAGTAAATCCCTTGGGATGATTTGGATGATAGTAGAATTGATCGTGTGCAAAAACAGAAACTTTTGTATTTGATATTTATTTTTTGTAATTTCATTGAATTTTTTTATCTGAATCGTTTAGACAATATTTTTATACTAATGTCCCAGGCTTTCCTAACTTTTAATAATTATCCGAGTTCTAGAAGTATGGTTTTAGTACAAATCATTACAAACTGTTTTGTTTAGACATATTCCGTTTTTGCTTGCATAGTATTCATAATAGCTTGTTTTGATGATGCTATGGTTTATATAGGGGGTATAAGTCATGGAGAGGTTGGAATACAATAGTTATTATGAATTAATAAAATATGGAGGAGTTTATAACAATACTTGAAGGTTATCATATGTTCATTATACTAATGTATCTCACGAGATTTCTGTTGAGTTTTGTGTGTTGAATTTTTCAAGTTTTGGGTGAGATAATGATGGACAAATTAATAAGGAGCGACAAGACCCTAAGTTTGGGGATGCTCAAGGCACCCCAAGGTAATATTGAAGGAAGACCCAACCGTGTAAGCTTGGGGATGAACAAAATGACACCCCCACATTCGTCTATAGTCTATCAGTATGTCACTTGGAGGTATATTTTTATTCATCACATAATATGAGTTTTGTTTGGAGCTTCGTGTATTCTAGTTTGCTTTATTTTTAGTTTTCCACGACCATTGTTTGCTGTGAAACATGTTTTGATAGAGGTACACACAATTATCATGATTTGTTCGAATAGTCTATGTGCTTCACTTATATCTTTTGAGCTAGGCAATTGCTCTAGTGCTTCACATATATATTTCAGAGGAGGACGACGGTCATATTTTATAGAAATTATTGCAGTCTTATGCTTTTGTTAAATATTTTTTAGAGTCTAAAGAACAATAGTGGCAACATGCACGTAGACATGTCATACTACAAATTACTTCATTGGCACAAGTTCTAAGAGGCATGGATTGCTTAATACGAGCTTCACAAAACGGAATTTAACATTAATAGATTAGCAGGTTTAACACGAAGGCCACTTGAGAGCAAGACATATACATGATATAGATGTTCTACATGGGAACCAGAGGCATGGAATCAAAGTAGACATTCCAGATACCAAATTTCATGAAGGAATGACATGCAAAAGACCTACGGATTTGATGCAATCATCCTCACAAGTTTGAACCAAATAACAATTTCTGCAGTTTACGATGAGATGCACTTTTTGGATAGAGATTTGAGCATGTAGATGAACCCTAATATGCATGCAAATGATGCCATCGTGTAGATCATGTTTTGTAGATCAATTTACATGTAAGGATCATTCCAAATGGGCACATGATGCAAAGTTACAACCACATAAAAGTGCAACTATGCTAAAAACCGCAACTGAAAAGGACATAATCAAAATGACTAAGTCTGGATCTATTCATGGGATAGGATAAACAATCAATGTGTAGGGCTTTGTTAGAAAGCGCTCACCGATGGGGCATTGGACCAGAGCTGGTGGCTGGGCCGGGCCGGCGTGCATGACGAGAGGTCCACGTGGCGCTGGAGGCCCTACCGTTAGGGTCAACATGACCTCGTCTCCCGGGACCTCCTATACGGCGCTGTAGGCGCCCGTTTGCCCTCCTGGCGCCTGTAGCACCCCGCCTTCGGTCGGCTCGGCAAACATATCTGGTGCCCCTGCAGGCCCTGAAAATGTTCATTAATTTTTGAAAATTAAAATGCATCGATTTTGCAAAAAAAGTTGTTCAAATGGAAAAAATGTTGACAAATTTGAAAAATAATATTAATCAAAATCAAAAAATGTTTATCACCATTTGATAAAGGTTCATTAATTTGTATAAAAAGTTTAGAAATTTAAAAAATGTTCATTAAATTTGAAAAAAAGTTAATTGGTTTTCAAAAAAAGTTCATCGAATTTGAAAAAAGTTTATCTAAATTTTAAAATAGTTCACCAAATTTGTAAAGAGTTCATCCATTCTGAAAAAAGTTCATCTAATTTTTAAAAAAGTTCATTGAATTTGAAAAGAGTTCATCGATTTAGAAAAACGTTCATAGAATTTCTAAGAAAATTCATTGAATTTCAAAAGAGTTCATCGATTCCGAATTTCAAAACAGTTCATCAAAAATTGAGAAAAGTTCATTGTTTTTTCAATAATCCATCGATTTTGAAAACAAATCATAAATTTTGGAAACAGTTCATTGAATTTGAAGAAGTTTCATTAAATTGAAAAAAAACTTTGACGAATTTGAAAACAATTTCCGCAAATTTAAGAAAACAACAGAATAAACCACGCTAAAACAGAATAAATTTTTTGAAAATGCTGGTTGGGAAGCTTCTAGAACCCCGACCAAAACCGAGGTGATAAAACCGTATGGAGAAAGTGATAAAAAGCAACAAGGAATAAAGTATTCACATGGACCGCGATGGCCTAGTGGTCTATTAGTTTCTTCCTCGCAAGAGGCTGCGTGTTCGAATCCCAGCGTTGCTCCTTATTTTTGAAGAAAGGGCTAACTGGGCCGGCCCAATTGCGATAGGAGGTGTGCGCTGCAGGCGCCCGTTAGCAAAAATTCACTATGACGGGCGCATGCAACGCCAAATAGGGTTTGCCTCGTCTCCCTCTTGGAGATCGAGCGACAACAGGCTGCGATGTTGCTGATGTTGATGTAGACGCGATGAGGCGGAGCCGGTGAGGCGGGGTTGCGGCGCAACATGGATCCGACGATGATGCACGGGATCGTGGCAAACTGACGGGCGCGGCGGTGCAGCGCGGATTCGACGATAACGCGCGGGAGCCCAGCCAACGGACCGGGTGCGACAGTGCGGTGCGAGGCGTATGGCAACGCGGGCTGGAGGAGAGCTCGGGGAGGCGGGGCTCCCATGGAGCTACGTGCGGCAATGCGAGGAGGTCCCGTGGCGACGTGGCTCGGCCGGCATGAGACGAGGCGACGCGAGCGGTCTGCTTCGATGGCTGGCTAGCTGGCCAGGATGAGGCATGAGGTGGCGGGGGCCGCGGGACGTCTGGGCGGCGGCGAAACTGTGCGGGCTTCGGTCGGGCTGACAACGTGGCACTAGGGCCTAATAGGTCCAAATCTGGGCCCTGGTGGGCCTATGAGAGGTGGGAAATTAAGCAGGGGCGCATGGTAGTGTGCAGTTGACTGAGGGCTGGTGGCTGCGGTGGTGCAACCCGTGACTGGCTACCAAGGGGTGGTGGTGAGGTGGCTGGGCATGGAAACCAAGGAGGAGGGAAGTGGTGGCTAGGGCTAGCCATTTCTAGATGTGGGGGTCTTCCTTTTATAGGCAGCATTAGGGTTTAGGGGTGTTTTATCACCGTTTCGAGCCCTCCGATCATGATCGGACGACTCCAATTGCACGGTTAGGTTAGCTGGGTATAATGGGATGTGTAGGGGGTTTATGGGGTGAGAAGAGAGAGAACAATGCGGACCGTGACAAGATTTTACAAACCAAAATGTCCAACGAATTGACCAGCTATAATGCCTCTATAGGTTTAACTGTTTGGGTATCAAACGACCTCTGAATACGACAAAACTTGGCAGGCGGTCCACCTACAAAAAACATAGACCACAAGCCAACTTTTAATGCATTCCAAAAAAGTTTTCTATGCACTTTGAAAAATAATATTTTAACGATGCCACGAGCGCGTGTGAGTGTGGTTATTCTTGAAACGGTCAACGACAAGAACGAAGAGGACTGAAAAATATGGATTGAAGGAAGTTTTGAAAAAATGATGGTGAGAGAGTGTATATGAAGATGATGCCAATGATGCAACGATAAATGCAACAATGAAATAAGTCACACGTCGTCAACTGAATAAAATGGGAATCCTCTCGGGAGTCGGTCTCTGGCTATTACATGTCATGTAGTCCACGTTCACATGACACCACTAAAGGAAGAAACAACATACATATCATAAAAATATCAAACAAATACCAACTTCACATGATTACTTATAACAAAACTTCACCCATGTCCCCGAGAACAAAAGAAACTACTCACAAATCATCACCATGTTCAAGATCAGAGGTATAATGAATATGATAAAGGATCTGAACATATTGTCCTCCAACAAGTAAACCAACAAGCGTCAACTACAAGATGTAATCAACACTACTAGTAGCCCCCGCGTACCAATCTGAAATTTTGAGACAAAGATTGAATACAAGTGATGAACTAGGGTTTGAGATGAGATGGTGCTGATGAAGATGCTGATGAATATTAGCCCTCCCATGAAGGAGGAAGCGTTCGTGATGACGATGGCTTCAATTCCCCCCTCCCGGAGGGAAGTTTCCCCAGCAGGTTACTCTGCTCGAGAGAAAAAGGGTCTTTGCCCATGTTTCCGCCTCGAGACGGCGGTGCTTCATCCCAAAAGTATCCTCTTGATTTTTTATAGGTCAAAACCCGTCATATTGGAGAAGAGGGGGGTTGGAGCCTTCCTGTGGGTCTCCCAAGCCATCAGGGTGTGCCCATGGGGGGCGCCTTGTTGGCTTGGCACCAACAGCCCCCTCTGGTACTTCTTCACTCCAATACTTCTTATATATTTGATAAAAAATCCTCATGAAGTTTCACGTCATTTGGAGTCCGGAAAATTTCCAGCTTTTTCCATTGCTTTCAGGTCCAGAATTCCAGTTTCACGCAATCTCCCTCTTTGTGTAGATCTTGCAAATTAAGAGATAAAAGGAATTATAATTGTATCATAAAGTGGAATAATGACCAAGAACATTGTAAATATCAATAATAAATCATGATGCAAAATGTACGTATCACCTACCTATCATGGCATTTCCATAGCCATTGTGTCACGTGACTTGTGTGTTCATCATCATATTGCTTTGCATGATCATATATATCTGACATGATATTTGTGCGAAAGACACCATTCATCATCATTATACATGTTAGACTAGATAATTACACATCCTAGTACACTGCTAGAGGCATTCATATAGATTCATTATATTGTGTTGTAATATCGATTTGTATGTAAATAGAAGTGTGATGATCATCATTATTATAGCATTGACCTAGTGAATAAAGGATGACTGATACTATCATTTCCCCACAAGTTGGGGTGAGACTCCAGACGGAAAATAAAAAATAAAACAAAAAGGGGCCAAAAGAGCCCAAAGAAAAAAAATAGAAAAGAGAGAAAGGGCAATGTTACTATTCTTTTACCACACTTGTTCTTCCAGATAGCACCATGTTCTTCATATAGTGAGTCTCTTGAGTTATCACTTTCATATACTAGTGGGAATTTTTTGTTATACAACTTGGCTTGTATATTCTGATGATGGGCTTCCTCAGATGCCCGATGTCTTCATGAGCAAGCAAGTTGGATGCAATCCCACTTAGTTTCCATTGAGCTTTCACACACTTATGTCTCTTAGTGCATCCGTCGCATGAAAATCTATATTCCTCGCATTGATATCGATTGATGGGTATATCCATACCCTATGATCTGCCTAGTTAATGCAATACTTTCTTCTTACTTCCTTTGATATCCACCAACACATTTTGTTGCACCTACAGTGCTATATCCATGGTTCACACTCATGTATTGTGTGAAGTTGAAAATGCCTAAGTGCATTAGAAGTATGATCCAATTGCCTAGTTTAACTCTGAGGTGCTCATGATTTATACTTATTCGATGAAGGCGGAGTCATGCCGTGCTAATATGATAAATGAGTAGGGATACACATTCTTTGGCAATCGTATATTTTAAATAAGTAATCGTTATGTTCTTATATTTCTCAATATTATTTTGTTGATATCAATTACTTCATCATTCTCAATATTTATCCTTTAATCAAGATGACATGTTGGGTAGCATTCAACATCAAAAATTCTATTTTTATCATTTACCTACTTGAGGACGAACATGAATCAAGCTTGGGGATGCTTGATACGTATCAATTGCATCTATAATTTTTTATTGTATCATGCTAATATATAATCAATATTGAATGCTTTATATGCAATTATATGCTATTTTATATCATTTTCCGGGACTAAACCAATGCGAGTTCCTGTTTTTTGCGTGTTTTTGACCTTTTTAGATTAACAGTACCATACAAAGTCCAAATATGATGAAACTTTACGTGGATTATTTTTGGACATAAGGAGACCCTAGAAGCGTGTGGAGGTGGCCAAAATAGCCACGAGTGAGCAACGAGCCTGCATGTGACGCCTAAGAGGGTAGGGACCGCCGTGTGATGACCCACAAGTATATGTGGTCAATCATAATCTTTTCGATAAGTAAGACTGTCCAACGCAACGAAGAGTAGAAGGAAATGACACATGGTTTTCAACAAGGTAATTCCTCCAAGCACTCAGCTTAGCGGTACGAGATAGTTTGATAGTAATGAGATTCGTAACAAGTGACAAGTAACTGTTGGGGAACGTCGCATGGGAAACAAAAAATTTCCTACGCGCACGAATACCTATCATGGTGATGTCCATCTATGAGAGGAGATTTGGATCTACGTACCCTTGTAGATCGCATAGCATGAAGCGTTAAGAAACGTGGTTGATGTAGTGGAACGTCCTCACGTCCCTCGATCCGCCCCGCGAACCGTCCCACGAACCGTCCCGCGATCCATCCCACGATCCGCTCCGATCTAGTGCCGTACGGACGACACCTCCGCATTCAGCACACGTATAGCTCGACGATGATCTCGGCCTTCTTGATCCAGCAAGCAAGACGGAGAAGTAGATGAGTTCTCCGGCAGCGTGACGGCGCTCCGGTGGTGGTGAAGGATCTACTCCTGCAGGGCTCCCCCGAGCTCCGCAGAAATACGATCTAGAGGTAAAACTATGGTGTCTAGATCTGAATTGCACGTGGCAAAGTTTTGTGAAATCAGTCCTAAATCACCAGTATATATAGGAGGGAGGGGGAGGGACTTGCCTTGAGGGCCAAGCTCCCAAGGTACGCCGACCAAGAGGAGGAGTAGGACTCCTACTCCAATCCTACTCAAAATAGGATTAGAAAGTGGAGTCCTTCTCTTCCTTCCCACCTTTTCTTTTTTTTATTTTTTGGTTTTTTTCTTATGGTGCATAGGCCTTATTGGGCTGTCCCACCAGCCCACTAAGGGCTGGTGCGCCACCCATAAGTCCTTTGGGCTTCCCCCATGAGGGTTGCCCTCCCTCCCGGTACATTCCCGGTAATGCCCGAAAACTTTTCGGTAACCAAATGAAGTCATCCTATATAACAATATTCGTCTCTGGACCATTCCAGAAACCCTTGTGATGTCCGTGATCTCATCCGGGACTCCTAAAAACATTCGGTAACCACTCATATAACTCAATATACTAAAACATCGCTGAACCTTAAGTGTGCAGACCCTTGCGGGTTCGAGAACTATGTAGACATGCCCTGAGGTACTCCTCGGCCAATATCCAATAGCTGGACCTGGATGCCCATATTGGATCCTACGTATTCTTCGAAGATCTTATCGGTTGAACCTCAGTGTCAAGGATTCATATAATCTCGTATGTCATTCCCTTTGTCCTTCAGTATGTTACTTGCCCGAGATTCGATCGTCGGTATCCGCATACCTATTTCAATCTCGTTACCGACAAGTCTCTTTACTCGTTTCGTAATAGAAGATCCCATGACTTACACTTAGTCACATTGCTTGCAAGGCTTGTGTGTGATGTTGTATTACCGAGTGGGCCCCGAGATACCTCTCCGTCACACGGAGTGACAAATCCGAGTCTTGATCCATATGAACTCAACGGACACCTTCGGAGATACCAGTAGAGCACCTTTATAGTCACCCAGTTACGTTGTGACGTTTGATACACATAAGGCATTCCTCCGGTGCTAGTGAATTGTACGATCTCATGGTCATAGGAACAAATACTTTACACGTAGAAAACTATAGCAATAAAACGACACGATCAATATCCTACGTTCATAGTTTGGGTCTAGTCCATCACATGATTCTCCTAATGATGTGATCCAGTTATCAAGCAACAACACTTTGCACATAGCCAGAAAACCTTGACTATCCTTGATCAACTGGCAAGCCAACTAGAGGCTTGCTAGGGACATTGTTGTGTCTATGTGTCCACACATGTATCTATGTTTTCATTCAATACAATTATAGCATGGATAATAAACAATTATCTTTAAACAGGAAATATAATAATAACTATTTATCATTGCCTCTAGGGCATATTTCCAACAGTGTCCCACTTGCACTAGAGTCATTAATCTAATCCTCACATCGCCATGCGATTTACATTGTAATTAATCGAACACCCATACAATTCTCGTGTTGATCATGTTTTGCCCATGGAAGAGGTTTAGTTAGCGGGTGTGCTACATTCAGATCCGTGTGCACTTTGCAAATATTCACGAGCAGTACGTGATCTTGTCCAACAACATAATCGTTAAGACAGGATTACCGTACCACTCACGAGCAGTACGTGATCTTGTCGACCTGCGAGGTCCGACAGTAACTTGATCCGAAGTTTCATGATCAACATCATCAACTTGTTCCTCAACCGGCGCCATAGAAACAGGGGTTTCCCCTTGCTCTGCGCCACCATAAAGAGGAATTAGAAGTTCGACAACTTCATCAAGTTCAATCTTCCTCCCACTTAATTCTTTCGAGAGAAAATCCTTCTCAAGAAAAGCTTCGTTTTTAGCAACAAACACTTTGCCCTCGGATTTGAGATAGAAGGTATACCCAACTGTCTCTTTTGGGTAACCTATGAAGACGCACTTTTCCGCTTTGGGTTCTAGCTTTTCAGGTTGAAGTTTTTTGACATAAGCATCACATCCCCAAACTATAAGAAACGACAATTTTGGTCTTTGCCATAGCAAAGTTCATATGGTGTCGTCTCAACGGATTTTGATGGTGCCCTATTTAAAGTAAATGCAGCTGTCTCTAATGCATAGCCCCAAAACGATAACGGCAAATTGGTAAGAGACATCATAGATCGCACCATCTCTAATAAAGTACGATTACGACATTCGGACCCACCATTACACTGTGGTGTTCCAGGCGGTGTCAATTGTGAAACAATTCCACATTGTCTTAAGTGAGCACCAAACTCGAAACTCGGATATTCACCCCCACGATGAGACCATAGGAACTTGATCTTCTTGTTACGATGATTTTCAACTTCACTCTGAAACTGCTTGAACTTTTCAAACGTCCCAGACTTGTGCTTCATCAAGTAGACAATACCATAGCTACTCAAATCGTTAGTGAAGGTGAGAAAATAACGATATCCGCCGCGTGCCTCCACACTCACCGGACCACATACATCGGTATGTATGATTTCCAATAAGTGACTTGCAAGCTCCATTGTTCTGGAGAACGGAGTCTTACTCATCTTGCCCATGAGGCATGGTTCGCACATGTCAAGTGAATCAAAGTCAAGTGACTTGAAAAGTCCATCGGTATGGAGTTTCTTCATGCGCTTTACACCAATATGACCTAAGTGGCAGTGCCATAAAAACATGGCTCTATCACTGTTAACTCTGACTCTTTTGGTCTCAATGTTATGTATATGTGTATTATCACTATCAAGATTCAATATGAACAATCTTCTCACATTGGGTGCATGACCATAAAAGATATTACACATAGAAATAGAACAACCATCATTCTGTGACTTAAACGAGTAACCATCTCGCAATAAACAAGATCCAGATATAATGTTCATGCTTCACGCAGGCACTAAATAACATTTATTTAAGTTCATAACTAATCCTGATGGTAATTGAAGTGAAACTGTGCCGACGGCGATTGCATCAACCGTGGAACCATTTCCCACGCGCATCGTCACTTCATCCTTCGCCAGCCTTCGCTTATTCCGCAGTTCCTGTTTCGAGTTGCAAATATCAGCAACAGAACCGGTATCGAATACCCAGGCACTACTACGAGAGCTGGTTAAGTACACATCAATAACATGTATATCGAATATACCTGATTTTTCCTTGGCCGCCTTCTTATCAGCCAGATACTTGGGGCAGTTGCGCTTCCAGTGACCCATACCCTTGCAATAATAGCACTCCGTTTCAGGCTTAGGTCCAGCTTTGGATTTCTTTGTCGGATTGGCAACAGGCTTGCCGCTCTTCTTTGAATTACCCTTCTTTCCTTTGCCGTTTCTCTTGAAACTACTGGTCTTATTCACCATCAACACTTGATGCTCTTTACAGAGTTCTGACTCTGCGACTTTCAGCATCGCGAATAACTCGTCGGGTTACTTGTTCATCCCTTGCAAGTTATAGTTCAACACAAAGCTCCTATAGCTTGGTGGCAGTGACTGAAGAATTCTGTCAGTGATAGCCTCTTGCGGGAGTTCAATCCCCAGCTCAGCTAGACGGTTTGAGTACCCAGACATTTTGAGCACATGTTCACTGACAGACGAATTCTCCTCCATCTTGCAAGCATAGAATTTATCGGAGGTATCATACCTCTCGATCCGGGCGTTCTTCTGAAAGTTAAACTTCAACTCCTGGAACATCTCATATGCTCCATGACGCTCTAACGACGTTGAAGTCCCGGTTCTAAGCCATACAATACTGCACATTGAACTACTGAGTAGTCCTCCTTGCGTGCCAACCAAGCGTTCTTAGCATCTTGGTCAGCCGCAGCGGGTGGTTTATATCCTAGCGCAGCATTAAGGACATAATCCTTTTTCCCAGCTTGCAGGAGCAACTTAAGATTACGAGCCCAATCTACAAAGTTGCTTCCATCATCTTTCAACTTAGCTTTCTCTAGGAACGTATTAAAATTCAGGGTGACTGTCGCGTGAGCCATTGATCTACAACACACATATTTTCAAAGTGGACTTAGACTATGTTCAAGATAATTAGAGTTTAACTAATCAGATTACTTGCTAAACTCCCACTCAAAAAGTACATCTCTCTAGTCATTTGAGTGGTACATGATCCAATTTCACTAGCTCAAGTCCGATCATCATGTGAGTTGAGGATAGTTTCAGTGGTAAGCATCCCAATGCTAATCATATCAACTATACGATTCATGCTCGACCTTTTGGTTTCATGTGTTCCGAGGCCATGTCTGCACATGCTAGGCTCGTCAATCTTAACCCGAGTGTTCCGCGTGTGCAACTCTTTTGCACCCGTTGTATGTGAACGTTGAGTCTATCACACCCGATCATCACGTGGTGTCTCGAAACAACGAACTTAAGCAACGGTGCACATTCGGGGAGAACACAATTTCGTCTTGAAATTTTAGTGAGAGATCACTTCATAATGCTACCGTCGTTCTAAGAAAAATAAGGTGCATAAAAGTATTAACATCACATGCAATTCATAAGTGACATGATATGGCCATCATCATGCGCTTCTTGATCTCCATCGCCAAAGCACCGAGACGATCTTCTTGTCAACGGCGCCACACCATGATCTCCATCATCACGATCTCCATCAAAGTGTCCCCATCGAGGTTGTCGTGCTACTTATGCTATTACTACTAAAGCTACGTCCTAGCAATATAGTAAACGCATTTGTAAACACAAACGTTAGATTAAAGACAACCCTATGGCTCCTGCCGGTTGCCGTACCATTGACGTGCAAGTCTATATTAACTATTACAACATGTTCATCTCATACATCCAATATATCACATCACGTCATTGGCCATATCATATCACAAGCATACCCTGCAAAAACAAGTTAGACATCCTCTAATTGTTGTTGCATGTTTTACGTGGCTGCTATGGGTATCTAGTAGATTGCATCTTACTTACGCAAAAACCACAACAGAGATGTGCAAATTGCTATTTGACCTCTCCAAGGACCGCCTCGGTCAAAACCAATTCAACTAAAGTTGAAGAAACCGACACCCGCGAGTCATCTTTACGCAACGAGGTTGCATGTCAAGCGATGAAACCAGTCTTTCGTAAGCGTACGAATAATGTCGGTCCGGGCCGCTTCGATCCAACAATACCGCCGAATCGAGAAAAGACTAAGGAGGGCAGCAAATCGAACATCACCGTCCACAAACCCCTTTGTGTTGTACTCGAGATAACATCTACGCTTGAAACTAGCTCATGATGCCACTAGTGGGGAAAGTCGCATGGGAAACAAAAAATTTCCTACGCGCACGAAGACCAATCATGGTGATGTCCATCTATGAGAGAAGATTTGGATCTACGTACCCATGTAGATCGCATAGTAGGAAGCGTAAAGAAACGAGGTTGATGTAGTGGAACTTCCTCACGTCCCTCGATCCGCCCCGCGAACCGTCCCGCGATCTGTCCCACGATCCGCTCCGATCTAGTGCCGAACGGACGTCACCTCCGTGTTCAGCACATGTACAACTCGACGATGATCTCGGCCTTCTTGATCCAGAAAGTAAGACGGAGAAGTAGATGAGTTCTCCGGAAGCGTGACGGCGCTCCGGTGGTGATATAGGATCTATTCCTACATGGTTCCGCCCGAGCTCTGCAGAAATACGATCTAGAGGTAAAACTATGGTGTCCAGATCTGAGTTGCACGTGGCAAAGTTGTGTGAAATCAGTCCTAAGTCACCATTATATATAGGAGGGAGGGGGAGGGACTTGCCTTGAGGGCCAGCCCCCCAAGGTGCGCCGGCCAAAAGGAGGAGTAGGACTCCTACTCCAATTCTACTCAAAATAGGATTGGAAAGTGGAGTCCTTCTCTTCCTTCCCACCTTTTTTTTCTTTCTATGGTTTTTTGCTTATGGCGCATAGGCCTTATTGGGATATCCCACCAGCCCACTCAGGGCTGGTGCGCCACCCATAAGTCCTTTGGGATTCCCCCGGGAGGGTTGCCCCCCCTCCCGGTGAACTTCGGGAACCCATTCGTCACTCCCCGTACATTCCTAGTAATGCCCGAAAACTTTCCTATAACCAAATGAAGTCATCCTATATATCAATCTTCGTCTCCGAACCATTCCGGAAACCCTCGTGACATCCGTGATCTCATACAGGACTCCGAACAATGTTCGGTAACCATGCATATAACTCAACTATACTAAAACATCGCCGAACCTTAAGTGTGCAGACCCTGCGGGTTCGAGAACTATGTAGACATGCCCCGATGTACTCCTCAGTCAATATCCAATAGCGGGACCTGGATGCCCATATTGGATCCTACATATTCTCAAAGGATCTTATCGGTTGAACCTTAGTGTCAAGGATTCATATAATCCTGTATGTCATTCCCTTTGTCCTTCGGTATGTTACTTGCCCAAGATTCCATCGTCGGTATCCACATACCTATTTCAATCTCGTTAGCGGCAAGTCTCTTTACTCATTCCGTAATACAAGATCCCGTGACTTACACTTAGTCACATTGCTTGCAAGGCTTGTGTGTGATGTTTTATTACTGAGTGGGCCCCGAGATACCTCTCCGTCACACGGAATGACAAATCCCAGTCTTGATCCATACTAACTCAATGGACACCTTCAGAGATACCTGTAGAGCACCTTTATATTCACCCAGTTAAGTTGTGACGTTTGAT
The DNA here is from genome assembly GCF_904849725.1 of Hordeum vulgare subsp. vulgare. Classification (NCBI taxonomy): domain Eukaryota; kingdom Viridiplantae; phylum Streptophyta; class Magnoliopsida; order Poales; family Poaceae; genus Hordeum; species Hordeum vulgare. The sequence goes on from NC_058519.1 coordinate 444,276,651, forward strand.
ACACACAAGGCATTCTTCCGGTGCCAGTGAATTATATGATCTCATGGTCATAGGAACAAATACTTGACACGTAGAAAACTATAACAATAAAACGACACGATCAATATGCTATGTTCATAGTTTGGGTCTAGTCCATCACATGATTCTTCTAATGATGTGATCCAGTTATCAAGCAACAACACTTTGCACATAGCCAGAAAACCTTGACTATCCTTGATCAACTGGCTAGTCAACTAGAGGCTTGCTAGGGACATTGTTGTGTCTACGTATCCACACATGTATCTATGTTTTCATTCAATACAATTATAGCATGGATAATAAACGATTATCTTTAAACAGGAAATATAATAATAACTACTTATCATTGCCTCTAGGGCATATTTCCAACATTAACAATTGTAGCTAAGGTGTAGCAAGGGTATAGTAATCCTTTTTGTAGCAAAGGACAAGCCTGATAGTTCTCTTATATAAAGTAAAGCGCTCTCGAGGATACATGGGAATTGTTGTGTTGCCAGGTTCATCATGTTTTGTTGATTCACACTGGATACTTTAATAATTTGATATGTGGGTGGACCATTATTAGGGTGCTGTTATTACTTGAAGAAGAAACCATCTTATGATTACCCCCTCCCGCAAGCATCCACAACTATGAAATAAGAATTAATATAAATCTAACCATAACATGAAACATATGGATCCAAATCAGCCCTTACAGAATAACACATAAACTAGGGTTGAAGCTTCTCTCACTGTTGCAACATCTACTTATTACTCCCCAATTTCTTCCCTTAGAACCAAGTGTGGTAAAGTGTCATGTAGTCGACGTTCACATGATACCACTAAAGGAAGAGCAACATATGCATCATCAAAATATTGAATGAATACCAACCTCACATGATTACTTATAACAAGACATATCCCATGTCCTCAAGAACGAAAGTAAATACTCACAAATCATCATCATGTTCAAGATAAGAGGTACAAAAAATATTCTTAAGGATCTAAACATATAATCTTCCACCAATTAAACCGACTAGTATCATCTACAAGGTGTAATCAACACTACTAGCAACCCCCGTGTACCAATCTCAGGTTTTAATGCAAATATTGGATATAAGAGATGAACTAGAGTTTGTGATGAGATGGTGTTGGTGAACATGTTGATGGAGATGAGTCCTCCCATGAAGCAGGAAGCATTGGTGATGACGATGGCTTCGATTTCCCCCTCCCGAAGGGAAGTTTCCTCGACGAAATCTCGCCACCATAGAGCAAAAGTGCTCCAGCCCAAGTTCCACCTCGAGACGGTGGCCTTTCGTCCCGAAACCAATCTTATGATTTTTTTAGGGAAAATGACATCATATATGAGAAGATAGGTTCTAGAGGGCTGCCAGGGGACCACCAGCTTGTGGGGCGCCCCCAGGCTTGTGGCCACCTGGTTGGTCCCCTTCTGATGATTGTTTCACAAATAATTTTTACATATTCCAAAATAATTCTTTGTCAATTTTCAGGTCATTTGGACTCGAGAAAATATCTAGATCTTTCATAGCCCTTTCTAGTCAAGAATTCCAGCTGTAGGTAATTTCCCTCGTTGTATGAATCTTGTAAAATAAGAGAGAAAATGCATAATGGTTTCATCATAAAGTGAAATAATGAGTGAAAACATTGTAAATATCAACAGGAGAACATGATGCAAAATGGACGTATGAACTCCCCTAATCTTAGACCTCGCTTGTCCCCAATTAAAAGCCAAACTCGATAATCATGACCACATGTTTAGAGGGAGAGGGAGAGAGAGAGAGAGAGAGAGAGAAAGAGAGAGAGAGAAAGAGAAAGAGAGAGAGAGAGCTTTCGATAACATAAAATACGGACATGCAAGCATCATGATCATTATAATAGCATTAGTATATCATCACAAAACTTCTCATCAACAAGTGGTAATCTATTCACAAGTTGAAGTATGAACTATAAACCTTACTCAAAACTAGCAAACTATTCTCTTTGTCAAAACAACTGAAATTCATTGTATTTTTAGAAAGAGTCAATGTGAGAGCTTTATTTAGAAACTTCACATACTAAACTATCATTTTGTCTTTTATGATTGCTCGCACTAATGATATATTTTTGAAACGAAAAGTATCAATCAGGCACATATGGAGATAGGGGTTTATAGTTTCCACCGCCCAACTACTTATCTGTGGGATAATGTCAACTATAATAACTAATGATCACCTACATCCAACTGGATATATATGCTTGGATGTTTCCCCAGGACATCATGCTTGCCAAGTAGATAATAAATAAGGATGGAATAGGGATGAACATTAATTATTCTTGCATAAAAGTAAATACATGAAAGTAAAAGATAGGCCTTTCACAGAGGGAAGCAAAGGTTCTCATGCGCTTTTTGTTTGGATGTGCGAGATCTTAATGGAAAGGAATGCCACTTTATATTGCCCCTTATGATAGAAAACTTTACTATGTAGTTCATTAATTTCATTTCTTTGCCATCACAACTTTGTACATAGCTTATTTTCCCTTAAAATAAAATATCATACATATTTAGGAGCATTTTTATTGCTTTTGCACTGATTGCAATTTACTTGAAGGATCTTGTTCAATCCATAGGTAGATATGGTGGACTCTTATGACAAGAAACTGGGTTTGACGGTTTTTGGATGCATAAGTAGTATCTCTACTTGGTGCAAAGTTTGGCTAGCAAAGGTTATGGTCAAGCAACACATGTTGAAGGATTAGTAACAATATAACTTATATGCAAATATAAGCAAACAAAGTCATTACGTTGTCTTCCTTGTCCAACGTCAAGTAGTTGATCATGCATAAAATATTTAATGGGGGATCACAATCATAAAAGATGTCCAAGATAGTATATTTACATGTGATACCTCTCTTCCATTATTACTTGTTCACGAATTTCATTAATGATTAATACTATGTTTGTCAACTTCCAACAAGTTTTATAAATTAAACTCTTTTATGTGTGAAGTCACCACTCCCCATGGGATTAGTGTATGATCTATATTTATTATTTTCATTGCTAGGATTGATGCAGGAGGGTAAAGAAGACAAACTCAAACAACTCTTTATTATATAACTCTCAAACTAAATTACATCGATAGATAGATCACCAAGCAAACACTCAACACTAAATCATACTAAAACATTATTGTTATAGATCATATGGTAACTTAGGATCAAACTGAAATAGCTAATGATGATAAAGGTGATGGTGATAGAATACTAGGGCACATCCCCCAAGCTTGGAACAAGCCAAGGGTGGTTCCCATACCCGTGTATTCAAATTTCCTTCTTGTGCGATGGCGATGATGGAGTGATTTTCTTGGCAATGATGCTCCTTAAGGTACGGATCTCCTCACTGAGCTTATCGGCCTATCTCTTAAGGTCTAGGTTCTGCTTACAAAGGTTATTTGTAACAGCTAGTGCTCCATCTAACATAGGATGAATCTTATTGATGGATCCAATAGTAACATCCACCCGCACATACCGATATGGGGTAAATAGAGTACTCGAAGGTATAACCTTGTTTGTTAAGCTCAAGTTTGTGAACTCCGCATGCATATCTCATGGTTGGGGTAGATGTGCTTCTTCTTCTTCTTCGCTAGAAGATTCCATCCTATTGAGATCGGCCTCGTCCTCCTCTATTGTCCATCCATAGGGATCTTTATCACCATAGACCTCGGGATCTTTGATGGGGTACAATACATATCTCTCTTTGTCTGAGTCTTGAGACAACATAGTGCTTCTAGCTCTGCCAAATATAGCCCGAAACAAGAACAGAGGAAAACTTGCGATACAGTGGTCAAAAAAAACGAGGAGTATATATAATGAATTTTCCTGTGCACGACAAGTCTATGAGTAGAAAACAGAGTGGGGAAGTCCACGAGGGTCCCACAAGCTTGGAGGGCGCGCCCACGGGGTAGGGCGTGCCCCTAGGATTGTTGCCTCCTTGTGCACTTTCCTGGCTGTTTATTATTTTGTATTTTTCATATATTCCAAAACATGCAAAACTTATCTTTAAATAAGTTTTGGAGACAGTTTCCATACTGTACCACATACCTACCCCTTTTCAGGGTTCTCAAGTGTTCTAGACCTCCCCGATAATGTAGGCTCCTTCCCATTGAGAGGAGCTTTCCTGCAAAAGATCTAAAATGAGAACTCTATAATAGAACTTGATCACCAATATTAAATTCTCGATTTTGTATTCTTTTGTCATGCCATCTTTTAGCTTTTTCTTTTAAAAAACTTGGCATTTTCATAGGCTTGTGTTCTCCATTCATCTAGAGAACTCATGTCAAATAAAATCTTCTCATGGGAAATTTTAAATCATAATTAAGTTCTTTAATTTCCCAACAAGCCCTATGCGCCAATTCTAGAGGTAAATGACAAGCCTTTACATAAATCATTTTTTGACTAAAAATAGAGGAGAGGCTCCTACTATGCTATATTAATATATAATAAATATTTACATGTCTTGGAGGAAAGTCCCAGAAGGAAGAAAAAATACAATGAGAGTCTAAATAGTGTTGACAAAGGAATTGATATAATCACTGAAATCAGGAGACACTCTATATATAAGCCAGGTAAGATTAGCCTTTGTTCTCTCAAGCCAAGTACTATATGTAGGACTGATCTAACTAAAGATGAAGTTATTTCTACCCTTCCAAATATTCCAGGCGGTGATGGTGAAGATTTCAAAGAAAAGCCTGCCAGGATAAATTTATTTTGCCCTAATCTTGGTCTCAATCCTTGAGATGCTAGAGTTTTATGAGATACTAATATTAGACCAGCAAGTTTGGCTGAAAGGGAAATTAAAAATCAAGTGGTCAATGGTCTCTTCCTCTTGAGGTGTGCATAGAACGCATGATTCAATGTCTCCAATATGAAAAGGTCTCTTTTTAGCATGTTTCTTGTCTTTAGTCTATATACTAAGAGAAACCCCATTAAAACTTTAAATTTCATTCGGAGTTTTTATTTCCATATCCATTTGAATGGCTCCGGACAAATAATTTGCCTATGGTAGTAAGTGTAGAATTTTATAGGGGGCATTCCCATTGGTTGTTTTAAGCAGTTCTATATGCCCATAATGCATCATCAAGTTTCTTAGAACAATTATTTCTAGATCTATTAAGGTCCTTTGCAAAAGTAATTATATTTCTCTATTTCTTAATTCAACTTGACCACTAGTTTGAGGTTGAGATGGAGGAGCAATTCTATTGTTAGCATCTCATATTTGGCTAATATTTACAAAATGCACCATGAATAAAATGTGTACCACCATCGGTCATTAAATATCTAGGGACATCAAACCTTGGAAATATAACTTCTTTAAGCATTTAAGTAGGAGCATTATGATGAGCACTACCGTTTGGAATAGCTTCTACTCACTTAGTGACATAATCAACGTCAACTAAACTATGAGTGTATCTGTTAGAGGAAGGAAAAGGTCCCATATATCAAAGCCCCAGACGTTAAATGGTTCAATAACAAGGTAATAATTCATAGGAATTTCCTAACATATATCAACATTACCTATTATTTTACATTCATCACAAGAAAATATAAACTTATGTGCGTCCTTAAAGAGAGTAGGCCATTAAAGACGTGACTATAATACCTTGTGTGCGGTTCTATCTCCATCATGGTGTCCTCCATATGCTTCAGAATGATACTTCCGAAGGGATTGTTCCTGTTCATGCTCAGGCACACATTTTCTAATGATACCATCTACTCCTTCTTTATATAAATGTGGGTCATCTGAAAAGTAATGTCTCAAGTCAAAGAAAAGCTTTTTTGTTTGTTGATATGTGAAAATAAGTGGTATATTTAGCAACAACGTAATTAGCATCATCTGGGTACCAAGGACTACGAGAAGTAGCAGGATTATAACAACTAATTGTGCATCAGAACAAACTGTCATCAATAGGTCGTGGGTCATCAAGCAGATTTTCCATCCTAGACAAATTATCTTCTACATGGTTTTCATGTCCTTTTTTATCCATAATATGCAAATCAAACTCTTGTAATAATAGAACCGACCTAATCAATCTAGGTTTAACATCTTTATTTTACATAAGATATTTCATAGCAGCATGATAAATGTGAATTTTTACTATAGAATCAATAATGTAGGATCTGAATTTATCACATGCAAACATTGATACTTGTCATTTGCGTATGGTTTTCCCCGAAGAGGAGGGAATGGTGCAACACAGTATATATAGGTATTTCCCTCAATGAGAACCAAGGTTATAGAACCAATAGGAGGAGCACACAACTCCCGTCTTTAGTGCCTACTGTTGGGGAACGTTGCATGGGAAAAAAATTCCTACGCACACGAAGACCTATCATGGTGATGTCCATCTACGAGAGGAGATTTGGATCTATGTACCCTTGTAGATCGCACAACAGGAAGCGTTAAGAAATGCGGTTGATGTAGTGGACCGTTCTCACGTCACTCGATCTGCCCCGCGAACCGTCCCACGAAGCGTCCCATGATCCGCTCCGATCTAGTGCCGAACGGACGGCACCTCCGCGTTCAGCACACGTACAGCTCGACGATGATCTCGACCTTCTTGATCTAGGAAGCAAGACGGAGAAGTAGATGAGTTCTCCGACAGCGTGATGGTGCTCCGGTGGTGGTCAGGATCTACTCCTGCAGGGCTCCGCCCGAGCTCCGCAGAAATACAATCTAGAGGTAAAACTATGGTGTCTAGATCTGATTTGCACGTGGCAAAAGTTGTCTCAAATCAGCCCTAAATCACCACTATATATAGGAGGGAGGGGGAGGAGGCTTTCTGTCACATCCCTAACCCTTAACCAAGATAGCATTGTGCTCATGTCTTCTTTGCATTTGCATCTAAGAAGTTTCAACAAAAACAACAAAGTGGCAAAGGAAAAACTCAAAACCCTAGCCACCATTTCAATTAAAGGAAATTTCAACTAGTTCAAAATCAATGAATCCAAAATGGCCTCAAGAAATGTTCAAACTTTCTGATAAATCATGAAAGTAAATGAGGATTGGAGAAAACTATTTTGTTGACACTTTAAGAATTTTAAATAAATGCAAAAGCCACTGGTTTCAAATTTAAAATTTGAAATCAGAAACTATAAATTTTCCAAAAATGTTGAAAGTCTTGGAAATGAGTAGGGATATTATAACAAATATTTCAGAAGGTCTAAAATAGTTTTTACTTTTGTTTTGGAGCTGAAATAATTAGCAAAGCAATAAATAGCAAAACAGAAAAACAAAAACAGAGAAAATGGGAAAAAACTTACCTGTCGCCTAAGCCTGGCCCGGCCCATCTCCCCGCTCGTCCCCTCCCTCGCGCCAGTAAGCAGCAGGAGGTGGCCGCCGCCCCCTCCGGCGCGGCCACGCACCTGCGTGCCTGCCTGGCCGCCGGTTTGCACTGGCGATGACGGGGATAAGCTCCCCAGAGCTTCCCCTATCCATTCCCCGCCTCGGTTCTTCCACTCCTCCCGGATCCCCTCCTTCTCCCTGCTGCCGCCATTAGAGCCGAGCTCGAGCTCGAGCTGGCCGTGCCCCTGGCCATAGGATCCCCTCCTAGAGCACGCCATTAGCTCCGTCTCGTCGCCCTGGTCATCTCTGCAGAAGCCGAAGCTTCCTCGAGCCCTGCAACGCCCGCAACGCCGTCGTCTTCCACCTCCGGCTGCCGGACCTCTCCCGTCGATTCGTCGCCCCAAGGCCTTCCCCGAGCCGTCTGAGCTCTGCTCTGCACTCCCTGTGAGCATGCGGTCGTTTTCCCAAAGTTTTCCCCGTCGATCCCCTTCTCTAGCCCTAGTTTCACCGGAGCCCGACGAGGACCGCCGCTGCCGCTCGTCGCCGGTAGCCCTCCGATGATCAGCTCATCCTTCCGAGGGCACCAGCAGCTCCAGGACGACGCGTAGATGCCGTAGCAGCTAAGAACCGAGCGTAGATCCCTCTGATTCAAAGCCCCGATGACGCCCGAGCTTCGGCCGCCGCTCCGGCTCGTCGCCGATGCCTCTTCCGGCGACCCTAGCCTCCCAGTTGGTCCTGCCAGATCGGCCACTTCGCGAGCATGCTGTAGCTGCAAACCGCGTGCGTTTTGGTGCTGTGCAGCGCCGTCTAGGTCGCCTGCGACGAGCCCTCCGCCGCGGGTCTGGTCGCCGGCGAACACCCTTCGGTGGACGTCGACGTGGCCGACCATTAGGGCGTAATCGCCCTCCCCTCAGTCGCTGACAGAGGGCCCCACGCCTGGTCAAACCCCAATTAGGGGCTGGTCAGCGCGGGATTAGTCCCAGAGAGGCTGACCAGTGGGCCCCCCCTGTCAGGTTTGACCTGAACAGGTCGGCTGACCTGCTGACGTCAGCCTGATGCAATAAATGGAATTTCCAGTATAAAACTAATTCAGGAAATTGCTAAAAATTGCAAAAATCATAGAAATTAATCTGTAACTCCAATGAAAATAAATTATATATGAAAAAGTATCAGAAAAATTCAAGGATTCTGATTATGCTATTTTCAACTATGTTTGAAAAAGTTACAGGACCCTAATTTGTGAAATAAGGAATAATTCAATTCTTTTAATCACTTTATAAATGGAATTTGCAAAAATATCCAAATTTCATTATAAATGCAATGATCACACACTGCCCTACATATAAATCAGCACCATAACATGACATTTCATGCATGTTAACATTAAGTTGATCTGAGCATCAGGTCGAATCAATTAAACCGGTATCCGAGAATACCCATTTGAATTGCTATTCGAATGTGATTCAAATCAACTCTAAACCTAAAACATCTTGATTATAATAACTTATCACTTTGCATTCTCATGCCATGCTCATGCATCATTTTGATTGCATATGATTGTTATTGAATGTTGCCATTCATTTCGGTAGGCTCCGCACCCCCGGATTCCACCGAATATCCGTCTGACGGATATCGTTCCTCCTCTGAGCAACAAGGCAAGCAACCCTTTTGATCATCACGATAAATCCTATGTTCTTGCTCCTGCACCTATTTATTGCATTAGGATCAAATACTTCAACTGCTTTTGCCACGATAGTTGGACCCACTTCCTTTGCATGACTTAACCTTGTCACAGTAAATAGCCGAACCTTGCAACCTAGCATACCTGGTAGTTGCTTGAGCTATGATGTGCCTTATCCTACTATGCATGCTATGCTTAGAGTTGTGTATGGTCTGTCATCTGGGAGATGAACAGAAATGTGGAATGTGTTCGGTGAGCAAAGGTCGTGCGTTGAACTTGATTTGATAAAGGTACCGGTGAAAGGCTGTGTAGGAGTACATGGCGGGTTGTTTCATTGGAACCGTCCTTAGGAACTGAGTTCCGTGTATGTAATCCAAGACTAGATACTACCACATGCTGGGCCCTGAAATATGACCCCGCTCGGCCTATTAATCGCGTAGTACTCGGTCCAGGAGTTGCAAGTAGTTTCTGGTGTTTATAGTAATGCTGGAGGCCGTGCATGGTGCTGACCTGAGAGGTGGACCGTGATGCGGTAGGCAGTGGCACGGTGTACCAAGTGGCACCCGGATGGTGGGCTTGGGAACCCTGCGCACATCGTTTGAGGCCGTGGCGGAATCCTCGGCCGGACTTCCGTACGGGTTACTCTTAGATAGGCGATAAACCTGGACTAGGTACTAGTGTGGGTAACGGTCGTGGCCGACTCCCTCGCTGGGCTTCCGCTTGAAGGTTGCCGAGGTGCATGACGTGCACATGGCGATAAGTGGCGGGAGCGTGTGTGACGAAGTACACCCCTACATGGTTATGATCTATTCGAATAGCCGCGTCCGCGGATATGGACTACTTGGAGACATATGTTGTTCATAGATAACTTCAATGGCTACTCATACAATTTTCAAGATAAGCGTGAGTGTCATGGACGGCATTTCCGTATGGAGATGGAATGATTCCACGATAGTGTATTGTTGTGGTGTTAGTGGACTCGTGTGCGAGAAATCAAGTTGTCAAAACTAATTTCAAAATGCAAGTTGTCTAGCCACGAGTCAAATGCTGGCTTTCCGCATGAAACCCCACAATACCTTTTGATACCTTGCATGAGTAGTTAGTTCTCCTAAAGTCTTGCTGAGTACCTTCGTACTCATGTTTGCTTAATAAATGTTGCAGAGGTTGCTAATGACCCTAATGGAGGGTTCTTCGTAGACATCGACGACGACGAGTAGCTGGTGTCGCAGCTACGATCTGGCCCTACGTCGGCTCTGTAGTATAGTCAGGCCATGTGCCTTCTAGTTGCACTGTCTGAACCCAGACAGTTTATAACTCTTCCGCTGGCTTGTAATTGTATGACTGCTATTACGGGTCATGAGACCCTTGATGTATAATATTATGTGTGTGGCTCTTCTGAGCCTCTTAAATAAAGGTTGTATGTTTATGGTTATGTTGTGATGCCATCGATGTATCTATACATATCGGTATGCCATGCGTACGTGTGTCGTACTTGATATGTATGGGGTTCGATTACCTAGTCGTGAACTTTAGTAGCACCCCTTACAAGGAAATGCCCCTTTGTGATCCAACGAGCCTTGGTAGTTCGCTACTGCTCCGGACACATTGGTTGACCGGCATGTGTCCTTCTTAGCTGTTGTGTCTGTCCCCTTTGGGGAAATGTCACGCGATGTAATGGAGTCCTTGTAGCTTGCTACGACTCGTCTACACTCGCTGATGACCGACACCTGCTTTGTTGGGTCATGTATGCATGTCCTTGTGCGGTACTGCCACTTTGGTTTATAACTAGACATGTCGATCCGGGTTCTTTGACATTGGATTGCTAGCGACACTATCGCATACGTGAGTCAAAAGACGCAAACGGTCCCGGCTAAGGTAAGGCTGCAGCCGTGGAGTTAACCGTGCGTGAGAGCACAAAGGGATGCGATGTGTTACAGGCTGGATTCCTATGGCTTAGGATCGGGGTCCCGACAGCGTTGGTATCAGAGCCTGACTGACTGTAGGATTACTAAGCCAAACTGGTCGAAGTTGAGTCTAGAATTGCTTTAGTTATATATAAGGGAATTGTTTGTGGAAGGGAACGTAAGATTCTTGTTATCTTCTCAAGTTATTCTATTCTGGTCATCCTCGTCTTTCTGCGGGAATTAAGGACTAGGTTACTCATCTTCTCCTAGGCTCGTGTTTTCGATCGGTAGCTTATAGGACTATGGGTCGAGAGATATTGGGTTTCTTTTATTCCTAGGAAGCAGGAAGTAAGTTTGGTGACCAGAGAGTTGAACTTGATAGTTGAGTGGTTACGTTATTCCACTTTGGGTTGTCTCGAATTTGTTTTGAGCATTTACAGCCGTTATGCTGCCCAATTTTTGCATTGAGAGCTCTAATGCTTTTGCATTACTCTCTATTTACAGATGCCTGTCCGTCCTTCTCGTCAGGTGGTACGTCTGACCAGGTGCATCGATGTGCCGGGTCATACGGCCATGCTGGTCAGGGTGATGTCGGTGTACGGTTACCGCTGGTACCCCGAGTACACAGTGGAGGAACAGTACCGAGACTTCAACCAGAGCCAGTACATTTGCACTGTTAGGGTATTTCCAGATTACCCTGGAGCGGAGAAGCCAATCCATTGGTCCTATGGGTTGGGGGTCACCGTTGACATGGCAGTACAGGATGCTGCCTATTCTATGCTGACCATTATGAGAGCGAGACATGCACTGCTGCAGAATTCAGAGTTTTGCTATGTTCCGGCCTCTCAGTCTGGTGAAGAGGGATACCTCAATGGAGTCTATTTTGATTCTTCTATGGAGGACCCACTTCTGCAGTCCACTGTTGAGATGCTAGAGAACAGAGACAAGGATGCTCATGCTCTCCGCATGGAGCTTTATGCTACCCGTGCCCGTCTGTGGACAGCTTTGACGCAGCTGGCACCGGTAGTCCGGACAGGGTATGGAGAGATGGAGATGATGAACCCTGTTAGGACCCATCTTCCGGCCCACGTTGACTTGCCAGCTATAGGAGGAGTCACACCTCTTCGGGGACCCCTCTTACCACCAGTCAGGGGACCAAGGCCACATCCGTGTCCTTATGGATCCCAGGGATCTCAGGCTAGAGTGTTTCCTGATCCGCAGGTTGAGCTTCCGGGTCATGGAGGTAATCTCTATGAGATGTTCTATGCGGATGCCTGAGCTATGAGCGGAAGGATAGTATGGTAGTAGCCGTATGTTCACAGTCCTGCGTGACTTGTGGAGTATGGTAGTAATGTGAAACGAATTCCGGAGGCCTAGATAAATAATGTATAGGAAGCTTGTAAGCCTCTGATGAGTAGTTCCACCATTTCAGTAGTTTGCTCTTCGAGTAAGTTTGTACTGAACTATGTAAGGGTGTGTATGAACCATGGTGTATATATAGCAGTTGCTTGTTACCATGTTGTTCGGATATTCATTTCCGCATTCCGTCTGTTCAGTACATTCTTAATCCATAGCTAGTATTGATATGATATTGGTCTAAGCTATGAGTTTGTTTGTCAGGATGGTGTTCACCAGGTTGAACCGTGCCCCTGCTCATGAGCAAGGTGAGGGTAGTCAAGCATCGCAGGAAGACCTGCCTCACCCACCTTCTGTGGTAGAAGTGATGCTTGAGGCAGAAAGAAACAAAAGGGAGACCAACCGACTGCTAGAGCGTATTGAGCAGAATACGGCTCGACAGCCTAGGAATGCTGAAGTGTCCCTCAATGACTTTGTGAAGCTGAATCCTCCAAAGTTTCATCATTCCGCCGATCCCCTCGACGCTGATGACTGGCTGTGCAGCATTTCACGCAAGATTCGCTCTGCGAATGTGTCTGAGGCCGACAAGGTGACCTTCGCGACGTATTTCCTGGAGGGACCCGCCAATCTGTGGTGGGAGAATTTTGAAGCTATGCGTCCCGCTGAACCAGTGGCCACATGGGCAGACTTCAGCGCAGCTTTCCGTCTGCACCATATTCCAGAGGGCCTGATGGACAGAAAGAGAGAGGAGTTCTGTGCCTTCACTCAGGGCAAGTTGTCTGTGGATGCCTATAGCCGCGAGTTCGGTAACCTCGCCCGCTATGCAACAGAGGAGGTGTCTACTGATGCCAAGAAGCAAGCAAGATTTCGTAAGGGTCTGAGCCCTTAGCTCCGTCGAGACCTGCGCCTCCATGAGTGTGCAAGCTTTCAAGCCCTGGTCAACAAAGCGATCAGTGCGGAGACTGGTCATATTGACTTCGAAGCCACAAGGAAGCACTCCGGTGACTTTGGCTCATCTTCTGGTTCCGCGTTTCAAAAACGCAGGCTGTGGGTTCCAAACAGTTCTCTGCCGCCAAGATACACTCCGAGGCCATCCTACGTGGCGCCTCAGACGAATCAGGCCAACCCTCCATCAAAAGCTTATGGTGGTCCAGCTAGCAATGCTGCACCACGTGCCAACCAGGTGATATGCTACAAGTGTGGAGAACCAGGGCATTATTCCCGTGAGTGTCCTCAGAATGTGGGTGCCAAGCAACCCGGAAAGTCCGTCGGGCAGGCCAAGTCGGGCAAAGCGTTTTATGTGAAGCCAACTCCTGCACATGGCCGTGTGAACTATGTGTCAGCAGAAGAAGCTGCAGAGGATCCCTACGTCATGCTGGGTACGCTTCTTGTTAATCATCACCCGGCGTCCGTTCTCTTTGACACTGGGTCTTCTCATTCCTTCATTTCAGAAAGTTATGCACAGTTGCATAACATGTCATTTTGTGATATGCCAATCCCATTGGTTGTCCAAACCCCTGGTAGTAAATGGCAAACCTCTAGGATAACCTATGACAATGAGATTCTAGTAGACAGGCTAGTTTTTCTAGCCTCATTGATAGCATTGAAATCTTCGGATATTAATATCATCTTGGGCATGGACTGGATGTCAGCTCACTATGCCAAGATTGATACTCACTCTAGAAATGTCCAGCTTACCCATCCCTCGGGTGAGATAGTAAATGTCTCTACTCGAGTTGCCAAATGCCAGCTCTATTCCCTAAATGCCAACCCTCTTCCGGAACTTGAAGACATTCCGATAGTCCGTGACTTCCCGGATGTTTTTCCAGAGGAACTGCCAGGAATTCCACCTGACAGAGATGTAGAGTTTGTGATAGATCTTGTTCCGGGAACTGTCCCAATAGCCATAAGACCTTATAAGATGGCACCCCAAGAGCTAGCCGAACTTAAGAAGCAATTAGATGAGGCCTTGAACAAAGGTTTCATTCGTCCTAGCTCTTCTCCTTGGGCTTGTCCCGTTCTCTTCGTCAAGAAGAAAGACGGAACGGATCAGATGGTTGTAGATTACCGACCAGTTAACCTGGTCACCATAAAGAACAAGTATCCGCTCCCCATGATCAACGATCTGTACGATCAGCTCACTGGATCCTCAGTCTTCTCCAAAATGGATTTGAGGTTGGGATACCATCAAATCAAGATTAAGAACGGGGACGTTCCAAAAACGGCCTTTGTTACTCGTTATGGCCAATATGAGTACACCGTTATGTCCCTCGGTTTAACCAATGCCCCAGCCACCTTCTCTCGGCTGATGAATTCAATCTTTATGGAGTATTTGGATAAATTCGTCGTAGTATACCTCGATGATATTCTCATCTACTCAAAGAATGAACAAGAACATGCCGAGCATCTAAGGCTGGTATTGATGAAACTTCGAGAGCATCGCCTTTATGCCAAATTTTCAAAATGTGAATTCTGGTTACCAGAAGTGACCTATCTAGGCCACGTAATCTCTGGTAAGGGTATTGCTGTCAATCCCGAGAGAGTTCAAGCTGTCCTTGATTGGACTCAACCTGAATCGGTTAAGCAAAGGAGTTTTCTTGGTCTAGCGAGCTATTGTCGCCGCTTCGTCGAGGATTTCTCCAAGGTTGCAAAGCCTCTGACTGAACTCCTCAAGAAGGATAAAAAGTTCGAGTGGACACTACAGTGTGAGCATAGTTTTCAGGAACTGAAAAGACGCCTGACTTCCGCACCTGTGTTGCTACCACCAGATTTTTCTAAGGACTTTGTTATCTATTGCGACGCCTCGCGACAAGGATTAGGTTGCATTCTCATGCAAGATCGTCATGTGATCGCATACGCATCTGGACAGTTGCGTCCACATGAGGATAATTATCCCACACATGACCTTGAGCTTGCAGCTGTGGTCCATGCACTAAAAACCTGGCGACATTACCTCCTGGGTAATCGTTGCGAAATATTCACTGATCACCAAAGTCTGAAATATATCTTCACCCAGCCGGATTTGAATCTCAGGCAAAGACGGTGGGTTGAGTTGATCTCGGATTACGACTTAGGGATAACTTACACCCCGGGGAAGGCCAATGTTATGGCCGATGCACTAAGTCGTAAATCTTATTGTAACAATTTGATGCTACAACAAGGTCAACCACTTCTCCATGAGGACTTTCGGAAGTTGAATCTTCATATTGTTCCTCAAGGATTCCTTTCTACCCTGGTGGCGAAGCCTACTCTTAAGGATCAAATTATAGCTGGCCAAAAGCGTGACAAGGGTATATCACGGATCAAGGAGAATATTTTTAGCGGAAACGCTAAAGAATTTTCCATGAATGATCAAGGTGTGGTGTTCTTCCAGAATCGTTTAGTGGTTCCTAAGAACCCACATCTAAGGCAGTTAATCCTTAAGGAGGCTCATGATTCCCCTCTCACCATTCATCCCGGTAGTACTAAGATGTATCAGGACCTACGCCAGAGGTTCTGGTGGACTAGGATGAAGAGAGAAATTGCTGAGTTCGTTGCTAACTGCGATGTTTGTCGTCGAGTTAAGGCAGAACATCAAAGGCCTGCTGGCACCCTTCAACCTTTAGCTATTCCTGAATGGAAATGGGATAAAGTTAGCATGGATTTCATTACCGGATTTCCCAAGGCCAAGAAAGGAAATAATGCTATCTTTGTGGTCATTGACCGTCGTTCCAAAGTGGCTCATTTTCTTCCTGTTCGTGAGAGTATAACAGCTAGCCAGCTAGCAGAGTTATATATCTCTCGAATAGTGTCTCTTCATGGTGTTCCCCTGGAAATTAACTCGGACCGTGGAAGTATCTTTACTTCTCGCTTCTGGGAAAGTTTTCAGAATGCCATGGGGACTCACTTATCTTTTAGCACTGCTTTCCATCCCCAATCAAGTGGTCAAGTAGAAAGAGTGAATCAAATTCTAGAAGATATGCTCCGAGCTTGTGTTATACCGTTCGGTATGAATTGGGAGAAGTGTCTTCCATTCGCTGAATTCGCTTATAACAACAGTTATCAATCAAGCTTGGGCAAAGCCCCTTTTGAAGTTCTCTATGGACGAAGATGTCGAACACCTCTTAATTGGTCAGAAACCGGAGAGAGGCAACTCTTTGGCCCGGACATGATCCAGGATGCAGAAGAGCAGGTTCGCATTATTCGTGAAAAGTTGAAAACAGCCCAGTCTCGTCAAAAGAGCCAATATGATCGTCATCATAAGGCTGTGACCTTTGAAGTTGATGAGAAGGCTTACCTTTGGGTTTCACCTTTGAAGGGTACCCATCGATTCGGTATCAAGGGCAAATTGGCTCCTCGTTACATTGGACCTTTTCGCATTCTTGCCAAACGAGGAGAAGTTGCCTACCAGTTGGAACTTCCTCCGCATCTTTCCAAGGTTCATGATGTTTTCCACGTCTCGCAACTCAGGCGTTGCTTTTCGGATCCTATCCGTGAAGTGGACCACGAAACGCTTGATCTACAAGATAACCTTTCTTACCGAGAATACCCCGTGCGAATTCTTGATCAAGCTGAGCGTACCACTCGACGTCGAAACCTCAAGTTTCTTAAAGTTCAATGGTCAAATCATTCTGAAAAGGAGGCAACCTGGGAAAGAGAGGATCGTCTCCGACTCGAATATCCTGCATTATTCCCGACGACTTCTAAATCTCGGGACGAGATTCTTTTGAGTGGGGGTAAGTTGTCACATTCCTAACCCTTAACCAAGATAGCATTGTGCTCATGTCTTCTTTGCATTTGCATCTAAGAAGTTTCAACAAAAACAACAAAGTGGCAAAGGAAAAACTCAAAACCCTAGCCACCATTTCAATTAAAGGAAATTTCAACTAGTTCAAAATCAATGAACCCAAAATGGCCTCAAGAAATGTTCAAACTTTCTGATAAATCATGAAAGTAAATGAGCATTGGAGAAAACTATTTTCTTGACACTTTAAGCATTTTAAATAAATGCAAAAGCCACTAGTTTCAAATTTAAAATTTGAAATCAGAAACTATAAATTTTCCAAAAATGTTGAAAGTCTTGGAAATGAGTAGGGATATTATAACAAATATTTCAGGAGGTCTAAAATAGTTTTTACTTTTGTTTTGGAGCTGAAATAATTAGCAAAGCAATAAATAGCAAAACAGAAAAACAAAAACAGAGAAAATGGGAAAAAACTTACCTGTCGCCTAAGCCTGGCCCGGCCCATCTCCCCGCTCGTCCCCTCCCTCGCGCCAGTAGGCAGCAGGAGGTGGCCACCACCCCTCCGGCGCGGCCACGCACCTGCGTGCCTGCCTGGCCGCCGGTTCGCGCTGGCGACGATGGGGATAAGCTCCCCAGAGCTTCCCCTATCCATTCCCCGCCTCGGTTCTTCCCCTCCTCCCGGATCCCCTCCTTCTCCCTGCTGACGCCATTAGAGCCGAGCTCGAGCTCGAGCTGGCCATGCCCCTGGCCATAGGATCCCCTCCCAGAGCACGCCATTAGCTCCTTCTCGTCGCCCTGGTCATCTCTGCAGAAGCCGAAGCTTCCTCGAGCCCTGCAACGCCCGCAACGCCGTCGTCTTCCACCTCCGGCCGCCGGACCTCTCCCGTCGATTCGTCGCCCCCAGGCCTTCCCCGAGCCGTCTGAGCTTTGCTCTGCACTCCCTGTGAGCATGTGGTCGTTTTCCCTAAGTTTTCCCCGTCGATCCCCTTCTCTAGCCCTAGTTTCACCGGAGCCCGACGAGGACCGCCGCTGCCGCTCGTCGCCGGTAGCCCTCCGATGATCAGCTCGTCCTTCCGAGGGCACCAGCCGCTCCAGGACGACGCGTAGATGCCGTAGCAGCTAAGAACCGAGCGTAGATCCCTCTGATTCAAAGCCCCGACGACGCCCGAGCTTCGGCCGCCGCTCCAGCTCGTCGCCGACGCCTCTTCCGGCGACCCTAGCCTCCCCAGTTGGTCCTGCCAGATCGGCCACTTTGCAAGCATGTTGTAGCTGCAAACCGCGTGCGTTTTGGTGCTGTGCAGCGCCGTCTAGGTCGCCTCCGGCGAGCCCTCCACCGCGGGTCTGGTCGCCGGCGACCACCCTCCGGTGGACGTCGACGTGGCCGACCATTAGGGCGTAATCGCCCTCCCCTCAGTCGCTGACAGAGCGCCCCACGCCTGTTCAAACCCCAATTAGGGGCTGGTCAGCGCGGGATTAGTCCCAGAGAGGCTGACCAGTGGGGCCCCCCTGTCAGGTTTGACCTGAACAGGTCGGCTGACCTGCTGACGTCAGCCTGATGCAATAAATGGAATTTCTAGTATAAAACTAATTCAGGAAATTGCTAAAAATTGCAAAAATCATAGAAATTAATCTGTAACTCCAATGAAAATAAATTATATATGAAAAAGAATCAGAAAAATTCAAGGATTCTGATTATGCTATTTTCAACTATATTTGAAAAAGGTACAGGACCCTAATTTGTGAAATAAGGAATAATTCAATTCTTTTAATCACTTTATAAATGGAATTTGCAGAAATATCCAAATTTCATTATAAATGCAATGATCACACACTGCCCTAGATATAAATCAGCACCATAACATGACATTTCATGCATGTTAACATTAAGTTGATCTGAGCATCAGGTCGAATCAATTAAACCGGTATCCGAGAATACCCATTTGAATTGCTATTCGAATGTGATTCAAATCAACTCTAAACCTAAAACATCTTGATTATAATAACTTATCACTTTGCATTCTCATGCCATGCTCATGCATCATTTTGATTGCATATGATTGTTATTGAATGTTGCCATTCATTTCGGTAGGCTCCGCACCCCCGGATTCCACCGAATATCCGTCTGACGGATATCGTTCCTCCTCTGAGCAACAAGGCAAGCAACCCTTTTGATCATCACGATAAATCCTATGTTCTTGCTCCTGCACCTATTTATTGCATTAGGATCAAATGCTTCAACTGCTTTTGCCACGATAGTTGGACCCACTTCCTTTGCATGACTTAACCTTGTCACAGTAAATAGCCGAACCTTGCAACCTAGCATACCTGGTAGTTGCTTGAGCTATGATGTGCCTTATCCTGCTATGCATGCTATGCTTAGAGTTGTGTATGGTCTGTCATTTGGGAGATGAACAGAAATGTGGAATGTGTTCGGTGAGCAAAGGTCGTGTGTTGAACTTGATTTGGTAAAGGTACCGGTGAAAGGCTGTGTAGGAGTACATGGCGGGTTGTTTCATTGGAACCGTCCTTAGGAACTGAGTTCCGTGTATGTAATCCAAGACTAGATACTACCACATGCTGGGCCCTGAAATATGACCCCGCTCGGCCTATTAATCGCGTAGTACTCGGTCCAGGAGTTGCAAGTAGTTTCTGGTCTTTATAGTAATGCTGGAGGCCGTGCATGGTGCTGACCTGAGAGGTGGACCGTGATGCGGTAGGCAGTGGCACGGTGTACCAAGTGGCACCCGGATGGTGGGCTTGGGAACCCTGCGCACATCGTTCGAGGCCGTGGCAGAAACCTCGGCCGAACTTCCATACGGGTTACTCTCAGATAGGCGATAAACCTGGACTAGGTACTAGTGTGGTTAACGATCGTGGCCGACTCCCTCGCTGGGCTTCCGCTTGAAGGTTGCCGAGGTGCATGACGTGCACATGGCGATAAGTGGCGGGAGCGTGTGTGACGAAGTACACCCCTGCAGGGTTATGATCTATTCGAATAGCCGCGTCCGCGGATATGGACTACTTGGAGACATATGTTGTTCATAGATAACTTCAATGGCTACTCATAAAATTGTCAAGATAAGCGTGAGTGTCGTGGACGGCATTTCCGTATGGAGACGGAATGATTCCACGATAGTGTATTGTTCTGGTGTTAGTGGACTCGTGTGCGAGAAATCAAGTTGTCAAAACTAATTTCAAAATGCAAGTTGTCTAGCCACGAGTCAAATGCTGGCTTTCTCCATGAAACCCCACAATACCTTTTGATACCTTGCATGAGTAGTTAGTTCTCCTGAAGTCTTGCTGAGTACCTTCGTACTCATGTTTGCTTAATAAATGTTGCAGAGGTTTCTAATGACCCTAATGGAGGGTTCTTCGTAGACATCGACGACGACGAGTAGCTGGTGTCCCAACTACGATCTGGCCCTACGTCGGCTCTGTAGTATAGTCAGGCCATGTGCCTTCTAGTTGCACTGTCTGAACCCAGACAGTTTATAACTCTTCCGCTGGCTTGTAATTGTATGACTGCTATTACGGGTCATGAGACCCTTGATGTATAATATTATGTGTGTGGCTCTTCTGAGCCTCTTAAATAAAGGTTGTATGTTTATGGTTATGTTGTGATGCCATCGGTGTATCTATACATATCGGTATGCCATGCGTACGTGTGTCGTACTTGATATGTATGGGGTTCGATTACCTAGTCGTGAACTTTAGTAGCACCCCTTACAAGGAAATGCCCCTTTGTGATCCAACGAGCCTTGGTAGTTCGCTAGTACTCCGGACACATTGGTTGACCGGCATGTGTCCTTCTTAGCTGTTGTGTCTGTCCCCTTTGGGGAAATGTCACGCGATGTAATGGAGTCCTTGTAGCTTGCTACGACTCATCTACACTCGCTGATGACCGACACCTGCTTTGTTGGGTCATGTATGCCTGTCCTTGTGCGGTACTGCCACTTTGGTTTATAACTAGACATGTCGATCCGGGTTCTTTGACATTGGATTGCTAGCGACACTATCGCATACGTGAGTCAAAAGACGCAAACGGTCCCGGCTAAGGTAAGGCTACAGCCGTGGAGTTAACCGTGCGTGAAACCACAAAGGGATGCGATGTGTTACAGGCTGGATTCCTATGGCTTAGGATCGGGGTCCCGACACTTTCCTTGACGGCCAAGCCCTCTAGGGTGCGGCGGCCAAGGGAGAGGAGGAGTCCTACTCCAATCCTAGTCCAACTAGGATTGGAAAGTGGAGTCCTTCTCTTCCTTCCCACCTCTTTTTTTTCTTTTTCTCTTTGGTTTTCTTTCCTTGGCGCATAGGCCCTCTTGGGCTGTCCCACCAGACCACTAAGGGCTGGTGCGCCAC
Organism: Hordeum vulgare subsp. vulgare; assembly: GCF_904849725.1. Lineage (NCBI taxonomy): Eukaryota > Viridiplantae > Streptophyta > Magnoliopsida > Poales > Poaceae > Hordeum > Hordeum vulgare. The sequence continues at coordinate 444,298,010 of NC_058519.1, forward strand.
CCCTAAGGCCAATGGGCTTCCCGCAGGTGGGTTGCCCCCCTCCCGGTGAACTTCCAGAACCCATTCGTCACTCGGGTACATTCCCGGTAATGCCCGAAAACCTTCCGGTAACCAAATAAAGTCATCCTATATATCAATCTTCGTCTACGGACCAGTATGTAAACCTTCATGTTGCCCGTGATCTCATCCGGTACTCCGAACAATATTCGGTAACCACACATATAACTCAACTATACTAAAACATCATCGAACCTTAAGTGTGCAGACCCTGCGGGTTCGAGAACTAGGTAGACATCCCGGTACTCCTCGGTCAATATCCAATAGCGGGACCTGGATGCCCATATTGGATCCTACATATTCTCCAAAGATCTTATCTGTTGAACCTTAGTGTCAAGGATTCATATAATCCCGTATGTCATTCCCTTTGCCCTTCGGTATGTTACCTGCCCGAGATTCGAACGTCGGTATCCGCATACCTATTTCAATCTTGTTACCGGCAAGTCTCTTTACTCGTTCTGTTATACAAGATCCCGTGACTTACACTTAGTCACATTGCTTGCAAGTCTTGTGTGTGATGTTGTGTTACCGAGTGTGCGAGTGAGTTATATGATCTCATGGTCATAGGAACAAATACTTGACAAGGAGAAAACTATAGCAATAAAACGACACGATCAATATGCTACGTTCATAGTTTGGGTCTAGTACATCACATGATTCTCTGAATGATGTGATCCAGTTATCAAGCAACAACACTTTGCACATAGTCACAAAACCTTAACTATCCTTGATCAACTGGCTAGCCAACTAGAGGCTTGCTAGGGACATTGTTTTGTCTATGTATCCACACATGTATCTATGTTTTCATTCAATACAATTATAGCATGGATAATAAACGATTATCTTTATACAGGAAATATAATAATAACTATTTATCATTGCCTCTAGGGCAGATTTACAACAGTCTCCCACTTGCACTAGAGTCAATAATCTAGTCCTCACATCGCGATGCGATTTACAGTGTAATAAATTGAACACCCATACAGTTCTGGTGTTGATCATGTTTTGCCCGTGGAAAAGGTTTAGTCAACGGGTCTGCTACATTCAAATCCCTATGCACTTTGCAAATATTCATGTCCTCTCCTTCGACATAGTCGCGGATGAGGTTGAAGCATCGTTTGATGTGTCTGGTCTTCTTGTGAAACCTTGGTTCCTTTGCTAAGGCAATGGCACCAGTGTTGTCACATAACATAGTTAATGGATCTAGTGCACTCGCCACAACTCCAAGATCTGTCATGAACTGCTTCATCCATACACCCTCCTTTGCTGCGTCCGAGGCAGCCATGTTCTCCGCTTCACATGTAGAATCTGCTACGACGCACTTCTTGGAACTGCACCAGCTTACTGCACTCTCATTAAGAACAAATACGTATCCGGTTTGTGACTTAGAGTCATCCGGATCAGTGTCAAAACTTGCGTCGACGTAACCCTTTACGACGAGCTCTTTGTCACCTCCATAAAGGAGAAACATTTCCTTAGTCCTTTTCAGGTACTTCAGAATATTTTTGACCGCCATCTAGTGATCCACTCCTGGATTACTCTAAAACCTGCCTGCCATACTTATGGCCAAGCTGACGTCTGGTCTAGTGCACAACATTGCATACATGATAAAACCTACGGCTGAAGCGTAGGGGACGGAACTCATTTGTTCTCTATGTTCCGCAGTTGCTGGGCACTGAGTCTTACTCAATTCTATACCTTGTAATATTGGCAAGAACCCTTTCTAGGACTGATCCATTTTGAACTTCTTCAAAACTTTATCAAGGTGTGTGCTTTGTGAAAGTCCTATCAGGCGTTTCGATCTATCCCTATAGATCTTAATGCCTATAATGTAAGCAGCTTCTCCTAGGTCCTTCATAGAGAAACTTTTATTCAAGTAATCCTTTATGCTCTCCAAAAGCTCCATGTTGTTTCCAATCAGCAATATGTCATCCACATATAATATTAGAAACGCCACTGAGCTCGCACTCACTTTCTTGTAAATACAAGATTCTCCAACCACTTGTCTAGACCCAAATGCTTTGATCACCTCATCAAAGCGCTTATCCAATTCTGAGATGCTTGCACCAGTCCATAAATGGATTGTTGGAGCTTGAATACTTTGTTAGCATTCTTCAGATCGACAAACCCTTCGGGTTGCATCGTATAAAACTCTTCCTTAAGAAAACCGTTAAGGAATGCCGTTTTGACATCCATCTGCCAAAAGGCAGCTATTGCTAACATGATTCAGACGGACTTAAGCATCGCTACCGGTGAGGAAGTCTCATCGTATTCAACTCCTTGAACTTTGTAAAAACCCTTTGCCACAAGTCGAGCTTTGTAAACGGTCACATTACCATCTGCGTATGTCTTCTTCTTAAAGATCCATTTGTTCTGAATAGCCTTGCGGCCTTCAAGTAGTACTTCCAAAGTCCACACTTCGTTCTCGTACATGGATCTTATCTTGGACTTCATGGCCTCCATCCATTTGTTGGAATCCGGGCCCACCATTGCTTTTTCATAATTCACAGGTTCATTGTTGTCCAACAATGTAATTGATAAGACAAGATTACCGTACTACTCAGGAGAAGTACGTGATCTTGTCGACCTGCGAGGTACGATAGGAACTTGATCCGAAGTTTCATGATGATCATCATCAACTTGCTCCTCAACCGGTGCCGCAGTGACAGGGGTTCCCCTTGCCTTGCGCAACCATCTATAGGGATTAGAGGTTCGACAACCTCATCAAGTTCTATCTTCCTCCCACTCAATTCTTTCGAGAGAAACTCCTTCTCAAGAAAAGCTCCGTTTTTAGCAACAAACACTTTGCCCTCAGATTTGAGATAGAAGGTATACCCAACTGTCTCTTTTGGATAACCTACGAAGACGTACTTTTCCGCTTTGGGTTCCAGCTTTTCAGGCTGAAGCTTTTTGACATAAGCATCACATCCCCAAACTTTAGAAAACGACAACTTTGGTCTTTCGCCATACCACAGTTCGTATGGTGTCGTCTCAATGGATTTTGATGGTGCCCAATTTAAAGTGAATGCAGCTGTCTCTAATGCATAAGCCCAAAACAATAACGACAAATCCTTAAGAGACACTACAAGAAATATGTCAACTAACGACCTTTTGTTAGTGACGCTGGAAGGAATGGTCATAAATCTATGACCATTTGACATCATTTGGTCGTAATGTATCTGGAGGGGTCCTAGCCCCAAAAACCTACGACCATTTTCATCAGAAAGGTCATCACTTTCTTACTGGAAAAGGTCATAAAGAGGACAACACCTGGGACTGCCTTATTTCTAGGTGATAATGACCAATATGAATGGTCATTACTAAATAGTTCGAATGCACAAGGCTGGTTACGCAGCCACCTCAGCAACCTCACTTACTTGTCACTGAGGTAGGACCCATTTGACAGGCAGGTGAGGGGCCGGCGACCGAGCGGGGACATGCGCGAGCCTCGCTTAATTCCCGAAAAAACATGCGCGAGCGGGGACTCGAACCCACGACCGAGCGCTTCCGCTAAGTGTTTGCTACCGCTGGGCTAGAGAGGGACTGTTGCTCAGGTATCGGTATTTGGGGGTATATTATATTAAATCGCGGGTCTCTCGTATCATTGACAAGTGGGACCGACGGGGACGACCAACCCTTGGCCAATTTTCGACAGGGGCCAACACTTAGCCAATTTCCGACAAGGGACGAGCAAATCTAGATCTCGGGGGCGGCGGCGACTGACGGGGACGGGGCGGTGGCGATCGACTGGGATGGAGGCGGCGGCGACCGACGGGGATGGGGGAGGCGACCGACAGGGGCGGTGATAAGCAGTGGTGGTGCTGACGCCACGGCCACCTGACCCATCGGCAGTGGTGGTGGTGCCGACGCCATGGACACCTCGGCAACGCCTCGGCCACGATGACCTCGCCCGGCCAGTGGAGGTAGCGGTGGTGGTGCCGCTCGCCTCAGCCAGCTCGCCCACTGGTAGTGCTGGTGGTGCCGCTCGTCTCGTACAACGACCTCGCCCACACATGGGGGACTCGCCGCCGCCAAGCATGAGGGACTCACCGCCGATCATGGGGGACTCGTTGCTGCCGCCGGACAGAAACTGGATTAGAAAAGGAGTTAGAAGGTTTTCGAAAGAATATATGAAAGGAGTTGATGAATTCCTGCAATTTGTTCGGGCAATTTTTTCCAAGGATGCTGTCATTGTTTGCCCATGCTGTAATTGCCTCAACCGTTCGAGAAAATCTCAAGGAGTAGTGGAAGATCATCTTCTTCTTAATGGGATGGCCAACACATATGATAGATGGATATATCATGGAGAACCTTTAGCCGGACAACCTCAACATATTGAAGCTGATACACAGGCCCCTCATATGATGGGTGGTGACGATGCTGGCATTAATTTTATGGAAAATATTTTGCGAGAGAATGCTGGTTTGGATGAAGAGGATGGGCATGAAGATGATAGGATTCCTTACCTATTGAAGGATCTGTACGATGCTGAAGATCATGCTGATGGGCAGAAGTCGATGTTTGCTGAGGTGTTGGAGGAGGCTAAGCGCGCAACTCATGAAGGGGGTAAATTTTCAAGATTTACCTTCATCGTGAAGTTACTCCACATGAAGTCTTTCTACCGGATTAGCAATGATGCATTCAACGCAATACTCCGCCTTTTGACCTTGCAATTCCCTGATAGCTGTGTTCCCAGGTCTTATGGTGAAGCATTGAGCATAATCCGCAGGCTGTGGCTAGGTTATGTTTCAATACATGTGTGCCCAATTAACCATGTCTTGTTTTGGAAGGATTTTGCGAAGCATGACAACTGTCCAAAATGCTATGCCTCTAGGTGGAAAGATGCTGATGGGAAGAAGTCAATACCAGAGAAGGTACTGAGGCACTTTCCGTTGATACCAAGGCTGGTGATGAGTATGACAAGATGGTTTGGTATGTGCTCAGCAATTGCGCCGAGCTTATACCATATATCGAGTACGTTATATCTTGTGCACTCGTTATTTATTTACTTTTGCTTGGGTTGTTGGCACCAGCCTAATATTTTAATTCACATGTTTTGTTGGCATTGCAGGAAATGCAAGGAAGAGTTAAATCAAGAAGAAAGCCAAATCAATGTTGATACAAGGGTTGCCAAGGGATTTGCTAAATGGTTTAAGAATCATGTTGGCAAGTTGCATGAGGAGAAGTAAGTCAGTGATGATCTATTTGCTTTGGCATGCTTACCGGATAAGCGATTGCGAGTGTATTCAGCATGCATTGCTGATGGTGTCCGGTACCACACCGTTGATCGCGAGGGAAAAAGGAAGACAAAAAATGGTGGAATCGTCACTGAGGGGTCACATGATCGTGAGAACATTGACTTCTATGGTCAGCTGAGAAGCATCATAGAGTTGCAGTACAACTCTAGTGGAGGCATCGATCGCTCGGTTGTCTTATTTCACTGTGACTGGTTTGATCTTGGTAACAAGAAGAAGAGACGCTCTTGTGTCAAGTATGATGGCCACTTCAAAAGCATCAACACTTCAAGGTGCTGGTATAAGAGTGACCCCTTTATTCTAACAGCACAAGCAACAACAGTGTTTTACCTGCCAGACACCCTTTTGCACGAAAAATGGCGAGTTGTGCAAAACTTTGAGCACAGACACTTGTGGAGTGTGACTGAAACTGAAACTGAAGTGGAAAAGGGCCCCGGTGGTAGTGGCCTAACATATCAGGATGATGACTGTACGGAAGTTCCGGTGCAAGCTGGTGATGACTCTATGGAAGTTCCGGTGCAAATCACAGTGCGTAAGGACCGGGAACGTGTGCTCATTGATGCTGCAACAGTTGAAGGCATCAAGAAAAGAAGAAAGGTGGTAGCGGATGGACATGAGAGAGAGGATGAGGAAAATAGGACTCATCATACTATGCTGCAATATTGTAGTGACGATGAGAAAAACAGAAGTGGGCATAGAGTTCCTGGTTTTGGTATTTATGAAGATGAGTAGAGAATAGACATGAAGGTAAATATTGTCTCCTTGGTGATCTAAAACTATTGCTGCATGTTCCTTGTTTTGATTGGTGATCAACCTTCTGTATAGTTTTTGTTGTTGTGATCCTGATGTAGTTTTTGTACTACAATTCTCTCCAGGTAGCAAAATGCACGAGACTGATGGTTGTGGTGATGGAGAGGCAGGTGGTGAAGATCATGATGGCTGGAGAGGCAAAATGATGTAGTTTTGGTGATCATGATGGCTGGAGAGGCTAAATGTTGTATTCAGAAATGGCTGGAGAGGCAAAATGATGTAGTTTTGGTGCCATTTTCTTAGTTTTGGTGAGAACTGTTGGTTGTGATGTGATCCTGATTCAAACTGTTGTGTTCTAATGCAAAATATTGCAAACTGTTGGTTGTGATGTTCCTGAAGTTTTTTTGAACTAAATTGAGATGTTGTTTTCAGAGCTATTTTCAGAACTACAAGAGAGAGCTGTTGCTATCTACATCAGAGAACTGAATTGAGATGTTGCATGTTGCTGTTGTTTTCAGAACAGTTGCTATTCCTGAAGTTTTCAGAACTGAATTGAGATGTTGTTTTCAGAGCTATTTTCAGAACTACATCAAAGAGTTGTTGCTATCTACATCAGAGAACTGAATTGAGATGTTGCATGTTGCTGTTGTTTTCAGAACTGGAAAACCTTTGCATTATGTCATCATATGTGATAAAGTTACCATGTAAAATAATAAACTTGTAATACGACAATTATTTTTAAAAAGTGTTCACACAAATGAGCTATCATGTGTGAAGATTCATGGCTTTCAAGCCACATGATCAATCTCATGGCCATATTCATGGCATAGTTTGTTGAAATGGTCTCATATTTTTCATAATGGTGCATGTTGGAATGACAACCAATGTTGATTAAGGAAGTTTTCATCTTCCTTGTATGAAAAATTCATTTTTCATTTTTCAAGTGCCCGAAATGAGTTTTTTTAGTGAATGACCTACCATATATTTGTTTCAAAATTGGTCCAAATAATTTTTCTAACATGCTAGTCCATATTTAATGTACAATTGACAAAATGGTTGGGTGTCAAAAGCTTTTATCCATCTCTCGTGAAAAAGACAAATCTACGTCGAATCAGTTGGAAGCGGGTCAAATTTGAACTGCGGCTGCCTTATAGTTTGCTCTTTATTTTTTCCAAAACTCATTTCTAGGTACACAAGCATCTATTTCATCATAGAAACTCCAAAAGGTTTCAAAGATTCAACCACTAGGTAGGAACGGTCATGCCCGCCGTTTCGACCGCATTTTGAAACGGGCATGAAAAATTCAAAAAAATATCAAAAAAATGGGAAACCTTTGCATTATGTCATCATATGTGACAAAGTTACCATGTAAAATAATAAACTTTTAATACGACAATTATTTTTAAAAAGTGTTCACACAAATGAGCTATCATGTGTGAAGATTCATGGCTTTCAAGCCACATGATCAATCTCATGGCCATATTCATGGCATAGTTTGTTGAAATGGTCTCATATTTTGCATAATGGTGCATGTTGGAATGACAAATAATGTTGATTAAGGAAGTTTTCATCTTACTTCTATGAAAAAATCATTTTTCATTTTTCAAGTGCCCGAAATGAGTTTTTTTGTGAAGGACCTACCATATATTTGTTTCAAAATTGGTTCAAATCATTTTTCTAACATACTAGGCCATATTTAATGTACAATTGACAAAATGGTTGGGTGTCAAAAGCTTTTATCCATATCTCGTGAAAAAGAAAAATCTATGTCGAATCAGTTGGAAGCGGGTCAAATTTGAATTGCGGCTACCTTATAGTTTGCTCTTTATTTTTTCCAAAAATCATTTCTAGGTAGACAAGTATCTATTCAATCATAGAAACTCCAGAAGGTTTCCAAGATTCAACAACTAGGTAGGAACGGTCAGCCCGCCGTTTCGATCGCATTTTGAAACGGACATGAAAAATTCAAAAAAAATCAAAAAATGGGAAACCTTTGCATTATGTCATCGTATGTGATAAAGTTACCATGTAAAATAATAAACCTGTAATACGACAATTATTTTTAAAAAGTGTTCACACATATGAGCTATCATGTATGAAGATTCATGGCTTTCAAGCCACATGATCAATCTCATGGCCATATTCATGGCACAGTTTGTTGAAATGGTCTCATATTTTGCATAATGATGCATGTGGAATGACAAACAATGTTGATTAAGGAAGTTTTCATCGTCCTTGTATAAAAAATTCATTTTTCATTTTTCAAGTGCCCAAAATGAGTTTTTTTGTGAAGGACCTACCATATATTTGTTTCAAAATTGGTCCAAAATATTTTTCTAACATCCTAGTCTATATTTAATGTACAATTGACAAAATGGTTGAGTGTCAAAAGCTTTTATCCATCTCTCATGAAAAAGACAAATCTATGTCGAATCAACTGGAAGCGGGTCAAATTTGAACTGCGACTGCCTTATGGTTTGCTCTTTATTTTTTGTAAAAATCATTTCTAGGTACACAAGTATCTATTTAATAATAGAAACTTCAAAAGGTTTCCAAGATTCAACCACTAGGTAGGAACGGTCATGCGTGCCGTTTCGACCGCATTTTGAAACGGGCATGAAAAATTCAAAACAATTCAAAAAAATGGGAAACCTTTGCATTATGTCATCATATGTGATAAAGTTACCATGTAAAATAATAAACTTGTAATACGACAATTTATTTTAAAAAGTGTTCACACAAATGAGCTATGTGTGTGAAGATTCATGGCTTTCAAGCCACATGATCAATCTCATGGCCATATTCATGGCATAGTTTGTTGAAATGGTCTCATATTTTGCGTAATGGTGCATGTTGGAATGACAAACAATGTTGATTAAGGAATTTTTCATCTTCCTTGTATGAAAAATTAAAAAAAATCATTTTTGAAGTGCTCGAAATAAGTTTTTTTGTGCAGGACCTACCATATATTTGTTTCAAAATTGGTCCAAATCATTTTTCTAACAAACTAGGCCATATTTAATGTACAATTGACAAAATGGTTGGGTGTCAAAATCTTTTATCCATCTCTCGTGAAAAAGACAAATCTATGTCGAATCAGGTGGAAGCGGGTCAAATTTGAACTGCAGCTGCCTTATATTTTGCTCTTTATTTTTTCAAAAAATCATTAATAGGTACACAAGTATCTATTTAATCATAGAAACTCCAAAAGGTTTCCAAGATTCAACCACTTGGTAGGAACGGTCATGCCCGCCGTTTCGACCACATTTTGAAACGTGCATGAAAAATTCAAAACAATTCAAAAATGGGAAAACTTTGCATTATGTCATTATATATGATAAAGTTACCATGTAAAATAATAAACTTGTAATACGACAATTATTTTTAAGAAGTGTTCACACAAATGAGCTATCATGTGTGAAGATTCATGGCTTTCAAGCCAGATGATCAATCTCATGGCCATATTCATGGCATAGTTTGTTGAGATGGTCTCATATTTTGAATAATGGTGCATGTTGGAATGACAAACAATGTTTATTAAGGAAGTTTTCGTCTTCCTTGTATGAAAAATTCATTTTTCATTTTTCAAGTGCCTGAAATGAGTTTTTTTGTGAAGGACCTAACAAATATTTGTTTCAAAATTGGTCCAAATCATTTTTCTAACATATTAGGCCATATTTTATGTACAATTGACAAAATGGTTGGGTGTGAAAATATTTTATCCATCTCTCGTGAAAAAGACAAATCTATGTCGAATCAGTTGGAAGCGGGTCAAATTTGAACTGCGGCTGCCTTATAGTTTGCTCTTTATTTTTTCCAAAAATCTTTTCTAGGTACACAAGTATATTTTTAATAATAGAGACTCCAAAAGGTTTCCAAGATTCAACAACTAGGTAGGAACGGTCATGCCCGTCGTTTCGACCACATTTTGAAACGGGCATGAAAAATTAATAAAAAATCAAAAAATGGGAAACCTTTGCATTATGTCATACAATGTGATAAAGTTACCATGTAAAATAATAAACTTATAATACGACAATTATTTTTAAAATGTGTTCATACATATGAGCTATCATGTGTGAAGATTCATGGCTTTCAAGCCACATGATCAATATCATGGCCATATTCATGGCATAGTTTGTTGAAATGGTCTCATATTTTGTATAATGGTGCATGTTGGAATGACAAACAATGTTGATTAAGGAAGTTTTCATCGTCCTTGTATGAAAAATTCATTTTTCAAGTGCCCGAAATGAGTTTTTTTGTGAAGGACCTACCATATATTTGTTTCAATATTTGTTCAAATCATTTTTCTAATATACTAGGCCATATTTAATGTACAATTCACAACATGGTTGGGTGTCAAAAGCTTTTATCCATCTCTCGTGAAAAAGACAAATCTATGTCGAATCAGCTGGAAGCGGTCAAATTTGAACTGCGGCTGCCTTATAGTTTAATCTTTATTTTTTCCAAAAATCATTTCTAGGTACACAAGTATCTATTTAATAATAGAAACTCCAAAAGGTTTCCAAGATTCAACCACTAGGTAGGAACGGTCATGCTGCCGTTTCGATCGCATTTTGAAACGGACATGAAAAATTCAAAAACAATCAAAAAATGGGAAACCTTTGCATTATGTCTTCATATGTGATAAAGTTACGATGTAAAATAATAAACTTGTAATACGACAATTATTTTTAAAAAGTGTTCACACAAATGAGCCATCATGTGTGAAGATTCATGGCTTTCAAGCCACATGATCAATCTCATGGCCATATTCATGGCATAGTTTGTTGAAATGGTCTCATATTTTGCATAATGGTGCATGTTGGAATGACAAACAATGTTGATTAAGGAAGTTTTCATCTTCCTTGTATGATAAATTCATTTTTCATTTTTCAAGTCCCCGAAATGAGTTTTTTTGTGAAGGACCTACCATATATTTGTTTCAAAATTGGTCTAAATCATTTTTCTAACATACTAGGCCATATTTTATGTACAATTGAGAAAATGGTTGGGTGTCAAAAGCTTTTATGCATCTCTCATGAAAAAGACAAATCTATTTCGAATCAGGTGAGAGCGGGTCAAATTTGAACTGCGGCTCCCTTATAGTTTGCTTTTTATTTTTTCCAAAAATCATTTCTAGGTACACAAGTATCTATTTAATCATAGAAACTCCAAAAGGTTTCCAAGATTCAACCACTAGGTAGGAACGGTCATGCCCGCCGTTTCGACCGCATTTTCGAATGGGCATGAAAAATTCCAAAAAATTCAAAAAATGGGAAAACTTTGCATTATGTCATCATATGTGATAAAGTTACCATGTAAAATAATAAACTTCTAATACGACAATTATTTTTAAGAAATGTTCACACAAATGAGCTATCATGTATGAAGATTCATGGCTTTCAAGCCACATGATCAATCTCACGGCCATATGCATGGCATAGTTTGTTGAAATGGTCTCATATTTTGAATAATGGTGCATGTTGGAATGACAAACAATGTTGATTAAGAAAGTTTTCATCTTCCTTGTATGAAAAATTCATTTTTCATTTTTCAAGTGCCCGAAATGAGTTTTTTTGTGAAGGACCTACCATATATTTGTTTGAAAATTGGCCCAAATCATTTTTCTAACATCCTAGGCCATATTTAATGTAAAATTGACAAAATGGTTGGGTGTCAAAAGCTTTTATCCATCTCTTGTGAAAAAGACAAATCTATGTCGAATCAGTTGGAAGCGGGTCAAATTTGAACTGCGGCTGCCTTATAGTTGTTCTTTATTTTTTCCAAAAATCATTTCTATGTACACAAGTATCTATTTAATCATAGAAACTCGAAAAGGTTTCCAAGATTCAACAACTAGGTAGGAACGGTCATGCCCGCCGTTTCGACCGCATTTTGAAACGGGCATGAAAAATAAAAAAAAATAAAAAAATGGGAAACCTTTGCATTATGTCATGATATGTGATAAAGTTACCATCTAAAATAATAAACCTGTAATACGACAATTATTTTTAAAAAGTGTTCACACATATGAACTATCATGTGTGAAGATTCATGGCTTTCAAGCCACATGATCAATCTCATGGCCATATTCATGGCATAGTTTGTTGAAATGGTCTCATATTTTGCATAATGGTGCATGTTGGAATGATAAACAATGTTGATTAAGGAAGTTTTCATCATCGTTGTATGAAAAATTCATTTTTCAAGTGCCCGAAATGAGTTTTTTTGTGAAGGACCTACCATATATTTGTTTCAAAATTGGTCCAAATTATTTTTTTAACATACTAGGCCATATTTAATGTACAATTGACAAAATGGTTGGGTGTCAAAAGCTTTTATCCATCTCTCGTGAAAAAGACAAATCTATGTCGAATGAGCTCGAAGCGGGTCAAATTTGAACTCCGGCTGCCTTATAGTTTGCTCTTTACTTTTTCCAAAAATCATTTCTAAGTACACAAGTATCTATTTAATAATAGAAACTCCAAAAGGTTTCCAAGATTCAACCACTAGGTAGGAACGGTCATGCCTGCCGTTTCGACCGCATTTTGAAACGGGCATGAAAAATAAAAAACAATGCAAAAAATGGGAAACCTTTGCATTATGTCATCATATGTGATAAAGTTACCATGTAAAATAATAAACTTGTAATACAACAATTATTTTTAAAAAGTGTTCACACAAATGAGCTATGTGTGTGAAGATTCATGGCTTTCAAGCCACATGATCAATCTCATGGCCATATTCATGGCATAGTTTGTTGAAATGGTCTCATATTTTGCGTAACGGTGCATGTTGGAATGACAAACAATGTTTATTAAGGAAGTTTTCATCTTCCTTCTATGAAAAATTAAAAAAAATCATTTTTCAAGTGCCCGAAATAAGTTTTTTTGTGAAGGACCTACCATGTATTTGTTTCAAAATTGGTCCAAATCATTTTTCTAACATACTAGGCCATATTTGGTGTACAATTGAAAAAATGGTAGGGTGTCAAAATCTTTTATCCATCTCTCGTGAAAAAGAAATATCTATGTCGAATCAGCTGAAAGCGAGTCAAATTTGAACTGCGGCTGCCTTATAGTTTGCTCTTTATTTTTTCCAAAACTCATTAACAGGTCCACAACTATCTATTTAATCATATAAACTCCAAAAGGTTTCCAAGATTCAACCACTTGGTAGGAACGATCATGCCCGCCGTTTCGACCACATTTTGAAACGGGCATGAAAAATTTAAAAAAATTCAAAAAATGGGAAAACTTGGCATTATGTCATCATATGTGATAAAGTTACCATGTAAAATAATAAACTTCTAATACGAAAATTATTTTTAAAAATCGTTCACACAAATGAGCTATCATGTGTGAAGATTCATGGCTTTCAAGCCACATGATCAATCTCATGGCCATATTCATGGCATAGTTTGTTGAAATGGTCTCATATTTTGCATAATGCTGCATGTTGGAATGACAAACAATGTTGATTAAGGAAGTTTTCATCTTCCTTGTATGATAAATTCATTTTTCATTTTTCAAGTCCCCGAAATGAGTTTTTTTGTGAAGGACCTACCATATATTTGTGTCAAAATTGGTCCAAATCATTTTTCTAACGTACTAGGCCATATTTAGTGTACAATTGACAAAATGGTTGGGCGTCAAAAGATTTTATCCATCTCTCGTGAAAAAGACAAATCTATGTCGAATTAGTTGGAAGCGGGTCAAATTTGAACTGCGGCTGCCTTATAGTTTGCTCTTTATTTTTTCCAAAAGTCATTTCTAGGTACACAAGCATCTATTTCATCATAGAAACTACAAAAGGTTTCCAAGATTCAACCACTAGGTAGGAACGGTCATGCCCGTCGTTTCGACCGCATTTTGAAATGGCCATGAAAAATTCAAAAAAAATCAAAAAATGGGAAACCTTCGTGTCGCATCATCACATGTGACCTGCCAACTAGAAAAGATATATAAATTTGAGTAGCGATGTCTTCTTGAACTATTTGGTATGATTTTAACCATTATTTCTACCATGTTTATAAAAAAGAAAAAGAAAAGTCTGCCTCCAAACCCCAAAAAACTAGTGAAAATTTTCCCTCCCACCCCACCAAATTTCCCTCTCACCCCACCAAAAATTCCCTCCACTCCATCTCCCACTACCACGCGGTACCCACCACTCCCTCTCCCACTCCCCTCTCCATTCCACTCCCCACTACCCACGCAGGATCCATTCCACTCCCCACTCCGTCGACCCTCCCCTGCTCCGCGCCGCCCTGCCGCCCCTCCCGTGCTCCGCGCCGCCCCTCCGCCCCTCTCCCCGTTGACGACTACATCAACGACGTCGACGACTACATCTACATCGACGATGACTACATCGATGACGTCGACGGCTACATCTACATCGACGACGACGACTACATCTACATCGATGTCGACGGCTACGACTACATCGACGACAACAATACCTCTACCCTCGACCCATCTCCCGTTGATAGATCCCCTCATGTGTTATTCTAGTAGATCTTCTAGGGTTTGATATATCCCCCTCATGTGTTCTTCTAGGGTTCATGGGGCTGGATCAATGGGGATGGTTCGGTACATTCATGGGGTTAGGGTTAGGGTTCATGGGGTAAATATGTCCGCTCACGTGGTTCATAGGGTTAGGGTTCATGTTGCTTGACTACTATGGCTTGTATGCTTGCTCGCATACATGGTTAATTAGAGTTTCCATCAGCAATACTTGCTTGTATCAGTAGCACTTGGAGAAGAAGCTACTAGGGTTGGTATCAACAGTACTTGCTTGCTTGCTCCTCTTCAATTTTCTTCCTTGCTTGCTTGTTTCTACCAATAGCACTATGCTTGTTTCTATCAGTAGCACTTCTTTTGCTTGCTTGCTTGTATTAGTAGCACTTATGCACTTTGATTGCTTGCTTGCTTGTATTAGTAGCACTTATGCACTTTGCTTGCTTGCTTGCACACTGCTTGCTTCTTTATTCACCAAATGTTGGGCAACCAGTTGCTATGAATGCATATGTTTGCCTCCATTAGGGTATACAGTTGAGTACTTACTTTGCTTATAGATGATTGCACGTACATGGATAAAATTGCAAGTTAAAACATAAAAGTAATTGTTTTAAATAGTTAATGCATTGCTTCACATATATAGTTTTCTTCAACTATCAGTTTAGTACATTACTACCTCGTGTTTCACATGTTTTAATACTCATGCATTGCTACACTTGTATGTGCATGCTAGTCCAAGTGCTTCAATTTAGTTGCTTGCTTCAACTGTTAGTTTAGTATTGATGCATTAACTGTATGTGCATTGCTACACGTGGATGTGCATGTTGGTCCAAGTGTTTTACATGTATTAGTACTGATGCATTAACTACATCACTATATTGTTGATCCAACAAGTTTGCTTCACATGTATTACATGTATGTGCATGCTCGTCTAAATGCTTTCCTTTATTGATATAAGTGCATCATTTTACTTTATCCCTGTTGTATCTGATTGTTGTTTATTCTATTTTGCAAGCACCACCTCAAGATCATCCATGTCAAGGATGACAAGGTCAAACCCGAGGCCAACCAGTGGTATGCAATTTGCTCCTTGTGGTTATACTGTCAGATTTATAAAATGTGTCTTAATATGCTAAGTGAAATGTAATATGCTAAGTAAAATATCTTGGAGGCTGGTGATGTAAAATACTGTCAGATTTTATTATGCAAATGTATTGCTGTAATCTGAATTAACTGTCTTAGCTATGCCTGTGTGATGTTACTGTTCCTTAGCTAAATAAGTAGGATTAAATGATAATAAAATATCATAAGATATGTTTGGCTGTCTGTCCATGCATTCCAACAATTAACCTAATAATTATGTTTACTTTGCCTTGCAAGGATGAGCATCCTCTCACCGAGTACGAGAAGGTTAGGGCTAGAAATATGATGAGGAACAATCGGATATTCCAGTCCCTTGGCATTGATGCAATAGAGTCAATGATTAGGAAAACAAATGATGTACAGAAGGTACAACTAATGGGGTTCAAGAAGGTAGTGGAGTTATCAGTGATGACCCAGAGTACAATCCTAAGGAGGATGAAGTTGTAGTGCACAAGACTGTTAAGGTGCAAACTCTGTCTTGCTTGGAGGGTTCGGGTTCTTGTATGATCTGTGTTTCCTTGTGCTCACATATTTATCTTGTCATCTAATTTTTTTCTGTGCTATTTATACAAGGCACTGAAGGAATCTAGAATGAAGAGGCCTGGTGTTAAGAAGACAACCAGCAAGAATAGGAAGAGCTCAGAAGCATTTGCTACAATGCCTCCAGGAAGGGTGATGGCCCCACCTCCAGGACAAACAAAGAGGATCATGGAACCTGATGAACCTAATAGATTCACAAGGCAGAAAGCAACTATGGTGGCTGCGACGGATCATCAGGAAAGTCCGCTGTCCATGGACTTTGAGAGCTCGGTGGAAATGCGTGATGAGTTTTCGCCGATGGACGAAGAAACCACTCTCTGCATGGATGAAAGCGGCACTATCTGCGTACGCCTCAGGCGTGGTGCACCTTCTATTGACAGTAATGATGTCGTCAGTGAAGAAGAACAGCAACTTGTGCTTCAACCAGGCAAGTTCACCTTCTCTTTTACTAGTGCATTTTGCAAATGGAAGTGATTATGTATGCTTACCTGTTTAGGAGAACCATTCCTGCATTTTTCGATTTCTCTTCTAATTTATGAGTTCAATTTCATTTTCAGATGCAATGACTAAGAAGCATAGACTTAGAAAGGGCAAAGGGCTAGAGAGAATCACCAAGTCGCTTGGCACAAAGGTGCCTATCCAAATTGCCCAAGGGATGAAGTGTCCAGAGAAGCCATCTTTCGGTTCTTCCTCACTTCAAGGAATACAAAAATAATGCTACTCTAGTGGAGGACTACATTGGGAAAGTTGTTGTAAGCTACTTGTTTTATAGTTAATGTGCTACTCTATTTTCTGTTTTGTAGTTAATGATCACTAATGTTGTTCCTTCCTTGTTTGTTGTCTTGGTAGGCAAATTTTGAGATAAACACAGACTCGGAGACCATCAAGTACGCGTACAAAGATGTTCTGCAGAAAAGTTCAAAGAATCGACGCCATAATATCAAGAAGAAGTATTTTGATACCGTAGCAGCAAACAAAGTGAGCACCAAGTCTCCGGTGCCAGATCTCACAGACGGTGAATGGCAAGCTCTGGTGCAGATGTGGTCTACCCCAAGACACAAGGTATGTATATGCTCTGTTTGCTGATTTATGTTCTGCACATCAGGATGGGAATGGGCCATGGTGCCCTTCTTCCTCTTCCATGTTTCTGATCAGAGTAGGAACAATAGAGAGCATCAACTTTCAAAATCAACACCATATGTAATACACTGACTCTTATATAGTACTAGTTGTTCATGTACTTGTGCTAGTGCAGGATAACTGAAATATTTCCAAATCAAATATGCTCAGACTCATATTGTTCTACTATACTACTTCCTATTCCACTTTCTTTCAACCTGGCAAATAACATTATGCGTTTTTGTAGGAAACCTGTGTGTCGAACAAGATTAATCGAGAAAAGGTCGTGTACTAACGGAGAACTGGTTCCACGCACTACACCGCACACATTTTTGCCACTGTGAGTACCTTTTTCTAAAGACCTTACCGTTTGATCCTCGTTGAATATCATTTCTTATTCTTGCTGAATAACATTTCGATTTTTGTTGAAAAACATTTCAGAAAGAAGAGCGTAAGGGTGAGGAGCTGTCTGCGATTGACTTGTTCAAGGCCACCCACAACAGCAAGAAGCATGGGTTTTCGGAGCCACTCAAGATTGCTATAGTAAGTCACTCCATGCTTTTGTCCAGCTAGTTCAAACTTTTGTCTATAGACCTCAGCCCTGTTTGATTCATAGCCAGCAAGAACACACACTATGTTCCATGATTTGATGCTGTTTGCTAGAGCCTAAGATAGGTTTGGTATCTCAACAAAGATATCGGAATTTGTTGTACAGTTCTTAACAAAGATATTAGGTTTTGCTGTAGCTATTTGTTGCATTTTTATGATATGATCAAAATTGATCTGAATGTTAGTTCTCAGCAAATAAGCCATATTATATAGAACCACCATATTGTTCTGATTGCATGTCTCTAGATCACATAAGTGTGTACACTTGCTGTAGCCAGATTCAAATAATGCTTTAAGTTTAGTAGT
Source organism: Hordeum vulgare subsp. vulgare (assembly GCF_904849725.1). NCBI lineage: Eukaryota > Viridiplantae > Streptophyta > Magnoliopsida > Poales > Poaceae > Hordeum > Hordeum vulgare. The sequence goes on from NC_058519.1 coordinate 444,316,311, forward strand.
TATCATCTACTTCTGTTTGAGTTTGAGTAAAATATCTACATATAGATTTTGTGTGCTGGTTTGATTACTTCAAATAATCCATTTCTTGGTCTGGTTTGGTGGCATTCTTGTTTGGTTTCTCTTGCAGAATGTGAAATAGATCTGCCACTAATGTCTATCATTTTCCTCCATATGCTAGCTTGAGATGGAAAAAATGAAGGACACGCTGGTACCAGAAGGTGAAGAACCAAAGTCTGAGTCTGAGATTGTTGAAGAAGTGCTGAAGACCGAAGTCAACCAAAGCACATTCCTCAGGAATGTTGGGCTCAAGTCATCTAGTAACAACTCTGGCAAAGGAACTGCTGTTGTGGCTGCTCATGTTCGTGATCTTCAGCAGAAGCTGGAGAGGTCGGAGCTTCAAGCTAAAGTGATGCAAGAAGAAATGGCAGCAATCAAGCTAAAGGCGGAAGAAGATGAAGCTGCAAGCGACAAGGAACTTGAGCTGCTGCGCAAGAAGTCTCAGGAAGAGGAAGAGAAGTTAGCCCACTTGATGGCTCTCTTCGGCGCTAAAGCATTGTAGAAGTTGAACCTGTCGTAGAACCTGTCCTAGAAACAGTGAAGTGGGCTAACTTCTCAAGAACCTGATGAAGTCAGCCCACTTGATTGGTCATTCTGGTGATGAAACAATGTCTTGCTCTATTTGAACCTGTGAACCTGATGAAGTATTTTGTGAAGCTGTGCACCTGTGAAGTTGTCAATTATTTAAATTTTGTTTGGACCATTTTATTTGGGCACTAAAGTTAGTTTGGACAGCAAAAAGGCGGAGGCCCAAACAAGAAATAGACTAAGAAGGCTTGGGCCTAAAAAAAGAGTAGGCCAAGGCCCAAATTAGAATTTGTCTAAAAAGTCTTGGGCCTAAAAAAAGAGTAGGCCAAGGCCCAAACAAGAACTGGACTAAAAATAGTAGGCCAAGGCCCAAAAGAAAAGTGGACTAATAAAAAACCTACTCAGTAAAAGATTCTGTCACAGAAAATAAAAGGCCAAATTATTGGGCCCGGGCCATGTAGACGACCGGAATGGACCGGGCCGAATCTTATTTACGACCTTTTCATTTGGTCACAATTCTGCCATGTCAGCCTACCACGGTAGATCTGACGTGGTGCGGGCAGATTGCTAGTGACCAAATCATTTGGTTGTTAAACCTACGACCTTCTGTTTGGTCATAAAATCCTATGACCAATCCAGAAAAAAGGTCGTTATAGTTCATTAAAGACCCTCAACTTTAGACCTTCTGTTTTTGGTCATAAAAAGGTCATAAATAGAAATCAATGACCATTCAGTGACCAATATTGAAGGTCATTAGTTGACATATTTCTTGTAGTGAGACATAATAGATCGCACCATCTCTAATAAAGTACGATTACGACGTTCGGACACACCATTACGTTGTGGTGTTCCAGGCGGTGTCAACTGTGAAACAATTCCACATTGTCGAGCACCAAACTCGAAACTCAGATATTCACCCCCACGATCAGACCGTAGGAACTTGATCTTCTTGTTACGATGATTTTCAACTTCACTTTGAAATTGCTTGAACTTCTCAAAAATTTCAGACTTGTGCTTCATCAAGTAGACATAACCATATCTACTCAAATCGTCAGTGAAGGTGAGAAAATAACAATATCCGTCGCGTGCCTCCACACTCATCGGACCGCATACATCGGTATGTATGATTTCCAACAAGTCACTTGCACGCTCCATTGTTCTAGAGAACGGAGTCTTAGTCATCTTGCCCATGAGGCATGGTTCACACGTGCCAAGTGAATCAAAGTCAAGTGACTCCAGAAGTCCATCGGAATGGAGTTTCTTCATGTGCTTTACACCAATATGACCTAAGCGGCAGTGCTATAAAAACTAGGCGCTATCATTGTTAACTCTAACTCTTTTGGTCTCAATGTTATGTATATGTGTATCATCGCTATCAAGATTCAGTCTGAACAATCCTCTCACATTGGGTGCATGACCATAAAAGATATTACTCATAGAAATCGAACAACCATTATTCTTTGATTTAAACGAGTAACCGTCTCGCAATAAACAAGATCCAGATATAATGTTCATGCTTAACGCAGTCACAAAATAACAATTATTTAAGTTCATAACTAATCCTGATGGTAACTGAAGTGAAACTGTGCCGACGGCGATTGCATCAACCTTGGAACCATTTCCCATGCGCATCTTCACTTCATCTTTCGCCAGCCTTTGCTTATTCCGCAGTTCTTGTTTCGAGTTGCAAATATGAGCAACAGAACCGGTATCGAATACCCAAGCACTACTATGAGATCTGGTTAAGTACACATCAATAACATGTATATCGAATATACCTGATTTATCCTTGGCCGCCTTCTTATCAGCCACATACTTGGGGCAGTTGCACTTCCAGTGACCCAGACCATTGCAATATAACACTCCATTTCAGGCTTAGGTCCAGCTTTTGGTTTCTTCGTCGGATTGGCAACAGGCTTGCCGCTCTTCTTGGAATTACCCTTCTTTCCTTTCCCGTTTCTCTTGAAACTAGTGCTCTTATTCACCATCAACACTTGATGCTCTTTACGGAGTTCTGACTCTACGACTTTCAGCATCGCGAATAACTCGCCGGGTGACTTGTTCATCCCTTGCATGTTATAGTTCAACACAAAGCTCTTGTAGCTTGGTGGCAGTTATTGAAGAACTCTGTCAGTGATAGCCTCTTGCGGGAGTTCAATCCCCAGCTCAGCTAGACAGTTTGAGTACACAGACATTTTGAGCACATGTTCACTGATAGAAGAATTATCCTCCATCTTGCAAGCATAGAATTTATCGGAGGTCTCATACCTCTCGGTCCAGGCATTCTTTTGAAAGATAAACTTCAACTCCTGGAACATCTCAAATGCTCCATGACGCTCAAAGCGACGTTGAAGTACCGGCTCTAAGCCATACAAGACTGCACATTGAACTACTGAGTAGTCCTCCTTACGTGTTAACGAGGCGTTCTTACCATCTTGGTCAGTCGTAGTGGGTGGTTCATCTCCTAGCGCAGTATTAAGGACATAACCCTTCTTCCCAACTTGCAGGAGCAACTTAAGATTACGAGCCCAGTCTACAAAGTTGCTTCCATCATCTTTCAACTTAGCTTTCTCTAGGAACGTATTAAAATTCAGGGTGACTATCGCGTGAGCCATTGATCTAGAACACAAATATTTTCGAAGTGTACTTAGACTATGTTCAAGATAATTAGAGTTTAACTAATCAAAATTACTTGCTAAATTCCCACTCAAAAAGTACATCTCTCTAGTCATTTGAGTGGCACATGATCCAAATGCACTAACTCAAGTCCGATCATCACGTGAGTTGAGAACAGTTTCAGTTGGTAAGCATCTCTATGCTAATCATATCAACTATACAATTCATGCTCGACTTTTCAGTCTCATATGTTCCAAGGCCATGTCTGCACATGCTAGGCTCGTCAAGCTTAACCCAAGTGTTCCGCGTGTGCAACTGTTTTGCACCCGTTGTATGTGAACGTTGAGTCTATCACACCCGATTATCACATGGTGTCTCGAAACGAAGAACTATAGCAACGGTGCACAGTCGGGGAGAACATAATTTCGTCTTGAAATTTTAGTGAGAGATCACCTTATAATGCTACCGTCGTTCTAAGCAAAATAAGGTGCATAAAAGGATTAACATCACATGCAATTCATAAGTGACATGATATGGCCATCATCATGTGCTTCTTTATCTCCATCACCAAAGCACCAACACGATCTTCTTGTCACCGGCGCCACACCATGATCTCCATCAACGTGTCACCATCGGGGTTTTCTTGCTACTTATGCTATTACTACTAAAGCTACATCCTAGCAATATAGTAAACGCATCTGCAAACACAAACGTTAGTTTAAAGACAACCCTATGGCTCCTGTCGGTTGTCGTACCGTCGACGTGCAAGTCGATATTAACTATTACAACATGATCATCTCATACATCTTATATATCACATCACGTCATTGGCCATATCATATCACAAGAAGACCCTGCAAAAACAAGTTAGACGTCCTTTAATTTGTTGTTATGGGTATCTAGTAGATCGCATCTTACTTACGCAAAAACCACAACGGAGATGTGCAAATTGCTATTTATCCTCTCCAAGGATTGCCTCGGTCAAAACCAATTCAACTAAGTTTGAAGAAACCGACACCCGCCAGTCATGTTTATGCAACGAGGATGCATGTCAATTGATGAAACCAGTCTTTCGTAAGCGTACGAACAATGTCGGTCCGAGCCGCTTCAATCCAACAATACCGCTGATTCGAGAAAAAGACTAAGGAGGGAAGCAAATCGAACATCACCGACCACAAAACCCTTTGTGTTCTACTCGAGATAACATCTACGCATGAACCTAGCTCATGATGCCACTGTTGGGGAACGTTGCATGGGAAACAAAAAATTTACAACGCACACGAAGACCTATCATGGTGATGTCCATCTACGGGAGGAGATTGGGATCTACGTACCTTTGTAGATCGCACAGCAGGAAGCGTTAAGAAACGCGGTTGATGTAGTGGAACGTCCGCACGTCCCTTTATCCGCCCCATGAACCGTCTCACGAACTGTCCCGCGATCCGTTCCACGATCCGCTCTGATCTAGTGCCGAACTGGCGGCACCTCCGCGTTCAGCACACGTACAACTCGATGATGATCTCGACCTTCTTGATACAGCAAGCAAGGCAGAGAAGTAGATGAGTTCTCCAGCAGCGTTATGACGCTCCAGTGGTGGTGAGGATCTACTCCTACAGGGCTCCGCCCGAGCTCCGCAGAAATACGATCGAGAGGTAAAACTATGGTGTCTAGATCTGAGTCGCACGTGGCAAAAGTTGTCTCAAATCAGCCCTAAATCACCACTATACATAGGAGGTAGGGGAGTCCCTCAAGGGTGCGCCGTCCAAGGGAGAGGAGGATTCCGACTCCAATCCTAGTCCAACTAGGATTGGAAAGTGGACTCCTTCTCTTCCTTCCCACCTTTTTTTCTTTTTCACTTCGGTTTTCTTTCCTTGGCTCATAGGCCCTCTTGGGCTGTCCCACCAGCCCACTAAGGGCTGGTGCGCAACCCCTAAGGCCAATGGGCTTCTCCCGGGTGGGTCGGCCCCCTCCCGGTGAACTTCCAGAACCCATTCGTCACTCCCGGTACATTCCCGGTAATGCCTGAAAACCTTCCGGTAACCAAATGAAGTCATCCTATATATCAATCTTCGTCTCACGACCATTCCAGAAACCCACGTGACGTCCGTGATCTCATCCGGGACGCTGAACAACATTTGGTAACCACACATATAACTCAACTATACTAAAACATCAGCAAACCTTAAGTGTGCAGACCCTGCGGGTTCGAGAACTATGTAGACATGCCCTGAGGTACCCCTCGGTAAATATACAATAGCTGGACCTGGATGCCCATATTGGATCCTACATATTCTCCGAAGATCTTATCGGTTAAACCTCAGTGCCAAGGATTCATATAATCCCGTATGTCATTCCCTTTGTCCTTCGGTAGTTTACTTGCCCGAGATTCGATCGTCGGTATCTGCATAACTATTTCAATCTCGTTACCCGCAAGTCTCTTTACTCGTTCCGTAATACAAGATCCCGTGACTTACACTTAGTCACATTGCTTGCAAAGTCTTGTGTGTGATGTTGTATTACACAGTGGGCCCCGAGATACCTCTCCGTCACAGGAGTGACAAATCCCAGTCTTGATCCATACTAACTCAACGGACACCTTCAGAGATACCTGTAGAGCACCTTTATATTCACCGATTTACGTTGTGACATTTGATGCACACAAGGTATTCCTTCGGTGCCAATGAGTTATATCATCTCATGGTCATAGGAACAAATACTCGACACGTAGAAAAATATAGCAATAGAACGTCACGATCAATATGCTACGTTAATAGTTTGGGTCTAGTCTATCACATGATTCTCCTATTGATGTGATCTAGTTATCAAGCAACAACACTTTGCACATAGTCAGAAAACCTTGACTATCCTTGATCAACTGGCTAGCCAACCAGAGGCTTGCTAGGGACATTGTTTTGTCTACGTATCCACACATGTATCTATGTTTTCATTCAATACAATTATAGCATGGATAATAAATGATTATCTTTAAACAGGAAATACAATAATAACTATTTATCATTGCCTCTAGGGCATATTTCCAACACCTACACCCAAAAGAGAAAACACTTGCACCGAACGCGGACAAGAGGGTTGTCAATTCCCTTAAAATCGTTATGGGCAAGCGGATAAATAGTGTAGATGATAGTTGGATAAATATGAATTGCGAAATAAATAAAAATTACATAAGGGCAATGACGAAATAAGAGCATCTGTAAATTTATATGTGAATACACCCAGGGGCCATAGTGCTTTCTAGTGGAATCTCTCTCGAAGAAGGCATACGGTGGGTAAACAAATTACTATTGGGCAATTGATAGAAAAGCGTATAGTTATGGAATATTTATTAATGATAATAATTGTGTGTATGTAGGCATGATGTCCATAAGCAAGTATATCTACTCCTGCCGGCATCTACTAATATTACTCCACCAATCGACCGCTATCCAGCAACATCTAGAGTATTAAGTCAAATAGAGTAATGCTTGGAGAACAATAAAATCATGTACACAAACAAATTGCAATTAATATGAATCAACCCCATAGTTTTATCCTTAGTGGCAACAATACATATACCGGTCATGTCCCTTTCTATCACTCAGATTAAGCACCACAAGATTGAACCTACTAGAATGCACCCCTCCCATTGAAAATAAATCAATCTAGTTGCCCAAACCAAATCAATAGATCAGAGAGATTTATGAAGCTATAATGATCATGCTAATAAGAATCAAATAGTAATTCAAAGAAGAATCAAATATTTATCATGAATAATCTAAACATAAACCCACAATTCATCGGATCCCAACAAATGCACCGCACAAAGTGATTATATCAAATAGATCATCGTGAAGATGCGATGAATTTTGTATTGAAGAACATAGAGAGAGAAAGAGCCATCGAGATACTAGATATGGACCCATCGATCTATGGTAGACTACTCACACATCACCATGGGAGTAGCAAGGTTGGTGTAGAGGCCCACCATGATCGATCCCCCTATGACAGGGCACCGTAACAAGGCTCTAGATGGGCACATGGCAGAACAGATACTTGCGGCGGCGAAAAAGTATTTTGTGAGATCCTCTAGGGTTTTTGGAATATACGAGCATTTTTAAGTGAGGCAACGGGGCCGGGGGAGCCGATTCGGACCCATAAGCTAATAGGATACGACCACCCCCCTTGGCACGTCTTCTTGGCTTGTGGGGCCCTCATGCGGCCTCCTGTCTTCTCCTGAAGTTTACAGGTCTTGTTTTGGTCCAAAAAAATCATCAATATGTTTTTTGGTATTTGGACTCCATTTCGTACTATAAACTTGTAAAGAAAAAATCATGCATAAAACAACAACTCGCACTTGGCACCGGGTTAATACGTTGGTGCTCAAAAATAATATGAATCAACAAATAAATGCTAGAGTATCCTAGAATGATAATATTATAGCATGGAACAATAAATTATCATAGGTACATTGGATATGTGATATGGAGCGCCCACAAGTTGGAAGTGGTCCCAGGACAAGAGCCCGCACACGTGACATCGAAAACTAGGTGACATCTCTCCTTTATGACCATTCCTTTGATACAAATGGAACGTGGGTTCTACCTCAAGCGGAGACCGTGTGCATGTTCACGTACCAAGATCAAGATCTCCAAGAAACGACGGAAATTGACTCAAAGACAAATGGGCGGGATGACCAAAGGAAGGAGAAGTCTCCCGGAGCATAGAACTTCCAGTCCCGTAACTTTCGGCCTACACGGAACCTCCACCCCTACTCAACCTCGGCAACCACGGCATCGACAACTTTTGGCCCTAACCAGAACAAGACTGGAAGTTTCGTCCATTGGAACATCCGATCAGCCCGGAACTTCCGCCCCCACTCATCCTCGGCATCTCGACAAATGACATCACACAGGAAAGCCCGGAACCAGCCCAGAATCTGCCTAGAATGTCCAACCCCCGGAACTTCCGGCCTGACCCAAAACTTTCGGCCCGCCTGTGCGCAGACACTCGGGCCCAAGTGCCCATGTACCCCTTCGCCTCTTTTTCCGACCTAGACTATATATACTCTTCCCCTACCTTTTTTAGGGTTAGCTAATGTTTAGAAAACCTTTTGTTGAGCTTAGCTCCATATACTATCCTCCTCCCATGGAGATGTCCTACATGTGAGAAGACCCATAGTGATGCCGCGACCCCTAATCTAGGGAAGATCCCCTCATGGATACAAGGCCCCTCTCGTAGGGAAGATTATCGCTACGTGTATCCTTGTGTGGACTTTGGATCGTGTATCCCCATGTGCTTATGTGGATCTAGTGGATGTGTGATTTGAGGATAGTTATTGAGTTCGTATGTTTCTCTTGATTTTCCCTCTCTTTTCCCCTCCAAGTGTGAAAAGATCGACCATCGCGGGTGTGCCGTGTGTCATATTGGAATCATAAGCCAGGTTGATTCACACCTTGGAGTCTCATCCCCCACTTTCTAGCCAATTTTTGTTTGATTTGACCTAATTTGAAAAATTCCCCCACAAAAATAGCCATACTAAAATTTCTTGAATTCGTTGGATTTGAAGAGATTTTGTTGATTTGGATCCGTGGATTTCATTGTGGACAAGTGGATCTGGCTTTCCATCGAGCCAACTTTCACCAATTTTTCTCTTTCACCACAGGATTTGGTTTTTTCTCCCAGTTTTTTTGCCCAAATCTCAGATCTGGAAATTAGGGTTCATCCCGAGTTTCTTGACCCCCGAACCTTCTGGCCCCGACCGGACCTTCTGGCCACCGGACCTTCCGGTCAGCATGGACCATCCGACCATCGAAACTTCTGTCCTACACAGAGCGTTTTCGCTTCTGCAACCACCGCCATTTTATTCCGCATTTTCAACCACCGACATTTTCTTCCGCAACCCATTTGTATTTTAGATTTTGAGTCACGAGCCCCGCCACTTCCTAAGGTGTTTCACATAATTTGGGTGGTTCTACACTGACATTGTCACTCATCATCGCCAAACCAACTCTTCATTGACACCTCACTGTAAGAAAGGACGGTAATTGTGACGACACTCTTGACTTATAACCTTGCCATCGCATTGTTAGCTCGAGACTACTTGCGTAAATTGCCTATCGAGACTAGCCATTGAGTATTGCAGGCCATGCTACTTGTGCATATTAGTGATAAATACCCCGCGTAGCTTAAATTGCATGCAAACACCATAACTATCATATTATGGTGTCATGCTAGAATCTTTTGTGTTTCAATAGTACCCACATACAAAATTGATATCTTGTTTGTGCACGTCCCGCATAGTGGCCATGCAAAATATCATCAGCGAAAATAAACAAAAGCAAAGCTTTTAAGCAAGTGCAAAAGAGCAATAGCATTGCCATGTTGCATAACATTGATATCATATAATATCATACTTGATCATCTTGGATCACTTGAGCGAGAGACATTGTGCCTTATACATATAGCAAAAGTCGGGAATAGGAAGACGACACGTTTTGTTTCTTATAGGTTGTGCACTATATCGTATCATGCCCATTTGAGCAATCATGCTAGCGCCTCTCTAGTGTTGTGCAACACAAGCGTTTTTGTGGAAAAACACATTTTGTGCTCATCTTTTGGTTGCACGACCCCACTTTTCTATTTGTGTGTGTGTTTCCATGTATACTTAGTGCTACTGATCTAGCTTGTCTTACTTGCGAATTTGCGAATATCTTTCAACATTATTTATTATCATCTTTGAGTTGCTTGAATTTTGTGCCACCATCCTAACCAAGCTCCTCCATAAGCTTTATTTGTTCAGGTGTGAGAAGGACAATCCTCGGTACCAATTATACTATTTCCATATTTGCACATTGGGTGATCTCAATTCATCTTTAACTTTTGGATTGCTAATTGATATTGTCTTCTCACTCTTCCACTTATATCAACTTGAGTGCTATGGATAGGACTACCATTTTAAAACCCAACCTTCGAGGAGAAAGATGACGACGAGAACAACTACGTCAGCAAACTACACTTCGTCGGTGCCCAAAAAGGAATGGGTCAAGCACAAGACTCTATGAACGACTACATCGAGCAACTCGCCACTCACTTACGGGAATCCGAGGTGTGCATGAGGGACTACCTCGATGAGAAGCTATTAAGCCACATGGATGAGATCCGTGCGTTGATGGTCAATCGTGTGTCCTAAACATCTACTTCATCACAGCTGCGCCACTCAAGTCGCCACTCCTCGAGTACTCCTTCGGCGCAAGTCCTCCACAAGCTCGACATCATAAATGTGACGATCGCCACCACAACCAAGAATGAGACAATCCTTTCCATGGCAATGTATCACAAGATCTACTTCGCAAGCATGATCGACGCCACCGACAAGAACAAGAGGATTTGGAGCAAGCATCCATTCAACAACTCTATGAAGATAAAAAATGACATGAAGAACAAGCGCTTGGAGCTCAATATACTTTACGAGAAGCAACACATGCGATGCAAGAACGCAACCGCCAAGCATGAGAAGAACAAGATGCACTCCGATGTGAACGTAAAGAAAAAGTTGCGCACCAAGAGGAGCCCCAAGATCTACGACATCGTGCAAGAGTACCTCGCCAACAACCTCAAGAAAATCATGATGAGGTAATTAATGACCAAGATCCAAGGTAAGAGTAACAACATCAAGTCGACAACGACATTGAAGGCCCTCCGCCAAGACAAGGGAAACGCCGAAACAACACCCATGAAGAGCATCGCCTCGGCCATCTCAAGTTTACAATTCCTAAGTTCTCCGAAAGCAATGACCCCAAAGATGATCTTTCATGGGCACTCAAAGTTGACAAGATATTCCGTCTTCACAACTTTGATGAAGAGAAGAAGATTGCCATGGCTTCACTTGAGTTCCAAGATTATGTTCTCATTAGGTGGGAACAAGTGATTGAGCGAAGAAGAGAAAAGGGTGATCCTCCTATCACCACTTGGACCCAATGAAGGAACTCATGAGAGCTTGCTTCATGCCTACTCACTATAAGTGTGACGTCTTCAAGAAGATGCAACTACTCAGGCAAGGCACAAAGTTGGTAGAAGAATACTATCAAGAGATGGAAATGGCCACGATCCGAGCGAATGTCAAGGAAGATGAGGAGCGAACAATGGTGCGTTTCTTGAATTGTCTCAACTATCAAGTCGAGAAAATTCGGAATTCCAACACTACACCAACTTACTCGAGCTAGTGCATCAAGCATCGAAAGCGGAACGCCAGGTGCAAGATTACTACAAGTACTCCAAGTTCTCTTCCAAGACCTACGGCTCAAGTACACAAACTTCTACGACTATGACGCGTTGGACTACAAAGCCTTCTACGACAACCGGCGACAAGTCAAGCTACAAGGACCAGATAACTTTCTCAAGCCGCCATCCTACAACAAGCAACTACAAGCCCAGAGCTTCATCCTCTAATCCAACACCGAATGTCAACGCTAAGACAAGGTCCATAAAGTGCTTCACGTGCCAAGGCAGCGGCCACAAGACTTACGAGTGTCCCACAATACGCACGATGATCCTCCAAGATGACTGTTGGGGAACGTCGCATGCGAAACAAAAAATTTCTTACCCATCAATCTATGGAGCTAACATCTACGAGAGAGGGATAGTGCATCTACATACGCTTGTAGATCGCTAAGTGGAAGCATAAATAACATGGTTGATGTAGTCAAACGTCTTCACGATTCAATCCCGATCCGTCCCGTGATCTCATCACGATCCGTCCCGCGATCCCGTCACGATCCATCCCGATCTAGTGCCGAACGAGTGTCACCTCCACGTTCAACACACATACAGCTCGATGACGATCTCCACCTCCTTGATCTAGAAAGCAAGGGTGTATAGGTAGATGAGTTCTCCCTCATCACGGCGACATGGCAGCGGTGGTGGTGGAGCTGTTCTGGCACGGCTTCGCCAAGCAATACAGAAATTGATTTAGTGGAGAAAACTGATCTATGGGAGATACATGGTTGTGTTGTGGCATAGTTGTGTTGCACCCCTTTCTCCCAATCCATATATATAGGGGGGAGGGAGAAGAGGCTGTGACCTAGGGTTCCCCCCTATGAGGTGCGGCGGCCAAGAATGGGAGGGGCAGTTGCCCTAGGGGTGGCTTGCCAACCAAGTTAGGGTGGCGCCCCCTCTAGGGTTGGCCCTCCACCAGCCCAGACGCATGAGCCTTAGGTGGGGAGGTGTGCCCAGCCCACCAGGGGCTGGTGCGCATCCCTCACATCCCATGTGACCCCTCTGAGGCTGGTGGCCCCTTCTGGTGGACCCCCGAAACCCTTCCGGCACCCCGCTACGTTACCGGTTATGCCCGAACTTTTTCCGGTGACCAACACGGAAGTTCCCATATATTAATCTTTACCTAGGACCATTCCAGAGCTCCTCATGATTTTTGGGATCTCATCCAGGATTCCGAACAACCTTAAGTCACCAACATACATAACTCAACTACCAAAACATCATCGAACCTTAAGTGTGCACACCCTACGGGTTCGAGAATTATGTAGACATGACCTCAGACACTCTCCGGTCAATAGCCAATAGCGGGACATGGATGCCCATATTGGATCCTACATATTCTACGAAGATGTTTGTGGGGACCCTGACTTACTTGTCGAGAATCGCCGTGCTCAGTGATCCCAGAGATCAATGCTCACCGAACACAAATACTGAATAAAGAGTCTTACTTCCGAGTACAGATTATTATTACATCACATGACCGAAGGGTCAAGTTCACAAGACAGGGCATAAGGCCAAATCACACGAGTACACTAATAGCGAAAAAACAAAGGGGCTAAGCGGGTGCCCATGCCATCAAGCCTACACCGACAGTCATTCTGACTCGGAAGCGTCCTAGTTCGTAGGGGTGTCGCCGAAGACGTACTCATCTCCAAACTCCGGTCCTTCCATGTCTGGTCAATAACATAACCAGTGGCAAGCCAATGAGTACTTTGAATGTACTCGCAAACAGCCCATGATATGAACAATGAAAGTGAAGGATAACAATATCATGCATTTCTAGTATAACTCATTGGGGTGGAATGATCATTGTTTACTCATCAATTTAAAGAATTACTCTTGAAGAACATATTATAGATATCAACATATCTGTTGAGGGCTGAACCATCTGGGTTCACCCTATATGCCAAGTCACCAAATTTGGTCATAGCATTGCTATCATAGCAACACTTTTCTCATCACCACACACACATACTCACGCTACGCACACTTGGTTTATGCGTAAATATCAGGACGTAGTTTAAGCAGGATTACCCAACTGTCCTTGACCGTGGACACGGCTATTCGAATAGTTCACACTCTGTAGAGGTAGTACGCTGGACCCACGAGATCCGGGAAACTTCATTTTCATCCACGACTCGCGGTATATCAGATACCCGAGGTAAGTACCCGATCAATGCTTTTCCCCTAACGATACTAGACAAAGAGGTCCACTCGATTGGTACCCAGCACACATGTTGTACGTCTTACGAGCACCAACTCTGGACGGTACCAACCATGCGGGGACCAACGGTGTGACTGGAACTTATAAAAATGGCATAATCGTCCTACCCGGCACGACCCCATCACGAGAGTGACCACATATCACTCCCACCACTAGTAATGTGGCTCTTTGCTAGCACCGACCAGAGTAATTAACATAGCCCCGTCCCATAAGGGGTAACGTGGTCGTACTGGTAAGGTTGGGACGGTCGACACATCATAAATCTAATCCCATTTCCGAAACCTTACTCACACAAATACCGGGTGCATCACTTCACCGAAAGTGACCACGTAACTCATCATCACCCTCGGGCATTAGTGGCACCCGACGGGGTTTTCGTAAACTCTTGCTTTATGACAACATCATGCTCATGATAGAACTACTACTACTTTTACTTGTCAACATGGTATTAGCATGACCCTAAGGGGTAGAGTCAAGCTCAATGCAAAATACTCCGAAGGAGCCTTCGGTAAAGTCATATCAAATGATTACCGGTACTTATGATCGTATGCAACAGGAATTCTTAATATTATAGCATGCAAAGTAACATATGCTCAGTCATGGTCAAAGGGCTGCTTGCCTTGGTTAGCTAAGTATCCGGGGTCTTCGAGGTCTTCCGCTTTGATTCCCTCGTCACACGGGTTTTCTATCATCGATAAAACAATAAATAAGAAATAGCTCACACAGAAACAGTCCACAAAGTCATTTGAAAAATGCTCCCTATTTTTGATAAATCAAAGATATCATTTTAAAAATACTTGCCTAAATTTTCCTTGAAGGAATATTTTTTAAAACAACCATGTAGAAGCAAAACTATTACATTTTAGCCCTTTTTAATATTGTAAAATAGATTAGTTGCTCGGAAAATTCATCTAAGCATATCATTAAATACTACACATTTTTAGAAGAATAACAATGGAAGAATTATATTTTTATACTTTTTATTTTTTTTACAAAAATCTTAGAAATCCAGGTTTAAAAAAATAAAAGAAAAACAAAGGCCAGCTCCTGGCCTGGCTCGGCCCAGACCTGGGCTGGCCCATGGCCAACCGACGGCCTGCCCAGGCGCGCGCGCCTTCAGGTTTGAACCCGACGCGCGGGGCCCTGCAGTCAGTGGCCGAGGCCAGCGCGGGGGAGGAGGCTGGGCCACCGACAAGTGGGGCACACCTATCGGGTTCCTCTCCTACCTGCAGCCAGAGAGGAGGAGGAGGACGCCGACGTGGTTGCCGATGTGCTCGAGCTCCAATGAGCACGGGAATGGGTTCGCCATACCGTCGCCTACCTGTTGGTGGTCGAAACGATGACGGGGAGGTAGGGGTTCGCCGGCGACGAGGAGGCCGTGGCGGAGGGGTTTCGGGAAGTGGTCGAGGGGGTGGCTAGAGACACGGAAAAGCTTGGGCTAGTTAGGGGAAAGCTTCCTGGGGTCAAGGGGGTCAGATTGGTAGGTCCAGGGGCGCAGGAGCCGTCGTGTAGCCGGAGATCGATCGGAGCTCCGAGGCGGAGGGGCCTCGGTCGATCTCGAGCATCGAGGCTCTGCTGGTTCGCTGGGGTGGCTAGGGAGGTGCTAGTCGCTGCGGCGAAGCTAACTGAGGGGTGCTGGAGCGAGGGGGAGGGCTATTTATAGGCCCGCGACGGTGAGCAGACCCGGGAGCGTCGGTGACTCACCGTGGCGCGCATGGGGGTGCAGAGAGACGTTGGGGTTGAAACCACGGTCTCGGGACGTGGTATTGGACTGCCCGAACCGTTTGCTACAGAGAGAGAGAGAGGAGAGCCGTGCATTCGTGGCCGCGCAAGCTTGGCCGAATCTGGAGCGCGCGGGTACGCGTCGCGCAAGCTCTTGCGCGGGAGAGGAGGGGCCCTGAGGCTTGCCCGACGCAGAGGGGCTGTTGGGGAGGAGGTTGCTCATCTCGGGGGAGGCTGGAACTGGTCGAGGGCGTCGCCCCCACCTCGGTGACTCCCTGTAGCACACCCAGAGCGCAGTTTTGGCATCCCACGGCATGGTAGTGCGCTCTAAGGCACTTTGGACGTGTCTAGCATGTCCTGGCACTTGCTGGGGGTGTGGCTAGCCATTTGGTTTTAGTAGGAGCTTCAGCCGGTCAAAGGAGGCAAGAAATACTAGTGCTGTCAGTCATGAACTGAGGTCTAAACTGGGGTTTTTGGCCTTTCCACTTTGAACCAGTGAGGGGCGAGTTGACTGGGGTTAGCTACTGGTGCTGTCTACTTAATCTAAGAGTTTGAAGCAAAGGAGTTTGGTTTAGCTGTGGCTAAGGTGGCTTTTCTCTATCTGTCAGAAGGTGTTGGATAGTGGTCACAGGGGGTTGCACCCCAGCACTGGTGCTGAGACTTAACAGGTTTGGTTTTGGGGATAAACCATGGAGTTCCACCAAATTTGAGCTCCAATGGACAAGTTTAGCTTTGGAAACTTGAAATCACTCCAATATGACCAAATCTGTTCCTTCCAAAGGGAGTGTGGGCAAACTAAGTCCCACAAATCCCATTTTTGGTGTAGAACCCTCATTTGAGGTATTTGGCACTCCTCCAAAGTTTTAGCCTCATTGGACAAACTTTGCTATGTAGAGTTGCTCTAACTTGATTCTAGACAAACAGGGTTTTTGGGTTATTTGGGGTCCTTATCCACCTTCGATCAAGGTGAAACTTTTTGTGGACACCAAACAAGGCTTAGGGACATCACTGGAATTTTCTAGGATTTTATTGAGAATATTTCCTTTGGAAATATCTCAAAATGCCAAAACAAACAAAAATAGCTTTTATAGTTTTAATCAATAAATATAATATAAAATGGTGTTTTAATTCCTATGTATGGAAAATATATGTCCTTCTGATCATCTCTAAATTTAATCAGATTTTTCCAAGGCAGAAAAGTATTTTTCCATGTTGGAATACCAATTCTGGCCTTAGAAATGGACAGGTTATTTAATTAGGAAAATACTCACAAAAACAATTATTGTTGTGGTTTTGAAATATAAGAATAGGTAAAAAGCAGATTACCAAATATGAGTAGTAGCACTGCTTGCTATCAATGACATGTAGTGCAACTCAAGGTGGTTTTACTATGGTTATGAAAGGTGTTTGGAAATCAGTAAAATACCAAAAAGGAATTTAGGGTTTTAAAACCTCACATGATTAAGCATACAAGCATACAATGTCAATCATGGCACTCACAACATTAGTTTTGAAAAAGTTTTAACAAGCTCAGAATTTTACAAATAAGACAAATGATAGCAAAAACAGGGTGTGACAATATTAATCGGTCGAACCACAATTCCAAGGATTCAATCAATCCCATATATCGTTCCCTTTGTCCAGTGGTATGTTAGTTTCCCGAGATTCGATCGTCGGTACCGCCATACCTAGTTCAATCTCGTTATCGGAAAGTGTCTTTACTTGCTCTGTAATACAAGATCCCGTGACTAAGTCCTTATTCACATTTCTTGCAAGCTCATTGTGATGTTGCATTACAGAGTGGGCCCTAGAGATACCTCTCTATCATACGGAGTGATAAATCCCTGCAGTCTCGATTCACGCCAACCCAACAAACACCTTCGGAGATACTTGTAGAGAACCTTTATGGCCACCCAGTTATGTTGTGACGTTTGATACACACCAGGCATTCCTCCAGTGCTTGGGAGTTGCATGTGCTCATGGTCATAGAAACAAATACTTGACATGTAGAAAACAATAGCAATAAACTAACACAATCACATGCTACGTTCATAGTTTGGGTCTTTCCCATCATATCATTCTCCTAATGATTTGATCCCATTATCAAATGACAAGTCATGTCTATGGTGAGGAAACCTTGACCATCTTTGATCAACGAGCTAGTCCTTAAAGGCTCACCAGGGACAGTGTGTTCTCTATGTACCCACACATGTATTTGAGTTTCCAATCAATACAATTATAGCATGGATAATAAACGATCACACCCAATTAACAACGAAATATAATAATAACCAATTTATTATTGCCTCTAAGGCTTATTTACAACACTCCCCGACTTGCACTAGAGACAATAACCTAGTTCACACCACTATGTGATTCACACCCAATTAGTTCTGGGGTTTATTATGTTTTGTTTGTGAGGGAGGTTTTAGTCAACGAGTGTGAACCTTTTAGATCCGTGTATTCTTTACAAATCTCTATGTCATCTTGTAGATGCTGCTACCACGCTCCATTTGGAACTATTCCGAAAGACTGCTCCATTATACAAATCCGGTTTGCTACTCAGAGTCATCCAGATTGGTGCCAAAGCTTGCATCAACTTAACCCTTTACGACAAACTCTTTTATCAGCTCCATTATCGAGAAACATTTCCTTAGTCTAGAAATTAATAAGAATAATTATGACCGCTGTCTAGTGATCCATTCCTGGATCACTCCTGTACCCCTTGACATATTCATGGCAAGGCACACATCAGGTGTAGTACACAACATGGCATACTATAGAGCCTACGGCTAAGGCATAGGGGACAACCTTCATCCTTTCTCTTTCTTCTTCCACACTCGAGCTTTGAGTCTACTCAAATTTACACCTTACAACACAGTCAAGAACTCTTTCTTTGGCTGGTTCATTTTGAACTCTTTCACAATCTTGTATGTATTCATTGAAAATTTTATCAAACGTCTTGATCTATCTCTATAGATCTTGATGCTTAGCGTTCAAGTATCTTAGTCCAGGTTTTCCTTTGAAAAACTCCTTTCAAACAACCATATATGCTTTACATAAATCCTACATCATTTTGGATCAACAATATGTCAACGACATATACTTATGAGAAATTCTATAGTGCTCCCACTCACTTTCTTGGAAATACAAGTTTCTCATAAACTCTATATAAACCCAAAAGCTTTGATCATCACATCAAAGTGTATATTCTGACTCCGAGATGCTTTCTCATGTCCGTAGAAGGATTGCCTGAGCTCGCATACTTGTTAGCATCCTTAGGAATGAGAAAACATTCTGGTAGTATCACATACAACCTTTCCACAAGGAAATCGTCAAGGAAACAATGTTTTAACATCCATCTACCAGATTTCATAATCAAAAAATGCAGGAACTGCCTACGTAATTCCAATAGACTTTAGCATCGCTACGAGTGAGAAAGTGTCATCGTAGTCAACTCCTTGAACTTGTCGGAAACCTCTTTGCGACAAGTCGAGCTTTCTAAATGGTGACATTTACCATCATCGTCTGCCTTCCTTTTAAAGATCCATTTGTACTTAATAGCCTTACGACCGTTAAGTAGTTCTTCCAAAGTCAACACTTTGTTTTCATACATGGATTCTATCTTGGATTTCATGGCCTCCAACCATTTACTGGAATCTGGGCCCACCATCGCTTCTCCATAGCTCGCAGGTTCATTGTTGTCCAGCAACATGACCTCCAACACGGGATTATCGTACCACTCCAGAGCAGTATGTGTCCTTTGTCGAACTATGAGGTTTGGTACACTACAGGAATCAGACACTTTGCCGTGTGCCATAACAGACGACAAAGAGGTGTTCCACCGACGGCAAAGGTCTTTGCCGTCTGCCTCCTGTCGGCAAAGTTCCTACGACTACTTTCGACGGCATAGGACCTTCTTTGCCGTCTGTCTGCCATAAGCGGACGACAAAGGGGTTTGCCGTCAGTCCATGATACAGAGCAGACGATAAACATATTTTGACGATAGCTGACAGACAACACCTCTATTAGGGGCTAACGGAGGCTTTGTCGTCTGCCTCGCTCATCATCTTTGTCGTCTGCCTCGCTCATCATTTTTGCCGTGTGCCTATATGGGCCAGCCCTTAGTTTATCCAACCGGCTGCTCATATTCTTTGCCGTATGCCTCCCTCATCTTCTTTGCTGTCTGCCTCCCTTAGGATCTGTGTCGTCTGCCAGTGCAGGGTAGTGGACGACAAAGAGCCTATATGGGCCAGTGCACAGCTGGGTGCCACGTGGCATCTTTGCTGTGTGCTGCCTGATGGCAAAGTCCTTTGCCATCAGCTGGCAGACGGCAAAGAGCCCATATTGTCACAATTTTGTTTTTATGTTATTTCACAGCACACATATATATATAATTCATAGCACATATATGATATATAGGTCACAACACATATATGATATACATATAAAGTTCATCAATGCCATTTGTTCATCAATGTACATCCCATATATTGGAAGAACCAACATATACAAAGTTTCATCCATATATATACGTATACATATTGTTCCACATATAGTGTTCATCCATATATACATATACATATAGTTCCACATTCTTCATCAACTCAAATGAAAACTAGAACTAAAGCACTCCATCAATTCCAGCTTCCATGCATGTAGTACATCCAATCTGCAAAA
This sequence comes from Hordeum vulgare subsp. vulgare, assembly GCF_904849725.1. Classification (NCBI taxonomy): domain Eukaryota; kingdom Viridiplantae; phylum Streptophyta; class Magnoliopsida; order Poales; family Poaceae; genus Hordeum; species Hordeum vulgare. The sequence goes on from NC_058519.1 coordinate 444,336,409, forward strand.
TGGGAATAAGAAAGTTAGAAGAAGAAGAACAACAACATATGACGTTTTTGAGCTTATTATGTCATTGTGGAGGAAATTAAGCTAAGTATATGACCTTTTTGAGCTAACCAAGGTTATTATGCCATTTTTGACCTAACTAAGCTAATTATGTCAATTTGGATGGAAATAAGCTAACTATTTGACATTTATGAGGTAACAAAGGTTCTTATGCCATTTTTGACCGAACTAAGCTAATTATGTCATTTTAGAGGAAAACAAGCTAAGTGTATAATATTCATGAGCTGACCAAGGTTCTTATGCAATTTTGAGCCTATTATATGTTTTTGGAGCTAAATGGGCTAATTATCTCATTGTTGGGGGCAAATAAGGTAAGGAGAATATGAAAGAGGAGAAGAAAGAGGAGGAGGAGAAGAAGAAGAAAACAAGAAGAAGGAGAAGAATTAGAAGAAGAAGGAGAAGAAGAAGGAGAAGAAGGAGAATGAGAAGAAGAAGTAGGACTCCTTCTCCTTCTTCTCCTCCTTCTCCTTCTTCTTCTCTTCTTCTTCTCTTCTTCTTCCTCTTCTTCCTTCTTTTCATTTTTCCTATTTCTTCTCCTCTTCTCCTCTTCTCGGAGCTAAATTAGCTAAGTATGTCTTTTTGGAGCCAAATGGGCTAATTATGTTATTTTAGAGGAAAACAAGCTAAATATATAATATTCATGAGCTAACCAAGGTTCTTATGACATTTTGAGCTTATTATGTCATTTTGGAGCTAAATTAGCTAAGTTATCAGCTAACCAAGGTTCTTATGATGTTTTTACCTAACTAAGCTAATTATGTCATTTTAGAGGATAATTAGCTAAGTATGTCTTTGTTGGGGGGAAATAAGCTACGTAGAAGAACAAAGAAAAGAAGCAAGAAGAAAGAAGAAGGAGAAGAAAAATAAGAAGAAGATGGAGGAGGAGGAGGAGGAGGAGAAGGATGAGGGGAGAAGAAGAAGAAAAGAAGAAGAGAAGAAGAAGGAGAAGAAGAAGGAGAAGAAGGAGGAGAGAAGAAGAAGGAGAAGAAGGAGGAGAGAAGAAGAAGGAGAAGAAGAAGGAGAAGAAGAAGCAGGGCTCCTTCTCCTTTTTCTCCTCCTTCTCCTTCTTCTTCCCTTCTTCTTCTATTCTTCTTCTCTTCTTCTTATTCTTCCTTCTTTTCATTTTCCCTCTTTCTTCTCCTCTTGTCCTCTTCTTGGAGCTAAATTAGCTAAGTATGTCTTTTTGGAGCTAAATGGGATAATTATGTCATTGTTGGGGAAAATAGGACTCCTTCTCATTCTCCTCCTTCTCCTTCTTCTTCTCTTCTTCTTCTCTTCTTATTCTTATTCTTCCTTGTTTTCATTTTTCCTATTTCTTATTTGTCTTTTTGGAGCTAAATGGGCTAATTATGTCATTTTGGAGCTAAATTAGCTAAGTATACCTTTCCGGAGCTAAACAAGCTAAGTATGTCATTTTGGAGGTAAATTAGCTGAGTATGTCTTTTTCGAGCTAAACTAGCTAATTATGTCATAAATGAACTAGAGAAAACTTACTGTCGTGGTCATCAATGAGGAGAAGCACCAGGGTTGCTCGCGGCGGTTTCATTTGGAGACGGTTGCCCTGGAGAAGGGTCGTGCGATGCCTCTCGGGAGTTATTCTGTAGAAAAGATATTTTGCAATGTCTCAGTTAGCATGATGACACTCAATTGTTAATACTAGTTTATAATGACCATTTAAATGAAACTCACCGTGCCAATCGCATAGAAGATGGGCATTAGCGGATTGGCTTGACAGGTCTTCTCGCACATAGATGCACATTTGGTTTTGAAGAGTCGGTCGTATTAGTTAGTAATGAAACATACATTACACACATGATTTGGCTAATGTGGAAAAGAAACTTACCACAATTAGCTCGTACATGGTGAGGTGACCCGCCTCATTTCGGGCCCTCTCCTCCTCAATCAACCGAGCCACTGTCCGGACCCTCTCCTCAAGAGCAGCCTGAAGAGTAGCTTGGCTTCCCAATCTCTCTTTCTCAAGAGCAGCCTGTTTTGCCGCTCTCTCTTTCTGAAGAGCAACCTCAACACCATTTCTCGTTACCACAGTAATGATCGATGGCCACACACAGAATGAAATGGATGGAAGTTTTCTGAGTCCGTACAACTAACCTCGATGGCAAGATCGACTGGCCGTAGACGAGGCGTTATCTGAGAACAGGAGCTCGATTTGCGCGCCTTGATCCCTAGGAGAGTGAGTGGACAACGTAATATCCCATCTCCAATGTCTATCTAGCCATGGGGCCTCCCGCCACCAGATATCATCACCAGCTCTAGATCCAAAGGTTCCTGGCTCGGGTTAAAGTCTTCCCCTTTCCAAGCCTTCCCCACGTCCCTGTATTTCACGAGCTTGTGGTGGGAAGAGATGTTGGTGAAGTTCTTTGGATCATCCAGGTCAGACTCAGAGAATGCCTTCGCCTTCTTGTAGGAGGCAGTATGGGCCATGCCATAAAGGTCGTACAACTCTAGCATCTCTGTCTTATTGTGATGCGCCTAAAAGAGAGGAACAAAGTATTAGTAAGGGGCTCAAGCTAGCATGAAGAATAAATTGCATGAATCATGAAGCAAACCACATACCCAGTTTCGCCCGAACTGAAGTAAGTTGGCGCTACCTTGATGGTGTGGCACACCAACCATTTGGCTACGCCGATCCTTCGCATTGTCATGGACGGCTCGCCAGTTCCTTGTGCACCACTCATCCACCAATGCCTCCCAACAATTTATCTTATCCACACACCATATAGGGGGCACCTATAAGTTATTAGAAAGAATTTTGAGCACTACGCCTATGAATCAAATCAACAAAACTACGTACAAGGCCTTAAGAATAGGTAATTACCTTCATGTACTGGTCCTTCTTCAGATAGTTTCTGCGGCACTCATTCTTCTGCTTCTTAATACCACGCGTGGCGTAGTAGTATCGAATAGCCTGCGGCCGAGCCTCGTGGTGGAAGTTCTGTAATAATGGCCTACACTCGGCTTCGAGAACCTTGGCCGCCTCCTCCTCATATCCCTCCTCACACCTATAGAAGGTCTGCAATCAAACGAGACAACACCGGTTAGTCCAATGATTAGCTATATTGTTAATTTTAGATTGTGTAAAAGGATAATTTACACAAAAGTCGTTGATCACCATCTCGGCCCTTGTGTGGCACAAGACACCATCTATAATCTCCTCCGACGGGCCCTGCGCAGCCTGGTAGTGCTCCCAGGTAAATCCTAGTGTAGGAACCTGACCCTCACCAAGCAACGTGACAAACCCCAGGAAATTTGTCCGGCAAAGCACACCAAGGACGGTGTTCGGCTTGCAGACTCCAACAGGGTGTTTCCATCCCCTACAGTATGATAAGGTCAAAGCATTAGATATTTGAAGAAACTTGAAGGCAAAAGCTAAAAAAACAGTAAATGTACTTACCTATCCCCTTCAGGCTTAATCACCGGCCTCTGCTCGCGGGTAGCCAGCACGACCAGGAGACGTGTACTACCACACTTGTACACGGGGGACCCATCCACCTGCACGCCGCCCTCGCTATCCGTAGACTCATCCCCGCCATCAACATAATAGCTATCCGGACCCTCGGTCCAATCCGACACCTCGGTCTGGTCCACCCAGGCACCCCTGACACGTCCATTTTGCATCATGTTTTCATGTTGATATTTATCACTTCTTGGGCTGTTATTTCACTTCACGGTACAATACTTATGCCTTTTCTCTCTTATTTTGCAAGGTTTACGTGAAGAGGGAGAATGCCGGCAGCTAGAATTCTGGCCTGAAAGTGGAGCAAGTTTGAGATACCTATTCCGCGCAACTCCAAACGCCGTAAAAATCAACGATGATTTTTTATGGATTTATAAAAAATACTGGGCCGAAGAAGTGCCAGAGGGGCACCAGTAGGTGGCCACAAGCCTGCTAGGCGTGACCACCCCTCCTGGACGCACCTAGGGGGCTTGTGGGCAGCCTGCTGGCCCACTGGCCCCCTCTTCTGCTATATGAAGGGTTTCGTCCGGAAAAAAATCAGGGAGGAGCTTTTTCGTGGATTCTCCGCCGCCACCAGGCGGAACTTGAGCAGAACCAATCTAGAGCTCCAGCAGGACGATCCTGTCGGGGAAACTTCCCTCCCGGAGGGGGAAATCGTCACCATCGTCATCACCAACACTCCTCTCATCAGAGGGGACTCATCACCATCAACATCTTCATCAGCACCATCTCATCTCCAAACCCAAGTTCATCTCTTGTAACCAATCTCCGTCTCGCAACTCCGATTGGTACTTGTAAGGTTGCTAGTAGTGTTAATTACTATTTGTAGTTGATAATAGTTGAATTACTTGGTGGAAGAGTTTATGTTCATATCCTTGATGCTACTCATTACCTCTATGGTCATGAATATGATTATGCTTGGTGAGTAGTTACTTTTGTTCCTGAGGACATGGGATAAGTCATGCTAATAGTAGTCTACATAGACTACATAACGTAGACTACATAACACTTCACCATTATTTGGGCCTAGAGGAAGGCATTGGGAAGTAGTAAGTAGATGATGGGTTGCTAGAGTGACAGAAGCTTAAACCCTAGTTTATGCGTTACTCCGTAAGGGGCTGATTTGGATCCACTAGTTTAATGCTATGGTTAGACTTTGTCTTAATTCTTCTTTCATAGTTGTGGATGCTTGCGAGAGGGGTTAATCATAAGTGGGATGCTTGTCCAAGTAAGGGCAGTACCCAAGCGCAGGTCCTCCCACATATCAAACTATCAAAGTAACGAACACGAATCATATGAACATGATGAAAACTAGCATGACAGAAATTCCCGTGTGTCCTCGGGAGTGTTTTTCCTCCTATAAGACTTTCTCCAGGCTTGTCCGTTGCTACAAAAGGGATTGGGCCACTTTGCTGCACCATTGATACTTTTGTTACTTGTTGCTTTCTACGAATCATCTCACCACACAATCACTTGTTACCGATAATTTCAGTGCGTGCAAATTTTACCTTGCTGAAAACCACTTGTCAGATCCTTCTGCTCCTTGTTGGGTTCGACACTCTTACTTATCGAAAGGACTACGATTGATCCCCTATACTTGTGGGTCATCAAGACTCTTTTCTGGCGCCGTTGCCGGGGAGTGAAGCGCCTTTGGTAAGTGGAACTTGGTAAGGAAACATTCATATAGTGTGCTAAAATTTATTGTCACTTGTCACTATGGATACTAATCCTTTGAGGGGCTTGTTCGGGGTATCTTCACCTTGAACGGAAGCACAAAGAGTTGCTCGTTAACCTGCTGCACCTACAGAAAATATTTGCTTTGAATTTCCTTCGGGTATGGTTGAGAAACTGCTGGCTAATCCTTTTATTAGAGATGGAACATCACATCGAGACTTGCATCTAATCTATGTAGATGAAGTTTGTGGTTTATTTTAGCTTGCAGGTTTGCCCGAGGATGAGGTCAAGAAGAAAGTCTTTCCTTTATCTTTGAAGGATAAGGCATTGACATGGTATAGGCTATGTGATGATACAAGATCATGGGACTACAATCGGTTGAAATTGGAATTTCATGAAAAGTTTTATCCTATGCATTTAGTACATCATGATCGGAATTATATTTATAATTTTTGGCCTCATGACAGAGAAAGCATCGCTCATGCTTGGGGAGGCTTAAAACAATGCTATATTCATGCCTCAACCATGAGCTCTCGAGAGAACTTATCATTCAGAACTTCTATGCTCGGCTTTCTCATGATGATCGCGCCATGCTTGACACTTCTTGTACCGGTTCTTTTATAAAGAGAGACATTGACTTCAAATGGAATTTATTGGAGAGAATTAAATGCAACTATGAATATTGGGAGCTTTAAGAAGGTAAGGAGTCAGGTATGAATTTCCAGTTTGATTGCGTTAAATCCTTTGTTGAAACAAATACTTTCTGTGACTTTAGCACTAATTATGGACTTGACTCTGAGATGGTAGCTTCATTGTGTGAATTCTTTGCTGCTCATATTGATCTGCCCAAAGAGAAGTGGTTTAAGTATCATCCTCCTTTAGAAGTCAATGTAGTAAAACCCACTCCAGTTGAAGAGAGAGTCATTGCCTATAATGATCCTATTGTTCCCAGTGCTTACACTGAGAAACCACCTTTCCCTGTTAGGATAAAGGATCATTCTAAAGATTCAACTATGATACGTAGAGGCTACATTAGAACACCTACACCCCCTGAGCAAATTAGAGTTGAACCTAGCATTTCTATTATCAAAGATATTCTGTCCGACGGTGTTGAGGGACATGATATTCACTTCTGTGAAGATGCTGCTAGAATTGCTAAACCTCACGCTATAGACAAACAAAGGACTGTTGTTAGCACGCATGTTGTTTCTGTTAAGATAGGAGATCATTGCTATCATGGTTTATGTGACATGGGTGCTAGTGTTAGTGCAATACCTCAATCCTTATATGATGAAATCAAAGTCGAGATTGCACCTATAGAGATAGAACCTATAGATGTCACTATTCAGCTTGCCAATAGAGATACTATCTGCCCTGTGGGAATTGTTAGGGATGTTGAAGTCTTATGTGGTAAAACGAAGTATCCTGCTGATTTCCTCGTTCTTTCTACCACTCAAGATAGCTTTTGTTCCATCATATTTGGTATACCTTTTCTCAATACCGTGAATGCTCATATTGATTGTGAGAAGCACACTGTCACTGTTGGCTTTGAAGGTGTGTCACACGAGTTCAATTTCTCCAAGTTTGGTAGACAACCTCATGAAAAGGAATTTCCTAGTAGGGATGAAACTATTGCCTTAGCTTCTATTGCCGTGCCTCCTACTGATCCCTTAGAGCAATACTTGCTTGAGCATGAAAATGATACGCATATGGATGAAAGGGATGAAATAGATAGAGTTGTCTTAGAACAATATCCTATCCTTAAGAATAATCTGCCTGTTGAACTGCTTGGGGATCCACCCCCACCAAAGGTTGATCCTGTGTTTGAGCTTAAACAGCCGCCAGATACTCTTAAGTATGCTTATCTTGATGAAAAAGAGATATATCATGTTATTATTAGTGCTAGCCTCTCAGAGCATGAAGAAAACAAGTTACTAAAAACTTTGAGGAAGCACCGTGCTGCTATTGGATATACTCTTGAGGATCTTAAGGGCATTAGTCCCACTCTATGCGAGCACAAGATTAAAACTAATCCTAACTTCAAACCAGTTGTTGATCATCAAAGGATATTAAATCCTAAGATGAAAGAGGTAGTAAGAAAAGAAATACTAAAGGTCCTCGAAGTGGGTATTATCTATCCTGTTGCTCATAGCGATTGGGTGAGTCCGGTGCATTGCGTCCCTAAGAAGGGAAGTATTACCGTTGTCCCTAATGATAAGGATGAATTGATCCCACAGAGGTTTGTTACTGGCTATAGGATGGTGATCAATTTTAGGAAATTGAACAAAGCCACTAGGAAAATCATTACCCTTTTCCTTTTATCGACCAAATGCTAGAAAGACTATCTAAACACACACACTTCTGCTTTCTAGACGGTTATTCTGGTTTGTCCCAAATACTAGTTGCACAATCTGATCACGAGAAAACCACTTTCACCTGCCCTTTCGGTACCTTTTCTTATAGACGTGTGCCTTTTGGCTTATGTAATGCACCTGCCACCTTTCAAAGATGTATGATGGCTATATTCTCTTTCTTTTGTGAAAAGATTGTTGAGGTTTTCATGGATGACTTCTCCCTTTACGGGTCTTCCTTTGATGATTGCCTCAGCAACCTTGATCGAGTCTTACAGAGATGTAAAGACACCAATATTGTCTTGAATTGGGAGAAGTGCCACTTTATGGTTAATGAAGGCATTGTCTTAGGACATAAAATTTATGAAAGAGGTATTGAAGTCGATAAGGCTAAGGTTGATGCAATTGAGAAAATGCCATACCCCACAGATATCAAAGGTATAAGAAGTTCCCTTGGTCATGCTGGTTTCTATAGAAGGTTCATTAAAGACTTCTCTAAGATTTCTAGGCCTCTTACCAATCTCTTGCAAAAGGATATTCCTTTTGTTTTTGATGATGATTGTGAGGAAGCCTTCGAAATACTTAAGAGGGCTTTGATAACTCCACCTATTGTTCAACCACCTGATTGGAACCTACCTTTTGAAATCATGTGTGATGCTAGTGATTATGCTATTGGTGTTGTCCTAGGGCAAAGAGTTGATAAGAAGTTGAATGTTATTCACTATGCTAGTGAAACTCTAGACAGTGCCCAAAGAAACTATGCTACTACGGAGAAGGAATTTTTAGAAGTCGTGTTTGCATGTGAAAAGTTTAGGTCTTACATAGTTGATTCCAAAGTCACTATTCACACTGATCATGCTGCTATTAAGTACCTCATGGAGAAGAAAGACGCTAAACCTAGACTTATCAGATGGGTTCTCTTGCTACAAGAATTTGATTTGCACGTTGTCGACAGAAAGGGTGCGGATAACCCCGTAGCAGATAGCTTGTCTAGGTTGGAGAACGTTCTTGATGACCCACAACCTATTGATGATAGCTTTCCCGACGAGCAACTGAATGGCATCAATGCTTCACGTAGTGCATCGTGGTATGCTGATTATGCAAACTATATTGTTGCCAAATATATACCACCTAGTTTCACTTACCAGCAAAAGAAGAAATTCTTCTTTGACTTGAGGAACTACTTTTGGGATGATCCTCACCTTTATAAGGAAGGAGTAGATGGTGTTATTAGACATTGTGTACCTGAACATGAACAGGGACAAATCCTACATAACTGTCACTCCGAGGCCTACGGAGGACACCATGCGGGAGATAGAACTGCACACAAGGTATTGCAATCAGGTTTCTATTGGCCCACTCTCTTCAAGGATGCCCATAAGTTTGTCTTGTCTTGTGACGAATGTCAAAGAATATGTAATATTAGCAAATGTCAGGAAATGCCTGTGAACTATTCACTTGTCATTGAACCATTTGATGTCTGGGGTTTGATTATATGGGACCTTTTCCAAAATCCAACGGGTATACTCATATCCTAGTCGATGTTGATTACGTCACTAAGTGGGTAGAAGCTATCCCCACTAGTAGTGCTGATCACAACACTTCTATCAGGATGCTTAAAGAAGTTATTTTCCCTAGATTTGGAGTCCCTAGATATCTAATGACCTACGGTGGTTCACATTTCATTCATGGTGCTTTCCGTAAAACGCTTGCTAAGTACGATGTCAACCGAATTGCGTCTCCCTATCACCCTCAGTCCAGTGGTCAAGTAGAGCTAAGCAACAGAGAGATTAAACTAATTCTGCAAAAGACTGTCAACAGGTCTAGAAAGAATTGGTCTAAGAAGCTCGATGATGCACTGTGGGCTTATAGAACTGCCTATAAGAATCCCATGTGCATGTCTCCGTACAAAATGGTGTACGTTAAAGCATGTCATCTACCTCTTGAGCTAGAACATAAAGCTTATTGGGCAATCAAAGAGCTCAACTTTGATTTCAAACTTTCTGGTGAGAAGAGGTTATTTGACATTAGCTCGCTTGATGAATGGAGAAATCAGGCATATGAGAATGCCAAGTTGTTCAAAGAGAAGGTTAAGAGGTGGCATGATAAGAGGATACAGAAGCGTGAGTTCAATGTAGGTGATTATGTCTTACTATATAACTCTTGTTTAAGATTCTTTGTAGGCAAGCTTCTCTCTACATGGGAAGGTCCATATATTGTTGAGGAAGTATATTGTTCCGGTGCTATCAAGATCAACAACACGGAAGGTAATTGTCCAAGAGTGGTAAATGGGCAGAGAATCAAACATTATATCTCAGGTACTCCCATAAATGTTGAAAGCAATATTATCAATACCATAACTCCGGGAGAATACCTAAGGGACATTTATCAGCCTATTTCAGACTCCGAAAACAAAGAGGTATGTGATTCGGTAAGAAAACAGACTCCAAAACTTTTCCAGTAGGAAATTTTCTCCGTTTTGGAATATTTGAAAAAATAGAAAAATTGGAAGTAGTCCGGAAAGCGCGCGAGGAGGCGACAAGCTTGCCAGGCGTAGGCCCACCCCCTGGCCGCGCCTGGGGTCTTGTGGCCACCTCGTGTGCCTCCCGGACTCCGTTTTCGTGCGGAGTACTCCTTCTGGTCTGGAAAAAATAAATATATATTCTCCCGTTTGGTCTGACCTTCGTATCACGGAGATTTCTTCTGTTTTTCATTTTGAACCTATTTTCTGTCGCAGATTTAGAGCAATATGTCATCTCATGAATCTGTGGGGGGAACAATCTCCCTCAAGCCTATGGAGAAGTAAATGCTGATCTGAAAAGAATGGAGGCCAAGGAGAGGCTACCTAAGGAAACCAAGGGCAAAACTAAGGAGAGGAATCAGGCGTGGGATGAAGCACAATCTGCGTTCAACAAGGAAGAAGTTGAAGAAGTGGATTTCCCCCAACCCTACCTCCACCTATTGTCTCTATCCTTGATTGAACTCTTGAGGTTTTGTGAAACAACTCGTGCTCGCAATACTTATCTCACTCGTGAAGTTGTTTTGCTGCAGAAACATATCACAGATTTCCAAGGTATAAATCAAAGATTGATGGCCCTCTTGGAATCAAAGATTGCAGCAGCAACTCCACCACCATCACCTCCAAAGGAAGACAAGTAAACATGGGTATGGGCAATCCCCTTGGCTTGTGGCAAGCTTGGGGGATTTGCCCCGGTATCGTATCACCATCACATCTTTTGCCTTTACCTTTGTTTTAGTTTTCCTTTTTCATTTTTCTCTTTCTCTATTAGACTAAAAGTCTTAGTGTTTTAGTCTTGAGTTTTGCTTTGTGTCACCCCCGATGTATTCGAGCTCGTGAGCCATATAATGAAGAGTGCTTAGTTGAAGGGATTTGCCTCTTGCCATGATCAATAGATTGAGAAAAGAACAAAAGCATGAAAGATCATGTAATGATCTTATGAGAAGTGATGGATCCACATATAAAAAGAATGATGATTGAGACTTGTTGAGGGTAGACAAACGTAGTCCTTGGTCATTGATGCAATTAACAGGAAGTGATAAAGAAGGAGAGGTTCACATATAAATGTATCATCTCTGACACCATCTATGATTGTGAATACTCACTAAACTATTGCATGCCTAGAACTACATGTTGGACAAGGAAGACAACATAATGAATTGTGTTTGCTTGGTTCCAAACAATGTTATATGATTAGAGATCCCTTAGCATGTGACGATTGCTTCCACCTCATATTAGCCAAAACTCTCGCACCAAGTAGAGACACTACTTGTGCATCCATAAACCTTCAACCCAGTTTTGACATGAGAGTCCACCACATCTACCTATGGATTGAATAAGATCCCTCAAGTAAGTTGTCATCGGTGCAAGCAATAAAAATTGCTCTTCTAATATGTATGATCTATTAGTGTGTGGAAAATAAGCTTTGTACGAACCTGTGATGAGGAAGACATAAAAGCGACAGACTGCATAATAAAGTTCTTTATCATAGGAGGGAATATAAAGTGACGTTCCTCCGCACTAAGAGGACACGCATCCAAACCTCAAAAGCGCATGACAACCTCTGCTTCCCTCTGCGGAGGGCCTATCTTGTACCTTTACTTTTTGCCCTTGAAAGAGTCTTGGTGATCTTCACCAATTCCTTGTTTCGCCTTTATCTTGGCTAACGTCATATGCTTAGGAAAGATCTATATTCATATATCAACTTGTAAGTAAGTATTCATGGAGTATTATTGTTGACATTACCCTTGAGGTAAGCAGTTGGGAGGCAAAACAATAAGCCCCTATCTTTCTCTGTGTCCAGCTGAAACTTTGATCTCGTGAGTACCACGTGAGTTGTAGCAATTGTAGAGAACGAAAGGATGATTGAGTATGTGGATTTGCTTTACAAGCTCTTATTTGACTCTTTCTGAGTTTGTGATAAATTGAAATTGCTTTAATGACTAAAGGCAATCCGTTGTTAATTCTCGGTAAGGTTCTTGATCCGTGCTTTACTTTGTGAAGGAATTACCACTTTAGCATGAGACATTATATGTTCGTATTGCTGTTCTGATCATGATCATGATGCATGCATGTTCGTATCTTGTTTTGTCGACACCTCTCTTCCTAAACATGTGGACATATTTATTGAGCTAGGCTTTCACTTGAGGACAAGCGAGTTCTAAGCTTGGGGGAGTTGATACGTCCACTTTGCATCATGTTTTCATGTTGATATTTATCGCTTCTTGGGCTATTATTTCACTTCACAGTACAATACTTATGCCTTTTCTCTCTTATTTTGCAAGGTTTACATGAAGAGGGAGAATGCCGACAGCTGGAATTCTAGCCTGAAAGTGGAGCAAGTTTGAGATACCTATTCTGCGCAACTCCAAACGCCGTAAAAATCAACGATGATTTTTTTATGGATTTGTAAAGAATACCGGGCCGAAGAAGCGCCAGCGGGGCGCCAGTAGGTGGCCACAAGCCTGCTAGGCGCGGCCACCCGCCTTGGCCGCGCCTATGGGGCTTGTGGGCAGCCTGCTAGCCCACTAGCCCCCCTCTTCTCCTATATGAAGGGTTTCATCCGGAAAAAAAATCAGGGAGGAGCTTTTTCGTGGATTTGCCGCTGCCACGAGGCGGAACTTGAGCAGAACCAATCTAGAGCTCTGGTAGGACGATCCTGCCGGGGAAACTTCCCTCCCGGAGGGGGAAATCGTCGCCATGGTCATCACCAACACTCCTCTCATTGGAGGGGACTCATCACCATCAACATTTTCAGCAGCACCATCTCATCTCCAAACCCTAGTTCATCTCTTGTAACCAATCTCCGTCTCGCGACTCCGATTGGTACTTGTAAGGTTGCTAGTAGTGTTAATTACTCTTTGTAGTTGATGCTAGTTGGATTACTTGGTGGAAGAGTTTATGTTCAGATCCTTGATGCTACCCATTACCTCTCTGGTCATGAATATGATTATGCTTTGTGAATAGTTACTTTTGTTACTGAGGACATGGGATAAGTCATGCTAATAGTAGTCATGTGAATTTGGTATTCGTTCGGTAATTTGATGTGTTGTATGTTGTTTTTCCTCTAGTGGTGTTATGTGAACGTCAACTACATAACACTTCACTATTATTTGGGCCTAGAGGAAGGCATTGGAAAGTAGTAAGTAGATGATGGGTTGCTAGACTGATAGAAGCTTAAACCATAGTTTATGCGTTACTTTGTAAGGGGCTGATTTGGATCCACTAGTTTAATGCTATGGTTAGACTTTGTCTGAATTCTTCTTTCGTAGTTGCGGATGCTTGTGAGAGGGGTTATTCATAAGTGGGATGCTTGTCCAAGTAAGGGCAGTACCCAAGCGCCGGTCCACCCACATATCAAACTATCAAAGTAACGAAGGCGAATCATATGAACATGATGAAAACTAGCATGACAGAAATTCCCGTGTGTCCTCGGGAGCGGTTTTACTTCTATAAGACTTTGTCCAGGCTTGCTGCATCGTTGCTACTTTTGTTACTTGTTGCTTGCTACGAATCATCTCACCACACAATCACTTGTTACCGATAATTTCAGTGCCTGCAGATTTTACCTTGCTGAAAACCACTTGTTAGATCCTTCTGCTCCTTGTTGGGTTCGACACTCTTACTTATCGAAAGGACTACGATTGATACCCTATACTTGTGGGTCATCAACCCCATCCGGACATCTCCACGTCGGCCGAAGCCTTTGTGGAAGGAGTCTCCTGGGACGTAGCCTTAGGAACCGTTGTCTCGTGGGCCAACCGTACCACGATCCGAGGCTGATCCTGGACCGGAGTCCCCGTAGCCAACTTTCTTAAATGGGTCCACCATAGTAGTCCTGTGCTCGGGTGAATGAGATGGTGGTGGTGGCGAGGAAGGCACAACAGTCTGCCTACATCTTCCACGGCCACCACCTCTCCCTGTACCCTTCCCCTTCTTCCCTACCCGACGAGGACATCTCCCAATGGGCAATGCTGCCGACAAAGAAGCACCCGCGGGTGGAGTCTTCAGACTGTCTGCCAAGGCTCTATGGAGAGATAGGGGTGGAATGGAAGTACCACCCCTCGTGCGGGCCGCCGAAGAAGAATCCGTCGAGCGATCTGGACCCGCGCCCACCATCTTTCAACACCTCCTGACTTGCCATGATAAAGATTAAAAGAAATTAGTACAACATAAAAAATTGAATAACTGACATGAATAATAATATGTACATATATAATTCAAGTTGGTATCTTACAAACTAATAATCATCATCAATAAATGCATCATCATCATCACTATCACGCATGTCTTCACGAATGACGTGCTCATTGGGTTCAACGACATGAAGTTGTGGAAGGACTTTCTGTAATCGGTAAAGCATTGACAGGTCATTCCGATCAGTAACCTCTTCTAGTTCCATCTCTGCCGGCTCAAGGGTGAAGTCAGATTCATTGTCGCTATCTACTTCCATGTTCTGGGGTGAAGCATGGCGTTTCTTGAAATGTTTCTTGGAAAGACATGTTTCTTGGAAGAATTCTTCATCATATGTGTCTGGGTTAATGTGAGGTTCATAATCCTATTCATTTTGGGGGGTGCTCTAACATGCGGCGGCACTTCATAAACAATATACCAATCTTCCAGATTCTTATCAGTTTGGCATGCCCACGGTAGATAGAAAACTTGGGTCGCATGTTGAGCCGTAATATAGCCATAGGGAACATCTAAATGGGTGTTTGGATTGATTTTGAATAGTCCTATATGTTCACGAGTCCTTCTAGTCTCCTTCGGCTGGAACCAATAACATTTGAAGACTACGACATTCGGTGGGTTTTCATTTGAAGACTACAACATTCGGTGGGTTTTCACCATAGAATTGAAGTTCACAAATTGCTTCAACTCTTCCATAATACTCGATACCACCTTCGCCAAAAACAGAGACACAACTATTTGTAGATTTCCGGTCGGGCATATATAGCTCTTTGCCAAAGGTACGAAAGACATACCCGTTGATGTTGTATTTATCAAATGAACGGACCTTATAGTCAAAACCATCAGCGACTTGTCTCAATTCAGCGTCCATAGACTCTGAACTAGCCTACAAGTTTAATACGAAATGATTGTTGCATTAGTCGCAAGTTAGACCAAGAAATGAAATGGTCCATTATTGATAATTAATGTTTGTTTGGACCAAGAGATGAACCTAGGATAGCCGCCTTCATGCTTTGCCAGAAGCTTATACTCTTCGACGAAATCATTTTGGATCACCGCTCCATCTGAGAATTTGGCGACGTATCGGTTGTATGAAATATCTGGGAATAAGAGTAGTTCAAAGGAATTAGAAGTTATGGAAAAATGTCTCGAGAACTTACTCCATGTAGGGCCGCACTTGTTTTAGGTTGTTGAAGATATACAACAAAATGTTCCGCCATCTTCGACATCCAACATTATTGGTTTTGAAGCACCGACTAGTGCGAGCTTCCCTTTGAATAGGCTAAGGTTGGATCCACCTTTTTTAGGGTCTGCATCATTGTACCGAGGCTTCGAATTATGCAAATGATGATTTTTGGCTTCGTAGTGTGCTGCCATGAAGTTTGCCACCTCCTTAGTAATGAACTCTTCAGTCATCGATGCTTTAATTCTACGCTTATTTTTTACAATTAGCTCGAAGCGTCTTCTGCATCCTCTCAGTTGCATAGGACCAACAATTTTGCACGGGCCCACCCAATCTTGCCTCGGTCGGTAGATGTAAAATCAAATGCTGCATTGGATGAAAGAAGCCCGGCAGAAAGATCTTCTCTAACTTGCACAACAACTGCGGTGCAAACTTCTCCATGTCATCTACCACGCGAGGCGACAATTATTTCGCAAAAAGAACATGGAAGAAATAGCTCAGATCTGCCAGTACTAGCCATTCATCCTCAGGAATAAAGCCACGCAACATCACCGACATTACCCGCTCAACAATCATGACTCTTGAGACCAAAGATTTCTATTTTTTCAAGACTCGCTCCCCTCTTTAGATTCGCTGCATACCCATCGGGGAACATCAAGTGCATTTTGACCCACAAGATAATTTTCCTCATAGATGGCCTTCCAAGATTGAACCAGGCCTTTGGCTTCAACCACTTCTGCTTTCCTTTGCCTTCTCGCATGTTTTGTAACGGTCTATGACATAGTGTCTCTTGATTGAATCTAGACTTAGTATTACCCTTTGTCTTCCCATCTATATTGAACAATGTACCAAAAATAGCCTCTCCGATATTCGTTTTAGTGTGCATCATGTCGATATTGTGTGGAAGAAGGAGGTCTTTGAAGTAAGGCAGATCCCACAAGCATGGCTTATGAGTCCAGGCATGTTTTGAATTGTACCCCTTGGAATACCCTGGACGCTCTGGATCAGGCTCGAGGGCATTTAACTGATCCAGGATCTGTTGGCTTGTAAACGTAGGTGGTGCCAAGTTTTTGATAACTTTACCTTTGGTAAAGTTCTTCTTGTGTTTTCTGAACTGATGGTCAGGATCCAGGAACTGTCTATGCAAGTCAAAGCAAGAATACTTCCGACCCTCCTGCAACCAATGAAACTGAAGATCTCCCTTGCATGTGGGGCATGGGAACCTTCCATGCACAGACCATCCAAAGAATAGCGCATACGCCGACAAGTCAAGCATAGGGTACATGTACCACACATGCATTTTGAAGTTTTGTTTTCTAGCGGCATCGTATGTCTTGAACCCATTATCCCAAGCTTCTTGCAATTCATCCTTAAGCGGTTGCACGTACACATTCATATTCTTCCCCGGATAATTGACCCCATCAATGTCACAAATATGTTCTTTCTTTGCATAATCTGCCTGGGGGGGGGAGATTGAGTGGAATGAAAAATACAGACCAACAACTGTATTGGGTTGCCGTCATGCCAAAGGGATTAAAACCATCCATGGCGACGCAGACTCGAGGATTCCTTGGATCTGCCGCTTTATCCTGATGCAATCTATCGAACTCTTTCCTCGCTTCCCCATCTGATGTGTGTACCGCCATCTTATTCCCATCCGCATCTAGTTTGGTTCTTTTGCCCAATTTGTGCCGTGTAATTTGTCTCGCTGTCTCTTCAACCATGAAAAGACGTTGAAGCCTTGGCATGATTGGCATATACCGAAGAACACTAACTACGATTTTGGTCTAAATCTTCTTACCCATAACGGTGTCTACCACAAGACCTGCAAGACTCGCAATTGGGACAAAAGTTCAAGTGTGCATACTCCTTCCTAAATAAGACACATCCTTTATCACATGCATCTATATTCTCATAGGGCATCTTAAGTACACGAAGTATTTTGTCTGGCTGGTACAGGTTTGCAGGCTTGACATGGCCTTTGGGTAGAAAGCGTCCAAGTAGTTCCATCATCACGTCGTAGCATTCTCTTCCCAAGTTGAACTGAGCCTTCAGAGCCATTACTTGTGCAATGTCATCCAGCGGACAAAGCTCAGTGTGCTCGTGGAGAGGACATTTTGAAGACTCCAACATTTCATAGAAGGCCTTTGCAGATTCCTCCATCTCATCTTCCAAATCCCGAGCATCATAAAAGTATTGCACCATGTCTTCGATCCCGGTACCATGCTCGTCAGTGCGACGACGAACCACCTCACCTCTGGTGTGTTGTATAGACTCACCATGAAATGTCCACACCAGATAATTAGGCTTAAAACCCCTCATCTGCAAGTGTTTAATCATTACAACCTCTGTCCTCTTTTTATAGTTGTCGCATCCAGGACAAGGGCACCTGTTTGTTTCCTGGCCATTTGCAAATGCGGCTTTCACAAACTCCTTGGTTTTTAGAAACCATTCTTTCCTCATCTCTTTCTGACTAGGGTGACCGGTGTACATCCACGCACGATCACCCATCTTGCCTAGCTACTAAACACGCAAGAAATATATTTTTATATAATTCAGCATACATATTCATGAGTTAATCAAGTTCGCCAGTTTTAGTACGTCCATGCAACCTACACTCTAATAGGTAAAGATAGGTCCTAATCCCACGCGAGTATGTGTAGATTGGGTTCATTTTCCCATGCTCTGCTTTGGATCCAACGCAAAATTTCGGTAGCACCTCCCCGCTATTCTCCTGATACACGTCTCCGCAATAAAGAAAGAGGATGTGTATCCGGAGAACAACAGGGAGGCACTGATGAAATTATGCATCGGATCCGGAACAAAGCATATGGGAAAACGAACCCAATCTACACATACTCGGGCTGTCCATGGATAATGTTGGACAATTCGGAAGAATCACGGTTATAAATATATGCAAATGCATGCATATTCATAACTGTAACCCTTTCGAACTTGAGACGCATACTGGTCACGCATACTGATAAATTAATTTAATTACCTATATCTAGCAAGTTTCATCCGAAGACCGACCCACAACAAATGAAGGGGCGAGGAGGAGATAAAATTTGTACTCCCCACGAATGCAGGGCTAGAGCTCGTAGACCGCACGGGGAGGTCTTCGCACAGCAGACCTCACCGCGACGAGATAACTGTCACATGTAAATCCACCCGATCAACACAAATATTTTATGTTCATTAATAAAATCGAAAAATATATGACCTAACACAAATATATGATCTATATAGATGTCATCTAGGGTTCCATAAAAAATAATATTTTGTGCCGGGGTGTCGTCGAGATGTCATGTCGGGGCATCGTGTCACGGTTTCGGGGCATCGTGTCGGGTGTCGTGGTGTCAGGGTTTTGTTTTCTTCTTCTTCATCTTATTTTTTTCCTCTTCTTCCTTTTCTTCTTCTTCTTCCTTCCTTTTCTTCTTCTTCTTCTTCTACTCTTTTTCTTCTTCTTCTTCTTCTTCTTCTTCTTCTTCTTCCTTCTTTAACTTTTTCCTCTTCTTCTTCTTATTATTATTCTTGCTTCTTTTCCTTTGTCCTCTTCTTTATTGTTCTCCTCTCCCCTCTTTTTATTCTTATTCTTCTTTTTCTCCTCCTCCTCCTCTTCTTCATCTTATTCTTCTTCCCTTATCTACTTAACCAAGCACTAAACCTATCGCTAAACCTATATAGCACTAAACAGCAAAAAAATAACAAAAACAGAATCTACCACTAGTAACTAAAAAAGAATCTAGCTACCACTAATTAACAAAACATAATCTACCACTAAACTATCTACTAAATCTACTAATTAACAGAATCTACCACTAGTCAACACTCGGTCAGATTCTGGCAACTGTTGAAAGAGGAGCTGGGCGTGATGGCGGCTTGTCCACCGGTTCATTTGACGTCCCAGAAGGCTCTCTCATATTGGTTTCTTGAATGGATCGTTGGCGCTGCTAACAATGAGAAGGAGCTCATGCTACAGGCTACTTACATGCTATGGCTCGCCTGAAACAACACAAGGGAGGGGCGGAAGCTACAGTAGCCACATGAAATAATAGATTCTCTGAAGGTGCAACTGTTAGATTGGAAAGCATCGAACAAGACAAGGGTGTCACAGCCCGAGCCAAAAACCATCCAAAAATGGGAGCCTCCTGTCAATGGATGGGTAAAAATAAATTCCGATGGCGCAGTCTCGGAGCAAGGAACAAACGATGGTGGTGGGGCAGTATTCAGGGATCATAATGCGGCGTTCTTGGCCGGAGTTAGCCATTTATTCCCAGGCATTGCTGATCCCGAAGTGGTAGAAGCATTGGCGTGCAGAAGGGCGCTACTGGTGGCTGTTGGTCCTAACGTCCAATGAGCACATTTGGAACTAGATAGCAGGGCACTGGTGACGAAGATTAATCGTCCGGATAGGAACTTGTCTGCTGTCGGGCCTTGGGTACAAGATATCATGACAATGCTTAGTTCTTTCGACGAGTTCAAGGTCACTTGGATTCGTCGTTCGGGTAATATGGCCGCGCATAAGCTAGCTAGGTTAGGTGTAGGGGAGCTTCGTAGTGAAACTTGTCTACTGTCGGGCCTTGGGTACAAAAAATCTACTAATTAACTAACTAAATCTACCAACTAACTAAACTACCAACTAACTCAACAGAATCTACCAACTAACTAAACTACCACTAAATCTACTAATTAACTAACCTACCAACTAAAAACTAACACGAACAACATCCAAAATTTAAATGGGCATTACCACTAACAACTAGCCGAACTAACATAATTAACAGTAGGCAATTAACAACTAACCTAACTAACCTAATTATCAAATTAAACAAAAAAGGAAAAAAGGGACACACCGGAGGGGGGCGGCCGGGCGATGAGGGCGGCGCAGGGAGGACGACCATAGAGGAGGAGGGGGCGCGGGGAGGAGGCGGTGTGCTAGGAGGAAGGGGTAGTGGTGGAGGAGGGGCCGCGCGGTGGTGAAGGAGGGGGTCGTGGGGAGGAGGAGGATGAAGTGGTGAAGGAGGGGGCGATGGTGGAGGAGGGGGAGGTGGTGGAGAAGGGGCGAGCTTTGGCGGCGGTGGTGGAGGAGGAGGTCCCGGGAGGAGGAG
The DNA here is from genome assembly GCF_904849725.1 of Hordeum vulgare subsp. vulgare. NCBI lineage: Eukaryota > Viridiplantae > Streptophyta > Magnoliopsida > Poales > Poaceae > Hordeum > Hordeum vulgare. The sequence goes on from NC_058519.1 coordinate 444,356,969, forward strand.
GGCGCGGTGGTGGAGAAGGGGGCGATGGTGGAGGAGGGGGCGCATGGAGGAGGAGGGTGCGGTGGTGGAGAAGGGGCGAGCTCCGGCATCGGTTCGCGCATGGGGAGGAGGGATGGGTGGTGAGCTCCGGTGGCGGTGGGGGTTTCGGGGGTGAGAGAGAGAGATCCGGTAGGGGAGAGAGGTGGTGTGGGCGGTGGGGGCGTGTGGGGACCCCGACTTACGATTCGAGTTCGCCGTGCTCAGTGATCCCAGAGATCAATGCTCACCGAACACAGATACCGAATAAGAGAGTCTTACATCCAAATACCGATTATTACAACACAAGAGCGAATGGTCGGGTTCACAAGGGAGGGCCTAAGGCCAAATCACTCAAATAGAACTAGAAGCGGAAATCATAGGGCCTAAGCGGGTGCCCATGCCATCAAGCCTACACCGACATGCATTCTGACTTGGAAGCGTCCTAGTTCGCTGGGGCGTCTCCGAAGACACACTCATCTCTAAACTCTGGTCCTTCCATGTTTGGTCAATAACATAACCAGTGGCAAGCCATGAGTACTTTGAATGTACTCGCAAACAGCATATGACATGAACAATGAAAGTGAAGGATAACAATAACATGCATCTTTGGTGGAACTTCTCTTGGGGGGATGATCATGAATATGCATTAAATTAAAGAATTACTTTTGAAGAACAGGTTACAGATATCAATATATCTGTCGAGGGTTGAACCATCCGGGCTTACCCTATATGCCAAGTCACCAAACTTGGTCATATCATTACTTGCATAACAACACCCATTTCCTTACCACACGCACACACTTGGTTTATGCGGAAATAACTGGACGTAGTTTAAGCAGGATTACCCAACTGTCCTTGACCGTGGACATGACTATCCGAATAGTTTTACACTCTGCAGAGGTAGCATGCTGGACCCACGAGATCCGGGAATCTTCCGTGTCATCCGCGCGTCGCGGTAGATAACATACCCGAGGTAAGTACTCGATCAATGCCTTTCCCGTGACGATACTAGACAAATAGGTCCACTCGATTGCTACCCAGCCCACATGTTCTACATCTTACGAGCACCGACTCTGGACAATATCAACCATGCGGGGACCAACGGCGTGCCTGGAACTCATAAAAATGGCGTAGTCGTCCTACCTGATATGACCCCATCACGAGAGTGACCACACATCACTCCCGCCACTAGTAATGTGGCTCTTTGCAAGCACCGACCAGAGTAATGAACATAGCCCTGTCCCATAAGGGGCAACGTGGTTGTACTGGTAAGGTTGGGACGGTCGACACATCATAAATCTAATCCCATTTTCGAAACCTTACTCACACAATACCGGGTGCACCACTTCACCTGAAGTGGCCACCTAACTCATCATCACCCTCGGGCATTAGTGGCACCCGACGGGGTTTTCATAAACTCTTGACTTATATCAACAACATGATCATGCTATTAATCTAGTATTACTTGTCATCATGATAATAGCGTGACCCTCAAGGGGTAGGATCAACCTCAATGCATGTGCTCCGGAGGAGCCATCGGTAAAAATCTCCTTAGTGCTTTACCGGTACTTATGATCATATGTAACAAAAATACTTGCTATCTTAACATGCAGTATAACATATGCTCAATCATGGTAAAAGGGCTGCTTGCCTTGGTCAGCTAGGTATCCGGGTCTTCGAGGTCTTCCGCTCCGATTCCCTCGTCACACTGATTTTCTATCGTCGATAAAACTATAAATAAGAAATAGCTCACACAGAAACAGATCACAAAGTCATTTTAATTTTTTTCTTTATTACTGATAAATCTAAGTTGTCATTTTGAAAAATATTTGCCTCAATTTCTCTTGAAGGAACATTTTTATAATTAACCAAACAGAAGCAAAACTATTCCAATTTAGTCCTTTCTATTATTGTAAAACAGAATAGTTGTAGAAAAGTTCATCCAATCATTTTATTAAATACTACATATTTTTAGAAGAATAACAGTGGAAAAATAATATTTTTACATTGGTTATTTTTTTTATAAAAATCTTAGAAATTAGGTTTTAAAAATAAAAGAAACGGGCTAAGTCCCTGGCCTGGCTCGGCCTCGAACTGGGCTGGCCCATGGCCAGCCGATAGCTTGCCCAGGCGCGCGGCCGTTAGGTTTGAACCTGACGTGCAGGGCCCCGCGGTCAGTGGCTGTGGACTACGTGGGGGAGGAGGCTGGGCCACCGACAGGTGGGGCACACCTGTCGGGGTCGTCTCCTTCCTTTGGCCAGAGAGGAGGAGGAGCACGCCGGCGAGGCTGCCGACGCTCTCAAGCCCCAACAAGGACTGGAATGGGTTTGCCATGACGTCGCCTACCTGCTGGTGATCAGAAGAACGTCGGAGAGGCAGGGGTTTGCCGGCACGAGGAGGCCATGGCGGAGGAGATCCGGGAGGTGGCTCGAGGCACGGAAATGCTCGGGCGAGTTGGGGGAAAGATTCCTCGGGTTGAGGGGATCAGTTTGGTGGGTTGAGGGGCGCAGGAGCCATCGTCTAGACGGAGATCAATCGGAGCTCGGAGGCAGAGGGGCTTCGGTCGATCTTGAGCACCGGGGCTCTGCTGGTTTGCTGGGGTGGCTAGGGAGGTGCTAGTGGTCGTGGTGAAGCTATCTGAGGGGTGTAGGACAGAGGGGGAGGGATATTTATAGGCCCACGACGGTGAGCCGATTCGGGAGCGCCGGTGACTCACCATGGCGCGCATGAGGGTGCAGAGAGGGCTGGGGTTGAAACCACGGTCTCAGGACGTGGTTTTGGACTGCCAGAACCATCTGCTGCAGAGGGAGAGAGGGAGGAGTCGAGCATCCATGGCCGCACAACTTTGGCCGGTTCTGGTGCGCGCGAGCATGCGTCGCACGAGCTCTAGTGCAGGGAAGGAGGGGCTCTGAGGGTTGCTCGACGTAGAGGGGTTGTCGGGTAAGAGGTTGGACACCTTGGGGGAGGCTCGAACTGGCCGAGAGCGTCGCCCCCACCTTGGTGGCTTCCTATAGCGCGCCTAGAGCGCGGTTTTGGCATGCCACGACATGCTGGTGCGCTCTAAGGCACTTTGGACGTGCCTAGCATGTCCTGGCACTGGCTGGGAGTGTGGCTAGCCGTTTGGGTGTCGTGGGAGCTTTGCCTGGTCAAGTGAGACAAGAAATACTAGTGCTGTCAGCCTTGAACTGAAGCCTAAATTGGAGTTTTTATCCTTTGCACTTTGAACCAGTGAGTGGTCAGTTGACTGGGGTTAGATATGGATGCTGGCCACCTAATCTATGATTTTGGAGCAAAGGCGTTGGGTTTAGCTGTGGCTAAGGTGGTTTTCCCTATCTGTCAGAAGGTGCTCGACTGTGGTTTGAGGGGGTTGCACCCCACCACTGGTCCTGCAACTTAACAAGTTTGAGTTTGGTGCTAAAACATGGGGTTTCACCAAGTTTGAGCTCAATTGGGCAAGTTTAGCATTGTAAACTTGAAAACACTTCAATTTGACCAGATCTATCCCTTCCAAAGAGAGTGTGGGCAAACTAAGTCCCACAAATCCCATTTTTGGTGTGGGACCTTCATTTGAGGTATTACGTACTCCTGCAAAGTTTCTACATCATTGGATAAAGTTTTCTATGTAGAGTTGCTCTAACTTCAATTTGGACAGAAGGGGTTTTAGGGTTATTTGGGGTCCTTAATCACGTTGGATCAAGGTGAAACTTTATGTGGACACCAACTATGGCTTAGGGATACTACTGGATTTTGTAGGATTTTATTGAGAATATTTCCTTTGGAAATATTTCAAAAGGTCAAAACAGATAGAAATGACTTCGAGGGTTTTATTCAAATAATTATAATATAAAATAGGGTTTAAAATCTTATGTATGGAAAATATATGTCCTTCTGATCATCTCCAATTTTAATCAGATTTTTCTAAGCCAGAAAAGTATTTTCCATGTAGGAATACCAATTCTGGCCTCAGAAATGGACATGCAATTGAATTAGGAAAATAATTATAAAAATGATTATTTTTGTGGTTTTGGAATATAAAGATAAGTTAAAATCAGATCACCAACTTTGAGTAGAAACCAACCTTGCCATCAGGGACAGGTAGTGCAACTGAAAGTAGGGTTTTACCTTGATCAGAATCAAGTGAAGGTTTTTAGAAATAATTCAATATAGTCAAATGGGGTTTTTATTATCACATGATCACACTCACAAGCATACAATGAATATCATGGCACTTACAACATTAGTTTTGAAAAAGTTTTAACAAGCTCAGTTTTAAAAGTAGTAAAAACAGGGTGTGACAGGGCGACGACCGTTAGGGGAGAGAGGGGTGTGGGGGTGGGGGCGACGGTTGTTAGGGAGCCATCCTCTTTGTCGTGTGCCCCCCGACGACAAAGAGGTATAAGGCGACGACAAAGAGAGAGGCCGTTATGGGGAGAGAGGGGGTGCGGGGTGGGCCACCCTGTGCTCTTTGCCGTCTATGTGAATGCTTTTTGCCGTCACCTAGCGCACGACAAAAAGGAGACTGATGGAAAAGTATCTTTGCCATCATTCTGCTCTTTGCCGTCTGGTTTTACGTAGTTGATGGCAAAGAGGGTCTTTGCCATCAGCAAGTAGACGACAAAGAAGCAGCAGATGGCAAATTCTATGATTCCAATAGTGGTAGTAACTTGATCTGAAGCTTCATGATCCCCATCGTCAACTTCCACTTCAAGTGGTGTAGACACCACACGAACAATTTCCTGTGCCCTTCTACTTTCTGGTTGAAGTGACGATTCAAAAACCTCATCAAGTTCCACCATCCTCCCACTCAATTCTTTCGATAGAAACTCTTTCTCGAGAAAGGACCCGTTTTCATCAAAAACACTTCTCTTTCGATCTCAGATAGGAGGTATACCAAACTAATTTCTTTGGGTATCCTATGTAGATGCAATTATCTGCTTTGGGTTTGAGCTTATGAGGCTAAAGTCTTTTGACATAAGCATCACAACCCCAAACTTTAAGAAACGACACCTTAGGTTTCTCCAAACCATAGTTCATACGATGTCATCTCAACGGAATTATGTCGTGCCCTATTAAAGTGAACGCGGTTGTCTCTAATGCATAACCCCAAAAATGATAGTGGTATTTTGATAAGAGACAGCATAGTATGCATCACATCCAATAGGGCTTGGCTATGACGTTCGGGCACACCATCACACTATGGTGTTCCAGGTGGCATGAGTTGTGAAAACATTTCTATATTGTCTTAAAACTATACCAAACTTGCAACTCAAATATTTACCTCCACGATCACATCATAGAGATATTATCCTCTTGTCACGATGATCTTCAACTTGACTTTGAAATTTCTTGAACTATTCAATATTTCAAACTTGGGATTCATCAAGCAAATCCATCTGTATCTACTCAAATCATGAGTGAAGTAAGAACATAACAATATCAACTACGTGCCTGAGCACTCACTGGAGTTCATACATCAAAATATACTATGTCCAACAAGTCACTTGCTCGTTCCATCTCACTGGAAAATGAGGCCTTCAGTCATCTTGCCCATGTGGCAAGATTTGCATGTCTCAAGAGATTCAAAATCAAATGAGTCCAAAAGATCCATCAGCATGGAGTTTCTTCATGCGTTTACACCAATAGACATGGTTTGCATGCCTCAAACGATTCAAAAACGAGTCAGTCCAAAGATCCATCAGCATGGAGCTTCTTCATGTGTTTTCCACCAATATGACTTAAGCGGCAGTGCCACAGGTAAGTGGTACTATCATTACTACTTTGTATCTTTTGGCATCAATATTATGAACATGTGCATCACTACGATCGATATTCAATAATCCATTCATATTAGGTGCATGACCATTGAAGGTATTATTCAAGTAAACAGAGTAACCACTATTCTCTTTAAATGAATAACCACATTGCAATAAACACGATCCAATCAGATTCATGCTCAATGCAAACACCAAACAACATTTAGGTTTAACACTAATCCCGAAGGTAGAGGGAGCGTGCGATGGTGATCACATCAATCTTGGAAACACTTCCAATGCACATCGTGACCTCGCCTTTAGCTACTCTCCGTCTATTCCGTAGCTTTTATTTCGAGTTACTAAAATTTAGCAACTGAACTGGTATATAATACCCATGTGCTACTAGGAGTACTAGTAAAGTACACGTGAATAACACGTATATCTAATATACTTCTCTTGACGTTGCCAGCCTTCTTATCTACCAAGTGTCTAGGGTAGTTCTGCCTCAGTGATCATTCCCCTCATAATAGAAGTACTTTGTCTCGGGTTTGGGTTCAACCTTGGGTTTCTTCATTAGTGTGAGGACTGACTTGTCGTTCTCGAAGTTTACCTTATTTCCCCTTCTTGAAATTAGTGGTTTTACCAACCATCAACACTTGATGCTCCTACTTGATTTCTACCTTGGTGGTGTCAAACATCGCAAATAGCTCAGGATCATCATCTTCATCCCTGGAATGCTATAGTTCATCAGAAAGCTCAGTAGTTTGGTGGCAGTGACTTTGGAAAACTATGTCAATCACTGTCTCATCTAGAAGATCAACTCCCACTCGAATCAAGTAATTGTAGCACCCAGACAATTTGAGCACATGCTCAAAGATTGATATTTTCTCCTTTACTTTGTAGGCAAAGAATCTTGTCGAAGGTCTCATACCTCTCAACATGGACATGAGCCTGAAATCCTAATTTTAGCTCTTGGAACACCTCATATGTTCCACGATGTTCAAAACGTCTTGAGCGCCGCAATTCTAAGTCGTAAAGCATCACACACTGAACTATCACGTAGTCATCAAAACGTGTGTGTCAGATGTTCCTAACATTCACAAACGACGCTTGGGGAAGCACACCGAGGGGTGCATTTAAGACATAAGCCTTCTGCGCAGCAATGAGGACAACGCTCAGTTTACGGGCTCAGTCCGCATAATTGCTACTGTCATATTTCAACTTATTTTTCTCTAGGAACATATCAAAATACATGGGAGCTACAACACAAGCTAATCATCTACAACATAATTTCCAAAGACATTTTGACTACGTTCATGATAATGAGTTTGATTAATCATTTTACTTGAGAACTCCCACTCAAATTGACATCCCTCTGGTCATTTGAATCGTACATGATCCAAATCCACCAACCCATGTTCGATGGCACGTGAGATGAGGTGGTTTCAATGGTGAATATTTCCTTCTTGATCATATCTACTATATGGCACATGTTCGAGCTTTCGGTCTTGTTTGTTCCAAGGCCATGTATGACATGCTATGCTCGTCAAGTTTAAACCGAGTGTTCCGCGTGTGCAAAATTGTCTTACACCCGTTGTATGTGAACATAGAGTCTACCACACTCGATCATCATGTAGTGTCTCGAAACGACAAACTCCCGCAACGGTGCACACTCGGGGAGAACACAATTTTATCTTGAAATTTAGTGAGGGATCACCTTATAATGCCACCATCGTCCTAATCAAAACAAGGTGCATAAAAAGGATTAATATGACATGCAAATCATAATTGACATGATATGTCCATGATCTTGTGTTTTTGATCTCCATCTCAAGAAGCACCGTCATGATCTCCATTGTCACTAGCGCCACACCATGATCTCCATCATCACGATCTCCATCATTTTTGCTGCCATCGAGTTTGTCGCGCCATCTATGCTTGTACTACTATTGCTACTAATTTAGCAATAAAGTAAAGCATCATTAAGTGCTCGAAAGTTAAAGAAAACCCTATGGCTCCTGCCAGTTGCCGTAGCATCGACATGCAAGTCGATATTAACTATTACAACCTGATCATATCATACATCAAATATACATCATCATGTATTTGGCCATATTATATCACGTACATACCCTGCAAAAACAAGTTAGACGTCCTTTAATTTGTTGTTGCAAATTGTACGTGGCAGCTATGGGTATCTAGCAAGAACGTTTCTTAACTACGCAAAATCACAATGGTTATATGCAAGTTGATATTTAACCTTCTACAAGGACCACCTTTTGTCGAATCTGATTCAATTAAAGTAGGAGAGACAGTCACCCGCCAGCCATCTTTATGCAACCAGTTGCATGTCAATCGATGGAACCGGTCTCTCGTACGTGGACGAGTAAAGTTGGTCTGGGCCGCTTCATCCAACAATATCGCTGAATCAAGAAAAGACTAAGGAGAGAAGAAATCTGAATATCAACGCCCACAAAATCCTTTGTGTTATACTCGAGATGTCATCTACGCATAGACCTAGCTCTGATACCACTATTGGGAACGTCGCATGGGAAACAACAAATTTCCTATGCCCACCAAGATCAAACTATGGAGACTAACATCTACGAGAAGGGGGGGAGTGCATCTACAAACCCTTGTAGATCGCTAAGCGGAAGCATATATAATGTGGTTGATGTAGTCGAACATCTTCACGATCCAATCACGATTCGTCCCGCGATCTCATCACGATCCGTCCCGCGATCCCATCAAGATCCATCCCGGTCTAGTGCCGAACGGACGACACCGCCACGTTCAGCACACGTAAAACTCGATGACAATCTCCACCTCCTTGATCCAGCAAGCGAGGGTGGAGAGGTAGATGAATTATCCATCACCATGACGACATTGCGGCAGCGGTGGTGCAGCTGTTCTGCAAAGGCTTCGCCAAGCAATACCGAAACCTATCTAGTGGGGAAAACTGATCTAAGACATGGTTGTGCCTTGGCATAGGTGTGTTGCAGCGCTCTCTCGCCATCTATATATATAGGGGGAAGGGAGACGAGGCTGCGCCCTAGGGTTCCCCCTAAGAGGGGCAGCAGCGGACAAGAAAGGGAGGAGCAACTTCCCTAGGGGTGGCTTGCAACCCAAGTTAGGGTGGCGCCCCCTCTAGGGTTGGCCCTCCACCAGCCTAGCAGCATGGGCCTTAGATGGGGAGGTGTGCCCAGCCCACCAGGGGTTGGTGCGCATCCCTCATAGCCCATGTGGCCCCTCTGGGGCTGCTGTCCCCTTATGGTTGACCCCCGGTACGCTACCGATGTTGCCCAAACTTTTTCCGGTGACCAACAAGGAACTTCCCATATGTAAATCTTTACATCCGGACCATTCCGGAGCTCCTCGCGACCTCCGTGATCTCATCTGGGACTACGAACTACCTTCGGTCACCAACATACATAACTCAACTATACCGAAACGTCATCGAGCCTTAAGTATACAGACCCTGGAGGTTCGAGAACTATGTAGACATGACTTGAGACACTCTCCGGTCAATAACCAATAGCGGGACCTAGATGCCCATGTTGGCTCCTACATATTCTATGAAGATCTTTATCAGTCGAACCACGATATCAAGTATTCAATCAATCCTGTATACTGTTCCCTCTATCCATTGGTTTCTTACTTGCCAGAGATTCGATCATTGGTATCTCCATACTTAGTTCAAGCTCGTTACCGGCAAGTCTCTTTGCTCGTTCCATAATACAAGATCCCGTGACTAAATCCTTAGTCACATTACTTGCAAGCTCATTGTGATGTTGTTTTACCAAGTGGGCCCTAGAGATACCTCTCCGTCATACGGAGTGAAAAATCCCAGTCCCGATTCATGCCGATCGAACAGACACCTTCGGATATACCTATAGAGCACATTTATAGTCACCCAGTTATGTTGTGACGTTTGATACACACAAGGCATTCCTCTCGTGCTCGGGAGTTGCATGATCTCGTGGTCATAGAAACAGATACTTGACATGCAGAAAATCGTAGCAATAAACTGACATGATCACATGCTATGTTCATAGTTTGGGTCTTGTCCATCATATCATTTTCCTAATGATGTGATATCGTTATCAAATGACAACTCATGTCTTTGGTCAGGAAACCTTGACCATCTTTGATCAACGAGCTAGTCCTTAGAGGCTCACTAGGGACAGTGTGTTGTCAATGTACCCAGACATGTATTTGAGTTTCCAATCAATACAATTATAGCATGGATAATAAACGATCATCATGAACAAGGAAATATAATAATAACTAATTTTTTATTGCCTCTAGGGCATATTTCCAAGAATGACGACACCTATGACTCTGTGAGCGACGACAAGATGGAAGCTTTGGACCATGTGGCCATGCACCAACAAGTAAATTAAGATGAGGATGAACAAATCTATTGCGACAATGATTCGAGCCCCACTTCATTGTTTCAAAGGTGTTGAATTTTCAACAACAACAAGATGAATACCAACATTACCACATTTTCCACACCAAGGCGGGTATCCAAGGAAAATCCTTCAAGGTCATCATCGACGCTGGAAGTTGACACAATTTGGCAAGTGAGGATCTTTTCTTAAAGTTGCAATTGGTCAAGAATAAGCATCCATGTAACTACAAGGTACAATGTCTTAGTGACTGCGGCATAATCCAAGTCGAACACACTATGAAAGTATCCTTCAAGATTGGTGCTTATGAAGATGCATTGAAGTGTGATGTGGTTCCCATGTCCATTTGCCATCTCCTACTCGGAAGATCTTGGCAATTCGACCGTGGTGTTCTCCATAATGGATGGACCAATCACTATAGTTTCAAGATGAAGGGAAAGGAACATGTGCTTCGACCAATGACTCGAAGTCAAGTCTCCGTCCACAAATAAAACACATCACATCATGGAGATAAAAGTGAGAGAGCGACCCACCTAAAAGAGAGTGAGCGCCACAAGCCAAAATTGAGTGACTCCATGATGAGAGACCAGAGAGATCTAGTTCTTTTAGCCAACAAAAGAGACTTGAGGGATGTAAGTGAGAGACCATGAACCGTTGTTCACATTGTACTTGTGTGCAAAGATGAGGTCGTAAGGACTAATGCTTCACAACATCTACCTCTTGTCTTGTCTCGTCTATTGCAGGAATTCCAAGAGGTATTTCTCGACGAGCTACCTCCGGGAGTACTAAGGGAGTCCAGGATTTTAGGGTCCTCGGGTGGCCGGTTAGTCAATATTGGATGAGCCCATTGGGCCGCGCTGAATAAGACCGGGTTGGATGATGACCTCTACTCTGGAAGGAATATCCCGAAGATTGGCATGTACTCCAAGCTTAGAAGGACTAGGTCGGCTCATCTATTCCCAAATATAGTCGGTATCTTGTAAACCCTAGGGACCCTGGTGTCTATATAAACCAGGGACCACAATCCTTATAGAGGAGGCTAAATCATCTAGGGTTTAGCACATACATTCTCGAGGTAGATCTACTCTATAATCATCTTCATCAATACAATCAAGCAGGACGTAGGGTATTACCTCCTAGGAGGGCCTGAACCTGGGTAATATGATGTCTCCCCTCTCTTCCTGCAACCCATCTATCGAAGGTCCATAGTTCGGGACCCCCTACCCAAGATCTGCTCATTTTGACACCGACATTGATCCTTTCATTGAGAATCCCACTATACGACCCCTACCGAAGATACGATGGCTCGCTTAATCGTCAACGACAGAATCAACAACAGTGACATCTTTCTCCCGAGACAGGTTCTCTTATAAGGCAGTATAACACTGCACGCAGACTCTACTAGCCGTCTTAGCCACATCGGAAGTTCTATCCCTGATCAGGGAGCGAGGTCAGGGAGTTTCGAACCCCCAACCCGTCCACAGACCAATCTGGCCCTCACAAGGATCTCGGCCTTAGCCGTGGAGAGAAGAAATCCTGAAGCTTTAACTTCGGGCTCCGCATCCCACCACGTCCTCGGATCCCTCTCTTTCGAAGAGTCTAGCCCTAGATCGGACCTAATCCGGATGATGGAATCACTGCAAAAGGCTTTAACCAAACATGCGTCCCTCACGGTGGCCACAGAGGTTAACTCTGAAAATCATCTGATGATGCAACAGGACGAGTCCTTAGAATTAAGCGAGATGCTCATCCTGATCGAATCGTTGCACATCTCAAACAGCCCGAACAACTCTCAGTACCGCTCGAAATATGGGGACTTTTACGGCCCACCCACCACCCACTTAGTAGCAACCATCAAAGATATAACTGATGCATTAGACTACCTCTCCGAGGAGTTTGAGGGTATGGACAAAGAGGCTGAGGAACCCACACCCACAAAAACAGGGCGATGGACCACAACCTACACTTATGACGTTTACATGGTGGAAATGACCGGTAACATCGGTGACCTTACCCCTCAACCGAACGATGACAAATCTGGGGAGGAGAATTCAAAGCACCAAAAGCAGCATGAGTGTCCTAAGGCGAACAAAGGAAAAGTCCCTGGACAAGGCACTCGGGAAAATGAAACCCAAGAAGATCACGACAACCTCGGTATGCCAGAACATCCACTCGAGGATGCGAACCAACACGAGGAGTAGGACGGCCCCGACGACATCTACAGATCGGAGGATGATGATTATCTTCCTCCCGACGACTACCCGTAGGACAAAGACCTCACGATACCTGATGACCTTGGAGGCCAGGAAGAATTTTGGCAGCCACTTCTAGCTACCGCTCGATGATTAAAGGCAAGGGAGCATCAACTCCAGGCCGAGCAATACACTATAAATAGCAGATGGACCAAGGTACTGGCCATCGAGGAAGAGCACGACCCTGGATGGATGGATCAGAAGAAAAGTTACCTACTTCGCCGACTATTGCCACAATTTGATGACGATGCCCAAAGGCCCGCATCCCCCAAGCGTATGGATTATGACTAGCCCGACCGCCCGCCTCGAGGGCGGGACAGGGTGGCATTTGACCTGAACATTACCCCGGGCCACCCCGTGGAAAGGTGAAGGAGAAAGCACAACCTGATGGAAGAAACGACCTGCGATACAACCTAGATAACAAGACATGCCGCAACAGATCTATTTACGGATCAAGAAAGTACCCCCCACTAAATGGGACGAAGAGCCACCCCGGGACCCGCACTACCCTGGAGATCTGGATTCATACCGAACTCAACCCAAAGGTGATCTACGGCACAAGATAGTCCGGACTCGAGGCGCCTCACACCCACTATGTTTCACTGATGAAGTAATGCAGCATTAGTTCCCGGAGGAGTTCAAACCCGTTAACATATAACCGTACGACGGAACTAGAGATCCTGCAGTGTGGATAGAAGACTTCCTTTTCCACATTCACATGGTGAGAGGAGATGATCTACACGCCATAAAATACTTGCCCCTCAAGTTGAAAGGGCAAGCACGATACTAGTTAAACAACCATCCTGAAGACTCGATCGGAAGTTCTGAAGAGCTCGAAGCCTACCTATCTAACTTCCAAGGGACCTATGTTCGGCCCCGGATTCCTTCGACCTGAGTAACGTCGTCCAGAAGGTGGGCGAGTTGGCCACATAATTCTGGAACCAATTCAATAGCCCCACGCCAGAAGGTGGGTGAGTTAACAAAGAAAAGCTAGATCGTGGATTGCCCAGATGCTGAGGCAATAGCCTCTTTCAGGCAGAACATCCAAGACGAGTGTTTGGCTTGCCAGCTCAGACAGGTCGCCCTCACTTCACTCATCACCCTCTTTTGCGCGGGCAAAGATAGTTGGCTAGCTCGATGCACCACAACTCGAACAATCCTGGGACCTTTGAAGTTCGGGACGGGAATGACAAGTAGAGGAAAAATAAGAATAAGCGCCGCCTCCGCACAGGAAATGCCAACGACACAACAGTCAATGTTGGGTACCGCAGCTCTAAGCCAGGACAACAGAAGAAACCCTTTGCAGGGAATAAAGACGGGCCAACCCAAAGGGAAAAAATGTGGAACAAATCCACGGCAATGAAGATAAGCCAGTCGCTCACACCAACCGTAACTATTGGGTATTCAAGCAGGCCGAGAAAGTAGCAACCGAAGAACAAGGTCGGAGCCCTCGAAGCGAAGAAGACGAGGAGCCCTGTGGCCCGAGCAAATGGGGTCCAAAAAATAGTTCCCTCCTGAGGTAAAAACCGTAGACATGATTTACGTGAGTCACATACCCCCGAAGGAGCGGAAACGAGCACTCCGGGAAGTCTATGCCGTTGAGGGTGTAACACCAAAGTACAACCCATGGCCGTCTTTCCCGATCACATTCGACCACATGTACCATCCGAACAGTATCCATCACGGAGGGACAGACGCCCTCGTCCTCAACCCCGTTATAGGGGGGTACCACCTCACCAGAGTTCTCATGGACGGTGGTAGCGACCTTAATGTGATCTACGCAGATAAGGTAAAAAAGATGTCCATCGACCCATCAAGAATATAACCAAGGAACTCTACCTTTAAAGAGTAATTCCAGGCATCGAGGCCCACTACTCTGGAACCATATCACAGGAAGTCGTGTTCGGCTCACCCGATAACTTCTGCAGCGAATATTTGATCTTCGACATTGTACCCTTTCACAGGGGGTACCAAACACTACTCGGCCGCACCGCCTTCGTCTGATTTAACGCGGTGCCCCATTATGCTTATCTCAAGATGAAGATGCCCGGACCCCGAGGAGTCATCATTGTCAATGGCAACACAGAATGATCTCTCCGGACCGAAGAACACACGGCGACCTTGGCAACGAAAGGTGAGCACGATGGTGAACCATCAAGTCACAAGAAGGTCAAGCCACGACAAGTAGGCAAGTGATCTCGAGCTCAATCAGGTCTCCGAGAGAGCTCCTCAGCCCTGAACACATAAGGGCACCTCTCCCACATCATCTCCCAAAAAACATCAAGGTATGTCTCTCCTGTACACAATTTTCAATCTTTGAATACTATGGGATACTGTGGAAGACCCGAACAAGCACCATATGCTCGGCTAGACCAAACTATGGTGCCAAATTCCTCATTGATGACATGCGATACCGTAAAGGCCCTCCCAGGCATTAAGCCATATTTCATCGAGAGCTTCTCGTGGCTCCTTGGTTGAAAGCTCGTTGTCGTGGTATTTCTGGGACAGATGCCATAGGGTGGGTTAACTCATGGATTGGGGCCGATGGGCGCCAGCAGCGTCTGCGAACGCCTTTGGGCATAACACACATGACATCGATGTACCCAGGTTTGGGGCCCTTCGGTGAGGTAATACCCCTAGTCCTGCCTGTGTGACTATATGAGATCATAGTATAATGGTGCTCCTGGATGATATGAGATCATAGTATAATATGCCATTGCTGGTATCTGAGGAAGGAGATGGGCTCTAACCTGCTATCTCGCTACGTCTGTGGTGTGCTACATGGATGGGAATGGTGTATGTGTGTGTTAATGCCAAGGGAGCCAACCCCTCTCTCAGGGGGCTGGAGGGAGGCTTTATAGTGAAACCCCAGCTATACAGTGTTGAGGATAAGATCGTCGATGGGACCCGGCTGCCAGCCTCTGGCTCGCCTAGGGGGCCCACCGGCTGCCGAGTCTTGTCGTGGGCCCCACTGGCCTGTGAAACCAGCGGTTTATATGCCGGAATGAGAGGGCGCGTGCGTTGGGGGATAATAGGTACACGGCCTCATCGTCTAGCCGGCGTCAGTGTCGTCTAGGATCCCTGTAGCCATGCTGACAACGCCATCATCCCGCTACGGCCGTAGCCTGCGTCACGTAGCACTGTTGCCACGCCGGGGGTGAGGAGTTGTCTTGTCTCAGTACGGCTGTACGACCTGATGGGACGGGGCAGTCCGTCCGGCTGGTGACCAGCCAGCCGTCCGGCCGTATCGCACACGATCATTGGAGAGGCGCCGGTAGGAGGGGTCGGCTACCGCTAGCCCACCGTGCATATGATTCAATGGGGCCGGCTACCACCAGCCGACCGTGCAGGAGGGCCGGCTATCTCCAGCCGGCTTGGGGGGCCAGGCGGCCCTCTAATCGTCTTGGAGAAGTGTAATCTCCGCCTTTGGTATACCACGGGGTAGTTTCCTCGTCAGTAGCCCCCGAAACAATTGGGATCTGGAGGTTTCAAGTGAGGGTGGCCAGAGGTTCACCCCCTGACCTGAAGGAACTTATCAACTTAGCCCGCCGTGCTGCGCAGGCGGCCTCAAAACTTCGTTTGGCCTGGGCGATGTTTGTCTATGAGGTAGTCGGCCGAAACCGCAGCAGGCCAAAGTTTCAGCCAGCCGAGATGCTGCCGGCCCTGACGCCTCGGCTTCGGCGCCGGTCAGTCGGGCCACGCGGCCGCCTGGAGCGTGCAGCATGCCAACCACTACCCTCTTGACAGGATAGCGCCCCAGGCCCAGCCTGGTGTGCCTCGGCGCACATGCGGATTTACTGCGGCCGTTTTCGTCCATTGGGATTGTGTGTGCGGTTAATGCGCATAGTTTGTGGGGGAAGTGGAGGAGATCCTGGTGCAGTCAATCCACTCTCCCCTGGTCTTCCTCGGGCTTTAAAAGACGGTAAGGGGGAGGCAGTTGCGGCCATTTCCTCGCTCGGTCCCCCATCTCCCTCGAGCACTCCTCCTTCTTCCTCCTCGCGCCCGAAGCACTTCTCCGCCTCCGACCTCCATCCGCGCGCCCACAACACTCTCCTTCCTCTGCTCCCTCGGCCCATCACCGACGCTGCTGGAGATGCCGGACCTGCCATCAGGCTCGTGGGAGGGCTCGCTCATCACCCCGGGACACATCGAGTACCTCCGTTGGACGCGGATGCTTCCCGCGGAGGATTTGGTCGCAGCCCGTGCACCAGAAGGCGAGAACTCGCCGCAGCCGTGCGACGACAAGCGCGTGGTCTTCGGGTCACACTTCATCGTCAGCTTTGGGCTGTCGGTTAGTGCCTTCTTTCGGAACTTCCTGGCGTCCTACGGCCTCCAGATGCACCATCTAGGGGTGAACCCCATCCTGTACATCTCCTTCTACGTCGCGCTGTGCGAGGGGTACTTGGGCTTTTGCCCCTTTTCCTCCTTCTTTCGGTACTTATTCTACTTCCGTTCCCAGAAGCACAAGATGACATGTCACCCTACTCCTGCGGCGGTGTGGTGGTTTACCGACGGAATGGTCTGCCGTTCTCGAGGATAACCTTCAAGGACTCCTGCAAGAAATGGCAACGGATGTTCTTTTACGTCCGCAACCTCGACGAGAAGTGCAACTGGGTTGGGCTCCATCCTTTCACCGATCAGCCGATAGTCGAGCAGAACTGGAAGGTCGAGCCTGAGTTCGAAGAGTTTCTAGCGATGATCAGCTAGCTGGATAGCTTCATCACGGCCGACTTGACGGTGGTAGACATGGTGGCCGCCTTTATTGCATGTTGGGTGGCGCCTCTGAAGGCGCGGGCGCACCGGATCTACGACATGGGTGGCCACAGAGACCCATGCCGAGTGTCGACGGTGGTGTTGCCATTGCATAAGGTAGCCGCGCGGGTAAACATAATCACCAACTTCAAGCTGGATGAGGACACCTGGCAATTCGGCGTGGTGCCGTACAGCCGCAACAACCTGACGCCAAAGGTGAGCTTCTTGGCCGGCTGCTGCTGTTTTCTTATCTGGTATAAAATTTCTAACGTGAGGTCGTATTTATCTCAGCTTTTCACCCGGGAGAACACCCCACACGGCCCGCTCCGAGAGGTGTTCCGCCCAGACCGCTCAGAGTCCGACACCGCCAACTACGAGTCGGACAGCGGAGGACCCGTCGTCCCCGAGCACTCAGGAGTGCCGACGGACACGGGGGGTCATGGAGGCGAGGGAGATGAGGAGGAGTGAGTTGGCGATCACACCAACGAGGCGCAGTCGGCCCGCTGTTGCCCTGAGGGGCTGAAGGAATGGATAGACAACGACGATGATGATGATGACTTGGTGGTGCTGGATGAGGCTCCGCCCTCCATGGTGGCTCCCCCGGGTCGTCGGTGCGCGAGAGGCGGGGATGCACCAACTAGTTGGCGGTTGACGATTACCCAGCCACGCCGCCGCCAGACGGCAGAGGAGCGTCGCCGGGACAAGCGATCGGTTGGCGGCTCTACCGATAGCCCGGTGGCGAAGAATGCACGATCGTCGGTCTTGCCGCTGGGTGTCGACCCGCCAGGGTACAGGCGGCTGAAGCGCGGAGGCCGCCCTCTCCCCCTTGCAAATCGGTAAGTATTCCTTCAAGTCTCGTGCCTTCATCTTTTTCTTCCTAGTGGCCTCGTGGCCTCTGAGCTTGTGCCCCTTTTCTTTTACACCGCAGAGCTTCTCTCGAGCTTCCCGATGTGGAAGAGTCGGCCCTTGATGCTGCCCCGCGAATCTTCTTGGCCGCAGAGCACGCGTAGACGGTGCGACTTGAGCGAGAGCGCCACGCGAAGATGGCTGCGTCAGGTAGGGGAGCTGGTGATGGTGGTCCTTCGGGCAAGGCGGTGGAAGATGCCACGGCATCGGTGCCGCCCGCGGCCCCTTCAACAAGGCCTTCGCGTGCAACGGCTGGCGCACATCCTGAGCCGTTGTCGATGGTACGACTCCGCCGGCTGCCGAGCCGGTCATGATGGAAACCGCCGAGCCAGCCGCCAACGAGGCTGTTCGCGCCGCGTCCGACCAAGGGCCGCGAGCCAGAGTGACCCCTGAGACCCCAGGGGATGGCAACCAAACCATTGTCATGACGGGGGCGACGACAACGTCGAGCATGCCGGCTGGCGATAACCAGGCGCGGTCGCTGTCAACGGTGATAGCCACCTAGGTATAGTTGCTTTGCACCCTTCCCGTGGGCGGAGCAGACCCCTCAACGCCCGTGCAAGTGGCAGGCGCGCTCCTTCGATGCCAAAAGGGTGTGGTCAATTTCGCCACGTCAAAAGCGGCCAACCTCAAAGCCCTGGACCAGGCGCTTGAGGTAAGTTTTTTCGTCTGGGCCTTTTTTCTCATTTGCTGGTGGGTGCACGTGAGCATACCCACTGGGTGTAGTCCCCGAGATTCAGGCCGGCTGCGTGGCTTCGTGGCAGCCGGGCCAAATCTTATTTTTCTTCATGTTTTGTTTCAGCTCGAGCGATCACAGCGCGACGCCATCTTCCGGGATGTGATCGACGTCGGCCGTTTTGCCAAGGCTAGGTACCACCAGGCTTGGGAGGAGCTGACGAGTCGGACGGCCAAGCGGGCGGCCGCCAAAGCCGACCTGGAGCCGGCCAAAGGTACCTTTTCTTCGCCTGGTGGTGGGTGTGCACGAGCGCACCCACTAGGTGTAGTCCCCGAGATTCGGGCCGGCTACGCGGCTTCGTGGCAGTCGGGCCAAATTGAATTCTTCTTTCATTTGTTGAGTTGGTTGTATATTCGTTGTGCAGCAACGGCTGCTTCCGCCACCGAGTTGGATTCGCTGCGCGAGTCCCTCCAAGCAGTCCGGGGCAAATGTGACTAGATCGCCCGCGAGCGCGACCGACTGGTCAAGGAGCTGGCGACACAGACGGCCGAGGTGGAGCGGCTCAGCAGCGCCCTGTAGGCGGCTAAGGCGAAGAAGGCGACGGCGCTGCAGGCAGCAGCCAAGAGCAAGGATGCGGCCATGACGCTCCGGGATGAGGTGGCTCAGCTTGGCGGGCTCACGTAGGCGGCAGAAAGGTGGGCAGACAGCATGGTCGGACTTGTTAAGTGGGTGGACACCATCTTCGCTCGTAAGTCCCTTTTACTCCTGGTGTCCCCATCGATGAAGATGAGGAGGTTGGGTCTAGCTCGGATGGGCCCGCTGCAGACGGCGCCCGTGCTCCCGCAAAGGCTGGTGGTGGAGCATCCATGTCCTTTGCCCAGGAGGTGCAACCACTTGAAGGTGCCGATGCGGAAGCGTCGCCGGCTGGCGATGTGGGGGTGCCGCCGGCTGGTGAGTCGGAAGCCTGCCACGAGGCACCGCCGGCCTCTCGCGCTTAGATGGGCCGGCCATCCGTGCCGGCTGGACCGAGAGGCGATGTCGCGGTAGCCGGCTTTGCTTTTCCTGCTTAGTGTCTTGTGCATTTTGAACTATTAAGAACAAGTCCACCCACTGGGGTGTATTGTATCCGTATTCTTGGCCATGGGCCCTTATCCTATGTATATGTTGCATGTTTTAGTTTTAACTATCTGCCGCCTGTCCTTTGGCTCGTCATCGTCCCTTGATGTAAGTTATTTTTGTTGGGGAGCGTCGCATGGGAAACAAAAAATTTCTACGCGCACGAAGACCTATCATGGTGGTGTTCATCTACGAGAGGGGATTTCCGATCTACGTACCCTTGTAGATCGCACAACAAAAGCATTAGTGAACACGGTTGATGTAGTGCAACGTCCTCACGTCCCTCGATCCGCCCCGCGAACCGTCCCGCGATCCGTCCCACGATCTAGTGACGAACGGACGACACCTCCGCGTTCAGCACACGTACAGCTCGACGATGATCTCGGCCTTCTTGATCCAGCAAGAGAGACAGAGAGGTAGATGAGTTCTCCGGCAGCGTGACGGTGCTCCGGAGGTTGGTGGTGATCTGATCTCGGCAGGGCTCCGCCCGAGCTCCAAAGAAACGCGATCTAGAGGTAAAACCGTGGAGGTATGTGGTTGGGCTGCCTTTGAAAAGTTGTCTCAAATCAGCCCTAATTGCTCCATATATATAGGAGGGAGGGGCGGTTTGCCTTGAGGCTCAAGGAGCCCCAAGGGCTGCGCACCAAGGGGAGGAGGAGTCCTCCTCCAATCCTAGTCCAACTCGGATTGGAAAGTGGAGTCCTTCTCTCCTTTCCCACCTCCTATTTTTTCTTTCTCTTTGATTTCCTATCCTTGGCGCATAGGGCCCTCTTGGGCTGTCGCACGAGCCCACCAAGGGCTAGTGCGCCACCCCCAAGGCCTATGGGCTTCCCCGGGGTGGGTTCCCCCCCCCCGGTGAACACCCGGAACCCATTCATCATTCCCGGTACATTCCCGGTAAGTCCGAAAACCTTCCGGTAATCAAATGAGGTCATCCTATATATCAATCTTCGTTTCCGGACCATTCTGGAAACCCTCGTGACGTCCGTGATCTCATCCCGGACTCCGAACAACATTCGGTAACCAACCATATAACTCAAATACGCATAAAACAACGTCGAACCTTAAGTGTGCAGACCCTGCGGGTTCGAGAACTATGTAGACATGACCCGAGTGACTCCTCGGTCAATATCCAATAGCGGGACCTGGATGCCCATATTGGATCCCACATATTCTACGAAGATCTTATCGTTTGAACCTCAGTGCCAAGGATTCATATAATCCCGTATGTCATTCCCTTTGTCCTTCGGTATGTTACTTGCCCGAGATTCGATCGTCAGTATCTGCATACCTATTTCAATCTCGTTTACCGGCAAGTCTCTTTACTCGTTCCGTAATACAAGATCCCGCAACTTACACTAAGTCACATTGCTTGCAAGGCTTGTGTGTGATGTTGTATTACCGAGTGGGCCCCGAGATACCTCTCTGTCACACGGAGTCACAAATCCCAGTCTCGATCCATACTAACTCAACGAACACCTTCGGAGATACCTGTAGAGCATCTTTATAGTCACCAAGTTACGTTGCGACATTTGATACACACAAAGCATTCCTCCGGTGTGAGTGAGTTATATGATCTCATGGTCATAGGAACAAATACTTGACACGCAGAAAACAGTAGCAACAAAATGACACGATCAACATGCTACGTCTATTAGTTTGGGTCTAGTCCATCACGTGATTCTTCTAATGACGTGATCTAGTTATCAAGCAACAACACCTTGTATATAATCAGAAGACCCTGACTATCTTTGATCAACTGGCTAGCCAACTAGAGGCTTGCTAGGGATAGTGTTTTGCCTATGTATCCACACATGTATATAAGTCTTCATTCCATACAATTATAGCATGGATAATAAACGATTATCTTGATACAGGAATTATATTAATAACTATAATTATTATTGCCTCTAGGGCATAATTCCAACAATTATCTCATTCGCCCCGCTCCTTGTACTTTTTTCCCGTCGGCCAGCCGGCAGGTGGACTAGGGCTGAGCAAGGAGTGGGCTGCCGGAGGCGGGGCGTTGGTACTTCGAAATTTTTACAAGTTGGATTCTGAGTTTGACTGTGCAATACTGTCGAACAGTCCCGCCCTTAGTCGATTTTTTCCTATATGCCCCGCCTCCCTTTGCTCGTGCGCCTGCCGGCCCGGTCTCCCACCGTCTAGGGTTAGGTCGTCCAGGAGAAGGAGATATAGTACTTTGCCGAGTTGGGGCGGGGGTTTGGTGAGTTGGCAGTCGCCCGGTCTCCCTCGACGCAACGCTGGAAGATTCCAGACACGCTGCGCTTGACGAGCTTATTGATGATAGTGTAAGCATCGACACGTCTTTGGATTTGTAAGGCTTCGACCTCGTTGGTTGGAAAATGCCGCCTTTGAGGAAGTCGAGGATGGGTTGTTCCCAAGATGGCGATGTGGCCACGGTGAACACGGCCACCATGATTGGATCTTCTGGGTTGGGGGCAGTAGACGGCTGGCCGACTGCTACGGCCCCTGAGTCGGGCGGGAGGGACCCCTGGAAGGGGGCGGCAGCCCCCGGGCCATCAAAAGGTGTCGATTGGGGAACTGCAGGCGGGGCACCGGCTGGGGTAGGTGGCTGAGCGGCTATAGACGGCGCGCCGGCTGGTGCAGGCGGCTGGGAGCCGACAGCCCCCGGGTCGGTCTTGGTGGTCCCCTAGCCGTCCTTGACAGTCCCCGGGACCGGTGGCGCAGCCCCCGGGTCTACTGGGACGAAGATGGATTCCGACTCTGGAGAAGGTGTGATGAAGGGCTTGCGTAGATGCTCCAGGGATATGCCGACTGGAATGGACTGCCGAGTGGAGCCGATTCTCGCCTGTGTGTCGGCGGCCTCGTTCCCAGCTCAGAGGATATGATGGAACTCACAGCTCTCAAAGCCTCTGGTCAGCTGCTGGACCAGAAAATGGTAGCTGACCATGTTGGCGTCTCTGCCATCCCACTCGCCAGTGACCCACTGCAACACCAGGTCGGAGTCGCCGAAGCAGAAGATGCGATGGGCGCCGATATCCTTGGCTAGCTGGAGGCCGTGTAGGACCTGATGTCAGCTATGCTAATGCCCAAATGTCCTTCCAATGGCGCCAGAAACAGGTGTGTCGACGGCACCAGGAATCCTTCAGCTACGGCTACGCCTTAAGGGACTTCCTAGGCAAGTATGAAAAGGATTTCCCCCGTTGCCTTGGAGCCTTGCGTTGGTGTTCCCTTGAAGCGGAAAGGGTGATGTAGCACAGTGATGGGAAGTATTTCCCTCAGTTTGAGAACCAAGGTATCAATCCGGTGGAGGAGTATCTGAAGATCCTGCACAAACACAAAAGCTTGCTCCCAACTCTATGAAGGGGTTGTCAATCCCTTATAGATTGTTTGCCAAGTGAGAACTGAAAGCAACAAAGTAACAAAGCGAGGTAAAAGTGGAGGTGTAAACGATGGATGTGTATAGACCCGGGGGCCATAGTGTTTACTAGTGGCTTCTCTCATGAAATCAAGTAGGCGGTGGGTGAACAAATTACCGTCGACCAATTGATAGAACCGCGCAAAGTCGTGATGATATCTATGCAATGATTATATCTATAGGCATCACGTCCAAAACAAGTAGACCGATACTTTCTGCATCTACTACTATTACTCCACACGTCGACCGCTATCCAGCATGCATCTAGTGTATTAAGTCCATAAGAACAGAGTAACGCCTTAAGCAAGATGACATGATGTAGAGGGATAATCTCAAACCAATGATAAAAACGCCATCTTTTTACCCTTGATGGCAACTACTTGATGCGTGCCTTGCTGCCCCTACAGTCACTGGGAAAGGTCACCACATGGTAGAACCCAAAACCAAGCACTTCTCCCATTGCAAGAATCATAGATCTAGTTGGCCAAACAAAACCCAAGACTCGGAGAGACTTACAAGGATATCAAATCATGCATATAAGAAATCAGCAAAGACTCAAATATATATCATAGATAATCTGATCACAAATCCACAATTCATCGGATCTCGACAAACACACCGCCAAAGAAGATTACATCGGATAGATCTCCATGAAGATCATGGAGAACTTTGTATTGAAGATCAAAGAGAGAGAAGAAACCATCTAGCTACTAACTACGGACCCGTATGTCTGAAGTGAACTACTCACGAGTCATTGGAGGGGCGATGATGATGATGATGAAGAAGCCCTCCAACACCAAAGTCCCCTCCGGCAGGGCGCCGGGAAGGGTCTCCACATGAGATCTTGCGGAAACGGAAGCTTGCGGCGGCAGAAAAGTATTTTCGAGGCTCCCCTAATTTTTTGTGGAATATTTGGGAATTTATAGGCCAAAGACCTAGGTCAGGGGGCAGCCAGGGAGGCCACAAGCCTGCCCACCGCCGCCTCCCCCCTGGTGGCGGAGTGGGGGCTTGTGGGCTCCCTGGAGCCCACCTGGCCTGGCCCAAAGGCCCCCTGATCTTCTTCCGTTCGGGAAAAAATCATTTCGGGGTTTTTCTTCCGTTTGGACTCCGTTCCAAAATCAGATCTAAAAAGAGTCAAAAACACGGAAAAAACAGGAACTGGCACTTGGCACTGAATTAATAAGTTAGTCCGAAAAAAGATATAAAAGGTACATAAAACAACCAAAGAAGACAAGATAACAGCGTGAAACCATCAAAAATTATAGATACGTTTGAGACGTATCCGGAGCGCTTCGTATTCCTTCACATTCTTGGATGCGGCGAAGTGTATCTGCAGGACATACTGCAGCCGGTCTACCTTCGGAGAGCAGAGGACGATGCCGGCCCGCAGGCTGGTGCGCATCTTCGAGCCATCGAAGTGCATGCGCCAATGGGTGGAGTCGGGCGGCGGTGGAAGGTACTGGGTCTCCACCCAGTCGAGGAGGAAGTCCGCCAAGGCTTGCGACTTGAAGGCTATACGGGACTCGTACCGGATGTCGTGGTCGACCATCTCCAGCGTCCACTTGGTTATGCGGCTGGCCGCGTCCCTGTAGCACATGATCTCCCCGAGGGGAGCAGTGCTGACCATCGTGAGAGTGTGCTTCCAGAAGTTGGGCTTGAGCTTCCGGGCCGCCAGGAACACACCGTAGCACATCTTCTGATTGTGTGGGTAGTTTTGCTTGGAGGTAGTCAACACTTCGCTCAGGTAGTATACCGGTCGATGGACCGGTTGCGCTTGGCCTGGCTCCGAGCGCTTGACGGCCGTGACGATGCTGACCATGCGGCTAGTTGTCGTGATGTAGAGCAGCATCGACTCTCTGTCAGCCGGCGCGGCCAACACCGGCGCAGTGCTGAGAGCGCGCTTGAGGTCACGCATGGCGTCTTTGGCTTCGTCGCTCTAGACGAAACCGTCTGCTTTTTTGAGTAGGCGGTAGAGCGGGAGGGCCTTCTTTCCCAACCGGCTGATGAAGCGACTTAGGGAGGATAGGCAGCCGGTGACCTTCTGGACTTCACCCAGGTTGGCCGGCTTGGCCATTTGCTCGATGGCTTGGATCTTCTCCGGGTTGGCTTGGATCCCTCGCATGGAGACGAGGAAACCAAGGAGCTGGCTAGCTGGCATGCCGAACACACACTTCTTCAGGTTCAGCCGGATCTGGAAGTCGCGCAAGCTCGCGAACATCTCCTTTAGATCATCCAGGAGGGTGCAGGTTTCTTTAATCTTGACCACAATGTCGTCCACATAGACATGTACGTTGTGCTCGAGCTGCCTAAAGAGGCACCGTTGCATGCAGCGCTGGAATGTTGCGCCGACATTTTTCAGCGCAAACATCGTCATGATGTAGCAGAATGCCCCGAAGGGTGTGATGAAAGCTGTTTTCAACCGGTCAGCCGGGTTTAGCTTGATCTAGTGATAGCCTGAGTAGGCGTCCAGGAAGATAGCTACTTGCAGCTGGCTGTCGAGTCGATCACTTGTTCAATACGGGGTAGAGCAAACGGATCCTTGGGGCATGCCTTGATCAGGCTAGTGTAATCGATACACATGCACCAAGTCTTGTTCTTCTTCACCACCAGGACAGGGTTCGACAACCAGTCCGGGTGGAAGACTTCCATGATGAAGCCGGCTGCTAGCAGCTGGGCGACTTCTTCACCAATGGTTTTCCTCTTTGCCTCTGAGAAGCGGCGTAGAGGTTGCCTGACCGGTTTAGCATCTGGTCGGACGTGGAGGAAGTGCTCGGCGAACTTCCTCGGGACACCCGACATGTCTTTGGGGGACCATGCGAAGATATCCTAATTCTCACGGAGGAAGTGGACGAGCTCGCGTTCCTATTTGCTGCTGAGGCCGTCCCCCACCACGACGTATTTGTCGGTGGTTCAGCCAGGTCCAGAGGGATCCTCTTGGTATTCTTGCCGGTGGCCGGCTGGAATTGGGCCTCCGCAGCCGGCTGCTTCAGCTTGGGCTCAGTCACGGCAACCGGCTCGCGGGCAAGGGCCACGAGCCGGTCGAGCTGTCGCTGCTCCTCGGAGGTGACGAGCCACTCAGCCATCATAGAGCCGGCCAGAGCACACTCGCTCGATTTCTTGTAGTCACCCGAAATGGTTATGATCCCATGCGGACTTGGCAGCTTCATGTTCAAGTAGGCGTAATGGGGAACCGCCATAAACCTTGCCAGGGCAGGCCGGCCCAAGATGGCCTACTAGGAGCTGGAGAGGTCGACGACCTCAAAACAGATCGGCTCGCGGCGGAAGTTCTTCGACATGCCGAACAACACGTCCAACCGGACCTTGCAGATAGGCTAGCAGGAGATGCCGGGGACGATGCTGTGAAATACCGTTCGGATCGGCTCTAGCTCGGATTCGAGGATTCCGAGCTTCTGCATGGTGTCGCGGTAGAGAATGTTGATGCTGCTGCCACCGTCGACAAGCACCCTCGTGAAGCGACAGGTGCTTCGCTGGGAGACAAAGGTGGGATCAAGAACCAGCGCACGGCCACCTGGTGTGGGCATCATAGCCGGATGGTCTTCGCTACCCCAGGTGACCATGCTCGACGGCGCCGACTAGGACTTGGTATGCTGGTGCCGGCTTGCCTTCGTTGGTACGCTCGCGCCGACTGGGATCTTGTCCGTTCGCCAGCCGGCCGTCCTCGACCGCCGCAACCCGTCGGGAGTCCCAACGAGTGTCCGGCTGGTCGGTCTTGCGCTTGCCTGGATCCGGCTAGGATCGGCCGGCTGCCGGGGCGGCAGCTGGCTTGGGCACGGTTGGCTTTCCGGCCGTGTCGACGAGCATGGGGAGCTTCATAGAAGACTCAGCCACGGCGTACTGGTCGACAATGGCCATCAGCTGCGCGAGGGTAGAGGGTTCCCGACGCATGAGCTTGTGCTTGAGGAAAGTGTCATCTTGACACCCGTCCATGAAGTACTGGATGACCTGCACTTCATGGAAGCCCCCGCAAGAGTTACGGAGCTCGGTCCACCTCGTAAGGTATTCGCGGAGCGGCTCGTCCGGACCCTGCACACACAGGGCGAGCTGCCGAGGCCGGCCCGAGCGCTTGTACGTGCCCGTGAAGTTCCGTACGAACGCCTCCTGGAAGTCGAGCCGGCCATTCACGATGCCAGCCGATAGGCTGTTAAGCCTGGTGCGAGCCGAGCCAAGCAGTATGAGGGGCGCGTAGCGCACAGCCACACGCTTGTTGCCGCCAGCGATGCCGACTGCAGTGGTGTAGTCAATCAGCCAATCTTCGGGCTTGGTGGAGCCCTTGTACTTGGGGGTATCGTGGGCCAAGGTAAAGCTCCCTCAGGATGCGCATCCCGAAGCACGACGAGTCGGCACTGCCTTCATCCTCCGCAACGCAGGACTTGGCGATGCGATCTAGCTTGAAGCGTGCATCTTGATCGTGCAACTAGGACGCACCGATGCACTCGCCTACTAGGCCTCGTGGCGCCGCCGACCAGTCACGCTTCTCGTGCCGTCCGGTTCGAGCCGACTGGCGGTCTCCCTGACCAGCCGACCCCCTTAGTCGGCTGTCAACAACCGACGGGCTACTGTCCCGCCGACCACGACTTCCAGTCTACCGGCTACCGTGACGGCTCTCAGTGTTACCAGGCGAAGATGTCTGGCGTGTCTACTGTCGGCCGACTGTGGCCCCGCCGACGTCGACATGGGTCCTTGAGCGGGAGCCGGACGACACGGCTGTGCTGGCTGCGCATTGTCCGCCTCGACGACGAGGCGGATACGGTCTTCTTGCGCCTCGCGAGATGGACCCTCGAGGTCGCCCAACTCGGCGATGGCAGCGTGCGCCGCCCGCATGTTTTGGATGGGAGTGACGTAGAGCGGGCGGCCGCCGGCTAGCTCCTGGCCGACGACGGCCCCACGACGTCTCACAAAGGCTATCAGGTTGGTCTCGGGGTTAGCCGGCGTGATCGAGTAGGCCGCATTGAACTCGCGTCGTTCAACCTCGAAGTTGCGCTGGGTCGCCTCCAGCGCCTCCGCCTCGCGGAGTAGGTGCTGACGGTGGTTGTCGAGCTCTTAGGTGGCGACCGCTAGATCGGACACCTGCGGCACAGGGTTACGGAGGGACTCCACCGCCGCACGTATCGGGGTCAGGTGGCCGGACGCCCCGGGGTCCGAAGTGGCGGTGAGCACCTCAATGTGGCAGCTGAGGTCGTCGACATCGCCAGAGAGGCTGCTGCCGCCCGCCAGCGGCAACGCATCGTCATGAGCTACATCAGGAGGGTATCATTCTGCCACCACCGTGACGTAGACACGGTGCGAGCCGAACGAGATGATGGAGCCATCCACGGGGAAGTCCGACTCCTCCAGACAATGGGCGTTGTTGTTGATGCAGTTGAATGCACCATAGCGCACGACCAGGTCGTGCGCCACTCGCTCGCCAGATGCGGTGAAGAGTCCCGCCCAAAACGTCACTTCGTCCGGCGTCGCTGCCGGCCCCACGGTGGGCGCCAACTGACGTGGTATTTCTGGGACAGATGCCATAGGGTGGCTTAACTCATGGATTGGGGCCGCTGGGCACCGGCGGCGTCTGGGAACGGGTTTGGGCGTAAGACACATGACACCGATGTACCCAGGTTCGGGGCCCTCCGATGAGGTAATACCCCTAGTCTTGCATGTGTGACTATATGAGATCACAGTACAATGGTGCTCCTGGAGCTGTATCTGAGGAAGGAGATGGGCTCTAGCTTGCTATCTCGCTACCTCTCTGGTGTACTACGTGGATGGGAATGGTGTATGTGTGTGCTAATGCCAAGGGAGCCAGTCCCTCTCTCGGGGGGCTGGAGGGAGGCTTTATAGTAGGTAACATCGCCGGTGGGACCTGGCTGCCGGCCTTTGGCCGGCCTGGGGTGCCCACCGGCCTATGCAACCAGTGGTTTACACGCTGGGCTGCCAGTGCCAGGGCGCGCGCGCGCGCGGGGGGGGGGGGTGGTAATGGCTACAGGGCCGCGCCGTCTAGCCGGCGTCAGTGTCGTCTAGGCTCACTGTAGCCATGTTGATTGCTCCATCATCCCGCTACGGCCCTATCCTGCGTTAGGGAGCACTGTTGACACATCGAGGGTCAAGAGTTGTCTTCTGTGATTACGGTTGTACGACCTGATGGGATGGGGCAGTCCGTCCGGCTGGCTACCGGCCAGCCGGTCGGCCGTACCACACCCGACTGTTGGAGAGGCGCTGGTGGGAGGGGTCGGATACCGCAAGCCGGCCGTGCATATGATTCGATGGGGATGGCTACCTCCAGCCGGAATTGCAGGAGGGCCGGCTATCTCCAGCCGGCCTGGGTGGCCAGGCGACCCCCTAATCGTCTTGGAGAATGGTAATCTCCAACTTTGGTATACCCTGTGGTAGTATCCCCGTCACTTGTGTGCCATCTGCAACAACCTTTTAAGGAAAAGTCTCCCTCCCTCTATTGTTTCAACTTAGCGCAGCCAAAAGGCAGATGTACGTGAAGTCTATCACAAAACAGCTACAGGGGCGGCATTGGTTAACTTTGATAGTTTCTTGTACACAGTGGCCCTGGGGCCGAGAATTGTAAAATTTCTTTGCCAAATATCTGTTAAAGATGCTTTTCTGTTGATGTACTTATTGTTAATCATGTTTTTCAACTATACAAGGCTGAGAGGACAAACTCAATTTATGATTGTTAAACCAAAAAAAGAAGGTGCGCACGGCTACTAACCCGGGGCTAGGATACATTGACCACCGCAGGCACCTCACCGTCACTCTTATACATGTGTTCGGTCTCTCAGGATTTTCCATTATACATATCGGTTGTCTTGGGTCTACAGTTGGATTGCCCCGCTCCTATTCTTACCCTCTTATGCTTCGCTAGTTCGTCTAAAGGGGTAAAAGGGAGAACCACTTCGATTGTATTCCAGCTTCCCTGGTCTTGAAATACCTTAGTGGACAAAGTCGAAAACTGACCATCATAATGAGCATGAACTGGCCTGCAATCCGAGATTATTTCCATAGTGGATAGATGTTATCCCCTATTATACAGATGGGTTTTTTCTATTCAACAAACCCCGCGGTAGTCATCCCAATCTTCGATTTTTCCGATTATCGCAACAAAGGCTGGGGGCTTGTCACTAGGCCCCGATTATAACATTCCTAAGGCTAAGTGAAAGCGATAAATCCTCATAGTTTGATTGCCTCTTTTCCATCCTACATTACCACCTTCGGGCACCGATTAAATTGGCTAAGGGACGTGTACAGACGATGAAACACCTCAAGTAGTATCTAGATGGGGGCTGAAGCTGACAACTGGAATCTTTCAGGAAAAACCGGCCACAAGAGGAATCAAATTAATATATTACATATTTAACTTAGTACATATACTATTGCAAGAAGATCGTTCTCAGTTACA
This sequence comes from Hordeum vulgare subsp. vulgare, assembly GCF_904849725.1. Classification (NCBI taxonomy): domain Eukaryota; kingdom Viridiplantae; phylum Streptophyta; class Magnoliopsida; order Poales; family Poaceae; genus Hordeum; species Hordeum vulgare. Next base: position 444,387,668 of record NC_058519.1, read on the forward strand.
TCAAACAAAAATCTATTCTAATAGTACATCCTTCGAGCATTGCGATTCGATCGCCCGAGCACCCTCCATGGCAGCAGTAAAGTACAACTCAGGGTGTCTGTGCTCCTTTCCGGCAGGTGACAAATCAGTGGCCATCTTCAGCGGCCTCATCCCTGGGAAGTGCACCATCGCCTCATCAAAGGCCATCCGAGCCCCCTCCATACAGGCTGAGCGATGAAGGGCTTCAATCCAAGGCGCAGCTTTGATTAGCCTCCACACCAGGGCAAAGTAGCTGGTCGGCAAGGGCTTGATAGGCCACAACCGAACACACATGCCCTTCATGGCCGACTCAACCATTGTGTGCAGCTCAAGGAGTTGCTTCATCTAATAACTCACACTAGGGTTGGCCTCAGGGTCGTCAAACTGCGCCCAGAACAGCTGCTGCTCGGGATCCCCATCATTTTCCGCATAGTACTTGGCCGCATCTACTGCACTATGTGGGAGGTAGGTGAAGGCACGTGCGGAACAACATATATGCATAAGAAAAGCAAATCGTTCCCATCAAAGGCACACTGAAGTAAGTATGGCTTAGCGGTTGCCAGCTGCTTGACTTGGTGCACTTCTTCTTCAAAGAACCACCGCTCAACCCGCTCTGATTGGAGGTCGGCGGATAGCTTCGTCTTCTTGGCGGCTTGATCTATGAATTTTTCTCAAAGGCCTCGCACTTCAAGCTCGCCTGCTCCAGCTCTTGCTCGACCTCCATCATCGTGGTCTCATATTGTTTGCTAAATAGCCTTCAGGGCGTCCAGCTCGGCGGCCGCTTGTTTAGCTGCCGCCTTGTGGGAAACGACCTCTTGTTTGGCCTTCTCCACCTTGGCTCGGAGCTTTTCAAGCTCTTTATCTTGAGCTTCTGATCAATGATAAAACAAAAAAAGTCAGATGACAAGCCAAGGATATCCCGTAAGATATAACTAAAATGAGGTAACCTTATACAGACTCACCCTGCTTCTCGTCAACCGACCATTGAGGCGGTCAAGCTCTTCCTTGGACACATGCATATTCCGATTAAGTTCGGCTATTTCCAATGCATTAGCATTGGCAGCCGATGACGAGGCCTGCAAGTTGCACAATCCATCAGCATTATTTGAACTTATTTAAACCTACCCTGCTTGGTCAAAGTTTCTTAAAATAAGCATTCCAAGCATCATTCCCTAACTCTTTTTGTGCATTCCTAAGACACATGTTATCTTTTCAAACTCCTCCTCGCTCGGGGATTGTCATACGAGTAAAACTATATTTCAAATATGACACAACACTAGTAAAGTGGGCGACTTACCTTAAAGCAAGTCAATAAGCGTGTAAAGGCTTCATTCAGTCCGTTGTTAACAGACTGAATGCTCTGCCAAACCACACCCATTAAGGTGCGGTGTTCTTTAGCAAAGGAGGAATACGCTAGGATCTCCTCCATCATTTCCAACCCCTCAACAGTGGCCCATTCTGGCACGTGTGACATTGAGGGTAGCTCCGAGGATGTTGGACGGAGGTCAGTCGAATTCTGACCTTCCTTTCCACCCTATGAAGGGTTGATCTCCCGATTAGTATTAACCGGGGAACTGGCCCCCAATGAGAGCCTCCTCGCTCATGGTTGCAGGTGCATCTTTGGCGACCGGTACCTCGCGGTCTTCGGCTTCCGAGGAATTCACATAGGACACCACCTCTTCTCCCTCCCCTTTAAGTGAGGTCGGGTGGGAGGCCTGGGGAAGGGAAGTGCGGGATGCATTCCCACTCTCCGGCAGCTCGGCTGGCAGCTAGTCTCCCTCTAAAACCTGATCTGTTGGCAGATCTTGGATGGGGCTGTAATGAGAAAAAAAATATATACACCGAACAATTAGGATTCGGTATAAATTTGCTGAATAAACTTGTCAGAGCTCTTACCTTCGGGTCAGGGGTTTAACCGTGGGGCCTTGTCGGGGAACCATCTTGAACTTTCCGATCTCGTCATTGGAATCCGGACAGGTGCCAAGAGAAGGGGCCCTAGGAGGCATGGCTTCTTTCTTCTCCTCTTGTGGAGTCCTCTTCTTGGACTCGGTAGAGGCCATGTCCTCCTCCTCTTGTGCTTCCTCCACCTCACGGATAGAGCAAACACGCGTTACTCGAACTTAGTGTCTGAAGGATCCCTGGAATGGAGACCTTCGCAGGTCTCCTTCTTCTTCGGCTCCGGTGCCTTGTACAGCTTTGGACCCAACATTGCGGCCAGCGGTTCTGACCTTGGCTCTTTAGGAAGAGGAGATGGTTCGTTGATGTTCTTGGCCAGGGCAAACCACTCGTGTCAAAGCCATTCGGATAAATGTGAGATCTTTGTAAAGGAGATCGGAACTTCAGGAGGGGAATAATGTTCGGACATAGCTCGAGTCCTCGACTGGAGGATTCTTGTTGTCCAGGTCTCTGTCTTCGTCCTCGGCTGGCCACACCAGTTGGGGCTTGAGAAAAATCCACCACACATCCTCATGGGTCATGCGGAACAACTCCTTGATGACCTTAGGGTCATCGAGCTTGTAAACCAACATCGTATTCGCCCGATGCTGAGATGATAAGATGTGCTGCTACAGAGCGACTTGGATCACAACAGTCAATTGAATGTTAGCATCCACCAACTTCTTGATGCGCTTCTGCATCATCTTCACGTCCCGGGCAAACCCCCAATCCATGTTTTTCCTGACCCGGGTGGTTAGTCTCTTTGGAGGGCCAGATTTGAAATCGGCAGGGGCTGCCCTGTTCACCTCCCATGGTTCAGTAATATAGAACCACTCCTTCTGCTAGCCCTTGATTGTGTCTATCACGGTGCCCTCTATCCATATCACCTTGGGGAGCTTTCTTATCACCGCCACGCCGGACTCAGCGTGCTGGTTGCTCACATACTTTGGTTTGACGTTGAATGTCTTAAGCTAGAGCCCGAAATGCGGGTGAACTTGCAAGAATGATTCCCGCACGATGATGAAGGAGGTGATATGAATAATGGAGTTGGGGTGTGTGGGGACCCCGACTTACGAGTCGAGATCACCGAATGAACATGCTCAGTGATCCCACAACTCAATGCTCACTGAACACACACAAACTGAATAACAAGAGTCTTACATCCATACATACCTTTTGATAAAATAAATGACTATTGTGATCAAATGTTACATATATAGGTCCTTGAAGGCGAACACACCAAACTCGACCAATAGCGGAAATATTGGTTGAAAGTGTGAACCCATGCCATCAGCCTTAACCTACATGCATTCTGACTGGGAAGCGTCCTAGCTCGGAGGACCGTCACCAAGGTACTCTTCACCATCTCCTGTTCTCTCTTACCTGGTCAATGAAATAACCAATGGCAAGCCAATGAGTACTTTGAATGTACTCGCAAACAACCCATGATGTGGAACAAGGTAATAAAGGAACATGAACTAGCGCAAGAATGCAGCCTTTGTGGAAAGCAGGTTCTTCTTTAATTTCAGTAACATGGTCAAGTGTAGGTATAATCATGCATCATAAGGTAGATGGTAATGATAAGAACAGGTTACAGATATCAACATATATGCCGAGAGCTGAACACCCTAGGTTTACCCTATATGCCAAGTCATTGGACTTGACAATATCATCTTCCTCAACCACACACACACACACACTTGGTTTATGCGGAAAAGACTGGACGTAGTTTAAGAAGCACCACCAAACTGTCCTTGACCATGGACATGACTATTCGAATAGTTTTACACTCTACAGAGGTTGTACGCTGTACCCACAAGATCTGGAAAACTTCCGTGTCATCCACGACTCGCGGTATATAACATACTCGAGGTAAGTACCCGATAAATGCCTTTCCCTTGACGACACTAGACAAAGAGTCCACTCAATTGGTACCCAACCCACATGATGTAAATCTTATGAGCACCAACTCTAGACCGTATCATCCAAGCGGGGACCAACGGTGTGCCTAGAACACGTAAAAACGGCATAGTTGACCTACTTGGTACGACCCCGTCACAAGAGTGACCATATCACTCCCGCCACTAGTAATGCACGCACTTTGCTACCACAGATCAAAGTAATCATGGTCGCACATGTAAGGTTGGGACGGCCGACACGTCATAAATATAATCCCATTTCCGAAACCACTCACCCAAAACCTTTCCTGGCACACCACTTCTTTCTCAAGTGGTCATCTAGCTCAACACCATCACCCTCGGGCATTAGTAGCACCCGACGGGGTTTTCGTAAAACCTTTGATATCAACTCTATGTTACCATTACCATGCATATGCTCATCCTATGCGTAGCACTATCACTACTTGTGAACTTTTATCAGCGTGACCCTCATAGATGGTAGGGTTATGCTCAATTCCAGTGCTCCGGAGGAGCCACCGATAACACCATGCCGGGTGTACCGATTAATCTTAACTATATGCATCGAAATAAAATAAACAACATGTCATGCATAAAACATTTTCTCATACATGGTCAAAGGGCTGCTTGCCTTTGCTCACATAAGTCATCAAGGTCTTCCGGTCCAACTCCGAGTACTCCATCAAGTATCGTCGTAAATAATCACAATAAGCCACACAATAAGCAGAAACAAAAGTGCTATATAAATAAGGAGTTTTTATTTTTCTTGGACCTCTCTGGTCATAAGAAAAATACTTGAAGCTTGCTCTAGGAGATTTGGACCATCGGGGATTTTTGAATGGACAAAAGGCAGAATAGGCGATCCTTTAAGAAGCTTACACAAAACGCTCTACTAAAAATGAGTGGAGGCACTCATTTAACAGAGCATCATTTTAGAAACATTTAGGAAGTTGTTTCACTAGATTTGTAGTGGATATGAGTATTATAGGGAATTTCTAACATTGGATAAATAGAAAAAAGGAGCTATTTATTTAATGCCAGAGAAACATGCGAGACAAAAATGTTGAATAATGCTTAAAAAATAGTGCATGATATTAGAAGACTGTGGAAATTGGAATCACACCATTTTGAGTTGATTTGAATCCTCTATGATTTTTGTAAGGTGGTGTCTAAAATACTCAAATGGGCATTTGTATATTAACCCCATAGAAAAATATTTTGGAAAAATGTGCAATGCACATATCTGGATATATCTTGAATTTACGAACCTGTAGAAATTTGAACCATCGGATTTGAAATACATATGAATTGTTTCTGGACTTTTGAAGTTTCTGATAAAAAAAGAATGAAAAGAGGATTTTAACACGAGCTAACGTGCACCATTGGCACTGTTGGGGAAGTGGGCCGGCCCATTGGCTCGGCCTGGAGAGCAAAGAGGCCACGCAGGAGGCGTATTCCACCATTTACGTTTCCTGCACACGGACACTTTTTCCGCAAAAAGCGCCTCCACTTAAAAACTGGCGGGCCCGGTCATTGGGGCACGATAATGACCCTCGCCTGTCGGGCCTTTCTTCTTCCTCCCGCTCGGGCAGGGAGGAGCATAGGAGGGCAAGGAAGTAGCGCAGCCAGCGCTGGCCCCGGTGCCTCTTGCCATCTTCGGCCAAGCCGAGCGCACCGGCAGGCTCGGGGGCCGCACCGCGCCCATTACCATGCTCGGGGCCTGCAGCGAGGGCCACAATTGTGTCAACAATGATGGCCATGGAGCGGCCGTCGACCCTCACTGGGTTAGAGCACACGGAGCGCTGGGGAGGAACTAGAGGTGATGGGGAGGCTCAATGGCGCCAAGGGGAGCACGATGGAGAGCCTAGGGGCGAGGGGAAGCCCGGGGGATACGAATTTTTGGCTGCAGCCGACGGAGTAGTGATGGAGGGCAAGGGCAACAAATTGGGGGGCTCGGGAGATGCACAGAGGGAGGAGGGAGTGAGGGAAAGCAAGAGTGGGTGCAGGGGTGCTCCGGGGCGTGGCGAGCTCACGCGTGCCTGGCTCCTTTGGGTGCATCCTGGCATTGGGGATGGGCATGGATGAAAAGGGGGAATACCTGGCACACTGGGGCACCCTGCAGCTGTGGGACACGGGCTACAGGACAAGAACAAGGCGCATAGCGCCAGTATTGCATGCTTCCACCATGGTCACCATGCCACAATGTGTCCAAAGGCGTCCGTTGGCCAGGCCATGGTGTCAAACATGTAAGGCATGTGTGACACAGAGCACTAGTGGAGTGTGGACCCAAGTGGATCAGGTTAGACTGGGTTTTGATAGCAATTAAGTTTGCAACACCAAACTTAAGGTTGGAAATGAGGGTACTTAAGGGAGGGTTCTGGGAATGAAACTATGTCTAGGAGCCTTATAAATGGAAGGATTAGAAGACTTCCAACTTTCAGCTTAGGGGGATAAGTTTAGCTAGTAGTTGTAGTTCAAGGCTACAATTATGCCAGATATCAAGTTTCAGATGTGCTGCTCATTTTTCCTACATGACCATGCCATATCTTGGTTTTAAATAATGCATTGGCATGCTAGGCGATCTCTGGAAAGAGGTGAGGGCTTTAGCTTAAGCAGAAGTATAGCAAGAGGGGTAAAACAGTGCCGCCAAGGTAAAAATGAGGGTAGATACATGGAGTCAGCCCCCAATAATTGACTAGTGCCCATGGCAAGGTTACTGGAGGAAAAAGGGAACTACGGAAGGCTGTGGAGAAATTTAAGATCAAGGGAAAGAGTGGAAGAGGCCAAAGCTGCAACTTTTGTAAATGGACAAAAGGTGTTTGATGGATGTTAGGGCTAGCAAATGGACTCCATTTGCTATCAAGCTTAACATGATCACATAATAGATGAAAATAAGCTTGGACACCAAATTTGGTATTTGGTGGAGAAAGTTTCCAATGTAGAGTTGAAAAACCCATGAAATGGGCAGAAATGCCTTTCAGCTTATGAAACCATGCAGACCAATTCCCACAAATCCACAACTTGGTGTGGGCGCATTATTTGAGCATTAAAGCATGCCCAAAATGTTTGGGATAAATTGGAGAAACTTTATAATGTAAAGTTTCCCAAACTTAGAAATCAACAGAGAAGGTGTTGAGGGGTTTGGGAGAAGTTCGCCTATTCTCCTCGATGCACAACCTGGTGTGGATGCATTATTGGAGTATGAGAACATGTCCACCAAATTTGAGCACAGTTGGAGACACTTGGCAATGTAGAGTTGCTTAGATTTGGATCTGGACAAATAGGGGTTCAGAAAAATTAAGTGAATCAAATAAACTTGTATTGATATGAAACTTGGGAAGATCATCACATATATCATATGCGACATGCTTGAAGTTTACAAGAATTTATTGAGAATATTTCTTATAGATATAGTCCAAAAGCTTGAAATAAGCAGGAAAGGTTTTGATGGGTTTTGCCTAATATTTTGAACAAGACCATGTGTTGCAACTCTTATATATGAACCACTAGTGGAATTCAGTTTTTTGCCGTCTGCCAAATCTTTGCCATCAGCCAGCAGACGGCAAAGGAATGGCTGATGGCATAGATGGTCTTTGCCATCAGTCACATCTTTGCCGTCACCCACGGACGGCAAAGAGCCGCAAAGCAGATAGCAAATATACAGGTGGGGCCCACCTGACCACGGGGACGTTAGGTCAAACTGGATTCCCTTCTTTGTCGTCTGCTAGCGGACGACAAAGAGTCCAGAGGCAGACGGCAAAGAGTCTAGACCTTCTCCTCCTTCTCCTCCTTCTCCTTTTTCTTCTTCTTCTCCTTCTTCTTGATTTCTTCTTCTCCTCCTCCTCCTCCTCTTTCTTCTCCTCTTTCATATTCTCCTTACCTTATTTTCCCCAACGATGACATAATTAGCCCATTTAGCTGCAAAATGACATAATAAGCTCAAAATGGCATAAAAACCTTGGTTAGCTCATGAATATTATATTCTTAGCTTGTTTTCCTCTAAAATGACATAATTAGCCCATGTAGCTCCAAAAAGACATAAGTAGATAACTTAGCTCCAACAAGAGGAGAAGAGGTGAAGAAGAAAAGAAGAAGAGGAGAAGAAAAAAATAAGATTGAGAAGAAGAGAAAAAGAAGAAAAGAAGAAGAAGTAGAAGAAGAGGATAAAACATAGAAATAGAAATAAGAGGAAGAAGAATAAGAAGAGGAGGAAGAGGAGGTGGAAGAAGAGGAGAAGAGGAGGAGGAGGAGAAGAACAAGAAGAAGAGGACAAGAAAGAGGAAAAATGAAAAGAAGGAAGAAGAAGAAGAAGAGAAGAAGAAGAGAAGAAGAATGAGAAGGAGGAGAAGGAGCCCTCCTTCTTCTCCTTCTTCTCTCCTCCTTCTTCTTCTCTCCTCCTTCTTCTTCACCCTCCTTCTTCTCCTTCTTCTTCTCCTTCTTCTCTCCTCCTTATTCTCGTTCTTCTTCTCCTTCTTCTTCTCCTCCTCCTCCTTCTCATTCTCGTCCTTCCCCTTCTTCTTCTCTTCTTGCTTCTTCTCTTTCTTCTTCTATGTAGCTTATTTTCCCCAACAAAGACATACTTAGCTAATTATCCTCCAAAATGACATAATTATCTTAGTTAGGGTAAAAACATCATAAGAACCTTGGTTAGCTCACAACTTAGCTAATTATCCTCCAAAATAATATAATAAGCTCAAAATGGCATAAAAACCTTGGTTAGCTCATGAATATTATATTCTTAGCTTGTTTTCCTCTAAAATGACATAATTAGCCCATATAGCTCCAAAAAATAAAAAATTTAGATAATTTAGGTCCAACAAGAGGATAAGAGGAGAAGAAATAGGAAAAAAGAAAAGAAGGAAGAAGAAGAAGAGAAGAAGGAGAAGGAGGAGGAGGAGAAGAAGGAGGAGAAGGAGGAGAAGACCTTCTCCTACTTCTCCTCCTTCTCCTTCTTCTTCTTCTTCTTCTCCTCTTCTTTATTTTTTCTTATTCTCCTCCTCCTCCTCTTTCTTCTCCTCTTTCATATTCTCCTTACCTTATTTTCCCCAACAATGACATAATTATCCCATTTAGCTCCAAAATGATATAATAAGCTCAAAATGGCATAAGAACCTTGGTTAGCTAATGAATATTATATTCTTAGATTGTTTTCCTCTAAAATATCATATGGTGTTCTTCTTCTCAGTTTCTTATTGACATTTTTGCAGATTGGATGCACTGCATGCATGGAAGTTGGCATTCATGGAGTGCCTAACACTATAAAACTTTGTATGTTGGTTCTTTCGATATATGGGATGTAAATTGATGAACTTTATATTTATATCATATATTTGTTGTGAAATATATATCATATATGTGCTGTGAAATATATATATATATATATATATATATATATATATATGATGTGAAATAATAAAAACAAACAAAACAGAAGCTATATTGGCTCTTTGCTGTCTGCCACCTGATGGCAAAGAGCTTTGCCATTAGCTGGCCGACGGCAAAGGTGCCACATGGCACCAGGTTATGCACCCTAGGGGGCAGAAGTAGCTGGACATATAGCTTCTTTGCCTCCGTTAGCTCTAGAGAAGAAAAAATGGGGGAATCAGACGGCAAATAGAAGAAAAATGGCTGGGTTGTTATGGGGGAAGCAGACGGCAAAGACTAGGGTGAAGCAGATGGCAAAGGCAACGGGGGAAGCACACGACAAAGGCTATAGGGCAAGAAGACAGCAAAGCCTCCGTTAGCTCTAACGGAGGCGTCGCCTGTTGGCTGCCGTCTAAAAATCTTTGCCGACTGCTCGGTGCCAGATACTGACGGCAAAGCACTTTGCCGTCCGCTATGGGGACCCCGACTTACAAGTCGAGATCGCTGAATGATCGTGCTCAGTGATACCAGAGATCAATGCTCACTAGACTGACAGATACCGAATACAAGAGTCTTACATCCAAGTACCGAACTATTACATCACATGACCGAATGGTCAAGTTCACAAGGTTGGGCCTAAGGCTAAATCATACTAATACTACTAATAGCGGAAATCAAAGGGGTTAAGCGGGTGCCCGTGCCATCAAGCCTACACCGACAGGCATTCTGACTCGGAAGCGTCCTAGTTCGTAGGGGCGTCTCCAAAGACTTACTCATCTCCAAACTCCGGTCCTTCCATGTCTGGTGAATAATATAACCAGTGGCAAGCCAATGAGTACTTTTGAATGTACTCGCAAACATCCCATGATATGAACATTGAAATTGAAGGATAACAATAACATGCATCTTTGGTGGAATGATCATGAATATCCATCAAGTTAAATAATTACTTTTGAAGAACAGGTTACATATATCAATATATCTGTCGAGGGTTGAACCATCCGGGCTCACCCTCTATGCCAAGTCACCAAACTTGGTCATATCATTCTTCCATAATAACTCCTTTTTATCACCACTCACACACACTTGGTTTATGCGGAAACGACTGGACGTAGTTTAAGTAGGATTACCCAACTGTCCTTGACCGTGGACACGGCTATTCGAATATTTTTACACTCTGCAGAGGTAGTACGCTGGACCCACGAGATCCGGGAAACTTCCGTGTCATCCACGACTCGCGGTATCTAACACACCCGAGGTAAGTCCCCAATCAATGCCTTTCCCCTGACGATACTAGACAAATAGGTCCACTCAATTGGTACCCAGCCACATGTTGTATGTCTTACGAGCACGACTCTGGACAGGAACAACCTTGCAGGGACCAACGGTGTGCCTGGAACTCATAAAAATGGCATAGTCGTCCTAACTGGCACGGCCCCATCACGAGAGTGACCACACATCACTCCCGCCACTAGTAATGTGGCTCTTTGCTAGCACCAACTAGAGTAATCAATATAGCCCCGTCCCATAAGGGGTAACGTGGTTGTACTGGTAAGGTTGGCACGGTCGACACATCATAAATCTAATCCCATTTCCGAAACCATACTCACACAAATACCTGGTGCACCACTTCACCAAAAGTGGCCACCTAACTCATCATCACCCTCACGCATTAGTGGCACCCGACGGGGTTTTCATAAATCTTTGTTTTACACCAACAACATGCTTATGTTATTTGCTCTAGCATTACTTGTCAACATGATACTAGCATGATCCTCAAAAGGGGTTGGATCAAGCTCAATGCATGTGCTACGGAGGAGCCATCGATAACATCACCCTAGTGATTTACCGGCACTTATGATCATATGCAACAGAAATATTTGCTATCTTAACATGCAATATAACATATGCTCAGTCATGGTCAAAGGGCTGCTTGCCTTGGTCAGCTAGGTATCCGGGGTCTTCGAGGTCTTCCGATGTGATTCCCTCGTCACATGGATTTTCTATCGTCGTCAAAAGAATAAATAAGAAATAGCTCACTCAAAAACATATCACAAAGTTATTTTAAAAATCTTCTTTATTACTGATAAATCTAAGTTGTTTTTTTGAAAAATATTAGCCATTGTTTCCAATGAAGGAACATTTTGAAAATCAACCAAACAGAAGCAAAACTATTCCAATTTAGTCCTTTTTATTATTGCAAAACAGAATAGTTGTTTGAAAAATTCATCTCAAGGTCTTATTAAATACTACATATTTTTCGAAGAATAAAAGTGGAAAATTATATTTTTACACTCATTCAATATTTTTATAAAAATCTTAGAAATCAGATTTTAAAAATAAAAGAAAAATGGGCTAAGTCCCTGCCTGGCTCGGCCTGGAACTGGGCCGGCCCAAGGCCAGCCGACAGCCTGCCCAGGCTCACGCGCCGTCAGGTTTGAACCTGAGGTGCGGGGCCCTGCGGTCAGCGGCTGCGGGCAGCGTGGGGGAGGGAGCCGGGCCACCGACAGGTGGGGCACACTTGTTGGGGTTGTCGCCTACCTCTGGCCAGAGAGGAGGAGGAGCACGCCGGCAAGGCTGTCGACGTTCTCAAGCCCCATCGAGGACGGAAATGGGCTCGGCATGATGCTACCTACCTGCTGGTGGTCGGGACAATGACGGAGAGGGAAGGGTTCGCCGGTGACGAGAAGGCCGCAGCGGAGGAGTCTCGGGAGGTGGTCGAAGAGGTAGCTAGGGGCACGGAAATGCTCGGGGAAGTTGGGGAAAGCTTCCTGAGGTCGAGGGGATCAGTTTGGTGGGTCGAGGAACGCTGGAGCCGTCGTGTAGCCGGAGATGGACCGGAGCTCCGAGGCGGAGGGGCCTCGGTCGATCTCGAGCACCGGGGCTGTGCTGGTTTGCTGGGGTGGCTAGGGAGGTGCTAGTGGTCGTGGTGAAGCTATCTGACGGGTGCAGGAGCGAGTGGGAGGGCTATAAAGAGGCCCCCGACGGTGAGCCGATTTGGGAGCGCCGGTGACTCACCCTGGCGCGCATGGGGTGCAGGGAGGAGCTGGGGTCGAAACCACGGTCTCAGGACGTGGATTTGGACTGCGAGAACCGTCTGCAACAGAGGGAGAGAGAGAGAGAGGAGTCGAGCATCCGTGGCCGCATAACCTTGACCGGCTCTGGTGCGTGCGGACACGCATCGCACGAGCTCTAGAGCGGGAGAGGAGGGACCCTAATGGTTGCTCGATGCAGAGGGGTTGTCGGGGAAGAGGTTGGACACCTCGGGGGAGGCTGGAACTAGCCGAGAGCGTCGCCCCCACCTCGGTGGCTTCCTGTAGCGCGCCCAGAGCGCAGTTTTGGCATGCCACGGCATGCTGGTGCACTCTGAGGCACTTTGGTTTGGTCTAGCATGTCCTAGCACTGGCTGGGAGTGAGGCTAGCCGTTTGGGTCTCGTGGGAGCTTCGGCTGGTCAAGGGAGACAAGGAATACTGGTGCTGTCAGCTTTGAACCGAAGCTTAGATTGGATTTTTTTGCATTTCCACTTTGAACCAGTGAGGGGCTAGTTGACTGGGTTTGGGCATTGATACTAGCCACCTAATCTATGAGTTTGGAGCAAAGGGGTTGTGCTTAGTTGTGGCTAAGAGGGCTTTTACCCATCTGTCAGAAGGTGCTCGACAGTGGTTTGATGGGGTTGAACCCCACCACTGGTGTTGTAACTTAACAGATTTGGATTTGGTGCTAAAACATGGGGTTTCAGCAAGTTTTAGCTCCATTGGACAAGTTTAGCTTTGCAAACTTGAAAACACCACTATTTGACCAGATCTATTCCTTACAAAGAGAGTGTGGGCAAACTAAGTCCCACAAATCCCATTTTTGGTGTGGAACCCTCATTTGAAGTATTAGGCACTCCTGCAAAGTTTCAGCATCATTGGAGAAACTTTGCTATGTAGAGTTGTTCTAACTCCAATCTGGACAGAAGTGGTTTTAGGGTTATTTGGGGTCCTTAATCACCTTGGATCAAGGTGAAACTTTATGTGGACACCAAATATGGCTTAGGGATACCACTGAAACTTTCTAGGATTTTATTGAGAATATTTCCTTTGGAAATATTTCAAAAGGTCAAAACAGACTAAAATGGTTTTCAAGGTTTTACTCAAATAATTGTAATATAAATAGGGGTTTAAAATCTTATGTATGGAAAATATATGTCCTTCTGATCATCTCCAAATTTAATAATATTTTTGTAAGGCAGAAAAGTATTTTTCCAAGTAGGAATACCAATTGTGGCCTCAGATATGGACATGTAATTTATTTAGGAACATAATTCTAAAAATAATTATCTTGTGGTTTTGAAATACTAAAATAAGTTAAAATCAGATCACCAACTTTGGGTAGAAACCAATCTTGCCATCAAGTGCAAGTAGTGCAACTCAAAGTAGGGTTTTACCCTGATCAGAAACAAGAAGAGGGTTTTGAAAATAATTCAATATTGTGAAATGGGGTTTTATCGTCATATGATCATCACACAAGTCATTCAATGTCAAACTTGGCACTCACATCATTAGTTTTGAAAAAGTTTTAACAAGCTCAAATTTTTGCATTACAAAGAAAGTGGTAGCAAAAACAGGGTGTGACAGACCTATCCCCCTTACAAGAATCTCGTCCCCGAGATTCCTAAGCTAGGAGCTAAAAAGGTCTGGAAACTCAGATCAGAGGTAGTCTTCACGCTCCCTTGTTGCTTCGGCTTCAGTGTGGTTGCTCCACTGAACCTTGAAATACTTGATGGTGCGACTTCTGGTGCAACTCTATGCTTCATCCATAATGCGGATCGGCTTCTCGCGTAGGTGAGATCTCGCTGAAGGTCAATTTCCTGGTGGTCAATGTCCTTGTAGGGATCGGAACGGTTTGGCGCTGGAATACACTTCCGAAGTTGCGAAACGTGGAACACGTTGTGCACACTTGAAAGTTCTGGAGGTAGTTCCAACAGCTAAGCAACTTCTCCACGCTTTGTCGTGATCTTAAAAGGTCCAATGACCCTTGGAGCGAGTTTCCCTTTAACATGGAAACACTTGGTTCCCTTGAGAGGTGTGACAGGGAGGAACACCTGGTCTCTGGGAATGAACTCCACATCCACACGGAGGCACATATGCTTCACCCTAGTCTTTGTCGTCTGCTTCCCCCATAACAGCCCCATAAAAAATGACCTATACTTAGCTAATTATCCTCCAAAATGACATAATTAGCTTCAAAAAGGCATACTTTTCTAATTTAGCTCGAAGAGGAAGACAAGAGGAGAAGAAAGAGGAAAAATGAAAAGAAGGAAGAAGAAGAAGAAGAAAAAAAGAAGAAGAGAAGGAGAAGGAGAAGGAGGAGAAGAAGGAGAAGGAGCCCTCCTTCTTTAGCTTCTTCTCCTTCTTCTTCTCTCCTCCTTCTTCTACTTCTTCTTGTCCTTCTTCTTCTCTTCTTCTTTTTTTCTTCTTCTCCTCCTCCTCCTCCTTATCCTTCTCCTCCTCCTCCTCCTCCTCCTTCTTCTTCTTCTTCTTCTTCTTCTTTTTCTTCTCCTTCTTCTTCTCTTGTTGCTTCTTCTCTTTCTTCTTCTAGGTAGCTTATTTTCCCCCAAAAAGACATACTTAGCTAATTATCCTCCAAAATGGCATACTTAGCTAATTATCCTCCAAAAAGGCATAATTAGCTAATTTAGCTCGAAGAAGCGGACAAGAGGAGAAGAAAGAGGAAAAATGAAAAGAAGGAAGAAGACGAAGAAGAAAAGAAGAAGAAGGAGAAGGAGAAGGAGGAGAAGAAGGAGAAGGAGCCCTCCTTCTTCTCCTTCTTTTCCATCTCCTTCTCCTCCTCCTCCTTCTTCTTCTTCTCCTTCTTCTTCTCTTCTTCTATTCTAATTCTTCTCCCCTCCTTCTCCTTCTCCTTCTCTTCCTCCTCCTCCTTCTTCTTCATTTTCTTCTCCCTCTTCTTCTCTTCTTGCTCCTTCTCTTTCTTCTTCTACGTAGCTTATTTTCCCCAACAAAGACATACTTATATAATTATCCTCCAAAATGACATAATTACCTTAGTTAGGTAAAAACATCATAAGAACCTTGGTTAGCTCATTAAAATGTCTAATTTAGCTCCAAAATGACATCATATGCTCAAAATGGCATAATAACCTCAAAATGGCATAAGAACCTTGTTAGCTCATGAATATTATGTACTTAGCTTGTTTTCCTCTAAAACGACATAATTAGCCCATTTAGCTCCAAAAAGACATACTTAGCTAATTTAGCTCCAAGAAGAGGAGAAGAGGAGAAATGAAAAGAAGGAAGAAGAAGAAGAAGAGAAGAAGAAGAGAAGGAGAAGAAGAAGAAGAAGGAGAAGGAGGAGAAGAAGGATCCTTCTCCTTCTTCTTCTCCTTCTCTTCTTCTTCTCTTCTTCTTCTTCTTCCTTCTTTTCATTTCTCCTCTTCTCCTCTTCTTGTAGCTACTCCTTCTTCTCCTCCTTATCCCTCTTCTTCTCCTTCTCCTTCTCTTCTTCTTGTTCTTCCTTCTTTTCATTTCTCCTCTCCTCCTCTTCTTGGAGCTAAATTAGCTAAGTATGTCTTTTTGGAGCTAAATGCATATGAAACTTACGCTACAAGAAATATGCTAATACACAAAGCTATATTTTTGTCGCTACATCGTCACGGTTTTTAATTTACGATGATCTTACGACGAAAAGCGAAGCGTCAAAAACGAAGCGTCAAAAACTAACAGCAGCGACGTGTTGATCGAAATCGTCGTAACTTTTACGATGATCCTAAATCGTCGTTGGCAATCTAACCCAATCCTATGTGGTAGTCCTACATGGCAAAATTACGACGAAATCAAAACGTCATGGCTAAAATCAGTCGAACCCATTTCATTTGATCACATGGGCTAGTTTTATTTTTTTGGCCTTTTTCTTATTGGGCTTCTTTTGGGGCCTTAGCATATTTACAACGACCTTTAGTATTTTTTTCAAATTTTGGTTTGTGGCCTTTTACTTTCTATTGATTTTATTTTTTGTATTGGTCCCACATGTCATGCTGATCTCAAAATTAGTTCCACACGTCAGAAATTTCACATTTTGTCCAATAAATATCATAACTTGGTCTCCTTGTCAAGTTTCCATTTCATAAGTATTCAAATCACATTCTGAATCAATATTTCAAACACGCTAGGGAGCAAATGAAATTTGTCCAAACCAACATTAAATTAGTCTATTACAATCTTTACACTACACCACAACCTAGATATACCTACTACTGCCTAATATTACAATACATATGCTACTCTTTGTTGGTACGCTTCATAGCTTCACACTTGGCTTTGTACTTCACCCGTGCAAAAAAATAAGAATAAGATGTGAACTAATACTGCAGGTACTTAAATAACAAAATTTATAAAAAAGTGTGAACTAACACTACAGGTTGCCATATACAAGAATAGTAGGTTGTTCAAGTGCAGATGAGGTCGACTTCAAAAGCTAAAATTGCATCGACTACTCTGTGCGACAGTTAAAATATATAAGAAATTTGTTCATATACAAGAATAGTAGGTTGTCTGCTTCCAGTGGAACCAAGTATTAACTGAAAGAACATGTTCGGACGACCAGCTAAGAATTAGTGGAACATGAGAGCACTGGTTCATCTCCAATACAAAAAAATAAGACAAGACTCCGAAGTACTCCTAAAGAGTAGATTGATCGAAGGTCTGAAAATCATGATATGCAACAGGTAGCATCATTTTAAGATGAGCAACGCATGTTGCAGAACAACTATAAATTGTACAACTTCCAATTTTGCTATGAGAAGATACTCTGCGAGGCCACGACATGGTAAATTCGAAATTTGTTTTGCTGCGGCGTACACACATAGAACATGCCTAGGGTGAGTAACTGTAGATGTAGAAATCTTGGTGCTGAGGATGAACTAACCAATATTTTTCTGAGAGGAGCAAGATTTGTTTATATTTGACGATAAAGCAACAATAGTATCACCACCAGCTTTACATCTTAACATAATACAAGATCCACTTGGGCTAGGGTAGCAAAAATTACATTTGAAATGAGTTCAGAAGGCCTAAGCTTTGTACTTGCCAACATGCAGCCACTTGGTTGATGACCACTTGTTTCCTTTGATAACAGGACAGTCACGTGCAAGAATAACACGACGTAAAGAAATCAGTCGCCGCATTGCCCAAGAATATATGCATATAAGCACAGCTTCAAGTCTAACAGCAGGTAGCTTCCTGGAGGAAAATGGAACAAGTGTTGCAGATGTGAAAGATCAAATATAAATCAGGTCTCATAAATATTCTACTTTCTGCAACAAAAAAAGTGTAACTAACAAGGGCAGCAAGCAGGCCACTGAACTAACTAATCGTGCAAACTTAATGGGTCTAGAGTGGCATCTGGTTTCATGCTCCAGAAAGCAACGCATCTCCCATCTTTGGCTTGACAGCAAGACCGTTTCTGGAACACTCTGAAAGTTCATTGTACCATGGCAAGGAACTGGTGTTCACATTTGCATCTGGGAAAATAGTCCCACCCCCTTCTTCAGCATCTGAACTGTTCCAGTTGTGAATATGTTTTTGATAAGTTAGCAAATCGGTTGACATCACACATAACATAAGTGTGTGTTGGGACATAGGGTAATACTTTACTTACAGGTACATGAGAATAGTTGCCATTCTCTGGCCACCATTCTTGGTGTTGAACTCCTCAAGAAAATAGTCAAAGTGGGGTTCGTACTTCTGCCGAACTTCATAGTGCAGGACTTGGAGTCCCTCTCCATGTTCTGTAAGCCAGCATGAATGAACATTCTGAAACAAACCTAATACAATATATGGTCGAAGGATAAAAGCAACATGTGCTAAAGGCTGCATTGTATGAGCATAGTGACAGCCAATTTAAATTCAGCATACAAAGTTTAATAGACGCTGGAATGGAATATGCCTTGGTCACCAAATATTAAAACACATTTAGCACATGAACATGAACTGGGCTACAACGCTACATCACTAACTTGAATCGGTTTTCTCTGATGACGCTAAGACCAAGATGATCACGCAGAACAAACAACCATCACAGGAACCACACAGACCACCTACATGACATTAGAATGGCCAGACCAAAAGGGCGCCCGCACCAACCATATTCTGCAATTTTGTGTAATTCATTCAAAGAAAACACATAAACAGAAGTACCATTATAGCCATACCAAACATCTCAATATTTGAGGATAGTCAACAACGTCACATCACCAGCAAACTTACAAAATCATGTGAATTTCAGCAGGACTATTTCTACATCAGGTGAATCTCAACGCTGACATGCATTTAAGTCCTTCAAAGAGCATCTCAGTTGACTTAATCTGACCACCACCTCACCAAGAAACCTAAGAAAATGCGGATTATTTTGTCTGGATGCCGTAACTGGTAAGCAGAGCACCACGCAAGGCCCTGACGGAATGTGCTAGCTGACAGTTGCACTATCACCTATTATCCAAAAGAAAAAGGGACTACAAACAATAAGGAGATAATGACGTGATCTAACGACCCCCCCCCCACCACAAACAAGAACCATTGTACGTACACAACTCCTCCTAAAGCACCCTTGGCAAGGAACAAAGGGCCAAAGAAGGTCTGAGCTAGACCCGCTGTGGCACCCGCAGGGTGGTCGACGAAATGACGCGCCCAGTATCATGACACACAGCACGAGGGCATTCCTGTTACCTTTAGCTGGTTGTACAGCGCCGCCGACGGGGTGTCCATTCTTCACCCTCCACCTCCAATTTATTCTGTAGCTGCAATTTGTTCAATAAGAAATGACTGAATTTTATCACTACCAGACACTAGTAGGCAGTAGCTGCAGTTTGTTCTATAATAAACTCAAAAAAATATTAAATTTTATCGCTACTAGGCACTAGCAGTAGCTGTAGTTTTTTCAATAAGACAACACCATTATTAACAAAAGAAATGAAAACTTGCTTACAACTACAATTATTGAGAATGAAAAGCTTGCTTACAATCAGAGTTGTTCACAGAATCATGAAAGTAGTTGGCACTTATTTTTATTGACTAAAGAATGACGCAAACTCCTACTCCTAAGAACAGTTTCTCTGCTAGGCCTGAGATCCAGCTGACGCTCAATAGACAACACCGACGCCATCAATCAGGTTGGATGGAATTAGAGCCAACTTCCTACGACCTCAGACAATAACTGGATCGCGCGCCTTCCGTGGGCACAGATCCAACTCAATGAAAATAAACAATGACGAAAACTCTAGCTATCTAGACTAGAAAGCCGACTCCGCTACACAGATCACGACGAGCAGGAAGAAACACAAAGACGCAACCAAAAAAAATACATTTGCCACACGACGGACCGCCAGAGCGGCCGACCGTTCCTCGGTGAAGTAATCCCGGCGACCCAGATCGGAATCGGATCCCAGGCAACGTGCGTCAACCCCGAACCGTGCCCGTCGCGCCTTCATCAACTCATGGGCATGGGCATGGACGGCTAATCAAACAAATCTCTAATTCTCTATTGCTCACCTTGCCCATTCCCGTCCATGTAAAATATGATTAGCGAGGAGACACACACGGGGAGGGTTTGGTCCATACCTTGGGGTCAGGGTTGAATCGCGGACGGGAAGGACCACCCGCGGCTGTTGTCTACTGTTAGCGAGCCCACGATTTGGTCGGCTGGCTGGAGTTAGCGCGAGGGAAACTGACACGGGTTTACCTTGGGGGCTAACCCGTCCGTTCCATACATCCACTCCGGATACGCCACCACCATTGGGAGCCCCAACCGTGCCAGGGAGGCCGCCAAGTAAGATGTGGTGGTTGTCTTCCCGACGTTTAGGGGGAGAAGATGGCCGGCAAAGGTGGGGGAGAGGGAGGGTGTAGACCGGCGGTGAGGGGAGAGGGAGGTGGCTGGTGGATTTGGATCGGGAAGCCTTGGTGGGAGGCGGCAGCGAGGGGAGAGGAAGGTGGGTGGCGGATCTGAATCGGGAAGAGGCCTACGGTTCATGTGCACGAGACAGAGGGATGGATGGATGGGGATGGAGAGATGGATGGATAGATGAATGATGACCCACAATTATAGGGGATCTATCTAGTCCTTTCGATAAGTAAGAGTGTTGAACCCAACGAGGAGCAGAAGGATCTCACAAGTGGTTTTCAGCAAGGTATATCTCTAAGCACTGAAATTATCGGTAACAAGTATTTGTGTGGTGAGATGATTCGTAGCAAGTAGCAAGTAACAAAATTAACAACGGTGCAGGAAAGTGGCCCAATACCTTTTGTAGAAAGGGACAAGCCTGGACAAAGTCTTATAGGAGGTAAAACGCTCCCGAGGACACATGGGAATTTCTCTCAAGCTAGTTTTCATCATGTTCATATGATTCGCGTTCGCTACTTTGATAGTTTGATATGTGGGTGGACCGGCGCTTGGGTACCGCCCTTACTTGGACATGCATCCCACATATGATTAACCCCTCTCGCAAGCATCCGCAACTACGAAAGAAGAATTAAGAAAAAGTCTAACCATAGCATTAAACTAGTGGATCCAAATCAGCCCCTTACGAAGCAACGGATAAACTATGGTTTAAGCTTCTGTCACTCTAGCAACCCATCATCTACTTACTACTTCCCAATGCCTTCCTCTAGGCCCAAATAATGGTGAAGTGTTATGTAGTCGACGTTCACATAACACCACTAGAGGAAAAACAACATACAACACATCAAATTATCGAACGAATACCAAATTCACATGACTACTTATAGCAAGACTTATCCCATGTCCTCGGGAACAAAAGTAATTACTCACAAAGAACAATCATATTCATGACCAGAGAGGTAATGAATAGCATCAAGGATCTGAACATAAACTCTTCCACCAAGTAATCAAACTAGCATCACTTCAAAGAGTAATTAACACTACTAGCAACCTTACAAGTACCAATCGGAGTCGCGAGAAGGAGATTGGTTACAAGAGATGAACTAGGGTTTTTAGAGGAGATGGTGCTGATGAAGATGTTGATGGTGACGTGTCCCCTCCAATGAGAGGAGTGTTGGTGATGACGATGGCGACGGTTTCCCCCTCCGGGAGGGAAGTTTCCCCGGCAAGATCGTCCTGCCGGAGCTCTAGATTGGTTCTGCTCAAGTTCCGCCTCGTGGCGGCGGCGAATCCTCCGAAAAGCCTCCTCTTGATTTTTTTCCAGACTGAAACCCTTCTTCTAGCAAAAGAGGGGGGCCAGTGGGCCAGTAGGGAGCTCACAAGCCCCCTAGGCGCGGCCAGGGGGGAGGCCACGCCTAGCAGGCTTCTGGCCTCCTACTAGCGCCCCTCTGGCACTTCTTTGGCCCAGTATTTTTTATAAATCCCAAAAATATCCACGTTGATTTTCACGACTTTTGGAGTTGCGCAGAATAGGCATCTCAAACTTGATCCTTTTTCAGGCCAGAATTCCAGCTGCCGGCATTCTCCCTTTTCATGTAAACCTTGCAAAATAAGAGAGAAAAAGGCATAAGTATTGTACCGTGAAGTGTAATAACAACCCAAAAAGCAATGAATATCAACATGAAAGCATGATGCAAAATGGACGTATCAATGAACGCCATGTCATCGATCCATGCCACAACCAATTCCACCAATCAGAATAAAGCATATGCAATTGTATTTTTTTCTATTGTTTTGCTTCTAATTTTTCACACGATAAAATCCAGATATGACCTCTTGGAGTAGACAAACTTGCATCTTGGAATTAAGAACAATGTTGCCAAAGGGACTTTTCATTTTCTTTGCATGAAAAATTCATTTTCTATTTTTCGAGTGCCCAAAGTGAGTTTTTTTGTGAAGGACCTACCAAATATTTGTTGCAAAATTGGACCAAATCATTTTTCTAAAATTTTAAGTCTTATTAAATGTACAATTGACCAAATGGTTTGGTGTCAAAAGCTTTTGAGCCACCTCTCCTGAAAAAGACAAATTTCCTTTGATTTAGCAGGAAGCAGGTCAAATTTGAACGACAACTTCTTGATAGATTGCTCTTTAATTTTCCCAAATATCATTTCTAGGTACATAATTATCTATTTAATCATAGAAACACCAAAATATTTGCAAAAATCAAGCTCTAGCTACGAATGGTCATACCCGCCGTTTGGACCGCATTTTGAAATGGCCATGAAAAATAAATAAAAAAACAAAAAATGGAAAACCTTCGCATTGTGTCATCATATGTGACCAGGTTACGAGGTAAAAAAATAAACTTGTAATATGGCAATTATTTTGAAAAAGTGTTCTTAGAAATTGGCTATCATGTGTGAAGATTCATGACTTTCAAACCAAATGATCAATCTTATGGCCACATTCATGGCATAGTTTGTTGAAATGATCTCATATTGTGCACAAGGGTGCGCATTGAAATGAAAAACAATGTTGCCTAAGAAAGTTTTCATTTTCTTTGGACAGAAGATTCATTTTCCATTTTTTGAGTACCCAAAATGAGTTTTTTCATGAAGGACCTACCATATATTTTTTGCAAAATTGGACCAAATCATTTTTCTAACATACTAGGACATATTTATTGTACAACTGACCAAATGGTTGGTTGTTAAAGGCTTTTATCGACCTCTTGCGAAAAAGACATTTTTTGTTGAATCAGTTGGAAGCGGGTCAAATTTGAACTGCAGCTACATTATAGTTAGCTCTTTATTTTTCCCAAATATCATTTCTAGGTACACAAGTATCTATTTAATCAGAGAAATACTAAAATAGTTCCAAGATTCAACCACTAGGTAGGAACGGTCATACCCGCTGTTTTGACCGCATTTTGAAATGGCCATGAAAAATTCAAAAAAAATCAAAAAAATGGAAAACGATCGCATTGTATCATTATATGTGACAAATTACAAGGAAAAATAATAGACTTGTAATACGACAATTATTTTTAAAAAGTGTTCTTAGAAATGGGCTATCATGTGTGAAGATTCATGGCTTTCAAGCCAAATGATCAATCTTATGGCCACATTCATGACATAGTTTGTTGAAATGATATAATATTATGCACAAGGGTGCATATTGAAATGGCAAACAATGTTGATTAAGAAAGTTTTCATTTTTCCTTGTATGTAAAAATCGTTTTCCATTTTTCAACTTTCCAAAATGAATTTTTTTGTGAAGGACCTACCATATATTTGTTTTAAAATCGGACCAAATCATTTTTTCTAAAATACTAGGCCATATT
Source organism: Hordeum vulgare subsp. vulgare (assembly GCF_904849725.1). Classification (NCBI taxonomy): domain Eukaryota; kingdom Viridiplantae; phylum Streptophyta; class Magnoliopsida; order Poales; family Poaceae; genus Hordeum; species Hordeum vulgare. The sequence goes on from NC_058519.1 coordinate 444,411,141, forward strand.
TAATGTACAATTGACAAAATGGTTGCGTGTTAAAAGCTTTTATCCACCTCTTGTGAAAAAGACAAATTTATGTCGATTCAGCTGAATGCGGGTTAAATTTGAACTACAGTTGCATTATAGTTTGCTCTTTATTTTTCCCAAAAGTAATTCATAGGTACATAAGTATGTATTTAATCAGAAATACATGGTGTGGTGGATTGACGTCGAGGTTAGGATGGTGGTCGAGGGCCCCAACTCCAGAGCGCATGAACTTGCATGCCAGCCGCATGGTCAACGCGTGACCGTTGCATTGCCACACGTTCTGGGTGGAATAGGCATGTCTGGTTGGTTCGACAATCCCTCGGTAGGTCTTAGGAAGAAGAATACAACAGAAGAATCTCACGAGGAGACTAAACTAAGCTCAAACATGAATTTGCAGCCAAGTGTTTGATTAGCGGTGCGGGTCATGCACATAGACAATGGGCCTAAATTTTGGCTTAGGATGATCATCTACTAAGGAGACTCTCTTAGCAAATTTTTAGCTCAAATGGATGAACCTAGGTGGCACTTGCTTTGCAAAGTAACACATTGTGCAGAAATATGGATGTTGAAACTGGGATCAAATGAATAAATGGAGTGCGCTGAAATTTGGTGTATGATGTTAATTTGGGCATATGAAGTCAGTGTAAAAAAATATACCATTTGGACATGCCAAAATGACACTTCCTTCACAATGTGCCAATCTGGACAGAAAATGGTAATTGAAACAGCGCTCACATAGATGATTGGATTGAGCTGAAATTTGGAGGAGAGTGATTATTTGGGCACATTAAGGCACTGTAAAAATTTCATAAAATTCGGATAAACAAAAATTGTACTTCCTTCACAATGCTCTCTACTGACCAGAATATTGGGAAAAATATTGAGGGAAACTGGCTGAGTTAAATGAGCTAAAATTTGGTGGAGTGAGGTTATATGGTTAGGTTCGTCCCATGGTAAATTTTCAACAACTATATAGCAATATAAAATGTAGTTGCTTCACAAAATGAAAATATTACCACAAACAAAGATTGGATGATGAGGTCACATGGATTGTTAGATGGGGCTAAAATTTTGTGGAGAGCTATGTTTTGGGCACATAGAAGATGTGGAAAAACTTCAAATCATCAGGATATTCCTATCTAGTACTTCCTTCACAAAGCTGCTAGCTGAACACAAACTTTGGAAATTTGCTGAGAAAGATTTACTACGCAAATGGTTACGAAAATTTTCATGAGGCAATGATTTGGATAGGAAAGAGTGCCAAAAAATATGAGGGTTTTCAAAGAAATATAAATAGCACTTCCATCACAAAGTGCTATTCTAAACAGAATAGGAAAATGAATATTGCTGAATTATTTTTGAACTATGGAAGGAAGGGTTTTCACATATTTGAGGAATATATAATCCAAAGTATTTATGAGAATTTTTTGAGAATTTTTGGAATGACAGAATAGTAGGTTGCTTCACAAACTAGGATGAGGTGGGATGGAATGGACCCACGAGTGACATGTCAACATAGTTAGAACATGTTACGACATTTTTATAATCGTCGTAAAAGTTATGACGATCTCATCTTATGCGATTATGACGTTTTTTACTCACATCGTTGTAATTTATATGTAGATTTGATCCCCTCAAATGGCTTACGACAATCTTAGATGAAATCGTTATAGATTTATGATGAATTCATCAACGACATCTTAAAGAACGTCATGTATGAGCATATTTCTCGTAGTGTTACTTATTTCTTGTCCTCTTCATCTAGTCTTGTTCTTCTTCTAACTTACTTATTTCCCATTTTGCAGATTACATTCACTTCAGGAAGCTTAGATTATACTTATGGTGTGCTTCAATATGGTTTCTTCTAAAATGGCTTCACGGAAGCATGGATTGAAACTATTGTAGTAAGTGGATATGAATTTGTATGTATGGATGAAACTAGTGTAATATATGGTTTGGTACGGATGAAACTTGCATAATATGTATGCATTATGAATGAAACTTATTTTAATATGGTCATGAGTATGGGGCAGTTTGTGTGAAATATATTATGTATTATGGATTATGGAATGTCAAATATATATTATGTATTATGGATGAAATTGTCAAATATATGTATATATATATATATTCTTGATTTGTGTGAAAATTGCTGGATATTATTAAAAATAAAATAAAAGTGGCAGTTTGGACCCTTTGTCGTCTGCCCACCGACGGCAAAGGAGCTACAACAGACGACAAATGGCCCAAACTGGCCTTTTGTATCAAACTGGGTGCCCCCTTTGCCGTCTAACATGCTTGTGGGCAGACGATAAAGGGGCAAATGAGAGGGGCTTTGGTGGCACCTTTTCCATCAGCCACCCAGCATGGCCGATGGCAAAGGAGTCCATGGCAGAAGGCAAACTATCTATGGGCCCAGCAGGCTGCCGTTAGCACTTGACGAAGGTGCCCGTAGATGTGTCGTCCCATATTCTTTGTCGTTTTCCCCCTAACGGCAAAGATCCTTTACCGTCAGTTGTCCCAATGCAGACGGCAAAGAGGCCCTTCACCGGATTTTTGTTTGTCGTCCAGTTTGCCGTGTGCTGACGGAAGGCAAAGGCCTTTGCCGTCCGAGGTGTCCCCCTTTGCCGTCTGCTAGCACTTGCAGTTCAATGGCCACATTTCTGCCAAAATCAAGTTTCAGAAGGGCTTCTCATATTTCCCACATGAGCATGTCATAGCTTTATTTGAAATGACGCATTGGCATACTAGAGATGCTTTGGAAGGATGTGGGGGCATTGGCTTGAACATAATTTTTGGGAGAGAGTAAAAGAGGGGCTGCCATGGTAAAAAGGAGAGCCAAAGAGAGGGAGTCATCCTCCAATAATTGACCAGGGGCCATGCCAAAGTTACTTCAGGCTATCGGTGAAGGAGGCACCGAGTATTATGGAAGAGTTGAAGCAATTTATGAACTTCTATTCTATGGTGAAAACCCACCGACCGTCGTAGTCTTCAAATGTTATTGGTTTGAGCAGAGGGAGACTAGATGGACTCATGAACATATAGGACTAGTCGAAATCAACCAAAACACCCACTTAGATGCTCCCGATGTCTATATTATGGCTGAACAGGCAACACAAGTTTTCTATCTACCGTGGGCTTGCCAAACTGATACAAATCTGAAAGGATGGGATGTCGTTTATGAAGTGCCGCCATATTTTCGACCACCTACCCTCAATGAAGAGGATTACAAACCTCAAATTAACCCAAACACATATGAAGGAGAATTTTTCCAAGAAACACGTATGTCCAAGAAACGTTTCAAGAACCGCTCTACTTCACCCCAGAACATTGAAGTAGACAGCGTCCTTGGTGTGGTTTGTCGTCAAAACTTCCCGGGTTTGTTACGCTGCCCGGTCAGGAGTGAGAGTTAGGAATGACCTGGGAGCACGACTTGGGTGCCCCGGCCTCGCCGAAGGTGGAGATCGACGGTGTTTTGTGCAACACGAGGGCCGACATGGTGATCCGACAGTTCTGGGTAATTTCTCCTTTACACAACTATAAATCAACCATAGCTAGTTATGGTACTAATCGGTGTTGTCCCATTTGCAGACCTACTACAGGTGTGAGGAGGGATATGAGGAGGACGCGACAAAGGTTATCGAAACCGAATGTTGCCGCCTACTTCAAAACTTTTGGCACGAGGATCGGGTGCAGGATGTTCGAGACAACTATGCCTCGCGGCGTATTAGGAAGGACAAGGCTAAGTGCCGCGATTATAAGATGGAGAAGGAGCATTACATGAAGGTAATTACATATTATTAAGGCCTTGTAGTTAGTTTCCTTGATTTGATTCTTAGGCGTTGTGCTCAAATTTCTCTTTATTAACTTAGGTGCCCCCGAGATGGTGTGTGGATAAGATGGATTGTTGGGAGGCCTTGGTGGATCAGTGGTGCTCCGAAATGTGGGAGGCCAGCCACAACAACGATAAGGAGTGGCGTGGAAAAATGGTTGGTGTGCCACACCATCAAGGGAGCATCAACTTAATCCAATTTGGTGAGAACTGGGTAAGTGGTTTGCTTCATGCCTCATGCAATTCATTCTTAATGCTATCTTGAGCCCTTTACTAATACATTTTTCCTCTCTCTCTCTTTTAGCATCATCACAATAAGATGGAGGTGCCACAGATGTACGACCTGTATGCGATGGCCCATATTGCCTCGTACAAGAAGGTCAAGGCATTCTCTCAGTCTGACCTCGAGCATCCAGAAAACTTCACCAACATCTCCTCCCACCACAATCTCATGAAGTACAGAGATCACGGGAAGGCGAGGAAAGGGGAGAACTTTAACCCGAGCGAGGGGCCTATTGATCCAGAGTTGGTGATGATAGCTGACAACGGGAGGCCCCATGGCTCGATCGCCGTTGGAGACAGCCTTATACGTTGTCCTAGTATTCTCCGGCAGATAAAGGCACGCCAAATGAGCTCCTGTCCTGAGATAACACCTCGTCCACGGCCAGTCGAGCTTGCCATCGAGGTTAGTTTAATTTACTCAATTATCTTTCCGCATCATGTTGTGCGTGGGAACCAATATGATTACAATGCTAACAATGAGTTGTGTTGCAGGCTGCTATTCTAAAAGAGCGAGAGGCAATGCAGGCTCTTTTGGTGGAGAAGGATAAGGAGATGAAGGAGCTAGAGGAGAGGACGGCTGCATTGGTGGAGGCAGAGAGGGCACGGAGTGATGCGTCTAACGCGGCCATGTACGAGTTCTTCGTGGTAAGTTTCTTCTTCATATTACTTCAAATCTTGTATTTTAATGTCCGTTTCGTTAATAACTAAAAAGTTTGACTTGTCGAAACCAAATGTGCGAGAAGACCGGCCACGTCCCTCGGGCGATGCCACTCATTAACATGGCGAGGACGATGAGTTTCATTTCACTGCAGTGATCTCAAGAGTGTCATCATGCTAACGACACATTGCAAACGATGTTTGGTGCAGAATATCTCCCAAAACGCATCAAACGACCCTTCTACAGTGGAGCCTTCTCCAGGTGAAACAAGCCAGAGCCACCGTGCTTCACCGTCGTGATGATGATACTGGTATGTTATTTCTAGTGTTTTTCTTAACAACCGCATAATGGTCCAATATGGCTTAATAAGCATAGTTAGATCCAAAATGACATATTTAACCCAAGTTAGCTTCAAAACGACATATAGTTAGCTTGGCTTCCACCTAAATGACATAATTAGCTTAGTTACCTCCAAAATGACCTATTTAATTAAAAATTACCTATACTTAGCTAAGTTCTCTCCTAAATGACATAATAAGGCTTACGTAGCTCCATGATGACCTATTCCCCCAAACTTAGCTATTAAATGGCCTATAATTAGCTTAGCTAGCTCCAAAATGGCCTAATAAGCATAGTTAGCTCCGAAATGACCTATTTTCCCAAGTTACTTGGAAATGACCTATAGTTAGCTAGGCTTCCACCTAAATGACATAATTATCTTAGTTAGCTCCAAAATGGTCTATTTAATAAAACATGACCTATACTTAGCTAATTATCCTCGAAAATGACATAATTAGCTCCAAAAAGGCATACTTAGCTAATTTAGCTCGAAGAAGAGGACAAGAGGAGAAGAAAGAGAAAATTGAAAAAAAGGAAGAAGACGAAGAAGAGAAGAAGAAGAGAAGAAGAAGAAGGAGAAGGAGAAGGAGGAGAAGAAGGAGAAGGATCCCTCCTTCTTCTCCTTCTTCTTCTCTCCTCCTTCTTCTCCTTCTTGTTCTCCTTCTTCTTCTCTTCTTCTTTTCTTCTTCTTCAACTCCTCCTTCTCCTTCTCCTTCTCGTCGTCGTCGTCGTCCTCCTCCTCCTCCTTCTTCTTCTTCTTCTTCGTTTTCTTCTCCTTCTTCTTCTCTTCTTGCTTCTTCTCTTTCTTCTTCTAGGTAGCTTATTTTTTCCAACAAAGACGTACTTAGCTAATTATCCACCAAAATCACATAATTAGCTTAGTTAGCTCCAAAATGGTCTATTTAATAAAAAATGACCTATACATAGCAAATTATCCTCCAAAATGACATAATTAGCTCCAAAGAGGCATAATTAGCTAATTGAGCTCGAAGAAGAGGACAAGAGGAGAAGAAAGAGAAAAAATGAAAAGAAGGAAGAAGATGAAGAAGAGAAAAAGAAGAGAAGAAGGAGAAGGAGAAGGAGAAGGAGGAGAAGAAGGAGAAGGAGCCCTCCTTCTTCTCCTTCTTTTCCTTCTCCTTCTCCTCCTCCTTCTTCTTCTCCATCTTCTTCTCTTCTTCTTTTCTTATTCTTCTCCTCCTCCTTCTCCTTCTCCTCTTCCTCCTCCTCCTCCTCCTTCTTCTTCTTTTTCTTCTCCCTCTTCTTCTCTTGTTCCTTATTCTCTTTCTTCTTCTACGTAGCTTACTTTCCCCAAGAATGACATACTTAGCTAATTATCCTCCAAAATGACATAATTAGTTTAGTTAGGTAAAAACATCATGATAACCTTGGTTACCTCATTAAAATGACTAATTTAGCTCCAAAATGACATAATAAGCTCAAAATGGCATAAGAACCTTGGTTAGCTCATGAATATTATATACTTAGCTTGTTTTCCTATAAAATGACATAATTAGCCCATTTAGCTCCAAAAACACATACTTAGCTAATTTAGCTGCAAGAAGAGCAGAAGAGGAGAAATGAAAAGAAGGAAGAAGAAGAAGAAGAAGAAGAGAAGAGGAGAAGAAGGAGGAGAACTAGGACTCCTTCTACTTCTTCTCCTCCTTCTCTTTCTTCTTCTCCTTCTCCTTCTCTTCTTCTTCTCTTCTTCTTCTTCTTTCTTCTTTTCATTTCTCCTGTTCTACTCTTCTTGGAGCTAAATTAGCTAAGTATGTATTTTTGGAGCTAAATGGATATGGAACTTACTTATTTCTTCTCCTCTTCATCTAGTCTTCTTCTTCTTCTAACTTAGTTATTTCCTATTTTACAGATTATATTCACTTCAGGAAGCTTGGATTATATCGATGGTGTGCTTCAATATGGTTTCTTCTCAAATGGCTTCACGGAAGCTTGGATTGAAACTATTGTAGTAAATGGATATGAAACTTTGTATGTATGGATGAAGCTAGTGTAATATATGGTTTGGTACGGATGAAACTTGCATAATATGTATGTCTTTTGGATGAAACCTATTTTAATATGGTTATGAGTATGGGGGCAGTTTGTGTAAAATATATATGTATTATGGATTATGGAAGAAACTGTCAAATATATATTATGTATTATGGATGAAATTGTCAAATACACACACACACACAGACACACACAGACACATATATATATATATTCCTGATTTGTGTGAAAATTGCTGGATATTATTAAAAATAAAATGAACAGTGGCCGTTTGGACCCTTTGCCGTCTGCCCACCGACGACAAAGGAGCTACAGCAGACGGCAAATGGCCCAAACTAGCCTTTTGAATCAAACTGGGTGCCCCCTTTGTCGTGTGCCATGCTTGTGGGCAGACGACAAAGGGGGAAATGAGAGGGGCTTTGGTGGCACCTTTTCCGTCAGCCCACCAGCATGGCCGACGGCAAAGGGGTCCATGGAAAACGACAAACTATCTATGGGCCCAGCAGGCTACCATTAGCACTTGACGGAGGTGCTCATAGATGTGTCGTCCCATATTCTTTGCTGTCTGCCCCCTAACGGCAAAGATCCTTTACCATCAGCTGTCCCAATGGAGACGACAAAGAGGCCCTTTAGCGGATTTTTTTTGTCATCCAGTTTGCCGTCTGCTGACGGACGACTAAGTCCTTTGCCGTCCGGGGTGTCCCCCTTTGCCGTCTGCTAGCACTTGCAGTTCAATGACCACATTTTCAAAATCAAGTTTCAGAAGGGCTTCTCATATTTCCCATAGGTGCATGCCATATCTTTGTTTGAAATAACGCATTGGCATACTAGAGATGCTTTGTAAGGATGTGGGGGCATTGGCTTGAACAGAATTTTTGGGAGAGAGTAAAAGAGGGGCTGCCATGGTAAAAAGGAGAGGTAAAGAGAGGGATTCATCCTCCAATAATTGACAAGGGGCCATGGCAAAGTTACCGGAGATGATAGAGGGATATAAGAAGTTGTGGTAAAACTTTGGGCTCAAGGAGATTAGTATAAGGAGCCAAAACAACATATTTGTCAAGTGAACACAAGGTGTTTGATGGGTGTTAGGGCTAGCAAATGGATTCCAATTGCTATGAAACTTAACAGGGTCACATTATAGGTGAAAACAAGCTTTTACACCAAATTGGGGATTTGGTGGAGAAAGTTTCCAATGTAGATTTGAAAAAACGAAGAAATAGGTAGAAATGATTTTATAAAGATAAACCCATGCAATTTACTACCCACAAATGCACCACTTCGTGTGGTGACATTCTTTGAGTATTATAGCATGCGCAAAAAGTTTGGGATCAATTAGAGAAACTTCAAAATGTAAAGTTTCCCAATTCTAGAAATCAGCAGAGAAGGTTTTCAGGGGTCTTGGACAAGTTCATCTATTCTCCTGGGTGCACCACTTGGTGTGGATGCATTATTGGAGTATCAAAACATGTCCACAACATTTGAGCAAACTCGAGACACTTGGTAATTTAGAGTTGCCAAATTTAGATCTGGATAGATCGGTTTACGGAATATTTAGCTGAATCAAATGAACTTGGATTGAGATGAAACATGGCAAGATCATCACATATATCATTTTGAATTTCTGGAATTTTACTAGGATTTATTAAGAATATTTCCTATGGAAATATTGCAAAAGTTTCAAATAGGCAGAAAGAGTTTTGAAGGGTTTTGTCCAATATTTTGAACATGACCATGTGTTGAAACTCCTATATATGTAATATATATGTCTAGTGAGTTTCCCTAAATTTTCTCAAATATTTTGAAAGGAGGAAATATATTCTTTCTTTGTAAAAGACCATTTCTGGTCTCAGAAAAAGGTATTTAAATAAAATAGGAAAATAACATTTAAAATATTAATTATGTGGTTTTGGGAAGTCTTTTTGATAATGGAATCCAAATAAAATATTTGGGGAAAAAGAACTTCCTTAATTGAAGGACTGGTGTTACAAATCCCAACTTAGGGGTTTTTGAAAGATTAAATTAAATAAATGCTTTTTGGTCAAAATAGTATTTGGTAAAAATAGTTTTTAGTCCTATACACATGGTATGGTCATTGGAAAAAGCTTTGGGACTAGGAGACGAGTCTAGAGAGTAGGAGGGAGTTTGTGATTTAAAACACAAGCAAACAACAATCAGTTCAAGCACTCATAAATTTTTTTAATTGGACCTAATTTTTTAGCTATGTTAATTTTGCGAGGAGAGTCAAAACACATGGTGTGACAGACCTTAGCCCCTTAAGAAAAATCTCACCCTTGAGATTTGATAAGGTGGTTGCAAAAACCTATTCCTACTATGTTGTGGTGAACAAAGCAAAAAATGAAATATATTCAAACACGCGGTCTGCCGTGGTCAACGTAGAGGTGCCAAGAATTGGTGCATCTGGGGTTACGACATTATTTCGAAAAGTAAAATTTGCAATTTCCAATTGAGATTGTCGCACCAGGGTGCACCGTGGCCTCTCTAGGTGATAGGTGGGTCCAGGGCCCATTGTCAGTCTCTTCTCCCTTTCTCCAGCTCTCCTCCTTGTTCTCCTTGCTCGCTCCCGGTGCTTTCTCCACATGGGGAAATTAGCCCATAAGGCACTTAGGACCGTACTGTGGTAGTGCGCGGCGTGCTAGCTGCCGGCACAGCGTGCACTCACCTCGCTGGGGAGTGCCTGTAGGCACTGCTCGTGGATTCGCATGCGAGCACCGACGGCCGAGCGACGAGCGGGTGTGGTGGGCTTCACCCGCGTTACACCGAGCTCGAGCTATAATAAAATCTTTTCGTTCCTCTCTTTTTCCCCACACACGGCCTTGCCTCTTGCTTCTACTCCTGTCTTCTTTTCTGCTTGCAGGAGTTCGAGGAGAGGCTGCAATGGTGCGCGAGCTTCCCGGGTGGCTTACGATCCTCCTTTCTCGAGCGGCGGCGGCGCTGATTGGGCTCTCGATGTGTTAATGCATGATTGTCCATGATGATCGCCATGATGCTCCTGCTCAAGTGGTGGTTCTCCGTGGCGGCAGGGTCCATGATGACTCGTCAACTATATAATGTGCGAGTGGGTGCTAGTGTGTGGACAGCACTGTGCGAAAATAAAATACCCACAACATTTCCTTTTGAGGATCTGTAGGGTGCTAGCGAGGCAATCAGTTAGGTGCTAAATGTGTGTGTGGTTCTGCATTAGCATATGTGGCACTAGGAGTGTGGTTGTGATTCGGTTGGATGTATGTTTCTAGCGTGCCTTCACATGTTTGGTCTACTAGCCTCTTCGTAGCTTCTTGCCATAGTTGATGTAGCCGGCAGAGGAGTGATGGTAGAATCCTACTACTTCTTCTTATTCATCGTGGTTTTCTAACCATGGTGGTTCTTTTCCTTGCATTGGTTAGTATTTACTTCCGATGCTTGGAGATTGATTCGAGGAGTCCATTTCCTCAAGGTAATACCTTACTCTTGAGAGGCATGACAATAGGTGTTCCTGGAGCTTGTCCAAACATGACTAAGGTGTTCCTCCTCCTATTGGGTGAATAAGTACGTCATCCATGAGGATAACCATATACTTCCCCAAGCATCACAGAAGCACACTGCTCATGAGATAGGTGAGAGGAGTGGGGTTTCTTATGGGTGGTCACTTATCGAGGGGTTCGTGGTCCAACATAATATAGTCCTTCATGTCCATATTCCTCATAGACACGATTGGCGATGGTCCGGGCAGATGGTTGGTTATATCCCAACGACTTAGAGTCGTTTCCTATGGTTATAACCCGACCATCCTAGGGCTCAGTGAAGCTTAAGGGTCTCAAGAACTTAGGATGTGAGTGAACATCTATCATCCTATGCCCAAGCACATACCTTAGATGCCAATAGTTTAGTCTCTATCTCCGGACAAAAAATCATCCTATATCATTGAAGGTACCTTCTCACTTAAGTCAACTCCACACTACTCATGCTAGTCAACTCCAAGGTCCGAGGGGAGGACCTATCTTAGCCTCATAAGTGTACTATAGTTAAGTTGCACATGCATTCCCATGTAAGAATCCTCGGATAAGCATACAAGCTGCTAAGCTTGAATTAAGACACTACAAATCCAAGTGTTCGTCTAGATCATCCAATGGACACGGTACTGCATTCCTATGTTAAGGAAACACGTAGTGTACCAATCCAAGGCCTTTTTTCCTTCATGCGAATCCAATCAAGTTGTCCATCAATCTTATCAACCACCACTCGACCCATTAATCCTACAAATCCAATATTGATGGGGTTCTACCTGATCACCTAGAGTACTCATAATCCTCATATCATTGCTAGGACTATACCATAGTATATCCTCAAGCTTCCAGTATCTTGGCCAACTAATCTCCAAGACCAGGATTATATAGATTTGTATATCAACTCAACAACTCCAATTACTTCTACTTGTTAACCACCTAGCAACATGGTATCATGATGGAAATCATCGGACTAAATCTAATTTACTCCGAACCATGTGGCCTCATTCATCACCGATACTCTTGTAGGATTACCTATTTAATTCTGATTCACAATTCCTACATATCGCCCCCACTACAGGAAACTGATAATTTGCCGTCAGCATTTCATCGGGGTAGACGGCAAAGACATATTTTGCCGTTAACTGCAGACGGCAAACAAATGAATGACGGCAAAAAAAATTGCCGTCTGCTACTTTTTTTACACATGGCAAAAGCATACTTTGCCGTCTGCAGGAAAAACACAGACGGTAAAGCATGTCTTTGCCGTCTGTTCAAAAAATAAATGACGACAAATAGATTTTTCGCCGTCTGTGTTTTTGGAACTGACGGCAAAAAATAAAACATTCCACGGATTGATGCCACGGATCTGTGATGTGGCACACATCCACCACACCACCGCATCTATCCCCGCACTATCCACTCCACCCCTCCCCCGCCTGCCACGCCCCCACCCACGATGCGCACCCACGCCCGCATCTCGTGTGCACCTGTGCGCCGCTAGGGTTACACACCGCTGCTAGGGTTACATGCCGCCGTCATCGCCGCTGCCGGTCCTAGCCTCCACCAAGCCACCGCACGTCCAAGCCTCCAGTATACCGTTGCTGGTGTCGGCCCAAGCTTTCACTGAGGAGCCGCTGTCGGTCCCTGCCGTAGCTGGTCCCAACCTCCGCCACCACATTCTTCCTTGCCCCTCACACAACGCCTCCGGCGGCACATTCTTCCTCACCCCCTCCCGTGATGCCTCCACACCGTCCACCACGTCCTGCCCGTCCTACGACCACCGATTCCCCATGCTCATGGATGTCACCCTCGTCGTTGGCACTAGGGAGAAGGGTGCCGCATGCATGGACGGGACCCCGCCTGCGTACCACTGGCTCCCGGGGTTCTGGGACGGGTCCGACAAGTGGCTCCTCCACTTGGAGGTGACGGCGAGCGTCTCTACCCGCTATCTGTTTGATGTTATGTGTCAACGGAGATGACTGAAGCTTTGTTTTAGTGTTGGCGTGCAGGGTGGAAGCTGGTGCATGAACCTGACATGGTGCGCTCAGCGCAAGGAGACAAATCTAGGTTCCTCTGACCACATGGAAAGTCGAGCCGAGTTCGTTGGCATCTTGAGCAACGATGCATTGCAGAAGCCAGGTACTTTCTGGTGTCAAAGCCACGATTCCCGATGAACTGAATACACAACCCTGTTTCGAGTGTCCAAAGTTTAGTGTGTAAATGAGTGAGGACTTGTTCTGATGTTATTTAGTTTGGTATATAAATGAGCAGTCTGCTGAGTTGGTTATCTTGCTTGCAGTCTTATGCTATTCAGTTTGGTATATAAATGAGCAGTCCGATGTTCTTTTAGATTGATTTATGATCATCGTAAAGGATTGTCAATGATTTACTCCATGTAATGTTCGGACCTTTTTTTGACTGGACTTGGCATTGCATATATATAATATCGTGTTGTTCTAGTTGGATTCAAGGAACCTTTTCTTGCGTGGCATCCATCTTTCTGATACACTTTGTGTGGTGATACCATAGAGGCACTACACTTAGACATCCGCTGAAAATTATTTTATCTGAGCCTGCTGACTTTTACAATTGGGATAAAGTGAAGGTAAGGTATTGTGATGGTGCACATGTGTATTCACTGTGATGACTTCCGTGCACTTGTACCAAGAAATGTATTATTAAGTAGATAAGTTCTCAAGTCACACACTTTGTATCAAGAAATTTAACTTCCGAGTCCGCTATATATATTATTATGTATTGAACATAGTCTGAAATAATGACTTTTACAAAAAAGATATACATATTCTGTAGTTGTGTGAGGTCTACTTCGAAGTGCTATATGATAAAACATATGTAACAGTAATAATATCCTTCTAAATTTTTGTGTGATATGTCCCAATGAGTGCATCATTGGTTGTAGATAGTTTTTTCATGTCTCCAACACGTACCTACGAGGACGGTGCTCCTGAACCTGGTGGCTGCGCGACGTACGCCTGTGGCGGCCCAACCCTGGCACGACAGTGGCTCACCTCTTGTGGTTTCCTAGTCGGCGGTGGATGGCTCCCCACAACCGCGGTGTCATCCGTGCATGGCATCTGCTTCAAAAGCCTCATGGTGAGCTTCATCCCCTCCCTTCTTCCTCCTCTACCTCCCTCCTCTCTGTTCTGAAACTTGTGTCCTCCATACAACAATAGTAGCATGCTCCGATTCATGGCGACCGAGTCATTTGTTATGGCAACTGGAAATCTCTAGCATGTCCTTCCTAGATTTTTGTCATTAGATTTGCTATCAACCCAATAACTGGATTTTGGTCAGTCAACTCCTGATTGGTCTTTATCTAAATGGTTGAAGAGCATATAAACATGTGTTCTTTCATTCTGAATTTGTTTCCTTTGACATCCATTACATGCTTAGTATTTATGACTCTTGGGGTAATTGAAAACCTTAATTCCTAGTGTCCACTATACTTTAGTGATTAGTTGTGGCGTGTTATTTCAATTATAACACGACTAAAAATATTTATTGATGTCTTTTCTGCTTTTGACATATAAATTACTGAATATTTGTGAGATGATTCGTGATTTAGTCTTTATCTAGAATGGGTGGAGAGCCTGTTGACACGTGCTATTTTTTGAAATTGTATTTGTTTGCATTGACGGGCAGAATCTGTTAGCACAATCGACATGAGAACATTCATGCTTTTTGTATAAGCTTGATTTTTAAAGCAACATTGATTAGTTTATTTTTGCCCACATTCATGTTTCTAATATTAGCTTGATTTTAAACCAACATTAATTAGTATGATGTTTAATGTTTGCAAGTGCTTGACAAGTTTATTAGGTTGATAAAAAATGCCTTAGTATGATGAATGATGCTCTCGAGTCTCAATCTATTTGATATGATGAATCTAAGTCGAAACCTATTTCTTGTTTGGTTAATTTCAGTGGACACATGAAGAAGGGATGGAGCTTCACCAATCACTCGACACACGAAACTACAGGCAACCTGATGCGACAGTTTCATACCCTCGACACAACGAGTAGTTCTGCTTCGTCTCCTTTCGAGTAGCATAGTTGCAGCTTAGCATGTGTGTAGAGGCTGATGGTCGCAAGGGCTCCTAGATTGTACATGACTTGAAGATGCCCGGCTAGATGTGATACTTTGTGAACTTATATGCGTACCCTATGATATATATAGATATTTTCTATGTATGATTTTGTTTCCATGGATCATTGTTATTATATTTGTGATATATGTTGTGTATTCAACTCCTGAGATAAGGTTTTTATTTAAAAGAATATGTACAAATGACCATCAGCCTGATTCAAGAAAACGAGTTTGCCATCTTGTACCTGTGCAGTAGAAGGCAAACAACAGACCTCTTTGTCGTCTGTGATATCGTCAAGCAGACGACAAAAATGACTAACATCATCCGTTAGCTAGGCCGTTCCATCTTCCTACCAAATATTTGTGTCTACCATCCCAAAAGATGGCAAAGTAATTTCACTAACGGCAAAAAAATTGTCGTCTGCTCTCCTAGCCGCTGATGGCAAAGACAACCTTTGCGGGCACATGGGTTGACGACATTGTTTGCTGTCATGTGCTGACGGCAATTTTTTTGCCGATTGTAATTCTCTCTTTGCCGTCTGTAGCGTCCTGATGGCAAAATGCCCGATTCCTGTAGTGCCCAAGTCAATATGGTAACATCATCAAACCATGACTACTACTTGACGAAGTCATTTTATTGTACCACCAAGAATTTTAGCTCGTGGTCGTAATTGTCCTAATGGATCCAAACTTACTCCAGGATTATGTAGGTTATACTACTTTATCAACTATTCCACCAAGATAGACCAGTTATGTCCTCAAGACACCTATTATCACTACAACAACCATTACCTATAACTCATATACCCGAGAAGATCCTTCTTATGTCATCAGGGTTCTGGTGCTAGCTTAAGAATGAATGATACTTGTTCACTGTGATCACTTGTTCCATATTGGACTCAGTGCTAAGCAGGGGTTATTGGAGCTCAACAAGTGCTCTGGCAAATCTATGTATTAGACACGTGACTAGAAGTTTGAGCTGGGAATCTTGTGAGATCTAGGTTGGTCTAGGGAGGGGTTTCCAATCTTGAGGGAGAAGCATGAGTTCTATATGTCGCTTCTAGTTGAGCACATTATAGCCAGCATCTCCGGTGCCAGTTGTCTGTCGAAGTGGACCCTTGGTGCATCTTGTCTTGATGGTCTCCAGCTGTCGAGAAGGGTTGGTCGGAGAGAAGTAGCATACAGGGCAGTGCCTAAGGGGGTGGTATAGTGCAAGTGGAATCAAATAATTTCCACAAGGCCAATACAAACATCAAGATGAGACACGTGATACAATCACGTACTCGTTGCCTAGGGAAAAAGTCTGACGTATATCAATGCATAAACAAGTAAAACAAGCAACAAACAATATGGTCCCATTCGAAACTTTTCGCGAACTCGAGTTCACAAAGGGGGGGTTCACGACTCATCTACCCTAGGGGTCCTCGAACTCAATAGTTGTGCTTGTTTCCTGTCCTGGAGAGGAGTCTGTTCCATCTTCTGGGTCTTCTTATGGTGTCGCTATGTCCTTTGTTGTTGTTTTCCGAAATGAAACGGGTTGAGATGGGAAGAGTCCTTGACGACTTCTCGTCTGGTGAGCTATTGACAAAGGTGGTTCTTCTCGGTTGTCATTGACAGGGTCTTCTGTAGGTCTCGTAATCCAGCCAATGTATTCTTTCCTTCCAAGGTGTTGAGAGTTCCAAGTGGAGAACTTTATGCAATGTCACTGACAAGGTTTGGTAGACTCCCGATGTGACATCCTCGACTTTTCTACAGTAATTATTGTGATTAAGCTACAGTGATCTCCCGCTAATGATGCCACGTCATCGAATTCCCATCTCAGACCCGCGTTGATTCGAGTCTGTCCGGATCCAATAATTTGAAAACAAAAGAAAAGTATTTTATAAATTCATGTTAAATATTAAAAGAATATGTATATGAAAGAGAGAATTACAGGTATGTATAATAAATTGTAAAAGAAAGTATAATAAAAGAATGTATTTAAAAAGAAAAATCAGTTAGTAAAATAAATGTGAAAGAAAGAGATAATAAAAAAAGAAAACAAAATAAAACAAAACAAAACAACAACAAAAAAAGAAGAAGAAGAAAACCCCCCACCCGCTGGCCTGGCTGGGCCAAAAGGCCCAACTGGCCAGGCCCCTCGCGCCCCCTCCCTCTCAAACCCTAGCCCCCCTGGCTCGCTCCCTCTCCCTCCCCTTAGCGCCGCCACCCCCCCCCCCACTCCCTCGTCCCAGCCCCTCACCCCCACGAGAGCCCCCACCAGATCCCGTGACTCTCTCCCCCACGCCACGAGGCCCCTCTCCCCCCCCCCCCCACGACCCTCGTCCCCCGGCGCCCCCCCCCCCTCACGGCCTCCTCCTCCCCCGGCGGCCCCCCCCTCACGGCCTCCTCCTCCCCCGGCGCCCCCCCCCTCACGGCCTCCTCCTCCCCCGGCGGCCCCTCCCCTCTCCCTGCCGGCGAGCCCCCCTCCACCGCGCCTGCCAGCAGCACCACCCTCGGCCTCCACCCCGCCGGCAGGGGCCTCGGCCACCTCGGTCCTCCACCTCGGCCGGCCATCCCCCGGCCCACCATCGGCCGGCCCCCTTCACCAACTCCGGCAACCACCACCATCACGGCCACGGCGTCCCGGCCACCTCGGGCTCCTCCTTGCCGGAACCGCGCCGTCACCGTCACCGTCACCACCTCGTCCGCCACCACGCCGTCTCCTCCGCCTCTTCCCGCGAACTCCGGCTTCACCGGCCCCTCCCGTCAACGTCGGTGAGCCCCTCCTCGGGCTCCTCCCACCATGTCGATCTCCTCACCGCCCCGGTTTCGTTCCGGCAAACGGGACCCCGATCCGTCGACGGTAGACTCCGGTAGGAGGGATTGAAGTTTATGTTCTTCTATGTTGAGTGGGAGCAGAGAGAGTTCTGTCTCTTTGTTAAGAGAGAGGGAGATGAGAGTTTTGAGAGAATATAAAAAAATAACGGATGTATTAGATGCGTATGTATGTATGTATGAGATGTGATGTATGTATTTGCGTATATGGATATTTAGAGGAATACGACATTTGTATGGTTATGTATTTGTGATTAATAAAATGAGTAAATGGCCTTAGGACACTTACCGGTGGGGCCAACGCACCCGCTGTCTATGACAGGGAGGCCCCACGCGATAGTTAAAATAAAAATAAAAATAATGTTTTTATTAAATAAATAAATAAATAGATATAATAATTATTTAATGAGTTAATGAATTAGTTAAATAAATATATGAGTTAATCTGTTAATTAGAATAATTAATTAACCTAATTATAGTATGACACGTGGGTCCCTCATTAAATTAATCTGATAAATCAATAATTAATCTTAATAAAAAATTGTGCATATGACGTTCGGGACCCGCTGGTCAATTGACCTGTCAAATGTTGATGTGAGCATGACATCGCGATGATGTCATAATGGGATTTTATTAAATCATTTAAATCTGTTTTTAATTCCTAAATAATTAATAAAACTTTGAAAATTAATATAAAATAATCCGTAAGTCAGATCGAAATATTTTCAACATGAAAGTTGATTAGCAGAACGAGGCGAACCCTGATACACGGTCCATTCGTCTGTCACGCGTCCCTAGCATAGCAAACATGGAACATTTCCATCGTTTCCTGTATAACCGGTACTAGCCCGAGACCCGGAAAATATCGTCAGATATTCTTCCGACCCGTCTATGACGGATGTTGCTGCGTTAGCTCATGTCTAGCCTGCATCTTGCCATGTCATGCTTTGTGTTGCATCGGTGCTATTATTTATTGTTTCTTCCCCCTCTTCTTACCGGTAGACCTCGAGACTGACGCTGCTGCCGGGTACATCTACGACCCTGCCGATCAGTCCTTTGCCGCAGAGCAGCAAGGCAAGCAAACTCCCCTTGATCATTCCTATATCGCCTATGTCTTTCTTCCTACTACTTGCATTAGTATTTTTCTACTGTTATAGTTAGCTCCTATATCTGATGCATAGACTATTTTTGATGAACTGCTACTTTCAGTCCTGTACCTTAAACCTGCTTAGTATAGGTGGAGCAGTCATCCCCTCAGAACCCATAGCTCAGTTGCCCCGCTTGTTTTCAAATCTCGATCTCTAATCGACGAGACAGACCCGACACAGCACGTTCACCCCCTTCGTTGTACGACGCTACAAGGATACTGTCGGGTACCGAGGGTGACACCTCGCTAAGTACTCCTGATGATATCTCTGTAGTATAGCTAGTCGGTCTTGGTTATCGAGGGTGATTCCTCTTTCACCATTCCCGATGACGCCTCTGTCGTGCAACCCCGCGAGTGTGGGACCCTCGAGGGTGATTCCTCTAAGCCCACCTTGACGGGTACGTCGTTCGGAATCCAACGAGGGTGATACCTCGGGTTCCCCCCGATGTTACAACCACACAGTTACTCGACCATGTTACTGGGATCATTGGTGATTAGTTGTAAGACGGGTGGATTCCCGTGAGACTGTGTTGATGGCCTAATTAAAATGTTAATGGATTTGGGTATTTTATCTGGGTTGGTCGGAGACCTTTTCGCACTAACCGGCTACGCGGGAAGAATTATGGGTACTCGGCGTCGCGGTATCAGCCGAAGCTTTTCAGATGCCAGCAATGTAGCGGCGCGCGCCCGAGTGGTCCCGAGATGCATCGCGCTTGTGATTAAGGGATGCTAGGACTGATGTCGGCCGCCCATGCCACGTGCAGGATCGTGAAGGGGAACTGGGCCCACGAACCCTTTGTGCTTAGGATTTAGACCGCCGGGCTGGCCTCTCCGATTAGTCTTAAGTGGGGCTGCGACGTGTCGTTATTCCGAGGCCGGGCAGGACCCAGAAAAGTATGTCCGGCCAGAGTGTTATCGAGCATGACGGGACATGTGGTGCACCCCTGCGGGGATGAAAATTAACTATTCGGATAGTCGTGTCCACGGTTACAGGACGACTTGGAGTTGTGCCCCGATCTTTTACAACTACAATTGTTACTTAACTGGAATTAGTTTGCCTCGGGATTGCTTCCTCGCAGGGAGTCGAGGGAGGATCTTTAGGCGTGACCTCACTTTAATATTGCTGCAACAATATGACTATTAATGTGTTACCCCTGTTCTACTCTCGTCTATTGCTGCAAGACCCTGAAGATGCTAGTCTTCGATAGGAGTAGGCCTTCTCTCTCTATTCTCGCATTGCTGCAGTCAGTCCACATATAACCCCCCTTCTTTGATACTGATGCATATTTAGAATAGTTTTGATGTAAGACTTGCGAGTACTTTGGATGAGTACTCACCGCTGCTTTGCTCCCCTCCCTTGTCCCCTTGATCCGTTTGCTGCGACCAGATGATGGAGCCCAGGAGATGGAGGTCCCCGCCGCCGACGACTGCTACCCCGACGGTGCCTACTACTACGTGGAGGCCGCTGATGATCAGGAGTAGTTAGGAGGTTCCCAGGCGGGAGGCCTCGCCTCGTTCGATCGTTGTATCTTTTGTGCTAGCCTTCTCTAAGGCACGCCATGTTTTATGTCTGTACTCAGATATTTGTTGCTTCCGCTGACTCGTGTGTTTATCGAGCTATCGTATTCTAGCCCTCGAGGCCCCTGGCTTGTAATATGAAGCTGATGTTATTTTATTTGTGTCTAGAGTTGTGTTGTGATATCTTCCCGTGAGTCCTTGGGTTTGATCGTACGCATTTGCGTGTATGATTAGCGTACGATTAAATCGAGGGTGTCACAAGTTGGTATCAGAGCCAACTGCCTGTAGGTAGCCCCCTTTCCAACTCCTTGGCCGAAGTTGAGTCTAGTGTTTGAAAAACTTTACTAACACTGATGTTGTGGCTTACGGGCCCACATCTCAATTGGGTGGTATTAGTATCTTTTACTCCTTTCCTATACTCTGGGCTCTACTCTCTCTTCTCTTTCGGGTTAAGGATTTTACTAACTCTAACATTAGGTTCGCGTAAATATTTCCTCCCGAGGAGTCTCGTATTCCAGACGATGGCTTGATCCATCAGAAGACTCTGAAGTTACTCCTTGATGTTATCTCGAACTAGTGCCTATCGCTCTTGCGATTTCCTTTCCTCCGACTACCACTATGGATGACTACATACATATGTCGTTCATACTTTCTTCTCCAATTGTTCTTGTTATTACGAGATGCAACGAATTACCTTATCGGGGATTTGTCCGTCATCAGTTGTCATGGGTTCCGATAGCTCTCTGAATTACTATTCGGTCTTCCGAAATCCTCCGTAGCCACATGTTCATGACTTTTCTCACCTGCTTGCATTATGGTTAAATCCATATGTCTAGCATCATTCATTCAAATCCTTTGTGATTTTCCTGTGATTTTATGGATTCTACCTTTTTGTGAATGCACACGATCATCTGTTGTGACTCATAAATTATCTACCGGCTCAGACGTCCTTCCAGACCGAGTTGGTTCTCGACAAATCAAATTTTGGTGGGTTGTCCATCTAAGTCCATTCAACCTACTTGTATTTGATTGGAGCATCTAATTATGATACGCAAACCTGGAAATCATAATTCCTTTGGTAATTAAGTATCAATATTTTTCAGATGTCCTATTAGCATGATGCATTGCATCCTATATCCCTCTGATTGAGTACCGTTACTCACATCAGATCATTTGTGGATTGTCAGACTCATTCCGAGTTATTGTCCGACGACATCCTTTGCTTTAGAAAGTTCTTGTGATTGCTTCCCCTGACACATGATGCCATTGGTAAATTGTGTCTTCTCCCTTTGATAAGTTGTACCATACGAATTGTCAGCCATGCCCTTCAAGCATGTGTTAATTACTCTTGAAGTTTGTGGTATATGTTCCTAAGATGCCCCGATGGGTTGAACCTATACCTTCCTAAATCGATATGACTCAAAGAGTTTTCATGAGTCTTACTCTTCTGGCGCTTTGCCGAATATCCTTTTTATAACTGCGACCTGATCAAAGGCGAGGAATAAATGGCAGGTGATGCATTGATGAAGTGGGAGTCGACCTTGAACCTTGTGTTCATGCCCATGGAAACGACGTTGATCCTATCATAAGAAACTTTTCGTGTAAATAATCAATTCATTCTGTAGTCTAAATATGGGATATGTGATCTTATCCTTTACAATCATGGTTCCGACCATGTTTTCCTACCTTGACTTCATTCTCAGACGTATTAAAGTACTTGTCTTCTTCAGATCAACACGCCGGTCCAAACCTTAAAGTTGATCTACCTCCGAGTATTATTCCTTGTAGCTCGAGGATATCGCGGAGCTATGGAACTTCTTGTGAGCTCCTCATCAACTATGATATCTTTCTTAATTCCAGTTGCCTCGTGTTTGAGTTGTTGGACACGTGAGTACATCGATAACTGAATCGAGTACGCATTACGATTCAACAATTTTTAGTAATCTTCCTTGTTTACGAGTTTGTATTTGATCATGTCATTCCAAGCTGTTAAGCTACATCATCATCGTCATGTTGTAGCTCGACCTTTCTATCTATACCCATCATCCCTGGAACACAATACCAACTGTGCGTTAAGCTTGCATCGAGCTTTCCACATCATGTTGGTTGTCCTGAAAGGCAATCTCAATTCTAATGCTAGCAGTCTTATCGGTGATTCCGACAACCTCTTGCTTCATCATCCCCTTGCTTGATGTCGTCGCTAAACGATTACATATTCATGAAATTTCTTGACAATTGTGTCGTGAGCACCATCAGCATTCTGAGCTCTTGCAGGGTATCAATCGAATGCATGTTGACAAATACCATCCTTGCCCCTCGATGATTCTATTATCATCGGCATCATTGTTTACCTTCCCTCCAACACAAACGTGTTCATGTTGGTGTTGTCCCTTAAGTTCCTTGCTATTCAGCTTATGTTATCTTCTACCTTGGAGTATTACCATCTTTATGTCAAGGATGTCGTGAGAATTGTGCACCTCTTAAAGAATTCTTGATATAGTAATACTTCTCGCCATCACGATTCATTCTTGGTGCCGTGTTGTTTCAAACCGGAATACCAACAAGTGAACCCTAATGTGTGATTCCAATACTTCTGGCAACCCTTTTTGCCTTGAGATTAAGAATTGATTGTTTCATTCTTAGTGTGTTGGGTGTAGGATCATCATTTTTGACATTGGTTGTGCTGCTCCGTCCGTATTTCCGAGCGCACCATTCAACCAATGTTTAATTGTTTTTGTTCCCTTGAACATACGACATTATACCATTTGATTTGACAAATGCTATCTCCTTAATATTATAAATTTTGGAAGTTCAACACTGGTAAAACCTTGAGGGGTTGCTGTTGAGCCTATCAGCCACACCCTCAACTTCTCTATGTACCACGATGGAGCTCTTGAAATCATTGTCCTTGAGCCTAGCTCATGAAGAATATGTGGATAGTAGGAGTGTATTTCCCAAAGTTCACGTGCACTCTTTCCGCCGTGAATATGGAAAGTTTTGTTTCGCTTCCTCTCGTGAAATACCAAATCATTCATGCATGTGCAAAGTGTTATATGTTTTGATGATTTGCTATCCTCACTCCATATAATTTCTCTTAGCACGTCAAGCTACTGACTGATTTGATCAAGGAAAAGGAGTTCTTTCATAAGAGCTAATCCATACTTACACATGGAGCCTTGTTATCCTCGATGATGGTGTCCAAATGAGAACCCAGTTGCTTTTTGACGTACAAATTCTATGTGGGCACGAATGTCTTGACATTGTGTTCATATGTATTAAATCAAACTCTTGATTCAAGAATTGCTTGTGTAGTTCATATCATGAGAATCTTGCGTCTTCATTTTTCTTCTCAGTCATCTTGAGTGTGAGGTGTCCCGGCACCAATCAGATCTAATTCTCTGGCAGATATGATGGTTGGAACATTTCCCAATAATTATAACTTTGGTCTCTAGGAAAAACGGTACAGTGATGTCTTGTCTGGCACACATGGTCGGAGGACCTATTGTTATAAATCCTTCCATATGTAAGGTTCGCCATTCTACCATGAGGAAATTGTATGACTTAACTTTGTAAGTTGTCCCTCCTGGTTCCTCTTGTATACCCATAAGTCCAACCTTTATCTGATGACCATGTCGATGCTACCCCAAAGCACGGATGTGGTACTCTAAATTCAACAGGAACAATTGGAAGCACGATGCTAAATTGTTCCTGATCAATTATCCAAACCACATGGTATGGATAAACATGATGATTCTTCTTGTCTCTTTACCAAGATGGTTATGTACTGGATGACCTATCATGTATACCATACTCTAGGATTTCCTCAGGAATGGTATACTCTAATACTTGTGTGTGTGAACACATTTTCCCTTCCCATTGGTCTGTTTGATTTTTATTGTGGCATAACTTATCTAAGCAGTGTTAAATTCCCTGCTTAGGTAAAATTCTTGGTGTACAACTCTGTCAGTAAGACCGTGTTACTATTGTGGATAACATTCCGGTAGCCGCCGGTGGACAGAACCTTGCCTATTGGCCCGCCTCGTTTCAACGAGCAGGAAAATGGTTCTATTCGTTCCCCGCCCTTGGTATCGACGATGTTGCCAATATAAATGACAGGTTATCCTCTGAAATGTCTTGTTACCAAGACCATGTAATATGTCACCCCTCTGTCTACTCTCGGCCCACATGGTGGACCCATAACCCAAAGTTCCACAGGATTGAAACCTGACTCTCCTGTACATCTTTGACTCCAAAGTATCCTTTACACTTGGCTTCGTATGAAATTCTCGAGACACCGTTCAATGTACCGATCACTCTTCGGTCCGGATATTATCCAACATACTAAAGATCAAGTCCACATTTTTCATGACAATCTGAAGGTTGCTCAGTCTCGTCAGATGAGTCGGTATGACCGTCATCATCAAGATATGGTATATCAACCTGGCGTAAAGGCTGATCTTCACGTCACACCAATGAGAGATGCACATTGTTTTAAGATCAAGAGCAAGTTAGCTTCTCGCTATATTGGTCCTTTCATTGTTTTCGAAAGGCGAGAAAAAGTGGCTTATCAATTTGGAACTGCCGGCAAACCTTTCTCAGGCTCACGATGTCTTCCATGCTTCTCAACTCCGTCGCTGCTTCAAGGATCCTATCCGAGGAGCGGATCATGGTATGCTTGAGTTGCAACAAGATCTCTCTTATAAAGAGCATCCTGTCTGCATTCTCGACCAAATTGAACGTAAGACTCGCCGCAAGGTCACCAAGTTCCTTAAGGTACAGTGGTCAAATCACTCTGAAGATGAAGCCACTTGGGAACGCGAGGATCATCTTCATGATGAATACCCCGGGCTCTTTCCTTCTACCTCTTAATTCTCGGGACAAGAATTCTTGTTAGTAGGGGAGAATTGTGACATCCTCGACTTTTGCTACAGTAATTATTGTGATTAAGCTACAGTGATCTCCCACTAATGATGCCACGTCATCGAATTCCCATCTCAGACCCACGTTGATTCGAGTCTGTCCGGATCCAATAATTTGAAAACAAAAGAAAAGTATTTTATAAATTCATGTTAAATATTAAAAGAATATGTATATGAAAGAGAGAATTACAGGTATGTATAATAAATTGTAAAAGAAAGTATAATAAAAGAAAGTATTTAAAAATAAAAATCAGTTAGTAAAATGAATGTGAAAGAAACAAATAATAAAAAAAGAAAACAAAATAAAACAAAACAAAACAACAACAAAAAAAGAAGAAGAAAACCCCCCACCCCCTGGCCTGGCTGGGCCAAAAGGCCCAACTGGCCAGGCCCCTCGCGCCCCCTCCCGCTCAAACCCTAGCCCCCCTGGCTCGCTCCCTCTCCCTCCCCTTAGCGCCGCCACCCCCCCCCCCCCACTCCCTCGTCCCAGCCCCTCACCCCCACGAGAGCCCCCACCAGATCCCGTGACTCTCTCCCCCACGCCACGAGGCCCCTCTCCCCCCCACGACCCTCCTCCCCCGGCGGCACCCCCCTCACGGCCTCCTCCTCCCCCGGCGCCCCCCCCCCCTCACGGCCTCCTCCTCCCCCGGCGGGCCCCCCCTCACGGCCTCCTCCTCCCCCGGCGCCCCCCCCCTCATGGCCTCCTCCTCCCCCGGCGGCCCCCCTCACGGCCTCCTCCTCCCCCGGCGGCCCCTCCCCTCTCCCGCCGGCGAGCCCCCCCTCCACCGCGCCGGCCAGTAGCACCACCCTCGGACTCCACCCCGCCGGCAGGGGCCTCGGCCACCTCGGCCCTCCACCTCGGCCGGCCATCCCCCGGCCCACCATGGGCCAGCCCCCTTCACCAACTCCGGCAACCACCACCATCACGACCACGGCGTCCCGGCCACCTCGGGCTCCTCCTTGCCGGAACCGCGCCGTCACCGTCACCGTCACCGCCTCGTCCGCCTCCACGCCGTCTCCTCCGCCTCTTCCCGCGAACTCCGGCTTCACCGGCCCCTCCCGTCAACGTCGGTGAGCCCCTCCTCGGGCTCCTCCCACCATGTCGATCTCCTAACCGCCCCGGTTCCGTTCCGGCAAACGGGACCCCGATCCGTCGACGGTAGACTCCGGTAGGAGGGATTGAAGTTTATGTTCTTCTATGTTGAGTTGGAGCAGAGAGAGTTCCCTGTCTCTCTGTTAACAGAGAGGGAGATGAGAGTTTTGAGAGAATATAAAAAAATAAAGGATGTATTAGATGCGTATGTATGTATGTATGTATGTATGAGATGCGATGTATGTATTTGCGTATATGGATATTTAGAGGAATACGACATTTGTATGGTTATGTATTTGTGATTAATAAAATGAGTAAATGGCCTTAGGCCACTTACCGGTGGGGCCAACGCACCCGCTGTCTATGACAGGGAGGCCCCACGCGATAGTTAAAATAAAAATAAAAATAATGTTTTTATTAAATAAATAAATAAATAGATATAATAATTAATTAATGAGTTAATGAATTAGTTAAATAAATATATGAGTTAATCTGTTAATTAGAATAATTAATTAACCTAATTAGAGTATGACACGTGGGTCCCTCATTAAATTAATCTGATAAATCAATAATTAATCTTAATAAAAAATTGTGCATATGACGTTCGGGACCCGCTGGTCAATTGACCTGTCAAATGTTGATGTGAGCCTGACATCGCGATGATGTCATAATGGGATTTTATTAAGTCATTTAAATCTGTTTTTAATTCCTAAATAATTAATAAAACTTTGAAAATTAATATAAAATAATCCGTAAGTCAGATCGAAATATTTTCAACATGAAAGTTGATTAGCAGAACGAGGCGAACCCGGATACACGGTCCATTCGTCTGTCACGCGTCCCTAGCATAGCAAACATGGAACATTTCCATCGTTTCCTGTATAACCGGTAGTAGCCCGAGACCCGGAAAATATCGTCAGATATTCTTCCGACCCGTCTATGACGGATGTTGCTGCGTTAGCTCATGTCTAGCCTGCATCTTGCCATGTCATGCTTTGTGTTGCATCGGTGCTATTATTTATTGTTTCTTCCCCCTCTTCTTACCGGTAGACCTCGAGACTGACGCTGCTGCCGGGTACATCTACGACCCTGCCGATCAGTCCTTTGCCGCAGAGCAGCAAGGCAAGCAAACTCCCCTTGATCATTCCTATATCGCCTATGTCTTTCTTCCTACTACTTGCATTAGTATTTTTCTACTGTTATAGTTAGCTCCTATATCTGATGCATAGACTATTTTTGATGAACTGCTACTTTCAGTCCTGTACCTTAAACCTGCTTAGTATAGGTGGAGCAGTCATCCCCTCAGAACCCATAGCTCAGTTGCCCCGCTTGTTTTCAAATCTCGATCTCTAATCGACGAGACAGACCCGACACAGCACGTTCACCCCCTTCGTTGTACGACGCTACAAGGATACTGTCGGGTACCGAGGGTGACACCTCGCTAAGTACTCCTGATGATATCTCTGTAGTATAGCTAGTCGGTCTTGGTTATCGAGGGTGATTCCTCTTTCACCATTCCCGATGACGCCTCTGTCGTGCAACCCCGCGAGTGTGGGACCCTCGAGGGTGATTCCTCTAAGCCCACCTTGACGGGTACGTCGTTCGGAATCCAACGAGGGTGATACCTCGGGTTCCCCCCGATGTTACAACCACACAGTTACTCGACCATGTTACTGGGATCATTGGTGATTAGTTGTAAGACGGGTGGATTCCCGTGAGACTATGTTGATGGCCTAATTAAAAAGTTAATGGATTTGGGTATTTGATCTGGGTTGGTCGGAGACCTTTTCGCACTAACCGGCTACGTGGGAAGAATTATGGGTACTCGGCGTCGCGGTATCAGCCGAAGCTTTTCAGATGCCAGCAATGTAGCGGCGCGCGCCCAAGTGGTCCCGAGATGCGTCGCACTTGTGATTAAGGGATGCTAGGACTGACGTCGGCCGCCCACGCCACGTGCAGGAGCGTGAAGGGGAACTGGGCCCACGAACCCTTTGTGCTTAGGATTTAGACCGGCGGGCTGGCCTCTCTGATTAGTCTTAGGTGGGGCTGCGACGTGTCGATATTCCGAGGCCGGGCAGGACCCAGAAAAGTATGTCCGGCCAGAGTGTTATCGAGCGTGACGGGACATGTGGTGCACCCCTGCAGGGATGACAATTAACTATTCGGATAGCCGTGTCCACGGTTACAGGACGACTTGGAGTTGTGCCCCGATCTTTTACAACTACAATTGTTACTTAACTGGAATTAGTTTGCCTCGGGATGCTTCCTCGCAGGGAGTCGAGGGAGGATCTTTAGGTGTGACCTCACTTTAATATTGCTGCAACAATATGACTATTAATGTGTTACCCCTGTTCTACTCTCGTCTATTGCTGCAAGACCCTGAAGATGCTAGTCTTCGATAGGACTAGGCCTTCTCTCTCTATTCTCGCATTGCTGCAGTCAGTCCACATATAACCCCCCTTCTTTGATACTGATGCATATTTAGAATAGTTCTGATGTAAGACTTGCGAGTACTTTGGATGAGTACTCACCGCTGCTTTTCTCCCCCCGCCCCTTGTCCCCTTGATCCGTTTGCTGCGACCAGATGATGGAGCCCAGGAGATGGAGGTCCCCGCCGCCGACGACTGCTACCCCGACGGTGCCTACTACTACGTGGAGGCTGCTGATGATCAGGAGTAGTTAGGAGGTTCCCAGGTAGGAGGCCTCGCCTCGTTCAATCGTTGTATCTTTTGTGCTAGCCTTCTCTAAGGCACCCCATGTTTTATGTCTGTACTCAGATATTTGTTGCTTCCGGTGACTCGTGTGCTTATCGAGCTTTCGTATTCTAGCCCTCGAGGCCCCTGGCTTGTAATATGAAGCTGATGTTATTTTATTTGTGTCTAGAGTTGTGTTGTGATATCTTCCCGTGAGTCCTTGGGTTTGATCGTACGCATTTGCGTGTATGATTAGCGTACTATTAAATCGAGGGCGTCACACCCGACCTATCGGTTATGTTGATGACAATATCGACACCAAGAGCGGGGGACGAAGAGAACTGTTTTCATGCTCACTAAGGTGAGGCGGACCAAATGGCGAGGTTCTCATCCACCGGTGGTGGTCGACACAACATCGTTGATGACAGGGTCGCTCTATTAGCGATGCATATCACGATCTTGCATATCTTATGTCTTGGTAATCTCAGGCCAAGGTCACATCACTCTTGAACAGGATCAAGGGTGTCACCACCTCGATGTCCTCATTCCTCGAGAATGTAGCTTATGTTGGTGTCATGTTGTCGCAGCATTGCCAATCTTGTCGCTTGAAAAAGTTACTTCCTTCCAAGTTACCCACGAGGATCATAAATAATGCAATGGTCAGGGCATAAGGGTGCTAGATATCGTTTGCAAGTTTTAAAAGGAAAATGGGGCGAGTTAAAGGAACAAGGGTTCAATGCTAAAGTAAAACCATTGCTTCCTTCGGAGATCTAGGAGAGATGAGAAATATAGCAGTTTTGCAAGTGCTTTTGAAGGGTCTAGAAAACAGTTTTGTCCTAACTAACATTCGTGCTAACTAAGGGCTTCCTATAGTCAGGATGGATCTGATACCATCACTGTGTGGACCCCGACTTATAAGTCGCGATCACCGGATGTATGTGCTCAATGATCCCAGAGATCAATGCTCACTGAACACGAAGAAACTGAATAACAAGAGTCTTACATAGGTAGGGCCTCGAAGGCCGACACACCAAACTCGATTAACAGCGGGAGTCTTGATTGAAAGTGTGAACCCATGCTATCAGCCTTAACCTACAAGCATTCTAACTGGGAAGCATCCTAGATCGCAGGAACGTCACCAAGGTACTCTTCATCATCTCTTGTTCTCTCTTACCTGATCATTAAAATAACAAGTGGCAAGCCAATCAGTACTTTGAATGTACTTGCAAGCAATCCATGTTGTGGAACAAGGCAATAATGAAACATGATATAACACTGGTTTGTTATTTTTGCAGAAAGCAGATTTTTCCCTAGTGGAATAACTTAGCTCAAGTACCATCTTTCCCATGCCATCATATTTTTCTTATATTGCCCCATGCACACACACTTGGTTCATGCAAAAACGAGTGGACATAGTTTAAGAAGGATTACCCAACTGTCCTTGACCATGGACGTGGCTATTCAAATAGGTTTACACTCGGCAAAGGTTGCGCGCTATACCCACAAGTCTCGGGGAACTTATGTGTCATCCACGACTCACGGTATTTAACATACCCGAGGTAAGCACCCGAACAATGCCTTTCGATGGCGATACTAAACAAAGAGTCCAATCGTTGGTGCCATCCATCATGATGTACATAATACGAGCCTCGCTCTAGATTGTATCATCCACACTACAAGAAATATGCTGGTACACGACGCTATATTTTCATCGCTACATCGTCACGGTTTTTAATTTACGACGATCTTACGATGAAAAGCGAAGCGTCGAAAAGCGAAGCGTAAAAACTGACAACAACGACGTTTCGATCGAAATCGTCGTAACTTTTATGACGATCCCTGGATTGTCGTAACCTTTACGAGGATCCTAAAATGTCGTTGTCAATCTAACCCAGTCCTACGTGGCAAAATTACGATGAAATCAAAACGTCATGGTTGAAATCAGCCCAACCCATTTCAATTGATCACATGGGCTGGTTTTATTTTTTTGGGATTTTTCTTATTGGGCTACTTTTTGGGCCTTAGCTTATTTACAACCACTTCTAGTATTTTTTTTTTGAATTTTTTTGTATCATTATAACTTGGCCCCTGGCCTTTTAGTGCCCAAATACATTTGGTCCAGTTTCAGTTTTGGCCTTTTTTTCATTTTTGAATTCAGCAACTTTTTGTTCCGGAACTTGGTTTCATTTCTATTTGTTGGGCCTTTTCAACCCAATTATTTGTCCAATATTAAATCCAACACTATTTCATATTCAAATCAAGAAAACTCCAAATGGAATTAAAATCATCCATCATATAACATCACACA
The DNA here is from genome assembly GCF_904849725.1 of Hordeum vulgare subsp. vulgare. Taxonomy (NCBI): domain Eukaryota; kingdom Viridiplantae; phylum Streptophyta; class Magnoliopsida; order Poales; family Poaceae; genus Hordeum; species Hordeum vulgare. The sequence goes on from NC_058519.1 coordinate 444,442,391, forward strand.
ATACATCTCCCAGGTTTACATAATACAATAATTCATCTCATGAATACATTTCCTTACACAGGAATATAGCAAGAACGGACAGAATTGCACAATAGAACAATGACACATCTGCTACTATCCCAACAGTACAATGGACTTCATTCCACTCTCCTATGAGACATGCTCGAGATGCGACAACTTGTCATCCTACAAGAACATTACACTGCAAATGAATAAATCAAAAGGAAATAAATATAGAAAATATTAGAAATAAAAAGATTTTTGTTCATCCTAAAGATGATGTTAAAAGAAATGCGAATGAAAGTGAGAGAGACATGCAGTTAGTTTTTTTTGTGAGAGGAAGTTGTGCGCGCATAGACACGGTACCACACCATTCAAGATAATTAACAGAAACTGGGCATAAACATAGGCCAAATTCAAATCAAAATATGTAACTGTGAAGCCAAATCAAACAAACGAATATGTTTAGCCAACCAAGCAGGAGAGCACTAACCAAACAATGCTTACTAGCTAGCTAGTACACTAGAACGTGACCATCCAACATGCATACACGCATCATGCAGGAACATATATTATAGCTTGTGGGTGAGGGCCCTGTACACATCACACACCCCTCCTTGTCACGTGTTCATGGGCCAATGAGCTGTAAAGTATTGTGGCTTGTGGCTTAATATTAATATTGCACAATCCGCAAACTGTAAAGTATTGTGGCTTGTGGCTTAATATTAATATTGCACAATCCGCAAACTGTAGAGTATTGTGGCTTGTTTCAGTCTAATCATGTTTTCCCAATATATGATATTCTTTTTATCTGTAGTGGGATTTCATAGTTGCTGCCTTCCTCCCCTTGTTGTGTAGTTGTATTTTGAAAAATACTACTACTGTTTTCTGTGGGCCAAGAGTGACATCTATTTCTACGGACTACACTGATTGGTAGTAAATAGAATACTTGGCTTCTTTCCTTTGATTTCGTTTGGGTTGGTAGAATCTCATGGGTTGTTATACACGACCTACAATATTACTACCTATTTTGAAATATTCAAACATATCAGTATGTCACTGGCACAGTGGTGTGAAGCAAACCTGTTTGCTGAAGTTTGCACTATTTCAGTGGCCAACACTGGATGCAACATACTAAACAAGCATTTAATTTGATTGTCATTTAACTTTTTCCAGGTGTTTGTGTAGGCACTAGATTTTTCTCACTCACGGGGTATCATGCATCCAGATGTCAAGCCCCACAATATCATGATTGATCATGAGAAAGGCCAGCTTTGTCTTATTGATTGGGGTCTCGGTGAGTTCTATCACCCCTGGATGAAATATAATGTTAGAGTTGCTTCAAGGTTAGTCCCACAATCTCTGAAAGTTGGATGCCATTAGGCTTATTCAGCTTCTTAGTAAGGGGTATTCTGTTCTAGTATTTCTCAGTGGCATTTTAATGTTACACTCTATATGAAATGACATCTTTAAGTACGACCTGTTTGAAATGTAAATTGATCAAATAATAGGAGAGCACCCTTGCTGCTGCGGACCTTAGATAAAGAAACTATGGATGCACACTTTTTTTTGGACTTCCCTATGTTTCAACATCAACTATGTTATACACAATCACATACTGGATCGAGGATTGCTTAACTGGAATGGATCACGGAGATGGTGCCAAACCTGTGAGGAAATTTAGGATCTGTGGGGTGCTTAAATGGAATTCTGAGTAGTCCGTAGAAAGATGTCCCTGAAGATTCCAAAATACAAATTGGTTAGTAAGAAGTGACCTGTGGAAAGATGTCCCTGAAGATTCCAAAATACAAATTGGTTAGTAAGAAGTTACTGTCACCTAAAGAAAGAACAGAGCAATGCAGAAACCATGGTTGATGGAAGCAAGACCTGGGTTGACTAGGACGAGGACCAAATCGACGTCTCGGTTCCGTGCCGCCACAGCGAGAGCAATGCATTCTCCGATGGATTCGCCAACAAGATAGACTAGTCTCTCCGGTGCCCATGACCTCTGTGTTCTCACTATCCTCTCTACGTACTCAACAAGACCTGCATTCATCACCCTAGTTCCATCCATATTTTCCTTATCAGCAATGCCCCAGGATATGTGGCAATAGAGAAACTGGGATACTCCAAGATGAATATTTTCTTTAAGAATGCAGCATGGCATTTGTGTACTTCAGTTCTGAAAATCCACATGAGAAACACACACCTTGGAAGGTCGTACGGTCTTGGACGGGTTTATGCAAGCAAATAACGTCGAACATTCTGCATAGTGGAAACAGTCATTAGCTGCGGTGTTGAGAAAACAGAAATGCTAATAATATTGAATTCCTTCTGAGAGCATTTTTACTTTGCTCCAGACAAAGTAAATAATTGCGAGATAGTAGTAGTACTACTACTAGAAGAAGCAGGGCGAGGATGGATTTAATCTTGGGCATTAATTATTAATTAGAAAACTGACAGCGGAGAACACGGGAGGGGATGGAAGGAATCCAATATGTTTTCAACTAACACTCAAAAGAAACCAAAGAGTGGCCAAAACTAAAGTAGCATTGGTGATGAAAGGAAACATAAGACATGTTGGCGAGCTGGCAAAGGTGTGTAGCTAGACCTGACTCAAAACTAAAGTAGCATTGGTGATGAAAGTAAACATAAGACATGTTTTCAACTAACACACAAAAAAACCAAAGAGTGGCCAATACCAAGTATCAGTCACTATACTTGTAAATTAATACTCTAATAATCAGCATTGAAGGAGTTTGGAGAGTTGTATATAACAGACATTAGTTCATGCATATATCGTGATTATGTTTTTACCCCTTTAAACTGTAGCACAGACCAAGTATTTAATCACACTGCTACACATACACACATATACAAAATACCATAGGCAGTACTAGATACTATCAAATATAAGGCCAAATCAAATCACTTGGTCTACAGACTGCACATTATCAAACAAACCAATAAAGGTGAATAGACTTAAAAAAACCATCAAAAGGAGCAGGAAAGCGAGGCTATCTATAGAAATTGCAATACACTACATATGCCCAGCCTATCCAGGTATCATTGTAAACACCACACCAGAGGAGCTCTCCTGTGTCCATTGGCCAGGTTACTACAATTTTTAGCAATTGTTAAAGTTCACAGGTGATTATCCCACAACAGACAAAACGGTGATCCTTTACTCCTATTTGACTACAAACAAGCACCAAACTGCCATCATCAGAAAAATACATGGTGTTGTAGTAATAACAACAAATAGACAACAACTTTTGTATAGCTAGGATCCATACATGGAGATATAAGCAATGTTGAACAATGCTCCCACGTAAATGCCATTCCTGTTGTTATAAAAGTTCACAGGTGATTAAGCCCACAAACAGACGAGATGATGATCCTCTACTCATATATATCTACAGATAAGAAGAAAACACGCAAGACATCAACAGAAAATAAATAGACCACATCTGTTCTAGAGCTATGATTCATATATGCAGATGTAAGCAATGCGGAACATTACTTTTATAAAAAGGCCATCCTTGCTATTGCAGATCATTATCATTACTGGTGTGTGCGTCTCATTATCAGGGGATTCGCTCGCAGCACGCGAGGCTGTGATCCTTTGCTCCTATCTAACTACAGAAAAGCACAGAACATGCATACCATCAAAATAGTGATGTAGAAATTACATAACACCTACAAACAATAGCGAAAAACACAGGAGGTAACTGGGCGTCTTTGAAGCGCGTCTGAACGAACTGGAACCAATCAATGTTAGAGCATGATGAGCGATGATTATGCTGGGAGAAATGGAAGCGGTGACCTAGGACGCATCTAATGATGCAGGATTCAGCCATTATTAAATCAAGCACGCATGGACAAGCCGGTGATAATACGGCGAGCGACGGGAGATTCGGGCTCCAGACATAGTAAATAATTGCGAGCTGGTAGTACAACTGTACTACTAGCAGCAGCAGAGCGATGATGGATTTAGTCATGGGAATTTATTAATTTGATGAAACTTGACGGCGGAGAACGGGGGAGGGGATGGGATGAGGGGATTAAGGAGTGCTCACGGTGACGGGGTGCTCGGGGAGCTTCATGTAGAAGACGCAGCTGAAGTTCTTGCCGATGATCTCGGGTGCGTTGTCCTCGTCGTCTTCGTCCTGTTCCTCATCATCGGCGTCGTCGCCACCACCGGCGACGACGCTCTTCCCGCCGACCAGTTCCTGGCGGCGCCATGCCTTGTCCTGCTCGGAGAGGGTGGCGTCGGCCTCGATCTCGCGGATGGCGGTGAGGAGGCCGCAGTCGGGGTAGGCCCACCGGCCGCGTCGGTAAGCGCGGGGGGCTTCGAGAGGCACGGGGAGTGCCACGGCGTCGTGCAGGTCACGCACCGCAGCAGCTCGACCTCCGGCATCGCCGCCGCGTGGCACACCATGCACACCCCATCCCCGTCGCACGGCAGGCCGGGCATCTCGCTACTCCTCCTAGTCGGCGGCGGCGGCGGGCGGGCCTCGTCGCCATGTGCACGAGCTAGAGTTTCGGGTCCGGGTGAGAGCTGTGTAGGTTGGACTCGACGGCTGGGGAGAAGAGAGGGTTGGGTGTGCCTGCAGTGGGGTAGAGGTCGGAGGTCAGAGGCCGGTAGGTAATCGTTGGGGGTAGGGGAGAGGTGGCCGCCGCCGGCTGGTTGGGTGGATTTGGGATTTGGGGGGAGGAGGAAGACAGAGCAAAGGAGGTGGTGCTCGTATGTGAGGAGCGAAGCCCAGGGTTTGGTGGGCCGGTGGGTTGGATGGACGGATGGATGGATGTTTGACACGTCATCGATCCATGCTATAGCATGTTCCACCAATCAGAATTAAGCTTATATAATTTTTTTGGTTTTCGTTTGTTTTTCTTATAGTTTGTTATAATGACCCAATATTGTCCACATGTGTGTACGTTGGTATTAAAAACAACATTGTCAATGAAATTTTACATTTTGTTTGCACAAAAAAACCATTTTCTATTTTCGAAGTGCCAGATAATAGGTTTCTTGTAAAGAACCTACCAAATATTTGTTGTAAAAATGTAGCAACTCATTTAAAAAAATATTTGACCATATATTATGTATAATATAAAATATTATGACAGACCACAAACCAGCCCATTAACAAGCATGGAGGATAAAATACCAGCCCAATATAAAAGTAAGATGAAAAAATAGCCCAACAGAAAAGTGGTATAAAACACAGTTCAATATATGGATGAGGTGGGATAGAATGGACCCACAAGTGATATGTCAACATAGTTAAACATGTTACGACATTTTTATAATCATCGTAGAAGTTATGACGATCTCATCTTATGCGGTTACGACGTTTTTGACTCACATCGTCGTAATTTATATGTAGATTTGATCCCCTCAAATGGTTTACGACGATCTCGCATGAAATCATCATAGATTTGTGACGAATTCATCAACGACATCTTAAAAAATGTCATGTATGAGCATATTTCTTGTAGTGCCATGAGGCCACGCCACGGTGTGCCCGGAACCTGTTAAAACAACATGGTCGCCATATCCAGCATGACCCCGTCATGAGAGTGACCACGTCACTCCCGCCACTAGTAATCTAGGCTCTGGGCTAGTATCGACCAAGGTAATCAACAAAGGTCCATCTCATAAGGGGTATCGTGGTCGCACATGTAAGGTTGGGACGGTCGACAAATCTCAAATCTAAACCCATTTCCGAAACCACGCACACAAACCGTTCTTGGTACACCACTTCTTTCTCAGGTGGTCATCCATCTCAACAACATCACCTTCGGGCATTAGTGGCACCCGACTGGGTTTTTGAGAAGTCTTTATAACACACCCTTCATTGTCACCGGGCATATTCCCATCCTTTCTTGAGGAACTACTCGCAGCTAACTACATCCCACATGAACAACCCTCACAGGTGGTAGGATCATGCCCAAATGCAGGTTTCAAAGACGTGTTCCTCGGGAACAACCCAACAAGGGGCGTCTATGATCCAACAGGAATATCTGCATAAGTAAGGCATCATATGACATGCAAGTAAAGGTTTCTTAAGGATGGTCAAAGGGCTTCTTGCTTTGCTCAAATATGTCTTCGAGGTCTTCTAGTTCAACTCCGAGTACTCCGTTTATTTTTCCAACTATCATCGGAAACAACAAGTATAAGCCAAACAACAAGTAGAAACACAAAGTGCTCTATAAGTAGGAGTTTTCTTACTCTTGGACATCTCTGGTCATAAGAAAAATGGCTAAAGTTGATCTTAGGGATTTGGATCACCAAGGAATTTTTAATGGTGGAAATGGAGGCATTAGAGGCCCCACAAGAAGTCTACAGAAAATATTTTTCTAAAAATGAGTGGAGGCACTCATTTAATAGGGCATGACATTAGAAATATTGAGGAAGTGGTTTCACTGGATTTGGAGTTGGTATGATTTTCCTATCGATTTTATAATATGGAATAAATGGCAAAAAGGGGCAATTTATTTGATGCCACAAAAATATGGCAGACAAAAATGTTGACTAATGCTGTAAAAATAGAGCATGATACTTGAAGTCTCTAGAAATTGGAATCACTCCATTTGGAGTTGATTTGAGATCTCTAGTACTTTTGCAACGTGGGATTTGAAATACTCAAATTTTAATTTCAATATTAACACCACAGAAAGTTTCTCTGGAAAATTGTGCAATGCACATACTTGGGTAGGAAATGATTTTAGGAATCTGTAGGAACTTTAATTATTAAATTTGGAGTCCAAATGAATTAGTTATGAAATTAATTGCCTCTGTGTTAAAATAAAAGGGAACAAACAAATATATACAAAGATCAATATGCACTACTAGGAAAAACCTTATAGGCAGGACCTTAGTAGTAGCGCTGGAAAAAAGAAAACGCTGCTGCTAATTAGCAGTAGCGCTGATCCATTTAAGAGCTACTCCTAACACCTTAGCAGTAGCGCTGCTTATTAAAAACATGCTACTACTATGTTGGATCAGACGAAGCCACCAACGGTAGCTGTAGTAGGAGCGTTGCCCAAAATCCAGCGCTACTGCTAAGTGCTTAGCGGTAACACTTTGTTTTGTAGCACCGCTGCTGCTAGTTGGCCCCACTTAGTCGTAGCGCTCGCACGTGACACACGTTACTACTAATAGCATGGTGGCAGCGCTCTCTGGTATGTAGCGCTAGTGCTAGTTGCGGCTGCTGCCACCTTTTTACCCCCTCCCCCTCCTCTCCCCCACTTTGACCTCTCTCCCCCTCCTTTCCCCTCTCCACACTCTCCACACCATTGTTGTTGTTCTTCTCTCTTCCTCCTACCTCTCTTCTCTCCTCATTAATGTCCCCCTCCACCATAACTCTCCTTCATAAATGGCATCTCTCACATCTCTCTTTGTCCTACCTCTCTTCCTCTCCCCATTATATTAATGCCCCCCTCCACCATAACTCCCTCTCGATTAGTTAGATAGCTAGATTCAGCTCTCATCCCCAACAACTAGATCTAGCTAGCTATTTAGCCATCCACGCGTGCTCTTTCGATCGGTCTCTCTCATCATCTCTCTCGATCGGTCTCTCTCGGGAGATATATAGGTGAGACAAAAAAGTTGTTCATTGAAAGAATGGGAATATGTGTGTGAATGAGAATATGTGTGTTTGGGATATATGTATGGAGAGATTTCTGTGAGTGTGACATGCCCTTCGATCTATTTGCTTATGTTTTGCCGATATATCGATTTATTTCCGTTTTGCTGAATTTCGAGCAAACTCAATATGTCCTATTTTTAGGCAAGGTCATTCCAAAATTTTATATGAGTTTGAAGCATGCATGCATTATTTATTTTATAACCCTTTTGCTTGTTATACTGTGCATTCCGTCATGAAGGTCAGTGGATGGAAGGTGGAACTGTATATGCAATCCGCGGTGACGGACATGTATGCAAATAATCGGACTAGGATTAGATGTCCGTGTGCAAGATGTAAGGAAGGAGTCCTTTTGGACCCTTTTGATCATGGCACTTTGAAGGCGCACCTGCTAATGAATGGTTTCATGGATAGCTATACTCCATGGATAAGTGAAGAAGATGATGATGATGAGGACGTCCAAATGGCAAGGAATAACGACATGGGGCTCGACGAAGAGATGATCGATCAACACGAAGACGATGGTGCCGGACATGGCGGCGGGGAAGAGTCCGGAAATGATGGCGGCGGAGAAGATTCCGGACACGACGAAGAAGAGTTCAGACATGGCGGAGAAGAGGCGGTGGTCACGCCGCAGTCTTCGACGCTACTAAGTGTAGTCGTGCAAGACCCTCATGTTCAAGACCTCCTTCGCAAGAGTACGACTAACGAGAGAGTTGCTTCTAGAGAGGAGGCCAAGCTGGCTTAACATGAAGTGGACGCGAGGACTCCATTTTATGACGGTTGCGACACCGAGGTGACCCGCTTGAGTTTGACGCTCGAACTTCTGAAGACGAAGGCCAAAAACAAATGGACATACAAAAGACTCGATGAGCATTTGAAGTATCTACATAATAAAGTTCTTCCCACGGGGAACATGTGTCCTAGTAGAGTTGAGGAGGCCAAGAAAATTGTTTGCCCTTTTGATTTGCTGCACATTAGGTACCACACATGCATCAACGATTGCATCATTTATCGGGGAGAGCACGCGGAAAAAACCAACTGTCCAGTGTGCAATGCTACACCACGACACCGCATTCCCTAAAGACGTGTGTTGGGAAAGATAACTTTTGTCGACCTACTGTTGGTGGGGAAAACTTATAACTAACTGTCGGTTGGAAAAACTCATACACGCCAATCAACTGTCGCTTGGGAATGCGAAGATATATACCGTCTAAATGTCGCTCGGCGATACTCTTAATTAGAGCTAACGGTCAGTCGGTAAAGCGGGCAAAGAGTCCCGACCAACTTGGGGTAGACAAGTGGGCCGACCTGCGATCGACGCACGCGTGAATGAAATTTCGTAGCGGCATCATTTTTGGCCCAGCCAGCGAAACGTCCCTCGTTTCCTTTTCCTTCACCGCACGCTCCGAAACCTAATCCCCTCCCTCCCACGTATCTTCTCCCATCCTCCCACGCCGCCACCGATTCCCCTTGTTGGCGCCGCCACCCGAAGCCCCGTCTCCTTGCACCGACCATGGCCGACGGCGCCGAGTACGTGACCAACTCCTCGCTCCTCACTCCATCCGATCCATTCATAACATACCTCTAGCTGCTTGCTTCATTGCATCTCTGACTCTGAGGCAGCTTCGTCCTGGTCTTCTTCTTGCAGCATCAAGGGGGTCCTTGACCGCTACCAGCAGGTTACCGGGACCACCCTGTGGACGGAGCAGTATGAGGTTGCTTGCTTGCAGCTTCTCTCTCTCCCCTCCATCCATCAATCTCCTTTCTTCGATTTGTCTTATTTGCTTCGGGTCCGATTTCATCACAGGAAATGCAGCGCACGCTGAGCCATCTCAAGGCCGTCAATCTGAAACTTGCGCACAGAGATCAGGTAAATAAAATCTTCCCTCTTTTCTTCGTCCTTATTTTCAGAAGCATTCTTGATTCTTGTTTCATGGGATGGGAGCTCTCCAACAAACTAGGTGCTTACATGGATTTGATGTGGCGTTCAACTCGAATTAGTAATATGCTTTTGTTCATACTAGCAAAAGGACCCGTGAGTTGCAACAGGAGAAAAACAATTATAATCTCCAATGGTGCTGATTATATTATGTCTTTAAAAATTTAGGACATTTCTTGAAATGCATGAACATTTTTTGAATTAGCAAACATTTTTTTCAATTGCACTCAAAAAATAACAAACAAACTTATTTTCAAAATCATGGACTTTTATTGTTTTCACCAACATTGTTCTCAAAATTATGAACGTTTTTTCTGAATATGCAAATATTTTTACAAAAATCCTCAGCATTTTTTGAATTCACAAACATTTTATATTTTCTTAAAACTTTTATTTCAAAATTCCCAGTTTTATAAATTGCAAAAGTTTTTCAAAGTTCTAAATTATTTAAACTAAAAAATGGAACAAAAAAATGAAAATAAAAAATGAGACTAAAAACAGCGGCACCAACTGTCTTTAAGATTTTTACACGGTCTTTTGTTTAAAATCGTGGACTTTTTTATTTTATGGACATTTTCTCAAAGTTTAAACTTTTTTTATATGCAAACATTTTTCAAAACTCCTGAGTAGTTTTTGAATTCTCAAAAAAGAATATGTTTTTTGAATATTTTATTTCGAAATTCTCTGTTTCTTTAAAATGAGAAAAGTTGTTTGAATTTCTAAATTATTTAAAGTAGAAAAACAGAATGGAACTGAAAATAAAAATAAAAAAACTAAACTAAAAAAACAGGCACCCACTCATGGGTCGGCCCAAACAGGTGTGCTGCATCTTTTTTCAACGCCCAGAGCGTAATATAGGAGGTGCCTACATGGGCCTGCCCAGTCCAGAGATTTTCCTGTTTGAAACGTTTTTTAATGACTTATAGGTGGCATTGGTGGGTAATTGTAGTCAATTTTAAGGGCAATTTGGATGACGTACGGAAGAAGCACTATTTGCTTTATTAGTAGGTAAGATTCTTTCTGAATCAATATGCTTTTGTTCATATATCTATCGATGATCGCAGGCAAAGGATGGGTGAAGATCTGAAAGTGTTGGGGTTCGGGGAGCTGCGCGGCCTTGAGCAAAGTGTCGACGCTGCTCTCGAGGTGGTTTGTCAGAGGAAGGCACGCACGCACAGACTCTAGCTGTTGTTTAATTGTTTTCTTGTTTGGTAGATCTATATAAACTAGTTCTACATCTCTCGGCTAGTAGAGAATAAAGAAGTGGCTTCATGATTTTGTTTAGTTGTGAAGAATTGATTAGCGGTCTCTTCTTTAATTCCAACTCGTGTGCATGTATTTTCTTCCATTAATAACATATAACATCTTAATTGATCTTTTATTTCCTGATATTTTTCGTTTTGATTTTGCAGTATCAAGTGATCAGAAGGCAAACTGAAAACTACAAGAGGAAGGTGAGTACTTTTCTAAACAGTTCTTCTCCATGAATTGGACTAGTTTATTCCGATAATTTCCAAAGTTCCCCCATTTGGTTCACATGGATGGCTGGTCTGATGCCATAAATTAGATTTACTGCTGCCACTTGTTAAGGTTTCTTTATCTGGTTAGTACTCCATGTGATTGCTCAAAAAACCATGTATTCACCGGATCTTTCTGTATTGTGCCCTCATTTGGTCACATCGTATTTATTTGATACTTTGTACGTTTAGATACATATGGAGATTAACTTCACTTCATGACCTGCATCATGCATGGAGAACAACATGATTTTCCCCAGATAATTTCATTCCAAATGCATATTGTTTCCTTGAGAGGTTTTCCCAATGAAAATCAGGCTCTGGCACTTAGACAAGCAACAAAAGAGCACTCCCATATATCTCGTCCGTCTGTAGACTCTAACATGTATTTTATATGTAACCTCTGGCTCTTGTCATTCGGTGCGTGCTGGTGCACAATCATCAGACCTTGGAGCTTGTTCCATTCGTGTACTAACCATACTTGCTTTTGCTCCTGAAATCCATATATATATATATATATATACGCAACACACTCCCCTCTCCCACAGCCTCCATCCCGACACACTCCCCCCTCCCCTCCCCTTATCAGAAGAGAAGAGGAGGTTTCTAAAGTCAGGTTTCTATAAATTTTAGTAATTACACCTACTGCTCAATATTTTACAATGTAATAAATCATTGATGCATGATAGATTTTGTTGATCAAGATCGCCTTACGTAATTTGCTTAGTGGATCTATTACGTTGACTTGCGTCATTATTGGTTTGAGTTTTCTAAAAAGTATTTTCATTAAACGGTTTCACATTTCTATTAAACCATGTAACCTATGAACTAGATACATTATCTGATAAAATCTTTAGGTGAAAAGAATAACCAAAATATTGTGTATACCACCACCATGTGAGAAGAGAAGATAGACAAGCATTGCGTATTACTAGTCAATGTACAAAGCTATATAGCGATGTACTTATGCTTGTTACTAGCAATATACATAGCATTATTTTTTTAGGCCTCCCAGTGAGCAGGTGCTAGTAATCGATGGCGGCAACGAAATTGGTAAGATCCCACTCTCTCACTTGGCCTCTCCCTCCCCTCCACCTCTCTTTATGTGTGTGCAGTCCACAGGTTTGAACTATGCAGTAAGTTTTATAATATCTTTAAAAAATGTGTGCTGCTTTAATTCATGGAAATAGAGAAGCTCTTGAAGAAGTAATGTCCTTTATGTGCAGCAGTTAATTAAGCTTCATTATTGTTTTGTAGTTTTGTGAAAAGTACTTTCATGAACTGGTTACACATGTTTTTTATTTTGATAGCAGGCTTGACAGAAAGTTTTATTTTCTGTTGTTTATCAGTGAATGGTTGGTGAAGTAACGATTGAAGGAGATATTAAATTGTTCTTTGTGATATCAAGTGGCCTGCCTACAATAAAGGACCATGAGCATGTCACTGATATGCAAATACTTTCACTGCTACCTCTTATTAATCATCTGATTTCTTACTTCTTCCATTTATGCAGGAATGACGTGAAGAGAGTCCTCCCCGTTCTTAATCATCTGATTTCTTACACCTTTCATTTATCTCTGCATATAGCGAGAGAAGTTACATGAAACACAAAAGAGGGGAGCTAAAGGTACACCTCTTCCCATCGGTGATAATGAATTCTCTTTAGTTGCTTTGGTATGAAATGATATTGAAGGCAGCTTAGAGAAATTACCATGTACTCTAGTTATCGTGCGGAAATATTAACCATGGAGTTTGACTCGTAGATTTTCAAAGTGGAGTATGTTCTGCAATGAGATGTAGAAGGAAGACTTTGATTTCAAGTTCTAGATGAACACAAGAATCTTGGTGGAAGGCTGTGAGCGTCTGTATGTAGTTGCCCACTACAAGGAGACAAGGCAAATGATGTGCCTCTTTAAGACAAATTCTAGAAAATAAAGCGAGTAATTTTTGCTCTTAGGAAATGAACCATAATGTTTCCTCTACTTAATTAGTTCCATTAGTTTATAGGAAATTTTGATGGTCATTAGTTCATAACAGATGATGTATTTATATGGGAAAATTAATGAATGTGCGTTATTATTGTTTCCATCCGGTTCAATATATTTTTGATGACATGCACATTACTGTTATGAATTCTGTAATTTGAAGTCCACCTATGGGAGGGCTAATGAATGTTAGTTAGCAAGATAAGAAGCAAGATAACAACCTGTCTAACATTCAGTTGAAAGGCTAATGCCAGGCCCAACATAATGTTGGTCGGGAAAGAATACGCTGTGAGATAGTCTGTTGGGAAAGGCCCATGGTATCCCAATGAATTGTTGGTCGGGAAAAAAATTCTAGTCTGATAGTCGGTCGGGAAAGGCCCATGGTATCCCCAGTAGACTCTTAGTTGGGAAAGGCCCAGGGCAGGCCCAACAAAATGTTGGTCGGGAAAGATACCCAATCACCAACAAGAAGTCAGTTGGGAAAGATATGTCGGTCGGGAAAGGGTTTTCCCGTCTGGACTTTCCCCAACAGACAATATCGGTCGGCAATATTCTTTTCCGACCGACTATGTGTTGGCGGAACATGTATTCCCAACCAACCTGGTTGTTGGGTATTTAGTGTCGTGGTGTAGTGGCTTCTTGATACAAGAAGGCAGGAAAGAAAGCAACTCGTAAAGTTGTATGGTACTTTCCGATCACTCCCCGTCTGCAGCGGTATTTCGTAGATCCTAAGGAAGCAAAGCTCATGCACTGGCACACGGAGAGGAAGAAGCCCGACGATGGAGATGATCCAAGGCTGAGACACGTTCTAGATGGTAGCCAGTGGAGAGCATTCAACATCGTATATGGATTTGCTAAAGAAGAACCAAGGAACATCGTGCTTGGTGCGAGTACCGATGGCATGAATCCGTTTGGAAACCAGAACACCAACCACAACACATGGCCCATGTTTGTATGGATGTACAACCTCCCCGGACGGAAGTGCATGAAGACAAAGTACATACACATGTGCATGCTGATTCAAGGGCCGAAACAACCGGGAAATAGTATTAACCTGTATATGGGGCTTTTGCAAGAGGAGCTAGAAATGTTATGGAAATCACCGGCATGGACATGGGACGCCAGCAAAGGAGAGTATTTCCATGTGAGAGCCGCACTAATGACGACGGTGCATGACTATCTCGGTTACGGGTACACCTCAGGCCAAGTGTGCCATGGATACTGCGGATGCACGAGGTGCATGGATGATACAACGTCTCAACATCTTACGTCAATGAAAGATGGCGGGTCTGGGAGAATCGTGTACATGGGGCATCGTAGATGGCTCGAGAAGGATGGCCCGTGGATAAAGTGTGGAGATCTATTCAATGGGTTGGCTGAGCTTCGAGGACCTCCACGTAAGAGGAGCGGCGCCGAAATCGACGAGCTGTTGAGAACTTGTCTTTTCTACGAACCAGCTACTACTTGTCTTTTCAACGAACCAGCTAGTACTAAAGTTCTCTGGACTCATATTTGCATTACATGTTTTGTCTACTGAATTTGGCAATTACTGTCCTAATGAGCCATTGACTATCAACGGTAATAAGGTTGCAATATTAGGGTCTCTTCTTATAGTTTGTCTTGCTTGATAGTCAAGCCTCTCTTGGCCTCCTCTTACAGTTTAGACATTACTGAGCATGTTAGGGTCTCTTCTGATCCAAAAGATGCAGGTTTTATACTGATTATTGGTAAAAACAAATTGGGTAGTTTTGATAGTGCAAAGGATAATTTTAATATCTTGGAAATATTACCATTGTTCAGTATTTTATTTTAGAGATTTTGTACTCATACATGACATTAGGCTCTGCTGTAATACCCCCCTGCAGTTTTTTTGCAAGAGCCTAAATCTATTAATAAAGAGTGTCCTATGTTTTGCTGGAATGTTTATTCATTTCCGTTCCGGAAAATTTCACGCGCTCCATATGTCCACTTTTTAGCAAAGGTCATGCCGAAATTTTTGGCATGACTTGTGCTAGAAACTAGGACATATGGAGTACTTGGGATTTGCCGGAAGGGGGATGAATCAACATTCCGACCAAATATAGGCCCCTTTTTTTTCTTCATTATATCTTTTATTTACAATTGTTGCACATAGGAAACATGTCTACCGACGCCGAAGTCGTGGGTGGTTCTGCTTGCCCCGCAGACCCCATGGAGGCAGCAAATCACTATTTCGATTACCTGGACGAACACCAGATGGGGTTGCATGGTGGCGGTAGTGGTCCCAACCCTGACCCGCGCGCCGACACCGGCACCACCACTGGCACCAGCACAGACACCGCCCACGAGACCGGCAACGATGATGTCGTAGTTGGTCAAGCACCGAAGAAGAAGAGGACACGAAGACCAAACGAGCTTGGCATCGGACAAATTGTGGTCACGGAGATTCACCCCAAGAAGTTAGAGCCAGCGGCGCCAGAGGAAGCGCGTAAGTGCTGGGGAAATCAACTTGGATGCATCCTCAGGGAAACCGCCAACATCAACGACGAGAAGTTGAAGCAGATGCCACATATGGAGCACATGCTCCTAAAGAAGTTGCACAATAGTTTCATGTCCCCCGACAGAAATGAAATGGAATATAAAGAGTCTATCACACCGTGTTTTCACTACCACTTTCTGTGTAATGCAAAAATTTGAGCTTGTTAAAAAAAACTTTTTCAAAACTAATGATGTCAGTGCCATGACTTTCATTGTATGCTTGTGTGTTTTATCATGTGGTGAGAAAAACCCCATTTGACAATATTGAATTATTTAAAAAAACCTTTTTCCTGTTTCTGATCTAGGTAAAACCCCACTTTGAGTTGCACTACATGCCCCTGATGGCAAGGAGTATTCTTACCCAAAGTTGGTGATCTGATTTTAGCTTTATTTTAGTGCTCCAAAACCATAAAATAATTATTTTTAGAATTGTTTTGTTAATTTATTTACATGTCCATTTCTGAGGCCAGAAATGGTATTCCTACATAGAAAAATACTTTTCTACCTTAGAAAAATCTAATTAAATTTGGAGATGATCAGAAGGACATATATTTTCCATACATCAGATTTTAAACCCCTACTTATATTATAATTATTTGAGTAAAACCCTGAAAACCATTTATGTCTGTTTTGGCCTTTTGAAATCTTTGCAAAGGAAATATTCTCAATAAAATCCTACAAAACTCCAGTGGTATCCCTAAGCCATATTTAGTGTCAACATAAAGTTTGACTTTGATCCAAGGTGATTAAGGACCCCAAATAACTGCAAAACCCCTTCTGTCCAGATTGAAGTTAGAGCAACTCTACATAGCAAAGTTTGTCCAATGATGTTGAAACTTTGCAGGAGTGCCTAGTACCTCAAATGAGGGTTCCATACCAAAAATGGGATTTGTGGGACTTAGTTTGCCCACACTCTCTTTGGAAGGGACAGATCTGGTCAAATGGTGAAATTTTCAAGTTTACAAAGATAAACTTGTCCAATGGGGCTCAAACTTGGTGAAACCCCATGTTTTAGCACCAAACCCAAACCTGTTAAGTTGCAGCACGAGTGCTGGGGTGCAACCACCCCAAACCACTGTCGAGCACCTTCTGACGGATGGGTAAAAGCCCCCTTAGCCATAGCTAAACCCAACCCCTTTGCTCCAAACTCTTAGATTAGGTGGTGAGTATCAATGCCCAACCCCTGTCAACTAGCCCCTCTCTGGTTCAAAGTAGAAATGCCAAAAACCCCAATCTAAGCTTCAGCACAAAGCTAACAGCACCTGTTTCTCTTGACTCCCTTGACCAGCCGAACGTCCCACGGGACTTCAACGGCTAGCCTTATCCCAGCCAGTGCCCACGACATGCTAGACACGTCCAAAGCACCTCAGAGCAAACCAGCATGTTGTGGCATGCCAAAACTGCACTCTGGGCGCACTACAGGAAGCCACCGAGGTGGGGGCGACGCTCTCGGCCAGTTCCAGCCTCCCCCGAGGTGTCCAACCTCTTCCGCGACAACCCCTCTGCATCGAGTGACCATCAGGGCCCCTCCTCTCCCATGATAGAGCTTGTGTGATGCGTGCCCGCGCGCACCAGTACCGGCCAAAGTTGCGTGGCCACTGATGCTCGACTCTCCTCTCTCTCCCTCTATAGCAGATGGTTATGGCAGTCCAAAACCACGTCCTGAGACCATGGTTTCGATCCCAACTCATCTCTGCACCCCCATGCGTGCCATGGTGAGTCACTGGCGCTCCCGAATCGACTCATCGCGGGCCTATTCATAGCCCTCCCCGTCACTACAGCACCCCTCAGACAGCTTCGCCACGACCACTAACACCTCCCTAGCCTCCCGAGCAAGCAAGCAGAGCCCCGATGCTCGAGATCGACCGATGCCCCTCCGCCTGGGAGCTCCGGTCGATCTCTGGCTACACGAAGACTCCTACATCCCTCGACCCACCAAAACACTCCCCTCGACTTGAGGAAGCTTTCCCCCAACTTTCCCAAGCATTTTCGTGCCCCTAGCTACCCTCTCAACCACCTCCCGAAACTCCTCCACCGCGGCCTCCTCGTCGCCGGTGAACCCGAGCCTCTCCGTCGTTTTTCCGACCACCAGCAGGTATGCGGCGACGAGCCGGACCTATTTCTATCTTTGTTGGGGCCCGAGGACGTCGGCAGCCTCGCCGGCGTGCTCCTCCTCCTCTCTGGTCGGAGGTAGGAGACGACCCCGATAGGTGTGCCCCACCTGTCGGTGGCCCAACCACCTCTCCCTCGCTGCCCGCAGCCACTGACAGCAGGGGGGCGCGCGCCTGGGTAGGCTGTCGGCTGGCCTTTGGGCCGGCCCAGTTCTAGGCCAAGCTAGGTCAAGGACTTAGCCCATTTTTCTTTTGTTTTAAAATTGGTTTTTTCAAAGTTTTTTATAAAAATATTTAACTAGTGTAAAAATATAAATTTTCCATTGATATTCTTTTAAAAATGTGAAGTATTTAATAAGACCATTGGTTGAATTCTTCAGCAATTACTCTGTTTTACAGTAATAGAAAGGATTAAGTTGGAATAATTTTGCTTCTGTTTAGTAGATTTTAAAAATGTTCCTTCATTGGAATCAGAGGCAAAAAAAATTTAAATAACAACTTAGATTTATTAGTAATAAAGAACATTTTTAAAATGACTTTGTGATCTGTTTTTGAGTGAGCTATTTCTTATTTATTCTTTTGACGACGATAGAAAATCCGTGTGATGAGGGAATATGAGCGGAAGACCTCGAAGACCCCGGATACCTAGCTGACCAAGGCAAGCAAACTTTTGACCATGATTGAGCATATGTTATATTGCAATTATTTCCGTTGCATATGATCATAAGTGCCGGTTAATCATTGATGTGATGTTACCGATGACTCCTCCGGAGCACATGCATTAAGCTTGATCCTACCACCTATAAGGGTCATGCTAGTATCATGTTGACAAGTAAAGCTAGAGTAACAGTAGCATGAGCATGTTGTTGGTATAAATCAAGGGTTTATGAAAAGCCCGTCGGGTGCCACTAATGCCCGAGGGTGATGATGAGTTAGGTGGCCACTTTTGGTGAATTGGTGCAATGGGTATTTGTGTGAGTATGGTTTCGGCAATGCGAATAGATTTATGATGTGTCGACCGTCCTGGCCTTACACGTACGAGCACGTTACCCCTTATGGGACGGGGCTGTGTTGATTACTCTGGTCGGTGCAAGCAAAGAGCCATATTATTAGTTACGGGAGTGATGGGTGGTCACTCTCGTAATGGAGTCGGTGCTTGTAAGACGTACACCATGTGGGATGGGTACCAATCGAGTGGACCTCTTTGTCTAGTATCGTCAGGGGAAAGACATTGATCGGGTACTTACCTCGGGTATGTTATATACCGCAAGTCGTGGATGACATGAAGGTTTCCCGGATCTCATGGCTCCAGCGTACGACCTGTGCAGAGTGTAAAACTATTTGAATAGCCGTGTCCACGGTCAAGGACAGTTGGGTGGTGCTGCTTAAACTACGTCGAGTTGTTTCCGCATAAACCAAGTGTGTGTGAGTTGCGATAAAAAGGAGTTATTATGAAAGTAATGATATGACCAAGTTCGGTGACTTGGCATATAGGGTGAACCCTAATGGTTTAGCCCTCGACGGATATATTAATATCTGTAACCTGTTCTTCAAAAGTAGTTCTTAACCTATGATGCATACTTGTGATCATGTTTATTTACCACCAAGAGATTTCCACCAAAGATGCATGTTATTATTATCCTTCACTTTCATTGTTCATATCATGGGCTGTGTGCGAGTACATTCAAAAGTACTCATTGGCTTTCCACTGGTTATATTATTGACCAGACATGGAAGGGCCGGAGTTTGGAGATGAGTATGTCTTCGGAGACGCCCCTGCGAACTACGACGCTTCCGAGTCAGAATGCCTATCGGTGAAGGCTTGATGGCATGGGCACCCGCTTAGCCCCTATGATTTCCGCTATTAGTTGTATCAGTATGATTTGGCCTTAGGCCCAAGCTTGTGAAACTGACCATTCGGTCATGTGATGTAATAACTCGGTACTTGGATGTAAGACTCTTTTATTCAGTATCTGTGTGTTCGGTGAGCATTGATCTCTGGGATCACTGAGCAAGTTCATTCGGCAATCTCGACTTGTAAGTCGGGGTCCCCACAGAGCCGTGGGACAACCCCGCCATGACAAAGATAAATGAGTAGGCGATGGTGACGTTCACCAACGACTTGTCCTCCTGGAAAGTTCGGGTGAAAAAAGCGATTGTGAAGAATGAACCATGAACCAAGATTCATGCTGATAATCCAACGATAAAGGGAGAGGACTTTGCAAAATTCCAGGAGAATTGTGATAAAGAAGAAGTCAAGGAAAAGTCGGAGAAAACGAAGGTGCTCCGGGCCAGGAACACGCCTCCCCACTACCTCGGAAGCCGTGGTTACGAGGGGAAGAGGCACATATGGGCCAAGGAGGACACCGACCGTGAAAGTCTCGGGATCCCAGACCCCTTGGAGGAGTTCACCGACCCGCTGGAGCATGACTGGATTAGGGCCCGGTAGAAGTGGGACAAAGTCAGAAAGATCTTTTACATGGACCCGAACACGAGGGAGTTCATGAGACTTCCAGTAATTGTTATATTACCACATTATCATATTAGTTTCGAATGAATTTGACTACAAGTTTTGTCACATTAGTAAACCATCCACGTTCCTTTTGCAGAAAGAGTAGCAGCAAAAGGAACCCGAAAGTGATGAGTCATCACAGTCATCGGCGAGGCCCAAGTGGGACACCCCATTCAACCGGGCCCTGAACATACAGAAAAAGGTCCCGGTGGACAAGCCGCCGTCCTATGGACGTGTGCACGGCCTAGGAGATGGCGCCTCGTGGAAGACGTGCTACCCCGAGGAGCCATAGGAAATAAGGAAGAGACGGTTGGTCGTCACTCAGGACAGCATCGATGAGAAGGTCGCGACTGCGGTCAATAAGACCAAAGCTGAGACCAAAGAAGAGTTGGTCGGGGTAGTCAGTGGTTTGCTCACTGACGCGGTGGCCAGCTTGATTTCGGAAATTTTCAATTGGTCGAAGAGCAATCCAAATGGACGGCCGGAGGACTTTTTCCTTCACAGCTTTGTCGGGAGCAACTCGGCGAACACCACAGCACCAACACCTGCCCAAGCAACCACAAAAGGTCCCGTTCCTGTTCATAGCAGCCCGACCTTCGTCTGTGGCATGCTCGGCAGGCCTTCGTCGCTGGCTGAGCTCGACGCCATCATGGTAATTATGCGTCATACCCTTTTCACCAGCATGTCTATAGTCTTACGTTTCAGTTGCCTTTCAGATGTTTGATGTCGCAGACATGTCTCCTTCGTAGGCCGACGACACCCCGTGCACCCTACTCAATGACATCAAGGGCCAGAAGGTGGCTGTGGGAAAGGCAACCATCGTGAAGCCGAAGGACCGCATGTTCCACAACGGAGAGATGCCCGATGGCGTCTTCAAGGTGAATGTGGCCAGTGTCTTAGCAACTTCGAGGATTTGCCTCCTCCGATACCTGTCGGGGACGACGAGACCCCTATGACGATTGGCGCATGCAAGAACTAGTTCTTGCCTTGGCCGAAGTCTCTTTTTCGTCTTGAGGAGCCCAGTATCATGCCAACGCCACCTTCTCAAGAAGGTATGAACACCACCCCACCTACCAAATTACCTGCACCTGTCGTGGCGGATGATGGTAGCATACGACGTGAGGGAGAGCCTCCATTAGTGCTAGATCATGTCGCCCCCGCTGTCAAAGAAGCAAATGTTGATGATGACATGGAGGATGATGATGAGGACCCAAACAAGTATTTCAATACCGCATATGATGGATTGATGGAATAGGAAGCCGAAGACTCAGGCTATGACCGTGGAGATGATGACTTGATGCTGCCTGATTTGCCGGAGCCGGAACGTCCTATGGCGGAATGCAAAAAGTCTCTCTTTAAGCCATTCTGGCAGGAGACACCTCCAGATGCCGCCTCTACCCAGCAACCCCCTGAGGCCCGTCCACAGTTTAGCCCGAGGACACTAGGGGTGGTGGTTAGGGAAGGTATGGTGGGCTCACTACCACGACCCGCCAAGAAGCAAAGGAAGAGACCGGACAGCAAAGGCCCTAAATGCGCCATAGGTGCTTCAAGCAGCCAGCCGCCTCTGAAACCCCTGGTGGTAGACATAATACCTGTCAAAGGTAAGCCGCATTTCCATGTCGACGACGAGCCAATCCTACCTACCAAAGCGCTAGATCTCATACTGAGCAATGATCTAAAGAGACTCCATAAAGATATGCTGGCCAGAGAGAAAAGCCTTCTGGTCACGAAAGATCCAGGATACCCTCTTTACGCGCCTCAGGTGCGGGGTGGGAAGTTGTACATCGATACCTTGCCCGTGAATCAGTTCCTCCTGCGATTTGACTACATCTACAACATGTTCCACATCACCAAGCTGGATTTCAAGTTCATCCGCATGTATGCGATGTATCTCAACTACTTCATCAATATGGAGAGGATCAAATATATCTGCGTCGCGGACCCATACTATATGCACGAGAGCTTCTTGGCGGTTTGCAAAGAGCACCGTGACTATGTCAGCAAGTACCTCGGTGAATTCATGATCGCTAATAAGGACAAGGAAGCAATTCTCCTAACTTATCATCCCTCGTAAGTCATCCGCGCATATCCTTTCATACATGTTAATCATTCCTTCGCAAGCATGAAGGCTAATTTGAGGTGTACTTAGTTTGCGCAGCGGGGGCGGTGTCGTCCTCATCGTTCTGTACCCGGAATAATCCCATGCTATGTAATTGGACTCGTCGATGAACATCAATAAAAAGGATTACACGCACGTAAAGAGTGTTCTCGACTGTACCCTGTTAACCTTCAGCCTGACTGGTGGATATATCAAGGTGAAAAAGTACAGGAATAAAGCACCGGCTTTCAGCCAAAAAACCGAATTCTGCGGCATCCAGCAACCGCATAATAATACGGCTGATGGATCCTACCTCATGCATCACCTGATGTAGTACACAAGGGATAATCAACTCCTTCGCGTGTCAGCTACTACCGGAGATGATGAGATTGTCAGCTGGGCCACAAGCATAGGAAAGACACTGGATCATCGAATCCGAGCTGAGTTTTATCACGTAAAGTGTGAACTAGACCAAGTGATCCTTAAGCAAGTCCTCGAACCAACGGGGATGTTCTACCATGGGCCAATCACGCGGGTTGATGTCGGAGCACTGCTAGTCGCTCAACGTCTGGACCTGAAGCCTTTCATGAAGCTCGGGTGCATCCTCCGTGACTATGAAGATTGGAACGCTGACCTGGAGGACTGATTGTCAATGACAATGTGATGTAACTAAATCGTGGTCCTGAACTAGCGTGCCTTATCACTATTGTCTTTCTATGGCAAAACTTTGAAATTATGCATGGCGAAACAATGTCATGTAACTAAACCATGGTCCTGAACTAGCGTAGATCGCTCTAGTTAATTAGTTTGGGTATGAGGAATTTCGTCCTTTATGTTTACTATTGGTTGCTTTTATTTTGCTAATCATTCCTCTTTGTTTTCTTAAGTATATTATGTTGCATATTATCGTTCAAATCAACAACTCACGATGCAGGTAGCTAGATCAGAGATGGCGAAGGACTACTACGTCGTGTACGTTGGGAGGGTTCCAGTAGTCTACGACCACTGGCTAGCCGCTCAGGCCTAGGTGCACAGGTACCTGGGTGCTAGACACAGAGGGCTCGACAACAGAGCCGAAGCGGAAAGTAGTTACTTGAGGTCGACACTCCAGCATGAGCAGGGGCAGGACTGCCGGTACTACATAGTCGCGCTCTTCCTCATGTTGATCGCTCTTCTCTTCTACATCATGTTGTAGATAGAGATGATGAAACTTGTGGGTATGCCATGACCATGAAGTTGCACTTATTCGAGGCATGACATGATTGCACTTATGTATCACTATTTTCGAGATGATGTGATGATATTTTGTGTTGAATGATGATGATGATGATGGTATGACGAGACTACTGTATGTCTATGATATGTGAGAATGGTCTATGTTTAATATGATGTGATGAAACTATTGTATAGAATCTGTATAAATACATCACAAATACGTAGAGGGTGCAAAGCTGTGAAAGCAGTAAAAGTTAGCAGTAGCACTGGTAAATACTTACCAGTAGTACGGCTTAGCATCAGCGCGCCTTATGAACAAGTGCTACTACTAAAGTTAACAATAGTGCTGGAGAGGGAAGCGCTACTGCTAACACTACTTACTAGTAGCGCTGCCATACCAGCGCTACTACTAGTGTTTAGCTCTAGCGCGATAGCAGTAGAACTTTACCCAGCGCTACTTCTATGCATATTTCCAGCGCTACTACTAGGGTTTTCCCTAGTAGTGATGGCACTCAGGCGTCACATAGCAGTTGGGCCGGCCCAACTGCACGGTTGTGCGTCTGAGGGGCCTTGTCAGACCCGCATTGCCGAGAATACGCCTCCCACACGGAGACACGGAGAGGCTGCGAAACGCTTGCACTTAAACAAGTGGGGCCCAGGCCACAGCCACTTATAGGTTGGCCCCACCTGGCAGATCCTCCCCTACCTCCGATGCAACAGAGGAGGCAGGGGAGGCTCGAGAAGCTCGAGCCGGTGTTCCGCCCCAACGACTGAGCCACCCTCGAGCGATGCCCTGGGCTCCGAAGGGCCCGTGATGTCGCACCGCCCCATTTTGATGCCTCGCATGCTAACACGTCCCAAACGTATCTATAATTTCTTCTTGTTCCATGATATTTTGGTTGACATTGTTCTATGTTTTCCTACACTACTATATCTTTTTACACATATTTGGACTAACCTACTAATTTAGTGCACCCAGTGCCACTTTCTGTCTGCTGATGTCTATTTTGCACGTGCTTTTACCCAATTTTCTAGAGCCATAAAAATCCCGAGAAAATATTTAAAAATCAGCGTACCGGAAGCTTCCAGATCACCGAAGATGGGCCAGAGGGGGCCGGGGGCCGTCGAGGCGACCTCCTGGAGTAGTCTACCCCCTGGCCACACCCACATGCCGCCTGGGTGGGTCCCGCAACCTTCGGTGCCCTCCTTCGGCCTATATTTACCTCTCCAAGACAAAACCCTTCCATCACATCCAGAATTGCGAATTTCTCCATGTTCCGCCACCGCAGCGCTTCCGAGATCGGGAGCGTCACGAGACCTGTTCTCGACACCCTGTCGGAGGCAGGATTCACCTTCGGGAGCTTCTCCACCGCCATGGACGATTCCCGGACGAGCTGTGAGTAGTCCTCCTTGGACCATGACTCCATGACCAGTGGCTATGTGATGTCTTCTCTCCAACATTGTCCTTCAATGATTAGTCCTTGTGAGCTGCCCTACATGATCAAGGCATCTATGTAATTCTCTTGCTATTGTCGTGCTCGGTTTGTTGGGATCTGATGTATTATGAGATTATGTTCAGATTGTTATGAGTTATATATTTGATTATCCTTTTATATTATGTTCCTTAGTGATTCATGCATGTTCTCCATTGCTATTTATTGCTTTGGCCAAGTAGTAGATTGTAACTCCAAGAGGGAACGTTATGCATGATGGTGGGTTCATCCTCGCTGTCTAGCTTGAGTAACAGAAACAGGAGACTAGGGGATGTGCTATTGCCAGCAGGGAGAAAACAAATGTCCTTGTTACCACGGTTGCAAGGATTGTTTACCTTACACATAGTTCGTTAATGCAGTTGTCCGTTGCTTTGAGTTTACACTTTGGGTGGGGCTCGCAACTTAATACCAGCGAGATGTTCTGGATAGATATCTCAAGGTGGATGATTAGTAAGTAGATGCTGATGAATAAACGGTCTACTTTTCTTGGCGTACTGCCCATTACTATTGATCCTCTAACTTTCAAGTAGAAAAATTAGCATTGCGGTGCATTCATAATTCTGTCAATTGCCCAATTGTAATTTGTTTACCCAAGAATAGTTGTTTATCGTCTTTTGGGAGAGAGACATCACTGGTGAACAGCATGTGACTCCGGTCCATATCATCATCATTGTTTAGACCTCCATCATTTACTGTTTTCATTTACTTTCCCGTTGCAATCACTATCACTTTTCCCGCTTGTGTTTTGATCCTTTGCAAACTACAAGGCCGGAGAGATTGACAACCTCTGTGTACTCGTTGGGAGCAAAGTTATTTGTATGTGTGCATGTCCATGTCTTCTACTAGCGTCAGGGTGGGAGACACCTACTTGTTGATCCTAGTAGTCCTCCTGGTTCGATAAACCTTACAATCTCTGTGTAAGGGAAAACTTGTTGTTGACTACATCTCAACCTTCCAGTTGGGGTAACCAACGAGGAGCGAGATGTATATACATCATCTCATCATCAAGCAAAGTTTCTGGCGCCGTTTCCAGGGACTCCAGTCTTCAAGATAGGGGAGTTGCACCCTATCTTTTACCTTTGCTTTTTAGTATTGCTAGTTTGCTTTCTAGTTTTTGCTGTAGACTCTTATACCAAAAACCACAAAAAAATTAGTTGCTTTGTTCTTGCTTGTTGCTGCTGCTATGCGTTCCACTTAGAACACTAAGTTGTGTGACTTCACTAGTTAGGCTTATGGAAAACTGCACTCTTAGTTCGCTGCTTTGGGAAGGCCACTTTACCACACCCGTGGTGGAGAAGTCTCCTCCACCTATTGAATGTATGCCATTCAAAATACCACTTGGGATAATTGAAATAATTAGGAATGATTGTTGTGCAGGAGATGGAACAGTCAATCCTAGTATTCATTTGTTGAATCTTACAGAACTTTGTGAGTTGTTTAAGATTTCAGGTTTGACAAGAGATGGAGTCATGAGGAAATTATTTGCCTTGTCACTGAAAGGAAAATCATTGGAATGGTATAGGCTACTAGATTATTCTCACCTACGGGATTGGGAAGAGATTGAGTCTCTCTTTTAGTCCAAGTTTTATCCTCTTCATGAAGTCCATGTGGATCATGATAACAATACTTTATGTGATACTTATATTGTTGAGTTTGATCATGATCCACTGAAAGTTATTATGAGAAGGGAACATATGCTTATAGATATTCCAATAATATCAAGTTCCTTCTATTTATGTTGAAGGTTTTGAAGCTCCACTTGTTTTTCCATCCTATGCTTATTGCTTTGTGCTTCAATGAATTATTCTATTAGAATATTCCTATGCGTAGGATGCATGTTAGACTTAAATGTGTTTGGTATTTGCTTCTTGATGCTCTCTTTTGGTTTTACAACTCTTATTCCTACGGGAGCATCATTAAAATCTTAAGCCTATCTTTATGACTATAAAGAAAGAGGTCTAGGGAGACAACCCCTGTTATCTTTACTTTGAGTTTTTACTTTCAGTTTAGTGGTCTTGATGCTTGTTACTACTGTAGCAACATCATTGTATCTTTATTTTCAAGCTTTGTGCCAAGTTTTAGCCTCCGATTGCAAGAAAGTTCAAAAGTTGTGACATGTTGTCCAGAAACAGATTCTGTCTGCTTGACGGAAACATTCGCCAAAAATCACCAGATCATCTTTTTAATCTGAATTGTTTTGACAGCGTGCTCGATATAATTTTCTTTCTGGCATCTGTTCTGAGTTTTTTGATTTGAGTTGCAGAAGTGCCCCGAAAAAATTATTTACTACATGTTGTTTCGTTTTCACAGATTCTGCCACGTTTTGCGTTTTCATCATTTTGCGAATCTTAAGCTTGCTTTTCCTTTGCAAAAACCTTTTGGCAATCATGAGAAACAGTATATTTTCATGAAAATCATTATTTCCAGTAGGTAATGAATTATTTTATCATGGGTACTAACCACTCTAATCAGCTTATGATGAGTTTCGTATGAAGGGAGATTTCAAGTATGCGATGGGAGATGATGAAAGAAGATACATGAGTGTAAAGCACTCAATCTTGGGGATGCCCCCGTGCACCCCAAGAAATATTCAAGAAGACTCAAGCATCTAAGCTTGGGGATGCCCCCGTGCATCCCTTTCTCTATAAACAATCATAAGTTCGTCCATCTCCATGCTATATTTTTATCACTTCATTTGTTATGTGCTATGCTTGGAGAGTCCCGATCTTTACTTTTTAGTTTGTTTTAGTTTTTCTTGCTGTTCATAAGAAGTTGGAACCTAGCCTACCTTGTTTGGGGGAGAAACACACTCCATTCCACTCTAGAACACAACATAGGTTTCCATGCTTATCCTTTTTGTGCATTCTTTATCTTTACATAGCTGATGTCATGGTTAGCTCTTAGTTTTCATGCTTATATTTTTAAGTGATTTTATTTAGGTTGCTTTTGGAACTCTCTTGAGTAATCATGCTTATCTTGTTTAGAGAGTTAGCTTGTTGCACTAAGTTGTGTGTCTTGCATGAGTAGGTAATTGAGGTTGCTATTTAAGTATAGTAGTAACTTGCAATAGTTTTGAGGTATTTATTTGAGTAATGTTTGGACTATTGGTGCCAAGAGCTTGAGCCTATTAGTGATAGGTGTCGTATTTTGGGAAATCTATGTGTTTCTCAAAAACTAAAATTTAGTTGAGAACTCTAGCTACTAAATTGATCGCTAACCTCTGGACGGGTTGGAATATATAGATTACCCTCACGTTACCATGGGTCGAGGATGCGCAAGGATAACCAAACCCCCTAACACTCCTCCTCGAGGTACTTATATCTTTGTGAATTTCCTAACTAGATAGAGAGTTACCGATAATAAGTTCATGAGTTCTTCAGACTAATGTGAGTATTCGATTGTTGGAACTTCGACCATCCATATTTTGCTAGCCTCTTCGGTACCGTGCATTGCCCTTTCTCATCTTGAGAGTTGGTGCAAACTTCGCCGGTGCATCCAAACCCATCACACGATACGCGATGTCATACATAAGCCTCATTATATCTTTCCTCAAAACAGCCACCATACCTACCTATTAAGTCATTTCCATAGCCTTTCCGAGATACATTGCCATGCAACATCCACCATCTCATGACTTGATCTTCATGTCATACATGATTTTGCTTCATCGAGGAGCCGCATGCTAGTTGGGCCTTGCCCATATTCTTGCTACATGACACGCTAGTATAATTGCATATCCTGCTACGCTAGCAGAGGCATACATTTGCATACATCATGATAGTTTTCACTTCTCTTTATGTTGAGTACTTCTTATAAAATGTGATGATCTTCTATTTATTCATGTCAAACATAGAGTGTTGCCCTTAAGTGAGGAAAAGATCCGAAAGAGGACAAATGAAAAGATCCCAAAGAGGACAAATGAGAGATAAATAGAAAGAGCCAAAGAGGCCACAAAAAATAAAAGAAAAAGAAAAAAAGGAAAAGGAAAAAAATAAATAAAAAGAGAGAAGGGGGCAACACTACTATTCCTTTGAAAGATCCACACTCGTACTCCATTGCTATATTTCTACTATATAGAGATTATCATTCATGCATAAGTATGTGGGGACCCTTACACTATAGAACTTGGTTTGCATATTCCAATGATGAGCCTCCTCAAATGAGCTCTAGTTCTTCATGAGCAAACAAGTTGGATGCACTCCCACTAGTTCCATTGGAGAGCTTACTTGAGCTCATATGTGCATCTGTTACATGGCAATCCCTACTCCTCACATCATATCTATCATTTGGCTTTCTCTCGCCTATGGTTGTCCTCATTGATGTGAGCCTTTCACACCTTTTTGTATGCCTTCCCCATCATTATTCTATTTGCCATCCTAAATGCCAACATATCTTTCTTATTCTCATCCATTGCATGAGTTCTCAAAGTCGAAAGGGAGAGGATCATTTTGACTTGTGCCTAACTAGTGGTCTCGGGATGATTCAAAATAAGATTCCGAAGGAGACCATGTGTGAGGTTTAGTAGATTTAGTTCTCAATTAAAAAATTATTTTCTAAACCCATCTCCCACTTCTTGCATGCAAACACCATTTGGATACATTCGAGTCACGGACAGCGAGAGCTCTTGCACCTTTATGTTCTTACATGGTTAATTTCAATACTAGATATAGACCCTTGCTTGTTATTGTCTTGACTTGAATTGCCTATCTTACTTGCTTTACTTTGAAGTTCTCATATGTGTGTTAGCATGTCACCACATAAATTATTGTGTTATCATTTACCTACTCGAGGATGAGCAGGAATTAAGCTTGGGGATGTTGATATGTCCCAAATGTGTCTATAATTTATGATTGTTCCATGATCTTTTGGGTGACCTTCTTATATGTTTTGCTACACTTTTATATCTTTTTACACATATTTGTACTAACCTAATAACTCAGTGCACCTAGTGCTAGTTTCTGTCTGCTGATGTTTATTTTGCAGGGGCTTTTACCCAATTTTCGAGAGCCCCAAAAATCCCGAGAAAAATATATAAAAATCAGCGTACCGGAAGCTTCCGGATCACCGAAGATGGGCCAGAGGGGGGGCAGGGGCCGTCTAGGAAAGCTCTTGGCGCGGCCTACCCCCTGGTCGCGCCCACAAACCGCCTGGGTGGGTCCCACGCCCTCCGGTGCCCTCCTTCGGCCTATATTTACTTCTCCGAGAGGAAACCCTTCCATCACATCAAGAATCGTGAATTTCTCCATCATTCCGCCGCCGCAGTGCTTCCGAGATCGGGAGCGTCAGGAGACCTCTTCCCGGCACCCTGCCGGAGGGAGGTTTGACCTCTAGGAGCTTCTCGACCGCCATTGACGCTTCCTGGACATGCCGTGAGTATTCCTCCTTGGACCATGAGTCCATGACCAGTAGCTATGTGATGTCTTCTCTCCAATCTTGTGGTTCAATGGTTAGTCCTGGTGTGCTTCCCTACATGATCAACGCATCTATGTAATTCTCTTGCTATTGCTATGCCCGGTTTGTTGGTATCCGATGGATTATGAGATTATGTTCAGATTGTTATGAGTTATATATTTGATTATCATTTTTTATATTATGTTCCTTAGTGATTCATGCATGTTCTCCGTTGTTATTTATTGCTTTGGCCGAGTAGTAAATTGTAACTTCATGATTGTGGGTTCATGCCCCTCGATGTCTAGCTTGAGAGACAAACATGAGACTAGGGGATGTGTTGTTGCCACCAGGGAGAAAACAACGGTGCTTGTGACCACGCTTGCAAGGATTCTTTACCTTACACATAGTTCGTTAATGTAGTTGTCCGTTGCTTTGAGTTTACACTTTGGGTGGGGCTCGCAACTTAGTACCAGTGAGATGTTCTGGATAGATATCTCAAGGTGGATGGTTAGTAAGTAGATGCCGATGAATAAACGGTCTACTTGTCTTGGTGTACTGCCCATTACTATTGAACCTCTAACTTTCAAGTAGCATAATTAGCATTGCGGTGCGTTCATAATTTTGTCAATTGCCCAACTGTAATTTGTTTACCCAAGCAAAGTTTTATCGTCTTTTGGGAGAGAGACATCACTAGTGAACATCATGTGACTCCGGTCCATATCATCATCATTGTTTACACCTCCATCATTTACCGTTTTCATTTACTTTCCCGTTGCGATCACTATCACTTTTCCCGATTGTGTTTTCATCCTTTGCAAACTACAAGGCCGGAGATATTTACAACCTCTCTGTACTCGTTGGGAGCAAAGTTATTTGTGTGTGTAGGTCCACGTCTTCTGCTAGCGCTAGGGAGGGAGACACCTAATTATTGATCCTAGGAGTCCTCCTGGTTCGATAAACCTTACAGTCTCCGTGTAAGGGAAAACTTGCTGCTGACTACATCTCAACCTTCCACTTGGGGTAACCAATGAGGAGCGAGAAGTATATACATCATCTCGTCATCACATGCGCACTAGAAGGCCGGGGCGGCATCAATCGAAGTGGCCGTAGAGGGGGCCGGCGGCCATCACTGGCCTTGGGGCATCGGCTATTGTTGATGCCGAGAGGGATCTACGGCGGCAACTTGGCTCGGATTTGCGTGAAGGCTGGTGGCGGGCATCGGCTATTGTTGATGCTGCAGCGGAGGAGAGGGCGAGTGGGATAGGGAAAAAGACTCAGGCACTCTAGGGCTCGAGGGGGCATGATATAAGCGAGGCGGAGCAACATCAAAGGCTCAGGTGCTTTGGATACGCTATGGCATGGGGGAGGACAAGTGGCAGCGAGGATTTGGAGGCGAGCTGGCGTGGGGGAGACGTGGAAGGTCATAGGGTGTGCTAGGCTCGTAGGGACAGGTTTCCAGAGCCTGCCCCAAGCTACCGGATGAGGACAGGGCGCGTAGCTCCGTTTCTGTATGATAGCAAAGTTGTCACCACGCCCACACCTGTCCACAGTGGGATTCTGACTAGTCAAAGATGTCTAGCATGCAAGGCATGCGTGTAGGAGGCTGATTGAGCAGTTCGGTCTCATATGGGGTAATGTAGGTGGGGTTTATTCTGTGGTTAAGTTTGCAGAAGCAAACTTGGTACTAGCAAAATGGGGTTTTACTGGGAGGCTTTTGGAATTAAACCTTGTCTAGTAGTCATAGCTATGGAGGGCTACAAGACTGCCAAGTTTCAAATCAAGGAGAGATGTGTAGGTAGCATTTGCAGTTCAATGGCCATATTTCTGCCAAAATCAAGTTTCAGAAGGGCTATTCATATTTCCCACATGACCATGCCATATCTTTGTTTGAAATAATGCATTGGCATACTAGATATGCTTTGGAAGGATGTGGGGGCATTGGCTTGAACAAAATTATTGGGAGAGATTAAAAGAGGGGCTGCCATGGTAAAAAGGAGAGGTAAAGAGAGGGATTCATCCTCCAATAATTGACCAGGGGCCATGCCAAAGTTACTCCTAGTGATAGAGGGCTAGAAGAAGTTGTGGTAAAATTTTTGGCTCAAGGAGATTAGTAGAAGGGTCCAAAACAAAAGATTTGGAAGTGAACAGAAGGTGTTTGATGGGTGTTAGGGCTAGCAAATGGCTTCCAATTGATGTGAAACTTAACAGGGTCACATGATTGGTGAAACTGATCTTCTACACCAAATTCGGGATTTGGTGGAGAAAGTTTCCAATGTAGACTTGAAAACCCTAAGAAATAGGCAGAAATGACTTTCTGAAGATAAACCTTTGCAATTTAATTCCCACAAATGCACCACTTGGTCTGGTGACATTATTTGAATATTATAGCATGCGCAAAAAGTTTGGGATCAATTGGATAAACTTCACAATGTAAAGTTTCCCAATTCTAGAAATTAGCAAAGGAGGTTTTGAGGGGTTTTGGACAAGTTCATCTATTCTCCTTGGTGCACCATTTGGTGTGGATGCATTATTGGAGTATCAGAACATGTCCACAAAATTTGAGCACAATTGGAGACACATGGCAATGCAGAGTTGCTCAAATTTGGATCTAGACACATAGGGTTTTGGAATAGTTAGCTAAATAAAATAAACTAGGATTGAGATGAAACTTGTCAACATCATCACATATATCATGTGTGAATTTCTAAAATTTTACTGGGATTTATTGAGAATATTTCCTATGGACATATTCCAAAAGATTCAAATAGGTAGAAAGAGTTTTGAAGGGTTATGTCCAATATTTGGAACATGACCATGAGTTGAAACTCTTATATAGGGAATATATATGTCCATTGAGTTTCCCTAATTTTTCTCCAATATTTTGAAAGCAACTAAAATAATCTTTCTTTGTAAAAGACCATTTATGGCCTCATAAAAAGTTATTTAAATAAAACAGGAAAATAACTTTTAAAATACTAATTTTGTGGTTTTGGGAAGTCTTTTTGATAATGGAATCCAAATAAAATATTTGGGGAAAAACAACTTCCTAAATTTGAGGACTTGTGGTACAAATCCTAACTCAAGGTTTTTTGAAACCTTAAATTAAATAGATGTTTTTTGGTCAAAATAATGTTTGGTATAAATAATTTTTTGTCCTATACAAATGTTATGGTCATTGGACAAAGGTTTGGGACAAGGAGGTGAGTCTACAGAATAGGAGGCAGTTTGTGATTTAAAACACAAGCAAACAACAATCAGTTCAAGCATCACAAGCACTCACAAATGTTTTTAATTAGCCCTAATTTTTGAGCTATGTTAGTTTAGCCAGGAGATTCGAAACATAGGGTATGACAACCTATTTGTTTCTGGTGGTGATTCCTATATTCACATGATCATTTCCATGAATATCGCGTAACTATCCGCATTTCTATCAATTGCCCAATAGAAATTTGTGTACCCACCCTATGTTATTTTTCATGAGATATGCCATTAAGGAAAGCTATGGCCCTTGGATCTATTCACAACATATTGATAAAACTTTCAGACCCTTTCTTCCATTTACTTGTTTTTATTTTATCTTGCTATCTACAATTATCTACACACCTCACTTGCTTGCAAATAACAAGACACGAGGATTGACGACCCTCTTGCCCGCATTGGGTGCAAGTAGTTTGTTCTTGTGTGTGCAGCCGCTAAAGACGGTTGTGGTTGATATTCCTATTGGTTCGAAAAACCTTGATTTCATAACTAAGGAAAATACTTACCCACATTCTGCTACAATAACATGTAACTCTTCACGGAAAACCAAACGCAGATCACAAGTATAAGGAAGGATCTCTAGCGCCGTTGCCGGGGAATATCATCACAAACTACAAAGTAACTCCACACAAAATTTCCTTCACTTGTTCCTCTTCTTATTTTCTAATATAGTTAGTTGGTCTCATAAAAAATACAAATAAAAAATTATTTATCTTTGCTTTCTAATTGTCTTCTTGTTTTCACCATGGCTACTTCCACTACGGACATGCGTCTTCCTCCTTACTTTGGAGAGGGTTCCCCAATCTTGTATTTTAAGCAAGTAGGTGATGAGTCATGCAAGGAAGCTTGAGATAGACTACTAACAATACAATCTAGAGCTAATCCTAAGAGTCATATTAATTTGCTTCCAAGAAGTTTTTATGTGTCTTGGACTCTAAGTTCAAAAAAGATTTCCTTGGAAATAATGCTTTTGACACTTACGACAAGATGAAAAATGTATTTGGGCGACCTAAAATTGAAACCATTGAACTGTATATACTAGTGTGCCACCGCCAAACTAACCTAATCAAAGAGGCTAGAACTAGTATGGAGTCTAATTCTAGGGGGTGTTCAACTCTATCTCTAAGATCCATGGGAATGTCATGATATGCAATAGAAGGCTTGATACCATGGAACAAAAGCTTGATGTTCTTTGTGCTAGTGAAAACAAAGTTATGAAGGAGAATCCACCTATTAGGAGCAAAGATGAAAACACTTGAAAGTATGCAATATGCATAGCTAGGGACGTAAAACAATATAGCTTGTTGTGAGGCAACCCAATAGTTATATTTAAATTTTACTATGGATTGCATCGGGGGTTATAATCCATAGAGGAGTTAATATACAATACCCTATGATAATATAAAATAGGAATCAACTTGTAACAACACCTGAAAGTATTTGATATGTTTCTTATACTAATGCATCTCACGAAGTTTTGTTGAGTTTTATGTAATTGAAGTTTTCAAGTTTTGGGTATTGCCCTGATGGATAAAGGATAGAGGAGAAGCAAATCCCTATGCTTGGGGATTCCCAAGGCACTCCAAGGTAATATGTTGGGAAGAATTAAGCATCTAAGCTTGGGGATGGCCCGAAAGGCATCCCCTCTTTTCGTCTCAACCCATCGGTACGTTACTTGGAGCTATATTTTTATTCATCACATAATATGAGTTTTGCTTGGAGCGTCATTTGCTTTTGTTTTTTTTATTTACATTTACCACAACCATTTTTTCGTGACACACCTATTAGAGAGATATACCACATCATCACAATTTGTTAGAATACTTTACGTGCTTCACTTATATCTTTTGAGCTTAGCACTTACTCTAGTACTTCACATAAATTTTTTTGAGCATGATGGCATGTAGATTTTATAGAAATATTATGCTCTCGTTCTCAACTTATATTTGTTTGAGAGCTAGAAAAATAGTGACAGTAATTTCAATGGGTCATAAGACTAGATCAAAAATAATGAATATTCATTGTGTGATGATAAAAACCATCATGTAGAACATATAGAAAAATTGTGGGTTAATGATATTGATGTGGTGATATGAAAAAGGTGTGAGTGTATTATTATTAATTCAGATAGATGTTGATATTAAGAGATGTTAAACTTCCTGTTCATATAAAAATTAAAAGGGCATGGATATGATGTGTGAGCATCTCTATTCCTCGTTGAAATCCTAGTATTGTTTTGAGAAGGAGTCGCGCGATGGTTAATTCCTACCAACCCTCTCCCTCGGGGCATGTGAGTATTACTTTGATTTTTGACAAAAATTAAAACTTTGCAATAAGTATATGAGTTCTTCATGACCAATGTGACCCCATGGACATACACACTCTCACCACCTCATATTTGGTAGCCTCTTGGGTACCATGCATTACCCGTTCTCACATTGAAGATCGGTGCAACTTTTGCCACTGCATCGAAACCCCATGACATGACACACTTTGTTGCACATAAAAATTTTTATATCCTCGTCAAAACAGCCACCGTACCTAACTATCATGGCATTTCCATAGACACTCTGAGATATGTTACCATGCAACTGCCATCGTCACCTCACATGACTAGTTCATTCATCATCAGAATACTTTGCATGATCATATAGAGCTGACATTGTATTTGTGGCAAAGCCACCGTTCATCTTATTTTTGATACATGTCACGCTAGATCTTTGCACATCCTGGTACACTGCAAGGTCATTCATTCAAAGTCATATCGTCCTATAAGTTTTCATATTGAGTTGTTAGTAAATAAAAGTGTGATGATCATCATTATTAGAGCATTGTACCAGTGAGCAAATAAAAATTGGGGAGACGAAATGAGCTCACCATAATAAAAACGAATGAGAGAAAAAGAGAGACAGGACTTTGCTACTATCCTTTACCACGCTTGTGCCTCAAAGTGGCACCTTGTTCTTCATATAGAGAGTCTCATGTTATATCATGAATATGCTAGTTAGAATGCCTTTTTCATAAGCTTGGCTTGTATATTCTGATGATGGGCTTCCTCAAATGACCGAGGTCTTCATGAGCAAGCAAGTTGGATGCACACCACACTTAGTTTCAGTGGAGCTTTCATACACTTATAGCTATTGTGCATCATTTGCATGGAAATCCCTACTCCTCATATCGATATCTATCGACGGGCATCTCCATAGCTCGTTGATACGCCTAGTTGATGTGATACTATCTTCTCCACTTTTACCACTTTGAAACCAACCACCATATTCTATTCCACCTTTATGCTATGTCCAATGGTTCACACTCATGTATTGCGTGAAGAATAAAAAGTTGATGCATATTGAAAAAGTATGATCGAATTGCCTGAGTTGGACACCATGGTGCTTGACATTTATATTAATGTGGTGAAGATGGAGCCATGCCTTGCTAATATAATAAAGATGGATGGGGGTAAAACAATCTTTGAGGATCGTATACTTTGAAAAAAATAATGATTTGCATAAGGTTACGTCATGGATAGCATGCCACATCAAAAATACCTATAAGTATTGTTGTCCTAATATTTCTTAACTCACCGTTTCTCAATGAGAACGCATGCATAAGGTTACATCATGGATAGCATGCCACATCAAAAATTCTGTTTTTTATCATTTACCTACTCGAGGATGAGGAGGAATTAAGCTTAGGGATGCTTGATACGTCTCCAACGTATCTATAATTTCTTATTGTTCCATGATGATATATTGTCATTCTAGAATACTTTTGGGGTATTTAGTTACCATTTTATATTATTTTTTAGCACTAACCTATTAACCCAGTGCCTAGTGTGAGTTGTTGTTTTCTGGGTGCTTTTCACTTTTTAGGTTTTCCATAGCAAACGAAGTCTAACTGCCCTGAATTTTTTTGGTGATTTCTTTTGGAGGAAAAGAAGTCCAACGAGAATTTGAAGAAGGTTGGAGGGCTCACGAGGGGTCAACAAGCCAACAAGGCGCGTCCTCGGGGGTGATGGCTTGTGCCTCCCTCGTGGCCCTCCCAACTCTGTTCTTTGGCTTATAAATTCTCATCTACCCTAAAAACACCACATAGAGTCCCGAAACACTTTTTACACCACTGCAAGTCTCTGTTTGAATGAGAGGCCATTTGGATCTCCATTCTCGCACCCTACCAAAGGGGGACCGGTCACGAAGGGCCTCTTCATAAACCTTGTTGCCCTCGTGATGATGTGTGAGTTGTTCACAACTGACATACGGGTCCATGGCCACTACCTAGATGGCAATCTCTATCTCTCTCTCTGTCTCTCTCTCACTCTTTGATCTTCAATACAATGATCATCGTACCTTTGCTTTGATCCATATGATGTAATTCCTTTTGTGTGGTGCGTTTGTTGGGATCTTATGAATTTTTGGTTTATGTTCAGATTATTCATGATAAATATTTGAGTCTCCTATGAATAGTTATATGCTTCTTATGTGCATGATTATTATAGCTTTGTAACTATTGCATGTCTATTTAAATAGTTTGGCCAACTAGATCGATATTTCTTCGGTGAGAGAGGTGCGTTGTGGTAGGTTCATCCTGGCGAATTTCTTCATCCCTGTGATAGAAGGGGACAAGATGCGTCTTTGTGTTGCTTCTACTAAGGATAAAATGATGGGGTTTATTCATATTGCTTGATTTTACTTTGTCTACATCATGCCATTGTTCTCCATGCATTATTCACCTTTACTTAATACTGTAGACGCATGCTCGATAGTGATCGATGAGTGGAGTAATAATAACAGGTGCAGGGACGAGTCAATCTATTTCGTTATGGAAATGATTCCTATATACATATGACCATTGCCGTGAATATCACATAACTATCCTCTTTTTTGTCAATTACTCAACAGTAACTTGTTTACCCATCGTGTGCTACTTTTCATGAGAGATGCCATTAGGAAAAGCTATGTCCCCCGGGTCTATTCACAACATATTGATGAAACCTTCATTACCTTGTCGACCTTTACTTGTTTTTATTTTATCTTGCTATCTACTATTATCTACACACCTCACTTTCTTGCAAATAGCGAGAGAAGATGATTGATATCCTCTTGCCCGTGTTGGGTGCAAATTGTTTGTTCTTCTGTGTGCAGCCGTTGAAGATGATTGCGGTTTATATTCCTATTGTTTCGATAAACCTTGGTTTCATACGCGAGGAAAATAGTTACCCTCATTGTGATGCATAACCCGTTCTTCTTCACGGAAAACCCAACGTATATCACAAGTATCAGGAAGGATATCTAGCGCTGTTGTCGGGGAATATCATCACCAACTACCAAGTAACACCGCACAAAATTTCATTCACTTGTTCCTATTTTTATTTGCTGGTATATTTAGTTTGTCTCATAAAAAATAAAAATAAAACATATTTATCTTTGCTTTCTACTTGTCTTCTTGTTTGACGCCGAGGCTACTTCCACTACGGATATGCCTCTTCCTCCTTACTTTGGAGATGGTTCCCTGACTGGCACTCTCTGGCAATAGCTAGACGAACGCTATCTTGATTGCTCAACAATTAGAAATTGTCTTGCAATGACCCACGAGCGCGTGGGATCGAGGCTATTTTCGAGGGTAGAGTATTCGACCCAATTTGTTGAGTCGCCGGACAGGAAGTGAGAGTATACTCTCAAGTATTAGCAGCTGAATGTGTCAGATTCAACCACACCTGAAAGATTAGTATGTGCAAGCAAAGTATCAACAGCAAAGTAATATGATAACAACGGTGTCAGAAACGATCTGTTGACGGCACACTATTCGTACCGATTGTATCAATGGCGCCAGAAGTTGCCCGTTGACGGAAATTGTCTTTTCCCGTCAACGCCGAGCGAATCAAAATTGTAGCAGGTAGCAGCAGTGTAACGAGTAGCAGCAATGGCAAGGAACAACAGTAGTGAAAGCAGTAGCAAGTAGCAACAGTAGCAAGTAACAGCAGTAGCAAGTAGCAGCAGCAGCAACAGTAGCAACTAACAACAGCAGAGCAAAACAAGTAACAGAAGTAGTGGGACAAACTCCTAGGCAATGGGTCGGTGATTTTTTTGGATGATATTCATCATGCAACAGTTATAACACGGACAAATATGTGGCTAGCTCCCGTTCGTCAATGTGATGGAGGCATGCATTCCATGTGTCGTTATACGTGCTTAGGGAAAAGAACTTGCATGACATCTATTGTCCATCCCTCCCGTGGCAGCGGGGTCCAAAAGGAAACTACGAGATATTAAGGTTCTCCTTTTAATAAAGAACCGGACCAACGCATTAGCACTTGGTGAACACATGAACTCCTCAAACTATGGTCATCACCGGGAGTGGTTCCAGTTATTGTCACTCCGGGGTTGTCGGGTCATAACACATAGTAGGTAACTACAACTTGCAAGATCGGATCTAAAACACACATATATTGGTGACAACATAATAATTTCAGATCTGAAATCATGGCACTCGGGCCCTAGTGACAAGCATTAAGCATGGCAAAGTAGTAGCAACATCAATCTCAGAACATAGTGGATAAATTCCACCAAAGAAATCCCCCTCAATGGCATTATTATTCAGCCTCCTTGCTATTATAGCTCCCATATTGAAGCTCTTGTCACCTGTTACTGTGATGTGAAGGATACTAAGCTCGGAAGCGCATAGGTGACAATGTGCACCCTTGTCGTTAATGCACCTACCTATGAAGAGGGCAAAGTAGTGCAAGGCAGGGAAATGGATGCTTCCTATGCTGGCTTGCATGATATCTCTGGTTTCTCCAACAGTTATACTAGAGACAAAGTCTCTGACCGAAGACTTAGAAGGATCATTACTACTACCCCCATCGGGTATCTTGCAAATCCTATTGAAATCCTCCAAATCCATGGCGTAGGATTTATCATACATATCAAACAGTATGGATGAGTCATGGCCAACTGAAAATTTAAATATACGCACGAAAGAGGCAGTGAGCATAGCATACTGTTCACATTTATCTGAGAGCAATTCTTCTAACCCGGCACTGTGGACAAGTGTATCAAACTCATCCTTGAAACCAGCTTCGATCATGAACTCATCGGAAGGCCATTCACATGGTTGTACAGGTGCGTCCCTTAGTTGATAAGGTTTGGGCTCCTGAAAAGAAAGACGGGGACCCTTCTTACTTGAGGAACCACCATGAAACTTCCTCCTCAACATAATTTCCTTTTGCTGAAATTTTTGAAGTTCAAGAGAAAAGTGAATGAAGACCAACCACACCTTGTAGCAACTACTCCTACTAGTGCCTAGAGACCGTATCATGCGCTAAAACTACTTGGGACCAGCTAAAATCAACATTTCTAGCTCAAGAACAGGGTCACCAAGGTAGCAAGAATACGCGAAGGATAAAGCACTAGAGCAAAAACTAATTGGACCAATGGAGGACTCACTTACCAAGGAGTAATTTCCCCAAAACGGTTCGGAGAATGGTGCTTTGAGCAAGGAGATCGAAAATCACAGCCAAATGAGCAAGAACACGGGTTTGAGTTGCGAAACAATTTTTTCTGGAGGTGGAAGAAGAGGATGGGAGCTGGAATGAGTGGAGGGGGTCCCTATGGGCCCCACAAGCTTGCTAGCCGCCACCAGGGGGGCGACGGCTGCAGGGCTTGTGGTCCACTGGTCTGGCCTCCAGGCCAGCTCTCAGGCACAGTATTTTTCAAATATTCCAGAAAAAATCATACTAAATTTTTAGGACCATCGGAGAACTTTTATTTTCGGGGTATTTTTCTCCGGGACGCTAAAACAGAAAACAGGAAAAACTAAAGTATATCTATCATTTTTCTTCTAAGCAACAGAAAATGAAAGCTCAAAACAGAGGTATGTGACTCTTTGATTCATCCATTTCATGGTCATCGAAAGAAATCCGTCAATGAGGTTGATCAAGTCCTCATGACAAAACCTTCTCGAATCGCAAGAGAGAACAGAGAATTTTTGAATAGCCACTAAGTCACCTCAATGGGGATATGTATCTCCCCAACAAGCAAATCATACTTCATATCGACACGAGGAATAGGGCATTCAAAGCTCCCAATAAGAATCGATGAAGTCTTTTTGATAACATTGATGCAATGTACTTGATATCGTTTCTTCGGAAAGTGCACTATATTCTCATTACCGTTGACATGGAAATTGACATTGCCTTTGTTGCAATCTATAACAGACCCTGCAGTGTTTAAAAAGGGTCTTCCGAGGACGACAGTCATGGCATCGTCCTCGGGAATATCCAAGATAACAAAGTCTGTTAAGATAGTGGTGTTAGCAACCACAACACGCACATCCTCGCAAATGTCGATAGGGAAAGCAGTTGATTTTTCGGCCATTTGCAGAGAAATTTCAGTGGGTGTCAACTTATCCAATTCAAGTCTACGATAAAGAGAGAGAGGCATAACACTAACATCGGCTCCAAGGTCACATAAGGCAGTTCTTACATAGTTTCCTTTGAAATTGTAATTGGCAAGCATGGTGGAGATCTCAAGATCTGGTAATTGGCAAACAAGGTATAGTGGCCACTCCGGGATCACCAAGTTTCTTAGGAGTTCCACCTTTGAAATTGTAATTGGCAAGCATGGTGGAGATCTCAAGATCTGGTATCTTCTGTTTATTGGTCACGGTATCTTTCATGTACTTGGCATACAGAGGCATTTTGAGCATATCAGTTAACCGCATCTGCAGAAAGATGGGTCTTATCATCTCAACGAAGCGATCAAAATCCTCATCATCCTTTTTCTTGGATGGCTTAGGAGGAAAGGGCATAGATCTCTGAACCCATGGCTCCCTTTCTTTACCATGCTTCCTAGCAGTGAAGTCATTCTTATCGTATCTCTTAGGTTGTGGGTTATCAAGATTAACCGTAGGTTCAATCTCCACATCC
The DNA here is from genome assembly GCF_904849725.1 of Hordeum vulgare subsp. vulgare. NCBI lineage: Eukaryota > Viridiplantae > Streptophyta > Magnoliopsida > Poales > Poaceae > Hordeum > Hordeum vulgare. The sequence goes on from NC_058519.1 coordinate 444,485,008, forward strand.
TCATCAATGCTAGTTGAGAGAGAATTGTTTTGTAATATATAAAATTTATTGGAAGTAAGAAGTACCAAAGAGGACTATCGGTGGGCCCACATGGCAGGGGGCACACCCTACCCAGAGGGCGCGCCCATGTGCCTTCTACAGCCCATCTATGCCCTCTGATTCCCATCTTCTCCTATATGAAGCCATTTTCCCTAAATAATCAGAATAATACTTTCGGTATGAAGTGTCATCATCTCGTGGCGGAACCTAGTCAGGAGCACTTTTGGTCTACGATAGAGTGATTCTGCCAAGGAAATTTCCCTTCGGGGGCGTGGGGGGGGGGGGGGGGTTGGCTCGAAGCCATTGTCATCACCAACCTTCCTTTCATCGTGGGAGGAATCATCTCCATCAACATTTTCACCAGCACCATCTCATCTACAAACCCTAGTTCATCTCTTGTGTTCAACATTCGTGGGAGGAATCATCTCCATCAACATTGTCAGATTCTTACTTCTTGGTTGCTAGTAGTGTTGATTATATCTTGTAGTTGATGCTAGTTGGTTTAGTTGGTGGAAGATTATATCTTCATATTTTTAATCATATAGTTATCATCTCTGATTGTGAACATTAATGTGTTAACACCCCCCCCCCACTCTTCCTCTTCTTCGATAGCTCCATTTTTCCTTGGTCGTGCCCTTTCGAGGCCCCTCGACCACGAGAACCTCGAGCTCGGGGGTTATGATACCCTCGAGCATGGGTGTCGGGCAGTTGTTATTTTCCAACTCGGTCATCCATTTCTACATATTAAGAGAAATATTCAAGATTTAGTATAAAAGGTCGAATAAATGGATCTGGAGCCCAAATAGTTACCTGCTTCGGAGCATGGGACTCCAAGTAGCCATGGTCCATCCCAGGAACCGGGAACATGGTATCCTTCGTATTGAAAAAGGACGTCCACAAGACGTCCAAGTTGGTGTGAAAGAAATGTAGGATTGTTCGGTGGTCCGGAGGCTTGTAGAACTACATCGGACTGGCCCAATGTTAGAGAGGAAGGATGCTAGGGTGCAACATCACATCTATCACATCCACGAACTTGAATCTCGTGTTGAAGGTTTAGATCCTCCTCTGAATGGTAATGACCTCGTCAAGATTGCCCCATTCCAAATTCTTTGGCTGCCAGGAGTTCAGTTTTCCCGGAGGAAACCCTTTAAAGGGTGGGACAGAGGCATGGTTTTTGGCTCAAGGTTTGTTGATCTAGAACCAATATCCGTGCCACATCTTCATGTGTACACAAAGGTACCTGACAACAACTCCATTTTGTGGAGCTTGCAGATCATAGCACTGTCGCAATCGATGTAGTCATCACCATCACTCTTTATCCCAACACAAAAGGTCTTCCGCCACAATCAAAAGTGCGATGGCACCTTCAAAAACTCCTAACACACCGTGATAAAGGATGTGAGGTGGAGGATGGACTTTGTGGCAAGATTGTAGAAATATAACCCACAAAACAAAATGACCCCCCGCACAATGGGGTGCAGGGGAATCCTAGACCTTTGACAATGTGGGAAAGAAAGCCTACTGCCCATCGCGGGGAGTAGGAATGCATTGGTTAGGTTCCGAAACCTTGAAGTCCACGCCTTTAGGGAGATTCCCGGCCTCTCGGAGGTCGTTGATGGTGGCGAGGTCAGCCCTCAAACAAACCAACTTACCTCTTAGATCTGCCCCGACCATTAGAGCGGAAAATCTTTGCGCTTGATGGAATGACCGCGCTGGGTGTCGTGAAGGTTCGGGCATTAGGGAAGAGGAGAGCATGTGGTAAAAGGGATTAACTATCCCTATCCCTTTATAGGCTAGTAAAGGGCGAAGTAGGCCCTTAACTGTGCCGATAAAATTTCCATGTTTTGGCCAATCGTGTCGTTATAGACGCATGGGGTAAAACAAATCAATTGACGATATTCCCAAAAATGCAGGACACAATCTTTGTTTTAATATGACATGCCAACCCAATGGTTGCCTCGAACCGCGATTTGTGTAAGCAGTAGCCGAGGCACATTATGTGACAGGTATGACGCTTCGCAAAAAGTTGTCACAAATTTGCTTCCAGACGCGCTAATAAATTTAGCCCTTGGGGCCTGATTAAGCACTTCGGATGCAGAGCTTTTGGGGTTGTACTATTGAACTTGCCTGCTAAGCTGAATACTATTGAGCCGAAGACATCGTCCGATGAATATATTCATCCTTGGCTTTGAAGACAAGTTCGGGGGCTACTGTCGGTGTCCTGGACTAGGGGATTCCAGCCAAGCTGGCCTATTCCATTGGCCGGACTGATGGCATGGTGAGGAGGAAAGACTTCGAAGGCCTTCAATAGAGGCTTGAGCATATCAGACTCTACCGAAGACCGGGCATGTACTCCAAGGATGGATGACTTGTTCATCATGCAATCTTTAGATGGTAACCGACGTTCATGTAACCCTAGATAGACCAAGTGCACGTATAAGTGTGAGAGTTTAGCACATAGAACACATCCTTACATATTCATCATCACCCCTAGGTTTAGACCACCACTTGTGATCAAAATGTAAATCAACTTTGTACTTTGTTACTCCAACAATATGACAAGATTAGGATGTGTGGTTTTACATCCATAGAGTGGGCCTGAACCTGGGTAAGTAGATCATGTGTTCCTAGTATCTTGTTACGCATCCATCTGATCTCATTGCCCGAGACCCCCTACCCGAGGTCCGCCAGTTTTGACACCGGAGAAGAGGCTGACTTGGAGGAGGAGCCTCCCTCCCTTGGTGTGTCGTCTGAGGAGGGGGGACTTCTCCTCCAACTCCCCTTCCACCTTAGCTTGTCAAATAATATAATAAGGGGCGCCTCCACTATTGAGAACTTTTTCTATTAGGCGGTTATCATTTCCATTTTCCCATAGCCCCTAAATAAATCCTAGGGTCTTCTTAATTAATATTAGATCCCCTATTATTTCTATTAGTTCTCTCAAAACATTTTCTGCCTATATATCTCTACCCAGTATTCCCCGACCCATTGTGTGTAACTCCTAAATGCTCACGGTTTCTCTTAAAATTGTTTCTTTTATACCCAAAATTTTTCTGGCAACATTTTATCATATTCCTCACTCCACTAGAACTTAATTGTTAGAACATTATGCCCCCATGTTTGGTTTTGGTAATTGATGACAAGCCCTATGGACTAATGATTGCCATTAGTTATATTTGAAGGATTTATCCATAGGCTTTTCTTGAAGTCCATTTGTTGGTTCCAAGGAGTTTATGAGATGACCAACATGGTATCCAAGGACTAATCCAAAGATTGGTCATGTGAGAGTGAGCTTATTGCAAGCATGTCTTGAAGAAGAAGATTGTGGGAACATTCCTATTTACCTTAGAGACACCATCTTTATGAAGAGACAAGATAAGTCACAAGGTTGATCAAGAATAGGGAAAAGAGTAATTCAAGTTGATCAACACACAAAACATATAATATGTACCAAGTGGGATCAAGTGATCTCATGGTATAGTAAGTATTGTCCATTACGGTTTGTGTACTAAACCATGGTCTTTGCGAGTGTTCTTTGTGGGGTTAGGTATATTTCTGTGGACTTGCATCAAGAGGAAGATTCAATACAAACCAAGGAGGATGAAAACAAGTGGTGATCGTCATCAAGGTTGCGGTGTGCAAGCTCAAGTGAAGCATCATGAAGAGATCACATGCTTGAAGCTTGCGATCCATTCTGGTGAAAACAGATAATGTACATATGAAGATGTGTCGGAGAGACGCTCACCCATAGTGGAGTATGGTAAGAAATCTACTAGTCTTCATCGAGCCGACTCAATCAAGAAAGCTAGTCCATCATTCACAGGAAAAGATCATCATCATCTCTCTCAAGTGGACTATGCCCAAGGCAAAGGTTTTACTTTTATAGATTTTTCTATTTTACCAGTTTTATGGTGGTAGCTGGGAAACCAGGTTATAGGATCAAAAGTCTTACTATCAACGGGGCACTCGAGTGAGTAGCTTGACCTTATCATTCGTTCAGAGCTCAAACCATTGCATTCTTGGCATCATCATCTTTCTTGGTTCTTCTTTGGCTTTTCGCTTTGGGAGTTTTGGAGTTTATGGTCTTTATCATTATAACGTCAAGCTCACCGAAAATTTATTTTGAATGCATCATCTTTGTGTTTTCGATGTTGGATATTTTTCCGTATAATACTTGGGAAGGTCATCTTCCTTATCCTATTGGCATTTATTCTCCATGTCTCTTGTCATCCTCTATCCAACAAACTTGACTTTGCTCAATTCGAAGCTAGTATGTGGAAGTTATGGCAGTTTCAGCCTTAGGACAGTTTTTCAGTGTTGAGGTAGTAGTACCGCTCTTGTTAACGATAGTACCATTGTTTAGTACCGCGCATACTGCCGCTACTTCTGGGGTTTTGAATTTTCATATCGGGTTGCATGGTAGTTGATCGGTAATGCGACCGGTAGTACCGCTTATAAGCGGTAGTACCGCCCGATGACTAACACTCCACTTTCGCTTACTTTTTAGCCTCTTGGATCGTTTGTCTCATTGCGGTTGTTGGGCCAATATTATCTCTTATAAGCGATACTATCGTTGTACTCTTCCCTACCTCCGGTTCTCTCTTGTGTAATGCATCCCCAGCGGTAGTACCACTGGTCGGAGCGGTAGTATCAATTGAGAGGCACTACTTCCTCTGGGTGCTTCACCTTTGCACTATGCTCTGGGGATCTTCTGCCCAAGAGGTGGTATCGCTCCCTCGAGCGGTAGTACCGATTGTGTGCGCCTAGTGAACATAATGGTTGGATTTAGGGAGGCCCATAAAGGGGGTTCTTCTTCCCCAACGAACTTATCTCGTTAGCTCATGTTTGCTCGCATTGTTGACCTTCTTTGAGCTTGCTAACTCTCTATCCCTCCAAGGATTCTTGCTAGATCTTGAGGGAAAAGAGAGAGGAGAGCTAGATCCACATTTTCACCAATCATTTTCTCATCTATGTGAGGGGAACCCCTTGGATCTAAATCTTGGAGTTTGTTGTGTTATCTTCTTCGTTCTTCCTCTCATTTTACTCCATAGAATTAGTTATTGTGGTGGGATTTGGGAGGTAGGACTTGGGCACTCATGTTCCCTTGCCATTACATTTGGTGCATAGGTTTGAGTTCTCTATGATGATACGTGGACGTGAAGTTTGAGAAGTTGGCACCCTAAAGCTTATGCCTCTTGGGTGCTTTGGTGCCGTAGATGGTTGGTGGTGGATCGACGCTCAATCATTGTTGTGTAAAGCTCCTAGAAAGCGTCGGGGTCTCCAATTAGGTTATGGAGATTTCCCGAGCAATTTGTACGGGTTCCGGTGACCGCCTCCAAGGGTTACCAAAGTTAACGAGTTTGATGACCGCCCCCAAGGGTTGCCATTTGTACGGGTTCGGTGACCATCCTCAAGGGTCCCTTAGTGGAATAAGAACATCTTGCATTATGCGAGAGTGTGAGGAGTTTACGGTGGCCCTAGTGGCTTCTTGGGGGGCATTGTGCCTCCACACCACTCCAAACACAGATTAGCATCCGCAAGGGTATAAACTTTGGGATATATCACCGTCTCCGTGTGCCTCGATTATCTCTTACCAAGCCCTTTACTTAAGCACTTTACTTTATGATAGCCATATCATGTCTCATTATGTATCTTACTATCACTTTAGTTGTTCATCTTGCTTAATATATGTTGTTGGTGCACATAGGTGAGCGTAGTCGTCTTAGGTTTTGTTCTTGAGAAATTAAACATTATTTTTATTCCGCATTTGTTCAAGCCTAAACTGTAATTATTTTAAAGGGCCTATTCACCCCCTCTAGGTGGTATCCATGTCCTTTCATAAATAGAGTAATTCCCTTAAGCGTGTGACCTTGTAGGTTTGGTGGAATATAGAGATGGACTAAGCTTCCTTTCGTTTAATGATCAACAACGGAACCGTGGACATGCATGTTGACCCATCCACACGAATGATATTCGGCTGAAACTTTGATTATCATATGATATTGCCATTGCTTCCCGATACGTTACAAATCCGAGATGAAATATATCGGTATCCTCTTGAGTCACTCTCATATCCAATATACAGGTCTCCTCATTACCAGATTTGTTATTGTTTCTTGTTGGCATGTTCTGGCTTACCTAATCTAATCACCTGCGTCTGGGCAGACGAGATGGATATCTTCACACCAAGAGGGCCCTAAGAATATCTCTGGATCGTCGTAGGACCAAATCCCACTTTTGAGCTATCTTGCCCCTAGTCACACTTTTGGATGGACCCATAAGTTGTCGTTATGATCACCATAACGTTGGAGCAACCCCAAAATGCATCGTCTAGTATGAAGTGACTTGATAGTCTCATGGTCCAAGGAACTAAGCATATGTGAACTCCCGGCGTTATAGATTTGTGAAGAAGCTTATCTAAGTACAACAAACAACTTGGGTCAATTCAATATGATTATTCTTCTAACATCGTACTCTCAAAGTTGTCGACGTTCTTATTAAACTTAACTAATGCCTATGATCAGGAAAAAGTAACGATCATGCAACACTTGAGCTAGTCCTAGAGGCGAGACTAGAATCGGGTTTTACCATTTATAACTCTATACGTACTTATTGGTTTTCCTCTTAATCACATATTCAAGACCATAACTGTTATAACATAGAGTATAAACATCTAATAATAAACATGGAAATAAATAATAAATTTATGATTGCTTCTAGAACATATTTACAACAGGAGTTTCATGGGGTTCAAAATTTGTACTAGCCCTTGTCGAAATTTTCTACCCCAAGCCAAAAATTTGCGGAGCGTAGGGACGCTGGGCTGCCACGGTAGCGGGCGTGAGGGCATGCACGAGGAGAGCTGTGTGCTGGTGATGGCTATGGTGGTCGGCGTCTGCCCTGCCGGATCTGGACGGCGATGCGCGAGGTGGCACCTCGTTTGGGTGGAGTTGGGCATGATCCGCTTGGGGCTGCTAGCCATCTTGGTCTTGTCGCCTGCGCTTGGCCTTCGATTGGCGCCGAGGCAGGTCGGGGAGGCATCCCCGGGGTGCTCGTGATGTGCCATTGGTGGTTGTGCATCGGGCACAACTACTAACGGCGATGGAATCCGATGTCCCTTCTCGACATGGAGGCGGGCCTTGGCGGTGGTGGTCATCTCCTTCGTCGGATGTGGTCGGCGTGAGGCTGGGTGATCGGATCTCCAGATCTTTCATGCAGTCCCAGCTGCGAGTATGGGAGACATAGTTGCTGGTAAAAACCGAGCCAACGGCGGGTGATGGCATCGTTCTGCGTCGTTATCTTCATAAAGAAATCGTCGACGAACTACTGTCGGTCCACTCGTGTTGCTCCAGGGGAAACCCTAGGATCTGGTCTTCCAGATTGGATGATGGCGACACTATAATGTCGTTTCTCTCTTGGGAGCATCGTTTGTGGAGCAGCACTAGAGGACAGAGGCAGGAGGTGGAGCGGCTTTGTCTTGCACGGAGCTTCGGCGTAGATGTCAAGTCATGTGTGGCCGACAGGTGCTACGCCGTGTCATGCCTGTCCGGCAGATTCTACGCACGACGGATCTTCCAAAGGCTTCAAGGTGTGTCAGCTCGTGGTACTCGGTGGCATGGTGTTGCGGCGTATTAGCGGCGACCGCGACGTGCTCAACAGTTTGCACGCAGGGAGGTGATGACGTTGGCCGTCGTGGCAGCGTCGATGGATGGCCGGACTGGCAAGGAGGATGCAGAAATATTTCCTGAAGAGGTTTCCTGCATTAGCTACACGTTCCGATACGTTAGCTATACGCTTTAGGTTTCTAGAATTTGTGCATGTGATGTACATTTTAGGTTTGCTGCATTAGCTATACGTTCTGATACGTTATGTGGATGGATCGGCAACTACACCGGTTTTATATATGCGGAGTGAAAGCACTCCACATTATCGAGTTTGTAGGTGTGAGTGATAGTTTCAGATGGTTTGATGTATTATTTTGTCACACCTTTGTTGAATAACTAATAAACGTGGTCGTATGCATCGATTGATGCAGAGGCCGATGGTCTTGACCTCCTTTTCCAAAAAAAAAGGCAAAAAAATTGTTTCCATAGAAGTTTTTCTTTCTGGGGTTTCTATATAAGTTTACAAGCATAAAAAGTACTCAACCATCTAAATGTATATTTTTTTTCAGAACTGTTGACATTCGGAAATAGTTTTCTTCTTCTTCACGTGAATACCTCTGCTCTTGGGTGCGCCTTTGAATTGCACACCCTCCCTTTGGGTGAGCAAAGGGGCCACTACCCTTTCAGCCACTAGAAGAGACTGATTACAACCCCGTATGGCCACCATGACCGTAGCTGGATGGATGGATACAGGTTGGGATAGGCTACCTTAGCTTAGCTCCCTCATGACTTGCCCCCCTTGGAGGATCGATGCTGATGGGACCTCATTTTTCCAAAGGATGCAATGCATGGGTTGTCCACAGGTTTATCGATGGCGATACCAGCTTCCTTTCTGGATTTCCTTTTTTTTTTTACGGGTTTCTGGATTTCCTTTAGTATCAGCATCGGCAACCAATGTGATGTCGCGGCCGTGATATTTGAGTGTTCCAGTACCTCGACGGATCCATACACGGTAAGGACTCACAAATTCTGATGACGTTTCAAAGTTTATTTGTGCCCATATGGCAAACAGCCCCTGTCGTATGTTAAAGTTTGGAGATGAGCATGAGTTTTCCTAAGCATAATCACCAGTGGGAACTTATCATTACGAAAAGCAGAATGCGTGCACACAACCGTAAAGTACCTTATCTTTCATCAGTGTGGGACGCAAATTCGCAAATTAAGATGGCAAGCGGGGGGATTTGATTCCTTCCATGCTCTCCACAATCAGGAGACATATTATGCAAATGCTGTAGGGGTTATCTCTCGCTCTCACCCGCACAGAGTGGGTGGATATGTGCAGTCATCCATACCATCAGAGGAGGATCCAGTGTATCACCGGTAGGGCCAACTGACCTGGAAATTTATTAAATATAGTAACTGAATAGAACTTAAATAAACAAATCAATTATTGGGTAGCTAATAATTAAAATTCTACAATATGTAAATCCTAGATCAATGGCCACATAACAAAGTTTATTTGTTTACGAAATTAAGTGTCACAAGCTCTTGTTTTCAAATCCTTTAATAACTGGGAAATCTTTTAAGACCCTCACATTTACCTCCTAGTATATCTGAAACGTCCAATAATTAAGGGTGTGTTTGGCAATGTAAACATTACAAGTACTCCTAAAGATGAAAATGAATTAGAAGAAATGCATTTTTCCTTTTGAAATTTTATTATGAAAAAACAAATACACCTCATATATAGGAAGCCGCTAAGGATACTGATCCTTCCTTCTTATCAACCAGTAAATGGTCGTAGGATGAGATGTACCATATTCAATCTGATGGTACAACCCCATGCGTGATGTGTTTGATTGCTTGATTAAAGGGTGTGCCACATTAGTTACGGGGTTTTCCCACCAATTACGTCTAATCAGTTTTCTAGTAACTACTTGTGACTAGTAGAATGTCGGTGCGAGGTCATAAAATATTTTGGAGACCATCACCATGATTTACTTCAAACTAATTATTACATTTATGCTCTTACAACAAACTGAAAATTGCATTGGTTCATCATCCGAATGGTTTAGAGACATAGTACAAAATACAATAAAATAGTGTATATAAAAATATATTGTAAGCACTCATTTAGAACATAATATCCTGGGTTATAGAATCAATAGGAAAGAACTGTGCCACCAATAGCAAATTAAACCCAGGGATTTATGTGTTGTAAATATTTTCACATGTCAAGAAAGAATACGGTTCAACAACTCATAGTGTGCCACAATAATGAGCATTGCACATAACCTGGAAGAGAGTTGACCTTGCCGCATTTATTAACTAAAAATTATGTCTGGCAAACATATCTTCAAACGACTAAAAATGAATACCGGACATGAGCAACCTTTCTTGCGACGATCTTCAAATGTCTCCCACCCAAAGATTATACACATTTGTGTAGCTAGACTCGCCTGCGATCACGTACCGTCCGGACAATCATTTGTATATTACACACCTTCCATGGGAGCATGCGGATATTCAACTAGCTTCAAAACAAGAACATGCAAATTAATAGTATGGACGAGAAGCAAAAGGACAAGTATGAGACATGGAGAATCAGCATGATAAAATTCCCATAACAAACCAAAATTCGGCTGAATTCTTCAAGTATGTACAAAATCTGAAAACGATAGCAAGTTCATTCCAGGAAAATACTGTCCATGACCGGTTTCAAACACGGTTCTAGTTTCTTATAAGAACACACAAGACGGCAACACACAACCTGGGTGAAATGATGTGTAATATTCAGTGTTTTCATGTACAATTAAGAATTCGTACAGTAGTATGAGTTGGCTTTGAAAATTACACTCAGCTCGGCTCCGTAAATTCGACATAATTTGGATAATCTAGGCAAGCATTATTAATTTGAGGGCTGATATCGATGTACTAATGCATGCCTAAACCTGCAAAACAAATCATAGTACAACAATATGCATCACATTTATTTCTTAACAACAATTTTCCACATGAACAACAAAGAAGTATGTGAATCGAGTCAACTGGATCAACCTGAAAATAATGTTAAGGTAACAGCCTGGTCCTACCTAAGTTAATTAACACAATCAACTGATGAATGATATTTAAGAACTACCGTCGGAAATATAAAAGAAAATATTGTCCAGAGCACTCAAAGCTAACCTGAAAACTATGCTCCAATTATTTCGATGGGGCTGAAATTGCACCAATCATAAATGCCAATGTCATCGTTGTAGCCTACATTGCGTGTCTTTGTAAGAATGGTAATCAGAGTAATTTTAACATGGGGATTAGATATAAACTAACTAAATTTATACTGTCAGGACCGGATTTTTGTGGATTTTAATTTTCCTTAAAAATGACCCTTGTGCATACCAGCCCAGGAATACTGATAGCTGGTGCATAAATCCTTGATACAATTGTCCAAGAAAAAATACAAGTTGGAGGTACAAGACCGACGTGGTCCCTGGAGTACATCAAAAAGGGTTTCTACTTGTTGATGGTGGAAGTGGTTCGGGGATGTCCAGCGTCTATGAGACTCCATTTCCCACAGGAACAGGTGACCTAGATAATTCCTATCTCACGCGGCTGCCGTCTTCGATGCCTAAGTTTCGGGTTTATCGTCGGGTTCCTCCTTTCCAAGCACGCAATCTGGCCAAGACAATAGCTAGGGACAAGATAGTGAGTACTTTGAATGTACTCGCAAACATCATGAAAACAAACATAAATTGGCAGGGGTTAATATGCACTTGCAATAATAGCACAATATTGTGTCGATCATAAAATACTTCCCAAGTAGAAGTAATCGAAATTTAGTCATACTAAGAGATTAATAAGCAATCCATAAAAGTAAGATTAACGGATGTGATATAAGACATGCCTTCGTCGGGTGTCTCGGCGACACCACATACACGGCTTTAATAGAATAATAACAAGCATGCCACAGTCGGATGTCTAAGCGACACCACATAAAGTGCTTATATGAAATGATAAACATGCCGCAGTCGGGCGTCTGAGCGACACCTCATGAAGGGCTTATATGAAATGACAAACATGTCGTAGTCGGGCGTCTGAGCAACACCACATAAAAGGCTTATATGAAATAATAAACATGCCGCAGTCGGGCTTCTGAGCGACAACACATAAAGGGCTTATATGAAATGATAAACATGCCGCAGTCGTGCGTGTGAGCGACACCACATAAAGGGCCTATATGAAACAATAATAAATAATGAATATCCAGGAGGTAGAACCAGCTCCCACGGATATTTAACAATCATAACTATAGGGGTTAGTCCACAGTAAAATAAGATTTATGATCATCCACCATATTTTAGTCTCACGATTTCTTAACTTCCTCCAAAGACCGACACTCAGACCGACACTTGACTAGTCAACCATTCGTCCTTGACCATGGACACGACAACTCGAATAGTTTTGGCTCTGCGGAGGGTGTACTCTTTACCCACAGCCCACGGGTTTCGATAGTCAATCGGACTAATCCCGTGTACGGTATTTTAGAAGTCAACACTCAGAACCAGTACACGCCCATTTTTCTCCCGTGAAGACTGTTATCACTCGGACCACGCTGTGAGAGAAAAACCATAACACGGGGAGGCTCCAACCTCGACAAGTATCAGATCAAATTTATACCGAGCACTACAAGGGGAGAGCTCTTCCCCTCTCGGTCCCAGACTTGAAGCAACCATGCCCCCTGACTGGATGACTGGATTTAGTCCAGTGCCCTGCATACCTTCATCCCGATCCCTCTACTTGGTGTGTACCTGGAAATAGGTGTACTACCTACTGAACCATATTCCCTTTCAGGAAGACCTGTGGCAGCACGAATGGGTTAAGGTGACATACTGACAAGACTCGATCTACGGTTGACTCACGAGGTTTAAGTTATTCCCGGCAAGATTAGTATAATCAAAGTGTTTTATCACCGTAGACAGAGACACTACCTGTTGTACCCCAACATGCCTTGCTTACCATCCTCATCCCGCGAGATGTCAGTCCCAAAGCCGTATCTCCACGAGACACCGACTCTCTCCAGATCACATCCGGTAGACATGTGTGGCAGGAAGATGTGCCTGTTGTCCCATGCATCTCAATCATGCTATAATTGTACTTTCAATCCATAAAGCTACATGCATGATTATCACATGAAATACGACCACTTATTTAATATACCCTAATGTTCTTCTCATCAAGCAACCCACACACAACCAATATATATGAAGGTTCAGAATGCTTGCCTTCCAAGTATAGAGAGGTAGGTTGCACTCCAAAACTTTTGAAGTCTTTGCTCCACTCTCCATCACCGAGTCGACTATGCCTTCCCTAGAGCGAAGCACACTCACGAGGGTGCGTGCCTGAGGGAACCGGCCCACTCACTCACAGATGGGACCCAACTGTCGGGTTCTCCTTCTTCCTCATGCGCGCGCTGACAAAGAGCAGAGGAGTAGACTCTGGGGATGATTGCTGGCGACACGGTGCACCAATTGAAGTGATCAGGCTATACACATGCTCGGGAGGATGAGGCGCATCCATTTTTGGGGGTTAGGGATGCGACGAAGCTTGGGAGCGACCAACCCTTCATCCACGGTGGAGGGCATCTTTGGTTGAGGTGGGATTCGAGCTAGGGTGGCTCTAGGTATGTTCTGAGAGGTGGGGTAGCTCCGTGGGGTTGAGGAGGGTCGAGGGCGCGACTCAGGTGGGGCTAGGGTGCTTCGTCTTGGCCGAATCGAACCAAGACGCGACGGTAATTGAGGTCACTGGATCTGGGGAAGGTGGATGCCCCGGTCCAAATTGGGTGAAGGGGTGGTCTCTTACGGTTATGCAGAAGTGTCTGCCCTTGCTAGAAGGGTTCGGGGTACCTTTTTATAGGGCCTCAAGGTCGGTCCGACGTGTGGCGAAAGGATCATCGGCCGACCACCTCTGGAGCTGCAGGGAGACTGGCAACGCAGGGAATGGTGAAACGGGGTCCCGGGGTGCGGTCTGGCTAGCGGGCGCAAGGGCTTCGGCTGCAAGGGGAGCTGGCAAGACGCGGTGGCTCGGGCGATGCTGCATCGCGTGGGCACCCGCTATTGGCATCGGCGGCCAGCAGGGTTGCAGGTAGTGCAGCAAGTGTCAGTCGTGCTAGCAATGAGGAGCTGCAGGCTGCCACTTCACGGGTGTCACTAGGAACATGTTAGGTGGGCGTGGCGGCCACTGCACCGCATGTGCAAAACGCGCGTTGTGGGCGCGCGCTAGGTGTGCATGGTAGGTGCTCGACCGAATTCCAATACATGCTAGAGGGCTTGGTTTGAGGTGCAACTTAATAGTACGGCTAGGCTGGTTACCCAAGCTCTGTTGGACATGCTAGTTGGAACAAAAAGAATTTCCATAATGCAGTTTAAAAACTATGCCAGTTCAGGTCATGCACCTATAGTGTTTGACAAAATGCCAGGGCCCTCTAGGTATTCTTGTTAGCCACCAAATTTTCCAGGTTGAGGTCTCCTTGGAAGCTAACAAAGATGGCATGGTAAAATTTGTCAAAACAGAAACTTCCTAGTGCAATTTTTTTGCAAAGGTGCATTCGTGGAAAGAAACAAAATGATGTTATAACATGGTCTCAAACAATGACACTTGGGCTGAAATTCTAGACTTAAGGGTTTGGCAGGGTTCTAAATGGGTAGTAAAATTTTCACAAGCTTAGGGCAAGAAAATAATAGGGTTGCAGTACAAACTGCAAAACTGGTCCAGAATAGAAAATAGGATGTGGTGCTCAAAATTTTCAAAAGATCAATTTGGGTTTTTGCAGAAAACTCATTTATATGAACTCCTTGACCATGCCAATTTTTTGTAGAATTTTTGAAGAATTATAACTAGGGGTTGTAGTACAAAACACCAAATTGGATCAGAATGGAAAAGAAGATAATGTGCTCACTTATTCCAAAACACTTGGCTATGTTATTGCATAAAATTGATCCAAAAACATACTAGGTTATTTCCAAGTTTTTGTGGGATTTTTAAAACAAGTTACCAAAGGGTTCCAGTTCAAATTGGACCTTGAAAGAAATTACAAGCCAGCTTTGGATAAATAAAACTTAAAAGAGAATATTTAAAAAAAAGGCTTTCATTGAATTTGGAATTAAATGAGAAAATATTTGAGGCAAACACTCAAGTCAGATAATATCTTTCAAAAACTCCTACTTAAGAAAGAGATCCTTTTATAAAATAAAGCACAGAAGGGAACTGAAAATAGTAGAAGACCCAAAAATAAAAATAAAAATAACCATGGCCAATTTTAAATAAATAAAAATCATGGCCAAAATTTTGGGGTGTTACAAACTCTACCCCCCTTAAGAAAAATCTCGTCCTCGAGATTTGATAGGGACGTTGAAAAATGAAAAACCCCTACTACACTGCAGTACTTACACAAAAATAACGAGACTAAAGTAAGACGGTAATTGGTGCAACTGTGGTGTGGTACTAGGGCTAGAGACTATTGCTACGGTTGGGAAATCAAGGCGTTGCTACGAATGGCTGCGATAAAGTTTCCGAAAAAAGAAAATTTCCAATTTCTGAATATGCTTACCGTACTCGAGTGCAAAGTGCTCTCTCTCGTTGATAGGTGGATCTAGGGCCCACTGTCAGTCTCTTCTTTTTCCTCCGTCTCTCTTCTCTCCTCTCTCTCTCGCGTGCTTTCCGCTCCTTTCTCCATGCATGGCGTCTACCGCGTAGGCGTCTAAGGCTGTACCATGGTAGTGCGCGGTGTGCTTAGCTGTCCGCGTAGCATGCACTCGCTTCGCGGTACTGCACTTTGTCGGCACTCCTCACGGATTCGTTTCCGAACACCGGCGATCGAGCGACGAGCGGAGCTGGTGGACTGTGTCCGTCGCACACCGAACTCGAGCTATAAAACGACCGCGTCGTTCTCTCCTCTACCTCACACCCGGACTCTCTCCTCCTACTTCTTTCTTTTCTTCATCTCTGTTTGCAGGAGCTCGTGGCGAGGCTCCAATGATGGACGAGCACCTGTGGTGGCTGATAATCCTACTTGCTGGAGGAATGGCGGCGCTGATCGGGTTCTCGGTGCTCCTATGCGTGATAATCCAGGATGATCGTCGTGATGCTGCTGCTCAAGTGGTGGCTCTCCGCGTGGCGGAGAACATGAAGACAAGGCGTGTGCAAAAATGCATGGGTGGCCGCTGGTGTGCTGGCAATATTCTACAAAAATAAAAACACCCAGAATGTATTCCTTCCGGAAAAA
Source organism: Hordeum vulgare subsp. vulgare (assembly GCF_904849725.1). Taxonomy (NCBI): domain Eukaryota; kingdom Viridiplantae; phylum Streptophyta; class Magnoliopsida; order Poales; family Poaceae; genus Hordeum; species Hordeum vulgare. The sequence goes on from NC_058519.1 coordinate 444,500,932, forward strand.
CTGTGGTGCTAGTGAGGCGATTAGCTAGGTGTTAGGTGTGTGCAGTTCCCCCCTTAGTGCATTGGCAAAGCGAGTGTGGTTATGAGCCGGTTGGCATGCGAATAAAATCTTGTTGGATTTTTTTGTTGCAGTAGTTTTATTAAGAAAATTTATCACACAATGGATTGTCCTAAGAAAACAATTCAGGGAAAAACCACAGCAATCACACAACTGATATATAACATATGCATGCCATAATCTACAAGGTAAGGCACAACCATCACATCACACAATCATAAACTTGACTAGCAGATACAGACAAGGCGTTCATGGAACACGGAAAAGTCTAACGGTCACGAGGGAATATTCCTGGTGGTGGAATATCTACTCCGTCTTCAGGGGAGAGCGGTTGGAGGACTCGCAAAATGCATCCTATTGGGTCTATCCTCACGGGTTCGCCAATGGTGATATGAGGGTTTTCGTTAGCGAGGGTCTCGAGAAAATCCATCATGTGCTATGGCAAGCGCTCTTGAAGGATGACATGCTTCATGAGCCTGATGAACACGGGATCTCTCTCTACATGGGTGCCTGGAAAAGACGCTGCTCCTCCGGGTGCTACACGGCTCAGATAATAACAATACCCCCTTTCACTAGCATATGGTACTGGAAATCGAAGGCGAGTAATCTCTTCATAGGAAGCAACCTCTATGGCCATTTTCAAGGTAGACATAGATTTTTCGCTGAAGCAGACTTCCATGGGGTCTTGGTTAGGGTCCACTGGGAAATGTGCACAACTACCCAATATTTCGAGGTAGTGGAAGTGACCCTCAACTTGAACAACTCGTACTGGGGTGGACGGGGAGAACACATGGTACTGCAGGTAAAATCCCACAATATATTAACAAAACTTGCCGGAGTTTCATCCGGAATTCTGAGGTAACTCCCTTGGGGTAGGATGGCAAATGGTTTTGACTGCGGTGCACGAGGTGAGGGATGCTGGAAAAAAAAGTCAGTGGGTGACTCTTATATAGGGTGGGGTTAGGGTGCAAGCCTTGGGTTGGTCTCGGTGATTGGCTCCCCTTAACGTGGTTCGGTCAAGGCCAAAGATAATAGTCCATGAAATGCGACATATTACTGTGGTGGTCAGTTGGGAATTGGCTACCTATGGTTACATCCAACTATAAGCTATACGACCCAAAAGCACACAGACATGGCTATCAACGGTACTTATAAAAATAATGGTACAAAAACAACTTGCCCATTTATTTATGATAATACCAGCTCGTACATAACATGCAAGGGAACACTAAAGTAGGGTTATGGCTTAGTCTACTTCGTTTACATCTAGGTGGGCGGGTGTTGCGGACATCGAGTTTGCTGGAACCACGGCGCCATGGTTGCTCGGGAAAGAAGGCGCGGCTACAAGGATGGGGTAGCGGTGGTGTCCATTATAGGGTGCTATAGCTACTGTTTTGTTGGAGGAAATCCCCAAAATGCGGCGAAGCTCCTCAGGGGAGATAGGCGCATGATTCGGTTCGGCAGCTCGGACAGACCTTAGGAGCTCAATCGGTCTCCCAAACAACACTACTCGGTTGCTTGCGTCGGGCTCCACTTCTCTCCTCCTTGGGTTAAGACGAGCCAGCTCTTCACGAGCTGCAAGCAAGTCGAGGGTTGCTACCTCTTGAGCTTGCGTTGGTTTTTCCCATGAAGGGGAAAGGGTGATGCAACACAGTAGCAGTAAGTATTTCCCTCAGTTTGAGAACCAAGGTATCAATCCAGTAGGAGTATCAAGGCAAGTCTCCAAAGTACCTGCACAAAAACAACAAACTTGCACCCAACGCTATAAAGGGGTTGTCAATCCCTTCACGATTGATTGCAAAGTGAGATCTCAAGGCGGAAAGTGCAACAGAGTAAAAGTGTAGAGCTGAAAATATGATGTGAAGTAGACCCGGGGGCCATAGTGTTCACTGGAGGCTTCTCTCATGATAGCAAGTATTACGGTGGGTGAACGAATTACTGTCGAGCAATTGATAGAACCGCGCAAAGTCATGACGATATCTAAGGCAATGATCATACATGTAAGCATCACGTCCGAGACAAGTAGACCGATACTGTCTGCATCTACTACTATTGCTCCACACATCGACCGCTATCCAGCATGCATCTAGTGTATTAAGTTCATGACAAATGGAGTAACGCCTTAAGCAAGATGACATGATGTAGAGGGATAAATTCATGCAATAGATATAAACCCCATCTTTTTTCCCTTGATGGCAACAACACGATGTGTGCCTCGCTACCTCTTCTATCACTGGGTGAGGTCATCGCACGGTATGAACCCAAAACCAAGCACTTCTCCCATTGGAAGAATTATAGATCAAGTTGGCCAAACGAAACCCACAACTCGAAGAGAATTACAAGGATACGAAATCATGCATATAAGAGATCAGAGGAAACTCAAATAATAATCATAGATAATCTGCTCATAAATCCACAATTCATCGGATCTCGACAAACACACCGCAACAGAAAATTACATCAGATAGATCTCCATGAAGATCATGGAGAACTTTGTATTGAAGATCCAAGAGAGAGAAGAAGGCATCTAGCTACTAGCTATGGACTCGAAGGTCTATGGTGAACTACTAACGCATCATCGGAGAGGCAATCGTGTTGATGAAGAAGCCCTCCGAGTCCGAATCCCCCCTCCGACAGGGCACCAAAACGTGCCCCAGATGGGATCTTGCGGAGACAGAAGCTTGCAGCGGTGGAAAAGTATTTCCGTGGCTCTCTTCCGTGGTTTCAGATTTTTAGGGAATTTATAGGAGGAAGAGGTAGGGCAAAGGAGCCTCGGGGGGCCCACAAGCCTGCTAGGCGCGCCCCCAGGCCGTGGCTAGGGGGCTTCTGGCCTCCCCCGGGACCCTTTTCCTTGGTTCTCAAGCTCCCTGCGGATCTTCTGTTCCAGAAAAAATCGTTCCAAAGATTTTTTTCTGTTTGGACTCGGTTTTAAATTCTTCATTGAGAAGGGTCAAAAACACGGAAAGAACAGGAACTGGCACTTGGCACCGAGTTAATGGGTTAGTCCCAAAAAAGATATAAAATGCATACAAAACATCAAAAGTTGACAAGATAATAGCATGGAACCATAAAAAATTATAGATACGTTGGAGACGTATCAAGCATCCCCAAGCTTAACTCCTGCTCGTCCTCGAGTAGGGAAGTGATAAAGACTGAATTTTTGATGTGGAATGCTACCTGACATATTTGTCCTTTGCAACTTCTTTCATGTGACATGAATGTTCAGATCCATAAGATTTAATACAATAGTTTGCTATTGACCTGAAAACAATAATACTTCAAGCAAACTAGTAAGGTGATCATGAACTTTTGAAATAACAAGGCCAAAGAATGTTATCCCTACAAAGTCATATAGTCTCGCTATGCTCCATCATCCCCACACATTGAATTTAAATCATGCACAACCCCGGTATTGGCCAAGTAATTGTTTTCGTACTCTTACTTTCTCAAACCTTTTTCAACTCTCACGCAATACATGAGCGTGAGCCATGGATATAGCACTATAGGTGAAATAGAGTGTGGTGGGGTTTGTGAGGCAAAAAGGAGGATATGATCACATAGAATCGGCATATCAGTGGGCTATGGAGATGCCCATAAATAGATATCAATGTGAATGACTAGGGATTACCATGCAACGGATGCACTTAGAGCTATAAGTGTGTGAAAGCTCAAAAGGAGAACTAGTGGGTGTGCATCCAACTTGCTTTGTCATGAAGACCTAGGGCAATTTTGAGGAAGCCCATCATTGGAATGTACAAGCCAAGTTATATAATGAAGATTCCCACTAGTATATGGAAGTGTCAAAACAAGAGACTCTCAATCATGAAGAACATGGTGCTATTATGAAGCACATGTGTGGAAAAGATAGTATCATTGTCCCTTCTCTCTTTTTCTCTCATTTTTTCTCTTTTTTTGTTCGGGCTCTTTGGCCTCTTTTTTTCATTTTGTTTTTTTTGGTAGGCATCTTTGGCCTATTTTCATTTTTCCTCACATGGGACAATGCTCTAATAATGATGATCATCACACTTTTATTTACTCACAACTCAACACTTAGAGCAATGATGACTCTATAGGAAATGCCTCCGGCAGTGTATAGGGATGTGCAACGATCTAGCTTAGCTTATGACGTTGAAACATCTTGCTAGCTATCTTACGATCATGCAATGGCAATCTGAAAGTGACGGCACAAGTCATGAGACGGAACGGTGGGAGTTGCATGGCAATATATCTAGAAATGGCTATGAAAATGCCATAATAGGTAGGTATGGTGGCTGTTTTGAAGAAGGTATATGGTGGGTTTGTGCACCGGCAAAAGTTGCGCCGCACTAGAGAAGCTAGCAACGGTGGAAGGTGAAAGTGCATCTATACCATGGACTCACATTAGTCATGAAGAACTCATATACTTATTGCGAAAGTTTTATTAGTAATCAAAACAAAATGCTAAACACATACTCCTAGGGGAAGGGTTGGTAGGTGTTCACCATCGCGCGATCCCGACCGCCACACAAAGGATGACAATCAATAAATGAATTATGCTCCGACTTCCTACCATAGCAGTTCACCATACGTGCATGCTACGGGAATCATTAACTTCAACACAAGTATTTCTAGATTCACAACACCCTACTAACATTACTCTAATATCACCAAATCCATGTCTCAAAACTAATTGAGAGGAATCAAACTTCTCTTACTAATCAATGCACATGAATATGGAAGTTTTTATTGTATCCTCTTTGGATGCCTATCAACTTTAGGACTACTTTCATAGCACAAGCCAATTACCAAGTTACTCAGAGAAAGCACTCTCAAAAAGAAATAAGTGAAGGTCGAGATTTCTTATTTTTCCAAAATATGACACCACCGTGCTCTAAAAAGATCTAAGTGAAGCACTAGAGCAAAGTTATCTAGCTCAAAATATATAAGTGAAGCACATGCGAGCTAAATTGCCTAACTCAAAAGATATAAGCGAAGCTCAAAGAGTATTCTAGCAAATTCACGGTGCGTGCGTGTCTCTCTAAAAAAGGTGTTCAGCAAGGATGATTGTAACACAACAAAAAAGAAAAGACTCCTATAATACACGAGGCTCCAAGCAAAACACATATCATGTGGTGAATAAAAATATAGCTCCAAGTAATGTAACCGATGGATTGAAGACGAAAGAGGGGATGCCTTCCCGGGGCATCCCCAAGCTTAGGCTTTTTGGTGTCCTTGAATATGGCTTGGGATGCGTTGGGCATCCCCAAGCTTGAGCTCTTTCCACTCTTTATCCCATTGTCCATGAGAACATCACCCAAAACTTGAAAACTTCACAACACAAAACTTAAATAGAAACTCGTGAAATCATTATCATAAGAAAACAAACCACCACCTCTTTAGGTACTGTAGAAAACTTGATTTCTATTTATATTGGTGTTAGATTACTATATCCTCACTTCTGCATGGCTAGTACCCCCCCGATACTATCCATAGTTTCATCAAAATAAGCAATCAACACAATACACCAGTCTGTAGCAATCTGTATACTTTGTATACTTCTGGTATCTCAAAAATTCTGAAAATTTGGGCAATTGGCATATCAACCAGCAGCAAAAAGAATCAACTCAAAAGATATTTCTGGATAGGAATTAAAAATGATTTCGTGAGCGCAAAGTTTCTGTCTTTTTCAGCAAGATCAAACAACCATCACCAAAACTAGTCATAAAGGTTTTACTTGGCACACACACAAAAAGAAACACAAAAAACACAATCGTAACATAATTATGATGGTGTAGACACAACAAAACAGAAAGCAAAAAAGAAAATATAGATTCATTGGGTTGCCTCCCAACAAGCGCTATTGTTTAACACCCTTAGCTAGGCATAAGGCGATAGCATCAAGTATCGTCATCTTTGGTGCTCAAACCATAAGTAGCCCTCATGATGGATTCATAAGGCAATCTTATTTTCTTTCTAGGAAAATGTTCGATGCCCTTTTTTAGTGGAAATTGAAATCTAATATTCCCTTCCTTCATATCGATGACAGCACCAATAGTCCTTAGGAAAGGTCTACCAAGAATGATAGGACATGTTGGATTGCAATCAATATCAAGCACAATGAAATCTACAAGTACATAGTTCCTATTTTCAATAATAAGAACATCATTGATCCTTCCCATAGATGCAAATTAAGAGAGCACTCATCAATCTCATTGAAGCCTAGAACATCACATAAAGACTTTGGAATAGCGGAAATACTAGCACCCAAATCACACAAAGCATTGCATTCATAGTTTTTGATCTTGATTTTGATAGTAGGTTCCCACCCATCATGAAGCTTTCTAGGAATAGAAACTTCCAACTCAAGTTTCTCTTCAAGAGATTTCATCATAGCATCGACGATATGATCGGTAAAGGCCTTGTTTTGGCTATAAGCGTGTGGAGAGTTTAGCATGGATTGCATCAAGGAAATACATTCAATCAAAGAGCAACTATCATAATTGAATTCCTTGAAATCCAAAGTAGTAATTTCATTACTACTCAAAGTTTTGATATCCTCTACTCCACTTACAATGCTTTTAGCATCAAGATAGATAGACTCCGAATCATTGGGGCGTTTCTCAACCAAGGTGGATTCATATCCAGCCCCATCATCATTAGGTCTGACACTAGAAAACAAGGATTCAATGGGAGTCACACCAAGCACTTTAAGATCTTCGTGATGTTCATCACGAGAACACGCCTTTTTAAGCCATTCATGTCTAGCACGAATTTGGGCGGTTCTTTCCTTACTATCATTCATGGAAACACACATAGCTTTCAAAGTTTCATCCATATTGATCTTGGGAGGAGCACATCTCAATTTCAAAGTATCAATATCAAGAGACATTCTATCAACGCTCCTAGCCAAGTCATCAATTTTGAGCAGTTTTTCTTCTATGGACGCGTTGAAAATCTTTTGCGAGTTGATAAACTCTTTAATATTACTCTCTAGATCAGAGGGTAATTTATTGTAATTTCCATGAGCATTGTTGTAGGAATTGCCAAAGTTATTAGAGGGATTACTAGGAAAAGGTCTAGGAATATAGTTTCATCTAAAAGCATTGTTGTTGCCAAAATTATTCCTACCAACAAAATTAACATCCAATCTCTCATTGCTACTCTCAATCAAGGAAGACAAGGGAATATCATTTGGATCTAAAGGAGCACCTTTACTAGCAAAAAATTTCATTAACTCATCCATCTTAGCATTGAGAGAGTTAATTTCTTTTATAGCATGCACTTTTTACTAGTAGGTGACCTTTCAGTGTGCCATTGAGAATAGTTTGTCATGATATTGTCTAGGAGTTTTGTAGATTCTCCTAATGTGATTTCCATGAAAGTTCCTAAGGAGGCGGAATCCAAGATATTTCTAGAAGCAAAATTCAAACCAGCATAGAAGATTTGTATAATCATCCAAAGACTCAAGCCATGAGCGGGACAATTTCTAATCATCAATTTCAGTCTCTCCCAAGATTGTGCAACATTTTCATGATCTAGTTGCTTAAAATTCATGATATCATTACGGACAGAGATAATCTTAGATGGTGGAAAATACTTGGATATATAAGCATCTTTGCACTTGTTCCAAGAATCAATACTATTTTTGGGCAAAGATGAAAACCAAGTTTCTGGTCGATCTCGCAGTGAGAACGGAAATAGCTTCAATTTAATCACATCATTATACACATCTTTCTTCTTTTACATATCGCATAACTCAATGAAGGTATTAAGATGGGATGCGGCATCTTCACTAGGAAGGCCGGAAAATTGCTCTTTCATAACAAGATTCAGCAAAGCAGCATCGATTTCATATGATTCCGCACTAGTGGTGGGAGCAATCGGAGTACGAATAAAATCATTATTATTAGTATTCGAGAAGTCACACAGTTTGGTGTTTTCAGTCATGGTGACTTAAGCAAGCAGACATGCACACAAGCGAACAAAAAGCAAGCGAAAGATAAGGGCAAACGAAAAAGGCAAATATTTTTTTGTAATTTTTGTTTTTCAGAAGTGGGGGAGAGGAAAACGAGAGGCAGAAAAGTAAATGCAAGAGATGAGTTTGCGATAGTTACTTGGATAAGCTTCACTTAGAATAGTTCTCGGTGCCATAAATTGACACGTTGAAGGAAGACTATTCTTGACTTGATACTCTCCGGCAACGGCGCCAAAAATTCTTCTTGCTACCTCTTGAGCTTGCGTTGGTTTTTCCCTTGAAGAGGAAAGGGTGATGCAGCATCGTAGGAGTAAGTATTTCCCTCAGTTTGAGAACCAATGTATCAATCCAGTAGGAGTAAGCATCACGTCCGAGACAAGTAGACCGATACTGTCTGCATCTACTACTATTACTCCATGCATCGACCGCTATCCAGCATGCATCTAGTGTATTAAGTTCATGAGAAATGGAGTAACGCCTTAAGCAAGATGACATGATGTAGAGGGATAAATTCAGGCAATAGATATAAACCCCATATTTTTACCCTTGATGGCAACAACACGATGCGTGCCTCGCTACCCCTTCTGTCACTGGTGAGGTCACCGCACGGTATGCACCCAAAACCAAGCACTTCTCCCATTGCAAGAATTATAGATCAAGTTGGCTAAACGAAACCCACAACTCAAAGAGAATTACAAGGATACGAAATCATACATATAAGAGATCAGAGGAAACTCAAATAATAATCATAGATAATCTGATCATAAATCCACAATTCATCGGATTTCGACAAACACACCGCAAAACAAGATTACATCCGATAGATCTCCATGAAGATCATGGAGAACTTTGTATTGAAGATCCAAGAGAGAGAAGAAGCCATCTAGATACTAGATATGGACCCAAAGGTCTATAGAGAACTACTCATGCGTCATCGGCGAGGCAATGGTGTTGATGAAGAAGCCCTCCGTGTCCGAATCCCCCTCCGGCAGGGCACCAAAACGTGCCCAGATGGCATCTTGCGCAGACAGAAGCTTGCGGTGGCAGAAAAGTATTTTCGTGGCTCTCTTTCGTGGTTTCAGATTTTTAGGGAATTTATAGGCGGAAGAGGTAGGGCAAAGGAGCCACGGGGGGCCCACAAGCCTGCTAGGCGCCCCCAGGCCGCGGCTAGGGGGCTTGAGGCCTCCCCCGGGACCCTTTGCCTTGGTTCTCAAGCTCCTTGCGTATCTTCTATTCCAGAAAAAATCGTTCCAAAGATTTTTTTTCTGTTTGGACGTCGTTTAAAATTCTTCTCTAAAAAGGGTCAAAAACACGGAAAAAGGAGGAACTGGTACTTGGCACTGACTTAATAGGTTTGTCCCAAAAAATATATAAAATGCATGCAGAACATCAAAAGTTGACAAGATAATAGCATGGAACCATCAAAAATTATAGATACGTTGGAGACGTATCAAGGGTGACCTAGTCATACAGTGCCTCTTGCGCCCTCACGTAGTGCACGAGGTGTAGCACGGTGGGGTCGGTTTCATGGTCTCCGCCTGGGACTTGGAGCGACCTACCACAACCTTCAAGTCTAGGGTAATAGTAGAACGAGTGATAGTTAACTCTTGGCGGCAGGTGCCGAAGTTGAACTATTGCCTCTCGAGCTGCTAGCTGGATGGCTTTGGGATTGTAGGAAGTTGTCCTTCCGGTGAAGCGATGGGGACGCTCTTGGGTGATTCTCCTACCGTAGATGTGTACCGTGGCCCAGAAGGAACAGAGGGCATCACTCGTGTGCTCTTGGTACATAACATACTCCGGAGGCTCTTCCATGGCAAAGGCACGATGGGTTAGGTTGGCAAGGATGGCTACAAAACCTCCTTGGTATGCAGGAGTGGTCTCATTGTGAACAATGGGGCCTCGCATCTTGGAAGTTGCTAGTGGCTGTGATGTGTTATGTTGTGTACTTGTTCCCTTTATAGAAAAGGAAAACAGAGTCTTCCCTCACAAGATCGCGAAAAAGGACAACTTGCTCGTCGGTCACTAGCATGTGACCACAAGACTACTCTGATAGGTTGGGCACCGACTGCCGAAAGGTGTTGGGAAGCACTATTCGGGCTACTTGTTAGCACACGCTTGCTGGGTGGTTACCTAGGGTTTATTGAGCCAGCTAAGATAGGATTAGCCAATGGTCATCCTGGCTCCGATACCAAGGTTGTCACGACCAGATTTTCGGGATTTTAATTTCCCTTCAAAATGGCACTTATGCATACCCACCCCAGGAATACTGTCAGCTGGTGCACAAATCCTTGATACAATTGTCCGAGCAAAAATACAAATTTGAGGTACAAGACCGACATGGTCCATGGAGTATATCAAAAAGGGTTTCTAGTGGTTGATGGCAGAAACGGTTCGGGGATGTCCAACATCTATGAGACTTCATTTCCCACACGAACAACTGGCCTAGATAATTCTTATCTCACGCGGCTGCTGTCTTCGGTGCTTGTGTTCCGGGTTTATCGTCGGGTTCCTCCTTTCCAAACACGTAATCTGGCCCAGACAATAGCCAGGGACAAGCGAGTGAGTACTTTGAATGTACTCGCAAACATCATGAAAACAAACATAAATTGGCAGGGGTTAATATGCACTTGCAATAATACCAAAATATTCTGTCAACCATAATATACTTCCCAACTAGTAGTAATCGAAATTAAGTCATACTAGGAGATTAATAAGCAATCCATAAGAGTAAGATTAAAGGATGTGATATAAGACATGCCTTCGTCGAGGGTCTGGGCGACACCACATACAGGGCTTGAAAAAAATAATAACAAGCATGCCACAGTCGGGCGTTTGAGCAAGACCACATAAAGGTCTTATATGAAATGATAAACATGTCGTAGTGAGGCATCTGAGAGACACCTCATAAAGGGCTTATATGAAATGATAAACACGCCGCAGTGGGTGTCTGAGCGACACCACCTAAAGGGATTATATGAAATGATAAACATGCCGCAGTCGGGCATCTGAGAAACACCATATAAAGGGCTTATATGAAATGATAAACATGCCAAAGTCAAGCATCTAAGCGACACCACATAAAGGGATTATATGAAACAATAATAAATAATGAATATCCAGAAGGTAGAACCGTCCCATGGATATTAAACAATCATAATTACAGGGGTTAGTCCATAGTAAAATAATATTTATGATCGTCCACCATATTTTAGTCTCACGATTTCTTAACTTCCTCCGAAGACCGACACTCAGACCGACACTTGACTAGTCAACCAGTCGTCCTTGACCATGGACACGACTACTCAAATAGTTTTGACTCTTAAGATGGTGTACTCTTTACCCACAACCCATGCGTTTCGATAGTCACTCGTACTAATCCCGCGTACAATATTTTAGAAGTAAATACTCAGAACCAGTAGACACCCATTTTTCTCCTGCGAAGACCACTATCACTCGGACTACACTACCAAAGAAGAACCATAATATGGGGAGGTTCCAACCCCGACTAGCATGGGATCAAATCTATAACGCGTGCTATGAGGGGAGAGCTCTTCCCCTCTTGGCCCTAGGCAGGAAACATCCCTGCCCCCTGACCGGATGACTGGATTTAGTCCAGTGCCCCGGAGACCTTCATCTCGGTCCCTCTACTTGGTGTGTACCTGGAAATAGGTTTACTACCTACTGAACCATATTCCCTTTCAGGAAGACTTGTGGCAGCACGAATGGGTTAAGGTGACATACTGACAAGACCCGATCTACGGTCTACTTAGGAGGTTTAAGTTATTCCCGGCAAGATTAGTATAATCAAAGTGTTTTATCACCGCACACAGAGTCACTACCTATCGTACCCGAACATGCCTTGCTGACCACTCTTGTCCCACAAAATATCAGTCCCAAAGTTGTATCTCGACGAGACACCGACTCTCTCCGGATCCCATCCGGTAGACATGTGTGGCAGGAAGATGTGACTGCTGTCCCATGCATCTCAATCATGCAATAATTGTACTTTCAATCCATAAAGCCATATGCATGATTATCACATGGAATACCAACACTTATTTAACATACCCTAATGTTCTTCTCATAAAGCAACCCACAGATAACCAATATATATGAAGGTTTAGAATGCTTGCCTTCCAAGTGTAGAGAGGTAGGCTGCACTCCAAAACTTTTGAAGTCTTTGCTCCTCTCTCCATCGCCGAGTCGACTACACCTTCCCTAGAGGGAAATGCACTCACGCGGGTGCGTGGCCGAGGGAACCGGCCCACTCACCGACAGATGGGACCCATCTGGCGGGTTCTCCTTCATCCTCCCCCACGGTGCAGGGGAGTGGACTCCGGCGGCGATTGGACGCGACACAGTGCACCAATTTCTATGAACCGGCTATGCACATACTCGGGAGGATGAGGTGCATCCATTTTGGGGGCTTAGGGGCGCGACAGAGCTTTGGAGCGACCGTCCCTTCATCCTTGGTGGAGGGCAACTTTAATTTATGTGGGTTTCGAGCTAGGGTGGCTTTAGGTAGGTTATGAGAGGTGGGGTAGCTCCGTGGGGTTGAGGGGGGTGTCGAGGGGCGGCTCAGGTGGGGCTAGGGTGCTTCGGCTTGGCCGAATCGAACCGAGACGCGGCGGCGGTTGAGGTCACCGGAGGTTGGGAAGGTAGAGGCCTCGGTTCAAATTGGGTGAAGGGGTGGTCTCTTACGGCTGTGTAGAAGAGTCTGCCCTTGCTAGAAGGGTTTGGGGCCGCCTTTTTATAGGGCCTCGAGGTTGGTCCGAGGTGATGGCGATAAGATCGTCGGCCGACAGCCTGTGGAGCTGCACGCAGACGTGGCAACACAGGGGATGGTAAAACGGGGTCTCGACAAGCGGTCTGGCTAGCGGACACGAGGGCTTCGACCGCAGGGGGAGCTGGCGAGCCGCAGTGGCTCGGCCGGTGCTGCATCACCGGGGCAGCCGTTGCTGGCATCGGTGACCATCACGGTTGCGGGTGGTGCAGAAAGTGTCAGCCGTGCTAGCAATGAGGAGCTGCAGGCTGCTAGTGCATGGGTGTCACTGGGAACAGGTTGTGTGGGCATGGAGGCCACTGCACCGCACGTGCAAAATACACGATGTGGGTGTGCTCTGGGTGTGTACGGTAGGTGCTCGACCGAATGCCACTACATGCTAGAGGGCTTGGTTTGAGGTGCAACTTAACAATACGACTAGGCTATTTACCCAAGCTTTGTTGGACATGCTGGTTGGCACAGAAAGAATTTCCATAATGCAGTTTAAAAACTATGCCAGTTCAGGTCATGCACCTAGAGTGGTTGTCAAAATGCCAGGGGCCTCTAGGTATTCTTCTTAGCCACCAAATTTTCCAGGTTGAGGTCTCCTTGGAAGCTAACAAAGATGGCATGGTTAAATTTGGCAAAATAGAAACTTCGTAGTGCAATTTTTGCAAAAGTGCATTCCTGTACAGAAACAAAATGATGTTATAACATGGGCTGAAATTATAGACTTAAGGGTTTGGTAGGGTTCTAAATGGGTAGTAAAATTTTCACAAGCTTAGGGCAAGAAATAATAGGGTTGTAGTACAAACTTCAAAACTGGTCCAGAATAGAAAATAGGATGTGGTGCCCATAATTTTCAAAATATCAATTTGGGTTTTTGCATAAAACTCAAATTTTTGTAGAATTTTTGAAGAATTATAACTAGGGGTTGTAGTACAAAACACCAAATTGGATCAAAATAGAAAAGAAGATAATGTGCTCACTTATTCCAAAACACTTGGCTAGGTTATTGCATAAAATTGAGCCAAAAACATATTAGGTTATTTCCAAGTTTTTGTGGGATTTTTAAAAGAAGTTACCAAAGGGTTCTAGTTCAAATTGGACCTTGAAAGAAATTAAAAGCCAACTTTGGATAAATAAAACTTAAAAGAGAATATTTACAAAAAGGGTTTCATTAGATTTGGAATTAAATGAGAAAATATATGTGGCAAACACTCAAGTCAAATAATATCTTTCAAAAACTCCTACCTAACAAAGAGATCTTTTTATAAAATAAAGCACGGAAGGGAACTCAAAATAGCACAAAAAAAGATTAAAAGTAACCATGGCCAATTTTAAATAAATAAAAATCATGGCCAAAATTTTGGGGTGTTACATATACCCTCTTAGTTATATTGGTTGAACGTGTTTTGCACTTGGAGAATGCCCTCTACATGCTTGGGAGTGTGGACTAGGGCTCATTGACAAGAGAGCAAGGCCTGCAAACATACATGCAAATGTCATGATCTACTTGTCCACTAATTAAGCATTTTGTAAGTTGTGGGAACTATCAATGCAATCGATAGTTAATGATATACACCAATTAAGCATTTTCTCGTAAAATATGAGAAATTAATAAGCACACCTAGTAAATTTTGAGCAGTTAATAAGCACGCCTACTAAATTGAAACTGGATGATATTGCTTCCATGGAGCACTTAATAAGCACGTCTAGTAAAATTTGAGCATATAGAATGGGCTCTTCCCTCGAAGGAGCATATCATTTGTGAGATACCAAGAGTACATGGAAAGTGCTCACATATGGCCTCACTTTCCGCCAATTTCCAAACTACCAAAACATACCTGATTGTCCGATGTTAAATATTAGTTGCATAGGATAGAAACCACATGCACGAAAATGTATGATGTATCTGCTATTCAAGAATAATTAATAATTAATTGTTGTGTATGATGGCAACTTGTATGGCAGTTTTTAAGTTTCGGTGCTCCACTGATATCTACAAGCATCTCGAACGAAACAATTTGTCAAATTTATAGGTGCGGCAAACAACCCTCCAACTGTGGCAAATTTCTACTATGAAATGATGTGACCGGAATAATAGATAGGATAGCTAGAAGTTAAACTCCCAAATAGATTTACATCTTCTATACAACTCGATATAATTATATCTTGCTGCACATTCAGAAAGGGCAAAGTTTTATAACTGAAAACAATATACAGTCGAATACTCACTATCTTGTTGGGAATCCAAAATGTGTTGCACATGTACGTACATAAACAGAGCTGTTCAAATGCACTCGCACAAAGAATAGCACCAGTAATAGGATAGACATAGGCTCCATTCTCTTATGATAACATGTGAGTATTCTGTCGAGCCACCGATATACAACTATGTTCTTAGAAGACGACAACACACACCCTGGGTGAAAGGATTTGTAATATTCAGTGTTTTCATGTAAAATTAAGAATTTCTACAATAGTATGAGTTGGCTTTGAAAATTACACTCAGCTTGGCTCCCTAAATTCGACATAATTTGGATAATCTAGGCAAGTATTATTAATTTCAGGGTTGATATCAATGCACTAATGCATACCTAAACCTGCAAAACAAATCACAATACAACAATATGCATCACAATTATTTCTTAGCAACAATTCTCTACATGAAGAACAAAGAAGTATGTGAATCCAGAGAACTAGATCAACCTGAAAATAATGTTAAGGTACCAGCCTGGTCCTAGCTAAGTTAATTAACACAATCAACTAATGAATGATATTTAAGAACTACTGTTGGAAATATAAAAGAAAATATTGTCCAAAGTACTCAAAGCTAACCTGTAAACTATGCTCCAATTATTTCTATGGGGCTATAATTGCACCAATCATAAATGCCAATTTCATAATTGTAGCCTATAGTGCGTGTCTTTGTAAGAATGGTAAGCAGAGTAATTTTAAAATGGGGATTAGATATAAACTAAATGAATTTATACCCTCTTAGTTATATCATTTCAACGTGTTTTGGACTTAGAGAATGCCCTCTACATGCTTGGCAGTGTGTCATTGATAAATCTGCAAGGCCTGCAAACATACATGGAATTGTCATGATCTACTTGTCCACTAATTAAGCATTTGCTAAGGGTCGGGAACTATAAATGCAATCAGTTACTTAAGGGTATACACCAATTAAGCATTTGCTCGTAAAATATGAACAATTAATAAGAACACCTAGTAAATTTTGAGCAGTTAATAAGCAAGCCTAGTAAATTGAAACCCGATGACATTGCCTCAATGGACCAGTTAATAAGCACGTCTAGTAAAATTTGAGCATATAGAATGGGCTCTTCCCTCGAAGGAGCATAACATTTGTCACATACCAAGAGTACATGGAAAGTGCTCACATATGGCCTCACTTTCCACCAATTTGCAAACTGCAAAAACATACCTGATTGTCCGATGTTAAATAATAGTCGCATATGATAGAAACCGCATGCATGAAAATGTATGATGTATCTACTATTTAAGAATAATTAATAATTAATTGTTGTGTATGATGGAAACTTGTGTGGCAATTTTGAAGTTTTGGTGTTCCATTGATATCTAAAAGTATCTCGAACGAAACAATTTGTCAAATTTGGAGGTGTGGCAAACAACTCTCCAACGTGGCAAGTTTCTACTATGTAATGATGTGACCAGAATAATAGATAGGATAGATAAAAATTAAAATCCCAAATAGATTTACATCTTCTATATAACTGGATATTATTATATCTTGGTGCACATTAAGAAAGGGAAAAGTTTTCAAACTGAAAATAATATACAATCGAATACTCACTATCCCGTTTGGCATCCAACATGTGTTGCATATGTACGTACATAAGCAGAGCTGCTCAAATGCACTCGGACATATAATAGTAGTAGTAATAGGATAGACATTGACTCCATTCTCTTATGATAACATGTGAGTATTCTGTCGAGACACTAATATACAACTATGTTCTTAGTTATTCAATGGAAGTGATTCATTTCAACACAAGCATTATGTTCATGAATATCTAGTTCTGTTCTCAACCAAGACTCTGGTAGCCAACAGGGCAATCTACTTAATCCTGAACATACAAGTAATGTCCAAAAGCTATTATATATAGGAATAACTAGTGATGGAAGTGTACTGATATGAGAAATTAGTTCAAACAAGAGTCAAGGGACATCGTATGTCGTGGTCGTATTTTGGTTCTATGGCGTGCATGTTGCCTAATTCAGCATATATCAATATAAATATGAATCGACATGATAAAAACATACCGCTTGAGTAGTGAGTGTGACAGCTAGTGCTTCAATATTTTGTGAATCCTAACTGAGTTTGAGCTTTTGAAACATCAAATCAAGAAATAAACTCATGAAGGAACATGTTCTGATCAGGGGGAAATACACATAAACATTAGAAGGTCACTTGCCTTGCTCCATGCATTAGTATGGTCAAACAATCTTATCATAAGATGTAGGGAAATAAATGGAACAAGGTCATCAAAAATTTAATTTCAATTCTTGTATATGGTTTCTTCTGTATGAAATTGTGTTCTTTACATATAGAATATCTAGGTTTTCATGAGCAGTTTGGTAATAAATCCAAAAATGAAAAAGTAACCTGATTTTTGTAACCATACATCAGCCAGTGTACACTCAGAACATGACCTAAATAAAGCTACTCCATGCTAAAATGCACCTTCGCCAGTCTTGGCATTGGACAGGGATAACCTCCTTGGGGTCATGGATATGAGTATGTCTATTGCTATGCGAATCACTCATCAAGATGAGCTTCTTGAGTTAAGAGTTGACACACACATATAAAAAATAGGGCACGGACAGATAGCAGGTTTTATTTGCACTCTTATGTTTGTAATATACAACAATCACGATGGAGTCTCTGTATGCTTATTTCCTCCTTTCTTGACATCGAACTTGCTCGTTTCTTGACGTCAAACAGACTTCTTTTATACAAACTTGGGAGCATACAAATATGACAAAACAGTACTAAAACAAAAACGTATGTTTACGAAATCATAAAATAAAAATTCCCAAGAGTTGCATCTTTTTCGCAACCATAATTCCAGATCACCAATGAAGAAACATATTTATAGGATATATATAAGAAGCCTAAAAAACCAAATCATCATATTTGTGAGAGCTCTAAAAAAAGACCAACAAGTGCACGAATTGGAATGGAGAAGAATCTCACCGGGGGCCGTGGGCATGATATGCCATCGAGCGTGTAGTTGCTCATCTCCTGTTCGGCCATCTTTTTTCTTGCCATTCTAGCGCGCTGCATCTTCATGTACCGCTCATGCTATGTAAGGAGGAGCATAATCCAACTTAGATTCAGCAGTGCCGCGCTGTCAATATCCTCCACTGCCACGCGCTCCATCGGCACCTCGTTCTTCTCGTGCAATCTCACCGCTTTCATCGCTTGGCATGCAATATTAGCTATGCATTCTTCTCCCCTGGTGCGCTTGACGACGATTTCCTTGATCTGATCCATGATCCACATCGATGTGTATCCTGGTGTCATCAATGTGGCCACCGCTATGTGCTGCTTGAGGATGTTGTGGATCTCATGGTGCACATAGTCCAGCGAGCACGCGTGAGGCAACACACCACGCCCATGGCCTTACGCATGTCCAACCGCAGCATCCGCAGCACACATATGTCCCGTATGGTGTGGCATGGACGTGGGTCTCCCGTTGTTGCTCGGGAGGGAGATCGAGGTGGGGAACCGAAAGGCTAGGGAAATAGAAGGCCGGCTGACGATACCTTGGGGCCGTCCTGATGGGAGGAGGAGTCTGAGCCCTTGGAGGAGGACGACGCCATGGCGATGGCGTGAGGCACCGCAGGCCGACCACCTCCTGCTCATTGACGCGAGGCTGTCGCGGTCGGGGCGAGGAGGTACTACCACGATCGGGGGGAGGTGGGCAGCCACGATTGGGACGGGGCGGCATCTTCGGGGTCAGGAATGGGATGTGGTGGCCATGATCGGGGACGGGGACTGGGAGGTAGGGCCCCGCCGCCACCATGTCGCTTGTCGGATCAGGAGGGAGGAGAGGCTGGGAGGAGTGGATCAGCAAGGGGTGGGGGACGAGGGTTTTTGTTGCACGCATTAGACGTGAGGGTGGTGGGGAAGACGAAAAAAATCGGCCGAAGGGGGTGGGGGTAGACGAAAAAACCCGGCTAAAGGGGTGTGGGGAGACGAAATTGACGTGAGGGTAATGGGGGAAGACGAAAAAACCGGGGGCAGGGAGTCGAAATTAAATCGGTTAAAAAAAACTAGAAGCTATTCAACCATGTCCCCAATTAGAGTAGAGATTTGCTTCCAACAAACAAATATCTAAAAAAATATTTATTTTGCAGATGCATTTTCTTTTGGTGTGCAACATGTTTCTATTTTTTGAAAATTGTGATTTTGTCCAATAAACAAATATAAAAAAATCTTCTGAAGATGCGAAAGTTTCACGGTAAGGTTGGATGGAAACATTACTTTCTATCTATGGAAGCATCCTTCAATGTTACAATCAAAACATATTATTCGATAATATGGTACAAATCATTTTATTTTCTATCTATGGAAGCATTATTTCCATGATACAGTAACAACTTTTAGTTGCTTTGGAAGCATTACAAGGTGCATAAAAAATAATATTTACATTTGAGAGAACTTTTATCTCACAAAAGGAGTCGTCTAAAAGAACAAAATAAGAATATAGACCACCACAAAGTAATGTGGCATACACATATGACAGAACCTTTCACCTTATATAATTGTATATTTTGTTTTTAAACATCAAAATATTGTTTCCACCAAGTAAGGAATGCAAATATAAATACAAATACAAATATAAGTGTGCATATTTTTCTTTAATTATAGGAAAATTAAGCTTCCAACACGACAAACCAGGCTTCATTATCCATAATCATTTTCCCTAAGCAACCGAGTACTCCTATGGTTGTTTTCTTCCAAGCTCAGAACAATAACTCTGAGCGCTGAGATGCCCGATCACAGACTGCATGCTAGGCCCATCATAGACCACTATCTTATTTCACAGTTGAAAAAGCATGTTTTTTCGCTCCCGTCAACCTTGAAGAAATTTAGCAGTAATGAGTGTGTATATGAAGATGATTCTTGCGATACGATGTATAGAGCATGTAAATGAGGCAAACTAAACAAAATGTAGAAGCACAAGTGTGAAACATATGAAGAATTATACATATGTGGCGTATGAAACAAGTTGTACACCATGCATCAAAGTATGGTTTATACGAATCATGAAAATTTGGATGCATCATATTCATACAATCTGAACATAATATCTACATGGTGGATGCACATATCTTTTCTAAATTGGAATACGGGTATATTTCTATCTTGTGGTTCAAAATATGATGCGAGCTGATACGGATGCCCGATGCAAAAAATACAATATGTATGAAGCATCTAAAACTGGAAGCATGGTATGAATTGAGGAGAATCACAACCTAGATCAGATTTGTACAACCTGTTGGAAATATGCCCTAGAGGCAATAATAAAATGGTTATTATCATATTTCCTTGTTCATGATAATCGTCTATTGTTCATGCTATAATTGTATTAACAGGAAACAGTAATACATGTGTGAATAAATAGATCACAATGTGTCCCTAGCAAGCCTCTAGTTGGCTAGCTCGTTATTTAATAGATGATCATGGTTTCCTGATCATGGGCATTAGATGCCATTGATAACGGGATCACATCATTGGGAGAATGCTGTGATGGACAAGACCCAATCCTAAGCATAGCACTAGATCGTATTGTTCGTATGCTAAAGCTTTTCTAATGTCAAGTATCTTTTCCTTCGACCGTGAGATTGTGCAACTCCCGGATACCGTACGAGTGCTTTGGGTGTATCAAACGTCACAACGTAACTGGATGACTATAAAGGTGCACTACGGGTATCTCCGAAAGTGTCTGTTGGGTTGGTACGAATCGAGATCGGGATTTGTCACTCCGTCTGACAGAGAGGTATCTCTGGGCCCACTCGGTAGAATATCATCATGAGCTCAATGTGACTAAGGAGTTAGTCACACGATGACGTGCTACGGAACGAGTAAGGAGACTTACCGGTAACGAGATTGAACAAGGTATAAGTATACGGACGATCGAATCTCGGGCAAGTTCTATACCGACAGACAAAGGGAATCGTATACGGGATTAATTGAATCCTTGACATCGTGGTTC
Source organism: Hordeum vulgare subsp. vulgare (assembly GCF_904849725.1). Taxonomy (NCBI): domain Eukaryota; kingdom Viridiplantae; phylum Streptophyta; class Magnoliopsida; order Poales; family Poaceae; genus Hordeum; species Hordeum vulgare. The sequence continues at coordinate 444,521,975 of NC_058519.1, forward strand.
ATCCGATGAGATCATCGTGGAGAAAGTGGGAGCCACCATGGGTATCCAGACCCCGCTGATGGTTATTGGTCGGAGAGGCGTGTCGGTCATGTCTGCCTGTCTCCCGAACCCGTAGGGTCTACACACTTAAGGTTCGATGACGCTAGGGTTATAGGGAATTGTTATACGAGGTTACTGAAAGTTGTTCAGAGTCCCGGATGAGATCCCAGACGTCACGAGGAGCTCCAGAATTGTCCAGAGGTAAAGATTGATATATAGGACGGATGGTTTCGGATACCGGAAGTGTTTCGGGCATCACCGGTAACGTACCGGGACCACCGGAGGTGGCCCCGGGGGTCCACCGAAGGGGGGCAACGACCCCGGGAGGTAAGGTGGGCCAAGTGGGGAAGGGAACCAGCCCCTAGGTGGGCTGGTGTGCCTCCCCACTCAGCCCAATGCGTGGGGGAGATAAAAGGGGGGGGGCAAACCCTAAGCCAGGTGGGCCTAAGGCCCACCACGGGTGCGCCACACCCCTCCTCCCCCCCTTGGCCGCCGCACGAGCCCCCATCTAGGGCTGCCACCCCCCAGGAGAGGGAAACCCTCAAGGGGGCGCAGCCCCTCCCTCCCCCTATATATAGTGGGCACTTTTGGCCATTGGAGATCAGACTTTTGCCTCTCCCTCGGCGCAGCCCTGCCCTACTTCCTCCTCCTCTCTGCCGGTGCTTGGCGAAGCCCTGCCGGGAGACCTCGTCTCTCCACCGACACCACGCCGTCGTTCTGCTGGAGTTCTTCCCCAACCTCTCCCTCCTCTTTGCTGGATCAAGGTGCGGGAGACGTCACCGGGCTGCACGTGTGTTGAACGCGAAGGTGCCGTAGTTCGGCACTAGATCGGAATCATACCGCGATCCGAATCGCTGTGAGTATGACTCCATCAACCGCGTTCTAGTAACGCTTCCACTTAGCGATCTTCAAAGGTATGAAGATGCACTCACCCCTCTCTCGTTGCTGGTCTCTCCATAGGAAGATCTGAATATGCGTAGGAAAATTTTGAATTTATGCTACGTTACCCAACAGTGGCATCCGAGCCTGGTTTTCTATGCGTAGATTCTATGCACGAGTAGAACACAAAAGTTGTGGGCGATGATGTGTCAATTTGCTTACCGCTACTAGTATTATTCTTTTCCGGCGGTATTGTGGGATGAAGCGGCCCGAACTGACTTTACACGTACGCTTACGTGAGACTGTTTCCACCGACAAACATGCACACCGTGCATAAAGGTGGCTAGCGGGTGTCTGTCTCTCCTGCTCTAGTTAGATTGGATTTGATGAAAAGGGTCCTTATGAAGCGTAAATAGCTTTGGCATATCATCGTTGTGGCTGTCACGTAGGTAAGAAGGCGTTCTTGCTAGAAACCCAAATCAGCCACGTAAAACTTGCAGCAACAATTAGAGGACGTCTAACTTGTTTTTGCAGGGTTTGACATGTGATGTGATATGGCCAAAGTTGTGATGTTGCATGTATGATGTATGAGATGATCATGTTATTGTAATAGGTTTCACGACTTGCATGTCGATGAGTATGACAACCGGCAGGAGCCATAGGAGTTGTCTTAATTTATTGTATGAGATGCAACGCCATGTGCTTACTACTTTTACTTCATTGCTAACGGTTAGCTATAGTAGTAGTGATAGTAGTAGTTGGCGTGACGATTTCACGGAGACACGATGATGGAGATCATGGTGTCACGCCGGTGACGATGATGATCATGCGATGCCCGAAGATGGAGATCGAAAGGGCGAAGATGATAATGGCCATATCATGTCACTATATGATTGCATTGTGATGTTTATCATGTTTTACATCTTATTGCTTAGAACGACGGTAGCATAATAAGATGATCCCTCTTAAAATTTTGAGAACGTATTCCCCTAAGTTTGCACCGTTGCGAAGGTTCGTTGTCTCGAAGAACCACGTGATGATCGGGTGTGATAGATTCTAACGTTCGCATACAACGGGTGTAAGCCAGATTTACACACGCGAAACACCTAGGTTGACTCGACGAGCTTAGCATGTACAGACATGACCTCGAATACAAGAGACCGAAAGGTCGAACATGAGTCATATGGTTGAATACGATCAGCATGAAGTTGCTCACCATGGTGACTAGTCCGTCTCACGTGATCATCGGACACGGGTTAGTCAACATGGATCATGTATCACTTAGATGACTAGAGGGATGTCGATTTAAGTGGGAGCTCATACTTAATTTGATTAAATGAACTTAATTGTCATGAACTTAGTCTAAAAGTTGTCTTTATAAATATTGTAGATGGCCAACATCAACCTCAATTTCAACGCATTCCTAGAGAAAAACAAGCTGAAAGATGATGGTAGCAACTATGCGGACTGGGTTCGCAACTTGAAGCTCATCCTTGAAGCTGCTAAAAAGGCTTATGTCCTTGATGCGCCGCTAGGTGACCCTCCCGCTCCCACAGCTTCCCAGGACATTCTGAAAGTCTGGAAAACGCGGAGTGATGACTACTCTCTGGTTAGGTGTGGCATGTTATACAGTTTAGAAACGGGCTCCAAAGGCGTTTTGAGCAACACGGGGCATATGACATGTTCCAGGAGCTGAAGCTAGTTTTTCAAGATCATGCCCGTGTCGAGAGATATGAAGTCTCCGACAAGTTCTTTAGCTATAAGATGGAGGAGAACAGTTCTGTTAGTGAGCACATACTCAAAATGTCTGGGTTACACGGTCGTTTGACTTCACTTGGAGTCGAACTTCCGGATGATGCTATAATTGACAGAATCCTCCAGTCTCTCCCACCAAGCTATAAAGGCTTTGTGCTTAACTACAACATGCAAGGGATGGAGAAGACCATTCCTGAGTTGTACTCGATGCTCAAGTCTGCAGAAGTAGAAATCAAGAAAGAGCATCAAGTGTTGATGGTCAACAAGACCACTAGTTTCAAGAAAGGCATGGGTAAGAAGAACTTCAAGAAAGACGGCAAAGTTGTTGCCGTGCCCGTTAAGCCAAATGCCGTGAAGAAGAAAAATAATGGACCCAAGCCTGAAACTGAGTGCTTCTATTGCAAGGGAAAAGGTCACTGGAAGCGGAACTGCCCCAAATACTTAGCGGACAAGAAGGCCGGCAACGTTAAAGGTATATGTGATATACATGTTATTGATGTGTACCTTACCAGCGCTCGTAGTAGCTCCTGGGTATTTGATACCGGTGCTGTTGCTCACATTTGCAACTCAAAGCAGGAACTCCGGAATAAGCGGAGACTGGCCAAGGACGAGGTGACGATGCGCGTCGGGAATGGTTCAAAGGTCGATGTGATCGCCGTCGGCACGCTACCTCTACATCTACCGTCGGGATTAGTCTTAAACCTTAATAATTGTTATTTAGTACCAGCTTTAAGCATGAACATTGTATCAGGGTCTTGCCTAATGCGAGACAGCTACTCATTTAAGTCAGAGAATAATGGTTGGTCTATTTATATGAGTGATATGTTTTATGGTCATGCTCCGCTGGTGAATGGTTTATTCTTGATGAATCTTGATCGTGATGTTACACATATTCATAGTGTGAGTACCAAAATATGTAAAGTTGATAATGATAGTCCCACATACTTGTGGCACTGCCGCCTTGGTCATATCGGCGTTAAGCGCATGAAAAAGCTCCATACTGATGGACTATTAGAGTCTCTTGATTTTGAATCATTTGACACATGCGAACCGTGCCTCATGGGCAAGATGACTAAGACTCCATTCTCAGGTATAATGGAGAGAGCAACCGACTTATTGGAAATAATACATACTGATGTGTGTGGTCCAATGAACGTTGAAGCTCGCGGTGGCTATCGTTATGTTCTCACTCTCACCGATTATTTGAGTAGGTATGGGTATATCTACTTGATGAAGCACAAATCTGAGACATTTGAAAAGTTCAAGGAATTTCAGAGTGAGGTCGAGAATCAACGTGACAGATAATTAAGTGTCTACGATCTGATCGTGGAGGAGAATATTTGAGTCACGAGTTTGGCACACACCTAAGGAAGTGTGGAATCGTTTCACAACTGACGCCGCTTGGCACACCGCAACGCAACGAGTGTCTGAACGTCGTAATCGCACTTTATTAGATATGGTACGATCTACGATGTCTCTTACCGACTTACCGCTATCATTTTGGGGATACACATTAAAAACTGTAGCATTCACTTTAAATAGGGCACCATCTAAATCCGTTGAGATGACACCGTATGAACTATGGTTTGGCAAGAAACCTAAGTTGTCGTTTCTTAAAGTTTGGGGCTGCGATGCTTATGTGAAGAAACTTCAACCAGAAAAGCTCGAACCCAAAGCAGAGAAATGCGTATTCATAGGATACCCTAAGGAAACTATTGGGTATACCTTCTATCTTAGATCCGAAGGTAAGACCTTTGTTGCCAAGAACGGATCCTTTCTAGAGAAAGAGTTTCTCTCGACAGAAGTAAGTGGGAGGAAGGTAGAACTGAATGAGGTAATTACACCCCCTCTCGAACAGGATAGTAGCGCAGCACGGGAAGTTGTTCCTGTGGAGCCTACACCAACTGAAGAGGAAGTTAATGATGATGATCATGAAGCTTCGGATCAAGTTACTACTGAACCGCGAAGGTCCACAAGGGCACGCTCCGCACGAGAGTGGTACGACAACCCTGTGATGGAAATCATGTTGTTAGACAACGATGAACCTTCGAACTATGAAGAAGCAATGGCGAGCCTGGATTCCAACAAATGGCTTGAGGCTATGAAATCCGAGATAGGATCCATGTATGAGAACAAAGTATGGACTTTGGTGGACTTGCCCGATGACCGGCGAGCCATAGAAAATAAATGGATCTTCAAGAAGAAGACTGATGCAAACGGTAATGAAACCGTTTACAAAGCTCGACTTGTCGCAAAGGGTTTTCGACAAATTCAAGGAGTTGACTACAAAGAGACTTTCTCTCCCGTAGCAAAGCTGAAATCAGTCTGAATCATGTTAGCAATTGCCGCCTTTTATGATTATGATATTTGGCAAATGGACGTAAAAACAGCGTTCCTGAATGGGAACCGTAAGGAAGAGTTGTATATGATGCAACTAGAAGGTTTTGTCGACCCTAAGGGTGCTAACAAAGTGTGCAAGCTCCAGCGCTCCATCTATGGGTTGGTGCAAGCATCTCAGAGTTGGAACATTCGCTTTAATGAGGTGATTAAAGCGTTTGGGTTCATACAGGTTTACAGAGAAGCCTGTCTGTACAAGAAAGTGAGTGGGAGCTCTGTAGCTTTCCTCATACTGTATGTGTATGACATATTATGGATGGGGAATAATATAGAGATGTTGGAGAGCATAAAGGCCTATTTGAACAAAAGTTTTTCAATGAAGGACCTTGGAGAAGCTGCATACATATTAGGCATCAGATCTATAGAGATAGATCAAGACGCCTCATAGGTCTTTCGCAAAGTACATACCTTGACAAGATGTTGAAGAAGTTCAATATGGAAAACTCAAAGAAAGGGTTTTCAAGAAGAAGACTGATGCAAACGGTAATGTAACTGTTTACAAAGCTCGACTTGTCGCAAAGGGTTTTCGACAAATTCGAGGAGTTGACTACGAAGAGACTTTCTCTCCCATAGCGAAGCTGAAATCAGTCTGAATCATGTTAGCAATTACCGCCTTTTATGATTATGATATTTGGCAAATGGACGTGAAAACAGCGTTCCTAAACGGGAACCTTAAGGAAGAGTTGTATATGATGCAACCAGAAGGTTTTGTCGACCCTAAGGGTGCTAACAAAGTGTGCAAGCTCCAGCGCTCCATCTATGGGCTGGTGCAAGCATCTCGGAGTTGGAACATTCGCTTTAATGAGGTGATTAAAGCGTTTGGGTTCATCCAGGTTTACGGAGAAGCCTGTCTGTACAAGAAAGTGAGTGGGAGCTCTGTAGCTTTCCTCATACTGTATGTGTATGACATATTATTGATGGGGAATAATATAGAGATGTTGGAGAGCATAAAGGCCTATTTGAACAAAAGTTTTTCAATGAAGGACCTTGGAGAAGCTGCATACATATTAGGCATCAAGATCTATAGAGATAGATCAAGACGCCTCATAGGTCTTTCGCAAAGTACATACCTTGACAAGATGTTGAAGAAGTTCAATATGGAAAACTCAAAGAAACGGTTCTTGCTAGTTTTGCAAGGTGCAAGATTGAGTAAGACTCAGTCGCCGACCACGTCAGCAAATAGAGATAAGATGAGTTATGTCCCCTACGCATCAGCCGTGGGCTCTCTAATGTATGCCATGCTGTGTACCAGACCTAATATAAACCTTGCCATAAGCTTGGTAGGGAGGTACCAAAGTGATCCCGGTATGGAACACTGGACAGCGGTCAAGAATATCCTTAAGTACCTGAAAAGGACTAAGGAAATGTTTCTCGTTTATGGAGGTGACGAAGAGCTCGTCGTAAAGGGTTACGTCGATGCTAGCTTCGACACAGATCCGGATGACTCTAAGTCACAGACCGGATACGTATATGTGTTGAATGGTGGGGCAGTGAGCTGGTGCAGCAGCAAGCAAGAAGTCGTGGCAGCATCTACATGTGAAGCGGAGTACATAGCTGCTTCAGAAGCAGCTCATGAAGGAATTTGGATAAAGGAGCTCATCACCGACCTTGGAGTGGTTCCAAGCGCATCGGGTCCAATGACACTCTTCTGTGATAACACGGGGGCCATTGCCATAGCCAAGGAGCCCAGGTTTCACCGGAAGACGAAGCACATCAAATGCCGCTACAACTCCATCCAGGACCATGTCCAGAGTGGAGTGATAGATATTTGTAAAGTAGACACGGATCTGAATATTGCAGACCCGTTGACTAAACCTCTTCCACGAGAAAAACATGATCAACACCATAATGCTATGGGTGTTCGAGACATCAGAATGTAACTAGATTATTGACTCTAGTGCAAGTCGGAGACTGTTGGAAATATGCCCTAGAGGCAATAATAAAATGGTTATTATCATATTTCCTTGTTCATGATAATCGTCTATTGTTCATGCTATAATTGTATTAACAGGAAACAGTAATACATGTGTGAATAAATAGATCACAATGTGTCCCTAGCAAGCCTCTAGTTGGCTAGCTCATTAGTCAATAGATGATCATGGTTTCCTGATCATGGGCATTAGATGTCATTGATAACGGGATCACATCATTGGGAGAATGATGTGATGGACAAGACCCAATCCTAAGCATAGCACTAGATCGTATTGTTCGTATGCTAAAGCTTTTCTAATGTCAAGTATCTTTTCCTTCGACCATGATATTGTGCAACTCCCAGATACCGTAGGAGTGCTTTGGGTGTATCAAACATCACAACGTAACTGGGTGACTATAAAGGTGCACTACGGGTATCTCCGAAAGTGTCTGTTGGGTTGGTACGAATCGAGATCGGGATTTGTCACTCCGTCTGACGGAGAGGTATCTTTGGGCCCACTCGGTAGAATATCATCATGAGCTCAATGTGACTAAGGAGTTAGTGACACGATGACGTGCTACCGAACGAGTAAGGAGACTTACCGGTAACGAGATTGAACAAGGTATAAGTATAACGACGATCGAATCTCGGGCAAGTTCTATACCGACAGACAAAGGGAATCGTATACGGGATTAATTGAATCCTTGACATCGTGGTTCATCCGATGAGATCATCGTGGAGAAAGTGGGAACCACCATGGGTATCCAGACCCCGCTGATGGTTATTGGCCGGAGAGGCGTCTCGGTCATGTCTGCCTGTCTCCCGAACCCGTAGGGTCTACACACTTAAGGTTCGATGACGCTAGGGTTATAGGGAATTGTTATACGAGGTTACCAAAAGTTGTTCGGATTCCCGGATGAGATCCCGGACGTCACGAGGAGCTCCGGAATGGTCCGGAGGTAAAGATTGATATATAGGACGGATGGTCTCGGATACCGGAAGTGTTTCGGGCATCACCGGTAACGTACCGGGACCACCGGAGGTGACCCCGGGGGTCCACCGAAGGGGGCAACGACCCCGGGAGGTAAGGTGGGCCAAGTGGGGAACGGAACCAGCTCCTAGGTGGGCTGGTGTGCCTCCCCACTCAGCCCAATGCGTGGGGGAGAGAAAAGGGGGCGCAAACCCTAAGCCAGGTGGGCCTAAGGCCCACCTTGGGTGCGCCACACACCTCCTCCCCCCCTTGGCCGCCGCACCAGCCCCCATATAGGGATGCCCCCCCCCCCCAGGAGAGGGAAACCCTCAAGGGAGCGCAGCCCCTCCCCCCCTATATATAGTGGGCACTTTTGGCCATTGGATATCAGACTTTTGCCTCTCCCTCGGCGCAGCCCTGCCCTACTTCCTCCTCCTCTCTGTCGGTGCTTGGCGAAGCCCTGCCGGCAGACCTCGTCTCTCCATCGACACCACGCCGTCGTGCTGCTGGAGTTCTTCCGCAACCTCTCCCTCCTCCTTGCTGGATCAAGGTGCGGGAGACGTCACCGGGCTGCACGTGTGTTGAACGCGGAGGTGCCGTAGTTCGGCACTAGATCGGAATCACACCGCTATCCGAATCGCTGCGAGTACGACTCCATCAACCGCGTTCTAGTAACGCTTCCGCTTAGCAATCGTCGAAGGTATGAAGATGCAGTCTCCCCTCTCTCGTTGCTGGTCTCTCCATAGGAAGATCTGAATATGCGTAGGAAAATTTTGAATTTATGCTACGTTACCCAACACAACCTCCCGCATATGGTGCGTTCAACATGGAACATATACAGGAAAGTGAAGAAAAAGGGTTGTGATTAGTTAATTGAATAGAGAATGAATGCCACAAAATGATACACACAAACATTGGATTAACCAACATATTGAATAGATAGAGGTCACACAAATTGGAAAACACAATTATACCGAAGACCAATTAGCAGTAGCGATGCATGGATTGTACATTGTTAGTATTACGAGGAGCTGACTCAAAACCCTGGACCAGATAAGGATAAGGTGAGCTAAACCTTTAGTAATCCAATTGTAGTATCCTCCTTCCCAAATAGAGACGCTGATCCAGCAAGGTTGACCACATGCCACAACTACAAGTGGAGCATGGTCGTATCTTCATGAAGATAAGCATGACGGCTATCCAGTTTGTGAGATCGTGGACAAGTAGTTTGTGTGCCAGTCCCCACTATACCGCGGGGCTTGATGGCACATCAATGATGTGGAGAGGAGGCCGGAGAAGCGAAGGGGAACAACAAGGACGACACCGAGGAGGAATGGGAATTGAGAGACATGAGTTGGTTCAGGAATCTAAGTCAATTAATTCGGGAGTGATTAGGAGAGAGCATGGATGCAAAAATCAGGGGATTGTTTTATGAAACATAAACGTCACCCATTTTATTCAATAGATAAAATAGATACATTGTCTATGCGTAATGTTACAATTTCATTCATCGGTTCCTCAAAAAACTCATAAGTTGTAGACAATCTTGCTAATCTATGTAGCTCGTGAGCTATCGTATTTTCTTAACTATTATAGTGTTCAAATCTAAAAATAGAAAAATCACAAGCTATATGAGAACAATCGTCAAAGATTGCCACGTCTATGGTTGCGTGACAGCCTCCATATTCATTGTCCCAATAACCTCCAGATTGTCAGAGTTGATGGCAAGATGATTTCACCCCATTCTTTGCACGAGGAGGAAACCATATCGAAGTTCCAAAGCTTAAGCCGCTAGCACATCTACGCATCAATCAATTTTCTCATTTATTTCCTCATGAAATAAGTTTACGTTTGTCATCCCTAAGGACCGCCCCAAGAGTGCCCTGAGCTCGTCATGATCAAAATAATCATCAACATTAAGTTTTACAAACCCCATGGAGGATCAAGTCCAACCCACTTTTTTTATGGTTGCTCTTAGAGAGGACATGTTAACAAAATTTGTAGTAAGTGCAAGCATCCCTAATTTATTTTAGAGACGCTCTAGGTTTTCCTCATGGACCAATTTACATATTTCCCACCAAAGGTACCATGTAGTAATGGCAATCATCCCTCAAACGTTCTTGGTCGCCACTGAAATCAAATCCTGGTTTGGCATAAGAAGTAAGAACTCTAGAACGATCAAATTTCACAAGCTCTCATGATGATTTCGTCCAAATCCAGCCTTCTCCATACCTCTCCTTCTTTTGTGGTAAAGAAATAAGTCATGCGTTGTATATTCTGGATTAGTGGGAAAGGGCTTCTAGGTGAACACTAATAAGTGGCGGCCACGATGGAACACTCACCGCTGTAGTCTTTCTACAATAGTTGTGGCGTGTGCTAGCGGCCACGCGCCACAAGTAAGGACATACCAGTGGCAGGAAATGGTTGGTGCCCTTCACAAGTAGGTTGTTCCAAAATAACCTGCTGGCTCGACAGTGAAGTGGTGGGAAGGTGGGTGGAGCCCTCCACCGGGTCTCAGTCACTTGTGGTAAATGCCTGTGGTCGCCCGCCACAACCGTAAATTTACAAACGGTGGGAGACACATCCAAATTTTTGTAAAATTTGAGGTGGCAAGAACTCTTCTTCACTCGCCACAGCTATTCTCCTGCATCAATTTTCAGTTCCTCTCCTCGCACGCAAACCACTCACTCAGTCACCTTCTCTCCCACCACTCACTCAGTTAGTTCCTCCCATCTCCATTGGTCACCTTGCCCGTCGCCGTCACCGTGTGTCTGACCCGCACAACCACTGGATCTGCACGCGGGTCACCACGCGGCTTCCCTCCCTACGAGGGACCTTCCCCATCTCGGCCGTCCACTACAGATGTGAGGCCCCGCTGGCACATGCCATTGTTGACACCCTCCATCGTTCCAAGTCCCCACCGCGGCAGGTAGCCTTGGTTCTGTACCTCACTTCTTATTTCTTTTAATTTCTAGCGTTCATATGGTAGATAGTTTATTGGTAGGATGATAATGGAAGAAAAGGTGGTCACTTTCTAGGGTTCATATGGTTAGATGGATGGATGGATGCCTTTAGATGGATATTAGTACTTCATTGTGTCAATATTTCTATGGAAAAAATTCCGGCAACATAGGTCATTTTCTTAGTTCATTAATCAATATATGTAATGTTAAACGATGATGGTTTGGGTTGTCTTTCAATTTGTTGGGGCTACTTGTGTGACATTCAGTGAGGGAGAAGACTGAATCCTGAATATTGTCATGGTGGTCGATTGTCCTTCGTTCCCAAGCGCCAGACATTTTTGTAATGCACTTGCGAACGAATGGATGAACGACCATTAGCAAAAGTCGTAATATTAATGTGAGATTGTGTCCACTATATATATCGTCAAATACGAGTGAGGAAGAATGAAAACTGTTGTCGTGGGGTCGTTCGTCCTCCTTTTCCTTGTGATAGACCTCTTGATGGGGGGCTAGGAGAAGGAAATGAGCGATCCTCACCGACTGTCGTAATATCAAGGTGAGGGAGTTCCCATCATATACACCACCTAAGATGACAGTTTTTCAAGGGAGACTCGACAAACTGAAAAACAAATCGTGCTATTTTGTAGAAACACCCCCGAGTGACATATGTTTTTAGCAATGGTCCTGCCAAATTTTTAATCTTTTAGTTATGAACATGATGAAGCTCTAGTATAAGGCGAGTTATTTTTTCAAGTGACACCCGAAAAAGTATTTTCTTGAATTTGTAGAAACAACCCAGGTGGCCTAAGTTTTGTTGGAATGTTGATTCGTCTTCATTCCCACAAATTTGAGGCTCTTAATATGTCCTTTTTTATTAATGGTCATGCCGATTTTTTTTCATGTATTTATGAATAGAATGAAACATAAACGTAATGTTAATTGACTTTGAAATTATTATGGTATGTGAAGACGACATGTATTTTTTGTTATGAAGCATGAGGTGTGTTTTTTCTTTAATTAACATGTAATTTTCTTTTGTACAATTCTACTAGTGTGTTCCCTGCCATGCAAGACTCCATGTCTTGGACAAATTCCATTTCAAATAGAGGGGGAGTACGGAGACTAAGATAGCTCATGTAAGGATGGACCATTACACTTTTGTTGTTAAAGTAAAAAATGAAGTAGTTCACACATATTTTGGTTGTTCTTCTTGGAGAGCATTTTGCAAGGCGTACCGGTTTCAGGAGGACATGTACATTACATTCGAACTTGATCAAGACGATGACCGTGATAATAATATCAAAATTTGGGTTCATTGCATACGGATCACTTGATTCCATTTCTACCTCGAGGTGAGTTTGTCAACAAATTTGTTAGGTAATTCATATTAATTACTAAAAATAATTTGGTACTCATCCCGACTAAACTTACTTATTTTTAATTATCACCTTATTTCTCTCCTCCAAAAACTAATCAACAAATAGTAGATCGGACCTACTAGTCTTAAGACTCCGAGCTTACTTGGCTGGAGTAAAATCATGTCATCTCTTTTATACATGATGTTGAGCATTATAGGAACAATTACATGATAGGCAATAGTTGTCATGGATATGTGCCACTAGTGCACAAGTTGAACCATTGTAACAACACTTCAAACTACTTTGTAAGAATGTTTTTACTATTGTATTACCGATACATCTTTCTCATACATTCTTCTTAAGCCAAACTAGTTTGCTAACTCTGTTATTATTACTTATGTTCTTCAACTTGTACTCCATCAAGAGATCGTGCCTAAAGTGATATTTATCAAAGGTGGTTTGCATATGGTTAGCTTACGGCCAATCTCAATTAGTTACCCCGGTAAATACATAATATGTTAAAGTGAAGAAACCATGAAAATTAAATGATGGAGAAATGCAATAAGAGCATCCATGCTACCACTTGGAGAGGAAAACTTGCAAATCCCACAAGTTGGAGATAGGTTGATCTATTCTATTCAATGGGGAGATGCACGAGTTCATCTTTTCATGCTTCTATACCTAGGAGAGAGAGCAGTAGTTAGTGTTGGTAACTTGTGATACCTTTGTAGCTTGTTATTTAACTTGTGATAACTTGGTCACTTGCTAGTTTGTTGCTAGAATGATGAAGAGTTATTTAACTAGTATGATAACAACTAGAATGATGAAGAGTTATAATGCATTTGTTATGTTTTATAACTACTACTTTTCATTAATCTGAAATCATTGTAATGTGGTGCGTGTATGTGCATCAAGGTTCAAACCATAATTTAGGTGTCAAATGCAATATGATGACATGATCAAGTGCAAAAAAAGGTAGCAGTGGAGAGCGGCTGAGAAAGAACACCAGAACAACATGCATATCCTATGGCGGGCAACATATGTTGATGTGGCGGGCAAGAACTACGGCCCGCTACTCCTCCTGCCCTCATAGTGGCGGGCGAGTACCCGCCACTGATAGCATTCTAGGAGTGATAGGAGATCAATGGCTGGTGGCCCTGGGAGCCATGCCCACCATTGTTGGACTTTCCCACCCGCCACAACTAGGCATTCCTGCAGTAGTCGGTGGGGCGAAACTTTGATATGCCTCTTGGCAAGCATGACACGACATGGAAGCGCCCCATGTAGCATACGCCAAAGGAAGATTTTCACCTTAATCGGACACAAGAGCTTCCAAATCTTCTTGCATATAGGATTTTTACTTGTTCTTCCCAAACCGTTTGTATGTTGAGGTACATCACCATGTTGATGTTCCCACTCCACAAAATATGTTGATCATACTGAGAACATATCATTTTTTATATAACTCCATGCAACAAAATGTGACATATCATGATCATGGAGAGGGATTTCTAGGAATCGTTGTGCATCAATGCTCAAAAGGGTTTGTCTAACCATATCCACATCTCAACCATTAGAAGTAGGGTCAAAAAATCAGCAACCCGAGAAATTAGGCCGTTCCCTTTAGGAGTGATGACTATTCTGTCCGCACACTTGGGATCCAAGCGTCCTCCGAGATATCAATATTATGACCATTTCTGACTCCCCATATATAGCCATGTTTCAGATAATTCACTCCCACCATGATACTCTGCAAGTTAACGACGATCCCTTTTTCAGCTTTGCATTTAGTAACTCCCCATCAGGAAAGTACTTCACTCTCAAAGTATAGCACTAAGAGTGTCCCGATATTAGGCTAGAGGCTTGTTTTACTAGCATCACCACATTGAAACAGTGAATATCGTGAAAGCGCATCCTATCTTGATTGTTGGGGACGCACATTTTTCACCAAGCCATCCAATGCATCCTCCTCTAGTTGTCTCCGTCTCCAAACCAAAAGTGTACCATCGCGTCAATAATTCCTTTCCAATTTTTTTAGCAATTTGAAAGTCTGACATTGCATAGGTGGGTATGTATTGAACAACAGATTTGATAACAATTTCCTTCCCTCCAATGGATAATAATTTCTCCTTCGAACCACAGATTTTTGTTGTAACATGGTCCATAAAATGCTCGAAACAATCAGTTTTTTCCAGGCCCACATTTGGTAGCAAACTAAAGTATTTATCATTATGGGCCTAGATGGCCCACTAGTGTAGGGGAACAATTGTAGCCTTTCTTGATAAGTAAGACTGTAGAACCCAACGAGGAGCTAAGGTAGAATTAATATTCCCTTCAAGTTCTATCGAGCACTAGTAGAACTGTACGCACACATAACGTTCGCTTTGCCTAGAACAAGAACAAAACTAGTATGTAGGTGTATTAGGATAAGTTTGAAACAAGAAAACTAGGAGTACTTAGCTAGAATAAAATTACGGGTAATTCGCAGGATAATAAAAGCTAAGTGTTTAGTAGAAAGCTTTTGTAACACAAGAGAAGGATTTGTCCATAGGAAATTGAATATAACATGATAGATACTTATCATATGCAATGAGGGAGAGGCATACACTAACACATTTTCCGTATTTCTCTCAAATGCACTTATAATTGTAACTCTAGCAAGCATTCCCAACTATTAAATATCATTAAGGTAAAATCCAACATTACTTTTAAGTAACAAGTCACCTTTACTACCATACACAACAACCCCCTTACTCGGTGTAAGCTTCTCTCACTCTAACCACACACTATAAACCAATCATGAACGTATTCCGAAACCATACAGTGGTAATCCCATACGATTGCGTGAGAAGGAGGGCACAATAGGAAATCACCATATTAACATACAACTCATACCAATCACACCATACCATAATTAACCCATACGACAAAACAAATCTACCCAAACATCATAGGATAGACACACATCATTGGGTAATAATATATAACATCAATCACCATTTTTAAGTACAGATTACGATGGGAAAAGAGGTGTTACACCGCTGCATAGAGGGAGATATAGGTGGTGATGACGACGGTCAAGTTGTTGGTGTAGATCGTCATCACGATGGTTGCCCCGACAACGCTCTGACACCACAGATAGAGCGGGGGAGAAAGCCCTCTCCTTCTCCTTGTTTTGTATCCCCCGTAGATGGGAGGAGAGTTTCCCCTCTGATCCTTGGCCACCATGGCTCTCTCTAGTTTGTTAAATATTCGGAGACCCGTAACACCGATAGGGATGAAGTTTTGCAGACATTTTTCTCGGAAAATTATCTTTGTTGCGGCAAAAGAAGAGCTACAACTGAGTTATTAAATAATCACAAGGTAACACGACGCACCCAAACTCCCTCATCGTGCCGAGTTGCCTTGTGACCACCTCGGGCACCATATTGTGTTTATTCTTCTCCCCCAAAAGCACATATATTTCAAGATAATTCTCCGTAAACTTTGATCCGTCTGGACTCCGTTGGAGTTTCTGCAAAATAGGCAAAAACAACAGGAATTGGCACTAGGCACTGAATCAATATGTTAGTACAAGAAAATCATATAACTTTTTGCCAAAAGTATATAAAGTTGTATAATGGCATGAACATTCAAAAAAATTATATACGAAGGAGAGGTAGAAGGTCTGTGTCTAAATATTTAATGTGATACACATTTGTTCTCTAACCTCAATGCATGTATTGGGACTAAAAAAGATACTAGCTTTTCGAAATTCACCATTTACCCAGACGCAACACAATAAAAATCCAAAATTGACTTCAAGGTCTTAGTATTTTCCAAATTATCCCTCATGCGAATTAGGGAATCATTAGCAAAGAGTAGATTGGTGATCGGTGGGCATCTCTACAAACTTTCACTCCCATAATTTTTCAATTATCTTCTTTGTGTGTTATTAGAGTAGTGAGACCCTCCGTACATAATACAAACATATAAGGGAACAAAGGGTCTCCCTATCAAATACCTCTGGTAGGATTGACACTTTCACTCTCTTTGCATTATGCCAAACCTAGTTTTCCACGGTGGAAATTTATTGCATGATCAGATTTGCCCAATTATCTTGAAAACCCGACTAAAGCATAATCTCCTTTAAGAAGTCCACTCAACCCTATCAAAGGCTTTATGCATATCAGGTTTGACCGTGCAGAACCCTTATTGTCCTTGTCCCTTTTTTAATTGAACGGTAATAGTCAAAGGCCACTAATATATTGTGTGTAATCATTCTCCCGGGAACAAAAGCACTATGGGTCGTACTGGTAATTTATGGAAGAGAAGCCTTCAGACGAGTTGCCACCATATTTTCAATAACCTTATACACCACATTATGCAAACTGATGGGCTTGAATTGGGTAACCTTTTCTGGGGAATTAATCTTGGGAATTATCACAATGGCAGTGTCATTCCTTCCAAGAGATATAGTACATGTATTTACTGCTTGTAAGACTTCCTCTACCAGATCATCACCAACATGGGCCAAAATCTTTTGTAAAAAAATAGCATGGAGTACTTGCGGGCCCGTCGCCTTTAAGGCACCAATCTCAAAGTGGGCATTACGTACTTCTTCAGTAGTGTCTGGGGCGAGAAGAGTATTATTCAGCCTAGACATCACTTTTCTTTGTAAGAGGGAAACTACCTCCTGGTTTGGTTGTGCAACTTCTGATGTAAAAAATATTTGAAAAAGTCCTTGATATGGTCCTTTAATTCTTCACCTTTCCAGCTTACCACAAGTCACCAAGAAGTTTTTTTATTTTATTCCTTTTATTTTTGGTTGTAGTTGCATTATGGAAGAAAGAAGTATGCTGATACCCATGCAACAAACTATTTGCTTGACCCCCTGGATCCAAAAACAATTCTTCCCAATCCAAGTGATTCTTGATGAGCACAAGAACTTTCTTTTTTCTTGCGCAGGATTTGGTATTCACACGACCATGTCGAAGCTTCTCCAAATCTTCTTTAGTTATTTTATTCTGTGTTTCGATCCCTTCAGAGTATCGTGATCACATGTGTGTAAGTCCTCATGTACCTCCATTGTACTCTATGCTACGGTTGGCCCAATTCCCGCGAATTTTACCTTAGCCCGGGATGACTTGACAATTTCCTCATACATTTCTTATTGGAGCCATCTGGCTTCAAATTGTTTTAATGGCCCCTCGAACAGGTAAAAATATTAACATCCAAGTAATCCTTATCCAAAATTAATGGGTGATGATCTCAATGTACATGCTCCTTATTTATAATCGAAGCATGAGGACTTTCAAGAGCCGACTCCATATTACACACACCCCTGTCAAGTCTCTCACCAATATTGCCCTCCCCTAAGTAAAGGGATCGCCCAAGAATTAGCGGACAGCGGTCAAGTATCCATATTACACACACCACTCAATAAGTCTTTCATGAGGGCTTTTCAAGCCCGCTCATGAACGGAGGAAAGCTCTTGTAGCATATTTTCCCCAAAGTAATCAGCTTCTGTCATGGGACGCCCGGTCAAGAGACATTTTAGGGAAAAATAATCAATGAGAGTCTTTTAACATACCATCATTATCTACCGATTTATCAAACAAAGGGGTCAGGGATTTTTTCCCTTACAAAATAGATCGTTCTTTAAGTGTTTCTTCTCTTCATTGCTCTGTGCTAGTTGAGCTTTTAATGCTTTAATCTCCTTGGCCTGATTTTTCTTCTCCTCCCTAAGCTGGTTGTTTTCTTGATGACATCTTGCTAATACACGATGATCGGCTTCAAGCTGGGATTCAGCATACCTTTGAGAATCACGAGTTGAGTCTAGATCCCTCTTAGGGTTTACATATTCGCCTTCTATATCAAAAATCCTATGATGAGTAATTGGTCTTATGCAATTCACCACACCATCAACCAAATTACCCTTACCATGAGCTTCCCTGGTAAACTTCTTTACATCGTCAAGCTCTGCCCTACTGGCTTGAAGTTTTGTTTGTATTCGGTGCATACCTTCGGACAATTTGTTATTTTCCTACTTTAAAGACTGGAAAAACAAAATCAATGGTCGGGTCGAGCCTTAACTCGGTTGTTCCAACAAAAGTAAGGCTCGGGCCTACTAGAGCTTAACTTGGATTCAAATTACCAAAGGAGCGATAAATGCCTATAGTTGAGCCGACATCTGCAAAGCTACTTCTTTGAGGCTGTTCCGCGCGGTGCCAATATAGCCATGTGCCAAATTCAGAGCATTAAACTGATGCTCGGACAA
This sequence comes from Hordeum vulgare subsp. vulgare, assembly GCF_904849725.1. Classification (NCBI taxonomy): domain Eukaryota; kingdom Viridiplantae; phylum Streptophyta; class Magnoliopsida; order Poales; family Poaceae; genus Hordeum; species Hordeum vulgare. Next base: position 444,540,507 of record NC_058519.1, read on the forward strand.
GATAGGGTGTCGTAATGACTCCGTGCGGTGACGGTAATTCATAGCAGTCTCGGTTTCGGAGTTCATCGCCGAAACCTCATCGGCAGGACCGGGTGCCGGGAAAGTGTTCGGAGCCCCTGCGTTGGCCGAATATTATGGGTTTGGCTAGCTTTCCGTTTCTTCGACCCTATTTGCAGGCAATGAGGTACGCGTTCATTTCCTACAATTATCGGCAAAAGGGATTGTAAGTACACCAAGGAAGCTACCGTTATTATAAAAACAATTGGTGGATAATATTACCTGTTTGAAGGGACGGAAGCGGTATTGCCCGCCACCTCCCGTGGGGGAACTTGTTCCTCAGTCAACGCAAACATCGGCAATATGAACGCGAGATGTTGTTCAGGCGAGCTCCCACGATGTTTTGGAGCGGTCCCGCGACGAGTGGCCACCATACGCTTGTTTGCCGAAGCTGGAAGAGACCTTGGGTTATCGGCCAGAAGGGCCACTACCTGTCCGTCAAAACTCTCCTAGTACAAAACCGCATCTTCAAAGATAACGGAGAATTATGGATCTTCATGGAATCGAGGGTCGTCGTCCCGAGCATATTTCTCGCGCTGGAGAGCAGGGCATCTCACTGTTTCGATCCAGCGCCTCGAATCCTATGAGAAAAGAATCAAGAGGTTTACGTTTGTTAGTGACATGATCGAGCAAGATAGCTACAGATATGTCTACACTTACCTACGGGATGGGGTTTGTACAACACGAAGCCCTTCCAGAAGGTGAGACAGGCATAATCTTCTTTTTTTCCCCTTGAAAAAGTCAGGTAGAATGGCCTCTATGTTTGGGAACATTACATGGGAAAAACATTTCTACGCACACGCAATACCTATCCATGGTGATGATCATCTACGAGAGGGGATAGTGAATCTACATACCCTTGTGGATCGCTAAGCGGAGCGTATATAAGTCGGTTGATGTAGTGGAACATCTTCGCTATCCAAATCGCATCCCATCCTGCGATCTCATCACGATCTGTCCCGCGATCCCATCACGATCCATCCCGACCTAGTGACGAACGGACGACACCTCCGCATTAGGCACATGTACAGCTCGATGATGATCACCGCCTTCTTGATCCAGCAAGAGGGGCAGAGAGGTAGATGAGTTCTCCAGAACGGCGTGGTGGTGGTGGTGGTGGTTAACTAATCCAACAGGGCTTCACCTAAGCACCACTGAATTAGACTAGAGGAGAAACCGATCTAGATGAAGTAGAGGGAGCACGTGGCAATTAGGGTTAGCCCTCACCTCTAAAACCTCTAGTATATATAGGAGAAAGAAGAGGGGAGGATGCCTTGGCCCCTCCTCCAAGGAGAGGTTCGACCGAGCCAACAAGGGAGAATCCACCTCCCACAAGGGAGGTGGAATCCTATTAGGACTCCTTCCTAATTTAGAAACTATATCCACGTTTTGGGTTTTTTCCTTATTCCTCCACTCCAGCCGCATGGGCCCTTAGGAGAGGATTTGACCAGCCCACTAGGGGCTGGTCTACCTCCTCTCACAGCCCATGAAGCCTTTGGGTCGTCACACCTCTCGTGGTGGTCCACCGGTACCCTCCTGGCTCTCCCGGTAAACTACCGATGAGCCCCAAAACTTTTCTGATGACCAAAACAGGACTTCCTATATATCAATCTTTACCTCCTAACCATTCCGGAGCTCCTCGTGACGTCCAGGATCTCATTCGGGACTCCAAACAACCTTTGGTCACCAACACCTATAACTCAACTATATCGAAACATCTCCGAACCTTAAGTGTGCAAACCCGGCGGGTTCGAGAACTTTGTAGACATGACCTGAGACACTCCCCGGTCAACAACCAATAGCGGGACCTGGATTCCCATATTGGCTCCTACATATTCTATGTCGATTTCTGTCGGTTAAACCTCTATGTCAAGGATTCAGTTAATAGCGTATGTTGTTCCCTTTGTCCTTTTGTATGTTACTTGCCCGAGATTCGATCGTCGGTATCTCCATACCTAGTTCAATATCGTTACTGACAAGTCTCTTGACTCGTTACGTAATACAAGATCCCGTGACTAACTCCTTAGTGACATTGCTTGCAAGGCTTGTTGTGATGTTGTATTACCGAATGGGCCCCGAGATACCTCTCCATCACACGGAGTGAGAAATCCCAGTCTTCATCCACGCCAACCCAACACAGACCTTCGGAGATACCTGTAGAGCACCTTGATACGTCCCAAGCGTATCTATAATTTGTGCTTGTTCCATGATCTTTTGGGTGATATTTTTATATGTTTTGCTACACTTTTATATCATTTTACACATATTTTACACATATTTGTACTGACCTGCTGGTGCGGCCAGGCCCTAGGCTGCGCGAGGAGGCCGCCTGGGTGGGTTCTACCTCCTCCGGTGCCTTCCTTTGGCCTATATTTATAGTCCTGAGAGGAAACCCTCACATACTTTCTGGAATCGTGAATTACTCCATCGTTCCGCTGCAGAAGCGCTTCCGAGATCGGGAGCGTCAGGAGACCTCTTCCCGGCACCCTGCCGGATGGAGGATTGACCTCCGGGAGCTTCTCCACCACCATGGACGCTTCCCGGACATGCCGTTAGTAGTCCTTCTTGGACCATGAGTCCATGAATAGTATCTATGTGATGTCTTCTCTCCAATCTTGTGCTTCAATGGTTATTCCTTGTGACCTGCCCTACATGATCAAGGCATCTATGTAATTCTGTTGCTATTGCTATGCTCGGTTTGTTGGGATCCGATGGATTATGAGATTATGTTCAGATTGTTATGAGTTATGTATTTGATTATCCTTTAATATTAGGTTCCTTAGTGATTCATGCATGTGCTCCGTTGCTATTTATTGCTTTGGCCAAGTAGTAGATTGTAACTCCAAGAGGGAGCATTATGCATGATTGTGGGTTCATGCCCCTCGATGTCTATCTTGAGTGACAGAAACATGAGACTAGGGGATGCGCTTGTTGCACCAGGGAGAAAACAACGGTTCTTGTGACCACACTTGAAAGGATTATTTACTTTACGCATAGTTCGTTAATGCAGTTGTCCGTTGCTTTGAGTTTACACTTACGGTGGGGCTGGCAACTTAATACCGACGAGATGTTCTGGATAGATATCTCAAGGTGGATGATTAGTAAGTAGATGTTGATGAATAAACGGTCTACTTGTCTTGGCGCACTGCCCATTACTATTGAACCTCTAACTATCAAGTAGCATAATTAGAGTTGCGGTGCGATCATAATTCTGTCAATTGCCCAACTGTGATTTGTTTACCCAAGCATAGTTGTTTATTGTCTTTTAGGAGAGGGACATCACTAGTGAATATCATGCGACTCCGATCCAAATCACCACCATTGTTTACACTTCCATCATTTACCGCTTTCATTTACTTTTATGTTGCAATCACTATTACTTTCCCGCTTGTGTTTTGATGCTTTGCAAACTACAAGGGCGAAGAGATTGACAACCTGTCTGTACTCGTTGGGAGCAAACTTATTTGTTGTGTGTGCAGGTCCACGTCTTCTTCTAGCGCCAGGGTCGAAGACACCTACTTGTTGAGCCTAGGAGTCCTCTTGGTTCGATAAACCTTACAGTCTCCGTGTATGGAAAATCTGCTGCTGACTATATCTCCACCTTCCACTTGCGGTAACCAACGAGGGCGAGAAGTATATCCATCAACTCGTCATCAAGCAAAATTTCTAGCGCCGTTGCCAGGGACTCCAGTCTTCAAGATAGGGGAGTTGCACGCTATCTTTAATATTTTCTTTTTAGTCTTGTTAGTTTGCTTTTTAGTTTTTCTTTAGAGTCTTATACCAAAAACCACAAAAAAATAGTTGCTTTATTCTTGCTTGTTGTTGCTGCTATGGCTTGCACTGAAAACACCAAGTTGTGTGACTTCACTAGGCAAAACAACAATGACTTTATCTGCACTCCTATTGCTGCTCCCGCCACCGGAGCCACGTTCTATGAGATTAAACCTGCTTTACTGAACCTTGTTATGAAAGATCAATTCTCCGGTGCTGGAGATGATGGTGCCTTGCACTTGAAAAATTTCGTTGAGCTCTGTGATATGCAAAAATATAAAGAAGTAGATGGTGATATTGTTAAACTTAAGCCTTTTGCTTTTTCCTTGAGAGGAGGAGCTAAAGTGTGACTTCAATATTTTCCTAGAAATAGCATAGATTCTTGGGATAAGTGCAAAGATGCTTTTATTGGGAAGTATTAGCCGCCTACTAAGATTATCCAATTGAGGAGTAACATTATGAATTTTAGGCAATTGGATAATGAACAGGTTGCACAAGCTTGGGAACATATGAAATCTCTTGTTAAGATTTGCCGTACACATGGTTTGTCTACTTGGATGGTTATCTGAACTTTCTATGCAGGATTGAACTTTACCTCGCGGAATCTGTTAGACTCGGCTGCGGGAGGAACCTTTATGTCAACTACACTTGGTGCTGCCACAAAGCTATTGGATGAGATGATGACAAATTATTCTCAATGGCACACCGAGAGAGCTCCAACAGGTAGGAAGGTAAACTCTGTTGAGGAGATCTCCTCCCTTAATGATAAGGTTGACATGATCATCACTCTGCTTACTAAGCAAGCTCCTATTGATCCTCATGATGTTCGTTTAAATTCTTTGGTCGCTCAAGAAAGAGAGAAAGTGGATGTTGAAGTTATTTTCTAGGAACAACTTCAATAACAATGCTTATAGGAGTAATTTTGGTAGAAATCCTAGACCGTTCCCATCTAACAACTATGGGAACAATAACAATTATCCTAGCACCAAAAACTCCACTTCTGAATTAGAGAGCATGCTTAAGGATTTTATCACTTCTCAAAAAGCCTTCAACAAGAGTGTAGAAGAGAAACTAGAAAAATTAGATAGTCTCTCTTTGAAGGTGGACAACATAGCTCATGATGTAGATATGCTTAAAATTAGAACTTCCACACTTGAGGAAAGGAACACCACACCCATGAATGCTATCCAAGTCCAAATTAGTGAGAACATAAGAATGCTAGACAAACTTAAAGAGAGATGGGGTAGGGAAAAGGACGAGGAAGAGAGAATTAAGAGCCTTCCTACACACACTACCATTGCTACTATACAAGTTGTTGAGGATCTCAAAACATTTAGCACCCATCGCACTCCTAGTCCCAATGGACCTATTAATGGTGATGCTAATACCTCAACTATAGAAAAAGAAGGTCTTTTAAATTTAGAGACTACCAAAATAATGAGCTTAGATGACATTACTACCACTTTAATTAATGGTGGTAACCTTGGTTTTGTCAATTGTAGTCTCTCCGAAGTCATCACCTTTTTGCAAAGAATGGCTAAAGACCCCCACACTAGTACACTCAATATTGCCTTAACCAGGCATATTACCAATGCTCTTATCAAATCAAGGGAGGAGAATCTCAAGCTAGAGACTTCTATTCCTAGGAAACTAGAAGATGGTTGGGATCCTATGGTCAAAATAAAATTAAATAATATCTATTACTTTGCTTTGTGTGATGCTGGAGCTAGTGCTTCCGTTATGCCCAAAAGAATGTATGATATCCTTGATTGGGAACCTTATGATCCATGTTCTTTTGGTGTTCGTCTTGTTGATACTTCCATAAAGAAACCTTTAGGGAGAATTGATGATGTTCTTATTATTGTCAATGATAATTATGTGCCCGTTGATTTTCTTATTATGGACATTGAATGTGATCCTTCATGTCCAATTATTTTGGGACGTCCTTTTCTCCACATCGTTGGTGCTATCATTGACATGAAAGAGGGAATTATTGAATTCCAATTTCCTCTTAAAAAGGGAATGGAACACTTCCCTAGAAAGAATATTAAGTTATCTTATGAGTCCGTTACTCAGGCAAGTTATTCTTTTGGAGTTGATAACACTTGATCTTCTTGCATTATGCCTAGGTCAAAGGCATAAAAGAAAGCGCTTGTTGGGAGGCAACCCTATTTGTTTTTTACTTTCTGTTTTAGTGGTCTTGATGTGATTTAACACTGTAGCAACATGATTGTATCTTTTTTGAAGCTTTGTGCCCTGTTATAGCCTCCGATTGCAAGAAAGTTCAAAAATTCTGACATGCTGTCCAGAAACAGATTCTGTCTGCTTGATGGAAAAATTCGCCAAACATCACCAGATCATCTTTTTGACCTGATTTTTTTTAAACCATGCTCTATATAATTCCCTTTCTGTCATGTGTTTTGAGTTTTTTGATTGGAGTTGTAGAAGTGCCCCGAATAAATTATTTACTACCTGTTGTTCTATTTTTCACATATTCTGCCATGTTTTGCGTTTTCATTGTTTTGCAAATCCTAAGCTTGCTTTTTATTTGCAAAAAACTTTTGGCAATCATGAGAAGAAGTAGATTTTCATGAAATCTTTTTTCCAGCAGGTAATGAATTAATTTACTAAGGGAACTAACCACTCTAATCAGCTTATGATGAGTTACGTATGAAGGGAGTTTTCAAGTATGCAATGGGAGATGATGAACCCCAAGAAATATTCAAAGGATACTCAAGCGTCTAAGCTCAGGGATGCCCCCGTGCATCCCCTTCTCTATCAACAATCATCAGTTCGTCCATCTCCATGCTATATTTTTATCACTTCATATGATATGTGCTATGGTTGGAGCGTCTCGCTCTTTACTTTTTAGTTTGTTTTAGTTTTGCTTGCTGTTCATAACAAGTCGGAACCTAGCCTACCCTGTTTGGGAGAGAGACATGCTCCATTCCACTCTAGAGCAGAACATAGGTTTTCATGCTTATCCCTTTTATGTGTTCTTCATCTTTTCGTAGCTACTCTCATGCTTAGCTCTTAGTTTTCGTGCTTACCTTTTTAAGAGCTATTATTTAGGTTGCTTCCGGAACTCTCTTGAGTTATCATGCTTATCTTGTTTAGAGAGTTGGCTCATTGCACTGACTTGTGTGGCTTGCATGAGTAGGTAATTAAGATTGCTATTTAAGTATAGTAGTAACTTGCAATAGTGTTAAGGTATTGATTTGAGTAATGTTTGAGAAGTTGGTGCCAAGAGCTTGATTCTATTAGTGATAGGTGTCGTATTTTGGGAAATCCATTTGTTTTTCAAAAACTAAAAAATAGTTGCGAACTCTAGCTACTAAATTGATTGCTAACCTCTGGAGGAGTCGGAATATATAGAGTACCCTCACGTTACCATGAGTCGAAGATGCGCAAGGATAACCAAACCCCCAAACACTCCTCCTCAGGGTACTTGTCTCTTTGTGAATTTCCTAACTAGATAGAGAGTTACCGATAATAAGTGTATGAGTTCTCCGGACTAATGTGAGTATTCGATTGTTGGCACTCCCACCATCCATATTTTGCTAGCCTCTTCAGTACCGTGCATTTCCCTTTCTCACATTGAGAGTTGGTGCAAACTCCGCTGGTGCATCCATACCCATGACATGATACGCTCTGTCATACATAAGCCTTATTATATCTTTCCTCAAAAGAGCCACCATACCTACCTATTAAGGCATTTCCACAGCCTTTCTGAAATACATTGCCATGCAACATCCACCATCTCATGACTTGATTTTCATGTCATACATGTTTTTTGCTTGATCATAGAGCCGCATGCTAGTTGGGCCTTGCCCTTATTACTGCTACATGACGCGCTAGTATGATTGCATATCTTGCTACACTACCAGAGGCATACATTTGCATACATCACGATAGTTTTCACTTGTCTTTATGTTGAGTAGTTCTTATAAAGTGTGATGATTTTTATTTTTATTCATGTAAAACATAGAGTGTTGCCCTTAAGTGAGGAAAAGATCCCCAAGAGGTCAAACAAAAGATCCCAAAGAGGAAAAATGAGACATAAAAAAGAAACAGCCAAAGAGGCCACAAAAAAATAAAAAAGAGAAAAAAATAAAAAGAATAAATAAAGGAAATAATAAGAGAGAAGGGGCAACACTACTATTCCTTTTGAAAGATCGACACTCGTACTCCATTGCTATATTGGTACTACATAGAGATTATCATTCATGCATAACTATGTGGGGACCCTTACACTATAGAACTTGGTTTGCATATTATAATGATGAGCCTCTTCAAATGAGCTCTAGGTCTTCATGCACAAACAAGTTGGATGCACCCTCGCTAGTTCCATTGGAGAGCTTACCGTAGCTCATATGTGCATCCGTTACATGGTATTCCCAGTCCTCACATCATATCTATCATTTGGCTTTCACACCTTTTTTATTCCTTCCCCATCATTATTCTATTTTCCATCTTAAGTGCCAACATATCTTGCTTACGCTCATCCATTGCATGAATGCTCAAATTCAAAAGGGAGAGGATCATTTTGACTTGTGCCTGAATAGTGGTCTAGGGATGAGTCAAAATAAGATTCCGAAGGAGACTAAGTGTGAGGTTTAGTAGACTGAGTTCTCAATTAAAAAATATATATATTATGATTTGAACCCATCTCCCACTTCTTGCACGCAAACACCATTTGGAGACATTCGAGTCATGGACAACGAGAGCTCTTGCACCTTTATGTTCTTACTTTGCTAAACTCAATACTAGATATAAACTCTTGCTTGTTATTGTCTTGACTTGAATTGCATATCTTACTTGCTTTACTTTGAAGTTCTTATATGTGTGTTAGCATGTCACCACAGAAATTATTGTGTTATCCTTTATCTACTCGAGGACGAGCAGAAATTAAGCTTGGGGATGTTAATACGTCCCAAACATATCTATAATTTTTGCTTGTTCCATGATATTTTGGATGACATTATTATATGTTTTGCTACACTTTTATATCATTTTACACATATTTGTACTAACCTACTAACTCAGTGCACCCAGTGCCAGTTTCTGTTTGCTGAAGTCTATTTTGCAGGGGCTTTTACCCATTTTTCCGAAGCCCAAAAAATTCCAGAAATAATATATAAAAAATCAACGATACAGAAGCTTCCGGATCACCGGAGATGGGCCAGAGGGGGGCCAGGGGCCTCCCAGGCAACCTGCTGGCGCGGCCAGGCCCAAGGCCGCGCCAGGAGGCCACCTGGGTGGGTCCCACCTCCTCCGGTGCCCTCCTTTGGCCTATATTTAGAGTCCCAAGAGGAAACCCTCGCAGACTTTGTAGAATTGCGAATTTCTCCATTGTTCCGCCGCTGCAGCGCTTCCGAGATCGGGAGCGTCAGGAGACCTTTTCCCGGCACCCTGCCGGAGGGAGGATTGACCTCCGGGAGCTTCTCCACCACCATGGACGCTTCCCGGACGTGCCGTGAGTAGTCCTCCTTGGACCATGAGTCCATGACGAGTAGCTATGTGATGTCTTCTCTCCAATCTTGTGCTTCAATGATTAGTCCTTGTGAGCTTCCCTACATGATCAAGGCATCTATATAATTCGCTTGCTGTTGCTATGCTCGGTTTGTTGGGATACGATGCATTATGAGATTATGTTCAGATTGTTATGCGTTATATATTTGATTATATTTTATATTATGTTCCTTAGTGATTCATGCATGTTCTCTGTTGCTATTTATTGCTTTGGCCAAGTAGTAGATTGTAACTCCAAGAGGGAGCGTTATGCATGATTGTGGGTTCATGCCCCTCGATGTCTAGCTTGAGTGATAGAAACATGAGACTAGGGGATGTGCTTGTTGCCACCAGGGAGAAAACAACGGTGCTTGTGACCACGGTTGCAAGGATTGTTTACCTTACACATAGTTCGTTAATGCAGTTGTCCGTTGCTTTAAGTTAACTTTGGGTGGGGCTCGCAACTTAATACCGGCAAGATGTTATGGATAGATATCTCAAGGTGGATGATTAGTAAGTAGATGCTAATGAATAAACGATCTACTTGTCTTGGCGTACTACCCATTAGTATTGAACATCTAACTATGAAGTAGCATAATTAGCATTGCGGTGCGATCATAATTCTGTCAATTGCCCAACTGTGATTTGTTTACCCAAGCATAGTTGTTTATCGTCTTTTGGGAGAGAGACATCACTAGTGAACATCATGCGACTCCGGTCCATATCACCACCATTGTTTACACCTCCATCATTTACCTCTTTCGTTTACTTTTCCGTTGCAGTCAATATTACTTTCCCGGTTGTGTTTTGATCCTTTACAAACAACAAGGCCGGAGAGATTGACAACCTCTCTGTACTCGTTGGGAGCAAAGTTATTTGTAATGTGTGTAGGTCCACGTCTTCTGCTAGCGCCAGGGTGGAAGACACCTACTTGTTGAGCCTAGGAGTCCTCTTGGTCCGATAAACCTTACATTCTCCATGTAAGGGAAATCTGCTGCTGACTACATCTCCACCTTCCACTTGGGGTAACCAACGAGGGGCGAGAACTATATCCATCAACTTGTCATCACACCTTTATAGTCACCCTGTTACGTTGCGACGTTTGATACACACAAGGTATTCCTCCGGTGTCCGAGAGTTGCATGATCTCGTGGTCATAGGAACAGATACATTGACATGTAGAAAATAGTACCAATAAACTGACACGATCATATGCTACGTTCATTGTTTGGGTCTTGTCCATCACATCATTCTCCTAATGATATGATGCCGTTATCAAGTGACAACACTTGTCTATGGCCATGAAACCTTGACCATCTTTGATCAACGAGCTAGTCAACTAGAGGCTCACTAGGGACAATGTGTTGTCTATGTATCCACACATGTATTTGAGTGTCAAATCAATACAAGTCTATCATGGATAATAAACGATTATCATGAACAAGTAAATATAATAATAACCAAATTATTATTGCCTGTAGGGCATATTTACAACAGTCTCCCACATGCACTAGAGTCAATAATCTGGTTTGCATCACTATGTGATTGTAATGAATCTAACACCCATACAGTTATGGGGCTTGATCATGTCTTGCTTGTGAGAGAGGTTTTAGTCAACATGTATTGTCGGATTTCGGGCTCCGCAAAACACTAAAGATTCGAACTCAGGGGCGTGTATGAAGATCTTTTGCGGGCTCACCTCACCTAACTTGCTACTCGCTAGGGATGGCACAGAACTCACTCGATGGTGAGGAACACACAGAACACGGCAGTTTACCACTACTCCTGCTTTGGTTGATTGCCTCTCGTGGAGGTTGGTGGATGAACTAGTATAGTGTTCGAGGGCCTACGGAGGCTGGATGGCTTTTGTGTGGTCCCAGTGGTCCAATGAATGGATGGATCCCCCTCTCCACGAAGTAACCTATCCTCTATATATAGCGGCATCCTGGGTCCTCTTCCCTTATCGCAAGGGCGGGAAGGGATCCAACAACGGCCAATTTTGAGGGGGACAGGGGAACATGCTCCCCTGTTCAAAGGTGGTCTTTGCGTGCAGAGTGGCTGCTAGCGCTGCAGGGACGGGTCCAGGGATGAAGTTTGTCCTGCTGGCGGGCGGCGACGACCTGCTTGAACTAGAAAGGAAACCTTTGGAAGATGCCTTGGGAACCCGCGTACGTCCTTCCCTCCTTTGCACGAAAGGGGAAACTCCACCATCCTACAATCCGCTGCTCGCCTTCCCTTTCCCCGCGTCATCCTAGGCTCCTGAGGCCGGGTCTCGACGGAGCCTCGGCCCACGTTGGGCCGGTCAACGGTGGTGAACTTCGAGGGTTTGGCGAAGATCCGAGTGGGAGTCGCGGCTGGCTCCAATGAGTGGGGAGCCACCAAGATCTGGCCAGGTTCATGGCCTCGGGGAGAGATGGCGACCCCCGCTCCTTTCTAGTGTACGGCCTCCATTCTCGAGCTTCCTCATCGCAGTGCTTTCGCATTACCAGATCAACGCGCTCCACCTTGACCCCAGTTCTTTGGTTCTCCTCTAGGCCTTCACGTTCTTGTGCGATGGCTTTGTTGGTGTTCCCCTTCCATGGCATTTCTTAGCCACTTCGTCTCCCTTAAATTAGTCTCCGAGGAGCAGTGCTCCGGGTGCGTGTCCTTGAAAATTGCCGACACATGTGTCCCGGGGGCCCTCAACGACGAGCTCCTCCCCGAAGCACAGGGGTTCTGGCGGCAGTGGGTGCAGGTCAAAATTTAAGAGGCAGGAGCCCTATTCTAGCCCCCGTCAACCCCCGCGACATCGAACCAGGGGTGGATGCGCGAGGAGCTTAATAAGCCCCGGCTCACGCCGGTCCTCACCGGACTGGAGAAGTTAAAGCAAGCGGGGTTGACGATGGCGATAGTGGTGCGGGTATTTATCTATCGGCGGATCGCTCCTCTCCAGCGCCACTTCCGTCCGATGGGGGCTACATGGGACCTCCTGACCCAATGAGGATTGATACGTCTCCAAAGTATCTATAATTTTTTATGGTTTCATGCTATTATCTTGTCAAACTTTGGATGTTTTGCATGCCTTTTATATATTTTTGGGACTAACTTATTAACTCAGTGCCATGTGCCAGTTCCTGTTTTTTCCATGTTTTTGACCCCTTTTAGAGGAGGATTTTGAACAGAGTCCAAACAGAACGAAACTGCCAAAAAGATTTTTTCCCAAACAGAAAAAGATCGGGAAGCTTGAGAATCAGGCCAGAGGGCCTGTAGGGACTCCACAAGCCCCCTAGCCGCGGCCAGGGGGGCCCGCGCCTCCCTGGCTTGTGGGCTCCCTGGGCCACCTCTGCCCTAGGACTTTTGCCTATAAATTCCCTAAAATTCGAGAAAAAAATCAAGAGATCACCGAAAGTACTTTTCCGCCGCCGCAAGCTTCTGTCTCCGCAAGATCCCATCTGGGGCACGTTCTGGTGCCTTGCCGGAGGGGGGATTTGGATACGTAGGGCTTCTTCATCAACACAATGACCTCTCTGATGATGCGTGAGTAGTTCACCATAGCCCTACGGGTCCATAGCTAGTAGGTAGATGGCTTCTTCTCTCTCTTGGATCTTCAATACAAAGTTCTCCATGATCTTCATGGAGATCTATCCGATGTAATCTTCTTTTGCGGTGTGTTTGTCGAGATCCGATGAATTGTGGATTTATGATCAGATTATCTATGAATCTTATTTGAGTTTCTTCTGATCTCTTATATGCATGATTTCATATCCTTGTAATTCTCTTCGAGTTGTGGGTTTTGTTTGGCCAACTAGATCTATGTTTCTTGCAATGGGAGAAGTGCATGGTTTTCGGTTCATACCGTGCGGTGACCTCACCTAGTGACAGAACGGGTAGCGAGGCACGCATCGTGTTGTTGCCATCAAGGGTAAAAAGATGGGGTTTTCATCATTGGATCGAGATTATCCCTCTACATCATGTCATCTTTCTTAAGGCGTTACGCTGTTCTTCATGAACTCAATACACTAGGTGCACGCTGGATAGCGGTCGATGTGTGGAGTAATAGTAGTAGATGCACAAAGTATCGATCTACTTGTCTCAGACGTGATGCCTATATGTATGATCATTGCCTTATATATCATCATGACTTTGCGCGGTTCTATCAATTGCTCGACTGTAATTTGTTCACCCACTGTAATACTTGTTATTTTGAGAGAAGACTCTAGTGAACACTATGGCCCCCAGGTCTACCCCATACCGTATTTTCAGACTTACTCTTTTTCTTCGTTGCACTTTCCGCCTTCAGATCTCACTTTGCAATCAATCTTGAAGGGATTGACAACCCCTTTTAGCGTTTGGTGCAAGCTCTTTTGTGTTTGTGCAGGTACTCTAGACTTGACGAGATTCTCCTACTGGATTGATACCTTGGTTCTCAAACTGAGGGAAATACTTATTGCTCCTATGATGCATCACCCTTTCCTCTTCAAGGGAAAAAACAAGCAAGCTCAAGAGACGACAGAAGGATTTCTGGCACCATTCCCGGGAAAGGACTTTTGTTGCCGTAGCAGAATAATTTCTGGCGCCGTTGCCGGGGAGGATCAAGTCAAGAACTCATCCAAGTAAGTGTCGCAAACTCATCTCTTGCGTTTACTTTGTTTGCCAGTTGCCTCTCGTTTTCCTCTCCCCCACTTCACAAATTTGCCTTTTTCGTTCGTCTTTTCGTTCACCCTTTTTCTCGCTTGCTCTTTGTTCTCTTGTGTGCTTGCTTGCTTGCCGAAGTCACCATGACTGAAAACACCAAACTTTGTAACTTCTCGAATACTAATAATAATGATTTTATTAGTACTTCGATTGCTCCTGCCAGTAGTGCGGAGTCATACGAAATCAATGTTGCTTTGCTGAATCTTGTTATGAAAGAGCAATTCTCCGGCCTTCCTAGTGAAGATGTCGCATCCCATCATAACAAATTCATTGAGCTTTGCGATATGTAAAAGAAGAAAGATGTGGATAATGATGTGATTAAATTGAAGCTTTTTCCTTTCTCGTTGCGAGATCGAGCAAAAACTTGGTTTTCGTCTTTGCCCAAAAATAGTATCGATTCTTGGGATAAGTGCAAAGATGCTTATATATCCAAGTATTTTCCGCCGGCTAAGATTATCTCTCTCCGTAATGATATCATGAACTTTAAGAAACTTCATCATGAACATGTTGCACAATCTTGGGAGAGAATGAAATTGATGATTAGAAATTATCCCGCTCATGGCTCGAGTCTTTGGATGATTATACAAATCTTCTACGCTGGCTTGAATTTCGCTTCTAGAAATATCTTGGACTCCGCCTCAGGTGGAACGCTCATGGAAATCACGTTAGGAGAAGCCACAAAACTCCTAGACAACATCATGACGACCTACTCTCAGTGGCACACTCAAAGGTCACCTACTACTAAGAAGGTACACGCTATAGAAGAAATTAACTCGTTGAGTGCTAAGATGGATGAGTTAATGAATTTGGTTGCTAGTAGAAGTGCTCCTTTAGATCCTAATGATATGCCCTTGTCTTCTTTGATTTAGAGTAGCAATGCTAGCTTGGACGTTAATTTTGTTGGTAGGAATAATTATGGCAACAACAATGCTTTTAGAGGAAACTATGTTCCTAGGCCTTTTCCTAGTAACTCCTCTAATAACTTTGGCAACTCCTACAACAATAATCATGGAAATTACAATATATTACTCTCTGATCTAGGGAGTAATATCAAAGAGTTTATCAACTCGCAAAAGATTTTCAATGCGTTCATAGAGGAAAAACTACTCCAAATTGACGATTTGGCTAAGAGCGTTGATAGAATGTCTAGTGATGTTGATGCTTTCAAAGTTAGATGTGCTCCTTCCAAGATCAATATGGATGAAACTTTGAAAGCTATGCGTGTTTCCATGATTGAGAGCAAAAAAGAACCGCCCAAATTCGTGCTAGACATGAATGTCTTAACAAGGTGTGTTCTCATGATAAAGAATCACGAAGATCTTAAAGTGCTTGGTGTGACTCCCATTAAATCTTTGTTTTCTTGTGTCAAACCTAATGATGATGGGGCTGGATATGAATCCACTTTGGTTGAAAAGAGCCCCAATGATTCGGAGTCCATCTACCTTGATGCTAAAAGCATTGAAAGTGGAGTAGAAGATATTAAAGCTTTGAGTAGTAATGAAATTACTACCATGGATTTCAAGGAATTCAATTATGATAGTTGCTCCTTGATTGAATGCATTTCCCTGATGCAATCCATGTTAAACTCTCCACACGCTTATAGCCAAAACAAGGCCTTTACGGATCATATCGTCGAAGCTATGATAAAATATCTTGAAGAGAATCTTGAATTGGAAGTCTCTATCCCTAGAAAGCTTCATGATGAGTGGGAACCTACTATCAAAATCAAAATCAAAAACTATGAATGCAATGCTTTGTGTGATTTGGGTGCTAGTGTTTCCGCGATTCCAAGGTCTTTATGTGATGTTCTAGGTTTTAAGGAGATTGAAGAGTGTTCTCTTAATTTTCATCTTGCGGATTCTACTGTCAAGAAACCCATGGGAAGGATCAATGATGTTCTTATTATTGCAAACATGAACTATGTACCCGTGGATTTCATTGTGCTTGACATTGATTGCAATCCTACATGCCCTATTATTCTTGGTAGACCTTTCCTAAGGACTATCGGTGCTATCATCGATATGAAGGAAGGGAATATTAGATTTAAATTTCCCTTAAAGAAGGGCATGGAGGACTTTCCTAGAAAGAAAATAAGATTGCCTTATGAATCCATGATGAGGGCCACTTATGGTTTGTGCACCAAAGACGACGATACGTGATTCTATCGCTTTTATGCCTAGCTAAGGGCGTTAAACAATAGAGCTTGTTGGGAGGCAACCCAATGAATTTATATTTTTCTTTCTGTTTTGTTGCGTCCGCACCATCATAATTCTGTTGTGATTGTGTTTTTTGTGTTTATTTTTGTGTTTGAGCCAAGCAAAACCTTTATGACTAGTCTTGGTAATGGTTGTTTGATCCTATTGGAAAAAGACAGAAACTTTTCGCTTACGAGATGATTTTTCATTTTTATTAACAAAGATATTTTGAGTTGATTATTTTTGCTTCTGGTTGATATGCCTTTTTCCCAGGCAGTCGTAATTTTTCAAATTTTTGAGGTACCAGAAGTATACGAAGTATACAGATTGCTACAGACTGGTCTGTTTTTGACAGATTCTGTTTTTGTTGAGTTGGTTGCTTGTTTTGATGAAACTATGGATAGTATCGGGGGTACTAGCCATGGAAAAGTGAGAATACAGTACCCCAACACCAATATAAATAGAAATCAAGATTGCTACAGTACCTAAAGAGGTGGTAGTTTGTTTTCTTGTGCTAATGTTATCACGAGTTTCTGTTTAAGTTTTGTGTTGTGAAGTTTTCATGTATTCGGTGATGTTCTCATGGACAAATATATAAGGAGTGGAAATAGCTCAAGCTTGGGGATGCCCAAGGCATCCCAAGGCAAATTCAAGGACACCAGAAAGCCTAAGCTTGGGGATGCCCCGGGAAGGCATCCCCTCTTTAGTCTTCAATCCATCGGTAACATTACTTGGAGCTATATTTTTATTCACCACATGATATGTATTTTGCTTGGAGCGTCTTGTATCGTAGGAGTATTTTCTTTTTGTTGTGTCACAATCATCCTTGCTGCACACCTTTTTGAGAGAGAGAGAGAGACATGCACTCATCGTGATTTTGCTAGAATGCTCATAGTGCTTCACTTATATCTTTTGAGCTAGATAATTTTGCTCTATGTGCTTCACTTATATCTTCTAGAGCACGGCGGTGCGTGACTTGGTAGTTGGCTTATGCTATGAAAGTAGTTCCAAAGGTGATAGGTACCCAAAGAGGATACAAAAACCTCCATCTTCATGTGCATTGAGTAGAAAGAGAAGTCTTGATTCCTCTCAATTAGTTTTGAGGCGTGGATTTGGTAATATTAAGAGTTATGTTAGTAGGGTGTTGTGAATCTAGAAATACTTGTGTTGAAGTTAGTGATTCCCGTAACATGCACGTATGGTGAACCGCTATGTTAGGAAGTCGGAGCATAATTGATCTATTGATTGTCATCCTTTGTGTTGAGGTCGGGATCCTACCATGGTTAACACCTACCAACCCTTCCCCAAGGAGTATGCGTTTAGCACTTTGTTTCGATTACTAATAAAAACTTTCAAAACAAGTATGTGAGTTCTTCATGAATAATGGGAGTTCATGGTATAGATGCACTTTCACCTTCCACCATTGCTAGCTTCTCTAGTGTCGCGCAACTTTCGCCGGTACACAAACCCACCATATGCCTTCCTCAAAACAGCCACCATACCTACCTACTATGGCATTTTCATAGCCATTCCGAGATATATTGCCATGCAACTCCCACCGTTCCGTCTGATGACTTTTGTCGTCACTCTCATATTGCCATTGCATGATCGTAAGATAGCTAGCGAGATGTTTCAACGTCATACGCCAAGCTAGATCGTTGCACATCCCGGTACACTGCCGGAGGCATTTCCTATAGAATCACCATCGTTCTAAGATTTGAGCTGTGAGTAAATAAAACTGTGATGATCATTATTATTAGAGCATTGTCCCATGTGAGGAAATTAAAAAAAAGGCCAAAGAGCCCAAATAAGAAAAAGAGAAAAAAAAGAGAGGCGCAAGAGCCCAAATAAAAAAAAAGAGAGAAGGGACAATGCTACTATCTTTTTCCACACTTGTGCTTCATAATAGCACCATGTTCTTCATGATTGAGAGCTTCTTGCTTTGTCACTACCATATGCTAGTGGGAATCTTCATTATATAAATTGGCTTGTATATTCCAATGATGGGCTTCCTCAAAATTGCCCTAGGTCTTCGTGAGCAAGCAAGTTGGATGCACACCCACTAGTTCTCCTTTTGACCTTTCACATACATATAGCTCTAGTGCATCCCTTGTATGCTAATCCCTACTCATTCACATTGATATCTATTAATGGGTATCTTCATAGCCCTTTGATAATACGAGTCAATGTGGCCATCTCCTCCTTTTTGTCTCACAACCACCACCACACTCTATTCCACCTATAGTGCTATATCCATGGCTCGCGCTCATGTATTGCATGATAGTTATAAAAAGTTTGAGAAAGTAAGAGTGCGAAAACAATTACTTGGCCAATACCGGGGTTGTGCATGATTTACATTAGTTGTGTGAGGATGATGGAGCATAGCCAGACTATATGAATTTGTAGGGATAACTTTCCTTGGCCTTCTTATTTTGAAAGTTCATGATTACCTTGCTAGTTTGCTTGAAGCATTATTGTTTTCATGTCAATAGCAAACTATTGTTTTGAATCTTACGGATCTGAACATTCATGTCACATGAAATAAGTTGCAAAGGACAACTATGCTAGGTAGCATTCCACATCAAAAATTCAGTCTTTATCACTTCCCTACTCGAGGACGAGCAGGAGTTAAGCTTGGGGATGCTTGATACGTCTCCAACGTATCTATAATTTTTGATGGTTTCATGCTATTATCTTGTCAAACTTTGGATGTTTTGCATGCCTTTTATATATTTTTGGGACTAACTTATTAACTCCGTGCCAAGAGTCAGTTCCTGTTTTTTCCATGTTTTTGACCCCTTTCATAGGAGGATTTTGAAAGGAGTCCAAACGGAATGAAACTGCCAAAAAGATTTTTTCCGAAACAGAAAAAGATCGGGAAGCCTGAGAATTAGGGCAGGGGGCCTGCAGGAACAACACAAGCCCCCTAGCCGCGGCCAGCAGGGGGGCCCGCGCTTCCCTGGCTTGTGGGCTCCCTGGGCCACCTCTGCCCTAGGACTTTCGCCTATAAATTCCCTAAAATCCCACAAAAAATCACGAGATCATCGAAAGTACTTTTCCGCCGCCGCAAGCTTCTGTCTCCACAAGATCCCATCTCGGGCACGTTCTAGTGCCCTACCGGAGGGGGATTCGGATACGGAGGGCTTCTTCATCAACACCATGACCTCTCTGATGATGCGTGAGTAGTTAACCATAGACCTATGGGTCCATAACTAGTAGTTAGATGGCTTCTTCTCTCTCTTGGATCTTCAATACAAAGTTCTCCATGATCTTCATGGAGATCTATCTGATGTAATCTTCTTTTGCGGTGTGTTTGTCGAGATCCGATGAATTGTGGATTTATGATCAGATTATCTATGAATCTTATTTGAGTTTCTTCTGATCTCTGATATGCATGATTTCATATCCTTATAATTCTCTTCGAGTTGTGGGTTTTGTTTGGTCAACTAGATCTATGATTCTTGCAATGGGAGAAGTTGTTGGTTTTGGGTTCATACCGTGCGGTGAGCTCACCTAGTGATAGAAGGGGTAGCGAGGCACGCATTGTGTTGTTTCCATCAAGGGTAAAAAGATGGGATTTTCATCATTGGTTTGAGATTATCCCTCTACATCTTGTCATCTTGCTTAAGGCGTTACTATGTTCGTCATGAACTCAATACACTAGATGCATGCTAGATAGCGGTCGATGTGTGGAGTAATAGTAGTAGATGCAGAAAGTATCAGTCTACTTGTCTCGGACGTGATGTCTATATGTATGATCATTGCCTGAGATATCGTCATGACTTTGCACGGTTCAATCAAATACTCGACAGTAATTTGTTCACCCACCGTAATACTTGCTATTTTGATAGAAGCCTCTAGTGAACACTATGGCCCCCGGGTCTAGTCCACACCGTATTTTCAGCCTTACTCTTTTTCTTCGTTGCACTTTCCGCCTTCAGATCTCACTTTGCAATCAATCTTGAAGGGATTGACAACCCCTTTTAGCGTTTGGTGCAAGCTCTTTTGTGTTTGTGCAGGTACTCTGGACTTGACGAGATTCTCCTACTGGATTGATACCTTGGTTCTCAAACTGAGGGAAATACTTATTGCTCCTGTGCTGCATCACCCTTTCCTCTTCAAGGGAAAAACCAACGCAAGCTCAAGAGAGGACAGAAGTATTTCTGGCACCATTGCCGGGAAAGGACTTTTGTTGCCGTAGCAAGGATTCATTTCCTACCTCTCTCCCCTGACGTCTTGCGCTAGTTGCTCCATCGGCTGACTGGTAGCGATCGTGACGAGCTTCCCCAGAATGGCCTCCCATGGTATAACTTCAAGGCCCCGGAATCTCTCATGCGGAGATGCCGCTCTTTGATGAGTGGGGGTTCCTCCCTGGGGGGACGCGCGCCCCGGGGGGGCCTTGACCCTTGGGGTTCAGGACCACGAAAACTCTGGTCGTGCCGCCCCTCCCGCAGCCGGGGTGCGCGGTGTATCGCCGCCCGCTCCTCCGGCCCTTGCTGCGGGTCGAGCCGGGGTTGGGGGTGACGATCGGTCGATGGTGGAAATTGCCGTCCCAGCTTTCAAGCTTCAGCCGAGGGCCGCGGTGTCGGATATCGGCCTCCGCAAGACCCTAAGTATTCGAACACTGGGGCGTGTACGGCGATCTCTCTCGGCTCGACCTAACCTAGCCCACTATTCGATGGAGACGACGACGAACTCACTCAAAGGTGAGGGAAACATAGAACATAGTAGTTTACCCAGGTTCGGGCTGCTGCGTAGCATAAACCCCTACTCCTGCTTTTGGTGGATTACCTTTCAAGGAGGTTGATGGATGAACTAGTACAGTGCTCTCGGGCCTCCAGAGGTCAAGTGGCTAGGTGTGTTGTTCTAGGGTTTTGATGATCTGATCCCTTTGCCAAGTATCATACCCTCTCTATTTATAGTGGGGGACCGGTTCCTCTTCCCTTATCATTGGCGGGAAGGGATCCCACAACGGCCAATTTCGGTGGGGGAGCAAGAAACATGCTTCCCGTGTCAAAAGTGGTCTTCGCCTGCAAAGACGCTGCCAACGCCACAGAGGTGAGCACAGGGATGACGCCCGTCCTGCCGGTGGGCGACCATGGTCTTCTTGCACCGGAAGGGAAACCTTTAGGAGGTATCTTTGGAGTCCTCATTCGCTTCCACCTTCTTTGCACTAAAGGTGGAACTGTCCTATCCTGCCATCTTCTAATCGTCTGCCTTCCATGGCGTTATCCTTGACTCGTGAGGCCCGACCTTGCTTTGAAGTATCCGTCGCTCCGGAGGTGTCCTGAGGAGGACCCCCTGCGGGTCTTGACGATGCACTTCCTCGCGAGGACCTTGTTCAGGATGACACTGCTCCTTGCCGGTCTTGTGTTGATGAAATGGGCCCGCCCTGGGCCGTTGGCAGGCAGGTATGGGTACCCCCATTCCCAAAGCACTAACAGTATCCCCTGGGCCCAAGGCGTGCCTGGGTTGGCTTCTAGGCAATTCCCAAGAGTCGCGCAGGCCATCATGTTGCTCATTGAATGTGACCACACCCAACAGCCCTCGTGGATGTGACTGATTGGTGATAGGTGACGCGACGTGGGCCGCAGCGCTTCCGTCGGCCCACCTTGCGGCCCTCGTGACTCGTGCGATGCCCACACTCTCGCGACGGTTGGTGGCTAGGGCTCGCCTATAAATTCGCCCAGCCCCCTACGGGGGAAGGCACCACAACCTTGAGCTCCTTCTTTGCCTCAGCCATCCACCGCGAGGAGACTTCTTCCCCTCCTTCACTCTTCGTCCTCATGGCATCCCGCGGAGATGGATTTGGCCAGGGAAAGCATGCAGCGCCTCCTGTGCCTTTGCCTGCCCCCGGGGGCAGTGGCGGAGGGCCTTTAGGGCGTGCGCGCTTCCGCCCTCGCTGGGTAATGTTGACGAGTAAGTCCTTCCGCCCTCGTGTTTACTTTGTTCGTTGCTCCGTTTGTTGTCCTTGGGTTGATCTTCCTTCTTCTTCAGCATGCCCTCCTCCAAGAAGCCTAGGTTGTAAGGGCTTTAAGAGGAGACAGAGGGGCTACGGGCCCAGCTTGCGGATGCCGAAGTCGCCCTCCGGACCGCAAGTGGGGACGAGGCGGAGGCCATAGTGGAGTTGGCATCGCTACAGAAACAGGTCCAGGAAGCGACCGACGCCGTCCTGGCTGCCAAGGGTGAGGCATCAAATGCCCGAACGATGCGACACCAGCGCGCCCAACGGTTCGCCGGCATCGCTAACCGAGCGGTTGGTGCGATGCGCTGATTTGTGGGGGTGTCCCCAGCGCTGCCCAATGCGACGAGCGATGGAGGCTACCTCACCTTCTTAGAGAGGGTGGTGGAGGCGCTGGAGACCAGTGTCCCCCGCGTGGAGGAAGACAACATGGCTGACGCACACGAGCTTCTGGGTGTTGCCCTGACGCTTGTCTTCTCCAACTTGCGCCGCCTTGCTCTCGAGCTCGACCTTCGGCGCGTTGTCGAGCCGGCGCCGGCAGGCTCCCATCATCTCTCTTGGGGCGAAGTCCACCCTCACGTGGCCTCTCTTGTGGAGTGGTGCACCCGGGTGCCCGTTTCTAGCGAGGAGGAACACTCTGACACCGAGTGCGGGGTCATCAAGGGTGCCGCCAGCGATCCCTCCTCCTAGGTGTCCTCCATCTTCTGCCTACTTATTCCTGTGATGCCAGAAAAGACCGTGCCTGGTTGGGCCTTAAGCTTTTGTTGTTTATACCTTGGTTGCTCTCCTCTTTTCTTTTGCTCTTGATGTGATGGCTTGTGTGCTGGTGGTCGTTGTAGTAGGCCTGCAGATCTTAGGGCCCGTTGCTGTAGCTGTCGTAGCTTGGGGGTGATGAGGGAGGCATGATCTTCCGAGAGTCGTGTCCTCCCGAGGCACCACTCATGCTGCCGCATGCTTGGGTGTTGGACTCGCTCCTTCCTGTCGTCGTATCCGTAGGCCCTGCATCCTTCGTTAGTGCGCATATTTTAATTCATCGTTAGTTTATCATAAAGCGGGAGTGTCCAGGTCAGGGCATGTGAGGCACTTAGCTTGTGGATTTGTTTTGGTCCTTCGCATAGTTCCCTCGGTGCAGCTCATGTTGCGCAAGAGGGATGAGGTGAAGACCCTTTCGACACTCTATGTCTGCAGGTCCCGGTCCCACACATTTCTTCGCCGCCGTGAGGTTCAACCCGTTACCATGGCTGTCCCTCACGGGGCAAAGCCCCGACACCTTGGGGGGTCGAGTGGCTTTGTGTTGGGTAACGTAGCATAAATTAAAAAAATTCCTACGCATATTCAGATCTTCCTATGAAGAGACCAACAACGAGAGAGAGGTGAGTGCATCTTCATACCTTTGAAGATCTCTAAGCGGAAGCGTTACTAGAACGCGTTGATGGAGTCGTACTCGCGACGATTTAGATCGCGGTGTGATTCTGATCTAGTGCCGAACTACGGCACCTCTGCGTTGAACACACGTGCAGCCCAGTGACGTCTCCCGCACCTTGTTCCAGCAAGGAGGAGGGAGAGGTTGGGGAAGATCTCCCGCACCTTCTGCTGGGCCTTAGGCCCACCTGCGCTAGGGTTTCCCCCCTCTCCCTTCTTCTTGCGCCATGGGCTGAGTGGGGGGCGCACCAGCCCACCTAGGGGCTGGTTCCCTCCTGCACTTGGCCCATCTAGCCTCCCGGGGTCGTTGCCCCCTTCCGTGGACCCCCGGGGCCACCTCCGGTGGTCACGGTGGTCCCGGTACGTTACCAGTGACGCCCGAAACACTTCCGGTGTCCGAAACCATCCGTCATATATATCAATCTTTACCTCCAGACCATTCCGCAGCTCCTCGTGACGTCCGGGATCTCATACGGGACTCCGAAAAACTTTCGATAACCTCGTATAACAATTCCCTATAACCCTAGCATCATCGAACCTTAAGTGTGTAGACCCTACGGGTTCGGGAGACAGGTAGACATGACCGAGACACCTCTCCGGCCAATAACCATCAGCGGGGCTGGATACCCATGGTGGCTCCCACTTTCTCCATGATGATCTCATCGGATGAACCACGATGTCAAGGATTTAATCAATCCCGTATATAATTCCCTTTGTGTGTCGGTATAGAACTTGCGCGAGATTCGATCGTCGGTATACCTATACCTTGTTCAATCTCGTTACTACTAAGTCTCTTTACTCGTTCCGTAGCACGTCATCGTGTGACTAACTCCTTTAGTCACACTGAGCTCATGATGATGTTCTACCGAGTGGGCCCAGAGACACCTCTCTGTCACACGGAGTGACAAATCCCGATCTCGATTCGTACCAACCCAACAGACACTTTCAGAGGTACCCGTAGTGCACCTTTATAGCCACCCAGTTATGTTGTGACGTTTGATACACCCAAAGCACTCCTACGGTATCCAAGTGAAGTTAGACGACCGTGTAACGCAGACATTTTTGAGTATGTGCACACTGGCATAACTGTTCTCCTCCATCTTACAGCTAAAGAACTTGTCGGAGACTTCATATCTCTCGACTCGGACATGAGCTTGAAAAACTAGCTTCAACTCTTGGAACATCTCATGTGCGCCGTGTTGCTCAAAACGCCTTTGGAGCCCCGTTTCTAAACTATATAACATGCCACACCTAACCAGAGAGTAGTCATCACTCCGCGTTTGCCAGACGTTCAGAATGTCCTGGGCTGCTGCGGGAGCGGGAGGGTCACCTAGCAGCGCATCAAGGACATAAGCCTTTTTAGCTGCTTCAAGGATGAGCTTCAAGTTGTGAACCCAGTCCGCATAGTTGCTACCATCATCTTTCAGCTTGTTTTTCTCTAGGAATGCGTTGAAATTGAGGTTGACGTTGGTCATCTACAATATTTATAAAGACAATTTTTAGACTAAGTTCATGACAATTAAGTTCATTTAATCAAATTAAGTATGAACTCCCACTTAAATCGACATCCCTCTAGTCATCTAAG
Source organism: Hordeum vulgare subsp. vulgare (assembly GCF_904849725.1). Classification (NCBI taxonomy): domain Eukaryota; kingdom Viridiplantae; phylum Streptophyta; class Magnoliopsida; order Poales; family Poaceae; genus Hordeum; species Hordeum vulgare. The sequence continues at coordinate 444,565,684 of NC_058519.1, forward strand.
TGATACATGATCCATGTTGACTAACCCGTGTCCGATGATCACGTGAGACGGACTAGTCACCATGGTGAGCAACTTCATGCTGATCGTATTCAACCATATGACTCATGTTCGACCTTTCGGTCTCTTGTATTCGAGGTCATATATGTACATGCTAAGCTCGTCGAGTCAACCTAGGTGTTTCGCGTGTGTAAATCTGGCTTACACCCGTTGTATGCGAACGTTAGAATCTATCACACCCAATCATCACGTGGTGCTTCGAGACAACGATCCTTCGCAACGGTGCACACTTAGTGGAATACGTTCTCGAAATTTTAAGAGGGATCATCTTATTATGCTACCGTCGTTCCAAGAAATAAGATGAAAAACAAGATAAACATCACAATGCAATCATATAGTGACATGATATGGCCATTATCATCTTTGCTCTTTCGATCTCCATCTTCAGGCATCGCATGATCATCATCATCACCGGCATGACACCATGATCTCCATCATCATGATCCCCATCAACATGTCTCCATGAAGTCGTCACGCCAACTACTACTATCACTACTACTATAGCTAACCGTTAGCAATGAATTAAAAGTAGTAAGCACATGGTGTTGCATCTCATACAATAAATTAAGACAACTCCTATGGCTCCTGCCGGTTGTCATACTCATCGACATGCAAGTCGTGAAACCTATTACAATAACATGATCATATCATACATCATACATGCAACATCACAACTTTGGCCATATCACATCACATGTCAAACCCTGCAAAAACAAGTTAGACGTCCTCTAATTGTTGTTGCAAGTTTCACGTGGCTGATTTGGGTTTCTAGCAAGAACGCCTTCTTACCTACGTGACAGCCACAACGATGATATGACAAAGCTATTTACCCTTCATAAGGACCCTTTTCATCAAATCCAATCCAACTAGAGTAGGAGAGACAGACACCCGCTAGCCACCTTTATGCACGGTGTGCATGTCTGTCGGTGGAACCAGTCTCACGTAAGCGTACGTGTAAAGTCGGTCCGGGCCGCTTCATCCCACAATACCGCTGGAAAAGAATAAGACCAGTAGCGGAAAGAAATTGACAAATCATCGCCCACAACCTTTTGTGTTCTACTCGTGCATAGAATCTACGCATAGAAGAGCTGGCTCGGATGCCACTGTTGGGTAACGTAGCATATATTCAAAAAAATTCCTACGCATATTCAGATCTTCCTATGGAGAGACCAGCAACGAGAGACGGGTGATTGCATCCTCAAACCTTTGAAGATCGCTAAGCGGAAGCGTTACTAGAACACGGTTGATGGAGTCGTACTCGCGGTGATTCACATCGCGGTGTGATTCTGATCTAGTGCCGAACTACGGAACCTCCGCGTTCAACACACGTGCAGCCCGGTGATGTCTCCCGCACCTTGATCCAGCAAAGAGGAGGGACAGGTTGGGGAAGATCTCCGGCAGCACGACGGCGTGGTGTCAATGGAGAGACGAGGTCTCCCGGCAGTGCTTCGCCAAGCACCGGTAGAGAGGAGGAGAAAGAAGAGCAGGGCTGCGCCGAGGGAGAGGGAAAACTGTGTCTCCAAAAGCCCAAAAGTGCCCACTGTATATAGGGGGAAGGGAGGGGCTGCGCCCCCTTGATGGTTTCCCTCTCCTGGGAGGGGCGGCAGCCCTAGATGGGGAGGTGCAGCGGCCAAGGGGGGAGGAGCGGTGGCACAACGTTCTGGTGGGCCTTAGGCCCACCTGCGCTAGGGTTCCCCCACTCCCTTCTTCTTGCGCCATGGGCTGAGTGGGGGGCGCACCAGCCCACCTAGGGGCTGGTTCCCTCCCGCACTTGGCCCACCTAGCCTCCCGGGGATGTTGCCCCCTTCCGGTGGACCCTCGGGGCCACCTCCGGTGGTCCCGGTACGTTACCGGTGACGCCCGAAACACTTCCGGTGTTCGAAACCATCCGTCGTATATATCAATCTTTACCTCCAGACCATTCCGGAGCTCCTCGTGACGTCTGGGATCTCATCCGAGACTCCGAACAACTTTTGATAACCTCGTATCACAATTCCCTATAACCCTAGCGTCATCGAACCTTAAGTGTGTAGACCCTACGGGTTCGGGAGACAGGTAGACATGACCGAGACACCTCTCCGGCCAATAACCATCAGCGGGGTCTCGATACCCATGGTGGCTCCCAATTGGTCCATGATGATCTCATCAGATGAACCATGATGTCAAGGATTCAATCAATCCCGTATACAATTCCCTTTGTCTGTCGGTATAGAACTTGCCCGAGATTCGATCGTCGGTATACCTATACCTTGTTCAATCTCGTTACCGGTAAGTCTCTTTACTCGTTCCGTAGCACGTCATCGTGTGACTAAATCCTTTAGTCACATTGAGCTCATGATGATGTTCTACCGAGTGGGCCCAGAGATACCTCTCTGTCACACGGAGTGACAAGTCCCGATCTCGATTCGTACCAACCCAACAGACACTTTCAGAGGTACCCGTAGTGCACCTTTATAGCCACCCAGTTACGTTGTGACGTTTGATACACCCAAAGCACTCCTACGGTATCCGGGAGTTGCACAATCTCACGGTCGAAGGAAAAGACACTTGACATTAGAAAAGCTTTAGCATACGAACAATACGATCTAGTGCTACGCTTAGGATTGGGTCTTGTCCATCACATCATTCTCCCAATGATGTGATCCCGTTATCAATGACATCTAATGCCCATGACCAGGAAGCCATGATCATCTATTGACTAACGAGCTAGCCAACTAGAGGCTTGCTAGGGACACATTATGATCTATTTATACAGACATGTATTACTGTTTCCTGTTAATACAATTATAGCATGAACAATAGACGATTATCATGAACAAGGAAATATGATAATAACCATTTTATTATTGCCTCTAGGGCATATTTCCAACACTATGCAACTAGTAAGGCTCCTGAGGTGCGCTGCTTAGGAGCCCCCCTTGACACTCAAGCCGCTCTTCATCGTCAGGCCCCAGCCTTAACGACCAGTAAGGCTTCTGTGGCACGCCCAGGAACCCCCTTTCTGGTGCCCGGGCGATTCCGCACCTTGTCCTTTTGCTCATTGCCTCGGGGGAGCCCTGAGGCCTCCCGAGACTCTTTGTGGTGGTATCAAGTTTTGGTCCGGACCCCCGAGCGGGGCTGACCACTGAAAAACGTTTCCCTTGAGGTGGTCAGTCCTTGCATTCATGCTCCTTGACTCCTTGGGGTGGCGCGGAGCAGTTGTCTCCAAATACATCCTCCGGACGGGAGATTTCAAAGCGAGTGAAATAAGAAATGCGAGAGAAGGTTCGCCCCTTTTTTATTTTTCAAACATCGGGCATTAAGACTGGAAATCAGTGGAAAATAGTTCGAATCCAAGAGAAAGCAAGCAAGTGCAGCGTCCGCCATTTAAAGCTGGCATAGTCATTGGCAAACTATATGGGTTTCCTTGCCAGCTGCGAGCATGGTCATTGGCAGGCCATGTTGATTGCCTTCGTCCTTGTACCCAGTGTGGAGCTAAGGTCTTACACTAGGCATCGGGTGGACCCCTTCTGCGTCCTGGCGGCCTTGGGCGTATACACCCTCGGCTCATCATTACGTGAGAGTGTCATGGTGGGGGTGTATATGGGAGGTCGCGAGGACGCTTTGGCCTCGCTTGTATCCCTACCCCCGAGGCATTGGGGCCTCAGCTTCTGGAGTCATTGGGGGACTATGTTGTACCCAGCGCGGAGCATAGGTCTTCCACTAGGCATGGGGTGGACCCCTTCCGCGTCCTCGGGGGGCCCTGGGCGTATACAGCCTCGGCTCGTTATTACGTGAGAGTGTCATGGGATGAAGTAGGTTCCAGAAGGATTGAAGGAAGATGCAGAGGTGCGACGGGTTGATGCAGGTCTTGCTTGCTCGTGCTCTATCCCGGCATGCCTATTAAAGGCTTTTTATGACCCTACGTTGAGAGCTCCTTGCCCCGCCCATTTCCCTACCGTCATGAGGCACCTCATGAGACAAGGCCCCGACATCCCCCGATACCGAGCAAGCCTAGAAGGCACCAGGGTGGTCAAGTGGCTTTGTGACCGGTAAGGCTCCTAAGGCGCGATGCTCAAGAGCCCCCTTTTAACGTTCGAGCGGCTTTGCGTGTCTAAGATCCAGTCCCGCACATATCCCAACCACCGTTGCTTGCGACTGAATGGACGATCTCAGCTGCGGGGTCAAGCCTTGCCGCCCCTGATAACGACCAAGTGTCCATGGACGATATCAAGGATGGAAGGTGGCCTTATAACTAGTAAGGCCCTTGAGGCATGATGCTCAGGAGCCCTATTTGACGCTCAAGCAACTCTGCATTGCCAGGACACGGTCCTGCACATTTCCCAACCGCCGCTGCTTGCGACCGAACTCAGTTGCGGGGTCAAACCCTGCCGCCCCTGATAACGACCAAGTGTCCATGGACGATATTGCTACCTCTTGAGCTTGTGTTGGTTTTTCCGTTGAAGATGAAAGGGTGATCCAACACAGTAGCAGTAAGTATTTCCCTCAGTTTGATAACCAAGGTATCAATCCAGTAGGAGTATCAAGGCAAGACTCCAAAGTACCTACGCAAAAATAGGAAACTTGCACCCAACGCTACAAAGGTGTTGTCAATCCCTTCATGGTTAACTGCAAGGTGAGATCTGAAGGCGGAAAGTGCACCAAAGTGAAAGTGTAGAGATGAAAATATGATGTGAAGTAGACCCGGGGGCCATAGTGTTCACTAGAGGCTTCTCTCATGATAGCAAATATTATGGTGGGTGAACGAATTACTGTTGAGCAATTGATAGAACCGGACAAAGTCATGAAGATATCTAAGGCAATGATCATACATATAGGCATCACATCCAAGAGAAGTAGACCGATACTTTCTGCATCTACTACTATTACTCCACACATCGACCGCTTTCCAGCATTCATCTAGTGTATTGAGTTCATAACAAACAGTGTAACGCCTTAAGCAAGATGACATGACGTAGACGGATAAATTCATGCAATAGATATAAACCCCATCTTTTTACCCTTGATGGCAACAACACGATGCGTGCCTCGCTACCCCTTCTGTCACTGGGTGAGGTCACCGCACGGTATGAACCAAAAACCAAGCACTTCTCCCATTGCAAGAATCATATATCAAGGTGGCCAAACAAAACCCACAACTCGTAGAGAATTACAAGGATATGAAATCATGCATATAAGTGATCAAAGGAAACTCAAATAAGATTCATAGATAATCTGATCATAAATCCAAAATTCATCGGATCTTGACAAACACACCGCAAAATAGGATTACATAAGATAGATATCCATGAAGATCATGGAGAACTTTGTATTGAAGATCCAAGAGAGAGAAGAAGCCATCTAGCTACTAGCTGTGGACCCGAAGGTCCGTGGTAAACTACTCACGCATCATCGGAGAGGCAATGGTGTTGATGAAGAAGCCCTCCATGTCTAAATCCCCCCTCCGGTAGGGCACCAGAACGTGCCCAGATGGGATCTTGAGGAGACACAAGCATGCGGCGACGGAAAAGTATTTTCGTGGCTCCCTCCCGTGGTTTCAGATTTTTCGGGGATTTATAGGCAAAAGATGTGGGGCAAAGGAGCCACGGGGTCCCACAAGCCTGCTAGGCACCCCGAGGCCGTGGCTAGGGGGCTTGTGGCCTCCCCCGGAGCCTTTGCCTTGGTTGTCAAGCTTCCTCCGTATCTTCTGTTCCGGAAAAAATCTTTTCGGAGGTTTTATTCTGTTTGGACTCTGTTTGATATTCTCCTCTGAAAAAGGTCAAAAACTCGGGAAAAATAGGAACTGGCATTTGGGACTGAGTTAATAAGTTAGTCCCAAAAAAGATATAAAATGCATACAAAACATCCAAAGTTTAACAAGATAATAGCATGGAACCATCAAAAATTATAGATACGTTGGAGACGTATCAAGCATCCCCAAGCTTAACTCCTGCTCGTCCTCGAGTAGGGAAGTGATAAAGACTGAATTTTTGATGTGGGATGCTACCTAACATATTTATCCTTTGTAACTTCTTTCATGTGGCATGAATGTTCAGATCTGTAAGATTCAAAACAATAGTTTGATATTGACATGAAAACAATAATACTTCAAGCTAACTAGCAAGGTAATCATGAACTTTCAAAATAACAAGGCCAAAGAAAGTTATCCCTACAAAATCATATAGTCTGGCTATGCTCCACCATCCCCACACATCGAATTTAAATCATGCACAACCCCGGTATTGGCCAAGTAATTGTTTTCGCACTCTTACTTTATCAAACCTTTTTCAACTCACACGCAATACATGAGCGTGAGCCATGGATATAGCACTATAGGTGGAATAGAGTGTGGTGGAGGTTGTGAGGCAAGTAGGAGGAGATGGTCACATTGACTCGGCGTATGTACGGGCTATGGAGATGCCCATCAATAGATATCAATGTGAATGAGTAGGGATTACCATGCAACAGATGCACTTAGAGCTATAAGTATGTGAAAGCTCAAAAGGAGAACTAGTGGGTGTGCATCCAACTTGCTTGCTCACGAAGACCTAGGGCAATTTTGAGGAAGCCCATCATTGAAATATACAAGCCAAGTTATATAATGAAGATTCCCACTAGTATATGGAAGTGTCAAAACAAGAGACACTCAATCATGAAGAACATGGTGCTATTATGAAGCACAAGTGTGGAAGAAGATAGTAGCATTGTCCCTTCTCTCTTTTTCTCTCATTTTTTTGGTGGGCATCTTTTGCCTCTTTTCATTTTTCCTCACATGGGACAATGCTCTAATAATGATGATCATCACACTTTTACTTACTCAGAACTCAACACTTAGAGCAATGACGACTCTATAGGAAATTCCACGGGCAGTGTACCAGGATGTGCAACGATCTAGCTTAGAATATGATGTTGAAACATCTCGCTAGCTATCTTACGATCATGCAATGGCAATGTGAAAGTGACGACACATGTCATGAGACGGAACGGTGGGAGTTGCATGGCAATATATCTCGGAATGGCTATGAAAAGGCCATGATAGGTAGGTATGCTGGCTATTTTGAGGAAGGTATATGGTGGTTTTGTGCACCGGCGAAAGTTGCACGGCACTAGAGAGGCTAGCAACGGTGGAAGGTGAAAGTACATCTATACCATGGACTCAGATTAGTCAGGAAGAACTCATATACTTACTGCGAAAGTTTTATTAGTAATCGAAACAAAGTGCTAAACGCATACTCCTAGGGGAAGGGTTGGTAGGTGTTAACCATCACGCGATCCCGACCGCAACACAACGGACGACAATCAATAAATCAATTATGCTTCGAATTCCTAACATAGCGGTTCATCATACGTGCATGCTCCGGGAATCACTAACTTCAACACAAGTATTTGTATATCCACAACACCCTACTAACATAACTCTAATATTACCATATCCATGTCTCAAAAAAAATTGAGAGGACTCAAACTTCTCTTTACTAATCAATGCACAAGAATATGGAAGTTTCATTGTATCCTCTTTGGATGCCTATCATCTTTAGGACTACTTTCATATCCCAAGCCAACTACCAAGTTACTCAAAGAGAGCACTCTCAAAAATATATAAGTGAAGATTGAGTGTTATTATTTCTCCAAAATATAACACCGTTGTGCTCTAAAAAGATCTAAGTGAAGCACTAGAGCAAAGTTATCTAGCTCAAAAGATATAAGTGAAGCACATGCGAGCTAAATTGCCTAACTCAAAAGATATAAGTGAAGCTCAATGAGTATTCTAGCAAATTCACGATGAGTACATGTCTCTCTCAAAAAGGTGTGCAGCAAGGATGATTGTGACACAACAAAAAGAAAAGACTCCTATAATTCACGACGCTCCAAATAAAACACATATCATGTGGTTAATATAACTATAGCTCCGAGTAACGTTACCGATGGATTGAAGATGAAAGAGGGGATGCCTTACCGGGGCATCCCCAAGCTTAGGCTTTTTGGTGTCCTTCAATTTGGCTTGGGATGCCTTGGGCATCCCCAAGCTTGAGCTCTTTCCACTCTTTATCCCATTGTCCATGAGAACATCACCCAAAACTTGAAAACTTCACAACACGAAACTTAAACAGAAACTCGTGTTATCATTAGCACAAGAAAACAAACCCCCACCTCTTTAGGTACTGTAGCAAACTTGATTTATATTTATTTTGGTGTTAGATTACTGTATTATCACTTTTCCATGGCTAGTACCCCCCAATACTATCCATAGTTTCATCAAAATAAGCAACCAACACAACAAAAATAGAATCTGTAAAAAACAGACCAGTCTGTAGCAATCAGTATACTTCATATACTTTTGATATGTCACAAATTCTGACAAATTACGACAATTTGGGGGAATTGGCATATCAAGCAGCAGAAAAAAGAATCAACTCAAAAGCTCTTTCTTGATAAGAATGAAAAATAATTTTGTGAGAGCAAAGTTTCTGTCTTTTTCAGCAAGATCAAACAACCATCACCAAAACTAGTCATAAAGGTTTTACTTCGCACAAACACAAAAAGGAACACAAAAAAAACAATCATAACAGAATAATGACGGTGTGGACACAACAAAACAGAAAGCAAAAAAGCAAAGATAAATTCATTGGGTTGCCTCCCAACCAGCGCTATTGTTTAACGCCCTTAGCTAGGCATAAGGCGATAGAATCACGTATCGTCGTCTTTGGTGCTCAAACCATAAGTAGCCCTCATCATGGATTCATAAGGCAATCTTATTTTCTTTCTAGGATAATGTTCCATTCCCTTCTTTAATGGAAATTGAAATCTAATATTCCCTTCCTTCATAGCGATGACAGCACGAATAGTCCTTAGGAAAGGTCTACCAAGAATGATAGGACATGTCGGATTGCAATCAATCTCAAGCACTATGAAATCCACGGGTACATGGTTCCTATTTGCAATAATAAGAACGTAATTGATCCTTCCCATGGGTTTCTTCACAGTAGAATCCGCAAGATGCAAATTAAGAGAACACTCCTCAATCTCATTAAAACCCAGAATATCACATAAAGACTTTGGAATCGTGTAAACATTAGCACCCAAATCACACAAAGCATTGCATTCACAGTTTTTGATTTTGATTCTGATTGTCGGTTCCCACTCAACATGAAGCTTTCTAGGGATAGAGACTTCCAATTCAAGTTTCTCTTCAAGAGATTTTATCATAGCTTCGACGATATGATCGGTAAAGGCCTTGTTTTGGCTATAAGCGTGTGGAGAGTTTAGCATGGATTGCATAAAGGAAATGCATTCAATCAAGGAGCAACTATCATAATTGAATTCCTTGAAATCCAAAGTAGTAATTTCATTACTACTCAAGGTTTTAATATCTTCTACTCCACTTTCAATGCTTTGAGCATCAAGATAGATGGACTCCGAATTATTGGGGCGTTTCTCAACCAAAGTGATTCATATCCAGCCCCATCATCGTTAGGTTTGACACAAAAAAAAAGATTCAATGGGAGTCCCACCAAGCACTTTAAGATATTCGTGATTTTTATCACGAGAACACGCCTTTTTAAGCCATTCATGTCTAGCACGAATTTGGGCGGTTCTTTATTTGCTCTCACTCATGGAAACACGCATAGCTTTCAAAGTTTCATCCATATTGATATTGGGAGGAGCACATCTAACTTTCAAAGCATCAATATCACTAGACATTCTATCAATGCTCCTAGCCAAATCGTCAACTTTGAGTAGTTTTTCCTCTATGGACGCATTCAAAATCTTTTGTGAGTTGATAAACTCTTTGATATTACTCTCTAGATCAGACGGTAATCTATTGTAATTTCCATGGGTATTTCTGTAGGAGTTGCCAAAATTATTAGAGGGGTTACTAGGAAATGGCCTAGGAACATAGTTTCCTCTAAAAGCATTGTTGTTGCCAAAATTATTCCTACCAACAAAATTAACGTCCAAGCTAGCATTGCTACTCTCAACAAAGGAAGACAAGGGCATATCATTAGGATCTAAAGGAGCAATTCTACTAGCAACCAAATTCATTAACTCATTCATCTTAGCACTTAACGAGTTAATTTCTTCTATAGTGTGTACCTTTTTACTAGTAGGCGACCTTTCAGTGTGCCACAGAGAGTAGTTCGTCATAATATTGTCTAGGAGTTTTGTGGCTTCTCCTAACGTAATTTCCATGAACGTTCCACCTGAGGCGGAGTCCAAGATATTTCTAGAAGCGAAATACAAGCCAGCGTAAAAGATTTGTATAATCATCCAAAGACTCAAGCCATGAGCGGGACAATTTCTAATCATCAATTTCATTCTCTCCCAAGATTGTGCAACATGTTCATGATCAAGTTGCTTAAAATTCATGATATCATTACGGAGAGAGATAATCTTAGCTGGTGGAAAATACTTGGATATGTAAGCATCTTTGCATTTATTCCAAGAATCAATGCTATTTTTGGGCAAAGACGAAAACCAAGTTTTTGCTCGATCTCGCAACGAGAAAGGAAAAAGCTTCAATTTAATCACATCATTATCCACATCTTTCTTATTTTGCATATCACAAAGCTCAATGAAGGTATTAATATGGGATGCGGCATCTTCGCTAGGAAGGCCGAAGAATTGCTCTTTCATAACAAGATACAACAAAGCAACATTGATTTCCTATGATTCCGCAATAGTGGCTGGAGCAATTGGAATACTAATAAAGTCATTATTATTAGTATTCCAGAAGTCAAAAAGTTTGGTTCTTTCAGTCATGGTGACTTCAGCAAGCAAGCGGGCACACACCGGAATGAAGTGAGCTCGTTTGACTACTTAGACGAGTGCCAAGCTGGCCAAGATATATATATGACGAGGATCGTATGTCTGCACGGAGTATCGAAGAGCATTGTGTCAGATAGAGGGACTCAGTTCACATCAAAATTTTGGCACCAACTGCATGAAACCTTGGGAACGAGAAGAGGATCTTCGTCGAGACCACCCGCACCTATTTTCTGCCATACCGGCGCGTGATGAATTCTTTTACTTAGGCTTTCGCAAATCCTTACTTGCGATGCTATTTTTTCTTGTGGCTTGATTGAAGTTCTTATGGTGTGCTTTGTGTTTGTATCGGTAGATTATCCGTCGTGCGAAGCGTGTTACTTAGAAGAGCTCGAGCAAGATAACTATCATCAAGGCAAGTCATTTTGATCATGTTATTTTACCTATGTTTTCGATGCATGGTAGATCACCTTTCTTTGCCCAATTTGCATGCTGCCTAGGTACTTGGAAACTTTAGTATAAGTTGTAGTATCATGTGGTAGGAACACAACAACCCCGATACTTGGCCCCGGGACGACAATTTCTTAATGCTATGCTTGAGTAGACGGGTGATCGGTTGAGTGTATACCACGAGTGATGCGAGGTTGATATAATAATCAAGACCGGTTAAGACAAGATTTTCAAGACCTCGGACGCAATGCAACTCTGGGTGAAGGACGGTTGATCGACTCCCTGGAGAACCCAGTGGATGCCTGGGATGCTGGAGATGCCATGTCATCCTGCGGAAAGCTTCACCCAGGCTCGAAGAGACGGACGGAGACTTCAAGACTCAAGGCTTACCTGCACAGCCACAAGTCATTATGGGCTCTGGCTTGGTTGGACAACGCGGCGACTCTGGACAGGCGGTCCTTGCAGATGTAGACGAACGGTAGGAATGGATGGGCACCGACAGGGATTCAGAGGGACCCGTTGAAAGACCATGTTTTGATCATCCGGTCTTCAAACACCCTGAAGTGCGAGGACAAACCCGGAGGCGATCAAATCTTGTGGGGAACGTGTGCAAAACTCTCCAGAGTGCTCAACCTAATCGATTAGCCGTGTCCACGGTCATGGACAACTTGAGCCGAAGGCATTGAATTTCCCCTGAACTCTCGACACAACTTAATAATGATGTGGGTGTTAACAACTATTCGGGTACGAGAATTGGTTGGCGGAACCATCTCGTTAATAACAAACGATGTAGTGATATTTTTCTTCCAACCCCTCTTGTTGTAGGATAAAACTGGCTTTATGCAAAACTTAGCCCCACCGGCCAAATATGCATGTAGAGATAGTTGATTATTTTTTTACTCCTCTCTTTGATGACTTGCCAGCATATTCAATATGCTGACCTACACAGCTGCAACGTATCATGTTGCAGAGTACTTTTCCATCCAGGAGTGAGGCTACGATCTACGCTCAGCGACATGCCCTTGGAGTCGGATGGACTCGTCTACCTGATGCTTCCGCTAGTCTTCGTTAGATATCTCATGACTTGGCCTTCAGCCACTTTATTGTAATCCTTTATTGTAATAAAGTACTCTTTATGAAATTTCGATTAATAAAGCTATGTGATTGAACTCTTGAATATATACATTATGTACTGTGTGTGTACCAGCATGATCTGGGGATGGTACGGAAACACCAGAGGCTTGACTCGTCTTGAGTCGGGTCGCTACATGATCATACATATAGGCATCACCTCCGAGACAAGTAGACCGATACTTTTTGCATCTACTACTATTACTCCACACATCGACCGCTATCCAGCATGCATCTAGTGTATTGAGTTCATGACGAACAGAGTAACGCCTTAAGCAAGATGACATGATGTAGAGGGATAAACTCAAACCAATGATGAAAATCCCATCTTTTTACAATTGATGGCAACAACACGATGCGTGCCTCGCTACCCCTTCTGTCACTGGGTGAGGTCACCGCACGGTATGAACCCAAAACCAAGCACTTTTGCCATTGCAAGAATCATAGATCAAGCTGGCCAAACAAAACCCACAACTGGAAGAGAATTACAAGGATATGAAATCATGCATATAAGAGATCAGAAGAAACTCAAATAAGATTCATAGATAATCTGATCATAAATCCACAATTCATCGGATCTCAAAAAACACACCGCAAAGAAGATTACATTGGATAGATCTCCATGAAGATCATGGAGAACTTTGTATTGAAGATCCAAGAGAGAGAAAAAGCCATCTAGCTACTAGCTTCGGACCCGTAGGTCTATCGTGAACTACTCATGCATCATCGGAGAGTTCATGGTTTTGATGAATAAGCCCTCCGTATCCGAATCCCCCCTCCCGCAGGGCACCAGAACGTGCCCCATATGGGATCTTGCGGAGACAGAAGCTAGCGGCGGCGGAAAATTGTTTTTGTCGCTCTCCTAATTTTTTCTGGGATTTTAGGGAATATATAGGCAAAAGACCTAGGGCAGACGAGGTCCAGGGAGCCCACAAGCCTGGGAGGCGCCCCCCCTGGCTGCGGCTAGGGGGCTTGTGGGGTCCCTGTTGACCCTCTGCCTTGGTTCTCAATATGTCCCGATCGTCTTCTGTTTTGGAAAAAATCTTTTTGGAAGTTTTGTTCCGTTTGGACCCCGTTTAAAATCCTTCTCTGAAAGGGGTCAAAAACACGGAAAAAAAAGTAACTGGCACTTGGCACTGAGTTAATATGGTAGTCCCAAAAAACATATAAAAGGCATACAAAACATCCAAAGTTTGACAAGATAATAGCATGAAACCATAAAAACTTATAGATACGTTGGAGACGTATCAGTGATGCGAACTGATGAGCGCGGTTCCCACGGGGGCACGCTTGGGTCTCGTCGGTGATGTCGCGCCCAAGAGCGCGTCTGTGCCTGCCAATGCGGCGGCGGCGGGCGGCATGTCGGCGCCTGAGCTCATGCGCCACCAGGAGCTCGACATGTCTGTGCGTCGGTGCTGACAGACTTAAAAGGGGGAGGAACAGCCTAGATGCATGGAAGGGTCGGGGCGACGGGGGTATGCCATGTGGTTGGTGAAGGTGGCAGCCCTGGGTGCTCGTTGGAAGCCTATTCAGTGTGATCGCCGGCCGACAGGGTCGCGGAGCTTCGCAGGGCGTCCCAGCCCGCCTGTGCGAGCCGCGCCACGCGAGCGGCCTACCTCTCCGCGTAGATTCGCCGTCTCCCTACCATCAGTGTGACCAGCTTCAGTGGGCCGAGCCCTGGGAGAGACCTTGACACACACCCTACATGGCGCGCCAAATGTTGGATTTTGGGCTCCACAAAACCGTAAAGATTCGAACTCAGGGGCGTGTATAGAGATCTCTCACGGGCTCACCTCACCTACCTCCCTACTCATTGGGGATGGCAGAGAACTCAATCGATGGCGAGGAAGACACAAAACATGGAAGTTTACCCAGGTTCAGGCCGCTGAGAAGCATAATACCCAACTCCTGTTTGGTGGATTGCCTCTCGTGGAGGTTGGTGGATGAACTAGTACACTGTTCAAGGGCCTCCGACGGCTGGATGGCCTTTGTGTGGTGCCAGTGGGCATATGAATGGATGGATCCCCCTCTCTACGAATTGACCTATCTTCCATATATAGCGAAGGACCGGGTCCTCATCCGTTATCGCAAGGGCGGGAAGGGATCGCACAACGGCCAATTTTGAGGGGGAACAGGGGAACCTGCTCCCCCTGTCCAAAGGTGGTCTTCGCGTGCAAAGTGGCTGCCAACATTGCAGGGACGAGTCCAGGGATGACTTCTGTCCTGCTGGCGGGTGGCGACGGCCTTGTTAAACCAGAAAGGAAACCTTTGGAGGATGCCTTGGTAACCTGCGTACGTTCTTCCCTCTGTTGCATGAAAGGGGAAACTGCACCATCCTGCAATGTACTACTCGCTCGTCCTTTCCCCGCGTCATCCTAGACTCGTGAGGCCGAGTCTCGCCTTAGAATACCCGGTGCTCCGGAGGGGTCTTGAGGAGGCCCCCTGCGGGTCTTGATGTTGTTCCTCCTCGCGAGACTTGGCCCCTCGCGAGGACCTTGCCCTGAGCGGTGCCGTGCGTGGTTGTGTCTGGTCGGGGAAGTAGGCCAGCCCTAGGCAGTAGGCAGGCAGGTCTGGCTACCCCCCTTCCTAGAACGCCAACAGGTCTGAACCTTTCATATCCGTGTGTGCTTTACAAATCTCTATGTCATCCTATAGATGTTGCTACCACGTGCCATTTGGAACTATTCCAAATGACTGCTCCAGTATACGAATTCGTTTTACTACTCAGAGTTATTCAGATTAGTGTCAAAGCTTGCATTGACGTAACTCTTTACGATGAACCCTTTAATCACTTCCATAATCAAGAAAAATTCCTTAGTCCACTAGTTACTAAGGATAACTTTGACTCTGTTCAACGATTCAATCTTGGATCACTCTTTGTACCCCTTAACAGAATAATGGCAAGGCACACATCAGATGCGGTAAACAACATGGCATACTTTAGATCCTATGGCTAAGGCATAGGGGACGACCTTCGTCCTTTCTCTTTCTGTTATCGTGGTTGGCCTTTGATTCTTAATCAAATCCACACCTTACAATACAACCAAGAACTCCTTCTTTGCCGATCTATTTTGAACTCCTTCAAAAACTTGTCAAGGCATGCATTTCGTTGAAAGTTGTGTTAAGCGCTTTGATTTATCTCCATAGATCTTGATGCTCAATGTTAGCTTAATCCAGGTTTTCCTTTGAAAAACTCCTTTCAAATGACCCATTATGCTTTCTAGAAATTCTACATTATTTTTGATCAAAATATGTCAACCACATATAATTATCAGAAATTCTATAGTGGTCCCACACACTTCTTTGGAAGTACAAGTTTCTCATAAACTTTGTATAAACCCAAAAGCTTTGATCATCTCACCAAGCGTATATTGCAACTTTGAGATTCTTGCTCTAGTCCATAGAAGGATCGCTGGAGTTTGCATACTTGTTAGCATCCTTAGGATCTACAAAACCTTTTAGTTGTATCACATACAACCTTTCCTCAAGAAAACCGTCGAGGAAACAATGTTTTGAAATCCTATCTACAAGATTTCATAAAAATGTAGCACCTACCAACATAATTCCAATAGACTTTAGCATCGCTACGAGTGAGGAAGTCTCATCGTAGTCAACTCTTTGTATTTGTCGAAAACATCTTTGCGGGAAGTCGACTTTCTTAATGGTGACATTCAACATCATTGTTTGTCTTCCTTTTAAAGATCCATACGTACTTAAAAGTTTTACGACCATCAAGTATTTCTTCCAAAGTCCACACTTTGTTTTCATACATGGATCCTCTCTTGGATTTCATGGCCTCTAGCCATTTGTAGGAATCTGGGCCCACCATCGCTGCTCCATAGCTTGTAGGTTCATTGTTGTCCAACAACATGCCCTCCAAGACAGGGTTACCGTACCACTCTGGAGCAGTACGTGACCTTGTCGACCTACGAGGTTTGTAGTAACTTGATCCGAAGCTTCATGATCACTATAATGATCTTCCACTTCAATTGGTGTAGGTGCCAGAGGAACAACTTCCTGCGCCCAGCTACACACTGGTTGAAGTGACAATTCAATAACCTCATCAAGTTTCCACCATCCTCCCACTCAATTCTTTCTAGAGAAACAATTTCTCAAGAAAGGACCCGTTTCCTGAAACAAACACTTTGCTTTTGAATCTGAGATAGGAGGTATATCCAACTGTTTTGGGTATCCTATGAAGATGCATTTATCCGCTTTGGGTTCCAGCTTATCAAGCTGAAGCATTTTCACATAAGCGTCGTAGCCCCAAACCTTTAAGAAATGACAGCTTAGGTTTCTCCAAACCATAGTTCATACGGTGTCATCTCAACGGAATTACGTGGTGCCCTATTTAAAGTGTATGCGGTTGTCTCTAATGTCTAACCCAAAAACGATAGTGGTAATTCGATAAGAGACATCATGGTATTCACCATATCCAATAGGGCGCGGCTATGACGTTCGGACACACCATCACACTGTGTCGTTCCAGGTGGCATTAGTTGTGAAACAATTTCCACATTATCTTAAATGTGTACCAAAACTCATAACTCAGATATTCTTATCTACGATCATATCGTAGACATTTCATCCTCTTGTCACGATGATCTTCAACTTCACTCTCAAATTGCTTGAACCTTTCAATAATTCAGACTTGTGTTTCATCAAGTAAATATACCAGTATCTACTCAAATCATCTGTGAAGTAAGAACATAACAAGATCCACTGCGTGCCTCAACACTCATTGGACTGCATACATTAGAATGTATTATTTCCAATAAGTTACTTACTTTTTTTCCATCTCACTGGAAAACGAGGTCTTCAGTCATCTTGCAAGCGTGGCATGAGTTGCATGTCTCAAGTGATTCAAAATCAATTGAGTCCAAACGATCCATCTGTAGGGAGTTTCTTCATGCGTTTACACCAATAGGCATGGTTTGCATGTCTTCAACGATTCAAAAACGACTAACTCCAAAGATCCATCAGTATGGAGCTTCTTCATGCGTTTTACACCAATATGACTCAAGAGGTAGTGCCCCAAGTAAGTTGTACTGTCATTATTACTTTGTATCTTTTGGCATCAGATATTATGAACATATGTAATACTACGAACAAGATTCAATAAACCATTCATATTAGGTGAATGACCATTGAAGGTATTATTCAAGTAAACAGAATAACCATTACTCTCTTTAAATGAATAACCGTATTGCAATAAACACAATCCAATCATGTTTATGCTCAACACAAACACGAAACAACATATAGGTTCAACACTAATCTCGAAAGTAGAGGGAGCGTGCGATGGTGATCACATCAACCTTGGAAATACTTCCAACACAATCATCACCTCGCCTTTAGCTAGTCTCTGTTTATTCCGTAGCCTTTATTTTGAGTTACTAACACATAGCAACCGAACCCGTATCTTATAGCCCGGTGCTACTAGGAGTTCTAGTAAGGTACACATCAATATCATGTATATCCAATATACTTTCAACGACTTTGCTAGCCTTCTCATCAGATGTTCGCACCATCCACAGATGACGTTTGTGGTTCAGCACACCGAGCGGTACATTAAGGACATAAGCCTTCTGTGCATCAATGAGGACAATCCTCAGTTTACGGACCCAGTCCGTATAATTGGTGCTATCACCTTTCAACTACGTTTTCTCTAGGAACATATCAAAAACAGTAGAGCTACACCGCAAGCTACAACATAATTTGCAAATACCTTTTGACTATGTTCATGATAATGAGTTCAGTTAATCATATTACTTAAGAACTCCCACTCAAATTGACATCCCTCTAGTCATTGGAGTGTCACATGATCCAAATTCACTAACTCAAGTCCGATCATCATGTGAGTTGAGTTTAGTTTCAATGGTGAACATCTCCATGTTGAAAATATCAATTATATGATTCAAGCTCGATCTTTCGATCTCTTGTGTTCCGAAGACATGTATGTACATGCTAGGCTCGTCAAGTTTAACCCGAGTGTTCCGCGTGTGCAACTGTTTTGCACCCGTTGTATGTGAACGTTGAGTCTATCACACCCGATCATCACATGGTGTCTCGAAATGACAAACTGTCGCAATGGTGCACAGTCTAGGAGAACACAATTTTACCTTGAAACTTTAGTGAGGGATCACCTTATAATGCCACCGTCGTCCTAAGCAAAACAATGTCCATAAAAGGATTAACATCACGTCAAATCATAAGTGAGATGATATGGCCATGAACTTGTGCTTCTTGATCTCCATCATCAAAGCACCAGCATGATCTCCATCGCCACCGGCGCCACACCATGATCTCCATCATTGTGCTGCCATCGAGGTTGTTGCGCTAACTATGTTGTTACTACTAAAGCTACTACTAGCGATAAAGCAAAGCATCACCAAGCGAAAATAATTAAAGACAACCCTATGGTTCCTGTCGGTTGCCGTAGCATCGACGTGCAAGTCGATATTTAACTACTACAACATGATCATCTCATACATCTAATATATCATATCATGTCTTTGGCCACAGCACATCACATGCATACCCTCCAAAAACAAGTTAGACGTCCTCTAATTTGTTGTCGCATGTTTTATGTGGCTGCTATGGGTATCTAGCATGATCGCATCTTACTTACGCAAAACCACAACAGTTATATGCAAGTTGCTGTTTGAACTTCTCCAAGGACCGCCTCAGTCAAATCCGATTCAACTAAAGTTGAAGAAGAAGGCACCCGCCAGTCATCTTTAGGCAACAAGTTGTGTGTTAGTCGATGAAACCGGTCTCTCGTAAGCGTACGAGTAATGTTGGTCCAGCTGCTTCAATCCAACAATACCGCTGAATCAAGAAAATACTAAGGATGCGAGCAAATTGAACATCAACGCGCACAAACTATTTTGTGTTCTACTCAAGATATCATCTACGCATGAACCTGGCTCATGATGCCACTCTGGGGGAACGTTGCATGCGAAAAGAAATTCCTACGCACACGCAATACCTATACATGGTGATGATCATCTACGAGAGGGGAGAGTGAATCTACATACCCTTGTAGATCGGTAAGCAGAAGTGTATATAATGCGTTTGATGTAGTGGAACATCTTTGCGATCCAATTCGCAGCTCGTCCCGCGATCTCATCACGATCCGTCCCGCGATCTCATCACGATCCATCTCGATCTAGTGCCGAACGGACGACACCTCCGCCTTCTTGATCCAGCAAGAGGGTCAGAGAGGTAGATGAGTTCTCCATCACAGCGGCATGGTGGTTGTGGTGGTGAACTAATCTAGCGGGGCTTCACCTAAGCACCTCTGAATTAGACAAGAGGAGAAACCGATCTAGATGAAGTAGAGGGAGCACGTGGCAATTAGGGTTAGCCATCACCTCTAAAACCTCTAGTATATATAGGAGGAAGAGGAGGGGAGGATGCCTTGGCCCCTCCTCCAAGGAGAGGTTCGACCAAGCCAACAAGGGAGTTGGAATCCTATTAGGACTGGTTCCTAATTTAGAAACTCTTTCCACATTTTGGCTTTTTGCCTTATTCCTCCACTCCAGCCGCATGGGCCCTTAGGAGAGGCTTTGACCAGCCCACTAGGGGCTGGTCTACCTCCTCTCACAGGCCATGAAGCCTTTGGGTCGTCACACCCCTCATGGCGGTCTACCGGTACCCTCCTGGCACACCCGGTACACTGTCGATGAGCCCCAAAACTTTTCCGGTGACCAAAACAGGACTTCCTATATATCAATCTTTACCTCCGGACCATTACGGATCTCCTCCACTCCAGCTGCATGGGCCCTTAGGGGAGGCTTTGACCAGCCCACTAGGGTCTGGTCTACCTCCTCTCACAGCCCATGAAGCCTTTGGGTCGTCACACCCCTCGTGGTGGTCCCCCTGTACCCTCCTCTGACTCCCGGTACACTATCGATGAGCCCGAAACTTTTTCCGATGACAAAAATAGGACTTTGTATATATCAATATTTACTTCCGGACCATTACGGAGCTCCTCGTGACATCCAAGATCTCATATGGGACTCCAAGCAACCTTCGGTCACCAACACCTATAGCTCAACTATACCGAAACGTCACCAAACCTTAAGTGTGCAGATCGTGCGGATTCGAGGACTATGTAGACATGACATGAGACACTCCCCGGTCAACACCAAATAGCGGGATCTGGATTCCCATATTGGCTCCAATATATTCTATGAAGATTTCTATCAGTTGAACCTCTATGTCAAGGATTCAATTAGTCTCGTATGTTGTTCCCTTTGTCCTTCGGAATGTTACTTGCCCGAGATTCGATTGTCGGTATCTCCATACCTAGTATAATATCGTTACCGGCAAGTCTCTTTACTCGTTCCGTAATACAAGATCCTGTGACTAAATCCTTAATCACATTGCTTGCAAGGCTTGTTGTGATGTTGTATTACCGAGTGGGACCCGAGATACCTCTCCGTCACCTGGAGTGACAAATCCCAGTCTTGATCCACGCCAACCCAACAAACACCTTCGAAAATACCTGAGCGCACCTTTATAGTCACACAGTTACGTTACGATGTTTGATACACACAAGGTATTCCTCCTGTTTCTAGGAGTTGCATGATCTCATGGTCATAGGAACAGATACATTGACATGCAGAAAAATAGTAGCAATAAACTAGCACGATCATATGCTACGTTCATAGTTTGGGTCTTGTCCATCACATCATTCTCCTAATGATGTGATCCCGTTATCAAGTGACAACCCTTGTCTATGGACAAGAAACCTTGGCAATCTTTGATCAACGAGCTAGTCAACTAGAGGCTCAGTAGGGACAGTGTGTTCTCTATGTATCCACACATGTATTTGAGTTTCCAATCAATACAATTCTAGGATGGATAATAAATGATTATCATGAACATGGAAATATAATAATAACCAATTTATTATTGCGTGTAGGGCATATTTCCAACATGCTAAACCATCGAGGGTGTCCGGTACTTGCCGCTTGCAACGCGTCAAGTCGTCCGCCCCGCTGTAATCCCATAAAGGATGTATGCGCTGCTGAATCGGTTGAATGCACCTGGTGATTACGGTGGCCATCACTTGTACAATGGTCAGACCACCGTGAGCCAACATTTTTACCTTGGTAGCTAGGAGCCTCACTTCCGAGCTCTCGTCTTCAAACTTACTCTTCGGACGCCAACTGAATCGCTTCTTCAAAGCAGTCGCTGAGTACTCGGGAAGGCCTCGCATAACTGGGTGAATAGAGGACGTCGTCGATGTAGAACCACTCTGAAGACCATTGATCGGTTTCTTCATTTGATGTACCGACTGGGTATCTGGTGGAAGCTATACGCCACACCTCGTCCCCGCCTACTTCCCGGATGGAGGGTCCATCAGTCCGGGGAACAATGCAGAAGTACTTTCTTCATAAATCGAAATGAGGTTCGCAGCCTAGGAACGTCTCGCATGGGGCTACGAAACCTAAGATGTATAGGATGGAAACCGGGGATAGATTTTGGAGCTGGAGCCCGTGAAGCTCCAACAGACCTCTCGGAAAAGGATGCATGCGAAATCCCAGCCTGCGCATTAGGAAGGAAGTGAAGCAGACACTTCCACCTTTTTGTAGGCGGTTAGTCCGGCATGCGTGGGTGCCAGATTGGAAGAGGGAAGGTACCATGTAGTAATGGCAATCATCCCTCAAACGTTCTTGGTCGCCACTGAAATAAAATCCTGGTTTGGCATAAGAAGTAAGTATTCTAGAACAATCAAATTCCACAAGCTATCATCATGATTTCATCCAAATCCAGCCTTCTCCATACCTGTCCTGCTTTTGTGGTAAAGAAATAAGTCGTGCGTTGTATATTCTGCATTAGAAGAGTACGCAGGACATTCACTAATGGGAAAGGGCTTCTAGGTGAACGCTAATAACACTACAAGAAATATGCTCATACATGACGTTTTTTAGGATGTCGTTGATGAATTCGTCATAAATCTATGACGATTTCATCTGAGATCGTCGTAAACCGTTTGAGGGTACCAAATCTACATATAAATTACGACGATGTGGGTCAAAAACGTCGTAACCGCATAAGATGAGATCGTCATAACTTTTACGACGATTGTAAAAATGTCGTAACACGTTCTAACTATGTTGACATGTCACTCGTGGGTCCATTCTATCCCACCTCATCCTAGTTTGTGAAGCAACCTACTATTTTGTCATTCCAAAAATTCTCGAAAAATTCTCATAAATACTTTGGATCATATATTTCTTAAATATGTGAAAACCCTTCCTTCCATAGTTCAAAAATAATTCAGCAATATTCATTTTCCTATTCTGTTGAAAATAGCACTTTGTGAAGGAAGTGCTATTTCTATTTCTTTGATTACCCTCATATTTTTTGGGCACTCTTTCCTATCCAAATCATTGCCTTATGGAAACTTTCGTAACGATTTTCCTAGTAAATCTTTCTCAGCAAATTTCCAAAGTTTGTGTTCAGCTAACAACTTTGTGAAGGAAGTACTAGATAAGAATATCCCAATGAGTTGAATTTTTTCCACATCATCTATGTGCCCAAAACATAGCTCTCCATAAAATTTTAGCCACATCTAACAATCGATGTGAGCTCATCATGCAATCTTTATTTCTGCTAATATTTTCATTTTGTGAAGCAACAAGATTTTCTATTGCTTTATAGTTGATGAAAATTTACTACAGGATGACACTGACCATATAACCTCACTACACCAAATTTTAGCTCATTTTAATTCAGCCAATTTCCCTCAATATTTTTCCCAATATTCTGTTCAGTAGAGAGCATTGTGAAGGAAATTCAATTTTTGTTTATCCAAATTTTATGAAATTTTTACAGTACCTTAATGTGCCCAAATTATCATCCTCCTCCAAATTTCAGCTCAATCCAATCATCTGTGTGAGCCCAGTTTCAATTACTATTTTCTGTCCAGATTGGCACATTGTGAAGGGAGTGTCACTTTGGCATGTCCAAATGGTATAATTTTTATACAGTGCCTTCATATGCCCAAATTAACATCATATACCAAATTTCAGCTCAATACATTCATTCATTTGATCCCAGCTTCAACATCCATATTTCTGCACAGTGTGTTACTTTGCAAAGCAAGAGCCACCTAGATTCATCCATTGGACCTAAAAATTTGCCAAGAGAGTCCCCTTAGTAGATGATCATCCTCAGCCAGAATTTAGTCCCATTGTCTATGTGAATTACCCGCACTGCTAATCAAACACTTGGCTGCTAATTCATGTTTGAGCTTAGTTGAGTCTCCTCGTGTGATTCTTCTATTGTATTTTTCTTGCTAACACCTACCGAGGGATTGTCCAACCGACCAGACATGCCTATTCCACCTAGAACGAGTGGCAACGCAATGATCAGGCGGTGACCATGCGGCTGTCATGCAAGTTCACGCGCTCTGGAGTTGGGGCCCTCGACCACCATCCAAACCTCGACGTCAAGGCACCACACCATGTATTTTTGATTAAATAGATACTTATATACCTACAAATTATTTTTGGGAAAAATAAAGAGCAAACTATAATGCAACTACAGTTCAAATTTAACCCGCTTCCACCTGAATCGATATAAATTTGTCTTTTTCACGAGAGTTGGATAAAAGATTTTAACACCCAACCATTTTGTCAATTGCACATTAAATATGGACTAGTATTTCATAAAAATGATTTGGTCCAATTTTTAAACAAATATATGGTAGGTCTTTCACCAAAAAAACTCATTTTGGTCACTTGAAAAATGGAAAATAAATTTTTTCATAAAAGGAAAATGAAAACTTCCTTAATCAACATTGTTTGCCATTCCAATATGCACCCTTGTGCATAATATTATATCATTTCAACAAACTATGTCATGAATGTGGCCATAAGATTGATCATTTGGCTTGAAAGCCATGAATCTTCACACATGATAGCCCATTTCTAAGAACACTTATTTAAAATAATTGTCGCATACAAGTTTATTATTTTTCCTGGTAACTTTGTCACATATAATGACACAATGCAATGGTTTTCCATTTTTTTGAATTTGTTTTGAATTTTTCATGGCCATTTAAAAACGCGGTCAAAACAGCGGGTATGACCGTTCCTACCTAGTGGTTGAATCTTGAAAATATTTTGGTGTTTCTATGATTAAATATATATACTTGTACCTGCCGCCACTGCCCCGCCCTCGACCCCGGTGGTCCGGTCATAGACACAGACATGTTGCTCCCCACCACTGTGATGCAGGCCCTCCACTCGCTGCCGGAGCATGCGCCTGTCCGTGTGGATCTAGAAGGCACGACAAAGACGGGCATTTCCCGCGACCATGAGGCGAAAGAGGCGGAAGAGGAGGGCAGAGGCTGTGGGAAGAGGTGTGTGGGGGTGGGTGGCGATCGCCATCGGTGGTGAGATTTCGAGAGAGAGAGAGATGGGATCGAGAGCGAGGGTGTGGGGATGGGGTAGCACGGGACGGGACATGCGTTCGTGCCTTATGGCTTGCGGTAATTTCTTCCTTTTTTCTGCTTTTTTTAGCGGGGGAGGTGGTCGCACGAGGCTACGAGAGAAGGGTTTTTTATTGAACTAATCGGCTGGTTTATCACCTGGTTTATGGAGGGATTGAAAAAACTCGGTGGAACGGTGGAAAGGCTAGCGGTAGGAGGGGGATCGCTCGAGGTCGAACCATCACGACAGACGGCAGATCCCCTTTAATAGTAGAGACTCTAATTGGTGAAATTGGTTGTGGCATGGATCGATGACATGGCGTTCATCCATCCATCCATCTCTCCATCTAGATCTGGCCAAACGGGCTGATTAAATGGGCCGGCCCGACAGCCCGCGTGCCTGGCACGACACGGGCCCGGCCCGGCACGGGCTAATCGTGCTCGGGCCCGGCACGAAGCACGCCTCGGGCCGTGCCTGGGCCTGGAGTCTTGGCACGCGGGCCGGCACGGAACGGCCCGTTTATTTTTTATATATATTTTCAGATTATATATATATATGCAAGAATACGGCCCATATTCTTAAAAAATCAGGCCCACGTTTGAGTAGTTGTGTAAGAGTTCCTGCAGGTTTCCTCCCATCCTCCCCATCTCTTAGATACTTCACAGGTTGCTGCAGGTTTTTTGCCTGAAAGTAGTATTAATTGATTGAATTGGTTTAAGCTTGGTTCTTGATGATTCTTTTTTGGAACTAGAAAATGAAGCATTGTCCTGTATTCTTCCTCCTTTTTTCTCATGTCTTTGTCATAGATGTTTTTTAGGTGCATGGTGTGTTATTTCCCTAGAAAGATGATTGGCTCGCATGCTTGGTTTTCTCCTGTGAACTGCTCACATGCTTGATTTCCTATTGTGAACTATACAACTAACTACTAGTAGTTTAAGAACTACCTGCTTATTATCCCTTAACTTATAGTCTACTATTATTCCACGTAAACTTTTGTAAACTGTCATAATACTCTACACTACCTGGAAAACAAATAGCTCGAATGGATGCATGTATGCTCAACTCCATATGTTATTTTCAGGGAGGTTTCAATCGATTCATGCTTTTGCTCATACTTTTGGCTACCAATTGTTCGATCCAGGAGAATTTGTGATTTTCGTAGGTACAACTTCACAACTCCATAAGTCCATATAGAGAAACTGGATAAAGAGCCAGTGTCGCATGAGCAAAACAGTGCATCAGATGAAGCCAACACGGACGACAATTAACTTCTATGATCTTATGGTAGGATGAATCTGATCACATTAATGGGTGAACTTTCTTGTAATCCGTTTTCCTGAAACTATAAGACAATGGCTTAGCCTGATATTTTTGTGCTTGTGTAACCTGAAACATGATGGTAACCCGAACAATTTGTTGTCCTTTTTTGCACGAGATAACATTTTGGTAGTTGTGAATCCTAAATCATGATGCTTTCTTGATGCTGTTGTAGTCTCAAGTTTCTATTGTTTCAATAAAACAGATGTTGGTAGTTGCATAAGTTGAACCATGATACCTTGCTTTGCTTGCTCTGTTTCATGAGTGAATATTTTGTTGTTGCAGTTTTATTATGTTTGTTCTTTAACAAATGGTGTTTATTTGGACTGCATAGATATGTATACAAATCCATCAACTAGATTAGCACGCCCAGATACGCCAAGGAGGCACGCCAAGGGCGCGCCCCTACCACTAATGTACAAATAATGGGTGTGCTACTACGCGCTACATGTCTACATCCCTGCTCTGTTTGTTTCTTTTGGCTATTAACGTACTAGTAATATCTATCTACAAGTATTGATCAGGGCCTGCTCTGGGTGATGCTGCTCCCACGCTTGGGCTCTGAATTAATCTTATCTTTCAGTTTCAGTACCAATCTATGAAGCGGCCTTGTCCACAAAAATGGGATTCGTTTCTCATTGCTAGGCATGCTAGTGATCCATTTGGTTTGCGTCCGTTGTTTCATCCGAGTTCGTGCCATCATTTCTTTTCTCAAGCTCCCGGTCTCTGTCGGGACAAACTCTGTTCTTCAACACTGATTGAAGTGGTGCAAGTGGTGGGAAATAAACACGAACAGTTGCTAGAACGGTTGTGAAGAAATTGACCATTCTGAAACGAAAATACGAGCATCTATCCAGAGAAGAGTGCATTAGCATTCAGCAGGTCCCCAGTTTTGACGTTCTTTCGCTAACGATTTTTTTCATAAGATGAGCTTATGGTCTAATCTCTCACATAGCTGCATCTAAGTTTATACACTAGGAAGTGCCGATTCACAGTCATAAATCGCCTTCATATTGATAAATCTGTAATTTCCTTGCCTTTCTAGCGTTGTGTTCGATCCGTTTGCTTTAAGTGGATTGTCAGGTGCATTCACTCTGTGCAGCTGGTGCACATGGCAACACTAGTAATAATCTATGATTTGGTTGAGTTAATTAGAGATATAGAATAACGTATGCTGGTACCAAGAAATTATGGAACAACCTTATAACTTCTGAGTTACGAGTTTTTGGACAAATTTACTTCTCTTGATGTCGCATACCATCTATAGTAGCTGTCTATTTTCTCGATGTAATTATCTTTTGGGATGGTTACACTGCTTAGTGCAAATATACTGTTTTCTGATGTGTTTTCACTTTGCACTTGCAGGCTGGAACATGGGCAAGTCCGACGTCGACGGCATCTTTGACCCGCCCTACTATGAGTGGTTCCAGTTCGACAAGGTCCTTCACCCTCCACCTTCCCCTTCCTCCCGTATTCCCATTGCCTGATCTCTACTACGAGTGGTCTGTTATTCAAATTTGACTGGGACATGCAAATTTTTGATAGATTTAACTTTTCTCAGACACTTAAGGCGTGTAGTAACAATTAAATTGTAGGTTAAATGTTGGACTAGAGAAATATTGATGATAGTTTGATTGGCAAATTGTTATATGTCAGCTTCTGCAATCCATGGTACAACTACAAACCTGTGGGTATTGTTGCTAAAATATGTAATATAGCACAAATGAAGTTTGTATGAATGTATGGCATACAAGTAGCATACCTACATAATTTGAATTGTTTTCGTGACTTCGTGGGTCAATAGTAGGCTGCGGTTTTAGGATCTGGCAGTAGCCAGATCTGTTTGTGCTTATGCCCGAAGGTAAAATCTGGCGATTTGGGTGAGTAAACGGAAGTCTGCGAAGGAATTAACCTTTTAAGCTTCCAATGTCAAATATAGTTCAACCTTATGCTCTCAACTCTGCATATGAAGTAGTATTTGCTTGGAGAGCAGCATTGCTTAGCAGAGTGTGTGTGTGTTTTGCTTGCTGGGTCAGAGTGGTAGGTGGAGTATTTTGCTAGATCATATCATCAATCAGTAAATAATATAATGTGTCTGTGTATGTATGTAACTAAGATTCGATTCCAACTCCCAAGATATTATTAAAGGGAGTTAAGAACCTGGATCATATGCAGTGTTATATTATAGAAACTTGTGAAAGCCATCAGGATATTACTGTTGTTTATGGATGAATAGTGGCAGCAAAGAAGCTTGATAGAAACTGTTATTTAAAGATGAATAGTGGCAGCAAGTGTGAAGATGGTGCTAGCCTGCTTGGTACATTCGTATCCCTGCTTATCTCAAGTCTGAACATTCAAATGCTATTTGGTACTAGAAGTGAAAATAGTAGATATGTTTTGTTGCTTGGATGACATGTTAGTGTGTTTGTATAAACGATAAATGAGATAAAAATATGGCCATGCTCATGTTCTACCTTCATGTGCACCATTGCTAATATCCTGATGACTTGTCCTACAATTAATTTGAAATGTGTAACTATTCATCTTTAAATAGTTAAATAATGTGCACCTGGGCCACTATTCATTTTTTTGTAATTTCTGTTATTTAAATACCTGCAGTGTTAGTTCACACTTTTTTTTGTAAATCCTGTTATTTAAATACTTGCGATGTTCGTTCACATCTTATTCTTATTTTTTGCACAGGTGAAGCACAAAGCCAAGTGTGAAGCTATGAATCGTATCAACAAAGAGTAGCATATGTATTGTAATAGTAGGCAGTATTAGATATATTTGGGTAGTCGTGTAGTGTAAAGATTGTAATAGACAAATTTAATGTTGGTTTGGACGAATATCGTTTGCTCCCTAGCCTGTTTTAAATATTGACTCTGAATGTGATTTGAATACCTACGCAATGGCAACTTGACAAGGGGACCAAGTTATGATATTTATTTGACAAAATGTGAAATTTCTGACGTGTGGGACTAATTTTGAGATCAGCATGACATGTGGGACTAGTACAAAAACAAAAATAAAATGGTCAAAAAAGAAAATCAATAGAAAGTAAAAGGCCACAAATCAAAATTCGGAAAAAATACTAAAATGGATGTAAATAGGCCAAGGCCAAAAAGAAGCCCAATAAGCAAAAGCCCAAAAAACTAAAACCAGCCCATGTGATCAATTGAAATGGGTTGGGCTGATTTCAGCCATGACGTTTTGATTTCATCATAATTTTGCCACATAGGACTGCCACGTAGGACTGGGTTTGATTGCCAATGACGATTTAGGATCGTCGTAAAGGTTACGACGATCCAGGAATCGTCATAAAAGTCACGACGATTTTGATCAAAACGTCGCTGCTGTTCATTTGTGACGCTCCGTTTTCGATGCTTCGTTTTTCGTCGTGACATCGTCATAAATTGAAAACCGTGACGATGTAGCGACGAAAAAATAGCGTCGTGTATTAGCATATTCCTTGTAGTGTAAGTGGCGGGCACGACGGAACACCCATTGCTGCAGTCTTTCTAGAACAGTTGTGGCGTGTGCTAGCGGCCACCTGCCACAACTAAGGACATACCAGTGGCGGGCAATAGTTGGTTCCCTTGACAAGTAGGTTCTTCCAAAATAACCCGCTAGCTCGATAGTGAAGGGGTGGGAAGGTGGGTGGAGCCCTCCACTTGTTCTTGGTCACTTGTGGCGGGTGGCGGGGGTCACCCCCCACAACCGGAAATTGGCAAACGGTGCGAGAGACATCCAAATTTTCGTAAAATTTGAGGTGGCAAGCACTCTTCTTTGCTCGCCACAGCTATTCTCCTGCATCAATTTTGAGTTCCTCTCCTCGCGCGCTCACCACTCACTCGGTCACTTTCTCTCCCACCGCTCACTCAGTTAGTTCCTCCCCTCGCCATTGGGCACCTTGCCCACTGCCGTCACTGTGTCTCCGACCCACACAGCCGCTAGATCTGCACGCGGGTGACCACGCGGCTTCCCTCCACACGAGGGACCTTCCCCGTCTCGGCCGTCCATTGCCGCTATGAGGCCCTACTGCCTCATGCCATTGTTGACACCCTACACCGTTCCAAGTCCCCTCCGCCGTAGGTAGCCTCATTTATGTACCTCACTTCTTATTTGTTTTAATTTCTTGGGTTCATATGGTAGATAGTTTATTGGTAGGATGATAATGGAAGAAAAGGTGGTCACTTTATAGGGTTCATATAGTTAGATGGATGGATGGATGCCTTTAGATGGATATTAGTACTTCATTGTGATAATATTGCTATGGAAAAAATTGCGGCAACATAGGTCATTTTCTTAGTTCATTAATGAATATATGTACTATTAAACAATGATGGTTTGGGTTGTCTTTCAGTTCGTTGGGGTTACTTGTCTGACATTCCGTGAGGGAGAACACTGAATCCTGAATGTTTTCATGGTTGTCGATTGTACTTCGTTCCCATGCGCCAGACATTTTTGTAATGCACTTGCAAAAGAATGGATGAGCGACATTCAACGACAGTCATAATATTAATGTGAGGTTGTATCCACTATATATATAGTGAAATACCAGTGAGGAAGAATGACAACTGTTGTCGTGGGGTCGTTCGTCCTCCTTTTCCTTATGATAGACCTCTTGATGGAGGACGAGGAGAAGGAGACGAGTGATCCTCACCGACGACTGTAATATCAAGGTGAGGGAGTTCCCATCATATACACCACATAAGAAGAGAGTTTCTCAAGGGAGACTCGAAGTAGTGAAAGACGACTCGTGTTATTTTGTAGAAACACCCCTAGGTGATATATATTTTTAGCAATGGTCATGTCAAATTTTTAATCTTTTAGTTATGAACATGATGAAGCTCTAGTATAAGGCAAGTTATTTTTTCAAGTGAGAACCAAAAAAGTATTTTCTTCAATTTGTAGAAACACCCCCGGGTAGCCTAAGTTTTGTTGGAATGTTGATTCATTTTCGTTCCCACGAATTTCAGGTGCTTAATATGTACTTTTTTAGCAATGCTCATGCCTAATTTTTATTCAGTTATTTATGAATAGCATGAAACATAAATGTAATGTTAATTGACTTATGATTTGGGTTGACTTTCAATGTGTCCTAACTTCCTCGTGTGACTTATGATTTTTAATCTTTGAATCATGAACACCGGAAATGTGTGACGACGAGGGGATCCATGAGTGCTATATGTGCACACATGAATGGGGTATATGCGACCGTTATCCTCACCTTGACAATTGTACATCCTTCACCGTCAAGCTAAAGGAAGACTTTGAAATTATTACTCTATGTGAAGATGACATGTATTTTTTTGTAATGAAGGATGAAGTGTGTTTTTATTTAATTAACATGCAATTTTCTTTTGTACAATTCTACTAGTGTGTTCCCTGTCATACAAGACTCCATGTCTTGGACAAATTCAATTTCAAATAGAGGGGGAGTACAGAGACTAAGATAGCTCACCTAAGGATGGACCATTACACTTCTGTTGTTAAAGTAAAAAATGGGGTAGATCACACATATTTTGGTTGTTCTTCTTGGATAGCATTTTGCAAGGCGTACGGGTTTGAGGAGGACATGTACATTACATTCGATCTTGAACAAGATGATGACCGTGATAATAATATCGAAATTTGGGTTCATTCCATACGGATCGCTTGATTCCATTTCTACCTCGAGGTCAGTTTGTCACCAAATTTATTAGGTAATTTATATTAATTACTAAAAGGAATTTGGTACTCATCTCGACTAAACTTATTTATTTTTAATTATCACCTTATTTCTCTCCTCCAAAAACTAATCAACAAATTTAAGATCGGACCTACTAGTCTTATGACTCCGAGCTTACTTGGCTGGAGTAAAATCATGTCATCACTTTTATTCATGATGTTGAGCATTATAAGAACAATTAAATGATTGGTAATAGTTATCATGGATATGTTCCACTAATGAACAAGTTGAACCATTGTAACATCACTTCAAACTACTTTGTACGAATGTTTTTACTATTGTATTACCGATACATCTTTTTCATACATTCTTCTTAAGAAAAACTAGTTTGCTAACTCTATTATTATTACTTATGTTCTTCAACAGGTACTCGTGCCAGAGACCGTGCCTAAAGTGATATTTGTCAAAGGTGGTTTGCATATGGTTAGCTTACGGCGAATCACGATTACTTACCCCTGGTAAATACGTAATATTTTAAAGTGAAGAAACCATGAAAATTAAATGATGGAGAAATGCAATAAGAGCATCCATGCTACCACTTGGAGACGAATACTTGCAAGTCCCACAAGTTGGAGATAGGTTGATTTATATTCTTCAATGGGGAGATGCAAGAGTTAATCTTTTTACGCTTCCATACCTAGGAGAGAGCAGTAGTTAGTGTTGGTAACTTATCATACCTTCGTAGCTTGTTATATAACTTGTTATAACTTGGGCACTTGCTAGTTTGTTGCTAGAATGATGAAGAGTTCTCTAACTAGTATGATAGCAACTAGAATGATGAAGAGTTATAATGCATTTGTTATGTTTTATAACTACTACTTTTCATTAATCCGAAATCATTATAATGTGGTGCATGTATGTGGATCAAGGTTCAAACCATAATTTAGGTATAAAATGCAATATGATGATATGATCAAGTGCAAAAAAAAGTAGCAGTGGAGAGTGGCTGAGAAAGGACACCACAACAACATGCAAATCCTATGGAGGGCAACATATGTTTATGTTGCAAGAAAGAACTACGGCCCGCCACTCCTCCTGCCCTCAGAGTGGCGGGCGGGTGCCCGCCACTGATAGCATTCTAGGAGTGATAGGAGATCAGTGGCTGGTGGCCCTGGGAGCCTTGCCCACCACTGTTGGACTCTTCCCACTCGCCACAGCTAGGCATTCCTGCAGTAGTCAGTGGGGCAAGACTTTGATATGCATGTTGGCAAGCGTGACACGACACGGAAGCGCCCCATGCAGCATACGCCCAAGGAAGATTTTCACCTTAATCGGACACAAGAGCTTCCAAATATTCTCGCAAGTAGGATTTGTACTTGTTCTTCCCAAACCGTTTGCATGTCGAGGTATATCACCATTTTGATGTTCCCACTCCACAAAATATGTTGATCGTACTGAGAACATACCATTTTTATATAACTCCATGCAACAAAATCTGGCATATCATGATCATGGAGAGGGATTGTTAGGAATCTTTGTGCATCAATGCTCCAAAGGGTTTGTCTAACCATGTCCACATCTCAACCATTAGAAGTATGGTCAAAAATATCTGCAACCCGAGAAATTAGGTCATTCCCTTTAGGAGTGATGACTATTATGTCTGCACACTTGGGGTCCAAGCGTCATCCGATATATCAATATTCTAACCATTCCTCACTCTCCATATATAGCCATGTTTCAGATAATTCACTCCCACTATGATAGTGTGCAAGTTAACAACGATCCCTTTTTCAGCTTTGCATTTAGTAACTCCCCATCACGAAAGTACTTCACTATCAAAATATAGCACTAAGAGAGTCACGACATTAGTCTAGAGGCTTGTTTTGATAGCATCACCACATTGAAATAGTGAATATCGTGAAATCCCATCAAATCTTGATTGTTGGGGACACAAAGTTTTCACCAACCCATCCAATGCATCCTCCTCTAGTTGTCTCCATCTCCCTACCAAAAGTGTACCATCGCGTCAATAATTCCTTTCCAATTTTTTCGCAAGTTCAAAGACTAACATTGCATAGGTGGGTATGGCTTGAAAAACATATTTGATAAAAAATTTCTTCCCTCAGATGGATAATAATTTTCTCCGTCGAACCACTAATTTTTGTTGTGACATGGTCAACCAAATGCTGGAAACAATCAGTTTTTTCCAGGCCCACATTTGGTAGCAAACTAAAGTATTTGTCATTAAGGGCCTAGATAACCCACTAGTATAGGGGATCAATTGTACCCTTTCTTGATAAGTAAGACTATAGAACCCAACGAGGATCTAAAGGTAGAATTAATATTCCTGTCAAGTTCTATCAAGCACCGATAAAACTGTACGCACACATAACGTTCGCTTTGCCTAGAACAAGAGTAGAACTAGTATGTAGGTGTATTAGTATAAGTTTGCAACAACAAAACTAGGAGTACTTAGCTAGATTAAAGTAACAGGTAATTCGCAAGATAATAATATCTAAGTGTTTAGTAGAAACCTTTTGTAACACAAGAAAATGATTTGCCCATAGGAAATTGAATATAAAATGATAGATACTTATCATATACAATGAGGGAGAGGCATACACTAACAAATTTTCTATATTTCGCTCAAATGCACTTATAATTGTAACTCTAGCAAGCATTCGCAACTACTAAATATCATTAAGGTAAAACCCAACCATAGCATTAAGTAACAAGTCACCTTTATTACCATACACAACAACCCCTTACTCAGTGTAAGCTTTTGTCACTCTAGCCACACACTATAAGCCAATCATGAACGTATTCCAAAACCATACAGCAGTAATCACATACAATTGCGCAAGAAGGAGGGCACAATAGGAAATCACCATATCAACATACAACACATATCAATCACACCATACCACAATTAACCCGTAGGAAAAACAAATCTACTAAAACATCATAGGATAGCCACACATCAGTGGCTAATAATATATAACATCAATCACCATTTTAAGTACAGATTATGATGCGAAATGAGGTATTACAGTGCTGCATAGAGGGGGAGATAGTTGGTGATGACGGCGGTCAAGTTGTTGGTGTAGATCGCCGTCATGAAGGTTGCCCCGACGACACTCCGGCACCACCGAGAGAGGGCGGGAGAAAGCCCCCCTCCTTCTTCTTGTCTGGTATCCCCCATAGATGGGAGTAGAGTTTCCCCTTCGATCCTTGGCGGCCATGGCTCCCAGAGAGTAGGAGCCCCTCCGAGATTGGATCCTCTCTCTCTATTTTTCTTCTATTTTCACATTCTGTTTTCTGGTGTTTCATCGTTTCTTAAATATCTAGAGACCCGTAACACCGATAGGGATGGAATTTTGCAAGGATTTTTCTCGGAAAATTATGTTTGTTGCGGCGAAAGAAGGGCTACAACTGAGTTATGTAGGAGTCACAAGGCAACACGACACACCCAAACTCCCCCAGCGCGCCGGGTTGCCTTGTGACCACGTCGGGCACCATATTGTGTTTATTCTTCTCCCCCAAATTAAAGCACATATATTTCAAGATAATTCTCCGTAAACTTTGATAGGGTTGAGTTTGTGCAAAACATGCAAAAATAATAGGAATTGACACTTGCACTGAATTAGTATGTTAGTACAAGAAAATCACATAAGTTTTTGCCAAAAGTATATAAAGTTGTATAATGGCATGAAACATTCCAAAATTATATATACGAAGGAGAGGTAGCAGGTATCTATCTAAATATTTAATGTGATACACATTTGTTCTCTAACCTCAATGCATGTATTGGGACTAAAAAAGATACTAGACTTTTCAAAATTCACCATTTGCCCACACGCAACACAATAAAAAATCCAAAATTGACTTCAAGGTCTTAGCATTTTCCAAATTCTCCGTCATGCGAATTAGGGAATCGTCAACAAAGAGTAGATTGGTGATCGGTGGGCATCTCTACAAACTTTCACTCTCATAATTTTTCAATTATCCTCTTCGTGCTTTATTAGAGTAGTGAGACCCTCCGTACATAATAGAAACATATAAGGGAACAAAGGGTCTCCCTATCAAATACCTCTAGTAGGTTTGACACTTTCACTCTCTCTGCATTATGCCAAACCTAGTTTTCCACGGTGGTAATTTATTGCATAATCAGATTTACCCAATTCTCTTGAAAACCCAATTAAAGCATAATCTCCTTTAAAAAGTCCACTCAACCCTATCAAAGGCTTTATGCATATCAAGTTTGACTGTGCAGAAGCCTTATTTTCGTTTTCTTTTTTTAATTGAATGGTAACACTCAAAGGCCACTACGACATTGTCTGTAATCATTCTCTCGGGAACAAAAGCACTATGGGTTGGACTGGTAATTTATGGAAGAGAAGCCTTCAGACGAGTTGCCATCATATTTTCAATAACCATATACACCACATTATACAAACTGATGGGCTTGAATTGGGTAATCTTTTCTGGGGAATTAATCTCAGGAATTATCACAATGGCAGTGTCATTCCTTCCAAGAGGTATAGTATATGTATTTACTGCTTGTAAGACTTACTCTACCATATCATCACCAACACGGGCCAAAATATTTTGTAAAAAATAGCATGGAGTACATGCGGGCCCATCGCCTTTAAGGCACCAATCTCAAAGTGGGCCTTACGTACTTCTTCAGTAGTGTCTCGGGCGAGAAGAGTATTATTCATTCTAGACATCACTTTTCTTTGTACGAGGGAAACTACCTCTTGGTTCGGTTGTGCAACTTCTGATGTAAAAAAGATTTGAAAAAGTCCTTGATATGGTCCTTTAATTTTGCCCCTTGTCAGCTTACCCCAAATCACCAAGAAGTTTTTATTTTATTTTATTCCTTTTCTTTTGGGTTGTGTAGTTGCATTATGGAAGCAAGAAGTATGTTGATACCCATGCAACAAACTATTTGCATGACACATGTGGATCCAAAAACAATTCTTCCCGATCCAAGTGATTTTTGATGAGCACAAGAACTTTCTTTTTTCTTGCGTAGGATTTGGTATTCACAGGACCATGTCGAAGATTCTCCAACTCTTCTTTAGTTTTTTTATTCTATGTTCTCCTCCCTTTAGAGTATCGTGATCCCAAGTGTGTTAGTCCTTATGTACCTGTATTATACGTTGTGCTACAGTTGGCCCAATTCCCGCCAATTTTACCTTAGCCCGGGACGACTTGACAGTTTCCTCAGCCATTTCTTATTAGAGCCATCTGGCTTCAATTGTTTTAACAGCCCCTCAAACAGGTAAAAATTATTAACATCCAAGTAATCCTTATCCAAAATTAATGGGTGATGATCTCAATATACATGTTTGTCATTTATAATCGAAGCATGAGGACTTTCAAGAGCCCAGTCCATGTTACACACACCCCGGTCAAGTCTCTCTCCAATATTAACCTCTCCTAAGTAAAGGGATCGCCCAAGAATCCCAAGTCCTCTAAACAACATTCTATTAAGCATTGTCGCAAGCCTTCCATCATTGCATTGGGTCTCATATTGCAAGCCTTTCATCGAAGCATATAAGATTTCATTAAAATCTCCGAGGATCACCCACGGGTGAGCACACTTATTATGCTAATTGTGTATATCATCCCAAGACATATGGCGTTCAATCCAAGCGAGATAGACATAAAAACAGGTGAAACAACCTTTACAATATCACCATTCATAAACAAAACATTTAGTTTAACACAAC
Source organism: Hordeum vulgare subsp. vulgare (assembly GCF_904849725.1). Classification (NCBI taxonomy): domain Eukaryota; kingdom Viridiplantae; phylum Streptophyta; class Magnoliopsida; order Poales; family Poaceae; genus Hordeum; species Hordeum vulgare. The sequence continues at coordinate 444,603,246 of NC_058519.1, forward strand.
TTTATTCGAATTCTGATAAAAAAACTAGGCCACCGGCCCGAGCATCACTCTCCATTACAAACATGGACTCGAATGATAAATGCAACATAGCTCATCGGCTTTAAAATTATTCAAATGAGACTCGGAAAGGAAAATTAATTATGCACTAATCTGGCTGTGGTGGTCCAAGAGTTCATGAATTGTCCTGGTGGAGAGCATACCATAGAAATGCATTCCTGTGATTTTCATTTGTACTATGGTCCTCCTCACCACAAGGAGGTGATGTTTCCTCAACTTACTTTTCATCTCTAACTGACTTCCTTTGCTGCTGGACGAACTCTTCCTCCTTCTATTCTATCTCCTGAATTACATGTGTGACAACACCATATACACCCCTCATACTTTCCACATGCCCTGAACACACACGCTTAGAGGATACACTCACATAACCATTTAGCATCAATGTGTCATTATCAATACTAGAATTATCAAAATAAAAAACCAAATCACTTCCCGTTAGGCTTGGATCATTGTCTATCTTTACCTTTCATCACCTCCTGAACAGATCAATCATACTTGATTGATTTGCCCATTTTTTGTCTTTTCCTCCAGCCCTAGTTCCCCTTGTCCAGGTACTCTTCTAGTACACCCGTATAGTTTTCCTTGCAGCACATAAATGAAAAAATAGCCTCTTTGCATTCATCCCCAGATCCTCTAGGTCACACGCAATACCTAACAACACCTTCACTAGGCGAGCAACACCTACCAAGCTAGCTCCAGCCCTCGGTACACCCTAGGTGGCTGCTAGATTGGCGGTGACATTAGGCTGCCCGTAATGGGAGTATCATAGATAGTATCATGCATGCCAACTAGACAATTTCGATGAGGTGGCATAGAATTAAATAAAGAAAGAGAGGGTTGAGTACCATATCATGATACCGTATCATATTGAATGACGTACTACTATGTGTCTTGCATGAAAATAAATGAACTATCCTATGATACTAACATATGATACTATGCATTACGGATGTGGTATCATCCCCTAGTATCATATGCATGATACTAGTATATGATACTACCATCACTACTGGAAAAACATAATTTGCCGACAGCTTTCAGCTTTGCCGTCAGCAATTTCACGGGGCTGACGGCAAAGAGACTTTGCCCTCAGCCAAAATAAATGTCGACGGCATAGGAGAGGCTGACGGCATAGATAATCTATGCCGTCCGCTTTATCTAAGTCGTTAACCAGCTGACGGCAAAGGACAAAAACACTGTCGGCATAGGGAGGCTGACAGCATAGGGGGCTAACCCGGTCTCACGTTCGACCAGTGCTTAACGGGGGCCGTCTTTGCCGACAGCCAGCTGAGGGCAAAGACTAACGACTATCTTTGCCGACAGCTGGCTGAGGGCATAGAGTAACGCCTATCTTTGCCGACAGCTGGCTGAGGGCAAAGCCACGTGCCTTATCCAGCCACCCCTGGTCGAGAGCCTCTCCCCGTGCCCACCTTTCTCTCGCGACGTCACCGCTAGGGTTCCCCACCGCCGCCAACCTCCTCGGTCGCCGTCGCCGGCCTCCTCGGTCGCCGCCGCTGGCCTCCTAGGTCGCAGCTGCTGCCCTATCGGTGGTCGCCGCCCTCACCTGTCGTCGTCGCGGTCGGTCTCCGCTCCGTTCCCGCCCCACCGTGAGCGAGGAGACCGACCGGTTCGCGCCTCCCCGCCGGTCTCCATCCGCTGCTGCCCCTTCCCGTTCATTCTGGCGGCAAGCTCATCTGCGACCACGAGTACACATCTCCTACAGCTCGAGGCACACATCTCCTACGGTCATCCGCCGACCGTGCTCTTCTTGCTCAGAGGCACACATCTCCTACAGCTCTATTACTCCGGTCCGGCAAGGTATAAGCTTTTCTATGCTTCACATCCATAAATTTATTTGTGCTGTTAAACTTTATTCCGGTCTGCATTTTATTTTTGTTGTTAAACTTTATTTACCAATTAAGTTTATAGTGATACACTTGCATAGTACAGTCTCTGCATTTTTTATACTGTTCAATGTTGTTTATAAATACAGCTTGAACTGATAAACTTGCACATCCATCTGATCAAACCACGAGTACAAAACATACTTTAGCTACCATTCTTGTATAAGAAAACAAATGCAGCACAAGCAGGTCACGAGCATCTGCACCTGCTTGCAGCCAATATGTCACCATCTTTGGGAGCATCGGGCTTACTTTAACATAGGATCAGAAGAACAAGTAGGAAGAGTGGAGGAGAGGGACACGGAAGGGAGAGTGACATGGAGGATGAACATGGTCGCAAGACACAATGAGAGAACCATCGCTTCAATCGCAGGGAAGTAGGGCACAAATTCAAGACCATAACGCAATGCTACCAAATTTTTAACAAGTCCATATCTTCCTGAACCTGAAGTAAAACATGAAAATGCAGAACTATATAAGCAGCCTAGGGTTTGCATAATAGAAGAAATATTCCATGAACAATGAAATAGGGTACGTAGTACCTTCTTTGCGAAAATTCATCCATCAATTGTTTTCCAGCCACCTTCTGAGCTTTTTTACTTGCATCCGTGTGCGGGCATCGGAATATTTAGAGCACTCTCTTTCAAACTTGAATAATAAATTATTAATAATAGATGTTAGTATTAGTTAGCTTAATTACCGCGAGTGTGTATTTGTGTTGATTGAGTGCATTTAAATGTGCAGTAGCTTCTCCGCGAGGGATAGGGCTTGCCAGAATGACTGATCGTGAATGGATGTACACCGGTCACCATAGTCAGAGAGATATGACCGATGAATGGTTGAGCAAAACCTATGAATTCGTGGAAACGGCGTTTTCTAAAGGCCAACCAAAAACATGGTGCCCCTGCACTAAGTGCAAGAATTATTCGCGACAGACAAAGGATGTAATGGGTAAACACCTGCAGGTGCGTGGTTTTACTCCCGGCTATACCTTGTGGACATTTCATGGTGAGTCGGCCCAACGTAACAGAGACGAGGTGTTGCGTCGGCGCACCGATGATTATGGTACAGGGATTGAAGACATGGTGAATGACTTTGATGATGCTCGGAACAAGGACGAAGAGATGGAGGAATCCGCGAAAGCCATCTATGCCATGTTGGAGTCTTCAAAACGTTCTCTTCACGAGCACACTAAGATTTCTCAGCTAGATGCCATCGCACAAGTAATGGCTCTGAAAGCCCAGTTCAACATTGGAAGAGACCTGTTTGACTCAGTGATGACCCTATTTGGGCGCTTTCTACCAGAAGGTCATATTATGCCTTCAAACCTATATGAGTCAGACAAAATCCTTAGTGCACTCAAGATGCCGTATGAGCAGATACATGCTTGTGAGAAGGGATGTGCCTTATTTAGGAAAGAGTATGTGGACGAAACATATTGTCCATTTTGCAAGTCCTCCAGATATGTTGAGGTAGAAAATGGTGAAGGTGAGAAGAAGCAGAGCAAAATCCCCGTGAGTGTCCTACGGTATCTGCCGATCCTACCAAGACTTCAACAACTTTACATGCTCGAAGAAACAGCAAAACAGATGACATGGCACAAACATGGAATTAGGAAAGAATTAGATGAACACGGAGTTCCGATGTTGGTACACCCTTCAGATGGTGACGCATGGAAGGCATTCGATAGTATACATAAGGAAAAAGCTAAAGAACCAAGGAATTGTCGAATCGCCATCAGCCTCGATGGGTTCAATCCTTTTGGTATGACGGCTACCCAATATAGTTGCTGGCCTGTATTTGTCATTCCCCTCAATCTTCCACCATCATCCATTACGCAAAGAAAGCACATATTTCTGACGTTGATAGTTCCAGGGCCAAAATACCCGGGGAAGAATATGAGTGTGTACATGCAACCGCTGTTGGATGACTTGAAAGAAGCTTGGGTGAATGGGGTCAACACATACGACGCAGCTAAGAAAGAGAACTTTCAAATGTATGTTTGGTACCAATACTCGTTGCATGATCTGCCAGCATTTGCGCTTTTCGTTGCCTGGTGTGTGCATGGAAGGTTCCCATGCCCACAATGCAAGGCAGCTCTTAAGTTTCATTGGTTGCCGGCGGGTGGGAAGTATTCCTGCTTTAACTTGCATAGACAGTTCTTGCCTATGGACCATCCATTCAGAAAAGACAAGAAGAATTTCATGAAAGGTAAAGTTGTCAAACACTCAGCACCACCTGCGTTGACGGGGGCACAAATTAATGAACAGTTAAAATCTATGGAGCCTGATCCAAACCGTCCAGGGTATTGCTTGGGTTATAATGAGGAACACGCCTGGACCCTCAAGCCATGCATCTGGGATCTCCCCTACTTCGAAGACCTCTTACTTCCACACAACATTGACATGATGCACACTGAAAAGAATATCGCCGAGGCCCTTCTTGGTACATTTTTCGGCACTGATAAGGGCAAAGATAATACAAAGGCTAGAGTTGACCAGGAGACATGGCACGCGGGTATAAGTTGAGGATAGCACCTGGGCAGCTACGGAGAACTTTGTTGTAGAGCTTTGCCGAGGAGCCCCGTGGGAGAGGCGTAGGAAAGAAGAGAGGCAGAGGACGTGGTCGTGGGAGAGGGAGGCTGCATGATAGGCGCCAGTCGCCTCCACCCTCGGCTACTTCTGTCTGAGCCACTTCACCCTTGCAGACGAGGGTGTCACCGGTGCGGGATCCTCCCGTCCAGGAGCAGACACCGACGCAGGGGGCTGAGGTAGGTGCTGAGGCGGAGGGTGCTGAGGCGGAGGTTGAGGCGGAGGGGGCTGAGGCGGAGGGTGCTGAGGCGGAGGTAGAAGCGGAGGGGCTGAGGCAGAGGCTGAGGGGGCTGCCAGCAAGTCGGTCTACCAACATGGTATGACACGAGTTCCAGACCGATTGGAGTTGCAGCACAGGGAGTTCATTAAGCCAGATGGCGAGAAGTAAGTTGATATATATTGTATACCTTATATCATTATATTTCACCAAGTAGCTAATGTCTTTGCCTTATCATTATGTAGGGGGTGGGATTACCCGCAGAATACCCGGAATCCAAACTGCCTCCTTGGTGCTTTACTTAAGGAGCACTTCCCCGGGATAGTGCAGTTGCCCGGTGAGGGTATGGTTCCCGTGCAAGGACTCAAGTGGGAGCACTACCAAGCCGCTCTGCTCCCGGAAAACACACATGTCAATGGTGTTGTTTGCGTGAGCATGGCCGACAAGGTGTTGGCTGATTTTTGGGTAACTATTATTTTACCCAATAAAAAGTATACAATGTTATATATTGTTATTTCCTTCCAAATCATTTCACTATTCATCTATGCATCTATTTGGCATAATTGCATAGTTACTTTAGGGTCGAGGAGGGGACGGAGGAGGCGGCCAAGAAGAACCTCGTGAAAGAGTGCAAGAGTTTATTGAATAACACGAGGCACGAGCTGCGTGTTCAGGCTGTTCGAGATTGGTACGCCAAGCAAGGGGAGCCGAAGACAAAGACTGAATGTCGAAAGATTTTCCTTGATAAGACCGAGTACATGGAGGTATGTACATTCCAAAGATCAATTCTTAGGGCTAGTTAGGTCTATTTAGTTATAATACTTAGTTTCATTCTTCATTAACTTACATTCATAGGTGCCCCCGAGATGGTTGGCCGATAAGATAGATTGTTGGGAGATGACAGCGGACAGGTGGTGCACAGAGGCTTGGTTGAGCACCCACACTATGGCCAAGGATGGTCGTGCCCAATTGGTTGGTGTGCCACACCACCAAGGCAATGCCAACATCAAGCAATACGCCAAAAAATGGGTATGTGTGCCTTGTTTTGTTTCATCAATAATTCGTTCGTTCATGATTTTTGTTGTACTAATTCTTTGTATTTTCGTGTAGGCCAAACACAATAACCAGCCCGAGCCTCAGAGATACGCCGTGTTTAGCATGGCCCATAAGGGCTCGTACAAGACGGCGAAGGCATATTCTGAGGGGGACGGGCTGTCGGCGTACACAAGCCTGTCCGCCTACAACAAGATGACATCTTATTCTGAGGTGGTCAAACAGCTGCGCGGGCTTGACTTTGACCCGAGCCAGAATCCTATCGATCCAGAGGCGTTAATGATCTCTGGTAGCGGTAAGAGTCATGGCACGCTGGCCATGTGTGATGGCTTCGTCCCTATCACTGAGACTCTATCTCAGATCAAGTTGAGGCAAACGAGCTCCGCTCCTGTAATACGGCAACGCGCGAGGCCAGTTGATCTTGCCATCGAGGTTAGTTTTCTTCATTATTTCTTTCGTTCTTTTGTCCCTGGATGGATGATGAAAATTCCTTTTGAGGAGTGGTTGCAGGCCGCACTTATGAAGGAGAGGGAGGCCACCAGGCTCTTGTTGGAGGAGAGGGACCAGAATACCCAGAGATTGCTTGACGAGGAGAGGGCACGCAATAATGCCCATGCGGAGGACATGCACGACTTCGTTGCGGTAAGCCAGTTGTGTGAGAATCAAGGCTATGTGTGAGATGCAACAAGGCTATTTCTTTGACTCCTCGAAAACTAATTTGCAGGCTATGTGTGAGAAGCAAGGTTTCCGCCCCCTCCGCCGATGCCTTCTCCGGTGGGAACGGTGAGTTCCCTTTCAATGACCAACCTTGCACGGTCTTATACCATTGTATGTCGCCGTGCTAACCACATATTTTAACTCTTGCCTTGTTGCAGCATCATTCCAGAGTTGAATCCCACGATCCCTTTATTTCTCCTGGTGAGACCCCTAGCAACCCAGCGACCAACGGAGATGCAGCTTCTCCTCCGTTTCTTGGCATTCGGTAAGTTATTCCTCTCCTTCTTATTCTTCTTATTGTTTAGATCAACTTAGATTATGCCAGGCTTTAGTTAGCTTAGTAAATTCTAGTTGATATTAGCCATGGTTTAGTTAGCTTAGTAAATTCTAGTTGATATTAGAGCTCAAAAATGACATAATTAGATTAGAAAGTTTTAAAGGAAACCAGAAGAGAAGAACAAACAAGAGATGAAGAAATAAGAGAAGAAGAAAGAGGAGAAAAAGATAACTTCTCTTCTTTCTTTTTCTCTATCTTCTTCTTCTTCTTCTTCCACTTCTTCCACTTCTTCTTCTTGGTCTTATTCTTCTTCTTCTTCTTCCACTTCTTCTTCTAATTGCTTAGCTTAATTTAGATAACTTCTTTCTTACTGTATTCTTCTTCTAACTTCTTTCTCATTATGCAGATTTTGATAAAGCAGCATGGCATATGGATGGATGCTCTAGGGACTTTGTAATGCACTTGTGTAGTCTTAGACGAACTTTGTAATGCAATTGTATTTGTGGATGCACTTGTGATGCTTTGTAATACTTTGTGATCTCGTTTGCACTTTAATTACATATATTCGTGTTGTTTGCACTTGTGTTGTGCTGTTTGCACTTTGTGATGCACTTGTGGTGCTGTTTAGGGGCTGGGCAAATATATATATGTTGCTGTTTGTATCTATGTTTTGCAAATGCAGGGAATTAACAGAAAACAAATATGAAAAAAAAGCAGAGAGGGTCTTTGCCTACAGCTTACTGACGGCAAAGGCTTTGCCGTCGGCGGACTGAAAGAAGACACGTGGCGGCAGCCTGTGTATCCTGGCAACTCTGGGAATACCAGATTTTCCCAGATTTTCGGCTTTGCCGTCAGCTGTGCCCCAGCTGTCGGCAAAGAGACAACCAAGGGGACCCAGGGGTTTCGGCTTTGCCGTCAGCTTTGCTACGGCTGTGGGCAAAGAGGGGACCTAGGGGACCCAGGGGTTTCGGCTTTGCCGTCAGCTTTGCTACGGCTGTGGGCAAAGCCTGCCGTTAACCTTCTAACGGAGCTCGGCCTGCGTCGTTGCCGCCACTGCTCTTTGCCGTCAGCCCGTGCCACAAAGCTGATGGCAAAGCCTTTGTCGTTGGTCGACCTTCAGCTGATGGCAAAGAAGGTGATTACCAATAAAATCTTGGCCGGTACCTTTACCGACAGCACACTGACGGCAAAGCCTTTGCCATTAGTTAAGCTGTCCTTTGCCGTCAGCTCTGGCTATCGGCAAACCAGTAGATTCCAGTAGTGCATTACAACCAGCCTTAGCAGCCCCCGCCCCCTCCACCCTCTCCACGCACCGAGAGCCATAGAAGAAATGCTCGAACATGGGCCTTCACTGGCTACCACGTGGAAAGAACCCATTGCTTGGGTAGAGAAATTGGTCGGCCCTCCCTAATCCACAAATTCCTCCACCGGATCCTTCCTTTGCAAACGAAGCATTAATCCCCCATCAATGGCCTTAATCGCGTGATCAATTCATTTCCCCTCCCTTGTAGGGCAGCAATTGACTGATTCCCTTCCTTGCATGACTTTCTCAAACTCCAAAAATCTCTCCCCTCCCAAAAATCAATCTTATCCCTAATACCCCACAGTCAATCCCCTTATCCTCACTCTAATCACCTAATTCCTGTCCCAAATTCCTCTAAAAAACTTCTGACCTCTGTGTTTCATCTGATGTACATACCTACTCCAATCTTGAGTATAATGGATGATGCTCAACGCTCTCTCTCAAACCACTCCACTCTCGCCCCCCCTAAGAGCCCCATCCCTCCCACTGCCAACGAACCCAAGGATCTCTCATGCAGCACGTCGGCATATCCAGATCGCCACATGATCATGGGAGCCTGAGAGGCATTTTTGTAAAAACATGGAACTAAACTACAAGCAAATGAGCTCTAAGTTTCTCAAAAATTAGGGGAGTAGTTTGGAAAGTTAGCGCAGGAACTTTACTGCATCTCCGATCTGTGAGATCAAACATGGATCAACACCACACGGTCGGTCTGACGAATGCTCTCTCATGAGACATTTGGGGATTAGTGTTTCCCTTATACTCCCTCCATTCCTAAATATAAATATTTTTAGAGTTTTCACTAGGGGACTAAATATGGATATATATAGACATATTTTAGAGTATGGATTCACTCATTTTTCTCCGTATGTAGTCTCCTAGTAAAATATCTAAAAAGACTTATACTCCCTCCATCCGGAATTACTTGTCACCAAAATAAAAATAAATGAATATATCTAGAACTAAAATATGTCAAGAATAATCCATTTCTATGACAAGTAATATCGGGTGGAGGGGGTATTTAATAACGAAGGGAGTATATATATGAACAGATGGAGAAATATTGGAGTTTAAGTTCAGTGAAACAATGTTATGCTTGGAAACAAGCAAAGGCTCACATTAATTAGTTTGTTTATTATCTCCTTGCATATATTAGCCTCCAAAGAAAATAAATAACTCTTGCAAAAATCATTTCCTAATTTATATGACACAAAATTATGAAAGATTTGTTTACAACAAAACGACACCTGACTACCTCCTAGCAGAGGTGCCTATGGAAATCCTACCCATCACCCACGTCTCCTCCCCTCCCCACCCACCATGTATTTTCGTTAGAAAGAATGCATGCTACTAGTCCAGTGGATACCACGGTACCATGACCCGTTTGCTGGCGGCCTAGTAAGGGACATATGGAAGGCCCGATTCCAGAAGCACCCCACTTTGGGGCTCCGCAACCTCAAGTCACCTTGTGAGGCGCTGGCCCCACAAGGCTCACCACTCCTCAAGAAGAGGCGCTCCAAGACCCTTACCCAAAGTTGTAGGTGACCTCGCAGGGCTGGCTGTCGTGAAGCCCTCTACCTAGAGGGGCCATGCGGCGTTGGTCGCACGGTCACATGATAGCCACGTGGATCACGTCCTGCACTAGCAGGGACGGAAAGGACCGTACTTGTGGGCGTAGACAGAGAACCTTCCCTCATTCATGATAAAAGGATAGCAATCTATTGTCCTTCTCCAATGCGAGCCCCAAGGTTTTCTATTTCAGTGCAAGGAGAACAAGGTGACACTGCATGACAGGATAGGCGTGATCAGCGACTCCACTTTGACGATCAAGACCACCTTTTGTGAGGATAGACTGGGTGCTTGCCCCCTTTGAATTTCCACCCTATGGCTGCGCTTTTCCTGCCAATTTTTGTGGAAAGAGAACCAAGGCAAGGATAAGAGGGACACAACTGCCACTGTAGAGAGAGATCAATCCATTGAACCATCAACCATTGAGCTCTCTCTCTCCCCGGAAGCCTTTCTTCCACATCAAGCCTTGTAACACGTGTGCAAATTTGAGAGTAAATCCACCAAGAAAGAGTAGGGTTTTACTCCACACGATGGCCTGAACCTCGGTAAATCTGTTTGTCCTTCTCGTGCTCGCTCGATATTGACATGGCCGAGGCATGCTGATGTCAACTGTTCTTCCCCTTTGCAACGACACCAGAAGAATGCTGATTGCAATCCCGGCAATCGAAAGTAGAAGAATGTTGTTGACGCCCACCAACGCGTGGGATCGTAGCAGTTTTCGAGGGTAGAGTATTCGACCCAAATTTGTTGATTCGCATGACGGGAGGTGAGAGAATACTCTCAAGTATTAGCAGCTAAATTTATCAGATTCTACCACACCTGAAAGATTAGTATTTGCAAGCAAAGTAGTGGCATCAAAGTAGCGAGTAACAGCAGTGGCAAGGAACAGCGGTAGTGACAGCAGTAGCAAGTAGCAAGCGACAGTAGTAGCAACAGTAGCAGAAGATCAAGACAAGTAATAGCAGTAGCTACAGTAGTAGCAGCAGCAGGAGAGCAAGACAAGTAACAGCAGTAGCAACAGTAGTAGCAGCAGCAGCAGAGCAAGACAAGTAACAGCAGTAGCAATAGTAGTAGCAGCAGCAGTAGAGCAAGACAAGTAACAACAATAGCAACAGTAGTAGTAGCAACAGAGCAAGACAAGTAACAACAGTAGCAACAGTAGTAGCAGCAGCAGAGCAAGACAAGTAACAGCAGTAGCAACAGTAGTAGCAGCAGCAGCAGAGCAAGACAAGTAACAGCAGTAGCAACAGTAGTAGCAGCAGCTGCAGAGCAAAACAAGTAACAACAGTAGCAACAGTAGGACAACCTCGTAGGCAATGGGTTGGTGATTTGTTTGGATGATATTCATCATGCAACAGTTATACGGAGAGATATGTGGCTAGCTCCCGTTCGTCAATGTGATGTAGGCATGCATTCCGCGTGTCATCATACGTGCTTTGGGAAAAGAACTTGCATGACATCTATTGTCCATCCCTCCCGTGGCAGCGGGTCCAAAAGGAAACTACGGGATATTAAAGTTCTCCTTTTAATAATGAACCGAACCAACGCATTAGCACTTGGTGAACACATGAACTCCTCAAACTATGGTCATCACCGGGAGTAGTTCCGGTTATTGTCACTCTGGGGTTGCCGGATCATAACACATAGTAGGTAACTACAACTTGCAAGATCGGATGTAAAACACACATATATTGGTGACAACATAATAATTTCAGATCTGAAATCATGGCACTCGGGCCCTAGTGACAAGCATTAAGCATGGCAAAGTAGTAGCAACATCAATCTCAGAACGTAGTGTATACTAGGGATCAATCCCCATCAAAATTAACTCGATTGCATGATAGATCTCATCCTACTCATCACCGCCCAGACAGCCTACGAATAGATTACTCACGAACGACAAAGAGCTTCATGGAATTGGAGAGGAAAGAAGGTTGATGATGACGATGGCGACGATTTCCCCTCTCTGGATCCCAAGACGGACTCCAAATCTGCCCTCCAGATGAAGAACAGGTGGTGGCGGCCCTCCATATCGTAAACGCGACGAAAACTTTTCTTTTTATTTTTTCTGGGACGAAAGGGGACTTATAGACGTGAGTTTGGGGGCGGGAGAGCCGTGTGGGCCCCACAAGCCTGCCCACCACCACCAGGGGGGTGGTGGCGGAGCCAGGGCTTGTGGCCCACTGGCCCACCCCCTCAGGTGGAACTTGGCGCATATATTTTTTATATTTTCCAAAACTGCTCCCCGTAAATATTCAGGACGTTTGGAGACCTTTGATTTCTGCACAAAAATAACACCAAGGCAATTCTGCTGAAAACAGCGTCAGTCCAGGTTATTTCCATTCAAATCATGCAAATTAGAGTCCAAAATAAGGGCAAAAGAGTTTGGAAAAGTAGATACGATGGAGACGTATCACACGCCACTAGATTTATGCGAGCATGGCTGAGATGGTCTACATAGAGTGAGTCTCTAACACCAACCACCGCAGGCGCGCTGGAGCCATCACCGAGCCCGTGGCTAGGGAGGCACATGTTTCCTTCGCCCACCTGTCCGTATACGCGAACCCTCCACCTATGCACACCATCATAGAAGTTTCGCACGATAGCCGCGACCAACCTGCTCCATAGGTTGCTCTCATCATGGTGTGTGAGATGCTAAGATGCCGTCCCATCGTGGTTGGCTATGATGCATGGCTAGCATGCATTATTGAGCTGGTCAACACTGTCGGGACGCCCAGGCTCTCACCCACTCGTTGCCTCCTCTTGCATCGCATGTCGCAAGGGCATGGCATGGAGCCCCTCCTCCACCTCCTTCGCCTAGCCAGGGCGATGGGCGAAGCCATGGTGCATGCACACCAGAGCCATCCTATGGATCATCTTCACCGCCCCACACAAATCTCGAGAGGAAGCGGGGGTGCTAAAACTGCAACATCCAAGATGTCGCAGTGGCCCGGCTCCAGAACAATGCTGCTCTCACTGGTGGTGTCACCTCCTACAACAGGGGGCCGCCTCGCCTTCACCAGTGAACTGCACCACATGGTGTGGCCCACACCATTCAAGACCGAGCTTCCTCCTTGGTATGATGGCTCCTCAAACCCTATGGGGTTACTCCAGGTCTACTATGGGAATCGAAGCTGTCAGTGGCGAGAACAAGGTCATGGCAAACTTGTTTCCCATGGTTGATGAACCTCCACGAGAGATCCATATCTTCATGGCCCAAGTTGTGCATGTAGGTCATCGCCAACATCTTTACACACAAGTGTCCCCTCACTATCAACAACCTACGTGCAACGGCGAATCCACCCGGTGGGCCTCAACGGGCTCGAGCCCCCCTCCAAAAGTGAGATTTTTTTACTACTACTCTCCAGCCCACCCCGACCTGCCAAGCCCAGTCGGCCACGTTGCACTTCTCCAGTTCTCCTCATCCACGAGAAACGAGACCACGACCACGAACCCTAGCCGGCCACCCCGCACATCTCCATCGAGGCACCGACTGCCGGCCTACCCGCACTTCTCCGTCGGCCGCCCCTCTTCCTTGGCTCGCTCCTCTCCAGCCGCCCTCCCTGTTCGGCCGTTCCCAAGCAGGTCGCCGTCTGCCCGTCTTGGCTTGGTCGCCGTTTGCCCGTCTCGGCCTGGTCGCCGTCTCCACCTGCCCTCCTCATTCAACCCCATCCCTGAAGTGCCTCGGCGAACAGCAGTGGTCCACCTTCGCCCCTCACCGGATTGCCAGAGCGAGGCGTTGGTCGGCCCCTTCAGATAGAGGCAGTTGGACAGAGGTTTTCCCTTTTTATTTAAGGCCCTGTTTGGAACCATAATAGATTATGATAATCTGGATTATGAAGATAGATTATATAATCTGGTTTATAAAAATAATCTAGGTGAACATGTTTGGAGGCCAGATTATATAAACTGTAATCCAGGTCTTACATTGCATAATGACCTGTCTGCCCTCTTTTTTTAAAAAAAAGAGGAGGGTGGCGCTGGTAGGAATGTAATTATCTCCAACTTTACAAGGGTAATGGGTCATTAGCAATTAATAATCTGATTTTAGCTGGTGTAGAGTAGATTATGAGTTTCTAATAATCTATCCATCTAGTTTTTATAATCTACACCATAAGCTGTCATGTTTGGAGACAGAATAGATTATAAAAACTGGATTATATAATCTGGGTGGTTCCAAACAGGGCCTAAGTGTTCAACTCAATGCTCTCTTCTAGTTATAAACATCTAATCCATGTATCTTTTTTTTGTAGATTTGCAAATGAAGAGAAAAAATATGTACGATTGGTTTGTTAGCACTAGCAGTTCAAATTCAAACAAATCCCCATGTTTCACCTGAACCTGAACGCACATAACACATCAACGTAGATATTCCTACTCCAACAGAAAGCCCTAAGCATCCTGTATAAGAATTTCATCCAAGTTAGATTTTTGGTGATCCGACAGACCGAATACCAATAGAAAATTATGCCCCAGAAGTTCGAAGTGAAGTTAGGAGAGCCTATTTGTTGAAAGGGAAAAACAAAGCAGAGGGGCATAAATTTGAAGCCAAATTGGATGGTAGAATTTGGAGATCTTTTCAACCACAATGGCTAGATCGGTTTGATTGGTAGGAATATAGTGTGAAAAAGGAGTCTGCCTTCTTCTTTTGTTGTTTCCTTTTCAAGAAACCATCACAGGCCGCTACATTTGGAAATGATGTATTCAAAGTAGATGGTTACAAACGTTGGAAATCAGCTTTGAAATTTTTTCAGTAACATGTTGGTGGGCCTTCGAGTTACCACAACATTGCTAAAGGATTGTGTGACGATTTCAATAATCAAAGGGAAAATGTGGCTACCAGATTCTCTGTTTACAATAAAGAGCTTGACATAGCCTAAAAAATCCGTTTGAGTGCATCATTGGATTGTGCGAGGTATCTCATAGCACAAGGGGAAGCATTTCATGGACATGATGAATCCTCCAATTCCATCAACAAAGGCAATTTTAGGGAGTTCTTGGACTGGTACAAGGACAAAAGGAATGATGTGAAGGAGGCATTTGATAAAGGGCAAGGAAATGCACTTATGATATTTCCAGAAATTCAGAAGGACCTTGCTGAATGTTGTGCAATGGAGTTTACGAAAGTCATCAAGGATGAGCTTGGAATTAAGAAATTTTCAATGCTTGTTGATGAGGCTAGAGATTGCTGAGTAAAGGAGCAAATGGGAGTGATTTTGAGGTAATCCATAGGAATTTGCATTGTTCTTTTACATTTTCATTATTGTTTGATTGTGTTCTAATTTGTAACTACCTAAATGTGCAGATTTTTGGATGATCATGGGGAGCTTCAAGAACGATTTCTTGCAATTAAGCACATAACAGATTGTACATCCGTTGGAATTAAAGAAGCTTTGGTTAGTGTGTTTGATAAGCATGGGTTGCTTATTTCTAGGCTTCGCGGACATGGTTATGATGGAGCTTCAAATAAGAGAGGGGAATTCAATGGTCTACAAAAGTTGATTAGAGATGATAGTCCATATGCTTCCTTCGTCCATTGTTTTGCCCATCAATTGCAGTTGGTGGTTGTCACAGTAGCTCAATGTTGTCCAGTCATTGCAGATTTCATCAACTATCTTCCATTGATAGTGTCTCAGGTGTGTTCACCTTGCAACAGAAATGATGCATTGCTTGCAAAGCACAATGATAACTTGATATAGTTGATGGAGAATGGTAAGATTTCAGGTGGAACTGGGTTACATAAAGAAAGCAACCTAGCTAGGCCAGGAGCTACTGGTTGGGGATCACATCTTAGAACCTTGCTTCGTATTTTCACAATGTGGGATACGGTGGTGGATGTGTTAGCAATCATAGTTCACGATGCTCGGGAACACACTTGTTAAGGTGGAGCTTCAGGTTTGATCATGAAGATGGAGTGCTTTGAATTTGTGTTCATTATGCTATTGTTGATAAACTTGTTGAAGACCACAAACATGCTATCATAAGCTTTGTAGAGGAACAATCAAGATGTTATCGAGGCCATGCATTTGATCTTTGATGTGAAAGAAGGTTTGCAATATATGAGGGACAATGGGTATGAGTCATTGTGCAACCAAGATGAAACCTTCTACGTGGAACATGGCATTGATGTGACAAGTATGGATGATCTTGTTGGGGCTATGTGCAAGTCAGTTCGCAGCAAGAACAGGGTATCTCGACATCACTATTTCAAGTTTATCATATTCTATCTTGCTATTGACGCAACTATCGCTGAGATGAACCATCAATTCAATGAGGTTAACACTGAGTTAGTGGACTGCATGTGTTGTCTTGATCCAGCAAACAATTTCTCAAAGTTTAACATTGACAAACTTATTAGACTTGCTGAAATTTACGCTGAGGATTTTACAAAGCTGACTGATTGTTGCTAATAATTGAGCTTCCGTCATTCCTTATAAAATTTTAGGAGAAGTGAGGAATTTAATGGATGTCGCGATGTTTCCAGCCTTGCTCGGTTGATTGTTCAAACAACAAAACATACAACATTCCAATTGGCATATCGCCTCCTTGAGTTGATATTGATTCTCCCCGTGGCAACTGCATCAGTTGAGCGAATATTTTCAGCAATGAAAATCATAAAACGGATTTGTGCAATAAGATGTCAGATGAGTGGCTCAATAATTTAATGGTGTGCTATTGTGATAAAAGGATATTCAAATGTATCCCTGAAGATCGGATCATGATACGATTCCAGAAAATGAAAAATCGCAAAAGACATTTGCCTCGTGAGTACAATGTCATTTCCTAAAGGTATACCTGACTTCTCCTCGTGTTAATTTTGTTGTTATATTCATAATATTAACTTTGAGCCCCCCTTTATTTTCTTCCAAGATTTTCCACTACCTACGTGCCATGCGTCAACAGCCTGGCGAGACCCTCCGCAAGTACATTCAACACTTCAGTAAGGTGTGCCACAAGATTCCATGTGCCTTCCATGCAGCAGTCTTTTCTATGTTCTCCTCCGGCATCACGGACAACAAGATGTGTGAGAATCTTTCCATCAATGATGAGCTCATCATCGTAGCCATGCTATTCGAACTCCCTTACTGCTGTGCTAAGACTGAGGCAGGCCATCTCTTTGCCCACAATAATCTAGATGTGGTCTTCGACACTGCCAAGGCCAAGAACAAGGACGCCAAGCGCAAGGGTCGTGTCATGCTGGCGGTGGAGCCCGAGAAAAAGTGCGGTAGCCCCCAAAGAAGGACAACCGGCACTTTTGTGCATACCACAACATTAACTCCGACAACACCGAAGACTGCCACGAGCTGAAGATGCTTCGCGTGCACGGGAGAACCTTCGCTCCAGCCGCAACGATCGCGGTGCGGGCCGTGGTGGCTTTCGCAACAGTGCCCCCCGGGGAGAGCGCACCATCAAGAACAATAAAAACAACTGTCAAGACTGGTGAGACGCCCCACAATGAGCCAACCCTCAAGCCAACTATGCTTCTCCATGCCCCAACACCAACAATGCCAATCGGCCTGGCGAGGACTCTTGGGGCTACCATGAGGCTCGCGGGATGGCGTGCATCCTTGACTGGTCTCAAGCTCCCTCATCCAACTATCACTTCAAGAAGTTCTCCACTGAGGTCAATGCCGCCCTCCGAGGGGCTGAGGCCTCAGGGCCCATCAAGTGGTCAAAATATGTGATCACCTTCATCTCCAAGTATCACCCCAAGTCCACGAGGACCTTGGGTACCATCCCCATTATGTGCACTCCCACCATCAACAACATTGGCGTCACCAAGTCACTCATCGACTGTGCCGCAGGCCTCAACATGCTCTCCATAGAAACCATCGAGCAGCTCCGTGTTCCTTATGAGCGATTGATGCCGACAAGGTCCTTCTCAGGCATGACAGATGGGTCCACTCTACCTTTGGGGCAAGTGTGACTTCTTGTCACCTTTGGCACTTGCACGAACTACCACTCGGATTTCATTGACTTCGACACGACACATATCGGCCTACCCTACAATGTCATACGGGGGTACCCCGCACTCGCCAAGTTCATGGTCGTGACCCACCATGCCTATAACACCATTAAGATGTCAGGTTGCGGCCACGCCATCACCATCCTCTTTAATGAGAAAGAGGTTGGACACTCCATCAAGTACATCTACATAACTGCCACCACCACCTATCATGTGGACGAGGGAAACCTTGAGCTTCCTAAGGCCGCACCCGCGCAGAAGAAGCAGATGTTCTCTGAGGTGTACTTTGGTTTTCTCATGGCTGATATCCTCGCGAACAGACATAGTGATGAGGCCACCATCATGGTGTGGCAACTCGAAGGTATTGATTAGGGACGGGAGACAGATTTACCCAGGTTCGGCGCCTCAAATGGAGGTAAAAGCCTATGTCCTACTTTTGTGTCTATATTGATGGGAATCTCGATTACAAGGATGCAGAATCACTAACCTAGCTCTCGTGGGTTTCTTACTTAATCTCTTTGGCTCGAGGGCTCCCCTTTATATATAGGTAGAGGCCCCAGATTTACAATAGAGTTCGGGTCGAACTAACACAAGTGACCTACTACAAATCCACTATATCATTCTTCCCAAGTTAGGAAGGCTTCCGACGTCCTTTACCTTACATGTCTTAAGTGACTGTCTTCTGGTGTGGGGTCGTATGACGTCTTGAGTCACAGCGCCTGGCGGCCCACCTTCTTACTATTTATTTATGACTTGACCCTACCCCATGAGATAGGTCACATCTTGGGATTATATCCTCGACATTAGGCCCCAGTTTGACTCAAACTAGTTCACGTCAAGCTATCTTGATCAAGTAACGAGCCGACAATACTGTTGATTTCCAATTTCTCCAACTGTCGTCTTGTAGCTTCCGATGTCTACTCATGACGTCACCCATCAAAATTTTAATGTTGTTATGGTGTCGTCACAACCAGTCCTCTGCATGCATTTTGTCCCAGAAATCGAGGTGTCGTACCTTCAATGTTCTTACTGTGACTCCTTTATTCCCGCACCTCGCAGTTGTCACTTCTAGCGTTGTCAATACGGGTGGAGGGCCCCTACTTTTCACTTTTACCCCCTACTCCCATATTCTTCTTCTTCATCTGGATCAAACACCTAGTCGCGCCATTGTTGTTGCTTGCTTTCAACAACTGCCTTGCATCGCTGTGATACCTCGTCTCCTTTTGGATTTATTCAAGCGGTTTTGACATCTTCATTGATAGACGAGGTATGTTATCTTTATTTCTTTCCAAATCCTTCGTCTGAATTTCCTCTGGAGTTAATCGGAGACCTCGAGGGTTCCTCCTTCCTATTGATCAGTATTCCTATCTTCCTCACGTTTTGAATCTTTTATTTCTATCGAAACGGGATAATGGGCATGAATGACTTCATTTTTCCCGTAGCATATTCTGGTCCTTCTATGACATGGACCAAGTGCCTTTGCTATGCTTTAGGTTTCCTAATTATTTTCCTATTCCAAACCTTCTTTAGATCCGCGGTTGTTGCAATTTTGATAGGAAACTGTTTCTCGTGTACCCAAGAGAATCAGAACTTTGTCTCGCGTAAGACGCCTTTTATTGTTAGTGTCTTGTATAAATGATCTTAACCCGCCACATTTAAATATTGCCGGCTTATCTCTATGGAAACTCTTCTATTGAAGATGTCCATATTTTCTTATGTTTGCCATAACATGGATGTTTCTCCAATCTTGTGACTGATGTCCAGGTGCGTCATTATGTCAAAGACATCCATCTACAATTGGGTGCCTTCACAATTTCAGAAGAGCTTCTCCAGGGCTATGTAGATGAAGGTTTATTTTCCTCCAAGGAAGTAATCACATGGTGGGTTCCTCAAGGGGAGACACGCCCAAAGCCTAATGAAGGAGAAGTTGTGGTTTTCATAGATCACGTTCTCAGAGGTTTTTCTCCTCCCGGATCAAAGTTCTTCTAGGATGTACTCAAATTTATTCACCTTCATCCACAAGATTTGGCCCCTAATTCAATATAAAACTTATGCCAATCTCAAGTCTTATGTGAGGTGTACTTGCAAATGGAACCCACTGTTCTAGTCTTTATGGAATTCTTTTATCTGAACCGCCACACTGAGTGCATGGATGGCCCCAGCCAAGAAATGGGTGGTATTTCTATTCAGAGGCGCGGAAATGGCGACTTTCCTTCTGCTGCCTTGCCAAGTCATCCCAAAGGGTGGAACAAGACTTGGTTCTATTGTCAAAATACTACCCAGCAGACGAACATCCTTTGTCGGGTTATAGACCAAATTGACTTCCAATGGATTTTGAATTTCTCGGCCAAATTTCTCAAGAAGAACCTAACAAGTTTGCCTTAGTTGTCAAAAATTGGCGACTCTCCGTTCTCAAGGTCTGACCGGAGTGGACTTGACCCGTTGTTGGACATCTTGGATGATACTCCCACTGAGCTGTCAAAACGCTCTTATGTGCAAGTACTCTCGTCGTGTAGATGACCCTAAAAGATATAGCACCGTGATTTTGACAAATGATGATGTACATATGGTTGTGAAGAAACTGCTTGGACAAACTCTTCAATGCTCTCAAAACGGCTCCTCCAGTAAGAAAATTAACTCATCGCGTGATTATCTTGCTGATAACCTCTCCAATCTTTTGAATACCTTTGATTTTATTTTATCTTGCGGGGTTCTTCTTCATTTTGGAAGAAGAGAACGAAAGTCCCAGTTAGCAATTCTAAAGTTGTCCCTCCCAAGAAAAAGAGTAAGGTGGTTGTTACTACTCCAACTTTTCGGGCCGAGTCTCCTCTAGCCAGTGTATCTGAGCAGTCACCTACCCGAAACTTCAAGATGAGCTGCCTCGTAGTCAAACTCCATCTCGTCCCCAAGCTGGTATTTTTAAACAACCTCTCAATCCCGCTGACTGAAACTATCAGGAATCCCTCCCCTCATCTCCTGACTCATCTTCTTCGAAGTTGCCTCCTTTTTTTATTAATCAAGGGTATATTTTCCTTATTTTCATTGTATATGCTTCCCTGTTAGTATTTCTTGAGTTTTTTTGGCCTCCTTGTTTTGTAGAGCGAGGGCCATGACACGGAATCTTGGCAATTTTTTGTTACTCCTGAGCCAGAAAATCTAGATACGGCGGTTTCCGCAGCCTCCGACCGAGTTGAAAATAATCAAGAGATTCAAGTTGATCTATCTCAGCCTAGAAAAAACCATTGCTTCATCTCGGGGTGTGGAACTTGACTCGACAATTTCTCATAAACCATCAAAAGTTGTCCCTTTTGATGCAAACGCAGAAGTGGTTATCCTTGGGTCAAGCTATGGTGCTCCTGGACCTTCTGATGTATTATCAAAACAATCCATGAAAGAGAACACTATCCCATCTAATAAAGGGGAAGCTAAATAGAAGTGTCGACACCATGATTCTCTTCATGTTGAAGAATTGTACGCTCGCTATCTTGAGCATCTTTCTTCAAGCCGACAAATGAGAGTTGGCCTTGTAAATACAATAAGAATGAGTAGGTAAGCTACGTATCTCATTGTTTGAAATATGCCCTAGAGGCAATAATATATTGGTTACTATTATATTTCCTTGTTCATAATAATTTTTTATTATCTATGCTAGAATTGTATTGATTGGAAACTCAAATACATGTGTGGATACATAGACAACACACTGTCCCTAGTGAGCCTCTAGTTGACTAGCTCGTTGATCAAAGATAGTCAAGGTTTCCTGGCCATAGACAAGTGTTGTCACTTGATAACGGGATCACATCATTAGGAGAATGATGTGATGGACAAGACCCAAACTATAAACATAGCATATGATCATGTCAGTTTGTTGCTACTGTTTTCTGCATGTGAATGTATCTGTTCCTATGACCATGAGATCATGCAACTCCCGGACACCGGAGAAGTACCTTGTGTGTATCAAACGTAGCAACGTTACAGGGTGACTATAAAGGTGCTCTACAGGTATCTCCGAAGGTGTTTGTTGGGTTGGCATGGATCAAAACTAGGATTTGTCACTCCGTGTGATGCAGAGGTATCTCGGGGCCCACTCGGTAATACAACATAAAAATAAGCCTTGCAAGCAATGTGACTAAGGAGTTAGTCACGGGATCTTGTATTACGTAATGAGTAAAGAGACTTGCCGGTAAGGAGATTGAACTATGTATAGACATACCGACGATCGTATCTCGGGCAAGTAACATACCGAAGGACAAAGGGAGCATCATACGGGATTAACTGAATCCTTGACATAGAGGTCAACCGATAGAGATCTTCGTATAATAAGTAGGAGCCAATATGGACATCCAGGTCCCTCTATTGGTTATTGACCGGAGAATGTCTCAGGTCATGTCGACATAGTTCTCGAACCCGCAGGGTCTGCACACTTCAGGTTCGGTGATATTTCGGTAGAGTTGAGTTATAGGTGTTGGTAACCGAAAGTTGTTCCGAGTCTAGGATGAGATCTCGGACGTCACGAGGAGATCCAGAATGTTCCGTAGGTAAAGATTGATATATAGGAAGTCCTGTTTTGGTCACTGGAAAAGTTTCGTGTACTTCGGTACTGTACTGGGAGTGCCGGGAGGGTGCCGGGGACCGTCTGGAGGGGTGTCACGCCCCGAGGGGCCTCATCAGCTGTGGGAGGAGACAAACCAGCCCCTAGTGGGCTGGCCTAAGCCCCCACTAAGGCCCATGAGGTTTGAGAAGGAAAAAACACAAAGGTGGAAGAGGAGGAAAGGGTTTCCAAGTGGAGAGGAGGTATCCTACTCCTAGTAGGATTGGAGTGGGACTCCTTGTTGGAAATATGCCCTAGAGGCAATAATAAATTAGTTATTATTATATTTCTTTGTTCATGATAATCGTTTATTATCCACGCTATAATTGTATAGATTGGAAACACAATACTTGTGTGGATACATAGACAAAACACTGTCCCTAGTAAGCCTCTAGTTGACTGGCTCGTTGATCAAAGATGGTCAAGGTTTCCTGGCCATAGGCAAGTGTTGTCACTTGATAACGGGATCACATCATTAGGAGAATCATGTGATGGACTAGACCCAAACTAATAGACGTAGCATGTTGATCGTGTCATTTTGTTGCTACTGTTTTCTGCGTGTCAAGTATTTATTCCTATGACCATGAGATCATATAATTCACTGACACCGGAGGAATGCTTTGTGTGTATCAAACGTCGCAACGTAACTGGGTGACTATAAAGATGCTCTACAGGTATCTCCGAAGGTGTTAGTTGAGTTAGTATGGATCAAGACTGGGATTTGTCACTCCGTGTGACGGAGAGGTATCTCGGGGCCCACTCGGTAATACAACATCACACACAAGCCTTGCAAGCAATGTGACTTAGTGTAAGTTGCGGGATCTTGTATTACGGAACGAGTAAAGATACTTGCCGGTAAACGAGATTGAAATAGGTATGGGGATACTGACGATCGAATCTCGGGCAAGTAACATACCGAAGGACAAAGGGAATGACATACGGGATTATATGAATCCTTGGCACTGAGGTTCAAACGATACGATCTTCGTAGAATATGTAGGATCCAATATGGGCATCCAGGTCCCGCTATTGGATATTGACCGAGGAGTCTCTCGGGTCATGTCTACATAGTTCTCGAACCCGCAGGGTCTGCACACTTAAGGTTCGACGTTGTTTTATGCGTATTTGAGTTATATGGTTGGTTACCGAATGTTGTTCGGAGTCCCGGATGAGATCACGGACATCACGAGGGTTTCCGGAATAGTCCGCAAACGAAGATTGATATATAGGATGACCTCATTTGATTACCGGAAGGTTTTCAGAGTTACCGGGAATGTACCGGGAATGACGAATGGGTTCCGGGAGTTCACCGGGGGGGGGCAACCCACCCCGGGGAAGCCCATAGGCCTTTGGGGAGACACACCAGCCCTTAGTGGGCTGGTGGGCAGCCCACAAGTGCCCTATGCGCCAAGGAGAAGAAAATCAAGAGAGAAAAAAAAAAGGAGGAGGTGGGAAGGAAGGGGGACTCCCTCCCACCAAACCTAGTCCAACTCGGTTTGGGGGGGAGAGTCCTCCCCCTTGGACTCGGCCGACCCCCTTGGGGCTCCTTGAGCCCCAAGGCAAGGCCCCCTCCCTCCCACCTATATATACGGAGGTTTTAGGGCTGATTTGAGACGACTTTTCCACGGCAGCCCGACCACATACCTCCACGGTTTTTCCTCTAGATCGCGTTTCTACGAAGCTCGGGCGGAGCCCTGCTGAGACAAGGTCATCACCAACCTCCGGAGCGCCGTCACGCTGCCGGAGAACTCTTCTACCTCTCTGTCTCTCTTGCTGGATCAAGAAGGCCATGATCATCGTCGAGCTGTACGTGTGCTGAACGCAGAGGTGCCGTCCGTTCGGTACTAGATCGTGGGACTGATCGCGGGATTGTTCGCGGGGCGGATCGAGGGACGTGAGGACATTCCACTACATCAACAGCGTTCACTAACGCTTTTGCTGTATGATCTACAAGGGTACGTAGATCACTCATCCCCTCTCGTAGATGGACATCACCATGATAGGTCTTCGTGCGGGTAGGAAATTTTTTGTTTCCCATGCCACGTTCCCCAACAGTGGCATCATGAGCTAGGTTCATGCGTAGATGTCTTCTCGAGTAGAACACAAAATTTTTTGTGCGCGGTGATGTGCGTTTTGCTGCCCTCCTTAGTCTTTTCTTGATTCCGTGGTATTGTTGGATCGAAGCGGCTCGGACCGACATTACTCGTACGCTTACGAGAGACTGGTTTCATCGCTACGAGTAACTCCGTTGCTCAAAGATGACTGGCGGGTTTCAGTTTCTCCAACTTTAGTTGAATCGGAATTGACCGAGGAGGTCCTTGGATGAGGTTAAATAGCAATTCATATATCTCCATTGTGGTGTTTGCGTAAGTAAGATGCGATCCTACTAGATACCCATGGTCACCACGTAAAACACGCAACAACAAAATTAGAGGACGTCTAACTTGGTTTTGCAGGGTATGCTTGTGATGTGATATGGACAACGATGTGATGTGATATATTGGATGTATGAGATGATCATGTTGTAATATTTAATATCGACTTGCACGTCGATGGTACTTCAACCGGCATGAGCCATAGGGTTGTCTTTATAACTAACGTTTGTGCTTGCAGATGCGTTTACTATTTTGCTAGGACGTAGCTTTAGTAGTAATAGCATGAGTAGCACGACAACCCCGATGGCGACACGTTGATGGAGATCATGGTGTGACACCGGTGATAAGAAGATCGTGCCGGTGCTTTGGTGATGGAGATCAAGAAGCACGTGATGATGGCCATATCATGTCACTTATGAATTGCATGTGATGTTAATCCTTTTATGCACCTTATTTTGCTTAGAACGACGGTAGCATTATGAGGTGATCTCTCACTAAAATTTCAAGACGAAATTGTGTTCTCCCCGACTGTGCACCCTTGCTACAGTTCGTCGTTTCGAGACACCACGTGATGATCGGGTGTGATACACTCAACGTTCACATACA
Organism: Hordeum vulgare subsp. vulgare; assembly: GCF_904849725.1. Lineage (NCBI taxonomy): Eukaryota > Viridiplantae > Streptophyta > Magnoliopsida > Poales > Poaceae > Hordeum > Hordeum vulgare. The sequence continues at coordinate 444,628,475 of NC_058519.1, forward strand.
ACGGGTGCAAAACAGTTGCGCACGCAGAACACTCGGGTTAAGCTTGACGAGCCTAGCATGTGCAGACATGGCCTCGGAACACATGAGACCGAAAGGGCGAGCATGAATCGTATAGTTGATATGATTAGCATAGAGATGCTTACCACTGAAACTATTCTTGACTCACGTGATGATCGGACTTGAGATAGTGGATTTGGATCATGTACCACTCAAATGACTAGAGAGATGTACTTTTTGAGTGGGAGTTCTTAAGTAATATGATTAATTGAACTAATGGTCATGAACATAGTCTAATGGTCTTGGCAAATTACGATGTAGCTTGCGCTATAGCTCTACTGTTTTTATATGTTCCTAGAGAAAATTTAGTTGAAAATTAATAGTAGCAAACTTTGCAGACTAAGTCTGTAAAACCGAGGATCGTCCTCGTTGCTGCGCAGAAGGCTTATGTCCTTAATGCACCACTCGGTGTGCTGCACCTCGAGCGTCGTCTGTGGATGCTGTGAACATCCGACATACACGTTTCTGATGACTACACGATAGTTCAGTGCAAAATACTTAATGGCTTAGAAGCTTGGCGCCGAAAACGTTTTAAAACATCACAGAACATAAGTGATGTTCTAAAGAGATGAAATTGTGATTTCATGCTTGTGCCCTTGTTAAGAGGTACGAGACCTCCAACAAGATTCTTTGTCCACGAAGTAAAGGAGAAAAGCTCAATCGTTGAGCGTGTGCTCAGATTGTGTGAGTACGACAATCACTTGAATCAAGTGGGAGTTAATCTTCCAGATGAGATAGTGATGGTTCTCCAAAGTCACTGCCACCAAGCTGTGAGAGCTTCGTGATGAACTATAACATATCAAGGATAGATACAATGATCCTTGAGTGATTCGCGATGTTTGACACTGCGAAAGTAGAAATCAAGAAGGAGCATCAATAGTTGATGCTTTGTAAAACCACTAAGTTTCAAAGGGCTAGAAGGGATACTTCGTGAAACGGCAAAACAGCTGCTGCACTAATGAAGAGACCCAAGATTAAACCCAAACCCGAGACTAAGTGCTTCTGTAATGAGGGGAACAGTCACTGAAGCGGAGCAACTCTAGATACTTGGTAGACAAGAAGGCTGGCAAAAGTCGAGAGAAGTATATTTGATATACATGATGTTGATATGTACTTTACTAGTACTCCTAGTAGCACGAGGGTATTGGATACTGGTTCGGTTGCTAAGTGATTAGTAACGCGAAACGAAAGCTACGGAATAAACGGAGACTAGCTAAAGGCGAGGTGACGATACGTGTTGGAAGTGTTTCCAAGGTTGATATGATCAAACGTCGCACGCTCCCTCTACCATCGGGATTGGTATTAAACCTAAATAATTGTTATTTGGTGCTTGCGTTAAGCATGAACATGATTGGATCGTGTTTATTGCAATACGATTATTCATTTAAAGAGAATAATGGTTACTCTGTTTTCTTGAATAATCACCTTCAATGGTTTATTGAATCTCGATCGTAGTGTTACACATGTTCATGATATTGGTGCCAAAAGATACGAGTTGAAGATGATAGTACCACTTACTTGTGGCATTGCCGCTTGAGTCATGTTAGTATAAATTGCATGAAGAGGCTCCATGCTGATGGATCTTTGTACTCACCTGATTTCGAATCACTAGTGACATGCAAATCATACCACATGAGCAAGGCCTTGTTTTCATTGAGATGAAATAAGATAATAACTTGTTGGAAGTGATACATTTTGATGTATGCAGTCCAATGGGTGCTGAGGCACGCAGTGGATATCATTATGTTCTTACTTCACTCACGATTTGAGTAGATACTAGAGTATTTACTTAATGAATCACAAGTCTGAAATATTGAAAAGTTCAATTCTGTTTCGGAGTGAAGTTCGTCGTAACAAGAGGATAAACTGTCTACGATATGATCATAGAAATGAATATCTGAGTTACGAGTTTTGGTACGTAGTTAAGACAATGTGGAAATTGTTTCGCAGTTCATGCCACCTGGAACATCATAGTGTGATGATGTGTCTGAACGTCATAGCCACGCACTATTTGGTATGGTGCATACTATGATGTCTCTTATCGAATTACCACTATCGTTTATGGGTTATGCATTAGAGACAACCGCACTCACTTTAAATAGGGCACCGCGTATTTCCGTTGAGATGACACAGTATAGAATGAGGTTTAGAGAAATCTAAACTGTCGTTTCTTGAAAGTTTGGGGCTTCGACACTTATGTGAAAAAGTTTCAGTCTGATAAGCTCGAACCCAAAGCGGATAAATGCATCTTCATAGGATATCCAAAACAGTTGGGTACATATCCTATCTCAGATCCGAAATCAAAGTGTTTGTTTCTAGAAACAGATCCTTTCTCTAGGAAAGGTTTCTCTCGAAAGAATTGAGTGGGAGGGTAGTAGAACTTGATGAGGTTATTGAACCATCACTTCAACCAGTGTGTAGCAGGGCGCAGGAAGTTGTTCCTGTGGCACCTACACCAATTGAAGTGGAAGCTGAAGATGGTGATCATCAAGCATCGGATCAAGTTACTACAAGCCTCGTAGGTTGACAAGGTCGCGTACTACTACAGAGTGGTACGGTAACCATGTCTTGGAGGTCATGTTGTTGAGCAACAGTGAACCTACGAGTTATGGAGAAAGCGATGGTGGGCCCAGATTCCGACAAATGGCTGGAAGCCATGAAATCCGAGAGAGGATCCATGTATGAAAACAAAGTGTAGACTTTGGAAGAACTATTTGATGGTCAAAGGACTATTGAGTAAAGATGGGTCTTTAAAAGAAAGACAGACGATGATGGTGATAAATCACTATTAAGAAAAGCTCGACTTGTCACAAAAATGTTTCCGACAAGATCAAACTGTTGACTATGATGAGTCTTTCTCACTCGTAGCGATGCTAAAGGACTGTTAGAATTATGTTAGTTGTTGATGCATTATTTATGAAATATTGCACATAGGATGTCAAAACATTGTTTCCTCAACGGTTTCTTTGAGCAAACATTGTATGTGATACAACCAGAAGGTTTTGTCGATCCTAAAGATACTAGCAAGTATGCAAGCTCAAGTGATCCTTCAATGGACTGGTGCAAGCATCTCGGAGTTGGAATATACACTTTGATGAGATGATCAAAGATTTTGGGTTTGTACAAGGTTTATGAGAAACTTGTATTTCCAAAGAAGTTAGTGGGAGCACTATAGAATTTCTGATAAGTATATGTGGTTGACATATTGTGGATTAGAAGTAATGTAGAATTTCTGTAAAGCATACAAGGTTGTTTGAAAGGAGTTTTCAAAGGAATACCTGGATTGAGCTACTTGAACGTTGAGCATCAAAGATATATGGAGATAGATCAAAAGCGCTTAATAGAAGTTTCAACAAGATGCATGCCTTGACAAGTTTTTGAAAGAGTTCAAAAATAGATCAGCAAAGAAGGAGTTCTTGGTTGCGTTGTGAGGTGTGAATTTGAGTAAGACTAAAAACTCGACCACGGCAGAATAAAGAGAATAGACGAAGGTCGTCTTCTATGCCTTAGCGGTAGAATCTAAAGTATGCCATGCTGTGTACCGCACCTGATGTGTGCCTTGACTCAAAATCTGTTGAGAGGTACAGAGATTGATCCATGATTGAATCACTAGCAGCGGTCAAAATTTATCCTTAGTAACTAATGGACTAAGGAATTTTTCTCGATTATGGAGGTGCTTAAAGAGTTCGTCGTAAAGGGTTACGTCGATGCAAGCTTTGACACTAATCCGAATAACTATGAGTAGTGAAACGGATTCGTATAGTAGAGTAGATATTTGGAGTATTTCCGAATAGCACATAGTAGCAGCATCTATAAGATGACATAAAGATTTGTAAAGAACACACCGATCTGAAAGTTTCAGAACCGTTGACTAAAACCTCTCTCAAGAGCAAGATGTGATCAGACCCCCTAACAATATGGGTGTTGGATTCGTTGGAATCACATGGTGATGTGAACTAGATTATTGACTCTAGTGCAAGTGGGAGACTGTTGGAAATATGCCCTAGAGGCAATAATAAATTAGTTATTATTATATTTCTTTGTTCATGATAATCGAAACACAATACTTGTGTGGATACATAGACAAAACACTGTCCCTAGTAAGCCTCTAGTTGACTGGCTCGTTGATCAAAGATGGTCAAGGTTTCCTGGCCATAGGCAAGTGTTGTCACTTGATAACGGGATCACATCATTAGGAGAATCATGTGATGGACTAGACCCAAACTAATAGACGTAGCATGTTGATCGTGTCATTTTGTTGCTACTGTTTTCTGCGTGTCAAGTATTTATTCCTATGACCATGAGATCATATAACTCACTGACACCGGAGGAATGCTTTGTGTGTATCAAACGTCGCAACGTAACTGGGTGACTATAAAGATGCTCTATAGGTATCTCCGAAGGTGTTAGTTGAGTTCGTATGGATCAAGACTGGGATTTGTCACTCCGTGTGACGGAGAGGTATCTCGGGGCCCACTCGGTAATACAACATCACACACAAGCCTTGCAAGCAATGTGACTTAGTGTAAGTTGCGGGATCTTGTATTACGGAACGAGTAAAGAGACTTGCCGGTAAACGAGATTGAAATAGCTATGCGGATACTGACGATCGAATCTCGGGCAAGTAACATACCGAAGGACAAAGGGAATGACATACGGGATTATATGAATCCTTGGAACTGAGGTTCAAACGATAAGATCTTCGTAGAATATGTAGGATCCAATATGGGCATCCAGGTCCCGCTATTGGATATTGACCGAGGAGTCTCTCGGGTCATGTCTACATAGTTCTCGAACCCGCAGGGTCTGCACACTTAAGGTTCGACGTTGTTTTATGCGTATTTGAGTTATATGGTTGGTTACCGAATGTTGTTCGGAGTCCCGGATGAGATCACGGACGTCACGAGGGTTTCCGGAATAGTCCGTAACGAAGATTGATATATAGGATGACCTCATTTGATTACCGGAAGATCACGCAGGACGGATCGTGATGAGATCACGGGACGGGCTGCAATTTGAATAAAGAAGATGTTCCACTACATCAACCGCGTTATATACGCTTCCGCTTAGTGATCTACAAGGGTATTTGGATTCACTCTCCCCTCTCGTAGATGATCATCGCCATGGATATGTACTGCACGTGCATAGGAAAGTTTTTGTTTCCCATGCTATGTTCACAAACACTCATATTTATATACTCTCCTATAGCCCCCAAGGGTCGGCTCATATCTTTGAGATGGGTCTAGTCTTCTAATTTTTTGAAGATGATTTCGACCTGTAGCCCCCAAGGGTCGGCTCATCTCCTTGAGATGTGTCGGGTGTTGTACTTTTTTGAAGATGATTTCGACCTGTAGCCCCCAAGGGTCGTCTTATCTCCTTGAAATGGGTCGGGTCTTTTTCCATCATATTTTCTTGAAAGGACTGATATGCATTAGCCCGCAAGTGCTATTGCTGGATATGTGCTTGGGACTTGTTATCATAATCGTTATATTGCCCTCTCTCCGGCTCACTGGCACCTTATATCTGTGCAGGAAAACTTGAAGTCCGCCGAGTCGGCAGTCTCGGATTTGACCAATGCTCTTGAATTGGGACAACTCACCCGAGCAAAACTTGAAGAGAAACTTCGCTTATTTTTGGAGCAAATGGAGAAAATCGAGGTGGGTTTTGCACTAGGAAGGGAATCCTTTGAAAATGAAAAGACTAACTTGACCAAGCGCTCTAATGAGGCCTAATACAACCTAAAAAATTGTCTCTGAAGAACTTTCCGGGTTAAAAAGGCATATTGATCAGATGACTCATGCTATCCTTGGTAAGTGTCTATGAAACTTCCTCTTTAATCCATTGAACTCCTTTCTCCCAAAGCCAAATATGTGGCAACTGATGCGCTTGGCTCTTTGCAGGCTTCCATGTGTGCGATATCCAAGATAATTGTTTGTTAACGCTTAAAGCTATATGTAGTCTAACTGAGCAACTATATGCTCGGAGTTTGTGCACCATCAAGGCTGGTGCTGAAAAAAAAAGAGTCGGTCAAGCTTGTAAAGGATGCCCTGGCGTTCCTTTCCATGACCCCTAGACAGATTGGGGAGCTCAAGAGATTAGCTACCCACGCCGAAGGCACATATTCTTTAAGTCGCGCTCTGGCTTATTGGTTTGAGCTTGACCCAACCGAAGTGTCCAAGGGTTTTCCAGAACTGAAGGTTGATGGGTCACCCTTTGAGGAGGACGATTATCGTCGGAGCATCTCGGCGGCTCATAAATTTGCCAGTTAGTTTGTAAGTGACATGTGTTTGAAGAGCTATCATCTCGCCTATGACTGAAACAACACAAAGATTCAACCGCCCCAATTTAAATCACTTAGTATAACTCCGCAGCGCCACAAGCAGCTCTTTGCCCCTGATGTCGACCCATCGCGTGTTTTCAACGAGGAAGCTATGTGTGAAGCTTTGGCCAACTGAGGGACTCCTGGATTAAGGGGTCCTCGGGGCGCCAGCTCATGGACCGGATCATCAGAGTCCGGATAGTTGATGACTTTGTATGAAAGAAGGAAGGCACCGAGGATTGGCGTGTACTCCAAGCTTACAAGGACTAGGTCGGTTCATCTATTCCTGATTATAGTCGGTATCTTGTAAACCTTGGGGTCCCTGGTGCCTATATAAACCAGAGACCCCTATCCATGTGGAGAAGGCTGAATCATCTAGGGTTTAGCATACACGATTTCGAGGTAGATCAACTCTGTAATCATGTTCATCAATACAATCAAGAAGGACGTAGGGTATTACCTCCATAGGAGGGCCCAAACCTGGGTTAACCAATGTCTCCCCCTCTTCCTGCAACCCATTGATCCAAGGTCCACAGTTCGGGACCCCCTACCCGAGATCTGCTGGTTTTGCCATCGATAATGGTGCTTTCATTGAGAGTTCCACTATAGGATCGCCAAAAGGTTCGATGGTATGTCTAGTGGTCAGCGAGGAGGTCCATAATAGGGACTTGTTCGTACTCGGACATATCTTCGCGTTCGGAAGCATTGTTCTACATGTCGATCCGGCCGACCACCTCGGTCAAATCGAAAACTCCCCCCGGTCAGGAAGTTAGGTTTGGGAGCCTAGAGTTCACCGCCGACCCCTGGGGAGACCTTGTGTTAATAGGGCTTTCCGCTCCATTGAAGAAGCGCACGGTGCTTGATGTTTTGTTCTCCGAGGCCATGAATCCAATCATCAAGACTAAACTGATCCCTCATCCAGCCTTAAAGCCTGACGAGGTCGGGGCGTCCAAACTGGCTTCAGCCGAGCTCTCCCTGAAGGCGATCCCACGTACCCCCGAGGGATTAGGGATACTAGTAGACCCCAAGCATACAGGCGACGCAACCGCCACTAAAACCTCAACACTGCACAGATTCCTTTACCATATCCAAGTCTTCGGCATGACTAACAATCAGTGCATGATCTATGATCGGATCAGGATCAAACCCCAAGACAGGGAAATCCACATCCCGCCCATCATGCATCTGGTCAGTATGGTCAAACGTCCAGTCGAGGGCTCCTCATGCCAATCATCGGAACTGAATACGGTACCCGTCCTAGTCGCCGATCACCCAGACAAATTCAACAAACCGGAGCCCCCATCCAGCTCTAGGAAAAACTCAAGGATGGTGGCTGGATTGAAATGCAGCCTCGTTAAGGACACGACGAACGAACCCTTGAGTGAATAGTCAACCGAAATAGAAAATTTAAGCCCACCCGCCACCCAGCCTCAACATCCCTCAAAAGCAGGCTCCTGCTCCAACCATCCACGGTCACTCAAAGACTGGGCGAGTCAGTGCACCACTTTCAGGTGAGATTCGTCCTCCTTCAAAAGAAGGAAGGAAGCCACGACCATGAGATAATAAGTGCCTTCCGGACACATTGACGGGACGAGGGCATTCTTAACGCCCTAGCCTGTCGCCGGGTTCAAACCTTCACGGAGCTATCAAACCTAGTAATCAAATACCGTGCCATGGGGAGCACCTGGAAAATGCAAAATATGTGCATCGATCCCAATCACATCGACCATGGTAGGCAAATTCGGATGAGGCAGTCATCTCCGTTTATGGGGCAAGCTACCTCCGAGGACGTGGAAAAGAGAAATAAGTCAAGACCAAGGGACAAGTCGATCCTCGACACACTACTAGACAAGCCATGCCCCATACACCGTGTCCCGCTGGACAAACTTTCCACATAGAACCTTCGAGCTCGTTGGCTTGTCCAGCAAGTCATGAAAAGTGGGGAAGTAATCCTCCAGAAATCAAGTCAGAAAGAGTCGGGGGCACTACCGAGCAACAGTGCGGAGATCCTAACGATCTACGAAACGTTCTCCTCGTCAAACCGGCGAAAGAGAGCCTTTCGAGAGCTCAATAAAATCAACCATGTAGTGGAGACAAACCCCTCGTCAAACATACATAGCACCTTCGACCAAGATGATGAGCCGGTAACAAACACCGGCTGAGCACATGTAGCCCTAGTTCTGAACCCCATCGTAGACGGCTTCGGAGTGAGCAAGATATTCATGGACGGGGGAAGCGGCCTTAACCTCATTTATGAGGACACGCTGCATAAAATGTAGTTTGTCTATTCTCCAATCGGGCAAAGCTCAACCACCTTCTGAGGCATAGTCCCCGTCAAAGAAGCACGCTGCATAGGATATGTTACACTCGACGTTGTATTCGGTACCCCCGATAACTACCGATCCGAGGAGCTCCTATTCCACATCGTGCCATTCCGTAGTGGCTACCATGCCCTGTTGGGATGGGAGGCATTCACAAGCTTCCAGGCCATACCACACTATGGGTATATGAAGGTAAAATGGCGAGGGCCAAATGGTATAATCACGACAGAAAGTGATCTTCACAGGGTGCTCCGGGCCAAAAATAAGACACCATCCCCAGCCTTGGAGGTATTGGACAAAACCCTAGCCACAAAAGAAGTAACATCCCTGTGGGCCGTGGTGGACAAAGACGACGTCATCCTCGAAAAGCGACCAAAATCTACGTTTTTCAAGTCGGCGGACGAAACTATCAAGCTCCATGTACATCCAGCGGACACCAATAAAGCAGCATCCGTTGGAGCCCACCTGGATCCCGCAGTATACAAAGCACTAGCGCCTTCCTATGTGAGAACTAGGACATATTTGCCTGGCACCCTTCAGATATAACAGGGATCCCAGGGGGCTAGTCGGACATAGCCTGAACATAATATCAGGCACTAAGCCGGTCAAGCAAACCCTGCGAAAATTTTCTGAACCGAAGTGTCAAGCCATGGGGGACGAACCGTCCAAGTTATTGGAGGCCGGATTCATCACGGAAATCAAATACCCTAACTAGCTAGTAAATTTTGTCATGGTACCAAAGAAGGACAAATCCTGGCAGCTATGCGTCGATTTTAAAGACCTTAACAAGGCATGCCCAAAGGACCCCTTTCCGTTACCCTGAATAGATCAGATCATCAATGCAACAACCGGACACGACTCCCTATGCTTTCTCGATGCCTACTTCGGATACCATCAGATCGAAATGAAGGAATCCGACCAGGCGGCAACTGCCTTGATAACCCCATATGGGCCTTTCTGCTTCAACACAATGCCCTTCAGGTTAAAAAAATGCAGGCGCCCCTTACGAGTGCATGATCCACACATGTCTGGAAAAACAAATTGGCAAAACCATGGAGGCATACATGGACTATGTAGTCGTCAAGACCATCCACGTTAGCCAACTAGTAGCTGACCTAAGAGAAATGTTTGCCAGCCTACGGGCATACGACATGAGGCTTAATCCGGACAAATGCGTCTTCGGAGTCCCAGCCGGCAAACTCCTTAGGTTTATTGTGTCGCAACGCTGAATCGAGGCCAATCCGGTCAAAATCCGAGCACTGTCCGAAGTCGCTATCCCAATAGAGCTACCGCACGTCCAAAAATTGGCAGGCTGCATGGCGGCTTTAAGCCGGTTCATCTCTCGCCTCGGTGAGAAGGCCCTCCTGCTCAACAGGTTGCTGAAGAAGACTAAAACCTTCCAATGGACCAAGAAGGCACGACGGCCTTGGAGGAAATCAAAACGCTGCTGGCCAGTAACTCTATACTCGTTGTTACTTACCTAGGGGAATCGATGTTGCTATACATTGCAGCCACTAACCAGGTGGTTAGCGTGGTCCTCGTCATAGAACGAGAAGCTGAAGGTCACTAGTTATGGGTACAAAGACCTGTCTACTACATATCTGAGGTGCTTACCCCATGCAAGACCAGATATACCTACACTACCAGAAAATCTCTTTAACAGTGCTCATGGCGTCGCACAAACTTAGACACTACTTTCAGGAGTGCACAGTCATGGTGACATCGGAAGTACCCCTGAACGATATAATCAACAACAAGGATTCCACTGGACGAATTGCCAAGTGGGCCATCGAGCTCTTGCCGTTCAGGGTCACCTATAAGCCCCAGAGATCTATCAAATCTCAAGTGTTGGCCGACTTCATCACAGAATAGACGGAGGCCGAACTCTCCAAAGAATACAACACCTACGCTCATTGGATCATGTACTTCGACGGATCCAAAACCCTTGCCGGTCTAGGAGCCAGAGTAATCCTCACATCTTCTACCGGAGACAATGTATGATACGTGCTACAGATTATGTAGGCCGACTCCAATAACGCAGCCGAATATGAAGTGTTGTTGCATGGTCTTCGGATGGCGGTCTCAATGGGCATACATCGGCTCGAGGTACAAGGAGACTCCAACCACGCCATATCAAAAATTAACGGCGAATTCGATGACAAAAACCCGAAGATGGCAGCATACAGAGCTGTCGTCCTCAAGATATCAGCTCGATTCGAGGGGCTGGAATTCCATCACGTCTCAAGGGATAATAACCAAGCCGCGAACGTCCTCGCCCGTTTAGGCGCGGCACACGACCCCGTCCCCAATAACATTTACCTGGAAAGGCTCTTTAAGCCATCCATGGTGTGGAAGGACGAGTCGGGGAGCAAAACAACTAACAGGGTGGGGCAAACCATCCCCACCCCCTCCAGAGCCCACAAGACGATGAATTCATCGGCGGACCTTCTATTGAGGAAACACCCTCAGCACATGAGGTCATGGTAGTAATCGTTGCATGGACAGAACCATTCCTTGCCTACCTACTACGCAAAGGAGCTCCCCGAGGACCAAACTGAGGCACGACACATTATTCACTGATCTAAAGTCTATAAGGTCCATGAGGGCGAGCTGTATAAAAAGAGCACCACCAGCATACTTCAGCGGTGCATATCCGAAGAAGAAGGGAACAATTGTTGGCTGAGGTACACCCCGACATGGGCGGCCATCTTGCAGCAGCCCGGGCCTTGGTCAAAAAGGATTTCCGAGCTGGTTTCTGCTGGCCTACAACTCGAGAATACGCCCATGCACTCATTCAACGATGCACGGGATGCCAACCGTTCGCGCATCAAAGCCATATGTCTCCCACAGCCCTTAGAATGATTCCAATCACCTGGCCCTTTGCAGTCTAGGGTCTAGACATGGTTGTCCCACTTAAAGGAGGGGTACCAAGAAAAAGAAATATCTCCTTGTAATGGTTGATAAATTTACCAAGTGGATCGAGGCAAACTGGTAAGTTCAGCCAAGGCTAAACCAGCCATCGATTTTATATCTGGCATTGTGCACTATTATGGTGTCCCGCACAACATAATAACCTACAATGGATACAATCTCACCACCCACGAGGTGAATGATTGGTGTGCAAATCTAGGCATCAAGCTCGATTATGCCTCACTATACCACCCACAAACCCATGGCAAGGTCGAGCGAGCTAACAGACTCATCATGAGTGGTATTAAACCATGTGTTTTACGCTCTCTTATAGAATCAGACTGTCATTGGGTGGAGGACTTCGATTCCGTACTATGGGGCTTGCGTACCGCTCCGAACCGTTCCACAAGATACATGCCATTTTTTATGGTATACGGGGCCGAAGCGGTCCTTCCATGTGATATCATCCACAATGCACCACGTGTGCGTATGCACGAGGAAAAGGAAGCCGACCTAGATTGACAGGACGATTTTCACACCCTAGAAGGCAAGAGTGACATAGCTCGGGCCCGATCAACATTTTACCAGCAGCAAGCTCGGCGCTATGAAAGCAGAGAAGTTCGGGCCAAGGCGTACAAGGTTGGCGAACTAGTGCTTCTCCTCCCAAAAATGCAGAAGCATAAACTTCACCCAAAATGAGAAGGCCCCTTCATAATCAATGCAATGCTAATGGGAGGAGCTTATCGTCTGAGCAATCCAGGAGACAGTCGCCTCGAGCCAAACCCATGGAACGCGGCTCGCCTTTTCTCTTCCTTTCCCTTTCTTTTTCAAACATTTTTTTCTTCCTTCTTTGTAGGATCTTCCTAGATTACCCCCAAATGAGTTCGGCTTAACCGAACACTTTGTTTCTTCCGAATACTCCTCTAAATTCATATATACCAGCACAACACCTCGAGGCTTCGTAACGAAGCAGCCGGACATGTTTAAACATATCCGTCCTCTATAAACCATGATTTCAAGTAAATTTGCGCCATGGTATGCATCAATTGGACTTAAGATCTTTGCAAAGCTGGGTTGCCTCGCTCATGTGCTTACGCTCTACGTTCCCGATCTATTTGGCTAGAGAGTAAAGGGAGCACCTCTGTGATTGATACGGCCAGTTCGCCTGGATTCGTACCCCAGACGATTAAGGCCGAAACCTAGCGTTCTTAATATACAACTTGGTCAGTAGCGAACGGGGTCAAACGATCAGGAATACTCGTAATTGCACACCCGAGTTAATCAGAAAAACCCACTAAACACCTATAGACTATGTAGCAACCCGGAAAATAGAACCCATAAAAGGAACTATTTTTTCCGGAAGATGTTTCTTGCATTCATCGCGATATAACATACTCCCCTCATACCATGTTTGTCTGTTCGTACCGTATGGCAGAATTGCCTTGTTCTTGGAAATTGATTCCCAATATGATCGGGTACAAAGTACAAAATACTCCAAGGGTTATTTACAACACGGGAGGTAGAAGCCCAGGGCCGGTTATGACAAATGTTACAAATTTTATGGGAAGTGTCTTGGCACACAAAATATAAAAACTACACATGGTTACACCCTTGGTCGATCAAGATCATCTATTATAGTTTCTAGTGTGCGGTGTTCCTGCGATAGGCACGCAACTGGCATCACTTGGTCGTACACCAGATGTAGAGGAATCTCCGCGCCATCAGGTCCTACTGGACTAACTTGGGCCATGTGCTCGGTATAAAGACGGGCGAAGAGGGTCTTCACCATGTCCGATGCTTCCCATGCTCCTTCTCAACACGCAGTAGTCTTCCACAGCTCGAAACGGCTCCGGGCTCTTTTGAAGAGTTCGGACAATTCAGCCATCCCTTGCAGCGGACGGTGATCCGACCATAGAGCTCGGATCATATTCTGCATGGCTTTTCGAGCCCACTCGTGAATAGCGGAAAGCTCTTGTAGCATATTCTCCCCAAAGGAATCAACTTCTGTCATGGGACGCCTGGTCAAGAGACCTTTTATGGCAAAATAATCAACGATAGTCTTTTAATATACTGTCATCATCTAGCGATTTATCAAACAAACAGGCCAGTGATTTTCTTCCTTGCAAAATAAATCGTTCTTTAAGTGTTGCTTCTCTTCATTGCTCTGTGCTTGTTGAGCTTTTAATGCTTTATTCTCCCCGGCCTGATTTTTCTTCTCCTCCCTAAGCTGGTTGTTTTCATCGCGACATCTTGCTAATACATGATGACGGGCTTCAAGTTGGGATTCAGTGTACTTTTGAGAATCACGAGATGAGTATAGATCCCTCTGCATATGGTTTACGGATTCGCCTGCTATATCAAAAATCCTCTGATGAGTAATTGGTCTTATGCAATTCACCACACCATCAACCAAATTACCCTTACAATGAGCTTCCCTGGTAAACTTCTTTACATCCTCGAGCTCTGCCCTACTGGCTTGAAGTTCTGTTTGTATTCGGTGCATACCTTTGGACAATTTTTTATTTTCATGCTTGACCGTTCCAACCAAATTAAGGCTTGGGGCTACTAGACCTTAACTTGGACTCGAATTACCAATGGAGCGCTAAATGTCTATAGCTGAGCCGACATCTGCAAATCTACTTCTTTTAGGTTGTTCCACGCGGCGCCAATATAGGCATCTGCCAAATTGAGACCATTAAACTGCTGCTCGCACAAATAGTGTGTCTTAATGACTCCTTGTAGTGATGGTGATTCATTGTAGTCTCGATTTTGGAGTTTGTTGCCGAAACCTCATAGGGGGGACCGGGTGCCGGGCAAGTGTTCAGAGCACCCGCGTTGGTTGAATATTGTGGGTTTGGTTGTCTTTCCGATTCTTCGGCCCTATTTCTAGGCAATGAGGTCCGCACTCGTTTTCTATATTTATCAACAAAAGGTATTGTAAGTACACGAAGGAAGCTACTGATATTATAAAAACAATTGGTGGATATAAGTACCTGGTTGAAGGGACGAACGCGGTATTGCCTGCCACCTCTTGTGGGGGAACTTGTTCCTCAGTCAACGCAACCCCGGCAAGAGGAACGCGATATGTTGTTCGGCGCGTGCTCCGACGATGTTTTGGAGCGGTCCTGTGACGAGTGGTCACCATACGCTTGTTTGCCGAAGCTGGAAGAGACCTTGGGTTATCGGCCAAAAGGGCCACTACCTGTCCGTCGAGACTCTCCTAGTAAAAACAACATCTTCAAAGATAATGGAGAATTCTGGATCTTCGTGGAACCGAGGGTCGTCGTCCGAGGCATATTTCTCGGGCTGGGGAGCGGGGCATCTCACTGTTTCGATCCAGCGCCTCGAATCCTATGAGAAAAGAACCAAGAGGTTTAAGTTTATTAGTTACATGATCGAGCAAGATAGCTACAGACATGTCTGCACTTACCTACGGGTTGGGGTTTGTACAACGCGAAGCCCTTCAAGATCGTGAGACGGGCAAAATCTTCTTTCCCCCCATTGAAAATGTCAGCTAGAATGGCTGCTAAACTGTCGCGGGTGTCCGGTACTTGCCGCTTGCAACACGTCAAATCGTCTGTCCTGCTATAATCCCATAAAGGATGTATGCGCTTCTGAAGTGGTTGAACGCACCTGGTGATTACGGTGGCCATCACTTGTACAATGGTCATGCCACCGTGAGCCAACATTTTTACCTTGGTAGCTAGGCACCTCACTTCCTCCCGCAGCCCCTAGCGGTGAACCCGTCCTGCCCAAGCTCCGGCCGCCGCCCCATCGCTACTTCCGCCGTCTCCAGTGGACCCCGTGCCAAGCCACCTGCAGGAATGGATGCAGACCAGCGTGGCCTACGTCCAGGTGCTCTCTGCGCGCCCAACCATTGTCGTTCACCCGATTCCGACGTGAAGCTGTCATCAATTTGGTCGCCGCCGGTGAAGCTCCGACGAAAATGACGTGGCCAGCTTAATTAACCCACTAATTAACCCCCCCTACACACTGACAGTGGGCCCCAATGCCTCTAGTTTTGGAATTAGGGTTAAACTAAACTCTGTTAATTAAACTGTGACACCGATGTGTGGACCCCACACGTCAGGTTTGACTCTGACCAGGTCAGTTGACCTGCTGACCTCACCCTGATGTCATGATGACATATTAAAACTTTTCTTGATTAATAAAAACTCGGGAAATTTGAGAAAATGCTGAAAGCTTTGAAAAATCAAAGAAAATAAAATGTAACTCCAAATGAAATAAATAATATATGAAAAAATATCAGAAAAATCCAAGGAATCCAATGGTGATAATCCATGGCATGATAAAACAAGTTATACCTGAGCATCAGGTCAAATCAATTAAAAGCGTATTTCAATAATACCTTGTTGAAGTGATATTTGAATTTTGATTCAAATCAGTTTCAACTTAAGAAGAGGTAGCTACATTAGCCTATGCCACATTTCATTTTCATGCCATGATCATGTATCATAGTGGTGCATTTCGGTGAAGTAAATATTATTCTTTTTGTGTTTGCCGATGTTGTTCCCTCTCGGTAGATGATGGTTCCGACGATGTGATCGTTGACATTGATGAAGACTCATTGCTATCTTCTGACGTGTCAGGCAAGCAAAACCCCCTTGAGCATTCTGATAAAATCCCACTCTCTCACTCCTTCTCTCTATTACTGCATTAGGACAACATTGATTCAACTGATATTTGTTCTCGGTAGTTGAACCCATGCCTCTGCATCACCTATTTTTTGCCACAGTAAATATTAGAAACCACTTAGCATGAGTAGCAACTTCTTGAGCCTTGATATGCTACTCATCCATGCTTGTGTACTGTGCCTGCTATGCTTAGATTTGTGTCGGGTTTGATCCACCTGGGCGATGAATCAGAATGGTTGTGTTCATGTCCTACAATGTGAGAGTAAAGGCATGAATCCGATTTGGTAAAGGTAGCGATGAGAGGCCATGTAGGAGTACATGGTGGGTTATCTCATTGGGACCATCCTTAAGAACTGAGTTATGTGTATGTTATCCAAGATTAGATAATACCATGCATTAGGCCCGAAACCAATGGACCCTCTCGGCATATTAATCGCCTAGATCTTTGTCGAGGAGGTGCAACTAGTTTCTGGTGTTTGTAGGAAAAGTGTTGGAGGTCGTGTATAGCTTTGCCCGATGGGGTAGGCTTAAGTGCGGTAGATACACGGTGGCATAGTGTACCAAGTGGCACCCGAATGGTGGGCTTGGGAACTCTACGCACATCGTTTGGGGTCATAGAGGAAACTTCGGCCAAACATCCTTGCGGGTTCAGTCTCAAATAGGTGATAAACCTGGACTAGGGTCTTGTGTGGTTAACGGTCATGGACGACACCCATGTCAGTGCTTCCGCTTGAAGGTTGGCGATATTCATGACGTGCATATGGTGATAAGTGGTGAGAGCGTGTGTGAAGAAGTATACCCCTGCAGGGTGAAGTAATCTGTTCGAATAGCCGCGTCCTCGGATATGGCTGCTTGGAAACATTATGTGGTACATAGACAACTTGAAATGGATACTCTAAAATATGCAAGATAAGTGTGAGTGCTATGGATGGCCTTCTCATAGGGAGACGAGAATGGATCCATAGTGGTGTATTGATTGGTGAATATGTGGACTCGTGTGCGCTATTCCACCTCAAAGAAAGTACTTGTAGTCGTAGTACAAGTTAGCTAAGAGTCAAAGCTGACTTGCTGCAATTAAACTCCACAACCCCTTCATTGATACTGATGCATATGTAGATACTTTTGATGTAAGTCTTGCTCAGTACCTTTGTACTCACGGTTGCTTAATTTATGTTTTTGCAGAGGAAACATTAGTTTCACTATTGGTTCTACACGATGTGATCTACGTTGATCGGAATAGCTTGGGAATCCCAAAAAAAGGTCTGGCTCCTTTGGTAGGGTCGTTGTAGCTTTTAGGCTCCTCTAGCCACTTTTAGTAGATGTCTGTACCCAGACATGTAACTTCCGCTTGATGCTTGTATGCTCTGAATGTTGGGTCATGTGACCCCTCTTTTTGTAACAATATAATATGTTGGCTCTTCGGAGCCTATTAACTAAATAATGAGTCGTAGAGTTATGTTTTGATGTCGTTGTTGTATCTACACATATCATGCATATTGTGTGTATGTTTAAAATGCATTGGTATGTGTGGGATTCGACACCTAGTTGTGTGCCTTTAGTAGTACTCTTTACAGGGAAATGTCTCTTTGTGCTTCCACCGAGCCTTGGTAGCTTGCTACTGCTTTGGACACATTGATTGACCAGCTTGTATCCTTCTTTGTTGTGTTTGTCCCCTCGGGAAATGTCACGCGGTGTAATGGAGTCCTTGTAGCTTGCTACGACTCGTCTACACACACTGTTGACCAACACTTACTTTGATGGGTTATGTATGCATGTCCCCGTATGGATGTACCACTTCGGTTTATAACTAGTCATGTCGACCCGAGTTCTTGGTCGTTTGAATGCTAGCGACACATTCATATACGTGAGCCAAAACACACAAACGGTCCCAACAAAGGTAAGGTGGCAACCATGGAGTTTACCGTGCCTGAGGCTGCAAAGTGATGTGATGTGTTACAGGCTAGGTTCTTATGACTTAGGATCGGGGTCCCGACAACTTTGGTATCAGAGCTTGACAAACTGTAGGATAACCAAGCCAAACTGATCGATGTTGAGTCTAGCAACTCTTTAGTTATATAAGGGAATTGTTTGTGGAAGGGAACGTAAGGCTCTTTTTACTCCTTTCCTTGTGTCATTCTTATTCTGAGTCACCCTCTTCTTTATTCTACGGGGTTTAAGAATTAGACTTTCTCATCTATATATTTGGATGACGAGTTACTATGCTGGAGAGTTATAGGAAAGTTGTTGTCTTCAAGTATCGGTGTCTCCATAAGAATTCAATTGTTATGTTGTCCGTTTTCATGCAGGTTGCTTCATATTTCATGCCCGTACATCCGTTATGTTGATCGAGTTTTCCATGGTTCCTAAATAATTTGATGCAATTGCAAATTCCTTCCTTCTATTCCCAATGTATTTTTGGCCACACAAAGCACACCAAATATTGTGATGAGGTATCTTATAACCTCGACGTATTGTTGAAGTATTAGGAAACCATGTTACCTCAGAAAACCACCCAATAGTCTAGATTTGTTTTGGTTCCCAGTTTGATAAATCTGGCCATCATTTTCGAAAACATCCCCTGATGTTATTTAGCTAGTAGGTATCCTATTTCTGGGTCTTTAAATGCAAGGATCATTCTGCTCACTTCTGTTGATAGTAATTGCTTGTTCCTTTAGGATGATAAGTAACCTTCTTCTAGTCCTCGAGGTGCGTGGTATATCATTCTTCCAATACCATGGACGATCTCTGGCAGAAGTTCTTCATGAACTAAATGATCACAACAAGGGTGCTCGTAATGAGTTCTCTACCCCATATTATGACTCTGCCAACCCTGCCTTTTTGCATGGGTTATCTGGAAGAATTATGTTGAACTCGTTCGACATGCTAATCTATGCATGTACAACTCAGAAAAATCATGTGCCCTTGAGTTGCCCCTCTTCAATTGTTTTGTGACCTTCATCCATGAGAGGATAGTCAAGAGTAGTTATGCATTCATGTCATCGATGCTTATTATTCCTGTGGTCTGTCAAGTTGTTCTATTTCAGAATGACTGGGAGAAGCAAACTCTAGTACCTTGTCTATTTCTTGAATTGGGTCAAAGTAGTTGTATTCTACCGATCAAAATGCCAATCCATCTTTTGTTCTGTTCTATCTCGGAGTATTACTTTCTTTTCTTAAGAATGTCATCATAATTGCACAATCTCAAATGAGCTCTTGATGTAGTGATACATATCGGTATCATTGTTCATTCCTTGGTTTCCGTGTTGGTTGTCACCGGAATATAGACAAGTGAACCATGATGTGTGAAATCAATAGTCCTAGCAATGTTGTTGCTTGTCGTTAATGGACAATTATTTCACTCTTATGGTGATTATGATTGCATCGTCATCCTAAGATTGGCCGTGCTACCTAGTCCGTTTTTCATGGATCACTTTTCGATCAATGGGTTAGGATTGTGTCAATCCCTCGCTCTTTGATCATATCATCTTGCCCTGAAATGCGAGATTGTTCCCGAGCTTAATAACATATCGATGGTTCGTGATTTTCCGAGTATCTTCACGGAAGTATTACCTGGTTGTTTCTTGAATGTTATGACAGAGCTTTTGGTCAAGTTGGTTTTCCTGTAAACCAATCCTTCTCCAAGAATCCGTGTTGGATACCCTTGAAACTAGTGGGTTAAACTAAACAACAACTTCGAGAGTTGGAAGATAAAAGCTTTGCCTAAACTTAGTTCATTTTAAAGGGATATCTTTTCTGTTTTGTGAGTCTTGAATAAAATGATGTTCTCATCGGTTGATTCATGTGATCAATTGTTGTAAATATTATCTTGTCCAACTTTTGATTTGAGTATGGGCTATTTTCAAATCAAACTCAGAACCAAAGATTTCCATAATGGTGTCTTACTCGTGGATTTCCTTGAGAATACACCATTATATTCTTTGATCTGACCAATGTTATTATCTTGCTCACATAGTTGTGGAAATCCACTTATATGGATAGCTCGATGAATTGTTATTGAGTCCTTCAGCAAGATTTTCATTAAGCTAGTGTTGGACATTAAGCTAGTGTTGGAAAATTTTGTAGGCATTTCCTTTATGTCTCGTAGATGAAGTCATGTTAGGTGTAAGAAGTGACTTCCTTTAAATTCATGTGCATTTGAAGCAAGTTGCCGCCATGAATTTGACAAAGTCGTTTTGTTTCTTCGGAATCATCCCAAGTCAGACATGCACGTGCGAAGTATTCTATGGTCTGAGATTTTAGCTACCTCCATTCCATATGTGTCTCCTAGCACCCCAAGCCACTGATTGATTTGTTTCAAGAAAAGAAGTTCCTTCTTAAGAGCTAATCATATGACTTATGCAAGGACTTTGGTATCTTTAATGATGGTTCCCAAACCAGAACTCGGTAGTGTTTTGTTGTAAGATTTCCATGTGGCCACGCTTGTCTTGCACAGTGTGTTCACGTGTGTCTTGCAATCCAGCTCATGTTTTGCAGTTGTCTTCCGTAGTTCATTTCTTGAGAATCTCGCAACATTATCTCGTCAATTTGTGTTGCAAACTTTCTTTTCAGACATGCTCAGTCTAAAACATCATGTCACCAATCAGAGCTGAATCTGAGGCAGTTATAATGGTTGGAACATTTCCCAAGAATTATAATATTGGTCTCTCTATAACCCGGTAAAGTGATGTCGTGGCTAACACACCTAGCCGGAAGACTTAATATTATAATATCTTGCATTAGTAACCTTCGCCATCTCCCCTTGAGGACTTTCTATGACTTATTTTTGTAGTTGTTCCTCATGGACCCCCTTTGATCCTGAAGTCCGACCTTTACTTGATGTTCTAGATACCAATAAGTTGAGTTATCTTATTACATCAAGGAGAACATTAGAAGCGGAGTGCTAAATGTCTCTCGGTCGAACATCCAAATTTCGTTTCCTTGGCATCGCTAAGGTGAAATATGAGAAAGTGTTGTCTTCCTTTACATCTGCATTCTCCATTATTATTCATCATGGTAGTATGATGTGTCACCAAAATCTTGGCACGAATATTGGTAAAACTTTGATGAATATGGAATTGCTCAAGTTCTTTAGAGCATGCTCAGACACTAGGTTATACCCTCGGTATCAATTGGAATGTGCTTTCCGTTTGCCGAGTTCTTCTATAACCCTAGCTTCCTTCCCAAACTGAGTATGCCATTCTTTCTGATTCCGCAAACGATCAATTGTGAATTGCCTTCCCCTGGTATGAAGAGTTTCAATGATCTTTGGATCAATAGTAATTCTTTTTGCCACTTAAGGGAGTAACTCTACGAGTCACCTTCCTAAGGTGCCCTGTTATGGTATGAAGGGCAACTTAAACCTCTCTACTTTGAAACCTTGTCACCATCTCTTTTAAGTGTGGAATTGTTGCCTAAAAATTGAACCTTTGTCTTATGCTTCATTTCCTTGTTTCCGTTATGTATTTTGTGTCTCAACTCAAGGGACGTCCCTATGTCTCATTCTATGAGTTGATGATGAGTTGCTCGATCTTCGACGAGATCGAATCTTGTTGAGTCTTCCTGTTGTTTTGTCGTCGTGTTAGATGAAGACCTCAAAGACAAAGATGTCAAGATCAACCTAATGAAATGAATCAAAATCTTCGAGAAGGGCAATAGGATCATGAAGATTTCGTTAGTTAGTGCCCCTCTTCCATTTACCCTGCGCCTGAATCTCAGGACGAGATTTTTGTTTAGTGGGGGTGAGTTGTCACAGCCCTAGATTAATTGTTTGCATCATCATTTTGCATCATGATAAACTCAATCTAACCTGGAATTGGGGGGTGACCTAACACAACCCCATATGGATTAAACCAAATATAAAACACATTTGAGTCATTTAATCCAAAATGGCCTCATAAAACCCTAGCAAATGGGATTAACCTCACATCAAATAACTGGTCCAAACCAACAAAATTTAGGCTTCAAAAGAAATATTTGAAACCAGTGAAAATTATTGTCGTAATTATTTCAATTAATTTTGGTTTTTAATAAATAAATAAAGTTTTCCAAAATAAATAAATAAATTTTCACTATGTGTGGAATAATCCACTCAACCGCGGGAACAAATTTTCAGGTTTTATTAAAAATATTTTGGATTTGAAATCGAAACAAAACAAATGAAACAAATGGAAACAAATAAAAAGAAAAAGAGAGAGAAAGAAACTCTTACGTGGTGCTCACCTGACCGAGAAGAGGCCCAGCCCACCAAGGGCAAGGTCGACTTCTTCCTCTGCCTAATGGGAGAGGAGAGAGCGAACACATCGCACGGCCAAGGGCACCACGCCACCTGCTTGCCTGGCCTCCTCTCCGACCTGTTGGGTGGGATAGGCTCTCGACAGCCGTCCCCATCGAGCCATCCCCATTGCCCCCCTGCTCTCTTCCTCCCCCTCGCCATAGCTGGACCTCGCCGGACGTCGTCGCCACCGATTCGCCGCCTCCGGCGCGCCCCGACCTCGCCACATCAGCTAGAAGGTTCGCGGTGAGCCCCTCATGCAATCCCCCCTCTCCCCGAAGCACTTCCCCACCTCTAACTCCCTCCTGCCGCCGGAGCCCGAGCTCCTTCCCGCCGGCCATGGCCGCCGTTGCTAGAGACACCTAGGCTCGTGGCTGAGCACTCCGGCGTGCTTAGCGAGCCCGCAGGAGCACATAGCCGCTAGGAGCCCTTCCTCCCACAGCCCCTAGCGACGAACCCCACACCATGCCACCTGCAGGAATGGATGCAAACCAGCATAGGCTACCTCCAGGTGCTCTCTGCGTGCCCAACCGTCGTCGTTCACCCGATTGCGACATGAAGTTGCCGTCGGTTTGGTCGCCGCCGACGAAGCTCCGGCAAAAATGACGTGGCCAACTTAATTAACCCACTAATTAACCCCCCCACTACACACTGAAAGTGGCCCGCAATGCATCTAGTTTAGGAATTAGGGTTAAACTAAACTCTGTTAATTAAACTGTGACACTCACGTGTGGACCCCACACGTCACGTTTGACTGTGACCAGGTAAGTTGACCTGCTAACCTCAGCCTGATGTCATGATGACGTATTAAAGCTTTTCTGGATTAATAAAAACACACGAAATTCGAGAAAATGCTAAAAACTTTGAAAAATCATATAAAATAAAATATAACTCCAAATGTAACAAATAATATATCAAAAATTATTAGAAAACTCAGAGGAATCCAATGGTGCTATTTTCATGCATGATAAAACAAGTTGTACCTGAGCATCAGGTCACATCAATTAAAAGGGTATTTGCAAAATACCTTATTGAAGAAATATTTGAATTTTGATTCAAATCACCTTCAACCTAAGAAGAGGTAGCTATATTAGCCCATTTTCATGCCATGATCATGCATCATAGTGTTGCATTTCCGTGAAGTAAATATTATTCTTTTTGTGTTTGCCTGTGTTGTTCCCTCTCGGTAGACGATGGTTCCGACGATGTGATCGCTGACATTGATGAAGACTCATTGCTATCTTTAGACGTGTCAGGGAAGCAAAAACCCCTTGGGCATTCTGATATAATCACACTCTCTCGCTCCTACTCTCTTTTACTACGTTAGGACAACATCGATTCAACTGGTATTTGTTCTCGGTAGTTGAACCCATTCCTCCACATGACCTATTTTTTTGCCACAGTAAATAGTAGAAACCACTTAGCATGAGTAGCAACTGCTTGAGACTTGATGTGCTACTCATCCATGCTTGCTTATTGTGCCTCCTATTCTTAGAGTTGTGTCGGGTCTGACCCACCTGGGCGATGAATCGGAATGCTTGTGTTCATGTCCTATAGTGTGAGAGTAAAGTTGTGAATCCGATTTGGTAAAGGTAGGGATGAGAGGCCATGTAGGAGTACATGGTGGGTTGTCTCATTGGGACCGTCCTTAAGAACCGAGTTCTGTTTATGTTATCCAAGATTAGATACTACCATCCATTGGGCCCGAAACCAACGGACCCCCTCGGCGTATTAATCGCCTAGATCTTTGTCCAGGACTTACAAATAGATTTTGGTGTTTGTAAGAAAAGTGTTGGCGGCCGTGTTTAGCTCCTCCCAACATGGTAGGCTTTAGTGCGGTAGATACACAGTGGCACGATGTACCAAGTGGCACTCGGACGGTGGGCTTCGGAACCCTGCGCACATCGTCTGGGGTTGTAGAGGAAACTTCGGCCGGACTTCCTTGCGGTTTCAGTCTCAAATAGGTGATAAACCTCGACTAGGGTCTTGTGTGGTTAACGGTCGTGGAAGACACCGATGCCAGTGCTTCCGCTCGAAGGTGGCCGAGATGCATGACGTGCATATGGTGATAAGTGGTGAGAGCGTGTGCGAATAATTATACCCCTGCAGGGTGAATTAATATGTTCAAATAGTCGCGTCCTCGGATATAGACTGCTTGGAAACATTATGTGGTACATAGACAACTTGAAATGGATACTCTAAAATAAGCAAGATAAGTGTGAGTGCTATGGATGGCCTTCTCGTAGGGAGACGAGAGTGGATCCATAGTGGTGTATTGATTGGTGAATATTTGGACTCGTGTGCGCTATTCCACCTCAAAGAAAGTACTTGTAGTCGTAGTACAGGTTAGCCAAGAGTCAAAGCTGGCTTGCGGCAATTAAACTCCACAACCCTTCATTGATACTGATGCATATGTAGATAGTTCTGATGTTAGTCTTGCTGAGTACCTACGTAGTCGCGGTTTCTTAATTTATATTTTTATAGAGGAAACATTAGTTTCACTATTGTTTCTACACGATGTGATCGACGTTGATCGGAATAGCTTGGGAATTCCAGACGGAGGTCTGGCTCCTTTGGTAGGGTCATTGTGGCTTTTAGGCTCCTCCATCCACTTTTAGTAGATGTCTGTACCCAGACATGTAATTTCCGCTTGATGCTTGTATGCTCTGAAAGTTGGGTCATGTGACCCCTCTGTTTGTAACAATATACTATGTTGGCTCTTCGGAGCCTATTAAATAAATGATGAGTCGTAGAGTTATGTTGTGATGCCATTATTGTATCTGCACATATCATGCATATTGTGTGTATGTTTGAAATGCATTGGTATGTGTGGGATTTGACACCTAGTTGTGTGCCTTTAGTAGTACTCTTTACAGGGAAATGTCTCTTTGTGCTTCCACCGAGCCTTGGTAGCTTGCTACTGCTCCATACACATTAACTGACCGACATGTATCCTTCTTTGCTGTTGTCTCTGTCCCCTCGGGGAAACGTCACACAGTGTAATGGTGTCCTTGTAGCTTGCTACGACTCGTCTACACACGTTGTTGACCAAAACTTGCTTTGTTGGCTTATGTATGCATGTGCCTGTACAGATGTACTACTTGGGTTTATAACTAGTCATGTCGACCCGGGTTCTTGGTCGTTTAAATGCTAGCGACACATTCATATACGTGAGCCAAAAGACGCAAACGGTCCCAGCAAAGATAAGGTGGAAGCCATGCAGTTTACCTTGCGTGAGGCCACAAAGTGATGTGATGTGTTACAGGTTGGGTTCTTATGTCTTAGGATCGGGGTACCGACATTCCGTCAGTCCAGGGAACAATGTAGATGTACTTTCTCCATAAATCGAAATGAGGTTTGCACCCTAGGAACATCTCGCATAGGGCTACAAAACCTGAGATGTGTAGGTTGGAAACCGGGGATAGATTGTGGAGCTGCAGCCCGTAAAGCTCCAACAAACCTGTCAGAAAAGGATAGATGCGAAATCCCAGCCCGTGCATTAGGAAGGAACTGAAGCAGACACTTTCCCCTTTTTGTGGAATGGGGGATTTTTCTGTGAAGGCCTCTCCGTTGTAGGCGGTTAGTCCGGCATGCGTGGGTGCTAGATTTGAAGAGGGAAGGTACCCTTGGACTTCAAGGTCCCACAACCGAACCTAAGAGACAGAGGAATTGGCCCAGTCGCCCGGTTGAGGGCCGAAGGGACGAGACGAGTTACTCGCCATGGAGCTAAGTGCTAGGATACTAGGGTTTCCTTGGTCGCGCTTGTGGGGGAAGGAATGGTGATATGCCCTTGGACCTGGGCCCCTACTTATTTGTAAACAAAGGTCACCTACCCCCTAAGTGTGTAAGAGACGGTTCTGCTAAATCATTAGGACGCATGCCAACTTTAAGGTACGCGGTGCTCAACAGATTATTAAAATTTAAGGGCAGGATTGGAAGTTATGGGTCCTGCGACGCTTTGATATTCGTGTATTCCCTGAAGACTAGTTCGTCATGTTGCAAATCGGATGAAGAACTCACCTTTGAAGCCGACTAAAAGACATGTGAAAGCTGCCGAAGACGATACACATGGGCATGGAAGGCTAGGTCGGGGGCTACTGAGGGAGTCCTGGATTAAGGCGTCCTCGGGGCTCTAGCTCATGGACCGAATCATCAAAGTCTGAATAGTTGATGGCTTCGTATGAAAGAAGGAAGGCACCAAGGATTGGCGTGTACTCCAAACTTAGAAGGACTAGGTCGGCTCATCTATTCCTGATTATAGTCGGTATCTTATGAACCCTGGGGTCCCTGACGTCTAAATAAACCAAAGACCCATATCCGTGTGGAGAAGGTTGAATCATCTAGGGTTAAGCATATACGATCTCGAGGTAGATCAACTCTGTAATCATATTCATCAATACAATCAAGAAGGACGTAGGGTATTACCTCCATAGGAGGGCCCGAACCTGGGTAAACCATTGTCTTCCCCCACCTCCTGCAACCCATCGATCCAAGGTCCATAATTCGGGACCCCCTACCTGAGATCTGCCGGTTTTGACACCGACACCAATCGCAACTGGAATCTGCACAATATTCACATCATAGAAACGGCGCCTCAAGCAGCAGACCAGGCGAAGACGTCTCCAAGGAAAGACCACGACAAAGCTTAAGCGCAAATTTTGTAAAAGATGGCTTATAAACACTTTGAATTTTCATTATTTTGGCCTCAAGTGCCTTGTAGTGCATTTGACTAGGCAACTGTGCATCTGTACCATACCTTTGTGTAAAAACCCATTGGTTTTTCTCATAAAGATGAAAAAAATCCACGTCTCACCAAGCCTTTCAAACCGACCCTTGTGAGGAGTTTGATTATTGTTTCAAATGATATGTGGTGAGTCATCATTGTCTATCCTTTGTACCTTTTTTCATGATTTTCTTCTGCCTATCTGTAAAATTCTGAGCTGCTCTTTGCTAGCATTATAATTTGATAATCTGGTCCATCTTTCTTTGAGAAGTGAAAGAGGAAATATTTATACCTGAAAACTTTAAGCAATGGTAACAATAATAATCCGGCTAAGTGGTACACGGTAAAAAGAGACTGGCTTTCGAGGCTCAAGTCTTGCTTCAAAGAAGAGGGTATGATAACCCATAGTTTATCCTCGCTTTCAATATACCATATCTCACGTGATAAACCAATGTTTTTATGTTGCTGATTCAAGGTCCACAATGGATTGATCAGTCAAGACTACGTGGAGTCATCTGATCGGAGTCGCATCAAACATACCGACAGGTTTAATTATTTTGTGGCATCTTTGCCAATAAAGAGGGTGAGAAGGCTAAACTCAATGAGTTAGAATCGCCCAAGTGACCTATGATAGGACTGGCAGAGGATTGCAGAAGACAATGTTATTATTGCTAAACAACCGGAGGGCAGGTAGCCCCTAGATAAGCCGACTTAATTCTATTGAGCATGATAATTTATTTGGACTTGTAGCTCCCATGTTATATAAATAATAAAGGCTGATGTTCAATTTATGGCTAAAAATGAGCTTTATTTGATGCAAATATCATAGACATATTTACAGAAGTTTAGGGGAGGTACAAAACATAATGAGCGAGTGGCTCTATGTATAATGAGGTCGTAGATGAGCAATATTCCGAGGTCGGGTTTTTTCTACTTCTCAAGTATTCTTACCATGTCGTAGATCGATCAAGTAATATGAACCCTTGTTGAGATTTTTGTGATGATAAACTGTCCTTCCCAGGGTGGTAATAGTTTATGCATCCCTGTTTCATCCTGGATGAGACGGAGAACCAAGTCGTCCTCCTCAAATGTGCGGCTTTCAACCCTACGGCTATGGTAGGGACGCAGGTCTTCTTGGTACATGGCCCACCTAGCTACTGCTAAGTATCGCTCCTCCTCCAAAGCATGCAAATAATCTTGTCTCTCTTGTTCATTGTCGGCCTCAACATAAGCGCTGACTCTAGGGGAGTCGTGTCAGATGTCACTTACTAGCACTGCCCGAGCACCATAAACCAGGAAAAAAGGCGTATACCTAGTGGACCTATTCAGAGTTGTATTAATAC
Source organism: Hordeum vulgare subsp. vulgare (assembly GCF_904849725.1). Classification (NCBI taxonomy): domain Eukaryota; kingdom Viridiplantae; phylum Streptophyta; class Magnoliopsida; order Poales; family Poaceae; genus Hordeum; species Hordeum vulgare. Next base: position 444,657,074 of record NC_058519.1, read on the forward strand.
TCCAAAGAACCAAGGGGAGCTCTTCAACCTAACAACCCAGAGTGCGTTGCAATGGGACCATGAGCAGGGGTTTTATCCCTCTTAGAATCTTTTGATTCGCCCTTTATGCTTGCCCGTTGGATTGTGGATGCGCCACAAATGCCAAGTCAGGCCATATGTGTTCCTTAAGACATAATAGCTCCATATCCCCTTTTGATAAGTTGATACCATTATCCATGATGATGCTATGGGGATAGACAAAATGGTAGATTAGCTTCTTCAAGAATTTTACCGTTGTTTCTGCGTCATTGTTACTCACGGGTTCCACGTGAACCCACTTTGCGAACTTATCAACCACCACGAGTAGGTGGTTTTTTTATCTAGAGACATCTTGATGGTCCGACCATATCAAGACCCCAGACTGCGAACAACCATGTGATTGAGATCATGCGCAACTCTTTGAGCCGGTACATGAGCCTCTCGCGCAAACTTCTTACAACTGCCACACTTACGCACAAGGTCTTCTGCGTCTGCATGAGTTGTTAACCATTAAAACCCATGTGGAAAAGCCTTTTTTACCAAAGATCTTGAGACAGCGTGATGCCCACAATCACCAGCATGAAGTTTTCTTAGAATTTCTTGCCCTTCTTCCGGAGAGATCCGTCATTGAAAAACGCCAGTACTGCTCCACTAATGTAACTCACCTGTCATGATTGTCATTGCTTTTGTGCGACAAACTATTTCACGGGCTTCAACCTCTTCGGTCGGGAGTTCTCCTTGTCTGAAATATGCTAAATATGGTACCGTCTAATCAGGGTTCACGCCAAGGGACGCCACAAGTAGCGATTCTGGATTTGGAATTGCTAAGTCCTCTTTGGATGGTAATTTCACTAAGGGGTGTGAAAAACATCCAAGAAAATGTTGGGAGGGACCGGCTTACACTGAGACCCAGCTGTGACTAGGGGTCTGCCACCTCATTGAGCCGAAGATCTATATGATCGACCTGGAATCTATGAAAGCAACCCACCACCTTGGTGACTGCTCGTCGATAGGCCGCCATCAAAGGTTCTTTAGAGTCCCAGGACCATGAAACCTCCTGTGCCACCAAGTATGAGTTGCCCAGACATGTGACCCGCCTAAGGCTCGTTTCCTTAGCCATCCTTAGCCTGTGTAACAAGGCCTCATATTCAACCTCGTTATTGGTGCAAGGAAACATGAGGCTTAGAACATTGCAGAATTCTTCACCTCATGGAGAGGTTAACACAACCCCAGCAGTCGATCCTTCCAACTGCATGGACCCATCAAAGTACAGGCTCCAATATGTACTGCATGACCTATCCTCTAGCATTTGCAACTCCATCGAGTCATTGATGAAATCTACCAATGCTTGGGATTTGATATCCTTTCGAGGCATGTACGTCACCTGATGCGGACCAAGATCGATCACCCATTTAGTAATCCGTCGAGTCGCCTCTCGATTTTGTAGTATATCACCAAGGGTCGCTAAGCAAACCACCGTGATTGCGTACTCCTGAAAATAGTGTTTAAACTTCCGGCTTGCCATAAAGACCCCGAAGACAAGTTTTTGCCAATGTGGGTATCATTGTTTGGACAAGGTCAAGACCTCACTGACGAAATACACCGGCCGCTGTGCAAGATATTCCTTTCCTTCATCCTTTTGTTCGATGACAACTGCAACACTTATCGCCTTAGGACTGGTAGCAATGTACAGGAGCATGGGCTCTTTGTCAGTTGAGGCGGCGAGAATCGGCGATTCAGCCAATTGCTTCTTAAGTGCCTTGAAGGCTTCATTAGCTGTGTTAGTCAAAAAGAAAATTGTCCTTTTTCCTCAGCAACTGATAGAGAGGTATCGCTTTCTCCCCTAGGCGGATTATAAACTGGCTTAATGCCACAATCTGCTCCTCCAAGCATTGGACCTGGTTTATGTTAGCCGGCTTGCCCATCAAAGTTACCGCCTTGATCTTGTCAGGATTGGCCTGAATGCCTCTTCCATAAACTAAGAAACCCAGTATTTTTCCACCAGGGACCCAGAAAACGCACTTTGTCGGGTTCAACTTCATGTGGTACACTCAAAGGTTATCAAGATGTCTCCTTTTTCATAGACTTCACCATGATGTCATCAACATAAGCATGATATTTGCACTCAGTCTAGGAATAAAGGCAATATTGTACACATCATTGTTAAGTCGCCCCACGCTTTTTAGCCCGAACAACATAGAAACATAGCAGAAAGCTCCTAAAGGAGTTATAAAAGCCATTTTCTCCTTATCCTCCCTAGCCATATTGATTTGATGATAGCCTGAAGATGCATCTAAAAAGCATAATCGCTCGCAACCCGATGTAGAATTAATGATCTGATCAATGCGCAGGAGGGCGAAAGGATCTTTGGGACAAGCTTTGTTCAGGCCTGTGTATCCACACACATGCGCCAGGTGCCATATTTCTTCAAAACGAGCACCAGATTAGCCAACCATTCAGGATGAAATACTTCAAGGATGAACCCGACAGCTAGGAGTCGGGCTACCTCTTCCCCAATAGTCTTACGTCTCTCCTCGTTAAAATGATGGAGGTATTGGCGTACTAGTTTCATCTTTGGATCCACGTTAAGATGGTGCTCAACGAGTTCCCTCGGCACTCGAGGCATGTTAGAAGGTTTCCATGCAAATATGTCCAGATTCTCACGGATGAACTTGATGAGCGTGCTTTCTTATTTAGGATCCAAACAGGTCCCAATAGTGAACCGCTTGGATGAGTCACATGGGACGTAATCGACCTGCTTAGTATCTTTAGCCGTCTTAAACTCGAGAGACTCTTTGGACTCAACAGTTGGCTTTTTGAGGGGACTCATATCGGTCGGGTCAACATTAACCATAGAAAATTTTAGCTTCTCGGCGGCACAAGCAGACTCTGTGTAGGGTGTGTCCTCTTCTTCACACTCTTGAGCCATCATTCTATGTCCGTTCACCATGATAGGGCCGTTGGGACCCAACATCTTGAACTTGAGGTAAACATAACAGGGGTGAGCCATGAAATGTGCATAAGCCGGTCTTTTGAAGAGAGCGTGATAAGGGCTTCGTATCTTCACCACTTCAAAAGTCAAGGGCTCGACTGTCTAGTTGTGTTCATCTCCAAAAAATATCAAGCCTAATCCGCCCAACTGGATATGCTGAATTCCTGGGAACAAAGCTATGGAAAACGATGGTTGAAGTCTCCAAGCTGTTCTCAAGAAGATTCATCCACTGGAAGGTGTCATAATATAGTATGTTAATGCTACTTCCTCCATCCATGATGACCCTTGAAAGTTCATAGCCCCGACTTGAGGCGCCACCACCAAGGCCAGCTCTCCGGGATTGTCAAGCCAGGGTGGGTGATCTTGATGGCTCCAAGTGATTTGCTGCTCAAACAATCAGAGATACTAAGGGATCGCCGGCTCGTTCATGTTGATGGCTCTATTTTTGACCTATGCATCTTGCTTACAGGCATTGGTGGTGAAGACATGCCAGTGACCACTACTTGAGAGTTTAAAATCCTCACATGATTCGCTAGGGGTACTTTGACCCGGACGTTTCTCTCGAGTCTTTGAAGAATCCGTTGCTGATACTCCTGCATGACATAGCAATCTTCCCATGAACATTAGCCGCATTTTCCTGAGTACCGTGCTTGGGGGAATGGGCTTGAGCGTGACCTTGAAATCGGGCACCTTGCACACCCGACGACCTCTAGGGCGGCCTCTGCGTCACTCGGTTTTGGAACGAGCATTGGTAATGTCCCGGATTCAAAATGCTTCTGTTTGTGGTCACTTTGGCTTTCAGCGCCCCTATCTCCACGATGATAGGTTGAACTGGTGTTCTTTGCCGTGACATGACTTCGGCCAGACCTTCTCCAGCTGGGGTGAGAGTGATGCGCCAGCTCGATGATGTTGGAGCAGATGTCTGTCTCACACGCTGTTTTGTTCATCTTGCCAATGAAGGTGTGGATATTGCCGAAGGGGGGCCGATACCCGTACTCGATTGAGTCGGCGTTAGGACCCTAGTTCGAATCGTCCATGTAGATCTTGTCGCGGCGACTTTTGGTCTTGTGACCCGCCAGATAGCTCCCGAATCCCGGAGCTCCCTCCAAGAACTAAACTCCACCTCGCGAATGCCCCATGATGGGCGCCAACTGCCGTAGTTTTTTCATGGCATATGTCATTGTGAATGGACTTAGTGGTTAGGCCATCCTTACGGTGTGGCAAATCGAAGGGGGTGATTAGGGACAAGAGACAGATTTACCTAGGTTCCCCCCTTCAATGGAGGTAAAATCCTATGTCCTGCTTTTGTGTCTATATTGATGGGAATCTCGATTACAAGGATGCAGAATCGCTAAGCTTGCTCTCGAGGGTTTCTTACTTTATCTCTTTTGCTCGAGGGATCCCCTTAATATATAGGTAGAGGTCCCAAGTTTAGAATAGAGTCGGGGTCGCACTAACACCCGTGACCTACTACCAATCCACTATATCTTTCTTCCCAAGTTAGGCAAGCTTCCAACATCGTTTACCTTGTATGTCTTAAGTCGTCGTCTTCTCATGTTGGGTCGTATGGCGCCTTGAGTCACAGCACCTGGCAGCCCACCTTCTTACTATTTCTTTGCATCTTGACCTGGCCCCATGATACTGGTAAGATCCTGGGATTATACCCTCGGCAAGGAGCGACCGAGACGAAGGAAGTGTTGTTAGACGACAGTGGCTTCGGGCCCACCGTTACCGTCGCTGACGACGTCTCTTCCAAATAGGAAGGCGAGCTCATCACCTTCCTCCGGGAAAACGCTGAATGTTTGCCCAGACAACTTCACACATGCCCGATGTACCGAGAGAGGTGATCGAGCACAACTTAGCTGCGTGTTCCAGCGCACGCCCCATGAAGCAGAAGGCATGGGCTAGATGCTAGAAAGGCATAAGTTAATCGTTCAAGAGACAAAGAAGCTTTAGGAGGCACGCATCATCCGTGAGGTGATTCACCCCAACTGGATCGCCAATCCCGTCGTGGTCCAAATGAACAATGGAGAAGGGCATACGTGTGTGTACTTCGGAGACCTCAACAAGGCCTGCCCCAAGGACCACTTCCTGTTGACGAGGATCGAGCAGATCGTGCATTAATTCCACCATTAGGTGTGATCTATTATGTTTTTTTGATGCCTTCTTAGGCTACCACCACATCAAGATTGCCAAACAAGATGAAGAGAAGACAAGTTTCCTCGCTCCTTGTGGAGCGTACTGCTACATTTGTCCGCCATTTAGCTTGAAGAGTGGATGATCCACCTTCCAAAGGATCATGCACACTAGCATCAGGACCCATATGGTAATAAATCCAGAGGCCTATGTGGTAAACATCGTCATAAAGACTCGCGAGGCAAGCTCCCTCATAAAGGACCTCGAGGAAACGTTCATAAACTTGTGCAGGATCCACCTCCAGCTCAACCCCACCAAGTGCATCTTTGGACTCTCATGACCCGCAAGTATAGGGGATCAATTGTAGTCCTTCAGATAAGTAAGAGTGTCGAACCCAACGACGAGTAGAAGGACATGATAAGCAGTTTCAGCAAGTGCTATGAGTAATAGTGATAGGTATTTTTGTAGCAAGATAATTCGCAACAAGTGACAAGTAACAATAGTAGAAAGTGTACAGAAAGATAGCCAATCCTTCTTATAGCAAAGGACAAGCCTGAAAGTACTCTTATATGAGGCAATCACTCCCGAGGACACATTGGAATTTCTGTCTACTCATGTTCATCATGTTGAGTTGATTCATGTTCGTTACTTTGAAAATTTGATATGTGGGTGGACCGGTGCTAAGGCGATCTTCTTACTTGAACAAGCAACACACTTATGATTACCCCTCTCGCAAGCATCCGCAACTACGAAAAAAGAATTAAGATTAATCTAAGCATAGCATGAAATGTGTGTATCCAAATCAGCCCCTCGTGGAGCAACACATAAACTAGGGTTTAAGCTTCTGTCACTCTCACAACCCATCGTCTACTTGTTACTCCACAATGAAACCCCTTAGGCCCATAACATGATGAAATATCTTGTAGTCGACGTTCACACGACACTACTAAGAGAAGCAACAACATACAAATCGTTAAAATATTGAACGGAACCAACTTCACATGATTACTTATAACAAGATTTCTCACATATCCTCATGAACAATAGTAACTACTCAGACCTCATCAGCATGTTCAAGATCATGGGTATAATAATGGTAATCAAGGATCTAAACATAACATCTTTTACCAAGTAAACCGACTAGCATCAACTACAAGATGTAATCAATATATACTACCAGTAACCCACAGGTACCAATCTGTGGTTTTGAGATAGAGATTGAATACGAGAGATGAACTAGGATTTGAGATGAGATGGGGCTGGTGAATATGTTGATGAAGATTGTTCGTCCCATCAAGGAGGAAGCGTTGTTGATGATGATGGCTTCGATTTACTCCTCCCAAAGAGAAGTTTCCCCCGTGAAGTCTCTTCGTTAGAGAGTAGAAGGGCCTTTGCCCAGGTTACCACCTCGAGGTAGCGATGCTTCATCCCGAAAGTATCGTTATGATTTTTTTTGTAGTGTAAAAACACCATATAGTAGAAGAGGGGGTCAGGATACCTGCTAGGGCCCCACAAGGCAACAGGGCGCACCTAGGGGGTGGGTGTGCCAGGTTGTCTTGTGGACAGCAGGTGGCCCTCCTCTAGTATATTTCTGGCCCAATATTTTTTTATTCCATAAAAATTCTTCGTGAAGTTCCAAGTCATTTGGAGTTGATTGATTTTTTGTCCTTTTTCTTGGTTTTCAGGTCCAAATTTCCAGTTTCTAGTAATTGCCCTCCTTGTGATGTACCTTGCATATACAAAGATAAAATGCATAATAATTGTATAATAATGAGGAATAATGGACAAGAATAACATAAATATCAATAAGAATTAATGATGCAAAATGGATGTATCTACTCCCCAAGCTTATACCTTGCTTGTCCTCAAGCGAAAGCCGAACTCGATAATAGTACCCGCATAATTTGAGAGAGGTGTCAATAAAAATAGAATATGGACATGAGAGAATCATGAATATTAACATAGCATTTATTCAAGTTCTTGAAGAGTACATGCCCCTTCATGTGGACTCCTGAAGCTGATTCACTCTTCAAGGACCTTAAGAAGTACCTGACAAGCCTTCCAATCATGGTTGCCCTAGGACCTCATGACCCTTTGTGTTTATACTTTGCAACCACCCCCACACGTCCATCGCAGCGCTAGTGGTGGAATGATAGGAGCAAGTTCCCATCAAAGAAGAAGCGTACAACGTGTGAGTCCCTGGTGGTCGAGTCAGTATCTCCTAGGGTGTCTCTTACGACACATGCCGAGGGCTCACCAGAGCCTCACGGGGTTATAAATATGCTTGGTGAAGTTCCTCCTCAATAGACCAGAGGAGAGCCATCTGACACTTTCCGGAAACCCAAGTTGTTTCCCTCATAACAACTCTCCTCGTCGAGCATCTTGTCTACTTCATGAGTATGGTGTTGTGAGATTTATGATACTCGTGATCTCCATTGGGTTTTCCGTGAATAGGAACGGATTATCGTAGCAAAAAGTGGGTAAGTATTTCCTTAGTTCTGAAACCAACATTTATCGAACCAATAGGAATATCAACCACAACCGTCTTCAGCAGTTGCACACACACTAACAAACAACTTGCACCCAACACGGGCAGGAGGGTTGTCAATCCTCTTGTCTTGTTATTTGCAAGCAAGTGAGGTGTGTAGATAATTGTAGATAGCAAGATGAAGAAAAAAAGTAAATAATAGCAAGATAGTAAAGGATTTATCAGTATATTGTGAATAGACCTGGGGCCATAGCTTTCCCTAATGCCATCTCTCATGAAAAATAGCATACGGTGGGTGAACAAATTACTCTTGGGCAATTGACAGAAAAGCGTATAGTTATGCAATATTCACGGCAATGATCATGTATATATAGGCATCACGTACATAAACAAATAGGCCGACTCCTTCCTGCACCTATTACTATTACTCCACTCATCGACCGCTATCGAGTATGCAACTAGAGTATTAAGTAAAACACAGTAATACATGGAGAACAATGACATGATGTAGACAAAGTAAAATCAAGCAATATGAATAAACCCCATCTTTTTATCCTTAGTAGCAGCAACACAAAGAAGCATCTTGTCCCCTTTTGTCACTGGGGTATAGAAATTCGCCAGGTTGAACCTACCACAATGCACCTCTCTCACCGAAGAAATATCGATCTAGTTGGCCAAACTATTTCAATAGATCAGAGAGAATTATGAAGCTATCATAATCATGCACATAAGAATCATATAAGTATTGATGGTGACTCAAATATTTATCATGAATAATATGAACATAATCCCATAATTCATCGGATCCCAACAAATGCACCGCACAAAAGGATTACATCAAATGGATCAAAGCGTGGATGCGATGATCGTTATATTGAAGATCAAAGAGAGAGAGAGAGAGAGAGATTTCCATCTAGGTACTGACTATGGACCCGTAGGTCGATGGTGAACTACTCACACATCATCATGAGGGCAGCAAGGTTGATGAAGAGGCCCTCCATGATTGATCCCCTCTAGTAGGGTGCTGGAACGGAGCTCTAGATGGCCTCCCATCGGAACACAGACTTGCGGTGGCTTAAAAGGTGTTTTGGGACACCCTTTGGTGTTTTTAGGGTAGATGAGAATTCATAAACCAAACAACAGAGTCGGGAGGGCCAAGAGGGATGCACAAGCCACCAGGGCGACCCCCAGGTCGTGCCCTACTGGCTTGCGGGCACCTCGTGAGGCCTCCAGCCTTCTTCCGATGCTTGTTGTTCTTCTTTTGGTCTAGAAAAAACACTAAAAAGTTTCACGGTAAATGGACTTCGTTTAGTATGGAAAACCCGAAAAAGTAAAAAAAACACAAGAAACAACAACTGGCACTGGGCATTGGGTAAATAGGTTAGTGCTCAAAAATAATATAAAATGGTAAATAAATACCCCGAAAGTATTCTAGAATGATAATATATCAGCATGGAGGAATCAAAAATTATAGATATGTTGGATATGTATCAAGGATCCCCAAGCTAAATTCCTTCTCGACCTTGAGTAGGTAAATGGTACAAAACAGAATTTTTCATGTGAATGCTATCCATGACGTAACCTTATGCATGTATTCTCATTGAGTAACGACAAATTAACAAACATTAACATAGAAACACTTATAGGTATAAGTAGCAAATCATTAATCCTTCAATGTATACGATCCTCAAGGATTGTTTTACCCCCACCCATTTTTATTATATTAGCAAAGGCGTGGCTCCATCTTCATGACATTAATACAAATGTCAAGCACCACTGTTTTTAAGTCAGGCAAATGGATCATACTTTTTCAATTCACATCAACTTTTTATTCTTCCTGCAATACATGAGCGTCAACCATTGTACATAGCATAAAGGTGGAATATAATATGGTGGTAGGTTTCAAAGGGGTAAAAGTGGAGAAGATAGTGATACATCTCCGTCGTATCTATAATTTTTGATTGTTTCATGCCAATATTCTACAACTTTCAAATACTTTTGGCAACTTTTTATACTATTTTTGTGACTAACATATTGATCCAGTGCCTAGTGCCAGTTCCTGTTTGTTGCATGTTTTTTGTTTCACCGAATATCCATACCAAACAAAGTCCAAACCTAATAAAAACTCACGGGGATTTTTTTGGAATATTTATGATTTTTGGGAAGAAGAATCTACGCGAGGCGATGAACGGAGTTCCCACAAGCCCTGTCACCGCGGCGAGGGGGTGGGCCCGCGACGTGGGGCTTGTGGCCACTCCTTAAGGCAGTTGGAGCCCTTCTTACGTTGCAAGAAAGATAATATCCGAAAGAAAATCGTGTTAAAATTTCAGCCCAATCGAAGTTACGGATCTCCAGGAATTTAAGGAACGGTGAAACGCAGAATCTGGGAGCGCAGAAACTGAAGGACACATAGAGATAGATCCAATCTCGGAGGAGCTCTCGCCCCTCCGCCGCCATGTAGACCATGGACAAGAGGGTAAACCCTTCTCCCATCTAGGGAGGAGGTCAAGGAATAATAATAAGGAGGGGGCTCTCTCCCCCTCTCTGTCGGCGATGCCGGAACGCCGCCCGGGACATCATCGTGTGACGGCGATCTACACCAACACCTCCGTCATCTTCCCCAACATCTCCATCATCTTCCCCCATCTATATTCAGCGGTTCACTCTCCCTCAACCCGTTGTACCCTCTACTTGAACATGGTGCTTTATGTTACATATTATTACCCAATGATGTGTTGCTATCCTATGATGTCTGAGTAGATTATCGTTGTCGTATCGGTGATTGATGAATTGCTATGATTGGTTTAATTTGCTTGTGGTTATGTTGCTGTCCTTTGGTGCCCATCATATGATCGCACGCGTGGATCACACCATAGGGTTAGTTGTATGTTGATAGGACTATGTATTGGCAGGCTAGAGTGACAAAAGCTTCAAACCTAGCATAGAAATTGATGCATATGGGATTGAAGGGGGACCAATATATCTTATTGCTATGGTTGGGTTTTACCTTAATGAACGTTAATAGTTGCGGACGCTTCCTAATAGTTCCAATCATAAGTGCATAGAATTCGAAGTAAGTGATGACATGCTAGCAGAGGCCTCTCCCACATGATACTTTCTATCGATCTAGTAACGTAGTCAATTGCTTAGGGACAATTCCGCAACTCCTACCACCACTTTTCCACACCCGTTAGACACTCGTAGTTGTTTCTTTATCTAACCAACACCTAGTTTTATTTACGTGTTCTTTACTTTCTTGCAAGCCTATCCTATCACTCCTACAAAGTACTTCTAGTTTCATACTTGTTCTAGGTAAAGCGAACGTAAAGTGTGCGTAGAGTTGTATCGGTGGTTGATAGAACTTGAGGGAATATTTGTCCTACCTTTAGCTCCTCGTTGGGTTCGACACTCTTACTTATTGAGAAAGCCTACAATTGATCCCCTATACTTGTGGGTTATCAGGACCTTTTTCTGGCGCCATTGCCAGGGAGCAATAGCGTGGGGTGAATATCCTCGTGTGTGCTTGTTTGCTTTATCACTAAGTAGATTTATTTGCTGTTCTAAGTTGTTGTCTATCTTTAGTTAGGGATATGGAACATGAAATACCTAAAAAATTAGGTGTACTTGCTACTCATGGAGATGGGGAACCTCCTAAAACCCTTGAGGCTCGTTATGTCGAAAATATTATGCACTTCTTTAATAATCCTGAGAAAGCCCCATTCAATTATATAATGGGATACACGTTGGATCAACGTGAATACTTTAGGGATTATCGCTTGACTCAAAAAGGGAATCTTTTATGGGATCAAATCCATTTGTTGAAATGGTATGCTTGGGAACTATGCAAGAGATATGGTGTTACTTGTTGCTCTAGGATGAAGGATCCACACCTTCCCTTTTCTTGTGAATTTAATGATCATAGAACCTTGGCTTCTTATGCTAATGGTATATATTATTACTATGATGTGGATCAAATAGAAGAGTTTGTTGCTTTTATGGATGCTTATGAAATTGAGGCTGTGTTTAAAAGGTGTGATGATAATGATGATGCTCCTTACCGATCTGAAAATTTGGCTATGCTTCGTTATTGTTATACTAACTATGAATATAATGCCCATATTGAACGATTTAAGGAGAAATCCTATGCTTCCCAAGAAGAGACTATTATTTTGCAGGAAACTATGGAAGAAGAAAATGCTGAAATTGTGAGCTCATTAGATGAAAAAGATGAAGAGGAGAGCGAAGAACAAAAGGAGGAAGATCGGACTAGCTACCCGTGTCCACCTTCTAATGAGAGTAACTCTTCTACTCATACATTATTTAATTTCCCTTCGTTCTTACCGAAGGATGAATGCTACGATCCCTTGGATTCGTTTGAAATATCCCATTTTGATGAATTTGATGCTTGCTATGCTTGTGGCCATGATGCCAATATGAATGATGCTTATGAAGATGAGCTAGCTATAGTTCCTTATGTTACACATGATGATTTTGATGAATATAATATGCATGTGCTTGCTGCTCCTACTTGCAATTATTATGAGAGAGGAACTACATCTCCACCTCTCTATGTTTCCAATACGATAAAATTGCAAGAAACTGCTTATGCTATGTATTGGCGTTTACTTGATGTGCATGAATTGTTCTTTTATGACATGCCAATGCATAGGAAGAGAGTTATACTTCGTCATTGCATGATATATGTTACCTTGTGCTCACTACTAAATTTCAAAATCATTGCTATTTAAAATTGGCTTTGATATACCTTGGGATCCGGGTGGATCCATCACTTGAGCACTTTATGCCTAGCTTAACGGCTTTAAAGAAAGCGCTGCCTAGGAGACAACCCGGAAGTTTTAGAGAGTCATTTATTTCTGTTGAGTGCTTTTATTTAGTTTAAAAACAAAAAAATATAGAGGGGAACTTAAAACTTTTTCAAAAAGAGAAGCGATTGAAAGGTGATGCATTGCGGAAGTGAGGGTCGACCTTGAACACTTGTGTTCATGCTCATGGAAACAATGTAGAATTTTTCATGGAAGTTTCTCACAAAAATAATTATCCCCTTGTACAATTCCTTTGTGTTTTTAAAAATAATGTACCAAGCAAAGCCTTTACGATTAGTTTGGGTGATAGTTGTTTGATCACGCTCAGAAAAGACAGAAACTTTCTGCTCATGAAATTAATTTTCATTTATATTCTGGAAGATCTTTTGAGTTTATTCTTTTTTTCTTCTGATTGATATGCAAATTTTCCAGACGTTCGTAATTTTTCAGATTTTTTTGAGATATCAGAAGTATACGGAATATACAGATTGCTACAGACTGTTCTATTTTGATAGATTTTGTTTTCTATGCATTGTTCTTTTATTTTGATGAATCTATGGGTAGTATCGGGGGGTATAAACCATGGTGAAGTTGGATTACAGTAGATATAATGCTAATATGAATTTAGAATGAGTTCACAACAATACTTGAAGTGGTGATTTACTTTATTATACTAACGGATCTCACGAAGTTTTCTTGAGTTTTGTGTGATTGAAGTTTTCAAGTTTTGGGTGAGAGAACGATGGATGAAGGAATAAGGAGAGGCAAGAGCCTAAGCTTGGGGATGCCCGAGGCACCCCAAGGTAATATTCAAGGAAGACTCAAGCGTCTAAGCTTGGGGATGCCCCGGAAGGCATCCCCTCTTTTGTCTACAATCTATCGGTAATTTTACTCGGAGCTATATTTTAATTCGTCACATGATATGTGCAAATGCTTGGAGCATCTTTTGTGTTTATTTTTTCCTTTTTATTTTATGCACCATGGTGGTATGAGATAGTCCTTGGTTGGCTTTATAGAATGTTTCTTGTGCTTCACTTATATCTTTTGAAGTTTGGATTGCCTGTTTCCCTACACATAGAAAACCGCCATTTGTAGAATGCTCTTTTGCTTCACTTGTATTTTTAGAGCGGGGCATATATTTTGTAGAAAGAATTAAACTCTCATGCTTCACTTATGGAGATGCCCGTCGATACATATCGATGCGAGGAGTAGTGATTGCCATGCAGATGATGCACAAGAGCTATAAGTGTATGAAAGCTCCCCTGAAGCTAAGTGGGGTGTGCATCCAATTGCTTGCTCATGAAGACCTTGTGCATTTGAGGAAGCCCATCATCGCAATATACAAGACAAGTTAATGAAAAAGTGATTCCCACTAGCATATGAATGATATAACATGAGACTATCTATATGAACGACAAGGTGCCACTTTGAGGCACAAGTGTAGTAAATGATAGTAGAAAAGTCCCTTCTCTCTTATTCTCTCATTTAATTTTTTATGGTGCGCCCATTTGCCCCCCCCCCATTTTTATTTCCTCATTTAGAAAATGTTGTAATAATGATGATCATCACACAATTATGTACTTACAACTCAACATGAAAACTGATAGGACGATATGACTCTAAATGAATGCCTCTCTGTCACACCGTGTTTTTGCTATCACCTGTCTGTGTTGTAAAACCCTGAGCTTGTTAAAACTTTTCCAAAACTAATGTTGTGAGTGCCATGATTGACATTGTATGCTTGTATGTTTGATCATGTGAGGTTTAAAACCCTAAAATTCATTTGGTATTTTTTTTTCTGATTTTCAAAAACCTTTTTATAACCAAAGTAAAACCACCTTGAGTTGCACTACATGTCCCTGATAGCAAGCATTGCTTCCACTCATATTTGGTAATATGATTTTTACCTATCTTTATATTTCAAAACCACAAAAATAATTATTTTTGTGAGTATTTTCCCAATTAAATAACCTGTCCATTTCTAAGGTCAGAATTGGTATTCCAACATGGAAAAATACTTTTCTGCCTTCGAAAAATCTGATTAAATTTGGAGATGATGAGAAGGACATATATTTTCCATACATAGGATTAAAAACCCCATTTTATATTATATTTAAGGATTAAAACTGCAAAAGCTACTTTTGTCTGTTTTGGCATTTTTAAATATTTCCAAAGGAAATATTCTCAATAAATTCCTAGAAAATTCGAGTAGTGTTCCTAAGCCGTGTTTGATGTCCACATAAAGTTTCATCTTGATCAAAGGTGGATAAGGCCCCCAAATACCCCAAAAACTGTGTCTATCCAGAATCAAGTTAGAGCAACTCTACATAGCAAAGTTTGTGCAATGAGGCTAAAACTATGCAGGAGTGCCTAATACCTCAAATGAGGGTTCTACACCAAAAATGGGATTTGTGGGACTTAGTTTGCCCACACTCCCTTTGGAAGGAACATATCTGGTCATATAGGAGTGATTTCAAGTTTACAAAGCTAAACTTATCCATTGGAGCTCAAATTTGGTGGAACTCCATGGTTTATCCCTAAAACCAAACGGCTAGCCACACCCCCAGCAAGTGTCAGGACATGCTGGACACGTCCAAAGTGCCCCAGAGCGCGCCAGCATGCCGTGGCATGCCAAAACTGTGCTCTAGGCGTGGTACAGGGAGTCTCCGAGGTCGGGGCGACGTCCTCGGGTAGTTCCAGCCTCCCCCGAGATGTCCAACCTCTTCCCCGACATCCCCTCTGCGTCGGGCCAGCCCCAGGCCCCTCCTCTCTCACGCAAGAGCTGGCCTGACACGTGCCCGCGCGCTCCAGATTCCGCCAAGCTTGCGCGGCCACGAATGCAGCTGTCCTCTCTCTCTCTCTGAAGTAGATGGTTCGGGCAGTCAAAAACCACGTCCTGAGACCGTGGTTTCAACCCCAACGTCTCTCTGCACCCCCATGCGCGCCACGGTAAGTCACCGGCGCGACCGAGTCTGCTCACCGTCGCGGGCCTATAAATAGCCCTCCCCCTCGCTCCAGCACCCCTCAGATATCTTTGCCGCATACACTAGCACCTCCCTAACCACCCCAGCAGCCCAACAGAGCCCCGGTGCTCGAGATCGACCGAGGACCCTTCGCCTTGGAGCTCTGGTCGATCTCCGGCTACACGACGGCTCCTGCGCCCCTCGACCCACCAAACTGAGCCCCTTGACACCAGGAAGCTTCCCCCCAACTCGCCCGAGCTTTCCGGTGTCTCTAGCCACCTCCTCGACCACTTCCCGAAGCCCCTCCGCCACGGCCTCCTCGTCGCCGGCGAACCCCTGCCTCCCCGTCGTCGTTTCGACCACCAGCAGGTAGGCGACGGTCAGGCGAACCCATTCCCGTGCTCATTGGAGCTTGAGCGCGTCGGCAGCCACGTTGGCCTCTTCCTCCTCCTCTCTAGCTGGAGGTAGGAGAAGACCCCGACAGGTGTGCCCCACCTGTCGGTGGCCCAGCATCCTCCCCCGCGCTGGCCTCGGTCGCTGACCGCAGGGCCCCGCGCGTCAGGTTCAAACCTGATGGCGCGCGCGTGTGGGCAGGCCGTCGGCTGGCCATGGGCCAGCCCAGCTCTGGGCCGAGCCAGGCCAGGAGCAGGCCTGTTTTTCTTTTGTTTTTAAAACTGGATTCCTAAGATTTTTATAAAAACATTTAACCAGTGTAAAAATATAATTCTTTCACTGTTATTTTTCTAAAAATGTGTAGTATTTAATGATATGCTTAGATGAATTTTTTCCAGCAACTAATCTATTTTGCAATATTAAAAAGGACTAAAATAGAATAGTTTTGCTTCAAAGAAAATTTAGGCAAGTATTTTTAAAATGATAGCTTAGATTTATCAGAAATAGGGAACATTTTTAAAATGACTTTGTGGACTGTTTTTGTGTGAGCTATTTCTTATTTGTGGTTTTATCGATGATAGGAAACCCCCAGCAAGTGCCAGGACATGCTAGACACGTCCAAAGTGCCCCAGAGCGCGGCAGCATGCCGTGGCATGCCAAAACTGCGCTCTGGGCGCGCTACAGGGAGTCTCCGAGGTGGGGGCGATGGCCTCGGCTAGTTCCAGCCTCCCCCGAGATGTCCAACCTCCTCCCCGACAGCCCCTCTGCGTCAGGCCAGCCTCAGGGCCCCTCCTCTCTTGCGCAAGATCTCGCGTGACGCGTGCCCGCGCGCTCTAGATTCGGCCAAGCTTGTGCGACCACGAATGCAGCTCTCCTCTCTCTCTCTCTCCAGCAGACGGTTCGGGCAGTCGAATACCACGTCATGAGACCGTGCTTTCAACCCCAATGTCTCTTTGCACCCCCATGCGCACCACGGTGAGTCATCGACGTGACCGAGTCTTCTCACCGTCGTGGGCCTATAAATAGCCCTCCCCCTCGCTCCAGCACCAATCAGATAGCTTCGCCGCATCCACTAGCACTTCCCTAGCCACGCGAGCAGCCAAGCAAATCCCTGCTGCTCGAGATTGGCTGAGGCCCCTCCGCCTCGGAGCTCTGGTCGATCTCCGGCTACATGACGGCTCCTGTGCCCCTCGACCCACCAAACTGACCCCCTTGACACCAGGAAGCTTTCCCCCAACTCGCCCGAGCTTTCCCGTGTCTCTAGCCACCTCTTCGAGCACTTCCCGAAACCCCTCCGCCATGGCCTACTCGTCGCCGGCGAACCCCTGCCTCCCCATCGTCGTTTCAACCACCAGCAGGTAGGCGACGGTCAGGCGAACCCATTCCCGTGCTCATTGGAGCTTGAGCGCGTCGGCAACCACGTCGGCGTCCTCCTCCTCCTCTCTGGCTGGAGGTAGGAGAGGACCTCACAGGTGTGCCCCGCCTGTCTGTGGCCCAGCCTCCTCCCCCGCGCTGGCCTCGGTCGCTGACCACAGGGACCCGCGCGTCAGGTTCAAACCTAACGGCGCGCGCGCTTGGGCAGGCCGTCGGCTGGCCATGGGCCAGCCTAGCTCTGGGCCGACCCAGGCCAGGAGCTGGCCTGTTTTTCTTTTGTTTTTAAAACTGGATTCCTAAGATTTTTATAAAACATTTAACTAGTGTAAAAATATAATTCTTTCACTGTTATTTTTCTAAAAATGTGTAGTATTTAATGATATGCTTAGATGAATTTTTCCAGCAACTAATCCATTTTGCAATATTAAAAAGGACTAAAATGGAATAGTTTTGCTTCTGCTTGGTTGTTTTCAAAAATATTCCTTCAAAGAAAATTTAGGCAAGTGTTTTTAAAATGATATCTTAGATTTATCAGAAATAGGGAACATTTTTAAAATGACTTTGTGGACTATTTTTGTGTGAGCTATTTCTTATTTGTGGTTTTATCGACGATAGAAAACCCGTGTGACGAGGGAATCGGAGCGGAAGACCTCGAAGACCCCGGATACTTAGCTGACCAAGGCAAGCAACCCTTTGACCATGACTGAGCATTGTTACCTTGCATGTTATTAATAGCAAGTTATTCCCGTTGCATATGATCATAAGTGTCGGTAATCATCTGATTTGATTCTACCGAAGGCTCCCTCGGAGCACATGCATTAAGCTTGACTCTACCCCTTAGGGTCATGCTAAAACCATGTTGACAAGTACAAATAGTAGTAGTATCATCATGAGCATAATGTTCTCATAAAACAAGAATTTATGAAAACCCCGTCGGGTGCCACTAATGCCCGAGGGTGATAATGAGTTGGTGGTCACTTTTGGTGAAGTGATGCACCCGGTATTTGTGTGAGTAAGGTTTCGGAAATGGGATTAGATTTATGATGTGTCGACCGTCCCAACCTTACCAGTACGACCACATTACCCCTTATGGGACGGGGCTATGTTAATTACTCTGGTCGGTGCTAGCAAAGAGCCACATTACTAGTGGCGGGAGTGATTGTAGTCACTCTCGTGTTGGGGTCGTGCCGGGTAGGACGACTATGCCATGTTTATGACTTCCAGTCACACCGTTGGTCCCCGCATGGTCGGTACGGTCCAGAGTTGGTGCTCGTAAGACGTATGACATGTGGGCTGGGTACCAATCGAGTGGATATCTTTGTCAAGTATCGTCAGGGGAAAGGCATTGATCGGGTACTTACCTCGGGTATGTGAAATACCGCGAGTCGTGGATGACACAGAAGTTTCCCGGATCTCGTGTGTCCAGCGTACTACCTCTGCAGAGTGTAAACTATTCGAATAGCCGTGTCCAAGGTCAAGGACAGTTGGGTAATCCTGCTTAAACTACGTCCTGATATTTCCGCATAAACCAAGTGTGTGTGAGTATGTGTGAGTGCGGTGATGAGAAAGTGTTGCTATGATAGCAATGTTATGACCAAGTTTGGTTACTTGGCATATTGGGTGAACTCGGATGGTTCAGCCCTCAATAGATATATTGATATATGTAACCTGTTCTTCAAGAGTAATTCTTTAACTTGATGCATATTCATGATCATTCCACCCAGATGAGTTACACTATAGATGCATGATATTGTTATCCTTCATTTTCATTGTTCATATCATGGGTTGTTTGCTAGTACATTCAAAGTACTCATTGGCTTGCCACTGGTTATGTTATTTGACCAAACATGGAAGGACCAGAGTTTGGAGATGAGTATGTCTTCGGCGACACCCCTGCGAACTAGGACGCTTCCGAGTCAGAATGTCTGTCGGTGTAGGCTTGATGGCATGGGCGCCCGCTTAGCCCTGTGTTTCCGCTATTAGTGTATTCGTGTGAGCATTGATCTCTGGGATCACTGAGCACGGCGATTAAGGACTAGGAAGTCGGGGTCCCCACACTCTGACACTGTACCAGGATGTGCAAAGATCTAGCATAGCATGTATCAAAAACATGATGAATGGTGGGTTTGCCATAAATACTGTGTCAGCTCTATATGATCATCCAAAGCATTATGATGATGAACGAACTAGTCATGTGAAGTGACAATGGCATTTGCATGGCTATGGAAATGCCATGATAGGTTTAGGTATGGTTTATGTTTTGAGGAGGATATAAAAAGGTTTATGTGCAAATGAGCGTGCCACGTCATGAGGTCTGGATGCATGGGAAAAAGTTTCACCAATCCTCAAGGTGAGAACGGGCGATGCATGGTACCGAAGAGGCTAGCAAATATGAGGAGGTGAGAGTGCGTATGTCCATGGTGTCACATTATTCATGAAGAACTCATATACTTATTGCAAAGTTTTATTTGTTTCATCAAAAATCAAAGTACTACTTGCATGCCTCGTGGGAGAGGGGTGGTAGAAATTAACCATCGATCGACTCCGACACAAAACAACACAAGGATTTCAACGTGGAATAAAATGCTCACACATCATCACCATGCTTCTTTTAGAAAAATAGATGAAAAAGAAGTTTAACATCTCTTAATATCGACACTTATTTGAAATAATAATAACGCGCTCACACCTTTTTCATATCACCACATCAATATCATTAACCCGCAATTTCTTTATATGCACTACATGGTGTCTTTTATCATCACTCATTGGATACTCATTATTTTTGATCTAGTCTTATGACCCATGCAAATTACAATCACTAATTATCCATCTATCAAAAAAATATAAGTGAAGAACAAGAGCATAATAATTCTATAAGATCTGCACGCCACCGTGCTAAAAAAGATATAGATGAAGTACTAGAGCAACTGCTAAGCTCAAAAGATATAAGTGAAGCAGATAGAGTATTCTAACAAATTATGATGATGTGGTGTCTCTCTCAAATAGATGTGTACAGAAAAGAATGATTGTGGCAAACTGAAAGTAAAAGAAAATAAAATAAAATGACGCTCCAAGCAAAACTCATATCATGTGATGAATAAAAATATATAGCTCCAAGTAACATACTGATGGATTGAGACGAAAAGGGAGGATGCCTTTCGGGGCATCCCCAAGCATAGAAGCTTGGGTATTCCTAGAATATTACCGTGGGGTGACTTGGGCATCCCCAAGATTAGGCTTTTTTTTCTCGTCAATCCTTTGTCCATCGAGAAAATAACCAAAACTTGAAAACTTCAATCACATAAAACTCAACAAAACTTCATGAGATCCGTTAGTATAAGCAACATATCAAATAATTTTAGGTGTTATTACAATTTGATTCCTATTTTATTTTAGCATAGGATACTGTATCTTAACTACTACATGTATTATACCCCCAAGACTATCCATAGTATTAACAAAATAAGCAAACTACACATGCGAAAACAGAATATGAATGAAAGAGAACATTTTGTAGTAATCTGTAATGAACATGTACTTCCCTAACTCCAAAAAAATCTGAAATTTTTTATGAATGTGTATAGAAATACTATGTAAATAATTAAGCTTAAAAAGACGTTGTAGTAAAATTAGAGAAATTCTGCACTCGACGTAAAAGTTTCCGTTTTTGCAATATAGCAATTCTACTCATCATGGAAATCATCCCAAAGGATTTAATTAGCACAAACACTAATAAAAACATAAAAACACAATCATTATAGTGGCAATAATAATTTTATCACACACTAACAGAAATAAAAAGCAAAAATTGAAGATAACTATTGGGTTGTATCCCAACAAGCGCTATTGTTTTGCGCCCCTAGCTAGGCATATTGCATAGTTTCAAGTGTTGTTATCTCTGACACTCAACCCATACGTGGATCTCATGATTTATTCATATGGTGGAGTAATCATATTTCTAGGTAAGTGTTACATTCCTTTATTTATTGGAAATTGGAACCTTATATTTCCCTCTTTCATGTCAATGATTGCACCTATAGTTTGTAGGAACGTTCTTCCAAGTATAATTGGATAAGTAGGGTTGCAATCAATATCATGCACAATGAAATCTACACGCACATAATTTTTATTTTCAATTCTCAGCACATCATTTATTCTCCCCAAGGTTTTCTTGATGGTAGAATCCGCAAGATGCAAGTTCAGTGAACATTATTCAATATTAGTGATACCAAAAACATCACATAAATTTTAGCTATAGTTGAAACACTAGCACAAAGGTCACACAAAGTATTGCATTCATATTTATTCATCTTTATTTATCTTGATAGTAGGTTCCCACTCATTATGCCACTTTTTAGGAATAGAAACTTCAAGCTCAAGTTTCCCTTCATAAGCTTTTACCATAGCTTCTACTATATGTTGAGTAAAAGCTTTGTTTTGTTCATAAGCATTGGGTGAGATAATAATGGATTGCACCAAGGAAATACATTCTACTGAAGAGAAATTATCATAACTAAAGTCCTTGAAATCCAAAATAGTGGGCACATCACTAGTTAAAGTTTAGACCTCTCCAAACACACTTTTCGGTTTTAGCATGAAAATCACCACCCTCGAAGCAAACAGGGAGTTGACTCATATTGAGTCCCTTCATCGTCAACACACAGAGAAGTAAACAAAGATTCAGTAGGATAAGTACTAATCATTTTAAGATCTTCATCACGTGTCTGGTAAAAAACGGGTGGAAGAGCTTTTTCTAGGAAGTCCCGCTTAGCTTTCAACTTAGGGGGTCCTCTCCTTACTTTCATTAATATAAATTTGGATAGATTTAATAGTATCATTAACATCGTACTTAGGAGGCAAAGCTTTTTTAAGAATTTCTACATCAAGAACAATCCTATCCATGATTTTAGCCAAAGTATCAACAACATGCAATTTTTCTTCTACCATAGTATTGAAAACTTTTCAATAATTAATGAATTACTTTATTTTTGAATCGAGGTCAGAGGGTATCCTATTATCTTTCCGGAGTAATTTCCATAATAATTATCATAATAATTGCCATAGCCATTAGGGTTATTACTCGGATATGACCTAGCATTGAAATTACCCCTGTAAGTATTGTTGTTGAAATTATTTTACGAGACAAAGTTCATATCAATAGCATCATTATTTTTCAATCAAGATAGACAAGGAGATATCATTAGGATCAACATGAGTATTTTTATTAGCAATCAAATTCAAAAGAGTATCCACTTTTTCACTCAATGTAGTGATTTCCTCAACATAATTTACCTTCTTGTCAATTGGAGCTCTCTCGGCATGCCATTGAGAATAGTTGTCCATGATGTTGTCCAGAAGTTTGGTGGCCTATCCTAAGGAAACCTCCATGAAGGTACCACACGCGGCAGAATCTAGAAGATTTCTAGACACAAAGTTTAGTCCAGCATACAAATTTTCGATAACCATCCACAAGTTCAAGCCATGTGTTCGACAATTTCTTATCATCAATTTATCCTCTCCCAGTCTTGTACAACATGTTCATGATCTTGCTGTTTAAAATTCATTAGTTGATTTCTAAGGGAGATGATTGTAGCAGGAGGAAAATACTCGGCAATAAAAGCATCTTTACACTTATACCATATTCCAATACTATTACCTGGTATAGATGAAAAGAAGCTTAAGCTTTATCTTTTAGTGAAGAAGGAAACAATCTTAATTTCACAATATCATTATACATGTCATTTTTCTTTTGCATATCATAAAGTTCAACAAAGGTATTGAGATGTGAAGCGGGATCATTATGACTTCCCAAAAATTGCTCTTTCATGACAAGATTGAGTAATGCAGCATTAATATTAGAATCATTCGCACTAGTGGCGGTGGTATATGAGTACTAATAAAATCATTGTTATTAGTACTTCAGAAGTCACACAACCTAGTAATATCTTTAGACATGCTGACCGAGCAAGCAAAGCAACAAGTAAGACAAACAAACTAGAGACTCAAATGCAATCTAGTACCAAGCTAAGCAAGCAAATATATATATATATATATGTATGTATTTTTATTTTTTATGATAGAAACTAAATATACCAGCAAATAAAAAGAGGAAAATGTGAATGAAATTTTGTCTGGAGTTACTTGGTAGTTGCTGATGATATTCCCCAGCAACGATAGCAGAAATCCTTCCTCATACTCGTGATTTGTGTTGGGTTTTCCATGAAGATGAACGGGTTATCGCAACACAAAGTGGGTAAGTCTTTCCCTCAATTATGAAACCAAGGTTTATCGAACCAATAGGAATATCAACCACAACCGTCTTCAGCGGCTGCACACAAAATAATAAACAACTTGCACCAACACGGGCAAGAGGGTTGTCAATCCTCTTGTCTTGTTATTTTCAAGGAAGTTATGTGTGTAGATAATTGTACATAACAAGATAAAGTAAAAAAAAAGTAAATAACAACAAGGTAATAAAGATTTTATCAATATATTGTGAATAGACCAATGGTCATAGCTTTCCCTAATGGCATCTCTCGTGAAAATAACATATGGTGGGTGAACAAATTACTGTTGGGAAATTGATAGAAAAGAGGATAGTTATACGATATTCACAGCAATGATCATGTGTATATAGGCATCACATCCATAAACAAATAGGCATGACATCCATAAACAAATAGGCTGACACCTGCGTGCACCTAATACTATTACTCCACTCATTAACCACTATCCAGCATGCATCTAGAGTATTAAGTAAAACGGAGTAATGCATGGAGAACAATGATATGATGTGGACAAAGTAACCTCAAGCAATATGAATAAACCCCATCGTTTTATACTTAGTAGAAGCAACACAAAGACGCATCTTGTCCCCTTCTGTCACTGGGATATAGAAATTCGCCAGGTTGAGCCTACCACAACGCACCTCTCTCACCGAAGAAATATCCATCTAGTTGGCCAAACTATTTAAATAGATCGGAGAGAATTACGAAGCTATCATGATCATGCACATAAGAATCAAATAAGTATTCAGAGGGGAGTCAAATATTTATCATGAATAATATGAACATAAACCCATAATTCATCGGATCCCAACAAACGCACCGCGGAAAAGGATTACATCATATGGATCAAAGCGAAGATGCGATGATCATTGTATTGAAGATCAAAGAGAGAGAGAGAGAGAGAGAGAGAGAGATTACCATCCTAGCTTGGCATAATGCATATGATCAAGTGTTTTCATCCTTTCAAGAATGAGCCATCATGCTTTAATCATATTCCCTCCTTTCAGCAGCAAGTGTTCTGATTAGTAAGCAAAAATAATTGAAAGGACTCAATAGCACAACACAAGGATGCGAGAGGTCTACCTCAGGAGGAACATGAGGCTCTTATTTCAGTTTTTCATAATTGATAGTTAGCTTCAAG
Organism: Hordeum vulgare subsp. vulgare; assembly: GCF_904849725.1. Taxonomy (NCBI): domain Eukaryota; kingdom Viridiplantae; phylum Streptophyta; class Magnoliopsida; order Poales; family Poaceae; genus Hordeum; species Hordeum vulgare. Next base: position 444,681,692 of record NC_058519.1, read on the forward strand.
TTTTGGTCTATCAAAATGATCATTGTGTTGATATATCTTATCAACTAAAACATTAATTGGAACCTTCTTTCCAAGATTCTCACTATAAGCAACATAGTCCGTGGATGTTAGTTTTCTTATTTCTTCCATCTCATAAAGAATCCCCTCTATGGGTGATCACTCACCATTAACACTATAATGAGAAAATATGTATTTGGCTTCTTGTATGGTATTACTAAATTCTTGAACAAGAAATAAAGTAGCTAGGCGTTTGGTGGAAGCTTCATGGATATTAGAGAATTCTAGAAACAACCATTGTATGAGAGGATGCATGTGCACAAATTGTATTTCCAATTGTACTATAAGAAAATGTATATCATCCGCATAACTTGTAGTTCCAGCAAAAATAGAATCTCCTATCAATGGTAATGATCCCGCACAAGTGAACAAGTCTTGAATCACACTATTTTCAACAATCTTACCACTACGTATGCGGAGTTTCTGAGTTAGCATAATATGTTCTTCCTTAGGAGGATCATCATTCCCAAGATTATCAAGTTTTCAACTAGAAAGTTCATTAAATTTTCTTTCTACATTCTTATCACAATGTGAAGTTGGATAATCAAGGGCTTCAACACTAGAGGCGGAGTCATCACTAGTTTCAAATTCAGGCATGATAGCAATGTTCAAGCAAGCGTGACAAGCTAAGCATGGAAAGAAGTAACAAGCAAAGGTAAATATTTTGTATTTTTTATTTTTTTAAGCAAGGAAAATATAATGGAAAATAAAAAGAAGAACAAGTGAATGACAATTTGTGTGAAGTTACTTTATAGTTGGTGATGATATTACCCGGCAACGATGGTAGAAATCCTTCCTGATACTTGTGATCTGCGTTGGGTTTTTCCTGAAGAGGAACGAGTTACCGCATCACAATGCACGTAAGTATTTCCCTCTATTAAGAAACCAAGGTTTATCAAAGCAATACGAATATCAATCCTCAACCGTCTTCAGTGGCTGCACCCCCAAGAGCAAACAACTTGCACCCAACGCGGGCAAGAGGGTTGTCAATCCCCTTGATCTCATTATTTGCAAGCCAATGAGGTGTATAGATAATTGTAGATAGTAGTGACTGACAAAATAAATTAAAAGGAAAATAGTAACAACAAGGAAATTATAAGTTTTTTAAATATATAAGTGATTAGACCCCAGGGCCATAGTGAAAGCAAAATATGGTGGGTACACAAATTACAGTTGGGAAATTGATAGAACATTGGATAGTTATGTAATTTTTCATGGCAATGATCATGTTTATATAGGCATCACAGTCATAACCAAATAGGCCAACTCCTGCCTGCACCTACTACAATTACTCCACCCATCGACCGCTATCCAGTATGCATCTAGATTATTAAGTAAAATAGAGTAATGGTTGGAGAACAATGACATGATGTAGGCAAAGTAAACACAACCAATATGAATAAACCCATCGTTTATGCTTAATGGCAGCAACACAAAGACGCAAATTGTCCTTTTCTATCACTGTGATATAGAAAGTCAGTAGGTTGAACCCTCTACATTGAAAACGCCCCGACGCCGAAGGAGGGAGAGGTAGTCGTGTTCAAAGAACACTTCTACCGTTGCTTCGGGGTCCCGGCAAGCAACTTCATCGCCAATTTCCTCATCTTCTTCGGCTTGCAGTCGCACCACCTCGCGCCCAACACCATTCTTCAACTTGCTTCGTACGTCGTCTTGTGCGAAGGATTCCTGGGTATTGAGCCCCGCCTCGACCTCTGGAAAAAGATGTTCTTCTTCTAGCAGAAGTCCATAAAAATGGAAAAAGCCGAGGCGGAGAAGCTCAAGGAACCCCGCCCGATGACCCCGTGCGGCGCGACACTAGTGCATCACCGGACGACGTGCGGCTTCCCTAAGATGCCGCTCTAGGACTCCATCAAATTGTGGCAGAGGGGATTCTTCTACGTGAAGAACATCGAGCCCTCCCACTACGTCCTCAACCTGCCCCCTTCATCATCGCTCCTTGATACGTCCATTTTGCATCATGCTTTCATGTTGATATTTATTGCTCTATGGGCTGTTATATTACTTTGTGGTACCATATTTATGCTTTTTTCTCTCTTATTTTGCAAGGTTTATTTGAAGAGGGAGAATTCAGGCAGCTGGAATTCTGGACTGGAAAGGAGAAAATCTTAGTCCACTATTCTGCACATCTCCAAATGCTCTAAAAAGTTACATGGAATTTTTTGGGATTATATAAAAAATATTGGGCAAAAGAAGTACCGGAGGGGGGCCACCAGGGCGCCACAAGCCCTGCCACCGCCACCCCCCTAGTGGCAGAGGGCAAGCTTGTGGGCTCCCTGATGGCCCACTAGCCCCCCTCTTTTGCTATATGAAGGGTTTCGTTCCAGAAAAAAATCATTCGGAGCATTTTCGTGGTTCCGCCGCCGCCACGAGGCGGAACTTGAGCAGATCCAATCTAGAGCTCCGGTAGGACGATCCTGCCGGGGAAACTTCCCTCCCGGAGGGGGAAATCGTCGCCATCGTCATCACCAACACTCCTCTCGTCGGAGGGGAGGCATCTTCATCAACATCTTCATCAGCACCATCTCCTCTCCAATCCCTAGTTCATCTCTTGTAACCAATCTCCGTCTCACGACTCCGATTGGTACTTGTAAGGTTGCTAGTAGTGTTGATTACTCTTTGTAGTTGATGCTAGTTGGATTACTTGGTGGAAGAGTTTATGTTCAGATCCTTGATGCTATTCATTACACCTCTGATCATGATTATGATTATGTTTTGTGAGTAGTTACTTTTGTTCCTGAGGACATGGGATAAGTCATGTTAATAATAGTCATGTGAATTTGATATTCATTCGGTATTTTGATATGATGTATGTTATCTTTTCCTCTAGTGGTGTTATGTGAACGTTGACTACATAACACTTCACCATATTTCGTCCTAGAGGAAGGCATTGGGGAGTAGTAAGTAGATGATGGGTTGCTGGAGTGACAGAAGCTTAAACCCCAGTCTATGCGTTGCTTCGTAAGGGGCTGATTTGGATCCACTAGTTTAATGCTATGCTTAGACGTTGTCTTAATTCTTATTTTGTAGTTGCGGATGCTTGTGAGACAGGTTAATCATAAGTGGGATGGTTGTCCAAGTAAGGGCAATACCCAAGCGCCGGTCCACCCACATATCAAACTATCAAAGTAACGAACGTGAATCATATGAACATGATGAAACTAGCATGACAGAAATTCCCGTGTGTCCTCGGGAGCGTTTTTCCTCATATAAAACTTTGTTCAGGCTTGTCCCTTGCTACAAAAGGGATTGGGCCACTTTCTCCACCGTTGCTACTACTTGTTAATTGATGCTTTTTGCTTGCTACGTTTCACCTCGCTACACAATCACTTGTTACCGCTACTTTCAGTGCTTGCAGTTATTACCTTGCTGAAATCCGTTTATCAGAGCCTTCTACTCCTCGTTGGGTTCGACACTCTTACTTATCAAAAGGACTACGATTGATCCCCTATACTTGTGGGTCATCACTCCTCCGACGGCGAAGAGGAACTGGAAGGCTTCGTATCCGAAGCCGATCGCCGAGGTGGAGCAGATTTGTGCCTACATCGAGACCATGAAGATTCACGGCCTCCTGAGACGTGACTTGCTCACCACCATGATGACCCGCCGGATCCTGCCTCTGCAGAGGCCGCCGCATCTGATTTGTTAGATGGGGGACCGGCGTGAACCCTGCCGGCTCTCCACCAAGAACTTCCGAGTCGGCGCGGAGGCTCAAAATCTGAACCGGATCTCCTCCGCTAATATTGACGAAGGTGGAGGTTCGGAATGAGGAATGGCCCCTTACGACCGAGCCCATACGGCCCCAATGGTAATTGCCTTCCTGAATTTTGTTTTGCTTATCTTTGAACTTGTTGTTCTCTCTTTGCTATCTCTTTTTGATTTGTTGTGTGAGGATAGACTCCTCAAAAATGGTACTTGGTAGGGACGTAGAAGACGAGGAGGAAGAAACTGACTCCGCCGCCGAGCGAGCCGGCAGGGCAGCCGCTGATGCTGCCAAGAAGGCGTTGGACGACGAGTCTGCCCTTCGTTGGGAAACAACGGAGAACAAGACGGCCGCGGGCCAACCTATGCCCAGCTGGACCAAGAAGCCTACCAAGGAGAAACCGTCGAAGACCAAGCACGACCCCGCCAAGAGAGCGCGCGTGGAGAAGCCAGTTAGCGATGCAGCTCCGAAGCGCGCCTAGGGGGCCGAGGCAGCCAAGTCTGCTGAGCCGGCCGCCTCCACGCTAGTGGACCTTGAGGTGATCCCCAACACGCCTGAAGCTGATGTAGACGGCGCGCTGGAGATGACCATGGAGGCGCCGGAGGTTACCATGGATGCGCCGGAGACGGCCGATCCACCCATAGCTGCGGAGACGGCACTGGCCGGGACGTCAAGGGAGCCGGCCACCAACCCACCATCTAGAGACGGCACCATCGTCGTGTCCAACCGCGGCCCGTCCGCCCTAGGAGCTCGCCCCATCGCCGGGAGCCGGCCCATGAGGACCTCGCGCGTGGCCAATGCTGAGCGTGCAACATTGCCCCCAGGCACCGAGCTCAGCGGCGTCCTGGAGCGTGTCGTTGTTCTCCAGCAGTCGCGACAAGGTGAGGTAGGCAGCCCTAGTGGCCCAGTGCGTCCTGGAACGCCTTGAAGAGCGAACCAGGGTAAGACTTCTATCTTTTGCATCTTCTCTGCCTTGGTTTGGCTTTTTCTTTTTCTGCTCTTGAATCAGTGGGGGCGTGCCTTCGCACCCAATGGGTGTAACCCCCGAGAATCGGGCTGGCCAAGCATTGGCCGGGCCGAATCTCCTTGTGCTATGCTCACTTTTGCTTTTTTAATGGGGGCGCTCTAGCGCACCCACTGGGTGTTGCCCCCGAGAATCGGGCCGGCTAAATGTTAGCCGGGATGAATCTTACTTCTTTCTTTATTTGTCTTGCTCGTATGAGCTTCATGACGCCCATGTGCAGGCGTATAACGTGCTGTGGGTCCAAATCCAGGCGGCTGATGGCGAAGTCGGCGATCTTCAGGGCCGGCTGGATGCTCCATCTCGGAGCGAGACGCCTTGCACGAGGCGGACAAGCAGCTCCAGTAGCAGCTGGGCCTTCTCCAGACGGTGATGAAGGATCGTGAGGCGGCCCTTCAGGCCGAGCTGGGGCAGCTACGCAGCACTCTTCAAGAGAAGGACACCTCCCACGCTGCCGACACGGAGTGCCTTAAGACGGCTCATCTCGAGGAGATGAAGCTCAAGGACGCTGCCCTGATGGAGAAGGAGGATGCCCGGATCCAAAGGCAGGCGCAACTGGCTAAGGCGATGGAGGTGGCCGAAGCCCTCCGAGACGAGATCTCCCGCATGACTCAAGAGAGCATGGTGCGAGAGCGCGAGGCCCTGGAGGACGCTCGCTAGACTGACATCCATTTCAACCGTAAGCTTTTCTTTATCTTGTCTTGATCTTTTCTTCTTTGTTGGCCTCCCCTCTTATTCCTCTTCGGACCACTTCCCATACCCCAGGTATCTTTCCTGGGACACGGGAAGCGACTGAAACGGCTGTGGAGACCAGCCGCGAGGAGCGTCGCGCTGCTGGTCAGGAGGTCGATGCCGACACCAGCTGGTCTGTGCAAGAGATTGCCGTTGGCATCAGGGCCCGCCTACTCGTACTGGCCGACTCACTGGAGCTGCTCCAGAGCGCGGGCTCGTCAATGATAAGGGCGCTGTGGCCCGACATCGTGGAACCGAGTCTAATGAGCCTGATGTCCCGCTGGCTTGAAGCCGGCAGCGCCGCCTCGACGCCCGGTGCGCCTCAACCGCGCGCGCTGGTGCATACCTGGCGCTACGCTTGGCCAAGTCCTGGTATCGAAACCTAGACTTGGGCAAGCTCACAGCACAGCGTGACGGCTCAGAGGGGGAGCTGCAGGCCATGGAGGATCAGTTGCAGATGAGGGTCAGCGGCATTGCTTCTTTCGCCGCCTAGGACGAGCTCAACTTGGAGCGTGATGAAGATGGCAATGTGGTCCGTGAGGACTTGTTCCATCTTCAAGCTTATGATGCCGATGGCAGCTCTGCTGAGGCAGACCTTGAGGCGGAGGCTGCCGACTCCAACAGCGAGGCTTATGCAGACTCGGCCGCGAAGGACGGAGCCGGAGGCTCTCGTGGTGGAGATGGCGCATCCGCCTCGGCTTGTGCATACCTGGCGCTACGCTTTGAGAATATTCTATGACTGGGACGAGGTTTCTGCCTTTGAGAATATTGGACTTAGATTTTTTGAAGCCATCACGACTTTAAGATTCAAATACGAGCCAACACAGGCCGGCTAGAAAATAAGATTGAACCAACCCGAGCCGGCAACCCTTTTTGTAGTTGAACTTTTCATGCAACCAGCCTTCCCTACAACCGCCATGTTAGCCGGACAGCCGGGAGCCCGTCTGTAGCTTGTGCGAGACGACAAGGGTTCGACCCAGCATACACTATACGCTCATCTACAACTAAGGAAATCGTTCGGGCCGGCTAGCGAGCCACCGAGCCCATGGAGCCAGATCGGGGGACTCACAAATGAGTGAAAAACTCTTGCCATGAATCTCAAAGAGGTGTGCCCCAAGCATCATCTTGAAACACCCGTTGCATTCATTGTAAATCCGGAAAAGGGAGGAAGATGCATACGTACATGCTCTTTGCTTTTCTCTCTCTTGCATTCTAGCAATAGAACGGGCGAAGCAATGCCGCGTTCCATGGACGCTCCGTTTCCTGGCCGGAGTCGTCTCTCTTGCGCTTCCTTGGCTTCTGGACGTCGATCAGATAGTATGCATTGTTATGCAACGCCCGACTGATGATGAAAGGTCCCTCCCATGGGGAAGAGAGCTTGTGCTGGCCGGTTGTTCACTGGATTATTCTGAGCACCAAGTCCCCCTCTCTGAAGGAGAGAGGCTTGATCTTCTTGTTGTGGTAGTACCTCAGCTTTTGTTGATATATGGTCGTCCGGCTCAAGGCTAGATCATGTGCCTCCTCGAGCAGATCAACGTCGTCTTCTCTTGCCTCCTTCGCTTCCTTATTTGTGTATAAGGTGACTCGAGGCGAGTCGAACTCGACATCCGTGGGGATGATTGCCTAGGACCCGTATACCAGAAAGAATGATGTGAAGCCGGTTGATCGGTTGGGCATGGTGCGGAGGCTCCACAACACAACCAACAACTCTTCAATCCAGCAGTCGGTTGACCTGACAAGTGGCGCCACCAGCCTTGGCTTGATGTCGGCCAGGATTAGTCCGTTCGCCCTCTCCACCTGGCCATTGGACTGCGGGTGCACCACCAAAGCCAAGTCAAGTCGGATGCCTTCCTTGGAGCAGTAGAGTGCCAAAGCACCCTTGGCGAAGTTGGTGTCGTTGTCGGTGATGATGTTGTGGGGGACGCCATAGCTGACAGCAATGTCCTTGATAAAACTAACGGTCGTGGGGCCGTCAAGCTTCTTTATAGGCCTAGCATCAATCTATTTGGTAAATTTGTTGATAGCTACCAAGAGGTGCGCCATGCCGCCTCGAGCGGTCTTGAATGGCCCCACCATATCCAACCCCCAAATGGCAAACGGCCATGACAGGGGGATGGTTTTAAGGGCTGAAGCCGGCATGTAGGTCTGTGCGCCGAAGCGTTGGCAGCCTTCACACCTGTTGACCATGTCCACAGCCTCCTCGAGGGCTGTGGGCTAGTAGAATCCGTGGCGGAACGCCTTGGCCACCAGGGTTATAGAGGCGACGTGATGCCCGCACTCACCCTGATGTATGTCTCTAAGGATCTCTTGCCCCTTTTCTGACTCGACGCAGCGCTGGAACACGCCAGTCACGCTACGCCGGACCAGCTCGGGATTGATGATGGCGTAGGCTGCTGATCGACACTGAATCTGCCTTGCCTCCGCCTCATCTTGAGGAAGTTCACCATGAAGAAGGAAGGCCAAGATGGGTTGAGCCCACAACGGAGCCAACACAAGGGCTGGCACCGTCTCGACCAGAGTATCTGGGGCTTCTGCAGCCCCGGCGCTTGATAAATTAGTCGTAGGCTTGAGACATTCTGTCGCTCATGCCGTTGGGGCAGCCGGCACACTGTCTACCTCCATGACGGCCACCCACTAGGTGTCGAGTCGACAGGATTCAAGGCTTGGCATAGCCGGAATTGTTGTTGTAGTCAGCGAAGCAGTTGTAGCCGACAAAGTAGTTGTAGCCGGCACAGCAGTTGGAGTCGGCATAGCCAGTGTAGCCGGCACAGGAGTTGTACCCGGCGAAGCTGGCGTAGCCGACGTCGTTGGTACTGAGGGATGTGCCAGCACAAAAATCGATGCCAACTCTGGAGATGGCTTGATGGAGGGTAGTGCAATTGCTAGAGGGAGACGCCGGCTGGAATTGCCTGTCTTGTAGAGCCAATTTGGCCTAAGGTATCCGCCGCCTCGTTGTCCGCCCTAGGAACATGATGAAACTCACAACCCTGAGATTTGCTGGATGAGGAAGCGATAGCTCGCCATGTTGGCGTCCCTAGTGTCCCATTCGCCAGAGATTTGCTGCACCACGAGATCTGAGTCGCCGAAGCAAAGTATTCGTCTGATGCCAATCTCTCTAGCAAGTCGGAGGGCATGAGAGAGCGCTTCGTACTCGGCGACGGTGTTGGAGGCAGCGAAGTGTATCTGGAGAGCATACTTGAGTTGGTCTCCTTTCGGAGACGTCAAGACGATGCCGGCTCCCAGACCAGTTCGCATCTTTGAGCAGTCCAAGTGCATCTGCCAATGAGTGGAGTCTGGAGGCGGCGGCATGAATTGGGTTTCGGCCCAATCGACGAGGAAGTCGGCCACCACCTGAGATTTGATGGCAGTGCGCGGCTCATAGCGGATGTCGTGGTCGGCCATGGAGATGGACCATTTGGCAATCCATCCCGTAGCATCACGGTTGCCCATGATTTTTGAAAGTGGAGCAGTGCTCACCACAATGATGGCATGCTCTTGGCAGTATTGCTTCAACTTCTTTGCGGCAAGATAAACACCATAACACATCGTTTGATAGTGGGTGTAGTTTTGCTTGGAGGCGGACAAGACCTCGCTGAGGTAATAGATAGGGCATTGCACTAACAGTACCTTGCCCTCCTCATTGCGTTCTACTACCAAGACCACACTAACCACGCGAGTGGTCGCTGCAAGATTGGCAGGCTTGAGATGACGCGTTTGAGGTCACGGAAGGCTTCGTCCGCCTGGTCGTTCCACTCGAACTTGGTTGTTTTCTTCATTAGTTGGTAGAGTGGAAGCGCCTTCTCGCCCAACCGGCTCACGAACCGGCTAAGGGACGCCAGGCAGCAGGCGAACTTCTGGACGTCAAGGATTCAAGCCGACTTCACCATCCGCTCGATGGTTCCGATCTTCCCAGGGTTCGCTTCGATGCCACGAGCGGACACGAAGAAGCCCAAGAGCTTGCCACCTGGAACCCTGAAGATACATTTCTCCGGGTTGAGCCGGATCTTGTACTCGCACAGGTTCGCGAATGTGTGATACGTCTCCAACGTATCTAGAATTTTTGATGGTTTCATGCTATTATCTTGTCAACTTTGGATGTTTTGCATGCCTTTTATATATTTTTGGGACTAACTTATTAACTCAGTGCCAAGTGTCAGTTCCTGTTTTTTCCCATGTTTTTGACCCCTTTCAGAGGAGATTTTGAAACGGAGTCCAAACGGAAGAAAATCCCCGAAAAGATTTTTTTCCGGAATGGAAGAAGATCGGGAAGCTTGAGAGCCAAGGCAGGGGAGCCTGAGGGGCCCCACAATTCCCCACCCTGCGCCCAGGGGGGTAGGCCGCGGCCCACAGGCTTGTGGGCTCCCCGAGCGCCCCCTGACCTAGGGGTTGCGCCTATAAATTCCCTAAAAATCCCAAAAAAAATCAGGAGATCATCGAAATTACTTTTCTGCCGCCGCAAGCTTTTGTCTCCGCAAGATCCCATCTGGGGCACGTTCTGGTGCCCTGCCGGAGGGGCGATTCGGACACGGAGGGCTTCTTCATCAAAACCATGACCTCTCCGATGATGCGTGAGTAGTTCACCATAGACCTACGGGTCCATAGCTAGTAGCTAGATGGCTTCTTCTCTCTCTTGGATCTTCAATACAAAGTTCTCCATGATCTTCAAGGAGATCTATCCGATGTAATCATCTTTTCCGGTGTGTTTGTCGAGATCCGATGAATTGTGGATTTATGATCAGATTATCTATGAATCTTATTTGAGTTTCTTCTGATCTCTCTTATGCATGATTTCATATCCTTGTAATTCTCTTCGAGTTGTGGGTTTTGTTTGGCCAACTAGATCTATGATTCTTGCAATGGGAGAAGTGCTTGGTTTTGGGTTCATACCGTGCGGTGACCTCACCCAGTGACAAAAGGGGTAGCGAGGCACGCATCGTGTTGTTGCCATCAAGGGTAAAAAGATGGGGTTTTCATCATTGGTTTGAGATTATCCGTCTACATCATGTCATCTTGCTTAAGGCGTTACTCTGTTCGTCATGAACTCAATACACTAGATGCATGCTGGATAGCGGTCGCTGTGTGGAGTAATAGTAGTAGATGCAGAAAGTATCGGTCTACTTGTCTCGGATGTGATGCCTACATGTATGATCATTCCCTGAGATATCGTCATGACTTTGCGCGGTTCTATCAATTGCTTGATAGTAATTTGTTCACCCACCGTGATATTTGCTATTATGAGAGAAGCCTCTAGTGAACACTATGGCCCTAAGGGTTTACTCCACACTATATTTTCAGCCTTACACTTTTTACTTTGTTGCACTTTCTGCCTTCAGATCTCACTTTGCAAACAATCTTGAAGGGATTGACAACTCCTTTGAAGCGTTGGGTGTAAGCTTGTTTGTGTTTGCGCAGGTACTTTGTACTTGAGGAGGCCCTCCTTCTGGATCGATACCTTGGTTCTCAAACGGAGGGAAATACTTACTGCTCATGTGCTGCATCACCCTTTCCTCTTCAAGGGAAAAACCGACACAAACCAGAGAAGTAACAAGAAGAATTCCTAGCGCCAAGGAAGGACTTTTGTTGCTGCAACAGAAGAATTTCTGGTGCCTTTGCCGGGGAGGAAGATCAAGTCAAGGACTCATCCAAGTAGGTGTCGCAAACTCATCTCTTGCATTGACTTTGTTTGCGAGTTGCCTCTCGTTTTCCTCTCCCCCACTTCACCAATTTGCCTTTTTCGTTTGCCTTTTTTGTACGCCTTTTTGTTCGCCCTTTTCTCTCGCTTATTCTCTGTTCGTCTGTGTGGGATAGTCTACGCGTTCTCATGGCTAGATCCAACACTTCGAACGATACTCCCGAGAGCAAAGTTCTCAATTTCAAACAAATTGAGGAAGAAAACTTAAAGGACGCTTGGTATAGGATTTGCAATACTGAAAGTAGATCTACTCATAAGCAATCCACTACCGTCTTGCTTCACAGTTTTTATGTGGGTGTTTCTCCTTGGAATAGGTACATTCTTGACACGATCGTAGGTGGAAATTTCTTGGGTAGCCATACTGTTGATTCTTATGGAGCTGTGATAAATTTGGTAGGCTCACCCCCACTTATGGTTAATGGAACTACCTTAACTATGGAACATGTGATGCGTAGGCTGGACGTTATTGAAAATAAAGTTGCTAGAATTGAACTCATTGAGAATTTGCATAAAAAGATCCACAATCAAATCACTCAGTACGGATCCAAGGTGGGAATGGTTTTGAAAAAGGAGAAGGAACCCACAGTTAACGAAAAGCTAGGTCATGATTCCGCTAGGATTGGCAAACTAGAGGATGTTATAACCAAGTTGGGTTCCGCTTTTGCCGCTCGCAAAATACTCCAAATTTTGCCCACAATAAATCACCAAGTCTGTTTTTGTTCCTAAAAGTAGTGGTGAATCTTCTAACAAGAAAGATGAAAACCTTAAGATGATAAGTGATCACGCTACTTATGGTTTGAGCACCAAAGACGACGATACGTGATTCTATCGCTTTTATGCCTAGCTAAGGGCGTTAAACAATAGCGCTTGTTGGGAGGCAACCCAATGAATTTATCTTTTTTCTTTCTTTTTTTTGCGTCCGCACTTTCGTAATTCTATTGTGATTGTGTTTTTTGAGTTTCTTTTTGTGTTTGATCCAAGCAAAGCCTTTATGACTAGTCTTGGTAATGGTTGTTTCATCCTGTTGGAAAAAGATAGAAACTTTTCGCTCACGAGATGATTTTTCATTTTTATTCAGAAAGATATTTTGAGTTGATTCTTTTTGCTGCTAGTTGATATGCTTTTTTCCCAGGCCGTCGTAGTTTTTCAGATTTTGTGAGGTACCAGAAGTATACGAAGTATACAGATTGCTACAGACTGGTCTATTTTTGACAGATTCTGTTTTTGTTGAGTTGGTTGCTTGTTTTGGAAACTATGGTTAGTATCAGGGGGTACTAGCCATGGAAAAGTGAGAATACTGTACCCCATCATCAATATAGATAGAATTCAAGTTTGCTACAGTGTCAAAAGAAGTGGTAGTTTGTTTTCTTGTGCTAATGTTATCACGAGTTTCTGTTTAAGTTTTGTGTTGTGAAGTTTTCAAGTTTTGGGTGATGTTCTCATGGAAAAAAGAGATAAGGAGTGGAAAGAGCTCAAGCTTCGGGATGCCCAAGGCATCCCAAGCCAATTCAAGGACACCAAAAATCCTAAGCTTGGGGATGCCCCGGGAAGGCATCCCCTCTTTCGTCTTCAATCCATCGGTAACATTACTTGGAGCTGTATTTTTATTCACCACATCATATGTGTTTTTGCTTGGAGCGTCTTGTATCGTAGGTGTTTTTTTCCTTTTGTTGTGTCACAATCATCCTTGCTGCACACCTTTTTTGAGAGAGAGACATGCACTCATCGTGATTTTGCTAGAATGATCATAGTGCTTCACTTATATCTTTTGAGCTAGATACTTTTGCTCTATGTGCTTCACTTATATCTTTTAGAGCACGGCGGTGCGTGATTTGGTAGTTGGCTTATGCTATGAAAGTAGTCCCAAAAGTGATAGATACCCAAAGAGGATGCAAAAACCTCCATCTTCATGTGCATTGAGTAGAAAGAGAAGTTTTGGTTCCTCTCAAATAGTTTTGAGACATGGATTTGGTAATATTAAGAGTTATGTTAGTAGGGTGTTGTGAATCTAGAAATACTTGTGTTGAAGTTAGTGATTCCCGTAGCATGCACGTATGGTGAACCGCTATGTTAGGAAGTCGGAGCATAATTGATCTATTGATTGTCATCCTTTGTGTTGAGGTCGGGATCGCACGATGGTTTACACCTACCAACCCTTCCCCTCGGAGTATGCGTTTAGCACTTTGTTTCGATTACTAATAAAAACTTTCGCAACAAGTATGTGAGTTCTTCATGACTAATATGAGCCCATGGTATAGATGCACTTTCACCTTCCACCATTGCTATCCTCTCTAGTGCCGCGCAATTCTCTCCGGTGCACAAACTCACCAAATTCCTTCCTCAAAACAACCACCATATCTACCTACTATGGCATTTTCATAGCCATTCCGAGATATATTGCCATGCAACTCCCACCGTTCCGTCTCATGACATGTTCCGTAACTCTCATATTTCCATTGCATGATCGTAAGATAGCTAGGGAGATGTTTCAATGTCATACGCCATGCTAGATCGTTGCACATCCTGGTACACTGCCGGAGACATTTCCTATGGAGTCATCATCATTGTGATCTTTGAGCTGTGAGTAAATAAAACTGTGATGATCATCATTATTAGAGAATTGTACCACCTGAGGAAATAAAATAAAATAAAGAGGCCAAAGAGACCAAAAAGAAAAAAAGAAAAAAAAGAAAAAAAGAGAGGCCTAAGTGCCCAAATGAAAAAAAGAGAGAGAAAGAGAGAAGGGACAATGCTACTATCTTTTTCCACACTTGTGCTTCATGATAGTACCATGTTCTTCATGATTGAAGGCTTCTTGCTTTGTCACTACCATATGTTAGTGGGAACCTTCATTATATAACTTGGCTTGTATATTCCAATGATGGGCTTCCTCAAAATTGCCCTAGGTCTTCGTGAGCAAGCAAGTTGGATGCACACCCACCAGTTCTCCTTTTGAGCTTTCACATACTTATAGCTATAGTGCATCTCTTGTATGGCAATCCCTACTCATTCACATTGGTATCTACTAATGGGCATCTCCATAGCCTATTGATATGCCGAGTCAATGTGACTATCTCCTCCCTTTTTGTCTCACAACCACCACCACACTCTATTCCACCTATAGTGCTATATCCATGGCTCGCGCTCATGTATTGCGTGATAGTTATAAAAAGTTTGAGAAAGTAAGAGTGCGAAAACAATTACTTGGCCAATACCAGGGTTGTGCATGATTTACATTATTGTGTGAGGATGCTGGAGCATAGCCAGACTATATGATTTTGTAGGGATAACATTCTTTCGCGTTGTTATTTTGAAAGTTCATGATTACTTTGCTAGTTTGCTTGAAGTATTACTGTTTTCATGTCAATAGCAAACTATTGTTTCGAAACTTACGGATCTAAACATTCATCTCACGTGAAAGAAGTTGCAAAGGACAACTATGCTAGGTAGCATTCCACATCAAAAATTCTTTCTTTATCACTTCCCTACTCGATGATGAGCAGGAGTTAAGCTTGGGGATGCTTGATACGTCTCCAACGTATCAATAATTTTTTATGGTTTCAATCTTGTCAACTTTGGATGTTTTGCATGCCTTTTATATATTTTTTGGGACTAACTTATTAACTCAGTGCCAAGTGCCAGTTCCTGTTTTCCATGTTTTTGACCCCTTTCAGAGGAGATTTTGAAACGGAGTCCACACTGAAGAAAATCCCCGAAAAGATTTTTTCCGGAACAGAATAAGATCGGGAATCTTGAGAGCCAAGGCAGGGGAGCCTGAGGGGCCCCACAAGCCCCCACCCCGCGGCCAGGGGGTAGGCTGTGGCCCACAGGCTTGTGGGCCCCCTGAGCGCCCCCTGACCTAGGGTTGCGCCTATAAATTCCCTAAAAATCCCAAAAAAATCAGGAGATCATCAAAATTACTTTTCCGTCGCCGCAAGCTTCTGTCTCCGCAAGATCCCATCTGGGCACGTTCTGGTGCCCTGCTGGAGGGGGATTCGGACACGGAGGGCTTCTTCACCAATACCATCACCTCTCCGATGATGCGTGAGTAGTTCACCATAGACCTACGGGTTCATAGCTAGTAGCTAGATGGCTTCTTCTCTCTCTTGGATCTTCAATACAAAGTTCTCCATGATCTTCATGGAGATCTAGACAATGTAATCTTGTTTGGCGGTGTGTTTGTTGAGATCCGATGAATTGTGGATCGATGATCAGATTATATGTGAATCTTATTTGAGTTTCTTCTGATCTCTCTTATGCATGATTTCATATCCTTGTAATTCTCTTCTAGTTGTGGGTTTTGTTTGGCCGACTAGATCTATGATTCTTGGAATGGGAGAAGTGCTTGGTTTTGGGTTCATACCATGCGGTGACCTCACCCAATGACAGAAGGGGTAGCGAGGCACGCATCATGTTGTTGCCATCAAGGCTAAAAAGATGGGGTTTTCATCATTGGTTTGAGATTATCCCTCTACATCATGTCATCTTGCTTAAGGCGTTACTCTATTCGTCATGTACTCTATACACTAGATGCATGCTGGATAGCAGTCGATGTGTGGAGTAATAGTAGTAGATGCAGAAAGTATCGGTCTACTTGTCTCGGACGTGATGCATATATGTATAATCATTGCCTTAGATATCGTCATGACTTTGCGCGGTTCTATCAAATGCTCGACAGTAATTTGTTCACCCACCGTGATATTTGCTATTATGAGAGAAGCCTCTAGTGAACACTATGGCCCCCAGGGTCTACTCCACACCATATTTTCAGCCTTACACTTTTTACTTCGTTGCACTTTCCGCCTTCAGATCTCACTTTGCAAATAATCTTGAAGGGATTGACAACCCCTCTGAAGCATTGGGTGCAAGCTTGTTTGTGTTTGCGCAGGTACTCTGGACTTGACGAGGCCCTCCTTCTGGATCGATACCTTGGTTCGCAAACTCAGGGAAATACTTACTGCTCCTGTGCTGCATCACCCTTTCCTCTTCAAGGGAAAAACCGACGCAAACCAGATAAGTAACAAGAATAATTCCTAGCTCCAAGGAAGGACTTTTGTTGCCGCAGCAATGTGTCCCGCAAGTATTCGAGGAGACTGAAGTGCTACTTGGTCTTGACGATGATATCATCCATATAGACGTGGATGTTCCTGCCGATTTGCGGCAGGAGGCATTGCTGCATGCAACGCTGAAACGTGGCACCAGCGTTGTTCAGACCGAACGTCATGGTGGTGTAGTAGTAGACCCCAAAGGGCGTGATGAAGGAGGTCTTGAGGCGATCAGCTGGATCCAATTGGATTTGATGGTAGCCTGAATAAGCCCCCAGAAAAGACAGGAGTTCACAGCCGGCCGTGGAGTTGATCACTTGATCTATCCTGCGCAAGGCGAAAGGGTCTTTCGGGGACGCCTTATTCAGGCTTGTGTAGTCGATACACGTTCGCCATGTATTGTTCTTCTTCAGCACCAGGACTGGATTGGACAACCAGGCCGGGTGGAAAACCTCCATTATGAAGCCGGGTGCGAGCAGCCGGGCGATCTCTTTTCCAATTGTGCGCCGCTTCCCCTCGGCGAAGCGGCGCAAGGGTTGTTTCACCGGCTTTGCATCCGGCCACACATGAAGCTTGTGCTCGGCGTACTTCCTCGAAAACCCTGGCATGTCTTTTGGAGACCATGCAAAGATGTCCCGATTCTCATGTAGGAAGTCACCGAGCTCGCCTTCCTATTTGGTGCTGAGATTAGCACGGATGGTGAGGCACTGCTTGGGGTTCGCGGGGTCGAGTGGCACCTGCTTGGTTTCTTTGGCCGGCTTGAATGAGCCCTCGCCGGCCGACTGGGATGGTGGAGTAGGGATCGCCGGCTGCTCGGTAGCCTGAGCCACGAGCCGGTCGATCTGCCTTTTCTCCTCAACAATCACCATGGCGTCGTCCAGACGGCTGCTGTCTTGTAGTCGCCAGTGATGGTGATGATGCCCTCTGGACCCGGCATCTTCATCTTCAGGTATGCGTAGTGTGGGATGGCCATGAATTTGGCTAGAGCCGGCCTGCCCAACAGCGCATGATATGGGCTGTTGAGATCCACCACCTCGAACCATATTGGCTCTCGTCGGAAGTGCGCCTTGTCATCGAAAAGGACGTCCAGCTGGATTTTGCCAATCGGCGAGCAGGACTGTCCCAGCACAATGCCGTGGAAGACAGTGCTGGTCGGCTAGAGGTCCTTCTCCTTCAGCCCAAGCTTGAGCAAGGTGTCAACTTGGAGGATCTTTATGCTGCTGCCACCGTCGACCAACACCCGGTAGAACCGGCAGGTGAGCCTCTTGGAGGCGAAAGTGGGGTCGAGGACGAGCGTGTATGAGCCAGGATTTGGCATCACCGCAGAATGGTCAACCCGGCTCCACGTAATTGGCTTTTCAGACCAATGCATGAATTGGGGAACCGGGGGGGACCGTGGCATTCACCTCACGCCGGCGTTGTCGTTGGTTGTGCTTGTCATCACCCTCGCTGGTGAAGACGACGTAAGCTCCACCTTGATGGGGGTGATCGCCGTGGAGATTGTCGTCGTTGTGAGGCGGCGGTGGAGGAGCCGGAGCCGGCCCAGGAGCCGGAGCACGAGGCGCGGCATCTACTCCTATGGGACAGTCGATGTGCAATGCTACACTGTCGGAGGGTATGAGTGGCCGGCTTCGCCCCAGTATGCATCTTGCATGGCGCGTCGATCATTTGCTCAAAGGTGAGCTTGAGCTTCCAGTTGTTCTTGCTGTTCCGTTGCTGCTGAGAGCCGGCTTGAGTAGCCGGCGCGTCTTCCTCCATGCTAGCCACCTGCTTGCTTGTGGAGCACGAATCAAGTTGACCTGCCTTGCGCTTGTTGTTCTGGCCGCCTCGATTATCGCCAGCCGGCTTGGGAGTAGTCGGCATGTGGACAACTTTGTCCCAGGCTGTCACCTTGATCCGCATCGCGGAGTCGGCCTTGGCGTACTTGTCTGCCTTGGCCATGAGCACCGCCAGAGAGGTGGGCTCAGAGCACATGAGCTTGTGCTTGAGTAGAGTGTCGTCTCGGCAGCCGTCAATGAAGTATTGAATTGCCTGTACCTCATGCACTCCTTCGCAGGAGTTGCGCAGCTCAGTCCAATGCGTGACGTAGTCGCGAAGGGGTTCGTGGGGCCTCTGGGCGCACATGGCTAGCTCGCGAGGCCGGCCAGGGTGCTTGTAGGTGCCTGTGAAGTTGCGGACGAATGCCTCCTCGAAGTCAACCCAAGAGTTGACGCTGCCGGCTGGAAGGTTGTTAAGCAACGTTCTAGCCGAGCCAGCCAGCATGAGAGGCACGTAGCGGACGTCTACGTGCTTGTTGCCCCAAGAATGCCAACTGCAGTGGTGTAGTCGATCAGCCAGTCTTCTCGCTTGGTTGTGCCATTTTACTTGGGGGTGTCCCGAGGGAGAGTGAAGCCTCTGGGAAACGGCTCCCCTCGGATCCGAGGACCGAAGCACGCTGGACCAATGGGGTCGTCCTTTTCTAGGAGAGTCGACTATGCTAGGAGGTTGCGGCGTCTGCGAGCATAGTTGTCGTTGTGTGGAATGTGAGGGCCGATCTGGGCCTTGATTGGAAGGGTGTCTTGGGAGCTCGTGGCGTTGGCCCCCTCCCGATGCCTTAGAGGAGGATCCTCACGCACGAAATCCCCCTCGTCGCCTCCATCTGTGCAACACCGTCTTGAAGTTGGCTCGCCCTGGCGCGGAGAACGCTTGTCTTGGCTGCCCTTGCCCCTCCGGCCGGAAGTGCGATGCGAGGAAGATCCCTCGGCATGATGAGGACCGTTGGGGTTACGGCGTGCTCCGGGACCGGATCCCAGAGACTCCAATTGTGCCTGACCAGGGTCAAGAAGTGTTTGCTGCTCATTTGCCGCGTCAAGAAGATCCTTGACCCGCTTCTCCTGAAGGACGTGCTCCTCGCCCTCCAAACCTGGCATTTCTGCCATAGCCGCCTGAGTAGCCCGCAAGTTGGTGGCAGGGGTCTCGTAGACGGGCTGCTTGCCGCCTAGGATCTCAGCAATGACCCAGCCGCGGCCGCAGACCGCGCCGAGCCGAGCCGGCTAGGACCCTCAGCAGCCGGAGTGAGGCCATAAGCGGAGTTATACTTGCGCTGGCGGCTTCCATCAGGCGTTTACTCGCGGTAATGATGATGCCCTCCTCTAGGATCTTCCTGAGAGCCTCCTCCATCGAGGCTCGTGCATCGGTGGGGTTTGTGGAGGGGGCAATGGGCGTCTACAAGTCGACAAGGGTAGCACGAAGCGTGTCGGCTGATACCGCAGCGGCATCAGCAGCATCTGCTGACGCCTTGCCGTGAGCATTGCTGGTGCCGGCACCAATGACCATCACCTACATCAGGTTGGAAACGACGGCGACGTGATGCGCGGAAAGACACCCCGCAGATGATGGTGGACCGTCAAAGACGAGCACATCGCCGGGGTACTCGTCACGTGCAGGCGTCTCCCCAAGGGATAGCCTACTGAAGCTGGCGCACAATGCGTCGCCGTCGATGTCCTCGCCGGGGTCGCGAGGTCCATCGTCGAGGCGCGAGTCACTGATAAGAACGCTGGAGTTCGCCACAGCGGTGATGACGACGCTGGGGAGTGACTCGTCGTCAGACTCCCCATCAGAATCCGCGAGACGGACTAGGACGTCGAACAACATCGTAGAAACCTCCTCAAGGCAGGCTCCACGGGCATGTCGATCCGTCTGGACGCGAAGCATCCGGTGGTTTAGGCAAAGAGCCCCGCCCAGCGCGCAAATCCGGACGATGTCGTGGACGGCCCCACGGTGGGTGCCTAATGTCGGTGTTTACTCACAACATATGCCATGGCTAGGCTAATGATGGTGGGAACCAAAGTGACACCAGTGAATGTTGGAGGCGAGGTTGGTACAAGCATGGAACGCACGATGTACCCAGGTTCCGGGCTCTCTGTAGAGATAACACCCCTAATACTGCCGGAGTGCATAACGTATCGATGAGGCTACAATGTGCTCCTGGATCTGTTCTACGGAGGAGAAAGAAGGAGCAGCCGGCTCGCGTCTACCTCTCCTGTATGAGTGTGTGTATGAAGGATTGACCGACCCTCTGCATGAAGGGGGGTCGAGGGGTTTTATAGATGAACCCACCAACCTAAAATAAGGATAAAGGTACATGAGTGGGGACCGACTGGCAGCCTCGACTGCTTGCCAGGGGGGCCACGGGGGTCTTGTCTTGTTGCTGGAGGGGCCCGCTGGCTGCAAGGTCCCGTCGTCTTATGAGATTCGTCATGGGTTGCCAGTATGGCCGTCTCCGCTGTTCCCACGCCGAGTGTGATAATGGAATGGGAGTTTGACGGGCCGACACTGTGCTGGATGATGGATCGGAGCCGATGTAGGTCAGCGGCAGGTCCGCTGACACTATACCTACCATGCGCTCCAATCTTCTACCTTGGCTGACGCGTAGCCACCTTTAACTGTAGGGTATCGTCATGACCTACGGTCTGATGTGACTTGAGCTCTCTAGCCGGCTATTTGCTTAACCAGCCGGCCTGGGAACGACCGTCTCGCCTCTAGCCGGTTAGTGTGGCTTAGACGGCCAGAGGGAGGTAGCCGTCTCGCCCCTAGCCGGTAGGAGCTTCCTTGCCGGCCAGAGATATTCGGCCGTCTTGCCCCCATCCGGCAGGAGCTTCCTAGCCGGTCACGGGGATTTGGGCCTCATAGAATGAATCATACTGTTCCCACAAGGTAGAAGGCAAAGGAGTAGGCTTGATGAGCCTACCCCGGGGTTATCCCCCCGTCATTTCTTGATTGCCTTGGTTTGACGAAGACTAGTTGATTGCTCCCCCATACTCACTATGGGTGATCCACTCTTCAGCACATCTTCACAAGTCCATTGCCACTACAATGGACGGCAAGCTTCAAGCATGATATCTTCGTGATGCTCCACTTGAACTTGCACACCTCAATTTTGATGGTGATCACCACTTGATGTCAACCTTCATAGGTTGAATGAGATCTTCCTCTTGACGCAAACCCATGGAGACACACCTAACCCCACATAGAACTCTCACAAGGACCATGGGTTAGTACACAAAAGCATTATGGACAATGCTTACCATACCATGGGATCACTTCATCCCTCTCGGTACATCTTGTACACTTTGTGTGTTGATCATCTTGATTTACTCTTTGCTTAGTCTTGATCAACCTTATGTCTTTATGACCAATCTTTGGATAATACCTTCTATACCACCTTGGTCATCATATAAACTCCTTGATACCAACAGATGGACTTCAAGAAGTGCATATGGACAAATCCTTCGAATATAACTTAAGGCAACCATTAGTCCATAGGGATTGTCATCAATTACCAAATCCACATATGGAGAAATATGCTCTAACAACTGGGTTAATAGGTTAGTGCTAAAAATGATATAAATCGGTAAATTATGACCTAAAAATTATCCTAGGATGATAATATAACATCATGGAACAATGAAAAATTATAGATACGCTCGAGATGTATCAGCCATGTGGATGCATCACATCCTCAAGTTAACCCATGTACGCCACGAAAATGTTTTTATCTATTCTTGTGAGTGCATTGGCTGGTTGTACTAGATCCTCAAGATGACCCGTGTTCGTAACAACATCACTGTCTTTTTGGATGTGTAATGAAATCTTTCATGCAACAATAAAGTTTATTTCCTGAGATATTTCGTGTGTTGGGTAAGCACTTTGTTTCAGCAACTTTTCACGTTCACGATCTCCCTCATGCGTATCACACGAGCGAGGGGTGTGCATGGTATTTGTGCTTGCAGCATAGCCAAACCCAAGTGATCAAGCTCTCGCTTGCGGGCCTTCTCTCGTGCATGTCACCTCACCAAGGTCCTTGGTGCTTCATCTCCTCATGTGACGCCCATGAACAAAATCATAAGAAACTGAAGGCCTTATGGGCCTTGCCCTACGAGGCAGCCTACTGCACCACCTACACCAAGCATCAGTAGGAGGCCTCAAGAGCTAACACATCACGATGCATGTCCCACAAGCTACGTCATACCTAGGCTCATGCCCCTCAAGGAAGCTAAGTCCAAGCACGTTGCAAATTTCTTGGCATTTCTTAAGCTCTCTTTCCTCATGACCTTGTTGTAAGTGCATCTAGTGCCCCTTAGTGATTTTGGTGGTTTGAAGACTTATAGGTTAAGTATCTAATGTGTTTTTAAGTGTACACAGGATCTATAAGTCATTGAGGAGTTTGAGATATTTGAAGAATATCGACCCCTAAAAATATATGTCTTCAGTTGAAGAAATTGGTCTGAAGCTGAAGAAATGAATTGCGAAGAATTTGCGATGAAATTGATATTCTGCATGAAGATATTGATATTGAGAAGATCGGTGGTTCCTGAAGAAAATCGTTCTGAAGAAATTGAAGCATGAAGATTTACGTTTTCTGTTTTACTTTCTTCGCATTTGATGAATAGGAACACCGTACTGTTAAAGGGGGTCAAAGTAACACTATGGAATGAATTTCCTCATGATGCTCAACCCAAGCCAAATCCCACCAAAAGCCTCAAGTGAGGAATATGAGTGACATGAGGACTCTCACAGTTGAGGATCCCGACCGTTTGGATAAGCCACGCCAAGTCACTGATCTTATCCACTCCAACGGTCATATTATTTAAGGGCATTAATGTCAAATCATGTTGGGATGCTCCCAGGCTATAAATAGCCGCCCCCACAACCACTAGCTGGTTGGCTGCTCCCTTTAAAACTGACACTTGTCATAAGAGCAACCCAAATTCCTCAGAGCTTTCGAGAGTAAATCATCAGTGAGGAAATACACCACCCACCGAAACCACAAACCAAACCTAGTGATTGAGCATCACTGAAGAAGTTGTTCCTGTGTGGGACTGAAGCCTTTTACCTTTGAGGACTGTGCATCCTCCAGACGGTTAGGCGTCATGGTCTAGAGCAATCCAGCAGTCAATTGTGGATCGCCGGGTGACCGAGTTTGTGAGGGTTTGGAAGTCTGCCCTGAAGACTTACCACGAGTGTTGGGCGAGGACTGTGTGTCCTTAGCTCAAGGAGAATACGGTAGGGACTGTGTGTCCCGGGACTGGGTGTCCTTTGGTTTCAATACCAAGCCCCTCCAAACCAGATATACAACTGTCACAGCAGTTGGAACTGGGTCATCAACAACAGTCTTCACCAAGAATCGGGTTCTAATTCCTCAACTCTTTACTTTCTCTGTATTATGTGTTGATGACTTTCACTGTGACTGTTTGAAGAATTTGCTGAAGACTTTCTCTGAATTTCCTCAACCCCAAATTCCTCACTTGAGTAAATCATCATCTGTATTCTGCATGCCTGCTTACTGTGCAATCTGTTTTCACATTCTTCACTCTGTAATACTGCTACTGTGAAAGGTTGCACGTCTGATCCATAACCGTTTCCGCTGTAAGTTACTCATCAGTGAGGAATTTCCTCAAAAGAAATTTCCTCAGTGATGAAATTCTAAAAATCTCCTATTCACCCCCCTCTAGTCGATATAACGCACTTTCAATTGGTATCAGAGCAAGGTACTCCCTTGTTCTGTGTGATTTTGGTTTAACCACCTGGAGTTTTAGTTATGTCGACTGCAGGCATGTTTAAGGTGACTGCAGCATGTCCTACCTATGAGGGAAAGAACTTTCCCTTTTGGAAAACAAAATGCAAATGCATCTACAAGCTATTGACAATGATCTCTGGTATATTGTGGAAAATGGTGTTCCCCTCGTTTCTACCAATGTCACTGCTGCAGATGTGAAGAAATACAAGCAACTCGATTCTCAAGCGAAGAACATCATCTGTGGTCATCTGAGCCCTGGCCAGTTTGGAAGAGTAAGTGCCTTAGGCTCTGCAACACTGATCTGGGAGAGACTGTGCAAGGTAAATGAAGGAGTATCAACCCAACGCGACTCTCGCGTTGATATTCTTCGCAATCTCTTCAATTGCTTCAAGAGACATGACAATGAAAGCTGCCAAGACACCTTTGATCGCCTCACTGACATATCAAATGAACTGCAAGCACTGGGAGCTCGAGACATCACTGATCACGAAGTTGTGAAGAAACTGCTGAGATCTTTGGATTCTTCATTTGACACTTTAGTTCTGATGATTCAAGAAAGACCACACTGCAAGATGCTAGGTCCTGCTGATATCCTCGAAAGGCTAAATACTCATGAATTCCAGCTAGAAGAAAAGAGAGATCTATATGGACAAAGCTATTCCAGACCACGTGCACTGAAGGCAAGAGCAATTTCCTCATCTGAAGAAGAAGACACAGATGACAGCAGTTGTGACCCTGAAGAATTTGGTCAGGAACTTGCAATGCTTGTGAGGAAATTCCACAGATTTACACGACGAGGCCAGTTCGGTAAATCATCAAGAAGAGACATGAGGAAATCAGAATCTGCATCTGAGGACTACAAGAGACGGACGTGTCACAAGTGCAAGAAATCAGGTCATTACATTGCTGATTGTCCTCCCTGGGGAAAGGAATCAAAGAAGAAGAAATACAAGGATGACAGTTCTGATGACTCAAAGAAGAAAAAGAAATCTTGAAAATCCTCATCTTCAAAGTCCTCCTCACACAAGAAGACTAGCTTCAGAAAGGCTCGGGCACTTATTGGCAAGGAAATGGATTCCGAGGCAGAATCAGAAGAATGTGATAATGAAGAAGGCTCTGGAGAAGATTCAGAATCCGGACAGGCTAGTCTTGCACTAGCAACCAATTTCGTCAGCAAGTCAATCTTCAATCTTGAAGAAAATGAATGCACCATCCATACTGATGACTATGCTGATGACTTCGCTCCAACCTATTGCTTCATGGCAAAAGGTTCAAAGGTATCACATAATGCCTCCTCATCTGATTCAAGTAACTGTGAACATGATGATTACAAAAAACCCAGTTACAGTAAACTTGCCATCATTGCCACTAAACAACAAACTCCTCTGGAAAAGCTTCAAAGACTGCTAGACAAAAGTGATGATCTGTTGAATGATGAAATGAATCTTAATCAAATCCTCGCTGATGACATGAAAAATCTCCAGTCTAGATTTTATATTCTTCAGGATCGTTATGATACACTCCTCACTGATCATGAGAAGCTTTCCTACGAATTTCTTCAAAGGAAGCTTGATCTTGAGAAGCTGAGGATATCTTATGATGATCTTCGTATGGAAAATGATTCATTACTAGCTCAACAGATCAGCGCTAGTCAAGTTGAATTTTTTCCTCCATGTCTTAAATGCATTGATCGTGAAACTGCTAATTCTTCACCAGAATCTTCAAATGCTACCACTGCTACAAATACTTGAACTGCACCTGTTGTGTCTATTTCCTCACTTGAGGAAAACACAAATGCCACTGATGAAAATGCAGGGTTGAAGGAATTGTACGTGACAGGCATGTACAAAAGCCTCAAAGGAAATCAAATCCTTTGTGATGTGCTCAAAAAGCAGATCTTGAACATGAACCCGAGGAAAGAAGGAATTGCCTTTGAGAGGAAATTGAATACTGATGGATCTTATTGGAAACCTGAGCAGTATCCCAAAACCTCATGGGTTGCTGCTACTGGGCCTCCTTTTGATCCATCTAATCTAACTGGCTTCTCATGTGAATTATCCTATTCCTCGGACGAGTCATTTGATTCCAACTATAAACTGTTCAAAAATCAATCTTGTGAAGTATTTGCTCGATATGTTGGAACTAACTGCAGGAATGGCCCTCCTCTGAAGAAAATCTGGGTTCCCAAAAG
This sequence comes from Hordeum vulgare subsp. vulgare, assembly GCF_904849725.1. Lineage (NCBI taxonomy): Eukaryota > Viridiplantae > Streptophyta > Magnoliopsida > Poales > Poaceae > Hordeum > Hordeum vulgare. The sequence continues at coordinate 444,707,709 of NC_058519.1, forward strand.
TTGTCTTGAAAATCTTCAAGTAAGTGTCCTCATGACATCACCTCTGAAGAATCTGAACCCCAGATCAAATTCCTCAGGAGGACCAAAGTCTTCAAGAGGATCAAAATCCTCAACTGGTCAAAACTATGCTCATACCCGTGCTTATGCGTCTAATATGCAGGGAAACTACAAGGAATATGATTATGAGCACTATTCTTCAAATAACTATGTTCATAAATCCTCAAACCAGTTCTCTGCATACTCATATGAGTACTTTAACCCCCCTACTGTTAAGAGAAGTGCATTAGCTTCAATGCCACCTTTCTCATATGGTGCTCGCAGGATGATGAACGCTTTGCCACCCCTTCAGATGTGGGTGGTGAAGAAATCAAACTAATCACTTCTGCAAGTCAGGTCTACAGATGAATATCATCATCTGAAGAATTTGCTGGAGACCTGAGGAAATGCTTGATAGGACGCAAGCTAATGATTGATGAAATAGAAATATTTCACACGTCCTTACATTTCTGTTATGATGAAATTAGTATCATATTCTTCAATCTTGAAGCATATGAGATGGTAAGCTGTACTAATTCATCTGCAGGATGACAAACCCAAAAATACTGAGTGGGTTCTCGATAGTGGCTGCACACATCACATGACTGGTGATAAAAGCCTACTGATGAATATGCCACTAACTCCATCACCTCTGAAGCAAATCACATATGCTGATAAAGGTAAAAGCAAGGTATTGGGACTTGGCAAAGTAGCTATTTCCAAGGATAGGCATATGGACAAAGTAATGCTCGTTGAATCCCTTGGTTTTAACCTCATGTCAGTCTCGATGCTTTGTGATCTTGATATGATTGTTATCTTTGGTAGATATAGATGTGTAGTCATCATGGAATCTGACAGATCCAAAGTCTTCGAAGGTGTAAGAAGAGGGGATTTGTACATTGTTTACTTCTCTACAGGTCCTCAACCAGCCACTTGCTTACTAGCAAAAACCTCAGAAGGATGGCTGTGGCACAGAAGACTAGGTCATGCAGGCATGAGGAATTTGCACACACTTGCAAAGAAAATTCTTCAAGGATCATCTCTGCGGTGCTTGTGAATCTGGGAAAATGACCAGATCCAAGCATCCCTCCAAAACCATCATGACCACTACACGTCCATTTGAATTGCTTCATATGGATTTATTTGGACCTACACACTATGCAACACTGACCAATGCAGCATCTCTATATGGCTTTGTCATAGTTGATGATTATTCCAGATACACTTGGGTGCATATTATAGTATATAAAACTGAAGTGCAGGAAATCTTCAAATGATTTTCTTCAAGGGCCTCGACGAACTTCGGCATCAAGATCAAACATATCAGGAGTGATAATGGAACCGAGTTCAAAAACACTGGTCTTGATGACTATCTTGATGAACTTGGTATTACTCATGAATTGTCTGCTCCTTATACTCCTCAGCAGAATGGTGTCGTCGAAAGAAAGAACAGGACTCTGGTTGAAATGGAAAGAACTATGCTTGAAGAATATCAGACTCCTTGTCGCTTCTGGTCCGAAGCAATCAACACTGCATGTCATATCATCAACAGGGTATATCTTCACAAATTCCTCAAGAAAACCTCATATGAACTCCTCACTGACAAGAAACCCAATGTAAGTTATTTCAAAGTCTTCGGTGCAAAATGCTGGATTAGAGATCCTCATCATAGCTCAAAATTTGCACCTAAGGCACATGAAGGTGTTATGCTCGGTTATGGAAAGGACTCGCACACCTACAGAGTCTTCAACAACTATCACAACAAAGTTGTTGAGACTGTAGATGTGCGGTTCGATGAAACTAATGGCTCGCAAAGAGAGCAATTGCCTTCTGATCCAGATAAGCTGTCTCCTGAGGAAGCAATAAAGCTTAAGCCTACTGAAGACATTGTTCCCTCTGAGGAAATTGGTGAAGAAACAATCCCCATCGCTGATGAAAGACAAGAAGATGCTCCTGAGGAAATTGCAACAACACCACTTCCTCAGCCCAGACAAAATCCTCAACCAGCTCATCCGAGGATTGCAAATGAAGTAGAACTTGACAAAATCCTCAACGACATCAACGTGCCAGGTCCTCTCACTCGCTCAAAAGCTTCACACTTGGTTAACTTTTGTGGGCATTTTTCTTTTGTATCCATCACAGAACCCTCAAAAGTAGCTGAGGCTTTTCTGGAACCGGAGTGGATCCAAGCCATGCAAGACGAACTTCTTCAATTCAAGCTGAATGACGTATGGGAGCTCGTCAAGCGACCAGATCCTCGCAAGCATAACATCATCGGCACCAAGTGGATTTTCCGAAACAAGCAAGATGAGGACGGTCAAGTGGTGAGGAACAAGGCACGACTTGTAGCCCAAGGCTACACCCAGGTTGAAGGAATAGATTTCGATGAAACTTTTGCACCTGTTGCTAGACTTGAAGCTATTCGAATCCTACTTGCTTATGCTAATCATCATAACATCATCTTATATCAAATGGATGTGAAAAGTGCATTCCTCAATGGTAAGCTTGAGGAAGAAGTATATGTTGCTCAGCCCCCAGGTTTTGAGGATCCAAAGAATCCACACAAAGTCTTCAGACTCAAAAAGGCTCTGTATGGCCTCAAGCAAGCCCCTCGGGCATGGTATGATACATTGAAGGAATTCCTCATGAAGAAAGGCTTCAAACCTGGTTCACTCAATCCAACTCTTTTCACAAAATCTTATGATAATGAACTATTTGTATGTCAAATATATGTTGATGATATCATATTTGGCTGTACTGACAAAAGATACAGTGATGAATTTGCCTATATGATGAGTGAAGAATATCAGATGTCTATGATGGGGGAGCTGAAATTCTTCTTAGGTCTTCAAATTCGTCAACAAAGCAATGGAATCTTCATATCACAGGAGAAATACCTCAAGGATGTTCTGAGGAAATTCGACATGCATGAATGCAAAGGTGCCAAGACTCCAATGCCTACCAACGGTCACCTCGGCACTGATGAAAATGGTAAAGATTTCGATTAGCAGGTATACCGTTCTATGATTGGCTCTTTATTGTATCTATGTGCATCTAGGCCAGACATAATGCTTAGTGTTTGCATGTGTGCACGTTTTCAAGCAAAACCGAAGGAATCACATCATAAGGCTATGAAACATATTCTTCGATACCTAGCTCACACACCAACACTAGGATTATGGTATCCCAAGGGCTCCAATCTTCATCTCGTAGGGTATTCTAATTCAGACTATGCTGGTGACCGTGTGGATCGCAATTCAACTTCTGGCACATGACATTTCCTTGGAAGATCACTGGTTTGCTGGTCCTGAAAGAAGCAGAACTGTGTATCACTCTCCACTGCCGAAGCTGAGTACAATGCTGCTGGTTCTTGCTCTGCTCAATTACTATGGATGAAGCAAACCCTCAAGGACTACGGCATCAACATGAAGAATGTGCCTCTCTACTGTGACAATGAGAGTGCTACCAAGATTGCCTATAACCCAGTACAGCACTCGAAGACCAAGCACATCCAGATTGGTCATCATTTTCTTCGGGACCATGTCCTCAAGGGCAATATCCTCATCGACCATGTGAAGACTGATGATCAACTGGCTGATATCTTCACTAAGCCCTTGGATGAGAAAAGGTTTTGCAAGTTGCGGTGTGAGCTAAATATCTTAGAGTCTTCGAATGTTTTGTAAAAACATGCACACATCCTAACACTTATGCAAAGTTGATGACTTAGATGTGCAACACATGATGAAATGATTTTCTTCAACCAATGAAGAAAGTCACTCTGAATGTGAAGAAATTAACGAAGAAATTGATTCTCAGGGCCTACGACAATTGTACGCGGCGTCTGTAATCAACATTCTTATATGGTGGGCAACGCCACCGCCAAATGTGAAATTCCTCAAGTTGATTTTCTTCAAATCATCAAATTTCTCACAATGCATTTTTCTTCAAAACAGTTGTTCTTCATTGTGATGATCTATTGCAAAATCTTCAAAAACACTTCATGACTTTCATTTGCCTAGGTAGACTGTGATTTCTAGTCCTCAACAGCATTCACTTATTGCTATTTCTTCAAGTTGATGTTTCTGCTAAGTGAATGTGATCGGACCCTATTTTTCCCTCTATGCTATACTTATCCAGTCTATTCAATTCTTCATGTGCGTTCTACTTGAAACTTTGTTCAAAATCCTCACTGCATCCTTGTCAGCTGATGATTTTGTAACGAAAATCCTCAAATCTTTGAAAAATTGTTTTCTTCAAAGGAACAGTAACTGAACCCCCACTTCCCACGATTGGATAGCCACGATCTCCACTATCTCCACCGCATCGTACGGGAGCTACACGTGTCCTGCGAAGACGTAGAGGCAAGGGCTATTCGGTCCGAAACTTTCGCGCCAAACAGTAACTTTCGGGCTATAAATATGTCCTTAACCCCCTCCGTATCATCTTCTTCGCCTCATCGCTCTCCTGCCACAGCACACCGAACCCTAGCGCCACCGCTGGTAGTCTTGTCGCCGGCAAGGAAGAGCTTCACTGCCTCAACTTTCTCGCCGCCAGGATCACGCCGGAGTCGGAACATCTACGTCCGTCGCCGCCGTAGACGTCCTCTGCTGCCAAGTTAGGGTGCATTGGACACTTGACCGAAGAGCCTCTCTAACACCACCTTTTTGTGTTCTTCGTTCGCACCTTCCAGGGTAATTATATCCCATTTTTACAACAGATTAGATCTAAAATTTTACCTCTCCCATGTGAAATCTGTTTTTCCTCAAGATACGATGCGCACATGATTCCTCAAACACTATCCATCTCCACAATCATTGATGAACTAGCTAAGCATCTAAGATTTTCACGAGATTCCTCAATTGTGCAAATTTTCGGATCTGTACAACTCTGGAACCCAAGAACAGGATGCTTAAGCAAATTCCTCAACCACTGGTTATATTCCTCAAACTGTCAAACTTTTCCATTTTCTTCAAATCTGAGAACGCATATGACCTCTCCAAATTCCTCGCAACTATACTATGTTCACAGATACACACATGTCAGCTGATGAATCTCTCGGTTCTCATCACATTAACTCATTTGCAGCATTTCTCGAAGAAACTCTTCAAGGCTCATCAGAATCCTCAAGAGTTCAAAATCCTGAGAAAGTTCCTCGTCTGAAGAAAATGGAGGAAGAAAGGAAACAGAAAGGAGGAAAGAATCTGGAGCAGAACACAGCTGTTGATATTCCTGATGATATATACCTGGACTATTGCACACCTGATGATGAACCTGAGACTATGCCTAAAAGAAAGATTAGGCTGCAGAAAATTGAACGCAGATGGGCAAAGGAGTGGAAGGAGTACAGGTTTGTGACTCCAAAATATGCGAAGAAATTCGCTTTGAAGCCTCTTGGCAGAAGGGCCCCACTTGAGGATCATCAAGTAGCTCATCCCTCAACTCTTATGACACTTGATGACTACCCAGATGAAAAGGAAAGGCATCTGGCCAAGCTCAAGAAGCAAGCAGAAACAGCAGTGAAGAAATTTCATGAATCCTCAGCTGCTGCCTCCGGTGCTGCTCATTCCTCAGCAGCAGAAACCTCAGGCTCCGAGATTCCTCAACCAAAGTCTGTGCCAACAAAGCCAAAAGCTTCAAAACCCCAAGAGAAGTTTGCACAGACTTCTGTCACCAAACCCTCAGCTCCAAAACCCTCGGTTCCAAAACCGTCAACACCAAAAACATCAGCTCCAAAACCCTCAGCACCAATCACATCTACACCAAAGTCCTCAGCTCCACCTCCAAAGCCAGTACAGAAGAAAGTCGTGAAGACTACGACTGCCAGCACTAGCTCCTCACTCCCAGCTGCAACTAGCTCTGAGACAAAGTCTTCAACACCTCTTTTGAAGACTTTGACAACAACTGAACCTGCACCTCTGCCCAGCCCCAGCAAAATAATCACAGTCCCGTCTGCATCAGAGGGAAGTGAAGAATATGATGATGAAACTCTAGAAGCCATCATCAGGAACAAGGAAGAAAGGGTAGCACAAGCATCAGGCAGTGCTATTCCTCTGGCGTTGGACCCCAAGGTCCTCCTCGACTTCATCAATGTGTGGTATGAAGACCCAAACACACCCATTGATGATTTGAAACTTCCTCCTGGTGTCAGCCACATGGTGGCTACCTTCATAAACGAAGCCAAGTGGAAGGAACAGAAGGCCAAGCAGGCAAAAATTGCAAAGGCCAGAAAGGAGAAATTCCTCAGGCAAAATGTTCTCAAGCTGACGCCTGAAGCATTGGTGTCCACCCAGGCAGAGCTGCAAGTCTTGACTGACAAGTGTGAGAAACTGTCAGACCACACAAGCATCAAACGCAATTTCATCAAGCTAGCCACTAGTGTTGTTGATGACTACAACAAACGTCACCCCCCACCAGCACCGACTCCTCAACCCCTGGTTGAACAGCCAGAAGATGCATCTCCTGTTGAGGAGGAAATTCCTCAAGCTGAGGAACAACACCAAGAGCGCCGTGCTGATGAGCCGGCCATTGAAGAAATCATCACTGAGACCGCTCCTGATGAAACTGCAAACCCTGATGAAACTGCTACTGATCCAGCTGCTTCACCAAAGCAGGCTGATGACTCTGTTCCAGCTGGTTCCTCACTGCCAGCTGAAGAATCTGTTGAGAAATCACCTTCACCAAAAACTTCAAAGGTGAAGAAGTTAATCCCGTCTGCATCAGGTGCGAAAAAGACAAGGGCTGCTGAGAAGGAAGGGAAGAAGAGAAAAGCTTCCTCAGCAGAAGAAAAGATTGAGGAAAAACACCTCAAGGAAAGTGAAGAATCTGCCCCACTGGACCCGGTGCCTCTTAATGTTGCACCTTCATATGAAATGGTCGTCATTGGTGACCACCCTACAAGGGCAGATGAGGAAATGAAGGATGCTGCCTCTGAGGAGCATACTGATGAGGAAATATAGATTGATGACAGTCCTCAACCTCATATTCCTCAGAAAGAAACTACTCAAGCTTCAGCTACAGCAGCTGATGAATCTGCGTCTGCCACAAAGTCAGCTGATGAAAATCAAGCTGAAGAAAATGTCCAATCTGAGCAGGCTCCTCCCACTGAACAGGCTGACCAAACTCCTCAAGCTGAGAAGGAAGAAGAAATTCCTCAGCCTGATGCTCAGCCAGAGCAAGAAATTCCTCACCCTGAGGAAACTGCTGAAGAAAATGTTCCCGCCCCTGACAATGACTTCGTTGTGCTCAACCCCGAGACTGCCATGGTTGTTTCCCCTCCCATTCCTCAGCACAATCTCAATCCAGTTCAGCGCCTGCCATTCTCGAAGCAGCCAAAGTTTCAGAAAGAGAATTTCTTTGAGGAACGCATGTATTTCATCGGAGAGAATCCTTATGACAAGCCTCAAATGAGGCATCTGAAGTTTTGGACAAGGACTCAGATGGACTACTATGCTTCTGTGCTCTGTGGCCGCAACAAGATATTCCAACACAGGCACATTCCTCATGATGAACTTGAAGAGATTCCGTGCATGGAACCAGTCCTCAGTGTCCTACATGATGCAGGTTTGCTCCCTATGTGCTCCGACATATTAGATTAGAATAGTGAGCTAATTCTTCAGTTCTATTCAACTCTGCACATCTCGGGCAATGCTGATGACATCAACACTTGGGTGTTCAACTGGATGACCCAAAATACTCACTACAAGGCTCCAGCGTCTGAACTCCTCAGAGAACTGCCCGTACCAATTCCTTCAGAAGGGGCAGTGAAGCTTTATGGTGAGCGTGAGCTGCCAAATGGAATGATCGAAGTCCTCATGAAGCCTTTGGCTGCAGGAAAACCCTCAAGAACCACATTCTTCGTCCATGAGCTCAAGTACACACCCCGCTCTGTCTACCGCATTCTCTACAGTGTGCTAGCGCCAATCAAAGGCCATGATGATGACGAAGATGTCGTCGGCCTCATGAAGATATCCTCTTCAACATCATTCACGGTATCCCCATGAATATCCATGATTTCTTCTTGAGGACTTTGGCTGACAATGCAATGTGCCCATATGATGACAAAATTTATGCACCATGGATCATGAGATTCCTCAGGACAAGGACAGGCATCAACTTTCACGCAGATTTCCAGAACCATGTTGGTTATATGCCTCCTATCCGGGTCAACAAGAAGACTTTCGAGCCCATTGAGGGAAAAGGAAAGTCTGTAATTGATGAACGAAGCAGGCCCCTTGATGGTCAATTTAAAGAGCCAGATGCATATTCCTCATGGGACGATACTGAGACTCGACCACCAAGCCCAGTTCCTCCTCGCGTGCTAAACACAAGAGAGCTTCTTCTCAGTCTTCATCAGAAGGTGGATCACAACCACAAATGGGTCAAACGCCAGTTTGGTGCCATTGTGAAAACCCTCACTAAGACACAGAGCAGTGTGAAGGTTAATCATCACTATCTGCATGAGGTTTTTGATCGCACCTAGGCTACCCTTGCACATCTGAAGACCCAGACTGAGCTTGAAGAATTGAACTTTGAGCAGGACTTTGACTGGTCGTGGCCTCCCAAGAAGAAGTTCAGGCCCATTCCTGTGCCAGATCTTGAAGACAGCTCCTTCTCGTCATTCCGCACCGTCGAATCTGATGAGGAACAACTCGACACCACAACAGGACCAAGGAAGAAGACTACACCCAAGAAGCGCCAAGGATCTTCATCAACCGCAAAGAAATGAAGTCTTCACGGGCGTTAGTCCTCAGTTTGTCCCTTTTTGTCACTTGAGAGTTAGTCTTCAAACGGGATTTATTTTTGGGGCTTATGAACTATATTTAAGTTACAAACACTTGGCTCTTCTGAAGTTTTTACGTAATGAGTTGTAACTTAAGCCCGATGGTACTCTGACGCTTTTGAACGTTTTTCTTCGCATGCTTATCCCTCAAGTTTTAATGCACGCATGCTAAAATTCGTCACATACCATTTGCCATCATGCATCCTCATTTTCTTCATATGATATGTTATATGTATGCATGATTTACAAGATTCAGGGGGAGATCTCCATGATATAAATCATCAATGTGCATATGCTATAAAAGCAAAATCCTCAAGGTATGCACATCTTCAGGGGGAGTCTCTGTGAATCTTGTTTTCAAATTCCTCAAATGAGTATTTACACTTCATATTTTTGACCCCTGTTGAAGACTTAACCTAATTGTCATCAACCACCAAAAAGGGGGAGATCGTAAGTGCATCTAGTGCCCCTTAGTGATTTTGGTGGTTTGAAGACTTATAGGTTAAGTATCTAATGTGTTTTTAAGTGTACACAGGATCTATAAGTCATTGAGGAGTTTGAGATATTTGAAGAAAATCGACCCCTAAAAATATATGTCTTCAGTTGAAGAAATTGGTCTGAAGCTGAAGAAATGAATTGCGAAGAATTTGCGATGAAATTGATATTCCTCATGAAGATATTGATATTGAGAAGATCGGTGGTTCCTGAAGAAAATCGTTCTGAAGAAATTGAAGCATGAAGATTTACGTTTTCTGTTTTACTTTCTTCGCATTTGAAGAATAGGAACACCGTATTGTTAAAGGGGGTCAAAGTAACGCTATGGAATGAATTTCCTCATGATGCTCAACCCAAGCCAAATCCTACCAAAAGCCTCAAGTGAGGAATATGAGTGACATGAGGACTCTCACAGTTGAGGGTCCCGACCGTTTCGATAAGCCACGCCAAGTCACTGATCTTATCCACTCCAACGGTCATATTATTTAAGGGAATTAATGTCAAATCATGTCGGGATGCTCCCAGGCTAAAAATAGCCGCCCCCACAACCACTAGCTGGTTGGCTGCTCCGTTAGAAACTGACACTTGTCATAAGAGCAACCCAAATTCCTCAGAGCTTTCGAGAGTAAATCATCAGTGAGGAAATACACCACCCACCGAAACCACAAACCAAACCTAGTGATTGCGCATCACTGAAGAAGTTGTTCCTGTGTGGGACTGAAGCCTTTTACCTTTGAGGACTGTGCATCCTCCAGACGGTTAGGCGTCATGGTCTAGAGCAATCCAGCAGTCAATTGTGGATCGCCGGGTGACCGAGTTTGTGAGGGTTTGGAAGTCTGCCCTGAAGACTTACCACGAGTGTTGGGCGAGGACTGTGTGTCCTTAGCTCAAGGAGAATACGGTAGGGACTATGTGTCCCGGGACTGGGTGTCCTTTGGTTTCAATACCAAGCCGCTCCAAACCAGATGTACAACTGTCACAGCAGTTGGAACTGGGTCATCAACAACAGTCTTCACCAAGAATTGGGTTCTAATTCCTCAACTCTTTACTTTCTCTGTATTATGTGTTGATGACTTTCAGTGTGACTGTTTGAAGAATTTGCTGAAGACTTTCTCTGAATTTCCTCAACCCCAAATTCTTCACTTGAGTAAATCATCATCTGTATTCTGCGTGCCTGCTTACTGTGCAATATTTTTTCACATTCTTCACTCTGTAATACTGCTACTGTGAAAGGTTGCACGTCTGATCCGTAACCGTTTCCGCTGTAAGTTAGTCATCAGTGAGGAATTTCCTCAAAAGGAATTCCCTCAGTGATGAAATTCTAAAAATCTCCTATTCACCCCCCCTCTAGTCGATATAACGCACTTTCACTTGTCGAGTATATCTGTTATCCCTTTGGCACGAGCCTCTTGCGTGTCAAATGGGATACCGTGAGCATCGCGTCCCATGAGCCCTTACTGCCTCACGGAACCCTACACCCTACGGCCTTGTTAGGAAAGTGTCCCAACATAACAACAGCGGCCGTAGTATGCTTCGGGCATGGGTCATGACAATGTAGTGCACAAAGGCAATGTTAAAAGGAAATGCAAATATCATGAGAAAACAAGGAAACTGTAGCAGAGAAGTGAAATCTTAAAGTGCGGTTACAAAACAGATTGTCACTACGCACCCACAGGGCCATGCCATTGTTGGATAAAAGAAGGGAGCAGGAGAGATAAAAGTTTAAGAAGAGGAGGTGCCCCCACTGTCATCATGGGCCACCACTTTGAGATCATCGCCATCCTGTGAGTTCCCCGGAGCTTGTGTGAACCGCTCGATCATGAAGTCCATGTGATCACACACCTCCCTCCTGAGCTGGTTGTGGAACTCTGTGGGAACAGGCTCCACCACGCTGGCGAAGTCGAAGTTGGGGCTGGCACGAAGGAGGTTGCTGAATATGTGTGTCGCCGCCTAGGCCGGGAGATCGTGGGTCTCCCCCTTGATGAGGGCGTCCTGTCGAGAGACTACCATCCCCAAAGTGTCCACCATCTTGGATAAGAACTTGAGGTATCAGGAATCAGCGTCGGCGATGGTGTTGTGGATATTACCTGCGGTGTAACCCGCCCTAAGTGTGGCTGGGTCACTAAAGGGGCGACTCATTCATTGGTAATACACGCCTTAGCCAAGGAGACGGATGGAGATTCAGGAGCTATACAGAGGATAGACCGCCAAGGAGGTTTCCAGTCTTGGAAAGCACGGCGACTTTGAGATAGGGAAAGCTAGGATTTGTAGCTTAGCCAAGACTCTTGTAAAACCTAGGGCCTCGACCTGTATATAAAGGTGAGTCCCTGGGGAAGATAGGGGCAAGTTAGAAATCATCGAGAGCTAGGTCACGCGAGTTACGCCCTCCTTGTAATCGACACCATCATCAATCTACACAAAGCATGACGTAGGCTTTTACCTTCACACGAAGGGCCAAACCTGGGTAAATCTGAGTCTCGCTTTCGCTCACCCCCTTTTAGTCGCCACCAAGGTGCGATGGCTCCATCCTTAAGTCCTTTCACGAGGACATCTGCCATGACAAAACTACGACAGTTGGCGCCCACCGTGGGGCTAGCGCACGGTGGAGTTGAGTTCTCAAAGGGAGCCCTACCAGGGTCAGAAAGCTATGTGGTTGGCATCATGATAAAGAGCCGCCGCGGAAGGTACTACATCGACAACTCGCTATGGGGGCTAGAAGCCGATTCAGTCGAATCTGGTTACAGAGTCCCCTTCGGCAAGATCAACATCTTCATCGGCATGATTGGAACACCCATGCCCGAGCCGGACATCTCCACCGACATCGTCGAGCCGGCCAGGTACGTCCTCCCCATCATGCGACAGGACAGGGGACGCCATGTTTTCGTCGGTTTTATGCAGGGAGCCAGCGTACAAGACGAACCGGCAATCCAGGAGGTCACCCCCGTCAATTTTGATGGCGAGCTGTCCATGGGCAAGACATATTCAATTCATCCTCTTCACGAGGGGCAACTTGGAGGGTTATCACTGGCAATGGATCTCGAGATTCTTGAAAGATCCCATCGGCAAATGGCCATCTATATGGCAGGGGCGGCACAACCTCAGCAAAACCCGGCCGACAACAATGAGACCGGCGAGACGTCGAAAACCCAGGTCAAGCCATGGCGGATTTAATGGTGGAGGTCACCAGGCTCATGACAACCGCCGTGACGCCAGAGAATCAGGAATCGATCAACGCCGAGCTAGCGAAACTGCGGGAGGCGATGGCCAAGGCCCAACGAGACATGGAACCGGAAGCCGCTAGGATGGAGACGCAGCAGGCCATGATGGCTGCGGAGACGGAACGGTTGAACACCGAAGGTTGGCGGCTCGAGAGACAACAGCGTGCGTCCGATGCCATTCACCAAAGGACACACCACGGACGCATCCTGGCCGACTTACATCCAACTCGCCTCTTCGACACCCCGCGCACTCCTGGGGCGGGACCTGATCGAGCTTTGCAAGCCGCTCCAGGGGGAGGTCTGGTTCAACCGCCTAACCCGCCACCGCCTCAACCGATGCATGCCCATGTAACTTGCTTCTAGATACCATGAGGCCACTTCTCAAATCCCGTAGATAATGTGCTGGCGGCAACCCACCACCTGGAGTCCCTCCCCATCTACGGAAACTCCCTGGCCGAGGTAGAAGCAAGAAACACCATCGAGATGCTAAAGACAGCAGTGGTCCAACCTGCGCAATGCTCATACAGTCTTCACAGGTTACACTCCACCCCTAGGAGAGTCACACTAGGAGTCGTCACGAGGACCATCCCACAGTGACCAGCGGGCAACGGCGTTATCCTCAGACCAACCCGCTCGGGATGCCCGATACGCGAGCCCAAGACATTGTGGATGCGGCGCGAGATGCCCGTCAGATGGAGACGACAGTCGTGGCGGGTCAGGGTTATCCGGCTTATACCCAGACACCTCCCGCACCGCCCGATGCCGGAGGCAAGCACATTGGGGTGTCGTGTGCCTAAGGATGCCTAAGGATTTCAAAGGACCAAGGAAGGTACCCAATTACACACCAGATCTCGAACCGGGGTCATGGATTGAGAGTTACGAGCTCGCAATGGACATGCTCGACGTGAACGAGGCGGTTTGTGCCAAGTATTTCAGTATGATGCTGGAAGGAACGACGCATGCGTGATTGAAAAACTTGCTTCCTAACTCCATCAACACCTGGGCAGAGTTAATAGAGCACTTCATCAAAAAATTTAGAGGGACATGCAAACGCCTGATGACCATCGTCGACCTACAGCACTCGGTCCAGTGGGCGGATGAGTCGGCCCATCACTGGACTCGGCGAGTCGCAGAAGTTATTCATTCATCAGATGGCATCTCGGCGGCTCACGCGGTTTTGATTCTGGAGAAAATTGCCATTATGAGCCCGTGGTGCTGAAGCTGGGGCGACTTAAACATAAAGTGTAGGACATGGGCGAGTTGATGGATACCCTCACCAAATATGCCGAGTCAGATGACACCAAGGATCCTGGAGAAGACGATGACAAGGCTAGCACCGCCAGGAGGGGCGAGCCGTCGAAGGGTCACTCTCAGTTTTAGGGCCGGGGTAACCACCACCATAGTGGGCAAGGCAAAAAGAGACAACAGGAAAGTCCCACAGATTTCGTTACTAACACCAATACTGGCAACGGAAACGAGCGTCAGAAGAAGCGAGGTTTCAGTGGGAATAATCCGCACAATTATCATGAGATGCTCAAAGGCCCCTGCCCACAGCATGCTACGGCTGAGGGGCCAGCGACTCACTCTTTGGAGGATTGCTACGTGATGCAGGAGTTCCGAGCTGAGGCACTCAAGAAAGGCCAAGGAGGTGATCAGGGCAAGCGACATGAACAGTTGGGCGCGCCCGGGTCACACGAGAGCCCGTTCGGCGATTTTCCTAACCTGGGCCCACAGGGCGGGTCACAACCTAACCGTGGATAGTACGAAGTTGACAACCAACAACAGTATAACCCGCCAGGAGTGTTTTAGCAACCACCCCCGCAAGGGGATCTCCAGCGGCAGGATGATCGTAGCGGTTTCCAGAATAACCCTAAGTAACTGAACAACGGGCAGTATCATGTGTTCACCACCAGCACCTGCAAACGAGATCAGAAGGTGAAACATAGAACCTTCAGCGTGGTTGAGCCAGCGCTCCCCAGGTACCTTCACTGGTCTGAACAGCCCATAACCTGGAGCAGGGAGGATCACCCGCCCCGAGTGGATAACCCTAGAAACTTGGCTTTGGTCGTGGCTCACCAAGTCGGAGGATACACCCTTTCCAAAGTCCTCATGGATGGAGGCAGCAACATTAACATCCTATACTTCGATACCTTTCGAAGGATGAATCTCTAGGAGAAAAACTTGATGCCATCTTCCACGGTTTTTCACGGCATCGTTCCGGGTAAGTCGGCGTATCCAATTGGGTGGATCAAACTTAACGTGGCTTTCGGCACAGAGTCCAATTACAGGAGCGAGCCTCTCATGTTTGAGGTGGTCAAAATCAAGATCCCTTACCACACATTGTTTGGAAGGCCGGCTTACGCCCGATTCATGGCCCGCCCATGTTATGTTTATCTCAAGCTCAAGATGCCTGGTCCTAAGGGACCTATTATGATCTGCGGAGACAGGAAGATAGCCCAAGAGTGCGAAGAGAGAGACGCGGCTTATGCCGAGACGGCTTGCACTACCGAGGAGCTCAAGTTTCACAAAGCCAATATTGATCCGGCAGACATGACACCGCTCAAGAGGCCAACAATCGACTCTGAGCCGCCCCTCAAGTTTAAACCAACGGACGACACCAAGGTCATAGACTTCACGCCTGGTGACTCAATCAAGCAGTTCACTATTGGGACGGGTCTGGATCCCAAATAGGAAAGCGCGCTCATCGAATTCATCCGTGAGAATCGGGACATCTTCGCGTGGAAACCTTGTGACATGCCAGGTGTACCGAGAGAATTCGCTGACCACCATCTTAATACTGACCCCAAAGTAAAGCCAGTCCGGCAGTACCTTCGCAGGTTTAATGAGCGATGTATGGCGATTAGAGAGGAAGTCGCCCGACTTTTGGCCGCCGGGTTCATCATAAAGGTTTTCCATCCTGAATGGTTGGCTAACCCGGTCGTGGTGCTAAAAAAGAATGGCACTTTCTGCATGTGCATCGACTACACCAACCTCAAAAGAGCCTGTCCGAAGGATCCCTTTGCCCTTCCCCGCATTGATCAAATCATTGACTCAACGGCGGGTTGCGAGCGATTGTGTTTCTTGGATGCTTATTTAGGGTGCCACCAGATCAAGATGGCAGTGCCAGACCAGGAGAAAACGTCCTACATAACCCCCTTCGAGGCCTTCTGTTACGTGTCTATGCCGTTCGGGCTTAAGAGTGCGGGGGCGACTTACCAGCGTTGCTTCCAAAATTGTTTGCATAACCAGATCGGTCGTAACGTCCACGCTTATGTGGACGACATCATAGTCAGATCTCTGAAGAAATAGTCGCTCTAAGAGGATCTCGAGGAGACTTTTGACAATTTGCGCTATACCAGATGAGGCTTAACCCCACCAAGTGCATGTTTGGTGCTCCTGCAGGAAAGTTATTTGGTTTTCTGGTGTCAGAACGCGGCATTGAAGCTAACCCGGACAAAATTGAAGCGATTACTTCGCTAGGAAAGCCGACTAATATTAACCAAGTCCAGCACATGGCGGGTCATATCGCGGCTCTAAGTCGTTTTATAAGTCGCCTTGGGGAGAAGGCCATCCCGCTTTATGAGCTGCTCAAGAAAACTGATCAATTCATATGGACGGACGAAGCCAACAAAGCCTTTGAAGGATTAAAGCGACAATTGTTTAAGCTGCCATTACTGGCGGCTCCGACGGACAAGGAGCCTATGCTTTTGTACACCGTGGCCAATTCTAAAGCAGTGAGTGTGGCACTGGTTGTCGAGCGGAAGGAAGAAGGAAAGGAATACCTGATTCAGCGACCAGTATATTTTATCAGCGAAGTCCTGACCCTCTCCAACAAACGCTACCCGCATTGGCAGAATGTGACAGCCCGAGACTGACGCTCCAGAAGATTCCCCCTTTATTCCGTTTTTGTCGTGTCATTATTTTTATTTATCGCAGCATCATCGCATCAGGCCCATCATCCGCATTGCATCGGCATCCCGTTGCCGCCAGTTTTTAAACTTTCGTCCATTATTAGTTGCCGGTTCTCTCCGTTCTCGTCGTTGCCCGTTCTGAGCCCGACCACACACGCACGCGCCCGCAGCATCGTTAAAATCTTGTTTTTAAAAGTGTGTTTGAAACTTTCTCTTATTGGGTTCAAACTTGGCGTGCGGTCGTATTTAGATATAGGTAGGCCATGTGTCAATTCTCGTCGCAATCGGAGTCCGTCTGGTACCCGAACGGTCGACGTAGCGGCACCGTCTTCGGTCTATCATCGGATATTTTTCGGTGTATTAAAATCGCATTGCCGCACCGCACCATTTCCCTCTCTTCTCCGGCTAGCCTACTCTACAAGGCCACTTAGCCTGTCCCACGTTCCAGATCGTTCGATTCCGATCGCCCGGTTGGATCCGGGACGAAATTCTGCTAAACCTCGCCCCTTCCCTATTTAAACGGCCCCACCTACCTAATCTGGCCCCTCACCCTCTCTCTTCCTCAAAATCCGCGCCACTGCCTCGTTTTCTGCGCCACCCCACCAAACCCTAGCTTTTCTCTCTCCTCCCTGTCTACCTCCTCCAGCCGCCGGGCCCGCCCGAGCCCGGGTCAAACCCGCCGTGCCCATCTGGGCCCGAGGCCACTGCCTCCCGCGAGCCTGCCGCTTCCTAGCTGCCTCGTGCGCCTCCTCGCAACTGCTTCTCGCGCCATGCCGACCAGCCCCTGCCCCCGTTTGCGCGCCGCCGCCGGCAACCCACGCGGCCTCCCGTCGTCCCGAAGCCACGTCACGCCGTCGCTGCCATGGACCTCGGCCTTGCCTGCCGCTTGGAGCTGGTGTACGTCGCATGTGGTTGCCGTATCCAGCCATGGCGGGTCAGATCCGGTCGCCGCCCCGTCCGGTCCTGGCCAGTGCCGCGCCTCCCGTTGCCTCGAGCCCCTACTAGAGCGTCGATGCCGCCTGGGGAACCCCCGATCCAGATCGGATCGGGAGGAGTCGCGCGACAGTGCCAGC
The DNA here is from genome assembly GCF_904849725.1 of Hordeum vulgare subsp. vulgare. Classification (NCBI taxonomy): domain Eukaryota; kingdom Viridiplantae; phylum Streptophyta; class Magnoliopsida; order Poales; family Poaceae; genus Hordeum; species Hordeum vulgare. The sequence goes on from NC_058519.1 coordinate 444,725,221, forward strand.
AGCCGCCTCGTGGGCCGTGCCAGCCAGCGCTGCACCACCGCGTGGGCCAGGCCCAGCACGCCACCCACACCGGCCTCGCCTCCCTCTCCAGATGCCTCGGCCCATGCCGGCCTCTCTCAGCGCCAAGGCCCTGCTGAGGCGTTGGCCCAAGCCCAAGGTGAGTTGTTTCCCCCATGAGCCCTCTAATTAGCGCCCATGCGCGATTTACCTATTCTACGCCATCCCCCCGTGTAGCCCGTTAGTAGTAGTTTAGGCCCAGTTGTATTTATTTAGGATTTTCGGAAATAATTAATTACAGAAAATTGTCGAATATTAAAACGCCTGTAATTTATTAACTGTGTGTCGGATCGCAGTGAGTAATATATGGAACTTGTGTAGTTTTGCGCGTCGATTCGTAATTTGCAACTTGCATGCATGTATGGAGCAGTTTGATCCGCCGAATGCCTAGTTTTGTGTGTTGTCCCAGTAGGGGATTATCCTGTATTTATTTTTCATGCGTGTCCGGATTGCTTGGAATCCGTGGATAAAATGCTCATGTTTTTAGGGACCCTTTGCCATGTATTTTAGAGTAGTTGGTTGTATTTTTGCATGTAAGATTCCGTCGCTAGTTTTTCTATACCGTGTTTAGGACATATTCCTGCATATACGTGTGGCGTTGTTTTGATTTTGCAACCCCTCATGTTATATATGTTTTCGGGGTAGAAAAATCCATAGAATTTAACTGTGTATTTAGTTTTAGCTTTTGAACAAGTTAGTGCGCGTGATATTTTGCCATGATGCCCTTTTGTTTATTTTGTGGAATTTAATCCGTGCATGATATGAAGGAGTTGTCAACTAGAGATTTTCCCTGGGATGTGTAGACTAGCCTCTGGTAATTTTGGTTGCAATAGAAATCCATGTTTAGGTGCGGTTTGCTTGCTCTCAACTTGCTAGGAAATCGTGTTGATTTGTAGATGCTGAAATATTTCTAAGTCTGAAATCTGTTATATTTTGTTGTCTTGTCATGAGTTTTATCTGGTGATCTGTAGCTCTTTTGAGGTTGGTGCAATGGAGTTAGTTGTAGACTTTGAGATTTTCTAGGATGCTGCGAATTGTCATGCCATTTGGAGTCCTATAGCTTATGGTTTTGCTGCTGTCAATATGCCTTCAAGTCGTAAACTACACTTTCATAAACTGTGGTTTTCACTAAGTCTGAAACTGTGTGTGAGATGCCTTTTTGTGAGTTCTTTTCCTAGTGATCCATGCTTCTATGCTAGGTGTTATTAGTTGTTTGTTGTAGTGCTTCTTGGCCTCTATTGCCTCATACCATGGTTGAGAATATTGGTTTTGTGTTATTCGTAGTTGTGGGGTGTAGGAAATACTTATGACTATCGTTGCACACATATTGCATTCATGCCATCATATCTTGCGGTGTTCGTATCTTTTGAACCGTAGCTCCGTTGGAGATGTTCTCCATATGTAAATTGCTTGTAACGACGCGTAGAATCACGTGAACCTATTTATTTTGCGGTCTAACAAGTATTAAAACATGTTAGTTCAGATCGGGACAGAATTGTAAATTATCATGTGAGGTCGTTCCAGAGGTGGTATATGTCATTTCCAACCTCATTTAAAATGCCTAGATAGGTAGTTTAATTACTCTTCACCTCTTGCCATGTTTAACCACATTTAATATTACCGAGTACCTAATTGGGATAGAACTAAATAATTTATATGTGGAGTTTCGTCAATATGCAACTTGTTGCATCTTGAACTTCACTTAATGTGTAGTGTTTGATTGTTGTGAATTTCCATGCCATGTCTTGCATATATGTTTCCGCTCATGCATCATATGTGTTGCGCATCGTGCGGTGAATATCGTGTGTTGATTCTTGTTTCCGGTTTCCTCCGTCTCGATAGAGTTCCGCAAGCATGTCGGAAAGTGAGGACCCGTTCGACTACATCGGTTCGTCTGCTTCACAGAGTCATTCTTCTACCAAGCGGGATCTGAGGAAAGATGACCATTTCCCTAGACACCATTACTATCATTGCCATGCTTGTATTATTGTTTCTCTCGCTATGTCTCGTCGCCTACCACATGTTAAATATCGGCCTCTCAACAATGCCATGAAAACCTTCAACCTGTTCACAACCTAGCAAACCAGTGATTGGCTATATTACCGCTTGCTTAACCATGTGTTAGCGTTGCTAGTTGCAGGTGCAGTTGCTTCCATGTGATAACATGGGTGCTATGTTATATCACCCTATTAAATGCTATTTAATTTAATGCACCTATATACTTGGTAAAAAGTGGAGGGCTTGGCCTTTCTATCCTGGTGTTTTGTTCCACCTTTGACCCCTTAGTTTCGGCTACCGGTGTTATGTTCCATAATCGAGCGCTCCTAACACGATCGGGGTTGTTATGGGGACCCCCTCGATAATTCGTTTTAGATTAAAGCTGGTCTGGCAAGGCCCAACATTGGTACTACATTTTCCCAACATAATAATACAGCTAATACTGAAAGCATAGGGTGTCATGAACCCGAGGAGTAATTTTACATAATACAAGGAGGGCCAGTGGTGATGGTGCTGGTCCGAAACAGAACCACTTGCGGGGCCACCCGGGGAACCTCGGGGGATTTCTATCCGGCCAGCGTACGTATTGCTCATCCGTCGTGTCCTGAGAACGAGATATGCGGCTCCTATCGGGATCGTCGACACACCGGGCGGCCTTGCTGGATTAGTTTTACCTTTGACGAATGTCTTGTGCATCGGGATTCCGGTGATGCTTTGGGTAATCTCAGAGTTGAGGTTTTCCACTGAGGAGTCCGACGAGATCGCGAGTTTCATGATCGAGGATTTCTATGCGGCTTGTGGTAATTTGTGATGGATTAGTTGGAGCACCCCTGTAGGGTTAAATCTTTCAGAAAGTCGTGCCCACGGTTATGTGGCAACGTGGAAGCTTTGTTTAACACTGGTTCTAGATAACTTGAAGTTAACTTAATTAAAATATGCCAACTCAGTGCGTAACCCTGACTGTCTCTTTTGCGAGTTCCTTTTCCGATCTAGGACACGGTGGGGTTATGTCTGACATAGTTAGGCATTCAGGATCATTCATTTGATCATCAGTAGTTCATGTTTGTTATGCGTAGATGATCCCCCTCTTTATTCTTGTACTCGTAAGTTAACCACCTCATAAAATGCTTAGTCGCTTGCTGCAGCCTCACCACTTAAACATTCCTCACCTATTAAGCTTTCCTAGACTTGATACCTTTGGAAATAAGATTGCCGAGTCCCCTGTGGCTCACAGATTACTACAACACCGGTTGCAGGAACAGGTAAAGGTTACTTGATGCGAGCGCGTTGATTGTTCATTTGGAGTTGCTTCTTCTTCTTCTTCTTCTACATCGATCTAGGATGGGTTCCAGTCCGGCAGCCTGGGATAGCAAGGATGGACGTCGTTCTCTTTTCTCGTTTTCTTGCGTCCGTAGTCGGACCCTGCTCTTCTTCATGATGTTTATGTATTGTACTTATGTGACTCTGATGTAGCTTGTGGCGAGTATAAGCCAATTCCATATATCTCATCTTTTCAGTACATGTACTTGTAACGATATCCATTCTTGTGAAACGACGAGATGCGCTTCTATCACTGATGAGGCCCTCATGCCAAATTAAGGATATGATCGCATCTTGGGCGTTACAAGTTGGTATCAGAGCAGTATCGACCTAGGAGCCCCCTTGATTGATCAACTTGGCCGAGTCAAGTCTAGTGGAAATTTTCTTTGAGTCTAGTTATATATCGGAGAGTAGGATTCTTTTTTCTCCTCTTCTATGCTCTGGTGAGCAACCTTGATGTAATAACTTTAATTCTACTCCTCTTCTCACTCAAAAAAAATTAGGATCACGCGGATATTTTTGGAATCTACATGATGTCGATGTGACAGAGTTCTGTCTTGGTGCCTCATGTCTGACTTGATTTCTTCCAGGGAGATGAGCTCCAGGGAATTCTTGAGCACATCCTTATCATTCAGATTTCTTAGTATCTCAGGACGAAGGATATTCACAATTGCTTAAATAGTAGTAGTGGCGAGAGGAGTCCGGCTTCCCCAGTACTGGTGCAGAGAGTTCCGGATGTATCGCCACACTTTGTATAGTTGTGATTACGAGGGTCTGCGATAGATGAAGTTCCGAGATTCTGGTTATGTGTTGACGGATGTGATACATTGGACGGGTTAGTATAGGAGTTGAGTGATATATTACTCCTTGTATCCGTGGACCGGATTGCATGACCAGATATTTCGAGAGTTCTTAGGTGGGAATTCAAGTAGTTACTTATAGGGCAATCTTCCAACAAATGCATGATGTTAGGTTGGGGTTCAACATCTAGTGGATTCGTTTGTTCAAGGTCGATTTACAGCGGTTCTCGTTGTGTCTTAAAGAGCCCTTGTAGCTTGCTACGACTCGGGGACGCTTCGTATGTCGTGTGCACTGCCTTGCACAAGATGGCTACCATAAGGATCTAGCCCGTGCGATCCTGTCTACAAAAATATCGGACGAAATCTCTCCCATGAGTATGTTCTGGCTTGTTTCTTAAGCCTCGCCCCTTTGTTTTGTTGGAATATGGTAATTCGAGTTGCTTCAATGTCAAGTGGTGAATTCATTTCCTTCCAAGAGTTGTTCTCGCATTTCTGTGGGAATGCTCATTAGTTCTTTTGCTCAATCAATTGTCTTATCAATTCTTGTCAACCGGAGTTGTTATGTCAATTTTTTTCAACCGGTGTGTTTCTCTTCAAGTAATTCTATCCTCTCCAGTTTTGCAAGATCATTCTCTCTTTTCTTTACGGAGTTCATCTCATCTGTCCCAAGTTGTCTTTGTTTTTCCCCGCCCTGACACCCTTTTCTTCAATGTTTCACTCATCATCCAAGTGCCTTGATAGTCAGTGATGCTTCTGCTATCTCTTCTTCCTGTTGTAGCCGGTGAGTCCTTGTGAAGATTCTCATGAGTTCGAGTTCATCATTTCTTCATTTTGTTCTCTTTTCCGGTGAATTCAATTCAATTATCCGTGTTCATCATATCCTTTTCATCCTTTAAATTCTTTCCTTTGTTGGAAATTTTTATCAGCCTATCTTGTTATTCATTCCTCTCTTTTCTATCCGGAGCGTTGAAGTTATCTCAGTAGTTTCTTTTTTTCAATTATTTCAATTATTTCAAGGTGCTCAGCCTCATCAAGTTTTCATTTGTACCGGTGCAATATCTCTCTTTCTAAGCAATCTATCAACGGTGGTTTCTTTGAGTGGGCCCACAACCCACACGTTCTTTCCCAGGATCTTATCTGGCTCTTGTAATCTTTTTGGAGTTCTCTTATTCTTTTCAACTATGACGTAAGTATGAATTTCATCAGTCATATTCCTTCTTCAAGATCAATTTGAATTTATTCTCATATTTGACTCAACCTTTCATTCTTCTTTATTCCGGAGTGTCTCAGTATTCTTGGTGGTGTTCTCCTCCTCATTTTCAGCTTGGAAGACCAAAGGAGTGTTCCTCGTAAATCTTGGTCCATTCTCTTGAAGATTCATCATTTCAGCTTTGTGGCATCATCGTAATTGTTCCCAATCATGAGTATTCCTTTCTTGCTATCCGGTGCATTTCAATGTTGTGTTCATTTCTCGATCTTCCGAAGGCCATTATTTCAGAAGATGTTTCGTTCTCAGGTTTCAGCTTTCATCCTCAATTCTTCTCAATTGTTGTCTCTTCGTTCGTCTCTCTGTTATTCCGGTGCCTTGTTCAAGTTTTCTCTCAGGTGGCTCATGATCTCTTCATTCTCATATATCTCCATTAATTCTTGGTATTTCCATTCAATTGCGAATTTTTACCGGTGCTTCCTTCAATTATGCTTTAGGTTGTGCTTTATCTATCTCTCTTTAATCTTTTCTAGAAGAATAAGTGGTACGCTAAATCCGTTGCTTGTCATCAATTAAATTTGATGAAAGATAAGCATAACATAAATCTTATTCTTCTTCATAGTGATCTGAATTCTTCTTCCAGAGTGGCTCATGATATCAATTCTTTGTCTCAAGGTGTTCTCCAAGATCCTTGTGGTAGTAGTTCTCATTTTCTTCATCATTCCCTCTTTCCAAGATCTAGTTGATATTCTCTTGTTCTAGAATTGTGGTGGTGTTGCTCATTTGGGTCAATCATGTTGTTCTATCAAGATCACATTGTTCCCTTGCTCAATTCAGTTGTTTGTTGTGAATCTTGTATAGGTCGCCTTTCTTATCGATTTTTTGTCCCCTTTTCCTACCGAAGTGTTGTCAAAATTTTCTGTGAATTCTTGCTTGTTTCTCATGTCATTCTTCATCTCTTTGTAACCTTCAAGGATCGTTGGTTTCACTGGTTTGTCAAAGAAACGACTAAGTTTTACCTCTTGCTTTCTCATCCTCTCCCCCTTTCATTCTTGGATCTCGGGTCGAGATCCTCTTGTAGTGTAGGAGAGTTGTGACAGCCCGAGACCGACGCTCCAGAAGATGCCCCCTTTATTCCTTTTTCGTCGTGTCATTATTTTTATTTGTTGTATCATCATCGCATCATGCGCATCATCCACATTGCATCGGCATCCCGTTGCCGTCAGTTTTCAAACTTGCATCCGTTATTAGTTGTTGATTCTCTCTGTTCTCGTCGTTGCCTGTTCTGAGACCGACAACACACGCACGCGCCCGCGGCATCGTGAAAATCTTGTTTTTAAAAGTATGTTTAAAACTTTCTCTGATTGGGTTGAAACTTGGTGTGCGGTCGTCTTTAGATATATGTAGGCCGCCTGTCAATTTTCGTTGCAATAGGAGGCCGTCTGGTACCCGAATGGTCGACCGTAGCGGCACCGTCTTCGGTCTATCGTCGGACGTTTTTTGGTGTTTTAAAATTGTGTTGCCACGCCGCACCGTTTCCCTCTCTTCTCCGGCTAGCCTACTCTACACGACCACTTAGCCCGTCCCGTGTTCGATATCGTTCGATTCCAATCGCACGGTTGGATCCGGGACGAAATTCTTCTAAACCTAGCCCCCCTTCCCTATTTAAATAGCCCCACCTACCTAATCTGGCCCCTCACCCTCTCTCTTCCTCGAAATCCACGCCCATGCCTCGTTTTCCGCGCGACCCCACCAAATCCTAGCTTCTCTCTCTCCTCCCTGTCTTCCTCCAACAGCCACCGGGTCAAACCCGCCGAGCCCATCTGGCCTCGAGGCCACTGCCTCCCGTGAGCCTGGTGCTGCCTAACCGCCTCCTGCGCCTCCTCGTAGTTGTTGCTCGCGCCGCGCAGACCAGCCCCTGCCGGAGCGCGTCACCCCGTTGCGAGCGCTGCCCCGTTTGTGCGTCGCCGCCGGCAACCCACGCGGCCTCCCCTCGTCCCGAAGCCACGTCGCGCTGTCGCTGCCATGGACCTCGGCCTCGCCTGCCACTTGGAGCTGGTGTACGCTGCCGGTGGTTGCCGTATCCAGCCATGGCGGGTCAGATCCGGCAGCCGCCCCGTCCGTTCCTGGCCAGCGCCGCGCCTCCCGTTGCCTCGAGCCCCTGCCGGAGCGTCATCGCCGCCTGGGGGAACCCCCGATCCAGATCGGATCAGGAGGAGTCGCGCGACAGCGCCAGTAGCCGCCTCGTGGGCCGCGCCAGTCAGTGCCGCACCGTCGCATGGGCCAGGCCCAGCGCGTCGCCCAGGCCGGCCTCGCCTCCCTCTCCAGATGCCTCGGCCCAGGCCGACCTCTATCAGTGCCAAGGCCTAGATGAGGCGTTGACCCAAGCCCAGGGTGAGATGTTTCCCCCCTGAGCCCTCTAGTTAGCGCCCGTGCGCGTTTTACCTATTCTGCGCCATGCCCCCGTGTAGCCCGTTAGTAGTAGATTAGGCACAGTAGTATTTATTTAGGATTTTCGGAATTAATTAATTCCAGAAAATTGTCGGATATTAAAATGCCCGTAGTTTATTGACCGTGCGTCGGATCGCAACGAGTAATACATGGAACTTGTGTGGTTTTGCTCGTAAATTCGTAATTTGCAACTTGCATGCATGTTTGGAGTAGTTTGATCTGCCGAATGCCTAGTCTTGCGTGCTGTCCTAATAGGGGATTATCCCGTATTTATTTTTCGTGCATGTCCGGATTGCTTGAACTCCGTGGATAAAATGCTCATGTTTTTAGGGACCCTTTGCCATGTATTTTAGAGTAGTTGGTTGTATTTTTGCATGTAGGATTCCGTCGCTAGTTTGCTATACCGTGTTTAGGACATATTCCCGCATATACGTGTGGCATTGTTTTTATTTTGGAACCCCACATGTTATATGTGTTTTCGGGGTAGAAAATGCCATAGAATTTAACTGTGTATTTAGTTTTAGCTTTTGAGCAAGTTAGTGCGCATGATATTTTGTCGTGATGCCCTTTTGTTTATTTTGTGGGATTTAATCCGTGCATGATATGAAGGAGTTGTCAACTAGAGATTTTCCCTTGGATGTGTAGACTAGCCTCTGGTAATTTTGGTTGCAATAGAAATCCATGTTTAGGTGCGGTTTGCTTGCTCTCAACTTGCTAGGAGATAGTGCTGATTTGTAGATGCTGAAATATTTCTAAGTCTGAAATATGTTATATTTTGTTGTTGTCTTGTCATGAGTTTTATCTGGTGATCTATAGCTCTTTTGAAGTTGGTGCAATGGAGTTAGTTGTAGACTTTGAGTCTTGTAGCTTATGGTTTTACTGTTGTCATGCCATTTGGAGTCCTGTAGCTTATAAATTGTGGAGGTTGGTGCAATGGAGTAAGTTGTCATGCCATTTGGAGTCCTGTAGCTTATGGTTTTACTGCTGTCAATATGCCTTCAGGTCGTAAACTGCACTTTCATAAACTGTGGTTTTCACTAAGTCTGAAACTGTGTGTGAGATGCCTTTTTGTGAGTTCTTTTCCTAGTGATCCATGCTTCCATGCTAGGTGTTATTAGTTGTTTGGTGTAGTGCTTCTTGTCCTCTATTTCCTCTTGCCTGGGTTGAGCATATTGGTTTTGTGTAGCTCGTAGTTGTGGGGTGTAGGAAATGCTTGTGACTGTCGTTGCACACATATTGCATTCATGTCATCATATCTTGCGGGGTTCCTATCTTTTGAACCGTAGCTCCGTTTGAGATGTTCTCCATATGCAAATTGCTTGTAAGGATGCGTAGAATCACATGAACCTATTTATTTTGCTGTTTAACAAGTATTAAAACATGTTAGTTCAGATCTAGACAAAACTGTAAATTAACATGTGAGGTCGTTTGAGAGGTCCTATATGTCATTTCCGACCACATTTAAAATGCCTAGATAGGTAGTTTAATTACGCTTCACCTCTTGCCATGTTTAACCACATTTAATATTGCCGAGTACCTAATCGGGATAGAACTAAACAATTCGTATGTGGAGTTTCGTCAATATGCAACACATTGCATCTTGAACTTCACTTAATGTGTAGTGTTTGATTGTTGTGAATTGCCATACCATGTCTTGCATATATGTTACCGCTCATGCATCATATGTGTTGTTCATCGTGTGGTGAATATCGTGTGTTGATTCTTGTTTCCGGTTTCCTCCGTCTTGATAGATTTCCGCAAGCGTGTCGGAAAGTGAGGACGTGTTCGACTATATCGGTTCGTCTGCTTCACGGAGTCATTCTTCTTCCAAGCGGGATCTCAGGCAAGATGACCATTTCCCCAGATACCATTACAATCATTGCCATGCTAGTATTATTGTTTATGTCACTATGTCTCGTCGCCTACCACATGTTAAATATCATCCTCTCAACAATGCCATGAAAACCTTCAACCTGTTCACAACCTAACAAACCACTGATTGGATATGTTACCACTTTCTTAACCATGTGTTAGCGTTGCTAGTTGCAGGCGCAGTTTCTTCCATGTGATAACATGGGTTCTTTGTTATATCACCCTATTAAATGCTATTTAATTTAATGCACCTATATACTTGGTAAAAGGTGGAAGGCTTGGCCTTTCTAGCCTTGTGTTTTGTTCCACCTTTGCCCCCTTAGTTTCGGCTACCGGTGTTATGTTCCATAGTCGAGCGCTCCTAACACGATCCGGGTTGTTATGGGACCCCCTTGATAATTCGTTTTAGATTAAAGCTGGTCTAGCAAGGCCCAACATTGGTACTACATTTTCCCAACATAATAATACTGTTAATACTGAAAGCATAGGGTGTCATGAACCCGAGGTGTAATTTTACATAATACATGGAGGGCTAGTGCTGATGGTGCTGGTCCAAAACAGAGCCACTTGCGGGGCCACCGGGGGCATCTCGGGGGATTTCTATCCGGCCACCATACGTATTGCTCATTCGTCGTGTCCTGAGAACGAGATATGCGGCTCCTATCGGGATCGTCGACACGCCGGGCGGCCTTGCTGGATTAGTTTTACCTTTGACGAATGTCTTGTGCATCGGGATTCTGGTGATGCTTTGGGTAATCTCAGAGTTGAGGTTTTCCACTAAGGAGTCCGGCGAGATCGCGAGTTTCGTGATCGAGGATTTCTATGCGGCTTGTGGTAATTTGTGATGGATTAGTTGGAGCACCCAGTAGGGTTAAATCTTTCGGAAAGCCGTGCCTGCGGTTATGTGGCAACTTGGAAACTTTGTTTAACACTGGTTCTAGATAACTTGAAGTTAACTTAATTAAAATATGCCAACTGAGTGCATAACCATGATTGTCTCTTTCACGAGTTCCTTCTCCGAACGAGGACATGGTGGGGTTATGTCTGACGTAGTTAGGTGTTCAGGATCATTCAGTTGATCATTAGTAGTTCACGTCTGTTATGCGTAGATCATCCCCCTCTTTATTATTGTACTCGTAAGTTAGCCACCACATAAAATGCTTAGTCGCTTGCTGCAGCCTCACCACTTAACCATTCCTCACCTATTAAGATTTGCTAGTCTTGATACCTTTGGAAATGAGATTGCTGAGTCCCCTGTGGCTCACGGATTACTACAACACCAGTTGCAGGTATAGGTAAAGGTTACTTGACGCGAGCGCGTTGATTGTTCATTTGCAGTTGCTTCTTCTTCTTCTTCTTCTTCTTCTTCTTCATCGATCTAAGATGGGTTCCAGGCTGGCAGCCTCGGATAGCAAGGATGGACGTCGTTCTCTTTTCTCGTTTGCTTTCGTCCGTAGTCGGACCCTGCTCTTCTTCATGATGTTTATGTATTGTACTGATGTGACTATGATGTAGATTGTGGCGAGTGTAAGCCAATTCCATATATCTCATCTTTTCAGTATATGTACTTGTAACGATATCCATTCTTGCGAAACGACGAGATGCGCTTCTATCCCTGACGAGGCCCTCGTGCCAAATTAAGGATAGGATCGCATCTTGGGCATTGCACAGAAGCTGGTCTTTGGGTTGTTTATGGCGAGTCGGAAGCTGAAGCACTACTTCCAAGAGCATCCCATCACGGTAGTCAGTTCTGCCCCCCTTGGTAAAATTATACAAAATCGAGAAGCAACATGACGGATTGCTTAGTGGGCCATTGACTTGGGGCCTCATCACGTGCGATATACTCCCCGTACGGCCATTAAGTCTCAAGCACTAGTGGACTTCATCAACGACTGGATCGAGTTGCAAATTCCAGAGGATAGGCCCGATCATACCTATTGGACCATCTATTTCGACGGATCCATGCAGTTGGAAGGCTCGGGGGCTGGTGTGGTGATAACCTCGCCTCAGGGTGACAAATTTTGCTATGTCCTCCGGCTCATGTTTCCATGTACCAACAACACAGCAGAGTATGAAGCCTTGATCCATGGATTGCGACTCGCCAAAGAGATGAACCTCACGCGAGTCATATGTTTGGGCGACTCAGATTTGGTGGCACGGCAGGTTTCTCGCACCTGCGATTCTAGAGATCCCTTGATGGCGGCTTATAGGCGAGCTGTGTCGGATGTAGCGGGTCACTTCCATGGTTATCAAGTGGATCACATCGACCAGCGACTCAATGAAGCAGCAGATACTCTTTCCCGTCTTGGTTCACAGCGTAAGCCGGTTCCTCCTAATGTCTTTTTGGATGTATTACATAAGCCTTCGGTGAGGCTACCTTCAGAGGAAGACTTGGCGGTGCCGGACCCCGAGTCTCAACTTGTGGTGGCTCTTCGTGCCACTCCGGATTGGGCGATTCCCTACATGGCGTATCTCACACGAGGCGAGTTACCCACAGATGAATTATTGGCTCGCCAAATCGTTTGTCGATGCAAATCCATGGTCATACACAACGGCGAGTTGCACAAGTGAAGCACCTCAGGGGTATTTCAAAGGTGTGTTTCTTTTGAGGAAGGATGTATGATCCTCAATCAAATTCATGCAAGCGACTGTGGTCATCATTCCGTGTCACGATCCTTGGTTTCTAAGGCCTTTAGACATGGGTTTTATTGGTTGACGGCTTATGCAGACGCGGAAGAGATAGTTCGTCGATGTGATGGTTGCCAGAAATTTGGGCGTCAGATGCACGTGTGAGCTCAGGAGTTGCGGATGATCCCAATCACTTGGCCGTTTGCAGTCTGGGGGCTAGACATGGTTGGCCCTTTCAAGATGTCGTCCAATAAAAAGACTCACATGTTGGTGGCGGTTGACAAGTTTACTAAGTGGGTCGAGGCAGAGCCCGTTAGCAGCTGTGATGCAGATACGGCTGTCAAATTCTTGAAAAAATTGATTTTCCGGTTTGGATACCCTCATAGTATCATTACCGACAATAGTACTAATCTATCGGAGGGCGCAATGCAAGAGTTTTGCGGTCGAGAGCATATCCAGCTTGACGTCTCTACAGTCGCACATCCCCAGTCTAATGGGCAGGCAGAAAGGGCGAATCAGGAAATACTGCGGGGAATCAAGCCCCGGCTTATGGTGCCTTTGGAACGTACTCCAGGATGTTGGGTGGAAGATTTGCCCTCAGTATTATGGACCATCATGTCCACTCCCAACCTCTCCATGGGTTTTACTCCTTTCTTTCTGGTCTACGGGGCGGAGGCGGTGTTGCCAAATGACATCAGACACAATTCACTGCGAGTCACCGCCTATGTGGAACGGGACAACGAGTTCGCACGACAAGATTCGTTGGATGCTTTTGGAGGAAGAGCGTGACTTGGCCGCGCCACGGTGGGCAATCTATGAACAAGACTTTAGATGCTACCACAGCCGCCCTGTCTAGAGCCGGACTTTTCAAGAGGGCGACTTAGTGCTCCGGTTGATTCAGGATCACACTCGTATGCATAAGTTATCACCTCTGTGGGAAGGACCGTTTTCCATCAGCAAAAATCTTCGGAACGGCTCATACTACTTGGTGGATATTCGCCCAGATCGGCCAACTACACAGGTTGAGACAACTCGCCCCTGGAATATAGCCCACCTGCGGCCTTACTAGACCTAGAGCCATGGGCTCCTTTCTTTTTTACAAATCTCAGAACTTGTAATCTTTTATTTATAAAAGCAATAAAGCCGGCACCCATGAACTTTGGGGTCCTTTGCCGTTTCAGCTTCTGGAAAGTATGAGTATTTATTGTTCTATGAGTCGTCCAAACATGGACGCTATCAGTGCCAAAGAGCATAAGTCGCCATGCTGCAGTTATTTCAAAACTGGGTACTGATAAGCCAAAGAGGACCAGTCGCCACGTTGCATGGTTCAAACATGGGCGCCTATTATGATTTTGAGAATTAAGCCGGCTTACTTGGGGGCTACAAGTTCCCAAGTCGTTTTGCAGTAAGAGCATACACGCTTCTGCAATTCTATGTTCGACTTTTCCTAATCATAGGTCACTTGGGGGCTTCCACTCACTGAGTTCAGCCTGAATACCCTCTTGGCTAGCGAAAAATTACCGCATTACAAATGGTTATACTGGACTATGTGTTGGACAAGTCGCCACATGGACCTATGTACTGTGGGCGAGTCAATCCGTTATTTGGACCCTGAACTCGCCTTGGTTAAAACATATAAGGTACCGGTCGGAGCCACACATGGAAAATAGAGAAACCATTGGTTCACTAAACCTGCTTCACTGAACCTTGACTCGCGCCTGATCAGCCGGTCTAAACAATATGGGCTGTTGCACAAGCCTTCTTGGGGTAACACTAGAGTTTTGCAAACTCGTCTTATCCTGTCGCAGCTCATTGAGCCGATGAATTTTATATCTTGGTGGCACAGCCACAAGGTTTCATAACACCCTTGTATAACTCGACGTGACTCATTGAGCCGGCCTTTGTTCATAACTCGCCACGACTCATTGGGCCGGTTTTCAATTATTATTTGCCATGACCCAAGGAGCTGGTTTATCTTTTGCCATAACTCACTGACTCGGCTTGTGGTGCTTTTTCCTGACACACAGGTTCAAGATTTTTATGTCAAACTATGACACTTCCTCACATATCAAGCAGAAGGATTATAAAAGACCATTCACGATTTGCATAAAGGATAAATTATCGAGTAATGTCGAGCAAAAGGCATGGGCGGAAGACTGTTTTCCTACAATCCAATAAACTATTACATGGCTCACACGGCCAAGTCGGGCGTCATCTCCCGATCAAGAAGATATCTAATTGTTTTAAAGCAATGGTTACATCCTAAGAAGACTCAAGCCGCCTCCAGGTCGCCTTGCCTCGAGCTTTCTCCACCTTCAATTTGTAAGTCGCACAGCTTCCAGTTACACTTGGCCAAGGCGACGAACTCATCTTCATTGTCAAGGAAGGTAGATAGATCTACTTCAAAGTCAAAGGGATTCATGGACCGGCGAGGAGTCAGGCTGGTGGTTTCATATGACGGAGGAGTCACCTTCTTGTTATCATACGCAGCTAGGTATTTGTTTAAATCCAAGCCGGTTGCTAGTTGAGTCGCCGAAAAGCGCGACTCTTTGATTACTCGATGGTAGTCATCTTCGGTGAACTCCGACCCATCGTCTTTCACTTCAGGATAGCCAGCAGTTACCTCCTCTGGTTTTAGCTCGGGAGCATAGGCCAGGCACCGGCTTAAGGTATTCAGGTCTCCCTTCTGGGCGGCTGATCTCTTCAGCTGCTCCACTTGAGGAGGCAACGTAGACAGGTATCCAAGCATGCTCTTGATGGACTTAACTGGCTCTTTGTTGCCCATCACTGCTTTTATCGTCAACAAGCTCCCCGTATACAACTGCTCGGTGAAGGTATAAATCGCCTTTAGTTTCAGCATGCAGTCGTCTTGGAGATTTGCGGCTTGTGGACCTACAAAGGATAAATCCGTGTTTGATAGTCTTGGCAAACTAGACTTATTTTTCGATGAAGGAAATTGATCCTTACCAAACATGGCTTGAGTCATGTTGGAGATGTGTTTTTTCAAGCCGAAGAGCTCTTGCTGGGCGGCTTCTAGTTTCTCCTCTGCTTGCTCAGCCCGCTTCAAGATGGCGGCTTGGTTAGCTTTGGCCTTCTTTTCAAGCTTCTGGTGATCAGCCTTCATTTTTTTCTATTTCAGCGAGGACCACCTGATACTTCTTCTCAGACGCAAATCGAGCATTCTGCTGTTCGGCTAAATTTTTCCTTAAATCAGCCAGGGATGACTCGGCCTGGGTCACAGATTCCTGCAAAGCAAAATTTGGAGAGGCAAGTCTCAAAACTATTGCAAGCAATATTCCTGACACTTGGGGGCTAATGTATGATTCTATTCGAAGTCATACAAAATACAAGACCTGGCTCATCTTTCAAAAGATGACCCGGCCCTTGGGGGCTACAGGTTGAAGTTTTTCTTTAACTACAAGACCCGGCTCATCTTTCAAAAGATGACTCGGTCCTTGGGGGGGCTACAGGCTGAAGTTTTTCTTTAACTATAAGACCCGGCTCATCTTTCAAAAGGTGACCCAGCCCTTGGGGGCTACAGGTTGAAGTTTTTCTTTAACTACAAGACCCGGATCATCTTTCAAAAGGTGACCCGGCCCTTGGGGGCTACAGGTTGAAGTTTTTCTTTAACTACAAGACCCGACTCATCTTTCAAAAGATGACCCAACCCTTGGGGGCTACAGGTTGAAGTTTTTTATTTAACTACAAGACCCGGCTCATCTTTCAAAAGATGACCCGGCCCTTGGGGGCTACAGGTTGAAGTTTTTCTCTAAATACAAGACCCGGCTCATCTTACAAAAGATGACCCGGCCCTTGTGGGCTACAGGTGCAAGATTTTTACTATATACAAGACCTGACTCATCTTTCAAAAGATGACCCGGCCCTTGGGGGCTACAAGTTCAAGATTTTAACTATATACAAGACCCGGCTCATTCTTCAAAAGATAACCCGGCCCTTGGGGGCTATGGACAGATACGGGTCTAACATACATTGCCACAAAAATTATTTCATCAAGCAAGACTAGTCTATTGGAAGGCTAATGGGTGGAAAAGAATACATAATAGATGTACCTCATGTTTGACTCTCATCATGTGGATCAAGCTTTTATTCATTTCATAACTCGTCTCTAGGTGACTTGCGAAGCCAGAGCAGACTTGGTGAAATTCGAGCATCTCATAATGAGGAAGCTTCAACTTACTAACATCTTGATCTGCGGAAGGATGAGATTCTTTTGAGGTGTGTCTGGATAACACCGTCGTCGCAGGTTTGGAGTAGCCAGTGCTAGTGATAATGACGGCCTCTGGATCCTCAGTCGACTTGGAAGGGCTCGGGGGGTTAACATTGTCAGCGGTTTCCTTTAAAATGCATGGCGAGTCGTCCCGAACGTCAGGGATGTCATCCGCGGGAACATCATGAGCCGCCACTTGGTCTTCATCAAGCTCTGGGGCAGAGGCGCTCGTGACTAAGACCTCAATCGTCTTAGGAGCGGAAGACAAGTCGCCAGTTTTTCTCTTCTTAGCTTGTGCTCTGAGATGAAGGCACCAAAGTTAGGGCAAATATCATTATTGAGAAGAGAACGGGTTAATAAAAGAACTCACCCTTGTACATGAATCATTGGCGGAAGAGCTGACATCGCTGAATCACGAGATGAAGGAGGAGAATCCTGAAAGAATAAAAGTTCAAAGAGTGAAGGAATTGTTAATCGCATTTTCTACAAGGAAGAGAGTGTGTTTAAACAAGAGCATACCTCGTTCGTGCGCTTCCGACCGGTTGTCTTTTCAGGCAGGTATATTTCGCCTTCTTCAAAAGGAAATCAGGGTCCATATAAGCATTTGGGTGACACATGGGAACTTTCCCACAAATCCGCCTGGCTGGCCTAGGTGAAGAGGAAGTTGAGTCGGGAGAAATAGAAATTACCTCAACCGCGTCATCCTGGCTCTCATAGTCATCACCCTACGCATAAAGGCACAGGGTATAAGCATGAGTCGGAACATAAGGGTGATAAGTAAAGGGGAAGTTTTTACCTCTGACTGTTCTTCGACGGCTTGTGATTCGCCAACGACGAATGAATCCTTGACGGCGGCTTTGCCCTTCCTTGTTTTCTTCTTCTTCTTCGGTGGTGGCTTGGTTGTTTTTTGGGCAGTCACCTTTGGTCCCCTTCGCCAAAAGGGATCACCTTTCTGGTGGATAGAATAAAATTTCAAAACCGGAGCACTAGCACGTATATTTAAAAGGTAAAGGAAGGCGGCTAGGATTGTTACCGGTGGAGCCGGGTTGGAGCAACAGAAGGGCTTGAGCCCGATCTTAGCACAGTCTTCCAAAGACTCGCCGGTTAACTTCTTGATTATCCCAACAGTGTCCTTCTTTGGGTGTTTTTTTATGGTGGACGCATTGCGGATGGTTCACGCTGCCATCATATTCACACATCAGACCATCCCGGCGACTCAGAGGAAGAATGTTCCATTCCACCCAGCAACGGAATAGATCAACCCCGGTGAGCCGTTATTGGTCAGTGACCGCAACTCGGAGAAGATAGGGATGAATTCCAAATCTTCTTCTTCTATAAGCTTCTCGGGCAGCTTGAAGTCCATGGGCAGGCGATCTTCTCTATAACCTAGAAGTGGGTTCTCACTAGGAGGAGAAGTGTCCCGACAGTAAAACCAAGACTCGGCCCAGCCTTTGGGATGGCTGGGCAGAAGGACAGATGGAAACCCACGTTCGCGGCGCCGCTGGATGTTGACTCCACTGAGTTCATGATTGGCCCGTTTGGAAAACTCGGTCTGGCGATTCAGATGGAAGAAGTTCCAAAATAATGGAACTGTGGGCTCTCTTTGCAGGTATACCTTGGAAAATACTTGAAACATGCAGAGACTACTGATGGAGTTGGGTCCCAGGTCTTGAGGATGACGTTGAGGAAATGCAGAGTGTCTCTGAAGAACTTTGACATGGATGGTTTGAACCCTCATTCAAGATGGTCAATGAAGACGACTATTTCCCCTTCGGCAGGGTTGGGGATCACCTCGCCTGAGGCGGTTCGCCAACCGATAACATCCTTACTGTCGAGATGACCCGACTTGACAAACTTCTCAATAGTAGCGTCATCAATCTTGGTTGGTAACCAATCGCATTTAGAGACGACGACCATGACTACAAAAGGAGGAAACAAGGCGGCTCAGTGAGGACCATGAAGTAACTCGCCAGTTGGAGATCTACGATGTGTCTGTAAAGACCTTATGACTCGCCATTAGGTGACTAAAAGTATGGATATAAAGGCATTCTAAATCGCCAGTTGAGCGATTTATGGTATGTCTACAAAGGTGTTATGACTCGCCCCTCGACCAACAAAAGGCGTAGCTATGGTGATACTCTAACTCGCCGTGGTGGAAGAAGGTGAGAGGCGACTCTCAAATGATTTTTTCCTTAGGGATATTCCCGGGAGAAGGGTAAACATGTTTCTAAAAGCGAGCAATAAATTACGGATCTACAGGTGGATTGAATTAAAAAGATAATACTTGGCAAAATTGCGAAGGCTACGAACGCAAGAATGCGGCAGTGCTATCATCCGGATCTACGGAGTAAAACCTCAAATGGCCGAGTGATGCAATGAGACTACCATGGTTTGCTACTACAGAGGATCTACCACAAGAATATTAAGCGGGTCGAGAGTAAAAAAAGATGTCCATCGTGTTTTGGAGCTAACTTACAAGAACAATGGAGTCCTTAGTCTAACCCTAATGGAGAAAGGCGTTTACCTGAGAGAGGAGGACGACGCGGGAGATGTACGCGAAGAGCTTCGCGCCTTGGATTGACCCGGAGACGGCCATGATGCAGCGGCTGGTGACGGAGCTTCGGGGACCGGCGAGGAGGCCGAGGCGTGAGGAATACGAAGGACGCGAGGGGGGCGAAGTGGGCATAAGTGACGGTGCCCCCACTCCCCCTGCTGCTATTTAAAGGTCCGGACCTGGAATCGAGGCGGCAGGCGCATGAATAGAGGCGACAAACTGAGAATTTGCAATGATGGCGCCTGGATTTTCGGGATAAGTAAATGGCGGTGCAAAAGATCCGTTGGGTGGTTACGACATTAAAACCCAGAAATTGAAGGGATAAGGTGATGTCATCAAAGACTACATAGCGGCTCAAACAATTCATGCTGGATGGCGGCTTATCGTCCTTCAAAAAGTAGGAGTGATACAAGTCACCCCAAAATGAGTGAAGGTTTATTGGCGTGAATAAATTCAAGACAATCTGGGGCCTAATGTTAGGGATATTACCTGCGGTGTAACCCGCCCTAAGTGGGGCCGGGTCACCAAAGGGGCGACTCATTCATTGGCAATACATGCCTTAGCCCATGAGCCGGATGGCAGTTGAGGAGCTATACAGAGGATAGACCGCCAAGGAGGTTTCCGGTCTTGGAAAGCATGACGACTTAGAGATAGGGAAAGCTACGATTTGTAGCATAGCCGGGACTCTTGTAAAACCTAGGGCCTAGACCTGTATATAAAGGCGAGTCCATCGGGAAGATAGGGGCAAGTTAGAAATCATCGAGAGCTAGGTCAGGCGAGTTACGCCCTCCTTGTAATCGACACCATCATCAATCTACACAAAGCAGGACGTAGGCTTTTACCTACACACGAGTGGTCGAACCTGGGTAAATTTGAGTCTCGCTATCACTCACCCCCTTTGAGTCGCCACCAAGGTGCAATGGCTCCATCCTTAAGTCCTTTCACGAGGACATCTACCGTGACAAAACCACGACAGATGGGGAAGTCTAGGACCACCTCCTCGAAGCAGGACACAACACTGCAGGCGCACTTCATGAGCTCATTAAACACTTTGAAGCTCTCCACTTGCATTATCTGCGTCCAAGTGACATCCTCCATAGCCCTCTGGACGACATCAAAGACACCACCCATCTGCTCCTGGAGTGACTTAAGCTCTCCCTTGGCATCTTCCTTGCCCTTTAGGACAAGGTGAAGGTTGGTCTCCGCCTGCTGGAGCTTCTCCTTGAGCTTGTCCACCTCCACCTGGAGTTTTTCTTGCTTCTTGGTGAAGTTCGCCTCCTGCTGCTTCAGCTTCTCGCTGTTAGTCTTTCGGAGTGCCTCACACTACTTCTTGACCTTGACCTTTTCCTCCCTCAACACGAGCTGCTCGTTGGCTTTAGGATGGTCGGCATCGACGTAAGCCTGAGTAGCCACGACCTAGCACTCCAAGGATGGCAGACACTCATGCTCCACCTCTTGCTCGAAGGTGGTGAGACCGAGCTCGCACTTCAAGATCTATAGTTCACCCTCACGAGCTGCAACGGCCTCCTCCTGTTTGGCGAGCTCCTCCTCGCACGCAACAAGTTGCCTCTTGCCGGCCATGGCCGTCACCTACTGTGTTTTGAGCTCCTACTCCGTAAGGAGATTTGATCCAACACGACCTTCTCGCGGTCCTCCGCGTCCTTACTCTGTTGGTCGGCTTCGTCGGATTCTCAAATGGTGTTCTCCCATAACTACTTGGCGTCCTTGATAGCCTTTTAGCACTTCTCCAGTGCGGCGGCGTCTTGCTGGCGACCCTTCTTGACGGCCACCTAGAGTTCCTTCCATCTAGTCCGAAGGCCCTGGCGTTTAGCCGCGAGGCACACCTCCTCCGCGCGGAGGTCAGCCTCGAGCATGTCGAGGGCAGCCCGGGCGCTCCGGAAAGCTCCACACTAAACTAGATCGCTGCTGCTGATCAGTTACAGAGCCAGACAAGGGCGTGCCTCAGCACCGCCGCCCGCCGTCACCATTCATGAAGACCCGACAACAGCCTCCTCCTCTGTAGGCCCTTTCCCTAGACAAGGTATGCCTACTCATCCATATGTTCGAGGCTTCGCGCAATCTCCAACTCATCCTATTGAGGCGATCTCTGCTGCGGGCTTGATGTGGCGGCCTGAGGGGCCTGATGCATAGGTGAGCGCTAGGGGCACACCAAGGCCTCCCGGTCAGTACTGTCCTTCCCCGGAAGGCATAGAGCTCTCTAGGGGCTCTGCCTCGTCGGACACCTCCATCTCCATGGCGCTGCCCGCATCGTGCGCCTCCAGAGGTGGCTCTCGTATGTCTCAATGTATCTATAATGTTTCATTGTTCCATGATATAATATTATCATTCTAGGATACTTTTTGGGCATTTATTTGGTGATTCATATTATTTTTGAGCACTAACCTATTAACCCAGTGCCAAGTGCAAGTTGATGTTTTTTGCACATTTTTTGCTTTTCAGGTTTACAGTACCAAATGGACTCCAAATACTATAAAACTTTTTGATGATTTTTCTTGACCAAAATATGACCTGGAAGCTTCGCGAGAAGACCACAGGCCGCACAAAGGCCCCACAAGACAACATCGCATGCCAAGGGGGGGTGGCCATGCTCTATTAGCTTGTGGGTCCCTCCCGGATCTCTTGACCTCGTTTTCTGTCTTAAAAGTTCTCATATATTCCAAAAACCCTAGGAGAGCTTCCAAAATACTTTTTGCGCACGCAAGTATCTGTTCCGCCGTGTGCCCATTTGGAGCCCTGTTCTGGTGCCCTGTCGGAGGGGGGTGAATAACGGACGGCCTCAACATCAACCTTGCTACTCCCATGGTGATGTGTGAGTAGTTGACCTGAGACCTATGGGTCCATAGCTAGTACCTACATGAATCTCTCAATCTCTCTCTATGTTCTTCAATACAAAGTTCATCACATCTCCACGATGATACATTCGACGTAATCACTTTTTGTGGTGCATTTTTCGGGATCCTATGAATTTTGGGTTTATGTTTAGATTATTCATAATAAATATTTGAGTATTCTCTTTATTACTATTTGATTGTTATTTGCATTATTTTTATAGCTTTGTAATTCTCTTTGATCTATTGATTTGGTTTGTCCAACTAGATTGATCGATCATCAGTGAAAGAGTTGTGTTGTCGTGGGTTCAATCATGGGTGGTCTATATTCCTGTGACAAAGTAGGGGAAGAGACATGTATTTCTATTACTGCCACTAAGGATAAAACACTTGGGTTGATTCATATTAATTATATATTGTTTGTCTACATCATGTGATTGTTCTCCCAGCATTACTCTGTTTTACTTAATTATCTAGATGTATGATGAATAGTGATTGATGGGGGGAGTAATGGTAATAGATGCAGGAAGGAGTCGGTCTACTTGCTTACGGGCGTGATGCCTATATACACATGATCATTTATCTGAATAAATATTTCATAACTATGTGCTTTTCTATCAATTTCCCAATAGTAATTTGTTTACCCACCGTATACCTTCTTTAAGAGAGAATCCACCAGAGAACATTACGTCCCCGGGGTCTATTCACATATATATTTAAAAACGCTACTATTTCCTTGCTGCCTTTATTTATTTTCTATTTTATATTTACCAACTATCAACCACACTACTCATTTTCTTGCAAGTAAGGAGTTCAAGGGGATTGACAACCCTCTTACCCGCATTGGGTGCAAGTGTCCGGTATTTTTTGTGTAGGTTCTGAAGATTGGAAGTTGTGTGATCCTCATATTGTTTCCATAACCTTGATTCTATTTGAGTGAAATACTTATCTATACTATGCTGCATCATCCCCTCCTCTTCGGGGAAAAGCCCAATACATATCACAATTATGAGGAAGAATTTCTAGCGATGTTGCCGGGGAGTATCATCAACTTATTATGAAGTACCTTCTCACAAATTATCATTCACTTGTTATAATTTTTATTTGTTGTTATATTTTTTTGCTAGGAAAAAAAAAATAAAAGATATTTATTTTGCTAGTTTACTTGTTCCATGTGCTAGTTGCTTGCTTGAAGTTACTACCATGTCTGAATTTCAGAAAGTCATTGTTGAAATCGCTAGTGAATATAGTGCTCATGACTGAAATGAGGAAAGACCAAAATTTATTGATTCCACTCATGATCCTCCTAAAGCTGAAGTTCCTTATAATAGTACTCACATGGTTTTACAATCCAAAATCTATCATGTGGGTAGAGGGAACATTATTGCAAAGCATATTATTAAAAAAAATGAGTACTCGGTAGCTTCTCCTCATATTAAAGGATCCATACTTGATGATACCAATTGCTATGTGTGTGCCATTGCTATTT
Organism: Hordeum vulgare subsp. vulgare; assembly: GCF_904849725.1. Taxonomy (NCBI): domain Eukaryota; kingdom Viridiplantae; phylum Streptophyta; class Magnoliopsida; order Poales; family Poaceae; genus Hordeum; species Hordeum vulgare. The sequence goes on from NC_058519.1 coordinate 444,748,674, forward strand.
TTATATTAAAGTTAGAACGAAAGTTTGTGCATCTTCATCCTGTGCTTCAAAAGATATTTTTGGGACTCCCTTGCATACACGATCATTAGATTAAGAAAATTGTTGTTAATACCCTTATGCACGAATTTAATTATATAGTGTGGGAAGCTAGAAATATTTTTACCTCTGATGAATTAAAATTTGAACATCCTCCCATAGAAGTGATCCTTCATAATAGAGATGCTATGCGTAGGTTGGAATCTAATGACCATCAAGCGTTTAGTGAGAATATGAGGAGGAAGGTCCCTCCCAAAGAATTAATGCAAGAACTATTCTTTAAAACATGTGAATGGATTGCCAAAGGAATTAATTAAGGCTTTTGTAAGGATTGACATGATAATGCCATTTAGGAACCTATTAATGATGGAATTCATGTCCTATATGATGACCCCTATGATGATGACGATGCTAGTAATCATATCACAAATATCAAGAACCTCTTTGAACGTTTGGGCTTGCCAACTAGATTTTATAAAGTTGATTTATTAAGTGCTATTTTTTAAGATCTAATGTCGAATAACATGAAAGGGTCCAATACGTGAAACAATGCATTATGCCTAGCTAGGGGCGTAAACAAATAGCGCTTGTTGGAGACAACCCAATAGTTATATTATTTTTATTGTTCTACTTTTTGTTTCTGTGAGATAAAATGATTAATGATATTGTAATAATTGTGTTTTTATGTTTAAATTAGTGTTTGTGACAAGTAAAGCCTTTGGTATGATTTCAGTAATAAGTCTAATTGATACAGTGAAAAAACAAAAACTTTTGCCTCTAGTGAAGAATTTCCATAATTTTAATAGAACGTCTTTTTGATCTGAGTTCTCTACACAATATTGATATGAAAATTTCTCAAGTTTTCCTAATTTATAAGAATTTTGTGGAGTTACAGAAGTAGGGCGCATTGTGATCACTACAAACTGTTTTGTTTGACATGTATTCTCTTTTTGCTTGCATAGTTTGCTTCTTTAGATGATGCTATGGATTATACCCGGGGTATAAATGTTGGGAATATGCCCTAGAGGCAATAATATATTAGTTATTATTATATTTCTTTGTTCAGGATAATCGTTTATTATCCATGCTATAATTGTATTGATTGGAAACACAATACTTTTGTGGATACATAGACAAAACACTGTCCCTAGTAAGCCTCTAGTTGACTAGCTCGTTGATCAAAGATGGCCAAGGTTTCCTGACCATAGGCAAGTGTTGTTACTTGATAACGGGATCACATCATTAGGAGAATCATGTGACGGACTAGACCCAAACTAATAGACGTAGCATGTTGATCGTGTCATTTTGCTGCTATTGTTTTCTGCGTGTCAAGTATTTGTTCCTATGACCATGAGATCATATAACTCACTGACACCGGAGGAATGCTTTGTGTGTATCAAACGTTGCAACGTAACTGGGTGACTATAAAGATGCTCTACAGGTATCTCCGAAGGTGTTAGTTGAGTTAGTATGGATCGAGACTGGAATTTGTCACTCCGTGTGACGGAGAGGTATCTCGGGGCCCACTCAGTAATACAGCATCACACACAAGCCTTGCAAGCAATGTGACTTAATGTAAGTTGCAGGATCTTGTATTACGAAACGAGTAAAGAGACTTGCCGGTAAACGAGATTGAAATAGGTATGCAGATACTGACGATCGAATCTCGGGCAAGTAACATACCGAAGGACAAAGGGAATGACATACGGGATTATATGAATCCTTGGCATTGAGGTTCAAACGATAAGATCTTCGTAGAATATGTAGGATCCAATATGGGCATCCAGGTCCGACTATTGGATATTGACCGAGGAGTCTCTCGGGTCATGTCTACAGAGTTCTCGAACCCGCAGGGTCTGCACACCTAAGGTTCGACGTTGTTTTATGCATATTTGAGTTAAATGGTTGGTTACCGAATGTTGTTCGGAGTCCCGGATGAGATCACGGACATCACGAGGGTTTCCGGAATGGTCCGGAAACGAAGATTGATATATGGGATGACCTCATTTGATTACCGGAAGGTTTTCGGAGTTACCGGGAATGACGAATGGGTTCCGGGAGTTCACTGAGGGGCAACCCACGCCGGGGAAGCCCATAGGCCTTGAGGGTGGCGCACCAGCCCTTAGTGGGCTGGTGGAACAGCCCAAAGGGACCATATGCACATTGGAAGAAAAATCAAAGAGAAAAAAAGAAAAAAGAAAAAGGAGGAGGTGGGAAAGGGAAGAAGGACTCCACATTCCAAACCAAGTAGGACTCGGTTTGGAAGGGGGAGACCTTCCCCCTTGGTTCGGCCGACCCCCTTGGGACTCCTTGAGCCCCAAGGCAAGGCTCCCCCTCTCCCACCTATATATACGGAGGTTTTGGGGCTGATTTGAGACGACTTTTCCATGGCAGCCCGACCACATACCTCCACGGTTTTTCCTCTAGATCGCGTTTCTGCGGAGCTCGGGCGGAGCCCTGCTGAGACAAGATCATCACCAACCTCCGGAGCGCCGTCACGCTGCCGGAGAACTGTTCTACCTCTCCGTCTCTCTTGCTGGATCAAGAAGGCTGAGATCATCGTCGAGCTGTACGTGTGCTGAACGCGGAGGTGTCGTCCGTTCGGCAATAGATCGTGGGACTGATCATGCGACGGTTCGCGGGGCGGATCGAGGGACGTGAGGACGCTCCACTACATCAACCGCGTTCACTAACGCTTCTGTTGTACGGTCTACAAGGGTACGTAGATCACACATCCCCTCTCGTAGATGGACATCACCATGATAGGTCTTTGTGCGCGTAGGAAAATTTTTGTTTGCCATGCGACGTTCCCCAACAGTGGTATCAGAGCTAGGTTCATGCGTAGATGTCTTCTCAAGTAGAACACAAAAGTTTTTGTGGGCGGTGATTTGCGTTTTTCTGCCCTCCTTAGTCTTTTCTTGATTCCGCGGTATTGTTGGATCGAAGCGGCTCGGACCAACATTACTCGTACGCTTACGAGAGACTGGTTTCATCGCTACGAGTAACTCCGTTGCTCAAAGATGACCGGCGAGTGTCGGTTTCTCCAACTTTAGTTGAATCAGATTTGACTGAGGAGGTCCTTGGATAAGGTTAAATAGCAATTCATATATCTCCGTTGTGGTGTTTGCGTAAGTAAGATGCGATCCTACTAGATACCCATGGTCACCACGTAAAACATGCAACAACAATTAGAGGACGTCTAACTTGTTTTTGCAGGGTATGCTTGTGATGTGATATGGCCAACGATGTGATGTGATATATTGGATGTATGAGATGATCATGTTGTAATAGTTAATATCGACTTGCACGTCGATGGTACGACAACCGGCAGGAGCCATAGGGTTGTCTTTGAACTAACGTTTGTGCTTGCTGATGCGTTTACTATATTGCTAGGACGTAGCTTTAGTAGTAATAGCAGGAGTAGCACGACAACCCCGATGGCGACACGTTGATGGAGATCTTGATGATGGAGATCATGGTGTGATGCCGGTGACAAGAAGATCGTGTCGGTGCTTTGGTGATGGAGATCAAGAAGCGCATGATGATGGCCATATCATGTCACTTATGAATTGCATGTGATGTTAATCCTTTATGCACCTTATCTTGCTTAGAACGACGGTAGCATTATGAGGTGATCTCTCACTAAAATTTCAATACGAAATTGTGTTCTCCCCGACTGTGCACCATTGCGACAGTTCTTCGTTTCGAGACACCACGTGATGATCGGGTGTGATAGACTCAACGTTCACATACAACGGGTGCAAAACAGTTGCACACGCGGAACACTCGGGTTAAGCTTGACGAGCCTAGCATGTGCAGACATGGCCTCGGAACACATGAGACCGAAAGGTCGAGCATGAATCGTATAGTTGATATGATTAGCATAGAGATGCTTACCACTGAAACTATTCTCGACTCACGTGATGATCGGACTTGAGATAGTGGATTTGGATCATGAACCACTCAAATGACTAGAGAGATGTACTTTTTGAGTGGGAGTTCTTAAGTAATATGATTAATTGAACAAATTGTCATGAACATAGTCTAATGGTCTTTGCGAATTACGATGTAGCTTGCGCTATAGCTCTACTATTTTATATGTTCCTAGAGAAAATTTAGTTGAAAGTTGATAGTAGCAAACTTTGAAGAGGATTGTCCTCGTTGCTGCGCAGAAGGCTTATGTCCTTAATGCACCACTCGGTATGCTGCACCTCGAGCGTCGTCTGTGGATGCTGTGAACATCCGACATACACGTTTCTGATGACTACACGATAGTTCAGTGCAAAATACTTAATGGCTTAGAAGCAAGGCACCGAAGACGTTTTGAAACGTCACGGAACATAAGTGATGTTCTAAAGAGATGAAATTGTGATTTCATGCTCGTGCCCTTGTTAAGAGGTATGAGACCTCCGACAAGATTCTTTGTCCACAAAGTAAAGGAGAAAAGCTCAATCGTTGAGCGTGTGCTCAGATTGTCTGAGTATGACAATCGCTTGAATCAAGTGGGAGTTAATCTTCCACATAAGATAGTGATAGTTCTCCAAAGTCACTGCCACCAAGCTGTGAGAGCTTCGTGATGAACTATAACATATCAAGGATAGATACAATGATCTTTGAGTGATTCGCAATGTTTGACACTACGAAAGTAGAAATCAAGAAGGAGCGTCAATAGTTGATGGTTAGTAGAACCACTAAGTTTCAAGAAAGGCAAGGGCTAGAAGGGATACTTTGTGAAATGGCAAAACAGTTGCTGCACTAATGAAGAGACCCAAGATTAAACCCAAACCCGAGACTAAGTGCTTCTGTAATGAGGGTAACAGTCACTGAGGTGGAGAAACTCTAGATACTTGGTAGATGAGAAGACTGGCAAAAGTTGAAAGAAGTATATTTGATATACATGATGTTGATGTGTACTTTACTAGTACTCCTAGTAGCATGACGGTATTGGATACCGGTTCGGTTGCTAAGTGATTAGTCACACGAAATGAAAGCTACGGCATAAATGGAGACTAGCTAAAGGCGAGGTGACGATATGTGTTGGAAGTGTTTCCAAGGTTGATATGATCAAATATCGCACGCTCCCTCTACCATCGGGATTGGTGTTAAATCTAAATAATTGTTATTTGGTGCTTGCGTTAAGCATGAACATGATTGGATCGTGTTTATTGCAATACGATTATTCATTTAAAGAGAATAATGGTTACTCTATTTTCTTCAATAATCACCTTCAATGGTTTATTGAATCTCGATCGTAGTGTTACACATGTTCATGATATTGGTGCCAAAAGATACGAGGTAATGATAATAGTACCACTTACTTGTGGCACTGCCGCTTGAGTCATGTTGGTATAAATTGCATGAAGAGGCTCCATGCTGATGGATCTTTATACTCACTTGATTTTGAATCACTAGTGACATGCAAATCATACCACATGAGCAAGGCCTTGTTTTCATTGAGATGAAATAAGATAGTAACTTGTTGGAAGTGATACATTTTGATGTATGCAGTCCAATGGGTGCTGAGGCACGCAGTGGATATCATTATGTTCTTACTTCAATGACGATTTGAGTAGATACTGGAGTATTTACTTAATGAATCACAAGTCTGAAATATTGAAAAGTTCAATTCTGTTTTGGAGTGAAGTTCGTCGTAACAAGAGGATAAACTGTCTATGATATGATCATAGAAATGAATATCTGAGTTACGAGTTTTGGTACGTAGTTAAGACAATGTGGAAATTGTTTCGCGGTTCATGCCACCTAGAACATCATAGTGTGATGATGTGTCTGAACGTCATAGCCACACACTATTTGGTATGGTGCATGCTATGATGTCTCTTATCGAATTACCACTATCGTTTATGGGTTAAGCATTAGAGACAACCGCATTCACTTTAAATAGGGCACCACGTATTTCCGTTGAGATGACACAGTATAGACTGAGGTTTAGAGAAATCTAAACTGTCGTTTCTTGAAAGTTTGGGGTTTCGACACTTATGTGAAAAAGTTTCAGTCTGATAAGCTCGAACCCAAAGAGGATAAATGCATCTTCATAGGATATCCAAAACAGTTGGGTACATCTCCTATCTCAGATACGAAAGCAAAGTGTTTGTTTCCAGAAATGGATCCTTTCTCGAGGAAAGGTTTCTCTCGAAAGAATTGAGTGGGAGGGTGGTAGAACTTGATGAGGTTATTGAACCATCGCTTCGACCAGTGTGTAGCAGGGCACAGGAAGTTGTTCCTATGGCGCCTACACCAATTGAAGTAAAAGCTGATGATGGTGATCATCGAGCATTGGATCAAGTTACTACTAGCCTTGTAGGTTGACAAGGTCACGTACTACTACAGAGTGGTACGGTAACCCTGTCTTGGAGGTCATGTTGTTGAGCAACAGTGAACCTACGAGTTATGGAGAAAGCAATGGTGGGCCCAGATTCCGACAAATGGCTGGAAGCCATGAAATCCGAGAGAGGATCCATGTATGAAAACAAAGTGTAGACTTTGGAAGAACTACTTGATGGTCATAGGACTATTGAGTAAAGATGGATCTTTAAAAGGAAGACAGACGATGATAGTGATAAGTCACTATTAAGAAAAGCTCGACTTGTCGCAAAGATGTTTCCGACAAGATCAAACAGTTGACTATGATGAGACTTTCTCACTCGTAGCGATGCTAAAAGTCTGTTAGAATTATGTTAGTAGTTGCTGCATTATTTATGAAATATTGCATGTAGGATGTCAAAACATTGTTTCCTTGACGGTTTTCTTGAGCAAACATTGTATGAGATACAACCATGAGGTTTTGTCGATCCTAAATATACTAGCAAGTATGCAAGCTCCAGCGATCCTTAAATGGACTGGTGCAAGCATCTCGGAGTTGGAATATACACTTTGATGAGATGATCAAGGATTTTGGGTTTGTACAAGGTTTATGAGAAACTTGTATTTCCAAAGAAGTGAGTGGGAGCACTATAGAATTTCTGATAAGAATATGTGGTTGACATATTGTGGATCAGACGTAATGTAGAATTTCTGTAAAGCATACAAGGTTGTTTGAAAGGAGTTTTTCAAAGGAATACCTGGATTGCGCTACTTGAACGTTGAGCATCAAAGATCGATGGAGATAGATCGAAAGCGCTTAATGGAAGTTTCAACAAGATGCATGCCTTGACAAGTTTTTGAAGGAGTTCAAAATAGATCAGCAAAGAAGGAGTTCTTGGTTGCGTTGTAAGGTGTGAATTTGAGTAAGACTCAAAACCCGACCCCGGCACAATAAAGAGAATAGACGAAGGTCGTCTTCTATGCCTTAGCCATAGACTCTAAAGTATGCCATGCTGAGTACCGCACCTGATGTGTGCCTTGCGGCAAGTCAGTTAAAGAGGTACATAGAGTGATCGAGGATTGAATCACTGATCAGCGGTGAAAGTTATCCTTAGTAACTAAATAGAGTAAGGAATTTTTCTCGATTATGGAGGTGGTTAAAGAGTTCATCGTAAAGGGTTACGTTGATGCAAGCTTTGACACTAATCCGAATAACTATGAGTAGTGAAATGGATTCGTATAGTAGAGTAGATATTTGGAGCATTTCCGAATAGCACGTAGTAGCAGCATCTATAAAATGACATAAAGATTTGTAAAGAACACACGGATCTGAAAGTTTCAGAACCGTTGACTAAAACCTCTATCACGAGCAAGACGTGATCAGACCCCAGAACTATATGGGTGTTGGATTCGTTGAAATCACATGGTGATGTGAACTAGATTATTGACTCTAGTGCAAGTGGGAGACTATTGGAAATATGCCCTAGAGGCAATAATAAATTAGTTATTATTATATTTCTTTGTTCATGATAATAGTTTATTATCCATGCTATAATTGTATTGATTGGAAACACAATACTTGTGTGGATACATAGACAAAACACTGTCCCTAGTAAGCCTCTAGTTGACTTGCTCGTTGATCAAAGATGGCCAAGGTTTCCTGGCCATAGGCAAGTGTTGTTACTTGATAACGGGATCACATCATTAGGAGAATCATGTGATGGACTAGACCCAAACTAATAGACGTAGCATGTTGATCGTGTCATTTTGTTGCTGCTGTTTTCTGCGTGTCAAGTATTTGTTCCTATGACCATGAGATCATATAACTCACTGACACCGGAGGAATGCTTTGTGTGTATCAAACGTCGCAACGTAACTGGGTCACTATAAAAATGCTCTACAGGTATCTCCGAAGGTGTTAGTTGAGTTAGTATGGATCGAGACTGGAATTTTTCACTCCGTGTGACAGAGAGGTATCTAGGGGCCCACTCGGTAATACAACATCACACACAAGCCTTGCAAGCAATGTGACTTAATGTAAGTTGCGGGATCTTGTATTACGGAACGAGTAAAGAGACTTGCCGGTAAACGAGATTGAAATAGGTATGCGGATACTGACGATCGAATCTCGGGCAAGTAACATACCGAAGGACAAAGGGAATGACATACGGGATTATATGAATCCTTGGCACTGAGGTTCAAACGATAAGATCTTCGTCGAATAAGTAGGATCCAATATGGGCATCCAGGTCCCGCTATTGGATATTGACCGAGGAGCCTCTCGGGTCATGTCTACATAGTTCTCGAACCCGCAGGGTCTGCACACTTAAGGTTCGACGTTGTTTTATGTGTATTTGAGTTATATGGTTGGTTACCGAATGTTGTTCGGAGTCCCGGATGAGATCACGGACATCACAAGGGTTTTCGGAATGGTCTGGAAATGAAGATTGATATATAGGATGACCTCATTTGATTACCGGAAGGTTTTCGGAGTTACCGGGAATGTACCGGGAATGACGAATGGGTTCCGGGTTTTCACCGGGGGGGGGGGGGGCAACCCACCCCGGGGAAGCCCATAGGCCTTGAGGGTGGCGCACCAACCCTTAGTGGGCTGGTGGGACAGCCCAAAAGGACCCTATGCGCATTGGAAGAAAAATCAAAGAGAAAAAAAGAAAAAAAAAGGAGGTGGGAAAGGGAAGAAGGACTCCACCTTCCAAACCAAGTACGACTCAGTTTGGGAGGGGGAGACCTTCCCCCTTGGTTAGGCCGACTCCCTTGGGGCTCCTTGAGCCCCAAGGCAAGGCTCCCCCTCTCCCACCTATATATACGGAGGTTTTGGGGCTGATTTGAGACGACTTTTCCACGGCAGCCCGACCACATACCTCCACGGTTTTTCCTCTATATCGCGTTTCTGTGGAGCTCGGGCGGAGCCCTGCTGAGACAAGATCATCACCAACCTCCGGAGCGCCGTCACGCTGCCGGAGAACTCTTCTACCTCTTTGTCTCTCTTGCTGGATCAAGAAGGCCGAGATCATCGTCGAGCTGTACTTGTGCTGAACGCGGAGGTGCCGTCCGTTCGGCACTAGATCGTGGGACTGATCGTGGGACGGTTCACGGGGAGGACCGAGGGACGTGAGGACGTTCCACTAGATCAACCGCGTTCACGAACGCTTCTGCTGTACGGTCTACAAGGGTACGTAGATCACACATCCCCTCTCGTAGATGGACATCACCATGATAGGTCTTTGTGCGCGTAGGAAATTTTTTGTTTCCCATGCGACGTTCACCAACAATAAATCATGGATAAGTGGGAACATAATACCTTATGCAATAATAAAATATGAATCAATATATTGCAGTATCTAATGTTTATGGTTCTCCTATTCTAATAACGGATCTCATAAGGTTTCTACTGAGTTTTGTATGCTGAAGTTTTCAAGTTTCAGTTGTTATCACGATGGATGAAGGAATAAGTATGGGGACCCCGACTTATGAGTCGAGATCGCCGAATGAACGTGCTCAGTGATCCCAGAGATCCATGCTCACTGAACACACAGATACTGAATATTAAGAGTCTTACATCCATACATACCGTTTGATACAACAAATGACCATTGCGGTCAAGTCTTACCTATATAGGGCCTTGAGGGACAACACACCAAACTGGACCAACAGCAGAAATATCGGTCGAAAGAATGAACCATGCCATCAGCGTTAACCTACAAGCATTCTGACTGGGAAGCGTCCAAGCTCGCAAGAACATCACCGAGTTACTCTTCACCAAATCCTGTTCTTCATACCTAGTCAATGAGATGACCAGTGGCAAGCCAATGAGTACTTTGAATGTACTCGCAAACAGCCCATGATACGAACAATGCAATTGAAGGGATATCAAGTAATATGCTTCTTTGGTGGATAACATCTTGGTTGTAAATAAACATGATCATGGATACATCATAAGCGAAAGGTTGATTTGAAGAACAGGTTATAGATATCAATATATCTGTCAAGGGCTGAACACTCCGGGTTCACCCTATATGCCAAGTCACCAAACTTGGTCATATCAACTGTTTCATAAAACACCATTTACCACATACTCACACACACTTGGTTTATGAGGAAACGACTGGACGTAGTTTAAGCAGGATTACCCAACTTTCCTTGACCGTGGACACGGCTATTCGAATAGTTTTACACTCTGCAGAGGTAGTACGCTGGACCCACGAGATCCGGGAAACTTCAGTGTCATCCACGACTCGTGGTATATAACATACCCGAGGTAAGTACCCGATCAATGCCTTACCCCTGACGATACTAGACAAAGAGGTCCACTCGATTGGTACCCAGCCCACATGTTGTACGTCTTACGAGCACCGACTCTGGACAATAACAACCATGTGGGGACTAACGGTGTGCCTGGAACACATAAGAACGGCATAGTCGCCCTACCTGGCATGACCCCATCATGAGAGTGACCACACATCACTCCCGCCACTAGTAATGTGGATCTTTGCTAGCACCGACCAAAGTAATCAACAAAGCTCCATCCCATAAAGGGGTAACGTGGTCTTACATGTGAGGTTGGGACGGTCGACACATCATAAATTTATTCGCATTTCGGAAACCATACTCACACAAATACCCGATGCACCACTTCACCAAAAGTTGCCACCTAACTCATCATCACCCTCGGGAATTAGTGGCACCCGACTGGGTTTTCATAAACCTTTGATTTTTAAACCAACATCATGCTCATTCTACTACTATTCTAGCTTTACTTGTCAACATGATATTAGCATGACCCTCATAGGTGCTAGGATCGTGCTCAAATGCAAGTGCTCCGGAGGAACCATCGGTAACATCACTTCAATGATTTGCAGATACTTATGATCATATGCAACGGAAATATTCACTATACTTGCATGCAATATAATATTTGCTCAGACATGGTCAAAGGGTTGCTTGCCTTTTCTCACATAAGTCATGGGGGTCTTCGAGGTCTTCCGATCCAACTCCGAGTATTGCATCTACCCGTTAACTAAAGCTTTCCATAGGAGGTCTGGACCAACACGGATTTTTGAATAGATGAAAGGAGGAATAGGGGATCCTTTATGAAGCCCACAGAAAATATTATGATAAAAATGAGTGGAGGCACTCATTTAACAGAGAACAAATTTAGAAACATTTAGAAAGTTGTTTCATGGGATTTGGAGTTGAGGTGAATATTCTATGGACTTTCTAATATTTAATAAATAGCAAAAGGGAGCTATTTATTTACTGCAAGAGAATAAAGCCTGATAAAAATGATGACAAAGGCTTCAAACATAGGGCATGATATTAGATGGCTCTCGAATTTGGAATCACTCCATTTGGAGTTGATTTGAATCCTGTAGGAATTTTGAAAGGTGGGCTAGGAGCATTTAAATCTTGAATAATAATGCAACAGAAAAGTTGCTTGGAAAAATGTGCAAGGCACATATTTGGATAGCCCTGAATTTTAGGAGCCTGCACGAGTTTGAATCAAACAAATTGGAGTTAAAATGAATTTACTAAGGATTTATGAATTTTATAATAAAAGAATAATGGAAAAGGTTTTCTTCCTCAGGCTATTCAGCGCGCGCAGGCGCCAGATAGGCAGATGGGCCGGCCCAACTACCCTGGCCACCGGCAGGCTGGCCATGCAGGCGGCGCACCGGCCTAGTACGCCTTCGGCGATGAGGAGGCGCAAAGCGCCAGGGCGCCTCCACTTAAACGGGCGGCGCCGGCTCCTGTCTCGCTGACGAGGTGGCCCCGCGCGTCACCTTCTTCTCCCACCTCCCTCTCACGTAGAGGAGAGGCGGGAGCTCGAGGGAGGGTCAGCTCTCGCTCCTCTAGCCACATCCAGCGAGGCCCGAAACACCGACGAGCTCACGCGGCCGCACCATGCCCGACCAGGCCCTACACGCCGGCGGGGAGGGGTTGCAGCGGCGCCAGCTAGGGTGGCCATGAGGGAGGCAGCCGGGTTCACGGGCCTCGGGCATACGACGCCTAGGGAGGAGATGGGGCATTGAGAGGGGTGCACGGCGATGGGGAGGGTTCACGAGAAGGCCTAGGGGCGAGGGGGATCCCTGGTTGCTTGATCCGGAGCTGCTCTCGGGCAGGAGAGCTTCGGCCATAGCCGGCCGTGGAGGAGGGGAGAGATCTCGAGAGGAGGAGAGGTGCTCAGGAGGTTTCTGGGAGGGAGGAGGATCCGAGTGGGAGCCAAATAGGCTCAGGGGAGAGCTTCAAATGGAGGGGGAGGGAGAGAGAGGTCGGGAGCTCTCTGGATTCTCCGGGTGCATGGATGCCACGTGCTCCAGAGGGAGCTTGGAAGTTAGCCGATGGATGGAAATGCTTGGAACTGTCAAAAGGACGGACTTTGACAAGCTGAGACAAGGTTTGGCTGTTAGGTTCACGCTGTGGGGCAAGGTTAAGGGTTTTAGAGAACCAGTTCTGCATGCCAAGAAGGTGGTCACCATGGCCACTTATGTCTATAGTAGCATTTTGACCAGTCAAGGATGTCCCACAGGTAGGGCATACATGCAGGAGGATGACTATGGAGTTTGGTAGCTAGTGAAGCTGGTTTAAATGGGCTTGGACTCTGATTAAGTTTGCAACAGGAAACTAGGGGCTGGCAAAAGTGGTTTTCACAGGGTAAGTCTTGGGGTGAAACCATGTCTAGCAGCATCTGGTATGGAAGGACTACACCACTGCAAGGTTTCAGCTCAAGCAAGGGAGGGTAGCTAGTACTTGACGTACACAGCTACATTTCAGCCAGAAATCTAGTTGTAGATGTGTTGCTCATCTTATCCACATGAGCATGCCATCTCTTGGCTGGAAATGATGCCTTGGGATGCTAGGGGCCCTTTGGAAAGTGATGGGGGCTTTGGCTTAAGCAGAAGTGGGGCAAGAGGGGTAAAAATGGTGATCCAAGGGTGAAAATGAGAAGTAGTTATATGGAGCCTCTCTCCAATAAATGACCAGTGGCCATGGAAATGCTACTGGAGGTAAAATGTAACTATATGAAGCTGTGGTAGAAGTTGAGCTCAAGGGTTAAAGTGGAAGGGGTCAAAGTAGCCAATAAAGTGAGTGCACACAAGGTGTTTGATGAGTGTCAGGGCAAACATATGGACTTCAATGCATATGAAACTTAGCAGCATCAAATAATAGATGAAAATAGGCCTGGACACCAAGTTTGGGATTTGGTGGAATAGGTTTCCAATGTAGACTTGGAAAACCCATGAAATTGGCAGAAATGGCTTTCTTCTTACAAAACTATTCAAACCAATTCCCACAAGTCCAACATTTGGTGTGGGGCAGTATTTGAGCATTAAGGCATGCCCAAAAAGTTTAGGGTCAATTGGAGAAACTTTACAATGTAAAGTTTCCCAAAGTGAGAAATCAACATAGAGGGTTTTGAGGGGCTTGTGACAAGTTCTTCTATTTTCCTTGATGCACCACATGGTGTGGATGCATTATTGGAGTATCAGAACATGTCCACCAAATTTGAGCACAATTGGAGACACTTGACAATGTAGAGTCGCTCAAATTTGGATGTGGACAGACAGGGTTTTAGAATAATTAGGGGAATCAAATCAACTTGGATTGAGATGAAACTTGGAAAGATCATCACATATATCATATGTGACAAGCTAGAATTTTACTGGAATTTATTGATATTATTTCTTATAGAAATATTCCCAAGAGCTTGAAATAGCCAGGAAGGGTTTTGAAGGGGTTTCCCTATATTTTGAACATGACCATGTGTTGAAACTCATATATATGAATATATATGTCCACTGAGTTTCCCTAAATTTTCTTAAATATTTTTAAAGCAATAAAAATAACTTTCCTTCATAGGAGACCATTTCTGGATTCATAGGAAGGCTTTTAATAAAATAGTAAAATAACCTTTAAAATAATAATATTGTGATTTTGGGAAGTCATTTTGATAATAGGTTTTAAATAAAGTAATTGGTGCCAAACAAATTCCCTAATTTGTGGACTTGTAGTACAAATCGCATGTTAGGGGTTTTTAAAGCTTAATTCAAAGAAATTCTTTTTGGTGAAAATATTATTTGGTAAAAATAGTTTTTGGTCCTAAACACACGGCATGATCATTAGGCACTAGTTTTGGGCTAGGGAGGTGAGTCTGGAGAGTAACAAGAATTAATGAAAATCAAACACAAGCATATAAGCAAGCAAGCAAACAACAGTCACTTCAAGCAACACAAGCATTCACAAAAAATTTAATTGGTCCTAATTTTGAAATAAGTTAATTAGTCAGGAAAGCTAAACATAGGGTGTTACAGACCTTGCCCCCTTTAGAAAATATCGTCCCCTAGATTTGTTAAGGTGATTACAAGGGTCTGCTCCTGCTATGTTGCTGAACAGAGCGATAGCAATTTATTCCAAACACACGGTCTAGCATGGTCACCACAAGAATGCCACTTATTGGTGCATCTACGTTTCACGAAGATGTTGGAGGAAGGAAAATTGCAATAGATGGTTGCTAATCGTACTTGGTGCTTGGCACCTACTCCGGCCGACTGGTGGGCCCAGGGGCCGCCGTGAGCCTCTTATTCTTCCTTTGATTCTTCTTTCCTGGGTGAGTCCCACGTGCTTCCTCCACTTGCGGTGCCTAGGGTGTAGGGTGTCCGGGGCCGCCCTACGGTGGTGCGCGGTGAGCCAACTGTCGGCGCAGCAAGCACTCACCTCGCGGGCCTCGGCATGTTGGTACTGCTCTGGGATTCCCAGCAAGCACCGACGGACGAGCAGCAAGCGGGGCTGGTGGCCTTGCCAATGGCTCATCGAGCCTGGCTATAAATTTCCTAGGGAGTCCTTCTCGTTCTCCCACCCGGCCTCGCCCCTTGCTGCTGCTCAGGTCCTCTTCCTCCTTTTTCTTCTTCTTGAAGGTGCTCGAGGAGGGACACCAATGGTGGACGAGACCCCGGGGTGGCTCATAATCCTCCTGTCCGGAATGGTGGCGTTGTTGGTCAGGGTCTCGACGCTGTACTGCACGATCGTCCACGATGATAATCATGATGTTGTTGCCCGAACGGCAGCTCTCCGTCGTGGCAGGGTTCATCACGACTAGGCAACGACTCAGTGTACGTGTGGCGTTAGTGTGTTAGCGGTGTCTCCGTGAATAAATACGTATGCGGGTTTCTTCTCACGAAGGAACCGAGGTGTGCCATTGTGGCAAGTGGTTAGGTGTTGATGTGTGTGTGGTCGTGAACATAGTCGTGCTCCGGGTGGAGGTTTCTCCTGGTGCGTCTGTCCTTGCTAGCCTTACAGTCTTGCATCTCGTAGTCGGCGTAGTTGACGTAGGACCTGCAATAAAACGTTTTGTTTCTTTTCCGTCGTCGTGGCTCCTTGATCATGTCGATGTTTCGCCATGCTTGCGGGAAATTGCCTTCAGTAGTTGGAGAATTGTAATGTCTCGCTCCCGAGAGGCATGTTGATCTGCGGAGTCTAGGACTCATCCAAACAGGACTAGGGTGTTCATCCTCTTATGGGGTGAATAAGTATGTTATCCGCAAGGATAACAACATAATTTTTCCAAGCATCACATGAGAATAATGCTTATGAGACACGTGAGGGGAGCGGGGACTTGCTATGGGTGGTCGCTGGCCAAGGGGTCTATGGTCCAACAGGACCTAGTCCTTCAGGCCCATGTCCGACATAGACACGATCGGTGGTGGTCGGGCGGAGTACTGGCCATATTCCAATGACTTAGGTTCGTTTTCTATGGCTTGGTGAAGCTTCAGGATTTCAAGGAACTTAGGATGTGAGTGAATAATTATCATCTTATCTCTAAGCACATTCCTTAGATGCCAATAATTCGACCCCTTACTCTAGAAAAATCACCCTATTTCATCAAGGATGCCATCTCACATAAGTCAACTCTCCACCACTCATGCTAGTGAACTCCGGGGTTGAGGTAAGGACTAATCCCAAACACCACAAGTATCAAACAACATCCATTGCACATGCGTCCCTATGAGGGAACCTCCGGGAGGCATTCAAGCTGCTAAGCTTGAACTGGAATGCTACAAATCCAAATGTCCCGCTAGATCATCCAATGGACAGGTTACTGCGTTTCTGTATTAAGGAAACACGTAGTATACCAATCCAATATATGTTTCCTTCCTACGAATCCGATCAAGTGGTCCATCAATTCGATCGATCACCACTAGACCCATTACTCCTACAAATCCAATATTGATGGGGTTCTACAGGATCACTTAGAGTCCTCATAATTCATATATTATTGCAAGGATTACGTCCCAGTATACCCACTGACTTCCAATATCATGGCCAACTAATCTCCAAGGCCATGCTTATATAGGTTTGTAAATCAATCCGACAACTCCAAGTATTTGTGCTTGTTATCCACCGAGAAACATGGTATCATGATCGAGATCATCGGGCTAAATCCAATTTACTCTGAACCATGTGGTCTCTGTCTTCATCAATACTCTATTGGGATTACCTATTTAAATCCAAAACTTAAGTCCAAATAGAACTCTTACTCGATACTCCATGTCATTATGGTAAAATCATCAAACCATGCCAACTACTTGATAAAGTCAATTATACCACCAAGAATTTATCGCCCGCGATCACAATCGTCCTACTGAATCCAAACATACTCCAGGGACATGTAGGTTATGCTACTATATCAACTTGTTCCACCAAGTTCACCCACCTTTATAAGGGTCTTGTGATCCACCAAGATAGTCTAGCTATATCCTCAAGACAACTATCATCATCACAACAATCCTTAGTCTAATACTCTTTTACCCGAGAACGGTCCTTCTTATGGCATCAGGGTTATGGTGCTAGCTTAAGAATGAAGTATACTCGTTCACCGTGATCACTCGTTCCATAAGGAATCCGGTGCTAAGCGGGGGTTTATCGGTGCTCGACGGGTGTACTTGCAAATCCGTGTATTAGACACGTGACCAGAAAATTGAGTCGTAAGCCTTGTGGAGGTTAGTCTGGTCCAGAGAGGGTTCCCAATCTTGAGGGAAAAGCATAACTCCTACGGGTTGCATGTGGTTGAGCATGGTATAGTCAGTGTCTTCACCGTTGTCCATTGAAGTGGGTCCCTGGTGCACCTTGTCCCGACGGTCTTTAGTTGTCAAGAGGGGTGAGAGAGAGAGAAGTAGCACAGAGGGGAGTTCCTAAGGGTGCTATAGTGCAAGTGCAATCAAATAAGCGTTGGAAAGTAAATCTAAACATCAAGATGGGGCAGGTGATATAACCACATGCTTGTTGCCTAGAGCAGAAGTGCGACTTATATCAAAGCATAAACAACAAAAACAAGCAACACACAACGTGGTCCCACCCGAACCATTTCACGGACTCGACTTCGCACAGGGGACTTACGAATCATCCTACTCTAGGGGTTCTTGAACTCGGCAATCGTGCCTGCCTCGTGTTCCGGGGAGGAGTCCGCTAAGTCTTCTGGACCTTCTCATGGTGTTGTCACGCCTCTTGTCGTTGCTCGCCGAAGCGACTCGGTTGAGTTGGAAGGAGCTCTTGATGTCTTCTCGTCTGGGGAGTTGTTGACGAAGGTGGTTCTTCATGGCTGTCATTGACAGGGTCTTCTATTGTCTTCCTAATCTTGTCATTGTCTTCTTCTCTTCTGAGGCTTCGAGAGTTCCAAGTGGACAACTTCATGCAATGACATTTGCAAGGCATGATAGAGTTCTGACCTGTCAGCCATACTAATCCCGATATCAACACCGAGAGCGGGGGATGAAGAGAACCATTTTCCTGCTCACTAAGGTGAGGCGGACCAAATGGCGAGGTTCTCATCCACCGGTGGTGGTCGACACAACCTTAATGTTGACAGGGTCGCTCTATTAGCGATGCAGATCATGGTTTGCACACATTATGTCCTGATTATCGTAGGTGAAAGTGGCATCATTCTGGAACAGTGCCGAGGGTGTCGCCATCTTCTAAGCCTCGATGTCCTTGTTCCTCATGGAGGTACATCTGTTGGTGTCGTCTGATCGGAGCTTTGTCATCCTTGTCCTTCAGTACATGGGTGTCGCTTGGAAGGTTGCTTCCTTCTGAGTTACCCACGGGGATTTTTAGTAATCCAATGGTCAGGCATAAGGGTGTTAGTGCTTATTTGCAGGTTTTGAAGAAGCAGATGAGGATTGTCAGAGAATACGTTTGAAAGTGTTAAGGCAATAACTTTGTTTCTTTTGAAAATTTAGGAGAGGTGTGAAAGATAGTGGTTTTGCAAGTACTTTTGATCGGTTTGGAAAGCAATTTTATCATAAATAACATTCCTACTAACTAAGGGCTTCCTACAGTCAGGATGGCTCTGATACCAGCTCTATGGGGACCCCGACTTACGAGTCGAGATCGCCGAATGAACATGCTCAGTGATCCCAGAGATCCATGCTCACCGAACACACAGATACTGAATATTAAGAGTCTTACATCCATACATACCGTTTGATACAACAAATGACCATTGTAGTTAAGTCTTACCTATATAGGGCCTTGAGGGCCAACACACCAAACTGGACCAACAGCGGAAATATCGATCGAAAGCGTGAACCCATGCCATCAGCCTTAACCTACAAGCATTCTGACTGGAAAGCGTTCTAGCTCGCAAGAACGTCACCGTGTTAGTCTTCACCAAATCATGTTCTTTCATACCTGGTCAATGAGATAACCAGTGGCAAGCCAATGAGTACTTTGAATGTACTCGCAAACAGCCCATGACACGAACAATGCAATTGAAGGGATATCAAGTAATATGCGTCTTTGGTGGATGACATCTTGGTTGTAAATAAACATGATCATGGATGCATCATAAGCTAAATGTTGATTTGAAGAACATGTTATAGATATCAATATATTTGTCAAGGGCTGAACACTCTGGGTTCACCCTATATGCCAAGTCACCAAACTTGGTCATATCAACTGTTTCATAAAACACCATTTACCACATACTCACACACACTTGGTTTATGCGGGATTACCCAACTATCCTTGACCGTGGACACGGCTATTCGAATAGTTTTACACTCTGCAGAGGTAGTACGCTAGACCCACGAGAGCTGGGAAACTTCCGTGTCATCCATGACTCGCGGTATATAAAATACCCGAGGTAAGTACCCGATCAATGCCTTTCCCCTGACGATACTAGACAAAGAGGTCCACTCGATTGGTACCCAACCACATGGTGTACGTCTTACGAGCACCGACTCTGGACAGTAACAACCATGCGGGGACCAATGGTGTGCTTGGAACACGTCAAAACGGCATAGTCGCCCCTACCTGGCACGACCCCATCACGAGAGTGATCACACATCACTCCCGCCACTAGTAATGTGGCTCTTTGCTAGCACCGACCAAAGTAATCAACAAAGCCCCATCCTATAAAGGGGTAACGTGCTCGTACACGTGAGGTTGGGACGGTCGACACATCATAAATATATACCCATTTCCAAAACCATACTCACAAAAATACCCGGTGCACCACTTCACCAAAAGTGGCCACCTAACTCATCATCACTCTCGGGCATTAGTGGCACCCGACGGGGTTTTCATAAGCCTTTGATTTTTAAACCAACATCATGCTTATTCTACTACTATTCTAGCCTTACTTGTCAACATGATATTAGCGTGACCCTCATAGGTGGTAGGATCGTGCTATAATGCAAGTGCTCCGGAGGAGCCATCGGTAACATCACTTCAATGATTTGTCAATACTTATGATCATATGCAACGGAAATATTCACTATACTAGCATGCAATATAATATTTTCTCATACATGGTCAAAGGGCTACTTGCCTTTGCTCACATAAATCCTCGGGGTCTTCGAGGTCTTCCAATCCAACTCCAAGTTTTCCATCTACCCATCAACTGGAGCTTGCCATAGGAGGTTTGGACCAACAGGGATTTTTGAATGGATGAAAGGAGGAATAGGGGATCCTTTATGAAACCCACAAAAAAATTATGATAAAAATGAGTGTAGGCACTTATTTAACAAAGAACAATTTTAGAAACATTTAGAAAGTTGTTTCATGGGATTTGGAGTTGAGGTGAATATTCTATGGATTTTCTAATATTGGATAAATAGAAAATCGGAGCTACTTATTTACTGCAACAGAATAAAGCCTAATAAAAATGCTAACCAAGGCTTCAAAAATAGGGCAGGATATTAGATGGCTCTTCAATTTGGAATCACTCCATTTGGACTTGATTAGAATCCTGTAGGAGTTTTGAAAGGTGGGATAGGAGCATTTAAATCTACATTTGAATAATAATGCAACATAAAAGTTGCTTGGAAAAATGTGCAAGGCACATATTTGGATAGCCCTGAATTTTAGGAGCCTGTAGGAGTTTGAATCAAACAAATTCGAGTTAAAATGAATTTACTAAGGATTTATGAATTTTCTGATAAAAGAATAATGGAAAGGGTTTTCTTCCTCAGGTTGTTCTGTGCGCGCAGGCACTAGATAGGCAGATCGGCCAGCCCAACTGCCCTAGCCAAAGGCAGGCTGGCCACGTAGAAGGCGCACCAGCCTAGTACGCCTTCGGCGAGGAGGAGGCGCAAAGCGCCAGGGCGCCTCCAGTTCAACGGGCTGGACCGGCTCCTGGCTCGCTGACGAGGGGGCCCCACCTGTTAGCTCCATCTCCCACCTCCCTCTCACGCAGAGGAGAGGCAGGAGCTCGAGAGCGTGTCAGCTCTCGCTCCTTTGGCCACCTCCAGCGAGGACCGGCACACCGGTGAGCTCGGGCTGCCGCGTCGCGCCCGACCAGGCCCTACGCGCCGACGGGGAGGGGCTGTAGTGGCGCCGGCTGGGGTGTCCATGACGGAGGCAGCTGGCCTTCACGGGCCTCGGGCGTGCGGCGCCTAGGGAGGAGATGGGGCGTTGAGGGGGATGCACGGCGACGGGGAGGGTTCACCGGAGGGCCCAGGGGAGAGGGGGGAGCCCTGGTTGCTCCATCCGGAGCTGCTCCCAAGTGGGAGACCTTCGGCCATAAACGTCCATGGAGGAGGGGAGTGAGCTCGGGAGGAGGAGAGGTCCTCAGGAGGTTTCTGGGAGGGAGGAGGATCCGAGCGGGAGCCAGAGAGGCCCAGGGGAGAGCTTCAAATGGAGGGGGTGGGAGAGTGAGCTCGGGAGCTCTCTGGATGCTCCTGGTGCATGGATGCCACGTGCTCCAGAGGGAGCTTGGAAGTTAGCTGATGGGTGGAAATGCTTGGATGGTCAAAAGGAGGGGCCTTGATAAGCTCAGACATGGTTTGGTTGCTAGGTTCAGACTATGGGGCAAGGTTAACGTGCAGAGCACCAGTTCTGCATGCCAAAAAGGTGGTCACCATGGCCACTTATGTCGAAAGTAGCATTTTGACTAGTCAAGGATGTCCCACAGGTAGGGCATAGATGCAGGAGGATGACTCTGGAGTATGGTAGCTAGTGAAGCTCGTTTGAATGGGTTTGGACTCTAATTAAGTTTGCAACATGAAACTAAGGGTTGGCGAAAGTGGTTTTCAGAGGGGAAGTCTTGGGGTGAAACCATGTCTAGTAGCATCTGGTATGGAAGGACTACACCACTGCAAGGTTTCAGCTCAAGCAAGGGAGGGTAGCTAGTACTTGCTTTACAAAGCTACATTTCAGCTAGAAATCAAGTTGTAGATGTGTTTCCCATCTTCTCCACATGAACATGCCATCTCTTGCCTGGAAATGATTCCTTGGGATGCTAGGGGCCCTTTGGAAAGAGATGGGGGATTTGGCTTAAGCAGAAGTGGGGCAAGAGGGGTAAAAATGGTGATCCAAGGGTGAAAATGAGAAGTAGTTACATGGAGCCTCTCTCCAATAATTGACCAGTGGCCATGGAAATGCTACTGGAGGTAAAATGTAACTATATGAAGCTGTGGTAGAGAGTTGAGCTCAAGGGTCAAAGTAGCCAATAAAGTGAATGCACACAAGGTGTTTGATGAGTGTTAGGGCAACCATATGGACTTCAATGGATATGAAACTTAGCAGGATCAAATAATAGATGAAAATAGGCTTGGACACCAAATGTGCGATTTGGTGGCCAAGGTTCCAATGTAGACTTGGCAAACCCATGGAATGGGCAGAAATGGCTTTGTGCTTACAAAACTATTCAAACCAATTTCCACAAATCCAATATATGGTGTGGGGGCATTATATAAGCATTAAGGTATGCCCAAAAAGTTTGGGGTCAATTGGAGAAACTTTACAATGTAAAGTTTCCCAATGTTAGAAATCAACAGAGAGGGTTTTGAGGGGCTTGGGACAAGTTCTTCTATTCTCCTTAATGCACTACTAGGTGTGGATGCATTATTGGAGTATCATAACATGTCCACCAAATTTGAGCACAATTGGAGACACTTGACAATGTAGTGTTGCTCAAATTTGGATATGGACAGACAAGGTTTTAGAATAATTAGGGAAATCAAATCAACTTGGATTGAGATGAAACTTGGCAAGATCATCACATATATCATATGTGACATGCTAGAATTTTACTCGAATTTATTGTGAATATTTCTTATAGAAACATTACCAAAAGCTTGAAATAGGTAGGAAGGGTTTTGAAGGGGTTTCCCAATATTTTGAACATAACCATGTGTTGAAACTCATATATATGAAATATATATGTCCACTGAGTTTCCCTAAATTTTCTTAAATATTTTTAAAGCAATAAAAATAACTTTCCTTCATAAGAGACCATTTCTGGCCTCACAGGAAGGCTCTTAATAAAATACTAAAATAACATTTAAAATAATAATATTGTGGTTTTGGGAAGTCATTTTGATAATGGGTTTTAAATAAAGTAATTGGTGCAAAACAAATTCCCTAATTTGTGGACTTGCAGTACAAATCCCATCTCATGGGTTTTGAAAGCTTAATTCAAAGAAATTCTTTTTGGTGAAAATATTATTTGGTAAAAATAGTTTTTGGTCCTAAACACATGGCATGATCACTATGCAGGAGTTTGGGGCTAGGGAGGTGAGTCTGGTGAGTAATAGGAATTAATTAAAATTAAACACAAGCATATAATCAAGCAAGCAAACAACAGTCACTTCAAGCATCACAAGCATTCACAAAAAAATTAATTGGTCCTAAATTTTGAAATAAGTTAATTAGTCAGGAAAGCTAAACATGGGGTGTTACAATAAGGAGCGGGAAGAGGCTAAGCTTGGTGATGCCCAAGGCATCCCAAGTTAAGTTATAGGAAGAATCAAGTGTCTAAGATTGGGTATGCCCCGGAAGGCATCCACTCTTTAGTCTCAATCCATCGGTATGTCACTCCAAGCTATATTTTTAGTCATCACATGTTATGGGTATTGCTTGGAGCGTATGTATCATAGTTTGATTTTGTTTTATTTTCCCACAATCATTGTTTGCTGGACACACCCACTTGAGAGAGACACATGTTCACCATTATTTGTTAGAATACTTTATGTGCTTTACTTATATCTTTTGAGCTAAGGAGTTGCTCTATTACTTCACTTATATCTTTTAGAGCTCGGTGGCGTATAGGTTTTATAGAAATAATTGCACTCTCGTTCTTTACTTAAATTTTTTTGAGAGCTAAAAAATAGTGACGGTGATTTGAATGGGTTATAATACTAGTCCAAAAATAATAGGTATTCAAGAAGTGCGTAAACAAAACCACATGTAGCACATAAAAGAGAAATTGTGGGATAATGATATTGATGTGGTAATGTGAAAGGGTTGAGTGCATGGTTGTTGTTTAGTAAAATATAGATAGTTAAAGGATGTTAATTTGAAATTCATCTAAATATTGCCCATGGCATGGTGATGACGTTTGAGCAATCTTATTCCTCGTTGAAATCATGTGCTCATTTGGTTGGGGATGTGAGTAGTACTTTCTTACAAGAGAGCTCATAAAACCTCGCGATAAGTATGTGAGTTGTTTATGACTAATGTGAATCTATGGAGGTACGCACTCTCACCTCCCCATATTTGCTAGCCTCTTAGGTACCGTGCATTGCCCATTCTCACCTCGAGGATTAGCGCGAACTTCAATGGTGTAACACCGTGATTTTTCAAACTTTGTCTTCTCAAAATATTTTGGAGTTCCAAGGGCAAGGTGATGGGTTTTTCAAACCAGTTCAACCAAGAGGGATCCTCAACCCTTGATTTCTTGCCACCAACTACTCCAAAACCTTTTTATCTTGCCAAAATGTTTCTGGGATTTATTTGCAATATTTTATTTGCCTAAACAATTTCTTTTCCTATTTTTGGGAATTATGGCAACCCTATGGGTTGTAAAGCAACCCATAACTTGGATGAGCTTTAAGCCCCAAAAATTTTACTACATCTTCTCATTGCCATATGATTTCAGAATATGCAAAACTATTCCTTTGCCCAATGGATAATTATGGCCAGAATAATTATTTATTATCTGCCCAGAATTACCCCTTTGTGAACGAACCCTATGATTCCTGCTTTGAAAAATTCCCAATAATTTATGTAGTTACTAGGGATCATATATAGTTCCAATATGTAAAAACATCCCATGGTCCAATCCAAATTTTGAGCAAAACAACTCTGCTAAGTTTGTGTTAATAGTGAACCCTTGTGAAGGAAGTGCTAGCTAGGAGTGCACAATGGAGCTGAATTTTTCTAGCATGTGTGCATTGCCAAATGACACTTTCCTACCAAACCTCACTGGTAGCAAAGCTTTCAAATGAGTGCTATGAGCTCATTTGTATTCTGGACCAGAAAGGTGCTTTACAAAAGAACTATATCCATTTGATCTCCAAACCTTGCCAAATTTTGCCAGTTTGGAGTCTTTCCTATGCTGAATCCACCAGACAACACCTCTTGATCTAATCCTTATCCAATTGAGCTCCAGAACCTCCCAAACTTTGCTGTCAAAAGCTGTTTTTGATGTTCGAAGTCGATGGTGATGTTGAGTGATCAAGCCAGCAATGGTGAGTGACTCATTGAGGGTCCGTCGACGCTAGGGACAAGGTGGCCAGGCAGGTGTGGCACCAGGACAGCCACAACCATGGTGACCATGGCACTGGCATGCCACAGAGCGCGCTCTGTGCAGCCCCAGTGACAGCCGAGCCATCCCGAGTGGTCACACTCTGTCCCCTCCTTATGCTGAGCGTCGGTGAACCCCCTGGCAGACGCGTGGTACCCCTCTAAGGTGCTGGGCTGCCGGAGAGCGCCGCCGCCGCTCCCAGCCAAGCTCTGGCACAAGGCCGAATTGTCGCCTCCGGCCACTGTGCCTGTCCGCAAGCCATTTATGGCCAGGACCCATCCCATCGCGTCTCTTCCCTCCTTGGGACCTCCATGCGCTCCGCCACGACCAGCTCAGCGCTCCGGTGACCGTCCCTAAGCTTATTTTCACTGCTTCCTGAGAGATCGACCGAGCTCGTCGTCGGCCTATTTAAGGAGGAGCCTGACCCCTCCGAGCTCTCCATTTCCCTCCTGCTCATCTAGATCGAGCCCCCGAAGAGTGAGCCAAGGCCCGGAGGCCCTCTGGCCTCGGAGCATCACTGGAGTTCTACCGCCGCCCCTGCTTCGCCGACAACCTTCTCCCCTGTCCCCAGAGCCAAATTGATCCCTCCCACAGGTCCAGTGAGTCTTGCTGGTGTTCCAACGATCACCCGAAGCTGTCGCCGCCGGAGACGAAGGGGATGACCTCGTTTCTCCACCTCTAGCCGAGCTACGGGTACGTACATGATCGTCGTGGACTACCTTTTCCATTCCGCCCATTCCCTGGCATCGCCGCCGTCTCTATCATCGGCGACCATCGCCGGCTGGCCGCCTCGCCTCTGTCTCCCTCCCCTCCTCTTTGATTAAATCAGGCAGGTCCCACCTGCTAGGGAGTGCGGCCCACGGCCGAAGCGTTAAGTGGAGCCACCCCTCCACTTTACGCCTTCGACGTGGCCCTCCCCAGGATTTCCTTTTTCTTTTTATATTTTCAGTTTTTAACAGAAATTTTGAATGCTTATAACTTTTTATCAGCAAGTCCAAATCACTTGATTCTTTTTGCATTGGGTTGGTATTGAAATTCTTTACAACCTGGTAAATTTTGGTATTTTTCCCACACACATAGAATTTCTGGTTAATAAAAGGATATTAAATGACTTTTCCATCCTTGTGCCATTTTCAATATGATTTCAGAAGGAAACTTTGGAGATCAGGAGTATTTGAACAACCTGTAACATCCCAAAATTATAAATTTTGGAATGTTAATATAATTATTAGATTGATTGTTTGTTTGTTTGAGTGATTGAAACTTGAGTCGAATTTGAAACTTCTCAAAAAAATGAGAGGGAATAAAATGACTTTCCCAAAATTTTCTATTTTGAATCCCTTTTCAATTTTGAGTTTGAATATTTTCAAAAACCTTTGATTAAAAAAAATCAAACGAGAGGAGGAAAATGACCCTCCAAAATCAGAGACTAGGTCTTGATTCAAATTTTAAGTATTTGAAATTTATTTGAAATTCAAATTCCTTTTCATTTTAAAGTTATTGCAAACAAAAAAAATTTAAAAAGTATTTTTTTTGGTTTTGAAAATATGTTGATGTTTTAGAAAATTTTATTCTGAAAATTTTGATATATAATATGTCTATATAAAATGTTCTCTCTTTTTCGTTTATACGTTTTTGTTCTCTGTTTAAAAAAAGAAAAAAAAGGCCGCGCCTCGCCGTACTACTCATGTGGCCGGCCGATTCCTTTGGCCCATGAGACACCTTTGTCCCTCTTTTTTTTTCTATTTTCCCTACACTACGTATATGTTTAGTCCCACATTGCCTATCTATGGACCATTAGGTCTTCTTTCCACCTATAAATATAGACCCATAGGAGCATCCAAAAATCATCTATTTCGGGTTAAATCAATCTTTTGGTTTGACTAGATTTATTAAATAAAAATATTTTTTCTTCTCTTCGGCGGGATTTCTGGAAGTCGTCTCCTCATTGGAATTAATTCTAACTCTGCATTCTAAAGGTATTTCTCTACGTATTTTTTTATACTCCCGTAGTTTATTATTTCTAGACTAGTATTCATACACTAGTATACGGTAGAGTAATTAGATATATTAATTAGTCTTCGTATTTACATATTAGTACTAGAATTCTTTTAGACATAGCACTTTTCTTCTGTAAAACAGCTTGGCCCTGATTTTTCAAATAGCCATAACTTTTTACTCGTTTATCCGAATTAGATAAAACCAACGCCTAGAGTTTCGTCTTGATCCCACCTATCCTGTGAACCTATCATATCAACTTTTTGAAATTTTCAAAATTCGAAATTTGTTCACACTCATATTCAAACTTCTTTTGATCATATCTTTTTATCCTTAGCTCCGTTTTAGATGAATCCAATTGCGTCGGATTCGTATCAAAGTAATCTTCCCGTTTGTATAATTAGTTTTAACTTTTCAAATTATAATTTTGATCAAATCAGATTTATCTATTAGTGCCCAAAAGTGTTCACATCGTTTTAAGCCGATTCAATGTTATATTGACGTATTTGTATCTTTTGATCCGCTAGTTCAAATCTAGTAATTTTTTTTCTACACGCTCATATTGATCTCCTATATCCAGTAGCATCATTAGTTTCGACCTTTGAACCTTACAAATATGAGCGATTCAAATTTGTATTCGAACATTCATTTGATCTTATCTTGCAAATCGTACCACCTTTTCAATTGATTCCTTTTACCCCTAAACACTCATGTCATATATTTTTGTACGTAACCATCGTACTTCAGTTAAACTTCTCTTGACCTTTTGAATGCAAATTCAATTCATACTTCAATTCGCTATAACTTGCGTTATAGTGCTCCATTTCAAGAAATTCTTTCTACAAATAAATTCGTATGTCTTATACTATTTGTCAAATAACATTTATGTTGTTCTCCCAATATTTTTTATCATCTCCCATAGTGTATGCAAGTCGAGCTTATATAGAAATAGTTCATCGTCCATTACCTCTTTTGATCTCATTCATGCACCTTCACTTTACAACACACTTAGGAACTTTTTATTAAACCTTAGTACGTTGTTATTTTGTAACAAGACATGCTTTGTTCTTATGTTCTCTTGGTTCTTCCTTTTTGGCATGAATGTTTATTGAATGCTATTCATTTACGATAGATTGCTCGGAGTGTGGCGAGTAGAATTATCAGGATTTTGAGAGCGACTATCTTCATCAAGTAATACCAGGCAAGTCATTTGATCATGTATCACCTATGTTTTATGCATCGTAGTTCTACCATCCTATGCCCAATTGCATGCTGACTAGGTACTTGGAAATTATGGTTACATATTGTAGTATCATGTGGTAGGCACCCAAGAACCCCGTTACTTGGCCCGGGACGACAAATTTCATATTGCTATGCTTGAGTAGACGGGTATCTGGTTGAGAGTTTATCACGAGTGATGCAAGAATAATTTAATAACCAAGACCGGTTAAGTCAAGACTTTTCAAGACCCCGGACGCAATGCAACTCTGGGTGAAGGACGGTTGATCGGCTCCCTGGAGAACCCAGTGGATGACCCGGGATGCTGGAGAGGCCATGACATCCTGCGGAAAGCTTCACCTAGGCTCAAAGAGACGGACGGATATTTTCAAGACTCAAGGCTTACCTGCACAGCCACAAGTCATTATGGGCTCTGGCTTGGTTTGACAACGCGGCGACTTTGGACAGGCAGTGCAAGCAAATGTAGAAGAACGGTAGGAATGGATGGGCACCGACAGGGATTCAGAGGGACCCGTTGAAAGACCATGTTTTGATCATCCGGTCTTCAAACACCCTGAAGTGCGAGGACAAACCCGGAGGCGATCAAATCTTGTGGGGAACGTGTGCAAAACTCTGCAGAGTGCCCAACCTAATCGATTAGCCGTGTCCATGGTCATGGACAACTTGAGCCGAAGGCATTGAATTTCCCCTGAACTCTCGACACAACTTAATAATGATGTGGGTGTTAACAACTATTCGGGCACGAGAATTGGTTGGCGGAACCATCTCGTTATCAACAAACAATGTAGTAATATTTAGCTTCCAACCCCTCTTGTTGTAGGATAAAACTGGCTTTATGCAAAAGTTAGCCCCACCGGCCAAATATGCATGTAGAGATAGATGACTTGCCGGCATATTCAATATGCTGACCTATACGGCTGCAACGTATCATGTTGCAGAGTACTTTTTCGACCAGGTGTGAGGCTACGATCTACGCTCAGTGACATGCCCTTGGAGTCGGATGGACTCGTCTACCTGATGCTTCCGCTAGTCTTCGTTAGATATCTCATGAGTTGGCCTTCAGCCACTTTATTGTAATCCTTTATTGTAATAAAGTACTCTTTATGAGATTTCGATTAATAAAGCTGTGTGATTGAACTCTTGAATATATACATTATGTACTGTGTGTGTACCAGCATGATCTTGGGATGGTACGGAAACACCAGAGGCTTGACTAGTCTTGAGTCGGGTCGCTACACAACCCCACTAACCAAGGCAAGCCATTATTTCCATATGGTGCAAGCATTGCATAGCATGGCATATATCTTCATGTTAATGATAAGTATGATGGTTATTCTTTTAATTATTAAAGTTTGCTTATTTAGTTAGTGGTGATATATATCTACTACTATGATTCTTGAGTTGATCTCATCTAGTGGTTGATAGGAGTCACCTGTCCGGGCATTATCGTACGACCACATTTTTCCGGTATGGGACGGCCGTGACTTGAGCTGATTGTGTGATCGCTCTCACCAGTACCTCCAAAGAGGGAGGGCTATGCACGCCTGCTACCCTGATCAGGTAGGCGGTGATAACCCTGTGAGCCCATCTCAGATGATAGGGCCCGTCCCCAATTGGGACAAGTTTAGTTTGGCCACGATGATGGCAGGTGTCATGAGGACACAGCGCCACCCAGGGCAGGACTCCAGAGAGGGAGTGGTTGCCGGAGGTACGATGAGAGGATCGCAGTTCATGAAAGTCTAGTGGAGTAATGCTGGTCCACCCGAATGGGATCACGAGGTCAGTACTCCAGAGTGTGGGTAAAGTGTGCAACCTCTGCAGAGTGTCAAATCTATTCGATTAGCCGTGTCCACGGTAATGGACAACAGGAACATACCTCAGCTCACGAGGTCATTAGATGATGTTGGTATCATACTAGCCGAGAGAAGGCTATTTGATGAGTGGTCCGGTAACCACGTGATGTGACAGGGATTCGTTGGGATCGTAAGTAATTCGAGGGTTGTGGGACAACCCCGAAGACAGTAAGTTGATATTTGGTTCATTTGATACATGACTATTGTTGGGGATATTGTCTGTTGATAACCCGCCCTAATTGGGTCGGGTCACCAAAGCTGGCGACTCATCTAAGATGTAGTTTGGGCCTTGGTCTGGTAGAGCCAAGAGTAGTATGGCGGTTTATGACTTTCGGAAGGAGTCCATAATAAAGAACGTCTCCAAGATTTGGAAGGAGGCGACTTAAAGATCGCAAGGGTCACGATTTGTGTAAAGAAAAGGATCCTTGTAAACCCTAAGGACTCGACCTGTATATAAAGGCGAGTCCCAGGGGAGAAGTGGACAGGTTAGAAATCATTGATTGCTAGGTCTGGCGTGTTACGCCCTCCTTGTAATCGAAACTCCATCAATACAACTCAAAGCAGGACGTAGGCCTTTACCTCCTCACGAGGGGCCGAACCTGGGTAAATCGCCGTCTCTCTCCCGTTCAACCCCTTTGAGTCGCCACCAAAGTGCGATGGCTCCAATACTGAGTACTTTCAGGAGGACATCTGCCGTGACAAAACCATGACAGTTGGCGCCCACCATGGGGCTTGCGCATGGTGGAGTTGAGTTCTCAAAGGGAGCCCTATCAGGGTTTGGGAGCTACGTGACGGGGCTCATGACCCGAAGCCGCCGTGGGAAGTTCTACATCAACAACCTGCAATGGGGGCCCGAGGCGGATTCGATCAAATCTGGTTACAGGGTCCCCTTCGGCAAGATCGACGTCTTCATCGGCATGATTGGATCATCCGTGCCTGAGCTGGACATCTCCGCCAACATCGTCGAGCCAGCCAGGTACGTCCGCCCACTAACGACGTCAAATCTGACTTGCCCGATCTTTGTTGGATTCACGCAGGGATCTGAGGAGCCAGAACACTCAGCGACCCAGGAAACCACACCCGTCAACACAGATGACGAATCATCCATGGGCGATTCAGATTCAATCTGGTCTCTACATGGGGATTGTCTCGGGGGCTTGTCGTTGGCCATGGACCCCGAAGTCCTTGACCGAACCCGCCGCCAGATCGCTATTTACATGGCTGGGGTGACTCAACCCTCGCCAAACCTGGCAGGCGGGGATGGGCCTGGCGAGACATCTAGAAGCCCGGCCGCTGTCTTGGTGGAATTAGCAGCAGATATTACGAGGCTTATGGCGACTCCCATCACACCAGAAAACAAGGAGGCAGTAAACACGGAATTGGCGAAGCTAAGAGAAGAAGTGGCAAAAGCTCATCGGGATGCCGAGGTGGAATCTGCCAGAATCGAGACCCGGCAGGCTCAAATTACCGCCGAGAGAATTCGCTTAAATACTGACAACTGGCGGCTCGAAAGACACCAGCGCGCACCTGACGACGTCCATCAGCGGAGGCACCAGGGTCGCCTACCCCCTGATCTCAACCCGACCCTCCTGTTCGATACTCCCCGAACTCCCGGGGCGGGAGCCGCCCCAGGGGGAGGACCGGGCCAACCACCTAACCCGCCGGTTCAACCAATTGAGGATCGCGTTCCCCGATTCCGGACACCTCAAGGTCACTTTTCCAACCTAGTGGACAACGTCCTTGCTGCAACTCGCCATTTGTAATCTCTTCCGATTCACGGCAATACTCCTGTCGAGATAGAAGCAAGAAACGCCATTGAGATGTTGAAGACGGCGGTGGTTCAAAACACCCAGTTCTCACATAGCCTAGATAGGCTGCATTCCACTCCCCGAGCGAGTCACACCAGGAGTCGTCCAGAGGACCAGCCCGCTGTAAACAGCGGACGACGACTCATTCCCTAGGACAACTCGCCTGACCATCAAAACCCACCGGGCCGGGATCTCCCGAACAGCCAAGTCGCCCCAGCCCCTCTCGTCGGCAGCGGTGGACGAGTGGGGGTGCCGTGCTTGCTCCCCGCCCTCCGCGACAAACGAATGCCAAAGGATTTTAAAGGACCAAGAAAGGTGCCTAATTACACCCCGGACCTTGAGCCGGCATCATGGGTCGAGAGTTATGAAATCGCCATGGACATGCTCGACGTAAACGAAGCAGTTTGCGCCAGATACTTCACGATGATGCTCGAAGGGTCAGCACGTACTTGGTTAAAAAACTTACCCCCCAACTCCATCCAGACCTGGGCTGAATTGCAAGAGCGCTTCATCAAAAACTTCCGAGGAACCTACAAACGACCAATGACGATTGTCGATCTGTAGCACTGTGTTCAGCGCCCCAATGAGTCGGCCCACCATTGGTCACGGCGGGTCGCGGAAATTATCCATTCATCAGACGGTATCACGGCGGCTCAGGCTGTGTTGATCCTCGAGCAGAATTGCCACTACGAACCCCTGGTGCAGAAGTTGGGGCGACTCAAGCGAAAGGTCCAAGACATGGGGGAGCTAATGGATACTCTCACTAGATACGCTGAAGCGGATGACACCAAAGATTCCGGTGAGGACGGTAAAGCTAACTCGCCAAAGAAGGGAGAGTCATCCAAAAATCATACCCAGTTCTAGGGACGTAACCGCCACAATCAGGGAGCCAATGGCAAGACAAGGCAGCAAGAGGAATCTTCGGATTTAGTCGCCAATACCAACACCAACAATGGCAACCAACGCCAGAAGAAAAACAGGGGTTACAGTGGCAAGAAGCCGCGTAACTATGAAGAGTTACTCAAGGGCCCTTGCTCGCACCATGCCATGGCAGACGGACCGGCGAATCATTCCTGGGAGAACTGTTTCGTGATGCGGGAGTTTCGGGCGGAAGCGATCAAGAAAGGCCAAAATGGTGACCCGGACCAACGACACGAGCAGTTTGCTGCACCCAACCCAGTACCCAGTTACACTTGGACAGAGCGGCAAATTCATCGTCATCGGTCAGGATTGATGAAAGATCCGCGTCCAAGTCCAAAGGATTTTTGGGTCGCCGCGGAGTTAAGCTGGTCGTCACAAAGGTTGGCGGGTTGACCTTCTTGTTCTTGTTATCATAGGCGGCCTGGTACTTTGATAAGTCTAGGCTTGCAGCAAGCTGAGTCGCCGCCAGACAGGAGTCCTTGACAACACACTGGTAGTCCTCTTCGGCGAATTCTGACCCATCATCCTTTAGTTGAGGAAAGCCTGCCGCTACTTCTTCTGGGTTGAGTTCTGGAGCATATGTTAAGCAGCGACTCAGTGTAGTCAGCACTCCCTTCTGGGCGGCTGACCGAGTTAACTCGCCAATCTGGGGAGGAAGCGTGGATAGGCACACAAGCATCTTCTTTATGGAGGTTATAGGCTCCTTGGCGCCCATCACTGCTTTCACAGTCAGTACACTGCCGGTATATAGCTGCTCTGTCAGCGTGTAAATCGCCTTCAGCGTCAGAACGCAATCATCCTGAAGGTTGGCGGCTCTCGGACCTGTACAAGGGGTAATGATAATCAGCGACTCAGATAAGAGTTATTTGTTTAAAAAGGTCAAGAGTTAGTATTTTACAAAAGATGGCTTGCGCCATGTTTGAGATATGATGTTTTAAACCGGACAGCTCTGGTTGCACAGTAGCCAGCCTGGCTTCAGCCTTCTCTGCTCGCTTTGTTGAAGCATCTTGGTCAGCCTGAGCCCTTTTTAAATCGGCTTTTAGTTTTTCCATCTCAGCTAAGACCAGTTGATACTTCTCCTTCGATTTCGCTCGGGCATCCTGCTGATCAGATAAGCTTTTCTTCAAGTCGCCAAGTGCTGACTCAGTCTGGATAAGAGATTCCTGTTGAAGCATATGATTAAGGGGCAAGTCTCAGAACTATTGCAAGCAATATCCCTGACACTTGGGGGCTAATGTATAATTTTTCATACAAAATTATACAGCATCAAGACCCGGCTCATCTTTTTACTAATGACCCGGCCCTTGGGGGTTACTGGTCAAAAGTTTTTCTAGTCATAAAGATCCGACTCATGTTTTTACTGATGACCTGGCCCTTGGGGGTTACTGGTCGAAAGTTTTTCTAATCATCAAAACCCGGCTCATCTTTTTACTAATGACCCGGCCCTTGGGGGTTACTGGTCGGAAGTTTTTCTAGTCATCAAGACCCGGCTCATCTTTTTACTGATGACCCGGCCCTTTGGGCTTAATGAAGATAATATGGTATACAACAGAACTTACCTCATGTTTGTTTTTCAGCATCCGAAGCAGGCTTTTCTCCATCTCATAACTCGCCTCTAGGCGACTTGCAAAACCAGAGCAAAGTTCTTTGAACTCCAAATGTTCATATTGGGAGAGCTTAGCCTTGGAGAGTTCTTATTCAGGAACAGTTTGAGATGATGATGACACATGCTTCGATAAAACCGCTGTGGCTGGTTTAGAGAAGCTGGTACCACTGATAATTATAGCATCCGGGTCTTCTGCTGTTGTCAATGGACTTGGCGGCTTGGGGCATCCATTGTTTCCTTGGGAGAGCTAGGGATATCCACTTGATCCTCAGGTTTGTCTTGGTCCGGGTTACCTTGGATCGGCGCCGGCTCTTTGATAGGCTGTGAGATTATGATGGGAGTTGACCCCCCCAGTTTTCCTTTTCTTCGCCTGTCCCCTGAAAGAGAAAAGAGGCGCCTTTAAGGACTGAGAATTTATCACTATCATATTCAAAGTAAAAATTATCAAAAGACTTACCCAGGGACACAGATCATTGGCGGAAGTGCCGACATTACTGAGTCGCCAGATGTAGGAGCAGAATTCTGCAAGAGTTGCATGTCGAAGATATAAGCGGGTTACAAATGCGATCCAAAGAGACATGAAGAAGTGTTGTTAAAGGATACCTCATTTGGCCTTTTCTTGCTCCCTGTGGGTAAACCGGACACCAGATCACCGGAATGACTTCGGGTCTTCCGATTCGAAGTGTACTGTGCTTTCTTCAGAAGAAAATTTGGGTCCAAACAAGCATTTGGATGTGAGAAGGGAACTTTCCCACAAATTCGCCTGGCCGGCTTAGATGGAGAAGGAGATGAATCGGAGGAAACAGAAATTACCTCTACAGAATCCTCCTGGCTTTCGTTGTCTTCATTCTATTCCAGAGATGCAGAGGTATAAATACAAATTTAACAGCAATGGATGGCGAGTTAAGAGAAGATAGGTTTTTACCTTTGAAGGTGCGTCGCCGACTTGGGATTCATCGGCCTCGGATGGTTCAGCCTCAGTAGCTTTTCCCTTGCCCTTGGTTTTCTTCTTTGGCGGCGGCCTAGCTTGCTTCATGGCTGGCTTTTTGGGCTTCTTAGACCAAAATTTATCACCTTTCTGAAATGGCATATGTCGTAAGAGGCCATAATTCGAATGAGACATAAGAAGTAGAAGACAAAAGGCGGGTTAAAGTTGCTTACGTTGGGTGCCGGGTTAATCTTGCAGAAGGGTTTGAGACCTATTTGGCTGCATTTTCCCGCAGGCTCGCCGGTCAGCTTCGTGATGATGGTGACAATATCGCTTTCCGTTAGAGTCGTGCGGAAGTAACATTGAGGATGGTCTAGAGTGCCGTCAAATTCACACATTAACCCGTCCCGACGACTTAGAGGGAGGATGCGCCATTCGACCCAGCAGCGGATCAAGTCAACCCCTGTAAGGCCTTTGTTTGTCAAAGATCTTAATTCGGACAAAACTGGGATAAAATCTGATTCTTCTTCTTCGGTGAGATTTTCCGGGATCTTGAAATTCGTTGGGAGGCGATCTTCCCTATAACCCAGAAGCTTGTTTTCACCTACAGGAGAGGTCTCTTGACAATAGAACCAAGACTCGCCCCAGCCTTTGGGGTGGCTCGGCATGGCGAGTGATGGAAATGGGCTATCCTTGCGCCGCTGAACATTTACACTGCCGAGTTCCAAGCTGGGACCATTGTGAAATTTTGTTTGGCAATTTAAGTGGAAGAAATACCAGAATAAGGGAACTCAGGGTTCCATCCGCACGTAAGCCTCACAAAACACGTGGAACTGGCATAGGTTGCTTATCAAAATTGGGCCCTAGATCCTGGAGGCGGACATTCATGAAAGCCATGGCATCTCTAAGGAACTTCAATCCGGGCGGCTTAAAACCCCGCTCAAGGTGTTCAACGAAAACAACTATTTCCCCTTCTTTGGGATTGGGGATTTCCTCTCCGAACCCGATACGCCAACCGATAACATCGTGAGGGTCCAAATTTCCCGTTTTCACATAATCCTCTAGTATGGCATCATTGACCTTGGTAGGAAGCCAGTCACTTTTGAAAACGGCGCCCATGCTACAAAGGAATAAAGTGCGGGTGAATTGACACGCCAAAACATTTACTGTAAGAGGTGAAACAATTTCATTTGACTCGCCAAGTAATTTGTCCGTGGGCTAAGGAAAAATCTTGATCCGCCAAACGAAGGCCCGAGTCAGGTTGCTATGGCGACTTACGAAGTTTGGCTACTTAAAGGAGTTGTGTCTCAAGGCGTCAGAGGCATTTATCCAAAAATGGTGAAGTATGGAGACTACAAACAGTTTTCGCATAACGAGCGGTAGATTATGGATCTACTGGACAGCTGAGAATAAATGCGGAAAATGACCGGATGCGGCAACCTACGACCAAGATGTGACAATGCTGTTGGTTTGGTGAAATGCTACTCTAAGTGTGCAAATCAAGGGCGGACAAATAAAGGGATCTGCTCTTGAGTAAACGCAGACCTAACCTGGTGGGTTTGGCCGGAGATGGTCGACGGCGACGAAGGCTTCTGGAGGGGCGCGGAAACCTCGGGCGGCGTCGGAGTATTCGGCGGCGACGAAGCGTACGGCGGTGATGAGGAGCTCGAAGGCGGCGAGGC
Organism: Hordeum vulgare subsp. vulgare; assembly: GCF_904849725.1. Lineage (NCBI taxonomy): Eukaryota > Viridiplantae > Streptophyta > Magnoliopsida > Poales > Poaceae > Hordeum > Hordeum vulgare. The sequence continues at coordinate 444,786,108 of NC_058519.1, forward strand.
GTTCGACAGCGACGAGAACTGCTCGGTCCCGACGGGGGGTTCAGCAGCGACGAAGCCTTTGGGCAGCGCCAAAGCTTTCGGGCAGCGACGAGGACTTCGGACGGCGACGGAGCTCTCGGGTGGCGGTGAGTTTTTGCTACGGTAATGGCGAGGAAAGGTGATGAGACTGGTGGGTGGAATGCGCCCAGTCTTGTCCCCCCACCTATTTAACAGGGAAGACGCTGGAATCGAGGCGCCGTGAGCGGGAACTGCCAAACGGAAAAGATTCGCCATGATGGCGCCCCCGAAATTTTTGGGATAATGATGTCGAAGGATCCGTTGAGAGATTACGGCGTTATCCTTTCCGGGATTCGAGGAAGGAGCTAACAAGAAGCTGTTTGGCGACACAGGCTTTTCCGCAACAGATGGCGGTTCGAGTGCATGGTGCATAAGAAGAGTGAAGATGAATCGCCTTTAAGTTGAGCGAAGATATTGGCGTGAAAGAAATTCAAGTCAATCTGGGGCCTAATGTTGGGGATATTATCTGTTGATAACCCGCCCTAATTGGGCCGGGTCACCAAAGCTGGCGACTCATCTAAGATGTAGTTTGGGCCTTGGTCTGGTAGAGCCAAAAGTTGTATGGCGGTTTATGACTTTCGGAAGGAGTCCATAATAAAGAAGGTCTCCAAGCTTCGGAAGGAGGCGACTTAAAGATCGCAAGGGTCACGATTTGTGTAAAGAAAAGGATCCTTGTAAACCCTAAGGAATCGACCTGTATATAAAGGCGAGTCCCAGGGGAGAAGAGGACAGGTTAGAAATCATTGATTGCTAGGTCTGGCGAGTTACGCCCTCCTTGTAATCGAAACTCCATCAATACAACTCAAAGCAGGACGTAGGCCTTTACCTCCTCACGAGGGGCCGAACCTGGGTAAATCGCCGTCTCTCTCCCGTTCAACTCCTTTGAGTCGCCACCAAAGTGCGATGGCTCCAATACTAAGTCCTTTCACGAGGACATCTGTCGTGACAAAACCACAACAACTATGGTTGTTATGCTATGTTTGTTGCATTACTTGGTTATTGTGAGCTTGCGAGTACATTCAAAGTACTCACCTGGCGTATCATGCCAGATGTAGGAGAAGCCGTGGACGGAGGTCCCGATGGTTCGTTCTAGGATGTGTCCACAACAGTGTCCCTGTGTGTGGAGTCACTGCTACATTCCGCTATGCCGTAGAAGTACTTGGTCGTTTCGAGGCCCATGTTGATGTTACATAAATAATGTAGATACTATTGCACCACAGAGGGTGCTTTGGCCTCGCCAGTATTGTAAGCTTTGTATGTGACGCTATTAATAAAGTTGGCTTGTTTCTATATCAAGTTTTTGAGTGTTTCCAGAAGACATGATCTCTGGGTTGGAAACACTGGTAAACCGGTTCTGTGAATCGGGGTGCCACAACGCTTGGTATCAGAGCCACGCTGACTGTAGGACACCCTAGTTAGCCGCGCTAGTTCAATGAGTAGTATGAAGTCTTGAGTAAGCATTTGCTTGTTGCATATTGATTGCTGCACTTGATTGACGCATGGCATACATCATGATTCATGGTTTAGCTAACCTCTGATTTTGTGAGTGTAGATGGCACCGGTTTCGTTCCATTTCAACTATGAGCCTGCACCGTATACCTTTCCAGGACTGCTCAAGAATGTTGGGCTCCGGCTGTGCCCTCATGGAGATGAACCAGAGTACCAGGTGTTCCGAGAGCAGCTAGCGGAATCCGTGTTCGAGTACCACGCAGAGGCTTTCCTGACTGCGAGTTCCGAGATTGGCAGTTACTCCTGCTCCACCTAGGGCGGAAGGGCTTCTACTCCAGAGCTAGAAATCGAGTTTGCTGCTATAGAGGCTCTCACCAACTTGCGCTTCCACGAGGTCGAGATGCAGATTCATACAGGTTTCTTCCACTACCCCACCATGTCGCCTACGATGGGGCGAGTCATATTTGCTTCCGTAGACCCGGCATGCGACCGTGTGACTATTGTGTTGTCTCGCTTTGTGAACGCCAGCTATCGCACGATTGTAGCCCTGGCTAAGGAGATGTCCCGTCTCCAGGCTGCATTAGTCCTTGCTGCTCCCGTGCCACCTCCACCCTAGTCTTCTGCTCCACCCCCATATGCACCACCAGTTCCACCTACTCTTGGCCATGATATTCGAGTTAGCTCCTTACTTCCGCCAGGCACCTCGTCTGGAAGCCGCAGTGAGACTCCTGCTGAGTGGGCCTCACTCCTTGCCACCCCTGCTGCTCCGATGCTGAGGCGTCGTGCTTCCCCTTCCTCGGAAGGAGGGCCGCCCCGTCAGCATCGCCTTGTTTCCTTTGGTCCGCAGGATGAGGTCAACATCATCATTTCTGACTGTGACTCTGGATCGGACGACGAGGAGTCTTCCATCCTCCAGTGCCCGTGCCATCTGCATCACTAGAGTCGAGGTTAGAGTTGTCGAGCATGCATCGTCGGATATGTCAACTGCCGTATGAGCAGTCCAGTCATGATATTACCTCTACTAGCTTGTCGTGGATAATGTTGGATCTTATTGTATAATTATGTGTTGCTTGTTCACTTTATCGTGTAAACATTTCCTTTGGTGTTTTGCAACCCTGATTTCCCCTATGGATGTTGCTCATCGATTCGGTATTTTGCAATGGGAACAATAATTTAGGATGAAGGGAAGCTTCAGCCATGGCAACGATGGAAGCCCCCTCCGTCGGTTCGCCAGGCAAGCAGGACAGCCTCCCGAGGATCTTCCACCTCCCCCACCTCAGGCACCCACCCCCGGTCAGATGATGAGAATGTTTGAAGAAAAGAGGAACCAGGACCTCGTGGAATTCGTGAGAAGTATGCAGGCCATGGTAGGCCAGAATAACAACCACGGTGCACGATCCAAATTGGTCGACTTCCAACACACTAAACCGCCCAATTTTGACCAAGCAGCAGATCCAATTGAGGCTGACGACTGGCTGAGAACTATGGAAAAGAAACTGGAAATAGCCCGTTGTGATGAGGCAGACAAGGTTCCGTTTGTGACCCACTACCTTGAAGGGACGGCAGCTATCTGGTGGGACAATACAAAGGTAGCATGGCCCTGTGAAGAAGAAATCATGTGGGATAGATTCAAGGAAGCATCTCGCAAGTACCACATCCCTACAGGCATAATGAAGGTAAAACAAAGAGAATTTCTGGCCCTCACCCAAGGAGGCCTGACTGTGGCAGAGTACCTAAACAAATTCAACAATTTGGCACGATACTCCACCCATGATGTGGCCACTGAGGAGAGGAAGATTGACCGCTTCCTAGGAGGTCTCAATCATACCCTTCGCTATAAGCTGTGCACGCTGGACTTTCCAGATTTCCAGACACTTGTGAACAAGGCGCTTATAGACGAACGAGAACTTAATACCGGGTACGAGGCTCGCAAGAGGAAATTCGAACCAAAAAGGGATAACAAGGAGCGGGTTGTGCAGAAGCCGCGTACCTAGCAGCCCAACACCAAAGCATACAAGCCCGCATGGAATCCCAACAACAGTACCCCAAGACAAGGAGCCAGAGCAAGACTTTCGGCAAACAACCCGTTTTAGAGGATTGCCGCCGCAACAACACCTGTTTATCCTGCGGCCAGAGCGGGCACTATGCAAGACAGTGCCCCACCAACAATGGAAAGACATCCTCGGACATCAAACCACAAGTCAACAATATTGGAAGCCGTCCCAACCCCAAGTACACACAAGGGCGTGTCTTCCACATCTCCGCCGAGGAAGCGTGCGAAGCCTCGGACGTGGTGATCGATATGTTTCCTGTTAATAACATACCTTCAGTAGTCTTATTTGATTCGGGGGCTTCCCACTCTTTTATTTCAAGGAGTTTTTCCGCCTTGCACAAATTTTCCCCTTCGCTGTTGGATAAGGTCATGGTGATACAATCCCCTAGCTCACGGCTCAGAACAAATCTCGTATATCGGGATCTAGAAATACAGATTCAAGGCGCCTCATTCCCAGCTGAGCTCATTGCAATTGAGTCACCCGGACTGGATGTGATATTAGGGATGAACTGGTTGACACCTCATCGAGTATGCATCAACTGTGCCAACCGCACCGTCACACTAGCTAATCTGGCCGGACGAACTGTTCAATTCACGGCCAACAATATGAGGTCGAGGAAGGGAATAGCATATCATGCCGAAGCCACCGACATGAATTTGATTCCAGTAGTTTGTGAGTTCCCGGACGTATTCCTAGAAGAATTACCCGGCATGCCGCCAGATCGGGAATTGGAATTCGCTATTAAGTTGATTCTCGGCACGGCCCAGATCTACAAGAAGTACTATCATATGCCAGGGCCCGAGTTGGGCGAATTGAAGAAGCAGTTCGATGAGTTACTACAAAAATGATACATTCGACCTAGTATCTCACCCTGGGGGTCACCAGTGTTGTTTGTCAAGAAAAAAGATGTAAGCTTGCGGATGTGTATAGACTACCGCCAGGTTAATGAGGTCACGATTAAAAATAAGTACCCACTCCCACGCATCGACAATTTGTTTGACCAGTTGAGTGGAGCACGGGTATTTTCCAAGATCGACCTCAAAATGGGGTATCATCAGTTAAAGATTAAGAAAGAAGATATACCCAAGATGGCGTTTACCACCCGAGATGGCCTATATGAATTCACGGTCATGTCATTTGTACTAACAAATGCTCCCTCCTATTTTATGGGCATGATGAACAAAGTCTTCATGGACTTTCTAGACAAATTCGTGGTAGTATTTATCGATGACATCCTGATATACTCCAAGGATGAGGAAGAACACAAGCAACACGTCAGAGCGGTGTTGGAAAAACTAAGATCCCATCAACTATATGCCAAATTCAGCAAGTGCGAGTTTTGGCTAAAAGAAGTTGGATTTTTGGGGCATATTCTGTCAGAGCAAGGTGTGGCAGTCGACCCCAGTAAGGTCAGAGTGGTATTAAATTGGAAGACACCAGTCTCAGTGACCGAAGTCAATAGTTTCCTGGGATTGGCACGATACTACCGGTGGTTTATAGATGGCTTCTCTAAAATAGCCAAGCCACTAAGAGAGCTGCTAAAGAAAAATGAGAGGTTTGTCTGGACGACCGCTTGTGAAAGCAACTTTCTGGATTGAAGACTCGACTTACAACCGCCCCTGTCCTAGTCCTCCCGAACATTCACAAGAGTTTTGACATCTACTGTGATGCTTCCCGAAGAGGAATTGGCTGTGTACTGATGCAAGAAGGAAAGGTTGTGGCCTATGCCTCTCGACAGCTACGACCGCATGAGGAAAATTATCCCACCCACGATTTGGAACTAGCAGCTGTGGTACATGCCTTAAAAATTTGGAGGCATTACCTCATTGGTCAACAGTGTGAGATATTCACCGACCACAAAAGTCTCAATTACATCTTCACCCAGCCAGATCTAAATCTTAGGCAGCGGTGATGGCTTGAGCTAGTAAAGGATTATGACCTAGGAATAAACTACCACTCGGGGAAAGCCAATGTGGTCGCAGATGCTTTAAGCAGAAAACCAGCCACAGTGAATGCGATAATGGCGAATGTACACCCGAGGTTGCAAGAAGAGCTTGCAAGTCTCAACATGATACTTTGCGGTTTGGCAATTCCGGAGACCTTGGAGATTACCCCCACCCTCATTGAGGAAATCAAAGAAGCACAGGCAGGTGATGAGGGCATCAAAAGAACCAAAGCATCACTTCTTCAGCTAAAGGACAAATCCTTTCGAGTGGACGAGCAAGACATCCTGTGGTTCAAAAAGAGGATATGCGTCCCTGACCAGGCTAACCAGAGACAACAGATACTCAGGGAAGCTCATGAGTCCGCATATTCCATTCACCCGGGAGGTACAAAGATGTACCAAGACGTGAGGAAAACATTTTGGTGGTCCGGAATGCGAAGGGACATAGCATATTATGTCGCCTGATGTGATATTTACAACAAGGTAAAGGTAGAGCATCAAAAGCCCGCCGGATTACTACAACCTTTACGGGTTCCCCAATGGAAATGGGATGACATATGTATGGACTTCGTCGTCAGATTACCTAAGTCCACAAGGGGCAATGATGCTATCTGGGTTATCGTGGACATGCTCACTAAGGTAGCCCACTTCATCCCAGTGAAAACCACTATTAATGTCAACCAACTAGCACAGCTATACATGTCTCGAATAGTAAGCCTACATGGGGTACCCAAGTCCATCACATCTGATAGAGGCTCTCTATTTACCTCAGCATTCTGGCTGCGACTGCATCAGGCCTTGGGAACCATGCTAAAGCACAGCACAGCATACCATCCTCAGGCTGATGGGCAGACGGAAAGGGTGAACCAAATATTGGAAGACATGCTTCGGTCATGCGCTCTTACCCATGGACCCAAATGGGAAGATATCCTACCATATGCGGAATTTTCCTACAACAAGAGCTATCAAACAAGCTTGAAGATGTCACCGTTTGAGGCATTATATGGCAGAAAGTGCAGGACCCCGTTAAACTGGTCACAGACAGGAGACAGCCGTATCTTCGGAACCGATTTGATGCTAGAGGCCGAGAAGCAAGTCAAAGATATTCAGGAACGCCTTAAGGCAGCCAAATCCCGCCAAAAGAGTTATTACGACCCAAGGCATCGAGAAGTGACCTTTGAGCCAGGAGAATATGCCTATCTGCGAGTAACTCCTATGAAGTAAGTGAGACGGTTTCGCACTCGAGGAAAGCTCACACCGCAATACATCGGTCCCTTTCCTGTGATCGCAAAGAGAGGCGGAGTTGCCTACCAATTGGAATTACCGCCCGAACTGTCAGATGTGCACAACGTGTTCCATATCTCGCAACTGAGGAAATGTATTGCACCACCCATAAAGCAGGCAGACATGAGCGAGATAGAGCTAGCCAAGGACTTGACATATGAGGAGAAACCAGTTAGAATTTTGGATGATATGGAAAGGATCACTCGGAGTAAAGTGCTCAAGTTTTATAAGGTTCTTTGGGAACATCACACCGAAGAAGAGGCTACTTGGGAGAGAGAAGATTTCCTGAGATTAGCATACCCATATCTGTTCCTTAAGCAACCGAATCTCGAGGACGAGATTCATTCTAAGGGGGGTAGGTTTGTAATACCCTGATTTTTCAAACTTTTTCTTTTCAAAATATTTTGGAGTTCCAGGGGCAAGTTGATGGGTTTTTCAAACCACTTCAACCAAGAGGGATCCTCAACCCTTGATTTCTTGCCACCAACCACTCCAAAACCTTTTTATCTTGCCAAAATGTTTCTAGGATTTATTTGCAATATTTTATTTGCCTAAACAATTTCTTTTCCTATTTTTGGGAATTATGGCAACCCTATGGGTTGTAAAGCAATCCATAGTTTGGATGAGCTTTAAGCCCCAAAACTTTTACTGCATCTTCTCATTGCCATATGATTTGAGAATATGCAAAAATATTCCTTTGCCCAATGGATAATTATGGCCAGAATAATTACTTATTATCTGACCAGAGTTACCCCTTTGTGAAGCAACCCTACGATTCCTGCTTTGAAAAAGTCCCAATAAATTCCTGTAGTTACTAGGGATCATATATAGTTCCAATATGTAAAAACATCCCATGGTCCAATACAAATTTTGAGCAAAACAACTCTGCTAAGTTTGTGTTAATAGTGAACCCTTGTGAAGGAAGTGCTAGCTAGGAGTGCACAATGGAGCTGAATTTTTCTAGCATGTGTGCATTGCCAAATGACACTTTCCTACCAAACCTCAGTGGTAGCAAAGCTTTCAAATGAGTGCTATGAGCTCATTTGTATTCTGGACCAGAAAGGTGCTTTACAAAAGAACTATATCCATTTGATCTCCAAACCTTGCCAAATTTTGCCAGTTTGGAGTCTTTCCTATGCTGAATCCACCAGACATCACCTCTTGATCTAATCCTTATCCAATTGAGCTCCAGAACCTCCCAAACTTTGCTGTCAGAAGCTGTTTTTGATGTTCCAAGTCGATGGTGATGTTGAGTGATCAAGCCAGCAATGGTGAGTGACTAATCGAGGGTCTGTCAACGCTAGGGACAAGGTGGCCAGGCTAGTGTGGCACCAGGACCGCCACAACCATGGTGACCATGGCACTGGCATGCCACATAGCGCGCTCTGCGCAGCCCGAGTGACAGTCGAGCCGTCCCGAGTGGTCACACTCTGTCCCTTCCTTGTCCTGAGCGTCGGTGAACCCCCCTGGTTGACGCCTGGTACCCCTGGAAGGTGCTAGGCCACCGGAGAGCACCGACGCCGCTCCCAACCAAGCTCCAGCACACGGCCGAATTGTCGCCTCCGGCCACTGTCCCCGTCCGAAAGCCATTTATGGCTAGGACCCATCCCATCGCGTCTTTGCCCTCCTTGGTCACCTCCATGCGCTCCGCGACGACCAGCTCGGTGCTCTGACGACCGTGCCCGAGCTTATCTTCGCCTCTTTGGGAGAGATCGACCGACCTCGTCGTCGGCCTATTTAAGGAGGAGCGCGACCCCTCCGATCTCTCCATTCCCCTCCTGCTCATCTAGATCGAGCCCCCGAAGAGTGAGCCAAGGCTCGGAGGCCCTCTGGCCTCGGAGCATCACCGGAGTTCTGCCGCCGCCCCCGCTCCGTTGACAGCCTTCTCCCCTGTCCCCAGAGCCATATTGATCCCTCCGACAGGTCCAATGAGTCCTGCTGGTGCTCCTCGACCTCTCGCCCGAGCCCATTCCTCCCTGGAACGCCGTCTCCGACGATCACCCGAAGCTGCCGCCACCGGAGAAGAAGGGGACGACATTGTTTGTCCACCTCTAGCCGAGCTACGGGTACGTACGTGATCGCCGTGGACTACCCGTTCCATTCCACTCATTCTCTGGCGTCGCCGCCATCTCTATCACCGGCGACCATCGTCGGCCGGCCGCCTCACCTCTGTCTCCCTCCCCTCCTCTCTGTTTAAATAAGGCAGGTCCCACCTGCCAGGGACTGCAGCCCGCAGCCGAAGCGTTAAGTGGAGGCGCCCCTCCACTTTGCGCCTTCGACGTGGCCCTCTCCAGGATTTCCTTTTTCTTTTTAAATTTTCAGTTTTAACAGAAACTTTGAATGCTTATAACTTTTTATCCACAAGTCCAAATCACTTGATACTTTTTGCATTGGGTTGGTATTGAAATTCTTTACAACGTGGTAAATTTTGGTATTTTTCCCACACACATAGAATTCTGGTTAATGAAAGGATATTAAATGACTTTTCCTTCCTTTTGCCATTTTCAATATGATTTCAAAAGGAAACTTTGGAGATCAGGAGTATTTGAACAACCCCACTGACCAAGGCAAGCCATTATTTCCATATGGTGCAAGCATTGCATAGCATGGCATATATCTTCATGTTAATGATAAGGATGATGGTTATTCTTTTAATTATTAAAGTTTGCTTATTTAGTTAGTGGTGATATATATCTACTACTATGATTCTTGAGTTGATCTCATCTAGTGGTTGATCGGAGTCACCTGTCCGGGCATTATCGTACGACCACATTTTGCCTGTATGGGACGGCCGTGACTTGAGCTGATCGCGTGATTGCTCTCACCAGTACCTCCAAAGAGGGAGGGTTATGCACGCGTGCTACCCTGATCATGTAGGCGGTGATAACCCTGTGAGCCCAGTTGAGATGATAGGGCCGCCCTTCCCCGATTGGGACAACTTTAGTTTGGCCACGACGGCGGCAGGTGTCGTGAGAACACAGGCCACCCAGAGCAGGACTCCACAGAGGGAGTGGTTGCCAGAGGTACGATGAGAGGATCGCAGTTCAGGAAATTCTAGTGGAGTAATGCTGGTCCACCCGAATGGGATCACCAGGTCAGTACTCCAGAGTGTGGGTAAAGTGTGCAACCTCTGCAGAGTGTCAAATCTATTCGAATAGCCATGTCCATGGTAATGGACAACCGGAACATACCTCAGCAAGTGATCAACAGTGTCTATGATAGTAATGATGGAAGAACTCGTCTCACGAGAACATTAGAGGATGTTGGTATCATACTAGCCGAGAGAAGACTATTTGATGAGTGGTCTGGTAACCACATGATGTGACAGGGATCCGTTGGGATCGTAAGTAATTCGAGGGTTGTGGGACAACCCCGAAGACAGTAAGTTGATATTTGGTTCATTTTATACATGACTATGGTTGTTATGCTATGTTTGCTGCATTACTTGGTTATTGTGAGCTTGCGAGTACATTCAAAGTACTCACCTGGCGTATCAAGCCAGATGCAGGAGAAGCCGCGGACGGAGGTCCCGATGGTTCGTTCTAGGAAGTGTCCACAGCAGTGTCCTTGTGTGTGGAGTCGCCACTACATTCCGCTACGCCGTAGAAGTACTTGGTCGTTTCGAGGCCCATGTTGATGTTACATAAATAATGTAGATACTCTTGTAGCACCGATGGTGCTTTGGCCTCAACAGTATTGTAAGCTTTGTACGTGACGCTATTCATAAAGTTGGCTTGTTTCTGTATCAAGTTGTTGAGTCTTTCCAGAAGACATGATCTCTGGGTTGGAAACACTTGTAAACCGGTTCTGTGAATCGGGGTGCCACAAACGGTGCATCCAAACCCCACGATATTATGTGCTCTATTGCACATAAGTCGCCTTATATCTTCCTCAAAACAGCCACCATACCTACCTACTATGGCATTTCCATACAAATTTCGAGATATATTGCTATCCAACTTCCACCATTACATCATATAACTAGTAGAATCATTGTCATATTTCTTTACATGATCATTTAGCTGACACGGTATTTGTGTCAAAGTTACCGTTCATCATTTCCATACATGTTATGCTAGATCATTGCACATCCTAGTACACTGCCACAGGCATTCATATAGAGTCATATTCTTGAGTAGTTTTTCATATTGAGTTGTAAGTAAATAGAAGCATGATGCTATTCATTATTGGGGCACTGTCTCAGTGAAGAAAGGATGCTGGAGACAATGATTCCCGAGATAAGACTCTTGACGAAAAATAAAATAAAAAATAAAAAAAGGGAAGAAAGATAAAGACAGAAAAAACAAAAAGAGAGATGGGACAGTACTAGTGCCTCCTTTTCAACACTTATGCTTCAAAGGAGCAATATGTTTTCCATATTAAGAGTCTCATGTTTTGTCACTTTCGTACACTAGTGGGAATTTTTCATTATAGAACTTGGCTTGTATATTCCGGTGACGGGCTTCCTCAAATGCCCGAGGTCTCCGTGAGCAAGCAAGATGGATTCACACCCACTTAGCTTCAGTCGAGCTTTCATACACTTATAGCTCTAGTACATCCGTTGCATGGAAATCCCTACTCCATGCATTGATATCTATCGATGGGCACCTCCATAGCCCGTTGATATGCCTAGTTGATGCGAGACTTTCTTCTCCACTTTTACCCCTTTGAAAACTACCACCATATTCTATTCCACCTATATGCTACGTCTATGGTTTACACTCATGTATTGAGTGAGTAATAGAAAGCTTAAGGGCGTTAAAAAGTACAATCCAATTGCATCACTGAACACCGTGGTGCTTGACATTTCTATTTTGTGGTTAAATGGAGCCATGGCATTCTAATATGTGAAAATGAATGGGGGTAAACATTCTTTAAGTATCATGTATTTTGAACATTGGTGATTATGTTACTTATATTCATGGATATTACTATATTGACATTGGTTAATTCATCATTTCGCAATGATAATACCTGAAATAGATTACATGTTGGGTAGTATGTCACATCAAATTTTTTGTTGTTATCATTTACCAACTTGAGGACGAACAAGAATTAAGGTTGGGGATGTTGATACGTCTCCGTCATATCTATAATTTTTCATTGTTCCATGCTATAATATTATGGCTCCAGGATATTTTTCGGCATTTAATTGCTGATTCATATTATTATTGAGCACAAACCTATTAACTAGTGCCAATTGTGATTTGTTGTTTTCTGCATGTTTTTGTTCTGTCGGGTTTACAGTACGAAACGGAGTCCAAAGACCACGAAACTTTTTGATGATTTTTTCTGGACCAAAAAAAGACCTAGGAGCTTCCTGAAATAATTTTTCTGCCATCTCAAGTCTCTGTTCCGTCGTGTGCCCATCTGGAGCCGTTTTCTGGTGCCCTGGCAGAGGAGGGATCGAGCATGGTGAGCCTCTACATCAACCTTGCTACTCCCATGGTGATGTGTGAGTCGTTCACCACAGACATACGAGCCCATAGCTAGTACCTAGATGGCTCTCTCCCTCTCTATGTTCTTCAGTACAAAGTTCATCGCATCTTCACGATGATCTATCCAATGTAATTGCTTTGTGTAGTGTGTTTGTTGGGATTCGATGTATTGTGGTTTTATGTTCAGATTATTCATGATAAATATTTGAGTCTTCACTGAATTACTATTTGATTCTTATTTGCATGATTAGTATAGCTTCATTATATCTCTGATCTATTGATTTGGTTTCACCAACTAGATTGATCTATCTCTAGTGGAGAGTTGCGTTGTAGTGTGTTCAATCTTGCAATGCTTTATATCTGAGTGACAAAGTAGGAGAAAAGACACGTATTTGTATTGCTGGTACTAAGAATAAAAGTATGGGGTTGATTCATATTAATTGGATTTTCTTTTTCTACATCATGTCATTGTTCTCTAGGCATTACTTTGTTTTACTTAATACTCTAGATGCATGCTGGATAGCAGTTGATGGGTGGAGTAATAGTAGTAGATGTAGGCAGGAGTTGGTCCACTTTCTTATATACACATGATCATTGCCCTAAATAAATATAACATAACTATACACTTTTCTATCAATTGCCAAATACTAATTTGTTTACCCACTGTATGCCTTCTTCGAGAGAGAAGCCACTAGAGAACACTATGGCCTCCAAGTCTATTCACATATATATTTACAAATGCTACTATTTCCTCATTGCCTTTATTTATTTTCTATTTTATGTTTACCAACTATCAACCACACTACTCATTTTGTTGCAAGTAACGCGTTCAAGGGGATTGAAACCCTCTTGCCCTCATTGGGTGCAAGTGTGTGCTCTTTTGTGTGTAGGTGTTGAAGACGGGAAGTTGTGTGACCCCCCTATGCAGATGCATCTTCAAGCTATTGACAATGGTCTCTGGTATATTGTGGAACATGGCGTTCCCTCCATCGCTACTACTGTCTTTGCCGCTAATGTGAAGAAATTCAAGAAACTTGATTCTCAAGCGAAGAATATCATATGTGGCCATCTGAGCAAAGGTCAGTATGGCAGAGTGAGTGCTTTGGGCACAACAAAGCTTATCTGGGATAGGTGATACGTCTCAAACGCATCTATAATTTTTGATGGTTTCACGCTGTTATCTTCTCTTCTTTGGTTGTTTTATGTACCTTTTATATCTTTTTTGGGACTAACTTATTAATTCAGTGCCAAGTGCCAATTCCTGTTTTTCCGTGTTTTTGACTCTTTCCAGATCTGATTTTGGAACGGAGTCCAAACGGAATTAAAACCCCGAAATAATTTTTTCCCGAACGAAAGAAGATCAAGGGGCCTTTGGGCGAGGCCAGGTGGGCTCCAGGGAGCCTACAAGCCCCCACTCCGCCACCAGGGGGGAGGCGGCGGTGGGCAGGCTTGTGGCCTCCCTGGCCGCCCCCTGACCTAGGTCTTTGGCCTATAAATTCCCAAATATTCCGCAAAAAATCAGGGGAGCCTCGAGAATACTTTTCCGCCGCCGCAAGCTTCCGTTTCCGTGAGATCTCATCTGGAGACCTTCCCGGTGCCCTGTCGGAGGGGACTTTGGAGTTGGAGGGCCTCTTCATCATCATCATCGCCCCTCCAATGATTCGTGAGTAGTTCACTTCAGACCTACGGGTCCGTAGTTAGTAGCTAGATGGCTTCTTCTCTATCTTGGATCTTCAATACAAAGTTCTCCATGATCTTCATGGAGATCTATCCGACGTAATCTTCTTTGGCGGTGTGTTTGTCGAGATCTGATGAATTGTGGATTTGTGATCAGATTATCTATGATATATACTTGAGTCTTTGCTGATTTCTTATATGCATGATTTCATATCCTTGTATGTCTCTCTGAGTCTTGGGTTTTGTTTGGCCAACTAGATCTATGATTCTTGCAATGGGAGAAGTGCTTGGTTTTGGGTTCTACCATGTGGTGACCTTTCCCAGTGACAGTAGGGGCAGCAAGGCACACATCAAGTAGTTGCCATCAAGGGTAAAAAGATGGGGTTTTTGTCATTAGTTTCAGATTATCCCTCTGCATCATGTCATCTTGCTTAAGGCGTTACTCTGTTCTTATGGACTTAATACGCTAGATGCATGCTAGATAGCGGTCGACGTGTGGAGTAATAATAGTAGATGCAGAAAGTATCGGTCTTCTTGTTTTGGACGTGATGCCTATAGATATAATCATTGCATAGATGTCGTCACGACTTTGCGCGGTTCTATCAATTGCTCGACAGTAATTTGTTCACCCACCGTCTACTTGCTCTCATGAGAGAAGCCAATAGTAAACACTACGGCCCCCGGGTCTATTCACATCCATCGTTTACACCTCCGCTTTTACTTTGCTTTGTTACTTTGTTGCTTTCAGTTCTCACTTGGCAAACAATCTATAAGGGATTGACAACCCCTTCATAACATTGGGAGCAAGCTTTTGTGTTTGTGCAGGATCTTGAGATACTCCTCCACCGAATTGATACCTTGGTTCTCAAACTGAGGGAAATACTTACCGTCACTGTGCTACATCACCCTTTCCGCTTCAAGGGAACACCAACGCAAGGCTCCAAGGCCACGGGGGAAATCCTTAGCATACTTGCCTAGGAAGTCCCTTAAGGCATAGCTGCAGCTGAAGGATTCCTGGTGCCGTCGACACACCTGTTTTTGGCGCCATTGGAAGGACTTTCGTGCATTAGCATAGCTGACATCAGAAGCATTTCTGGCGCTGCCGGGGATCTTTTTGAGGTAGCAGAAGCATTTCTGGCGATGTTGCCGGGGAGGAGAAGTCAAGATCTATCCAAGTAGGTCTCACAAACTCTTCTCTCGCATTTACTTTTGTTGCCAGTTGCCTCTCGTTTTCCTCTCCCCCACTTAAGATTTGCCGTTTTCATTTGCCTTTCTCCTTCGCCGTTTTCTTTTGCCCTTGCCGTTTTCCTTTGCCAGTTCTCTTGCTTGCTTGTGTGCTTGTTTGTTTGTTGAAGTCATCATGTCTGAAAACACCAAACTTTGCGGCTTCTCGAGCACTAATAATAATGATTTTGTTAGTACTCTAATTGCTCCCGCCACTAGTGCGGAATCGTATGAAATCAACGTAGCTTTGCTGAATCTTGTTATGAAAGAGCAATTCTCTGGCCTTCCTAGTGAAGATGTCGCATCCCATGTCAATACCTTCATTGAGCTTTGTGATATGCAAAAGAAAAGAGATGTGGATAATGACGTGATTAAGTTGAAACTTTTTCCTTTCTCGTTGCGAGATCGCGCAAAAACTTGGTTTTCTTCTTTGCCTAAAAATAGTATCGATTCTTGGGATAAGTGCAAAGATGCTTCCACATCCAAGTATTTTCCGCTGGCTAATATCATCTCCTTAGGTAACGATATCATGAATTTCAAGCAACTTGCTCATGAACATGTTGCACAATCTTGGGAGAGGATGAAGATTATTATTAGAAATTGTCCCACTCATGGCTTGAGTTTGTGGATGATTATACACATCTTTGACGCTGGCTTGAATTTCGCTTCTCGCAATATCTTGGACTCCGCCTCGGGTGGAACGTTCATGGAAATCACGTTAGGAGACGCTACAAAACTCCTAGACAATATCAGGACCAACTACTCTCAGTGGCACACTGAAAGGTCGCCTGCTAGCAAAACTCGCTTAGTGCTAAGATGGACGAGTTGATGAATTTGGTTGCTAGTAGAAACGCTACCGTAGATCCTAAGGACATGTCACTATCTTCTTTGATTGAGAGTAGCAACGCTAGTTTGGACGTGAATTTTGTTGGTAGGAACAATTTTGGCAACAACAATGCTTTTAGGGGAAACTATGTTCCTAGGCCTTTTCCTAGTAACTCCTCTATCAATTATGGCAATTCCTACGGCAACACTTATGGAAATCACAACATATTACCCTCTGATCTAGAGAGTAATATCAAAGAGTTCATCAACTCTCAAAAGATTTTCAATGCATCCATAGAGGAAAAACTACTCAAAATAGACGATTTGGCTAAGAGCGTTGATAGAATGTCTTGTGATATTGATGCTTTGAAAGTTAGATGCACTCCTCCCAAGGTCAACTTGGATGAAACTTTGAAAGCTATGTGTATCTCCATGAATGAGAGCAAACAAAGAACCGCCCAAATTCGCGCTAGACATGAATGGTTTAAAAGGGTGCGTTCTAGTGATGCAAATCACGAAGATCTTAAAGTGCTTAGTGTGTCTCCTCTTGAATCTTTGCTTTCGCGTGTCAAACCTACTTATGGAGGGGCTGGATATGAATCCACTTTGGTTGAAAAACGCCCCAATGATTCAGAGTCCACCTATCTTGATGATAAAGGTGTGGAGAGTGGAGTAGAAGAAGTCAAAATTTTGGGTAGTAATGAAACTCCCACTTTGGGTTTCAAGGAATTCAATTATGATAATTTCTCCTTGTTTGAATGCATTTCTTTGATGCAATCCATTGCAAACTCTTCACATGCTTATAGCCAAAGCAAAGCCTTTACCGCGCATATCGTAGATGCTATGATGAAATCTCTTGAAGAGAAGCTCGAACTATAAGTCTCTATACCTAGAAAACTTCATGATGAATGGGAACCTACTATCAAAATCAAGATCAAAAACTATGAGTGCAATCCTTCGTGTGGTTTGGGTGCTAGTGTTTCCGCGATTCCAAAGTCTTTATGTGATATTCTTGGTTTTCATGAGATTGAAGAGTGTTCTCTTAATTTGCATCTTGCAGATTCTACTGTCAAGAAACCCATGGGGAGGATCAATGATGTTATTATTGTTGCAAATAAGAACTATGTACCCGTGGATTTCATTGTACTTGACATAGATTGCAATCCTTCATGTCCCATTATTCTTGGTAGACCTTTCCTAAGGACTATTGGTTCTATCATCGATATGAAGGAAGGAAATATTAGATTTTAATTTCCTTTAAATAAGGGCATGGAGCACTTTCCTAGAAAGAAAATAAGATTGCCTTATGAATCTATGATGAGGGCTACCTATGGTTTGAGCACCAAAGATGACTATACATGATTTCATCACCTTTCGCCTAGCTAAGGGCGTTAAACAAAAGCGCTTTTTGGGAGGCAACCCAAAGAATCTATCCTTTTTCTTTCTGTTTTGTGTTTTCCACCCTTCCATAATTCTGTTATGATTGTGTTTTTGTGTTTGTTTTTTGCGTTTGTGCAAAGCAAAACCGTTATGATTAGTCTTGGGGATGATCGTTTGGTCATGCTGGAAAAGACAGAAACTTTCTGCTCACGAAAAGAATTTTCATTTTTTTTATGTAAGAGATTTTGAGTTGATTCTTTTTCCTTCTGATTGCTACACAAATTCTTCAGACTTTCGTAATTTTTCAGAAATTGTTGAAGTACCATAGGTATACGAAATATACAGATTGCTACAGACTGGTCTGCTATTAACACATTCTGTTTTTGTTGTGTTGGTTGCTTATTTTGATGAAACTATGGATAGTATCGGGGGGTATTAGCCATGGAAGATTGAAATTATAGTAACTCAACATCAGCACAAGTAGAATTTAAGTTTTCTACAGTACCTAAGGAAGTGGTGGTTTGCTTTCTTGTACTAATGTTATCACGAGTTTCTGTTTAAGTTTCGTGTTGCGAAGTTTTCAAGTTTTGGGTGAAGTTCTTATGGACAAAGAGATAAAGAGTGGCAAGATCTCAAGCTTGGGGATGCCCAAGGGACCCCAAGAGATTCAAGGATGCCGTAAAAGCCTAAGCTTGGGGATGCCCCGGGAAGGCATCCCCTCTCTCGTCTTCAATCCATCGATAACGTTACTTGGGGCTATATTTTTATTCACCACATGTTATGTGTTTTTTCTTGGAGAGTCTTGTATCGTAGGAGTATTTTATTTTTGTTGTGTCAAAATCATCCTTGCTGCACATCTAGAGAGAGATACATGCACACACCGTGATTTTGTCGAGCTTCACTTATATCTTTTGGTAGACAATTCAGCTCACATGTGCTTCACTTATATATTTTGAGCTAGATACTTTTGCTCTATGTGCTTCACTTATATCTTTTAGAACACAGCGGTGCGTGGCTTGGTAGTTGATCTATGCTTTGAAGGTAGTCTCAAAAGGGGTAGTTATCCAAAGGGATACGAAAACTTCCACCTTCATGTGCATTGAATAGTTAGAGAAGTTTGATTCATCTCACTTAGTTTTGAGTTGTGGTTATGGTAATATTGAAGTCATGCTAGTAAGGTGTTGTGGATCTAGAAATACTTGTTGAAGTTAGTGATTCCCGTAGCATGCACATATGGTGAACCGCTATGTGATGAAATCTGAGCATGATTAGTATATTGATTGTCATCCTTTGCGTGGCAGTCGGGATCGCGCGATGGTTTATACCTACCAACCCTTCCCCTAGGAGTATGCGTTGAATGCTTTGTTTAGATTACTAATAAAACTTTTGCAACAAGTATATGAGTTCTTCATGACTAATGTTGAGTCCATGGTTTAGATGCACTTTCACCTTCCACCATCACTATCTTCTTAATGCCATGCAACTTTCGCCAGTGCACAAAACCCACCATTAGCCTCCCTCAAAACAGCCACCATACCTACCTAATATGGCTTTTTCAAAGTCATACCGAGATATATTGCCATGCAACTACCACCATGACATGTGCCACCACGTCTACATTTCCAGTGCATGATCGTAAGATAGCTAGCATGATGTTTCCATTGATGTCTATGCCATGCTAGATCATTGCCACGGTACACTACCAAAGGCATTCCATATAGAGTCACAGTTGCTCTAAGTTTTGAGTTGAAAGTATGATGATCATCATTAATGGAGCATTGTCCCATGTGAGGAAATAAAAGAGTCCAAAGAAGCCCACCAAAAAAAGATACAAAGATCCACCAAATAAAAAAATGAGAGAAAAAGCGAGAAGGGACAATGCTACCACTTTTTCCACACTTGTGCATATTAAGCACCATGATCTTCATGATTGAGAGTCTCTCGTTTTGTCACCACCATATATCTAGTGGGAAATTTTAATTATATAACTTGGCTTGTATATTCCAATGATAGGCTTCCTCAAAATTGCCTTAGGTCTTCGTGAGCAAGCAAGTTGGATGCACACCCACTAGTTTTCTTTAAGAGCTTTCACATACTCGTAGCTCTAGTGCATCATTTTTATGGCAATCCCTACTCATTCACATTGATATCTATTGATGAGCATCTCCACAGCTCATTGATATGCCTAGTTAATGTGACTATCTTCTCCTTTTTTGTCACGCAACCTCCACTACATTCCACACCATCTATAGTGGTATAACCATGGCTCACGCTCATGTATTGCGTGAGAGTTGAAAAGGTTTGAGAAAGTAAAGGTGTGAAACAATTACTTGGCCAATACCGGGGTTGTGCATGATTTAAATTCGTTGTGCAATGATGATAGAGCATAGCCAGACTATATGCTTTTGTAAGGATAACTTTCTTTTGGCCTTGGTATTTTGAAAGTTCATGATTACTTTGCTAGTTTGCTTGAATTATTATTGTTTCCACGTCAATAGCAAACTATTGTTTTGAATCTAATGGATCTGAACATTCACGTCACATGAGAGGGATTACAAAGGACACCTATGCTAGGTAGCACGAAAGCATCAAAAATTCATTCTTATCACTTCTCTACTCGAGGACGAGCAGGAGTTAAGCTTGGGGATGCTTGATACGTGTCAAACGTATCTATAATTTTAAATTCAGTGCCAACTGTCAGTTCCTGTTTTTTCCGTGTTTTTGACTCTTTTCAGATCTGATTTTGGAACGGAGTCCAAACGGAAGAAAAACCCTGAAATGTTTTTTTCCCGAACGGAAGAAGATCAGGGGGCCTTTGGGCCAGGCCAGGTGGGCTCTAGGGAGCCCACAAGCCCCCACTGCGCCACCAGGGGGGAGGCGGCGGTGGGCAGACTTGTGGCCTCCCTGGCCTCCCCATCACCTAGGTCTTTGGCCTATAAATTCCCAAATAATCCGCAAAAAATCAGGGGAGCCTCGAAAATACTTTTCCGTCGCCGCAAGCTTCCGTTTCCGCGAGGTCTGATCTGGAGACCCTTCCCGGCGCCCTGCCGGAGGGGACTTTGGAGTTGGAGGGCTTCTTCATCATCATCATCGCCCCTCCAATGACTCGTGAGTAGTTCACTTCAGACCTACGGGTCCGTAGTTAGTAGCTAGATGGCTTCTTCTCTCTCTTGGATCTTCAATACAAAGTTCTCCATGATCTTCATGGAGATCTATCCGATGTAATCTTCTTTGGCGGTGTGTTTGTCGAGATCCGATGAATTGTGGATTTTTGATCAGATTATCTATGATATATATTTGAGTCTTTGCTAATTTATTATATGCATGATTTGATATCCTTGTAAGTCTCTCCGAGTCTTGGGTTTTGTTTGGCCAACTAGATCTATGATTCTTGCAATGGGAGAAGTGCTTGGTTTCGGGTTCTACCATGTGGTGACCTTTCCTAGTGACAGTAGGGGCAGCAAGGCACACATCAAGTAGTTGACATCAAGGGTAAAAAGATGGGGTTTTTATCATCGGTTTGAGATTATCCCTCTACATCATGTCATCTTGCTTAAGGCGTTACTCTGTTCTTATGGACTTAATACACTAGATGCATGCTGGATAGCGGTCGACGTGTGGAGTAATAGTAGTAGATGCAGAAAGTATCGGTCTACTTGTTTTGGACCTGATGCTTATAGATATAATCATTGCATAGATATCATCATGACTTTGCACGATTCTATCAATTGCTCGACAGTAATTTGTTCACCCATCGTCTACTTGCTTTCATGAGAGAAGCCACTGGTAAACACTACGGCCCCCGGGTCTATTCACATCCATCGTTTACACCTCCGCTTTTACTTTGCTTTGTTACTTTGTTGCTTTCAGTTCTCACTTGGCAAACAATCTATAAGGGATTTACAACCCCTTCATAGCGTTGGGAGCAAGCTTTTGTATTTGTGCAGCATCTTGAGATACTCCTCCACCGGATTGATACCTTGGTTCTCAAACTGAGTGAAGTACTTACCGTCACTGTGCTATATCACCCTTTCTGCTTCAAGGGAACACCAACCAATGCTCCAAGGCCACAGGGGAAATCCTTTGCATACTTGCCTAGGAAGTCCCTTAAGGCGTTGCCGCAGCTGAAGGATTCCTGGTGCCGTCGACATACCTGTATCTGGCGCCATTGGAAGGACTTTTGTGCATTAGCATAGCTGACATCAGAAGCATTTCTGGCGCCGTTGCCGGGGATCTTTTTGAGGTAGCAATAGGCTGTCCAAAGTCAATGAAGGAATATCAACTCAGCGTGACTCTCGTGTTGATGTTCTTCGCAATCTCTTCAATCGCTTCAAGAGGCTTGACAATGAAAGCTGCCAAGATACCTTTGATCGCCTCACTGACATCTCAAATGAACTAAAAGCACTGGGAGTCGACACGTTACTGACCATGAAGTTGTGAAGAAACTGCTAAGGTCTTTGGATTCATAATTTGATACTTCGCTTCTCATGATTCAAGAAAGATCAAGACTATAAGATGCTTGATCCTGCTGATATACTCGAAAGACTCAATACTCATGAGTTCCAACAGGAATAAAAGAGAGATCTGTATGGACCAAGCCGTTCTAGACCTCGTGCACTGAAGGCCAAAGCAATTTCCTCATGTGAAGAAGAAGACTCAGATTGCAGCATTGGTGATCCTGAAGAACTTGGACAGGAGCTTGCAATGCTCGTGAGGAAATTCCCGAAGTTTACAAGATGTGGCCAGTTTGGTAAATCTTCAAGAAGAGATATGAGGAAATCAGAATCTTCATCTGAGGACTACAAGAAAAGAACCTCTCACAAATGCAAGAAATCAGGTCACTATATTGTTGATTGTCCTCGCTGGGTGAAGGAATCAAAGAAGAAGAAATGGAAGGATGAATGTTCTGATGACTCGAAGAAAAAGAAGAAATCTTCAAAATCCTCATCCTCAAAGTCCTCATCGCACAAGAATACTAGTTTCAGAAACGCTCGGGCACTCATTGGCAAGGAAATGGATTCTGAGGAAGAATCTGAGAAATGTGATGAAGAGGAAGGTTCTGAAGAAGACTTAGAGTCTGGTGTGGCTAGTCTTGCACTGGCTACCACATTCTTCAGCAAGTCCATCTTCAACCTTGAAGAAAACGACAACGCCATCTACACTGATGACTATGCTGATGACTTCGCTCCAACCTATTGCTTCATGGCAAAAGGTTCATAGGTACCGAATGACACTTCCTCCTTTGATTCAAGTGACTGTGAACCTCATGATTATAAAAAACCCAGTTACAATAAACTTGCCAACATTACAACTAAACAACAAACTGCCCTTGAAAAGCTTCAAAAACTATTAGACAGAAGCGATGGCATGTTGAATGATGAAATGAATCTTACCCAAATCCTCAGTGAAGATATGAAAAGTCTTCAGTCCAGATTTGATAATCTTCAAGATCGTCATGGCACACTCTTGGCTGATCGTGAGAAACTTTCCTATGGATTTCTTCAAAGTAAACTTGATCTTCAGAAGTTGAGGATGTCTCATGATGATCTTCGAATGAAAAATGATTCATTACTTGCTCAACAGATCAGTGCCGCTCAGGTTGAATTAATTCCACCATGTCTCAATTGCATCAAACGTGAAACTGCCAATTCTTCACCAGAATCATCAAATGCTTCTATTGCTACAAATTCTTCAACTGATCATGTGGTATCAAATTCCTCACTTGAGGAAACCACAAATGTTACTGACGAAAATGCAGGGCTGAAGGAATTGTATGTTACAGGCATGTACAAAAGTCTCGAAGGGCATCAAACCCTTTGCGATGTGCTCAAAAAACAGATATTGACCAGGAACCCGAGGAAAGAAGGAATTGCCTTGAGAGGAAATTGAATGCTGATGGATCATACTAGAAACCTGAGCAGTATCCGAAAACCTCATGGGTTGCTGCTAAAGGACCTCTTGTTGATCCATCCAATCTAACAGGCTTTGCATGTTAATTATCCTATTCCTCAGATGAGTCATTTGACTCCAACTATAAACTGTTCAAAAATCAATCTCGTGAAGTATTTGCACGATATGTTGGAACTAACTGCAGGAATGGACCACCCCTGTCGAAAATCAGGGTCCCCAAAAGTTGCATGGAAAATCTTCAGGTGAATGTCCTCATGACACCACCCGTGAAGAATCTGAACCCCATATCAAATTCCTCAGGTGGACCAAAGTCTTCAAGAGGATCAAAATCCTCAACTGGTCAAAATTATGCTTGTAATCATGGTAATGCTTCTCATATGCAGGGAAATTACAAGGGATATTAATATGAGCATTACTCCTCAAATCATTATGTTCATAAATCCTCAAAGAACTTCTCTGCCTATTAATTTGAGTAATCTAACCCCCCCCCCCCGACTGAGAAAAGAAGTGCATTAGCTTCAATGCCCCCTTTCTCATATGGTGCTCGCAGGATGATGAACTCTTTGCCACCCCTTCAGATGTGGGTGGTGAACAAATTGAACTAATCACTTCTGCAGGTCAGGTCTCTAGATGAAAATCATCATCTGAAGAATTTGCTGGAGACCTGAGGAAGATGCTTGATTGGACGCAAGCTAACATTGATGAAATGATAACATTTCACGCGTCCTAAATATTTACTGTTTATGATTAAATTCCTATGTGATGAAATTGATATCATATTCTTCAAGTCTGAAGCATATGAGATGGTAAGTTGTACTAATTCATCTGCAGGATGACAAACCCAAGAGTACTAAGTGGGTTCTTGATAGTGGTAGCACACACCGTATGACTGGTGACAAAAGCTTGCTGATGAATATGCCACTGAATCCATCACCCCTGAAGCACATCACTTATGCTGACAAAGGTAAAAGCAAGGTATTGGGACTTGGCAAAGTGGGTATCTCCAAGGACAGGCACATGGACAAAGTGATGCTCGTTGAATCCCTTGGGTTTAACCTCATGTCAGTCTCAATGCTTTGTGATCTTGATATGGTTGTTAACTTTGGAAAATATAGATATTTGTCATAATGGAATCTGACAGATCCAAAGTCTTTGAAGGTGTTAGGAGAGGAGATTTGTACATTGTTGATTTTTCCGCACGTCCTCAACTAGCCACATGCTTACTAGCAAAAACCTCAGAAGGCTGGCTATGGCATCGAATACTTGGTCATGTAGGCATGAGGAATTTGCACACACTAGCGAAGAAGAAGCATGTCATTGGCATCGAATCAGCCAAATTCCTCAAGGACTACCTCTGCGGTGCTTGTGAGTCTGGAAAAATGACCAGATCCAAACACCCCTCGAAGACTATCATGACTACTACTCGTCCATTTGAATAGCTTCACATGGATCTGTTTGGACCTACTCATTATGCCACTCTACCAAATGCAGCATCTTTATACGGCTTTGTCATAGTTGATGATTATTCTAGATATACTTGGGTGCATACCATCCTGTATAAAATTGAAGTCGAGGTAGTCTTCAAACGATTTTCCTCAAGGGCCTCGACAAACTTCGGCGTCAAGATCAAACACATCACGAGTGATAATGGGACAGAATTCAAAAACACTGGTCTTGATGATTATCTTGATGAACTTGGTATTAGTCATGAATTATCTGCTCTTTATAATCCTCAACAGAATGGCCTCGTTGAAAGAAAGAACAGGACTGGTTGAAATGGCATGGACTATGCTTGAAGAATATTAGACTCCTCGTCGTTTCTGGCCTGAAGCAATCAACACTGCTTGACATATCTTCAATAGGGTATATCTTCACAAATTCCTCAAGAAAAGTTCATATGAACTCCTCACTGACAAGAAACCCAATGTAAATTATTTCAAAGTCTTTGGTGCAAAATGCTAGATTAGAGATCCTCGGCATAGCTCAAAATTTGCACCTAAAGCACATGAGGGTTTTATGCTCGGTTACGGGAAGGACTCAGACACCTACAGAGTCTTCAACAACTATCACAACAAGGTTGTTGAAACTGTAGATGTGCGGTTCGATGAAACTAATGGATCGCAAAGAGAGCAATTGCCTCCTGATCCAGATAAATTATCTCCTCGGGAAGCAATCAAGTTCAAAGCTACTGAAGACATTGTTCCTACTAAGGAAATTGCTGAAGAAATCGTTCCCAGCACTGATGAAATTCAAGAAGATTCTCCTGAGGACATTGCTCCAGAACAAATTCCTCAGCCCAGACGAAATCCTTAACCAGCTCATCCAAGGATTGCAAATGAAGTAGAGCTTGACAAAATCCTTGGTGACATCAACGCACCAGGTCCCCTCACTCGCTCAAAAGCTTGACACTTAGTTAACTTGTGTGAGCATTCCTCTTTTGTGTCTATCACAGAACCGTCAAAAGTTGCTGACGCTTTCATGGAACCTGGGGGATTCAAGCCATGCAAGATGAACTTCAATTCAAGCTAAATGACGTGTGGGAGCTTGTCAAGCGACCAGATCCTCGCAAGCACAATATCATCAGCACCAAGTGGATTTTTTCCAAAACAAGCAACATGAGGATGGTCAAGTGGTGAGGAATAAGGCAGTACTTGTAGCCCAAGGCTACACACAGGTTGAAGGAATTGATTTCGATGAAGCTTTTGCACCTCTTGCTAGATTTGAAGCTATTCGAATTCTACTTGCTTATGCTAATCATCATAACATTACTTTATATCAAATGGATGTGAAAAGTGCATTCCTCTATGGTAAGCTTGAGGAAGAAGTATATGTTGGTCAGCCCCGAGGTTTTGAGGATCCGAAGAATCCAAACGAAGTCTTCACACTCAAAAAGGCACTCTATGGCCTCAAGCAAGCCCCTCGGGCGTGGTATGATACATTGAAGGAATTCCTCATGAAGAAAGGCTTCAAACCTGGTTCACTCGATCCAACTCTTTTCACAAAATCCTATGACAATGAACTACTTGTGTGCCAAATATATGTCGGTGACATCATATTTGGTTGTACTCACAAACGTTACAGTGATAAATTTGCTTACATGATGAGTGAAGAATATCATATGTCTATGGTGGGGGAGCTGAAATTCTTCTTAGGTCTTCAAATTCGTCAACAACGCAATGGCATCTTCATATCACAGGAGAAATACCTCAAGGATGTTCTGAGGAAATTCGACATGCATGAACGCAAAGGCACGAAAACTCCCATGCCTACCAACGGCCACCTCTGTGCTGACGAAAATGGTAAAGATTTTGATCAGCAGGTATATCTGCTCAATGATTGGCTCTTTATTGTGTTTGTGCGCATCTAGGCCAGATATAATTCTTAGTCTTCGCATGTGTGCTCGTTTTCAAGCGAAACCAAAGGAATCACACCATAAAGCTGTGAAGCATATTCTTCGATACTTAGCTGACAAACCAACACTAGGATGATGGTACCCCAAGGGCTCAAATCTTAATCTCGTGGGATATTCTGATTCTGACTATGATGGTGACCGTGTGGATCGTAAGTCAACTTCTGGCACTTGTCATTTCCTCGGAAGATCATTAGTCTACTAGTCCTCAAAGAAGTAGAACTACGTTTCTCTCTCCACTGCCGAAGCTGAGTACATTGCTGTTGAATCCTGTTGTTCTCAATTGCTATGGATGAAGCAAACCCTCAAGGACTATGGCATCAACATGAAGAATGTGCCTCTCTACTACGACAATGAGAGTGCAATCAAGATCGCATACAACCCAGTACAACACTCGAAGACTAAGCACATCTAGATTCATCATCATTTTCTTCGGGACCATGTCCTCAAGGGCAATATCATCATCGACCATGTGAAGGCTGACAATCAACTAGCAGATATTTTCACTAAGCCCTTGGATGAGAAAAGGTTTTGCAAGTTGAGGTGTGAGCTAAATATCTTAGAGTCTTCAAATGTTTTGTGAAAACATGCACACATCCTAACACTTATGCAAAATTGATGACTTAGATGTGCAACACGCGAAGAATCGATTTTCTTCAAACAATGAAGAATATCACTCTTAGTGTGAAGAAATTAATGAAGAAATTGGTTCTCAGGGCCCTACGACAATTGTAGGCGGTTCCTGAAATCATCATTCTTATATGGTGGGTCACGCCACCACCCAACTTTGAAATTTTTCAAGTTGTTTTCTTCAAAGTTTAAATTCATCAACCTGACGCTTTGTCACAAAATCCTCAAGTTTTTTAAAATCTTCAAAACACTTGATGATTTTCATTTGCCTAGATATATATATATATATATATATATATATATATATATATATACCGTGATTTCAAAGTCCTCAACATCATTCACTTATAGCTATTTCTTCAATATGATATTTCATCTCTATGCTATACTCAACCCAGTCTATTCAACTCTTCATATGCGTTCTACTTGAAACTTGTTCCAAATCCTCACTGTGTCCTTGTCAGCTGAAGATTTTGCAACGAAATCCTCAAATCTTCAAAAATAAATTTTATGACGTTACACAGTAACTGAACCCACTTCCCACGTGAGGATAAGCACGATCTCCACCGCTTCTATCGTGGGCTACACGTGTTGTGCGGAGATGAACAAGCAAGGGCAGTTCGGTCCTAAAGGTTCGATCGGACAGTTTTCCACCTGAGCTATAAATAGGTCCTTACCCCCTCAGTTAAAACCTTTCGACCTCTCTTCATCTCTCCGCTCGAGCTCAAACCTAGAGCCACAGCTAGCAATCTCGTCGCCGGGGAGGAACAGCTTCACTGCCTCGACCTCGCCATCGCCGAACTGACACCGGAAGCGGAATATCTTCCTCCGCCGCCGCCGTAGCCGTCTTCTCCTGCCAAGTTAGGGTGCAGCGGACCTGAACCGAAGAGCTTATCAATGTTACTGCTTCTATTCTTCGTGTTTGTCGCTCAGGGTAATTAAAATCTATTTTACTGCCCCTATTGATCTACTATTTCACATTAGATTTGAAAAAACTGTTTTTCCTTAGTGTCTGTCAGCCTCGCACACTCTATTCCTCAAACACTTTATGAATTTCACTAAGCCACTAAATTTCTTCATGAGATTCCTCAATTGTATAAATTCTCGAATCTGCACAACTTTGGAACCCAAGATCAGAATGCTTGGTCAAATTCCTCAACCCACTGGTCAAATTCTTCAACTTCTAAAATTTCAATTTCTTCAAATCTGAGAACACATATGACCTCTTCAAATTCCTCGCACCCGTACGCTGTTTGCAGGTACAAAATGTCAGCTGATGAATCACTAGGTTCTCATCAACTTAACTCATTTGTAGCGTTCCTCGAAGAAACTTTACCAGGGTCTTCAGAATCTTCAAGAATGCAAATTCCTCAGCAAAAGCATGAGTTGAAGAAAATGGAAGAGGACAGAAAGCAAAAAGGAGGAAAGAAACTAGAACATAACACTGCAGTTGATATTCCTGATGACATATACGCTGATTACTGCACGCCAGATGAGGAAATACTTGGCAAAGAACCCATGCCGAAGCGTAAAATAAGGCTTCAGAAAATTGAACGTGGGTGGACTAAGGAGTGGAAGGAATATCGCTATGTCACTCCAAAGTATGCGAAGAAATTCGCCCTCAAGCCACCTTGCAAGATGCCTCCTCTTGGTAATCAACAGGTTGCACATCCCTCAAGCGTTAAAACAGTTGAGGATTACCCTAAGGAGAAAGACAAACACTTGTTTAAACTTCAGGGGAAAGCAGAAGCTGCAGTGAAGAAATTCAATGAGGAATCTGCTGCTCCCACTGCAGCCACCACTTCTGCTGCTGAAATTTCTGGTACAGCTATTCCTCAAATGAAGACTGTGCCAAAGAAACCAAAGGCCTCAGTGCCTAGAGAGCAATTGCCTCAGAAGGCTGCACCAGCGCCAAAACCTTCAATGGCAACATAGGCCTCAAAGCCTGAACAAAAGCAGATTGTCAAGCATCAGCCTGCTCTTTCTAGCTCCTCTGTGTCATATGCCACGAGCTCAGTGACAAAGTCTTCGCTAACACTTTTGAAGACTAAAATGACTGCTGAAAGAGGCATCAGGCCCAGCCCGAGCAAAGTCATCAACATCCCTTCGGCATTAGAAGGGAGTGAGGAATTCGATGATGAAACTCTTCAAGCCATCATCTGAAACAAGCAGGAACGAGTTGCACAAGCCTCAGGCAGCTCTATTCCTCTTGCCATGGACCCCAAGGTTCTGCTGGACTTCATCAATGTGTGGTATGAAAATCCAAACACTCCCATTGATGATTTGAAGCTTCCTCCTGGTCCCAGCCACATGGTTGCCACATTCATCAATGAGGAAAAATGGAAAGAGCAGCAAGCCAAGCAAGCAAAGAATGCGAAATTAAAGAAGGAGAAATTCCTCAGGCAAAATATCCTCAATCTGACGCCTGAAGCTCTTGTGTCCACCCAGGATGAACTGAAGACTTTGACTGACAAGTACACAAATATATCTGATCGTCAAAGTCTCAAGGTGAATTTCATCAAGTTTGCAACTGATGCAGTTGATGAATACAACAAGAAGGCTGCTCCTCCTATGCAGCAAAACCTACCTGACTCCAGCTATTCGGTTCAGTTGATCGAAGAAGATGATGAACCTGCTGCCGAGGAAATTCCTCAAGAAACTCCAGCTGATGAATGTGCTCTAGGTGATGAAAATGTTCCATCTCAAGAAAATGCTTCAGCTGAGGAAACTGCCAGGACTGAGACTACACTAGCTCCTGAAGAAAGAATTCCTTCACCTCAACCCTCAAAGGTGAAGAAGATCGTTCCGTATGCATCAGACATGAAGGAGACCAAGGCTGCTGAGAAAGAAGCAAAGAAACGTGAATCTTCAATGACCTCAGAATCATCACAGGCCAAGCGCACAAAGGTCACTCAAACAGAGTCTTCAACTGCCCTAGTGGATGCTATGCCTCTGAATGTAGCTCCATCCTACGCACTTGTTCCCTTCGGATTTGAGTATGTCATTCCTGAAGAAGATGAGGAAATGAAAGATGCTGAATCTGAAGAAATCATCGATGAGGAAATACAAATCGATGATATTCCTCAATCCTCCATTCCTCAAAGTATATCTAATGATATTGATTGCACCACTCCAGTTTTCCATGATGACTTCTGGGAAGAAACTCATCGCTCACCAAGGTCAACCCAAATCCCTCCTACTCCTGCTGCAACAGAAATCCTCACGGAATCTGATGGGCAGACCGTCTGTGATGAATCTGCACTAGGATCAGCTGCATCAGCTGAATATTTTGCCAACTCCACCAAGCAAATTCCTCAAGCTGTGGAAAATCCTCAGCCTGAGGAAAAAGGTCAAAATGAAGAAAATGTTCATGCACCTAACATCGAAACTTGTAGCGACCCGACTCAAGACGAGTCAAGCCTCTGGTGTTTTCGTACCATCCCAAGATCATGCTGGTACACACACAGTACATAATGTATATATTCAAGAGTTCAATCACACAGCTTTATTAATCGAAATCTCATCAAGAGTACTTTATTACAATAAAGGATTACAATAAAGTGGCTGAAGGCCATCTCATGAGATATCTAACGAAGACTAGCGGAAGCATCAGGTAGACGAGTCCATCCGACTCCAAGGGCATGTCGCTAAGCGTAGATCGTAGCCTCACTCCTGGTCGGAAAAGTACTCTGCAACATGATACGTTGCAGCCGTGTAGGTCAGCATATTGAATATGCTGGCAAGTCATCAAAGAGAGGAGTAAAATAATAATCAACTATCTCTACATGCATATCTGGCCGGTGGGGCTATGAGTTTTGCATAAAGCCAGTTTTATCCTACAACAAGAGGGGTTGGAAGCAAAATATTACTACATTGTTTGTTGTTAACGAGATGGTTTCGCCAACCAATTCTCGTACCCGAATAGTTGTTAACACCCACATCATTATTAAGTTGTGTCGAGAGTTCATGGGAAATTCAATGCCTTCGGCTCAAGTTGTCCATGACCGTGGACACGGCTAATCGATTAGGTTGGACACTCTGCAGAGTTTTGCACACGTTCCCACAAGATTTGATCGCCTCCGGGTTTGTCCTCGCACTTCAGGGTGTTAGAAGACCGGATGATCAAAACATGGTCTTTCAACGGGTCCCTCTGAATCCGTGTCGATGCCCATCCATTCCTACCGTTCTTCTACATCTGCTAGCACCGCCTGTCCAGAGTCGCCACGTTGTCCAACCAAGCCAAAGCCCATAATGACTTGTGGCTGTGCAGGTAAGCCTTGAGTCTTGAAGTCTCCGTCCGTCTCTTTGAGCCTGGGTGAAGCTTTCCGCAGGATGACATGGCCTCTCCAGCATCCCGGGCATCCACTGGGTTCTCCAGGGAGCCGATCAACCGTCCGTCACCCAGAGTTGCATTGCGTCCAGGTCTTGAAAATCTTGTCTTAACAGGTCTTGATTATTTAATCAACCTCGCATCACTCGTGTTATGCACTCAACCGAAATCCCGTCTACTCAAGCATAGCAATATGAAATTTGTCGTCCCGGGGCCAAGTATCGGGGTTGTTGTGTGCCTACCACATGATACTACAATCTATACTAAAATTTCCAAGTACCTACTCAGCATGCAATTGGGCATAGGATGGTAGAACTACGATGCATAAAACATAGGTGATAGTATGATCAAAGTGACTTGCCTTGATGATAGTTGTCTTGCTCGAGCGCTTCTAAGTAACACGCTTCACACTCCAGATGATCTACCGATACAAACACAAAACACACCATAAGCACTTCAATCATGCCACAAGTGAACATAACATCACAAGTAAGGATTTGCTAAAACCTAAGTAAAAGAATTCAACACGCGTCGCTATGGCAGAAACTTGTTTCTGTTAAAAACACCAGTACAAATACTTTAAAAAAAATTGAAACTTCTACCACAGTAATATTTAATCACTAGGAAGTAGTAGCAAAAAGAATCAACTCAAATTCATTTTTTAAACTCCTGGAATAGGCAGAACAAGGTTTAAACTAAATCTGATCTAACTTATATTTCAAAATTTCAAACATAGACAAATTATATGTTTTTAAAAACTACAGACAAATTGGATTCTACTGGAACAAGAATCAATATCATTGGACTTCGGGATCAAAAGTTGTGGCCAAAACAAAACCAAAACTTTTCTGTTTTTGCAATTAGACAGAAAAAAGAAAATAACTAGCTAACTAATGGGGGGTAGACGTGGCGTGTTGTGATAGGCTGCGGGGTGTGTTTGTTGCAAGGTTAGGAGCAAACGGCCGAGGGCTAGTAAAACTTGTTGGCTAAATGAATAAGTGAATTAAAAACCGCCGGTTTTCTACTCTAAACCGAAGAGGTATTTTAGGATCTAATCTAAACCATTGAATAGAGATCTAAGGGCTACAAAACAAGAAAAGAGAAATAACAGAGAGAAGTGGAGGGAGTACCGTGGCTGGGCTGGCTACTCCGGCGGGGAAGGGGTGGTCGCCGGCGAGGGGAGGGCTCCAGGGTGGCTGACGGGGCGGGGAGGTAGCGCCGGCGGTCCTCCCGCGAGGGGAGAGGCTCCGGGGGGGCGATGGAGTTTGGGGTGGCTGCTCCAGGGGGGGCGAAGACTGTAGAGCTCGGCTCCGGCGGAGCTGCTGCAGAGGGCCTGGGGCGGCGGCGGTTTGGCGAGGACGGGGTGGGAACGGGGGCGGCCGGGGGCGGCCGGGGGCGGCAGTACTTATAGGCCAGGGAGGGCTTGGGGGAAGGAAAGAGTAGAGAGGGATCGGGGAAGGATCCCGAGGTTCCTGGGGCTCGGCTCGGGCTCGGGCAGAATTTTTGGAAGGGGAGGAGAGAGATGACCGACGGGGTGGAGTGGCTCGGCCAGTGGGGCCAAGCGGCATAGAGAGAGAGAGGGGGCGGGGCAGGGAAAGGTCGGCCGCAATGTAAGGGATTCATTCCCTGGCGGTGGAGATGGCGGCCCACAGCTTATTAGGCGCTCGGGGCGGTGGCTTCCAAAAAAGAAAAACTTTCCTATTTTTAAACCTTTTCCGAAACAGAAAATCAAAAGCGAATAAAAGGAAATAAATAAAAATATTTAATATAGGGTATTATATACCAAAAAAATCAGAAAAATATCCTCTACCCGAATAACATTTTTCCAAAGCAAAAATAAAAACTAAAAAAAATGTTTTTTTTCAGAAATTCCTCAAAATGCTTTGTTTTCTATTTGTAAATATTTTTGCAAATGATCTTTGTATTTTCTTGGCTCAAATATTTCAGAAATTGCCCGCACTTTGGAGGGTCATTTTCCTCCGCTCTCTCTCTTGCGTGCAAGAGAGTATTTCTCCGGGCATTTCTCGTGCGAGGAAAAAAATGGAAATGCAAATCAAAAGACGAAAGAAATTCAAGTGCTAAAGTTATTTCAATCAACATGCATAGATGCTTAACTACAATGTAAAACATTCCCAATTAGGAAAATTGGGATGTTACAAACCTACCCACCTTAAGATGAATCTCGCCCTCGAGATTCGGGTTGGCTAGAAAATAGTTGCGGGTGGTCTCGATGAAGATCCTCTTCTCGTTCCGAGGTGGCTTCTTCCTCGGTGTAGTGGCTCCACAACACCTTGCAGAACTTGATGATCTTGCTGCGGGTAACTCTGTTGGCAGTCTCGAGAATCCTGACGGGTTTCTCCTCATACGTCAGATCACTGTCAAGCTGTATGGCCTCTAGGGGCACTGTATCTCTCAACGGAACATCAGCCATCTCAGCGTGGCATTTCTTCAACTGGGAAACATGAAAGACATCATGAACTCCAGACAATCCTTCCGGCAGTTCCAGTTTGTATGCAACTTCGCCTCTACGTTCAAGAATTTTGTAGGGGCCAATGAAATGAGGTGCTAATTTTCCTTTCACACCGAATCTCTTGATTCCTCGAAGTGGAGACACCCGAAGATATGCTCGGTCTCCCACTTCGTATGTTACTTCCTTGTGTTTGCTGTCAGCATAACTCTTCTGCCTGGACTGAGCTATCTTGAGTTGGTCACGAATAAGCTTGACCTTCTCTTCAGAATCTCGGATAAGGTCGGGACCAAAAAGTTGTCGGTCTCCAACTCCATCCCACATCAACGGTGTTCTGCACCTCCTTCCATATAGAGCTTCGAAAGGGGCCATCTTCAGACTGGTCTGGTAGCTGTTGTTGTATGAGAACTCGGCATACAGTAAATTGTCATCCCAACTAGACCCATAGTCTAGTGCGCAAGCTCTCAACATGTCCTCCAGAATTTGATTGACTCTCTCGGTCAGTCCAACTGTCTGCGGGTGAAAAGCTGTACTGAACTCCAATCTCGTTCCCAAGGTTTCATGCAGTTGGTGACAAAACTTTGATGTGAACTGAGTCCCTCTATCTGACACAATGCTCTTCGGTACTCCGTGCAGACATACGATCCTCGTCATATATATCTTGGCCAGCTTGGCACTTGTGTAAGTAGTCTTCACCGGAATGAAGTGAGCTACCTTGGTCAAACGATCGACCACAACCCAAATAGAATCATAGCCAGAACGGGTCCGAGGTAATCCTGTGATGAAGTCCATACCAAGCTTTTCCCATTTCCACTCGGGTATTGGCAGAGGTTGGAGCAAACCTGCTGGCTTCTGGTGCTCGGCTTTTACTCGCTGACAAACATCGCATATTGCTACGAACTCGGCAATATCTTTCTTCAATCCTGTCCACCAGAAACTTTCTTTCAGATCCAGATACATCTTGGTGTTGCCGGGGTGTATCGAGTACGGGGAATCATGGGCCTCCTGAAGTATCAACTTCCTGAGTTCGAGATCATTGGGCACATAGATGCGATCCTCAAACCATAAAGTTCCGTGTTCATCCTCACGAAAACCTTTAGCCTTCCCGTCTTCCATTTTCTGCTTAATCTCAGCTATCTCCTTGTCTGATTTCTGTGCTTCGCAGATCTTTTCTGCCAAAGTAGACTGAATTTCCAGAGTGGCAACAAATCCTCTTGGAACTATCTCCAATTTGAGCTCTCAGAGGTCATCGACTAACTCCTGGGGTAATCCTCCAGCTGTGAGCGTGTTCACATAACTCTTGCGGCTGAACGCATCGGCTACAACATTTGCCTTGCCTGGGTGATAATGCAATCTCATGTCATAGTCCTTGATCAACTCTGGCCATCGTCTCTGTCTGAGGTTCAACTCCTTCTGTGTGAAGATATATTTCAGGCTCTAGTGATCAGTGTAAACATCACAACTATTTCCGATCAGGAAATGTCTCCAGGTCTTGAGAGCGTGCACTACGGCTGCTAGTTCCAAGTCATGTGTGGAATAATTCAACTCATGAGGTCTGAGCTGTCTGGATGCATAGGCTACAACTTTGCCTTCTTGCATGAGCACTCCTCCGAGTCCTTGACGAGAAGCGTCACAGTAAACCTGGAAATCCTTCTGAATGTTCGGCAATATCAGCACTGGGGCTGTAACAAGACGTTTCTTCAGCTCTTGAAAACTGGTTTCACATTCCTCAGTCCAAATATACTTGGATTCCTTCTTCAACAACTCTGTCATGGGCTTGGCAATCTTTGAGAAATTCCCAGTGAACCTCCGGTAATATCCGGCAAGTCCGAGGAAACTGCGGATCTCCTTGACTGAAGTGGGTGCTACCCATTCGGTGACTGCTGCGACCTTGGCAGGGTCCACTGCTATTCCTTCTCCTGAGATGACGTGTTCGAGGAATCCGATTTCCTTCAACCAAAACTCGCATTTGCTGAACTTTGCATATAGCTTATGCTCTCAAAGTTTCTCCAGAACTAGACGCAGATGTTCCTTGTGTTCCTCTTCGTTCTTGGAAAATATCAGTATGTCATCGATGAACACCACGACAAACTTGTCCAAGTATTCCATAAATACCTTGTTCATCAGATTCATAAAATATGCCGGAGCATTAGTCAGTCCAAATGACATGACCGTGTACTCATACAAGCCGTACCGGGTGGTGAAGGCTGTCTTGGGTATATCCTGTTCACGAATTTTCAACTGATGATACCCGGATCGAAGATCGATCTTTGAGAATACGCGAGCTCCAACTAACTGATCAAACAGATCATTGATCATCGGCAAGGGGTACTTGTTCTTGATGGTCACATCGTTCAATGCACGATAATCGACAACCATTCTCAAGGACTTGTCCTTCTTTTCAACCAAGAGCACTGGGGCTCCCCAAGGTGAAGAACTTGGGAGAATATACCCTTTGTCCAATAACTCCTTAATTTGCTTCTTGATTTCTATCAAGTCATTTGCGGGCATCCGATAGGGTCTCTTGGATATCGGGGCTGTTCCGGGTAATAGCTCAATCAAGAACTCAATCTCTCTATCGGGTGGCATGCCCAGTAATTCCTCCGAAAACACATCTGGGTACTCCTGTACAATTGGTACTTCCTCCTGGACTACTCCTGTGAGAGAGTTCACTCGCTTACTCCGTGTCGGGCGCTGAGACACGTACTTAATCCGCTTCTGCTCGGGGGTGGTGAGCAAAATAGACTTAAGGTCACAATCAATATTCCCTTCATACTTGGCCAACCAATCCATGCCTAGGATTACATCCAATCCCTGGGACTCTAATACGATGAGGTCGGTGGGAAAATTATGGTCCCCGATGTTGAGACTCAATGCATGGCATCCTATCCCGGCTGTCATCATGCCTCCTGGGGAACTGACCTTAATAGGCTAGCTGAGGGTTCTAGTTGGCAAACTATACTTTTCCACAACTACCCTTGATATGAATGAATGTGTTGCACCAGAATCAAAAAGTACCAATACTGGATGTGAATTTAGAAAAAACTTACCAACCACAGTATCGGGGTGATCATAGACCTCTTCAACATCAATGTGGTTCACCTGAGCTCAAGGAAAAGGATTGGGATTCTTTGCTGCAGAGTTGCTGTTGCCGTTTCCATTTCCCTGCTTGTTCTGGGGACATTCAGTGGCATAGTGTCCCGTCTTCTGACACTTGAAGCAGGTGATGTGAGTCAGATCCTTCTGAGCTGGAGCTGAATGCTGCTGAGTGCCAGTACCGCCATTCTTGAAGTTGTTGTTGTTGCGGTGGTTCCCATTTCCTCCATGGTTGTGGCCTCCATGGTTGTGCACCGGGTGGTTATGTTGAACGTGTCCTCCAAACTTACCGGATCCAGTCCCGGTATTCCCTGAATAGAGGGTGTAGCGAGGCTTCTGCTGAGTGCCGGAGTTGAACTTTCCAACCCCATACTTTCTCTTGCGGTTCTCCATCTGCTGGTGTTTCCCCTCCAAGATGAGGGCCTTATCAACCAGCTCCTGGTAGTTGTTGAAGGTGGCTACAGTCAACTGAATGCTCAGCTCATCATTGAGTCCCTCCAAGAACTTCTCCCGCTTGGCCGCATCATCGGCCACATCTCCAGGTGCATAACGGGCGAGCATGCTGAATTCATCGACGTACTGGGCCACAGAGCGATTCCCTTGGCATAAGTTGCGAAACTCATGCTTCTTCAAACTCATTGCACCAGCTGAGACATGTGCCGTGCGGAAGGCTTTCTTGAATTGCTCCCAAGTGACTCCAGCAATGGGATAAGTGGTGGTGTAGTTCTCCCACCAAGCAGCTGCAGGGCCTTCAAGTTGATGCGTGGCAAAACGCACCTTCTCAGCTTCAGAACAACCAGCAATGATAAGTTCACGCTCCATCTTGCGGAGCCAATCATCTGCCACAATGGGCTCAATGCTGCTGGAGAAAGTTGGAGGGTTCACCCTCAAGAAACGGGTGAGGTTGTCGGCCTGGGGTGGGTGACAGTTGTTGTTATTGTTCTGGTTCTGGGTGATCAGCTGCATCAGGGTGTTTTGTTGCTGGATCAACTAGGTGAGTTCCGGCGGAAAGTTGGACTCAGGGGCGCGTCTCGGAGGCATCTGATGTTTGTAGAGGGGTGAGATTAGCATAGAACAATGGTCTAAGAGTAATTACACTACCCGTATGAATGCAACACACAAGTATCACACCACACATTTTATTCAATACCAACACAAAGGTTCACACGAGGATACAAAATTCGATAATCCTAAAGATCGGCCTAAAACGTATAACGATAAAATAAATTTGGTGGTCTAGTCTAAGTGTCATCCTCAGAAAAGCATGGTGGTGGGTCCTTCGGTGGAGCTTTCTTCATAGTCCTCGTCGTTGCTGATCAAGGGGGCTACGTCTCCTTCGGGATGAAGGTTCTCGCCCATGTCCAGTTCCTCCTCCAGGTATGCAACTCGAGTCTTCAGCTTCTCGATTCGCTCCAGAAAGTCCTTCACCTCCAGTTTGTGCTCATAGTGGGCTTCCCCGACTGCTTCTTCTAGTTCAAGCTCGCGGAGTGACAGTTGCTTGATCTTCCTGGCGTCCTTGATCACACGATGCTCTAGAGTCCCGCTGTGCTTCTCCAAGGTCTGGGCATAAGAAAAGAGAGCGTCCTTGGTCTTGCTTGAGATGATTTCTCCGTATTTGTTTCTCCGGGATACGGTGAATAGGTCTGGGGAAATATGGCAGCCTTTGTAATCTTCCTTGATACGTCCGAGTGCACAATGGATCGCCATGTCCCTTCCGAGAATCCAGTTGGGTGCGATGAACTTGAAATCCTTCGGCTCAGTGCGCGGCTGGAATGTCCTTCCGGGAACGTGCACCTCGATCCTGTAGCGTGAATCCTCCGGGTAAGACGAAGTTGGCTTCCCTGTGATAGTCGGCAGAGCAATCCTCAAATCCTTGGTGATCTGCACCAGCTCCTTTCCGAACGGCATAGTGGCGTCAGGCTGGCAAAACTCCGTGAACTTAACAAGGATGAAGGTGGCCATCTAAAACATTGGAAAATCGGAGAGAAGTCGGAATGATCAGAAGAGGAAATAGAAGATTTATAGACATAAGAGAAAATAGTTTTCTTCCAAAGGCTTTTCCATTCCTAGAGGTTACGTCTTAAGGTCAGCGTGTGCTCTGAATACCATTTCTGTAGCGACCCGACTCAAGACGAGTCAAGCCTCTGGTGTTTCCGTACCATCCCAAGATCATGCTGGTACACACACAGTACATAATGTATATATTCAAGAGTTCAATCACACAGCTTTATTAATCGAAATCTCATCAAGAGTACTTTATTACAATAAAGGATTACAATAAAGTGGTAGAAGGCCATCTCATGAGATATCTAACGAAGACTAGCGGAAGCATCAGGTAGACGAGTCCATCCGACTTCAAGGGCATGTCGCTGAGCGTAGATCGTAGCCTCACTCCTGGTTGGAAAAGTACTCTGCAACATGATACGTTGCAGCCGTGTAGGTCAGCACATTGAATATGCTAGCAAGTCATCAAAGAGAGGAGTAAAATAATAATCAACTATCTCTACATGCATATCTGGCCGGTGGGGCTATGAGTTTTGCATAAAGCCAGTTTTATCCTACAACAAGAGGGGTTGGAAGCAAAATATTACTACATTGTTTGTTGTTAACGAGATGGTTCCGCCAACCAATTCTCGTACCCGAATAGTTGTTAACACCCACATCATTATTAAGTTGTGTCAAGAGTTCAGGGGAAATTCAATGCCTTCGGCTCAAGTTGTCCATGAACGTGGACCCAGCTAATCGATTAGGTTGGGCACTCTGCAGAGTTTTGCACACGTTCCCCACAAGATTTGATCGCCTCCGGGTTTGTCCTCGCACTTCAGGGTGTTAGAAGACCGGATGATCAAAACATGGTCTTTCAACGGGTCCCTCTGAATCCCTGTCGGTGCCCATCCAATCCTACTGTTCTTCTACATCTGCTAGCACCGCCTGTCCAGAGTCGCCGCGTTGTCCAACCAAGCCAGAGCCCATAATGATTTGTGGCTGTGCAGGTAAGCCTTAAGTCTTGAAGTCTCCGTCCGTCTCTTCGAGCCTGGGTGAAGCTTTCCGCAGGATGACATGGCCTCTCCAGCATCCCGGGCATCCACTGGGTTCTCCAGGGAGCCGATCAACCGTCCGTCACCCAGAGTTGCATTGCGTCCGAGGTCTTGAAAATCTTGTCTTAACAGGTCTTGATTATTTAATCAACCTCGCATCACTCGTGTTATGCACTCAACCGAAATCCCATCTACTCAAGCATAGCAATATGAAATTTGTCGTCCCGGGGCCAAGTATAGGGGTTGTTGTGTGCCTACCACATGATACTACAATCTATACTAAAATTTCCAAGTACCTACTCAGCATGCAATTAGGCATAGGATGGTAGAACTACGATGCATAAAACATAGGTGATAGTATGATCAAAGTGACTTGCCTTGATGATAGTTGTCTTGCTCGAGCGCTTCTAAGTAACACGCTTCACACTCTGGATGATCTACCGATACAAACACAAAACACACCATAAGCACTTCAATCAAGCCACAAGTAAACATAACATCACAAGTAAGGATTTGCTAAAACCTAAGTAAAATAATTCAACACGCGTCGCTATGGCAGAAACTTGTTTCTGTTAAAAACACTAGTAAAAATACTTTAAAAATTTTGAAACTTCTACCATAGTAAGATTTAATCACTAGGAAGCAGTAGAAAAAGGAATCAACTCAAAATCATTTTTTAAACTCCTGGAATAGGCAGAACAAGGTTTAAACTAAATCTGATCTAACTTATATTTGAAAATATCAAACATAGACAAATTATATGTTTTTAAAAACTACAGAAAAATTGGATTCTACTGGAACAAGAATCAATATCATTGGACTTGGGATCAAAGGTTGTGGCCAAAACAAAACAGACACTTTTCTGTTTTTGCAATTAGACAGAAAAAAGAAAAT
Source organism: Hordeum vulgare subsp. vulgare (assembly GCF_904849725.1). Lineage (NCBI taxonomy): Eukaryota > Viridiplantae > Streptophyta > Magnoliopsida > Poales > Poaceae > Hordeum > Hordeum vulgare. The sequence continues at coordinate 444,827,215 of NC_058519.1, forward strand.
AACTAGCTAACTAATGGGGGGTAGACGTGGCGTGTTGTGATAGGCTGCGGGGTGTGTTTGTTGCAAGGTTAGGAGCAAACGGCCGAGGGCTAGTAAAACTTGCTGGCTAAATGAATAAGTGAATTAAAAACCGCCGGTTTTCTACTCTAAACCGAAGAGGTATTTTAGGATCTAATCTAAACCATTGAATAGAGATCTAAGGGCTACAAAATAAGAAAAGAGAAATAACAGAGAGAAGAGGAGGGAGTACCGTGGCTGGGCTGGCTACTCCGGCGGGGAAGGGGTGGTCGCCGGCGAGGGGAGGGCTCCGGGGTGGCTGACGGGGCGGGGAGGTAGCGGCGGCGGTCCTCCGGCAAGGGGAGAGGCTCCGGGGGGTCGGTGGAGTTCGGGGTGGCTGCTCCAGGGGGGGCGAAGGCTGTAGAGCTCGGCTCCGGCGGGGCTGCTGCAGAGGGCCTGGGGCGGCGGCGGTTCGGCGAGGACGGGGTGGGAACGGGGGCGGCCGGGGGCGGCAGTACTGATAGGCTAGGGAGGGCTTGGGGGAAGGAAAGAGTAGAGAGGGGTCGGGGAAGGATCCCGAGGTTCCTCGGGCTCGGCTCGGGCTCGGGCAGAATTTTTGGAAGGGGAGGAGAGAGATGACCGACGGGGTGAAGTGGCTCGGCCAGTGGGGCCCAGCGGCATAGAGAGAGAGGGGGCGGGGCAGGGAAAGGTCGGCCGCAATGTAAGGGATTCATTCCCTCGCGATGGAGATGGCGGCCCACAGCTTATTAGGCGCTCGGGGCGGTGGCTTCCAAAAAAGAAAAACTTTCCTATTTTTAAACCTTTTCCGAAACAGAAAATCAAAAGCGAATAAAAGGAAATAAATAAAAATATTTAATATAGGGTATTATATACCAAAAAAATCAGAAAAATATCCTCTACTCGAATAACATTTTTCCAAAGCAAAAATAAAAACTAAAAAAAATGTTTTTTTCAGAAATTCCTCAAAATGCTTTGTTTTCTTTTTGTAAATATTTTTGCAAATGATCTTTGTATTTTCTTGGCTCAAATATTTCAGAAATTGCCCGCACTTTGGAGGGTCATTTTCCTCCGCTCTCTCTCTCTTGCATGCAAGACAGTATTTCTCCGGGCATTTCTCGTGTGAGGAAAAAAATGGAAATGCAAATCAAAAGACGAAAGAAATTCAAGTGCTAAAGTTATTTCAATCAATATGCATAGATGCTTAACTACAATGTAAAACATTCCCAGTTAGGAAAATTGGGATGTTACAGAAGTGCTATTGTTGTGGTCAACACACAAACATCAATGATAGTAGCTCCTCTTCAGGAACAGAAGCATAATCTTCAACCGCAGCAAAATCAGCCTTTTCAAGGAGGCCAAAGTTTCAAAAGGAAGCTTTCTATGAAGAATGGATGTACTTCACGGGTGCAAATCCATATGATAAGCTTCGCATCAGGCACCGGAAATTCTGGACGAGGACTCAGCTGAACTATTATGCCTCTGTGCTGTATGGGGGGAACAAAATATTTCAGCACAAACATATTCCTCATGTTGACATGGAAGAAATTCCTTGCTTCATTCCAGTCCTCAATGTTCTTCATGAAGCTAGACTGCTGCCTCTCTGCACTGACATAGGTGACTGGAACAGTGACATAATTCTTCAGTTTTATGCTACTTTGCATATCTTTGGAGACCCAAAGGATGTCAACACTTGGGTGTTGGACTGGATGACTCAGCACACACACTACAAAGCACCTGCCATTGAATTGCTTCGTGCGCTTCCAGTGTCAATTCCCTCAAAAATGCAGTACTAATGTATGATGAACGGGAGTTGCCCAACAGAATGATGGAATTCCTCATGAAGCCTTTGGCCAAGGATCAACCTCCAAGGACTAGCTTTCTAGTTCAAGACTTGAAGTATGAACCACGAACCGTCTATAGGATCTTGTGCAATGTTATCGCTCCTATCAAAGGCCATGATGATGAAGAAGTTGTTGTAGGCATCATGAAGAATATCCTCTTCAACATCATCCATGGCACACCAATAAACCTTCACGACTTCTTCTTGAGGACTCTGGATGATAATGCTCTGTCGCCCTTCGACATGAAGATTTATGCTCCTTGGATCATGAGATTCATCAGAAGAAGGTCTGACATCAACTACCTTGCTGATTATCCTAACCACATTGGATATATGCCGCTTGTCAGAGTTATCAAGAAGACATTTGAGCCAGTTGAAGGCAAAAGAAGGTCTGTCATTTATGAAGGAAAAAAGGCCCCTAGATGGCCATTTCCGTGAAGCAGAGTCATATTCTTCATATGATGACACTGCTACCCAAGATCCACCAAGCCATGTTGCTCCAAGAGTGATGAATAACAGAGAGCTACTCCTCAGTCTTCATTAGAAGGTCGATCGCAATCACAAATGGGTAAATCGTCAATTCCGTGCGATTGTGAAAACCCTCAACGCTACTCAGAATGCAGTGAAGAAAAATCAATATTGTCTTCTTGAGGTGTTTGATCGTACCTGGGCCACCTTGGCTCATTTGAAGACTCAAGAAGAACTTGATGAATTGGAGTTTACTCAGGACTTTGACTGGTCGTGGCCTCCCAAGAAGAAATTCAAGCCAATTCCTGTTCTTGACCTTGAGGACAGTTCTTTTTCTTCATTCCGCACTGCAGAGTCTGATGAAGAACCAGAAGACACTGCTACTAGCCAAAGAAGAAGCCAGTCACCAAGAATCCTCACGCCTCTTCATCAGCCAAGAAGTGAAAGTCTTCATGGGGTGTTAGTCCTTAGTTTTTTCCCTTTTTGTCACTTGATGACAAAGGGGGAGAAATATGAGTTAGTCTTCACACGGGATATATTTTGGGGCTTATGAACTTTATTAAGTTACAAACTCTTGGTTCTTCTGAAGTGTTTTATGTAATTAGTTGTAACTTAAGACCGATGGTACTCTGACGCTTTTGAACGTTTTTCTTCGCATGCTTATTAGTCAAAATGTTAATGCACGCATGCTGAAATTCGTCAGATACCATTTCTCATCATGCATTCTCAAATTACTCATTTATATGTCAAATGTATGCATGATTTACAAGATACAGAGGGGGTCTCCATGATATAAATCATCAATGTGCATCTGCCGTGAAAAGCAATTTCCTCAAAATGTGCACATCTTCACGAGGAGTCTCTTAGTATCTTGATTTCAAATTCCTCAAACTGAGTATTTACACTTCATATTTTTATCCCTGTTGAAAACTTAACCTAATTGTCATCAACCACAAAAAGGGGGAGATTGTAAGTGCATCTAGTGCCCTTAGTGATTTTGGTGGTTTCAACACTTATAGGTTAAGTATCTAATGTGTTTATAAGTGTACACAAGCTCTATAAGTCACTGAGGAGTTTGAGTTATACGATGAATATCGACCCCTAAAATTGTATATATTCAGCTGAAGAAATTGGACTTATGCTGAAGATTTGGATCGCGAAGAAATTACGATGAAATTGATATTCCTCATGAAGATACTGAAGATGAGGAACTCGGTGTGTCCTGAAGAAAATCAGGCTGAAAACTTTGAAGCGTGAAGATTTATTCTTTTTGTTTCAGTTTCTTCACTCTTGAGTCATAGGAACACCGTACTATTAAAGGGGGTCGAGGTAACACTACATAATGAATTTCCTCATAATGCTCAACCCAAGCCTAATCCTACAAAAGCCTCAAGTGAGTAATATGAGAGACATGAGAACTCTCATAGTTGAGAGTCCCGACCGTTGTCGCGATTCACGCCAGCTCACCGATCTTATCCACACCAACGGTCATAATATTTAAGGGCATTTATGTCAAATCATGTCGAAATGCTCCCAGGCAATAAATAGCCACCCCCACAACAATTAGCTGGTTGGCTGCTCCGCGAGAAACTGACACTTGTCATTTAGAGCAACCCAAATTCCTCGGAGTCTTCGAGAGTAAATCATCAGGGAGGAAATACCCCAAACACCAAACCACAAACCAAAACCAAGTGATTGAGCATCACTGAAGAATTTTTTCTTGTGTGGGACTGAAGCCTTTTACGTTTGAGGACAGTGCATCGTCCAAACGGTTAGGCTTCATGGTCTAGAGCAATCCAGCAGTCAATTGTTGATCGTCGGGTGACCGAGTTTGTGAGGGTTTGGAAGTCTGCCCTGAAGACTTACCACGAGTGTTGAGCGAGTCCTGTGTGTCCTTAGCTCAAGGAGAATATGGTATGGACTGTGTGTCCTGGGACTGTGTGTCCTTTGGTTTCAATACCAAGCCGCTCCAAACTAGACGTACGACTGTCACAGCAGTTGGAACTGGGTCATCAGCAATTGTCTTCACTGTGATATGGGTTCTATCTCTTCAACTCTTTCAATTCCTCAATGTTGTATGTTGAAGACTTTCATTGTCTCTGTTTGAAGAATTTGTTGCAGACTTTCTATGAATTTCCTCAACCTCAAATTCTTCACACCCGTTAATCACCTGCTTACTCTGTGCCTGCATACTGTGCAAACTGTTTTTCATAATCCTCATCAAGAAAAATATTGTTGTAGTCTTTGCACCTCTGATCCTTTGCTGTTTCCGCTGCGAGTTATTCATCAGTGAGGAATTTTCTCAAAAGGAATTTCCTCGGTGAAGAAATTCTAAAAATCACCTATTCACCCCCCCCCCCTCTAGTCGATATAACGCACTTTCACAAATGCACTAGAGCTATAAGTGTATGAAAGCTCAAAAATAAAACTAAGTGGTTGCGCAAAAGATGAAATTCCACTAGTTATATGAAAGTGACAAAATAGGAGACTCTCTATGAAGAACATGGTGCTATTCTGAAGCACAGGTGTGGAAAAAGATAGTAGCATTGTCCCTTCTCTCTTTCTCTCATTTTTTTCTTTTTTGGTGGGCATTTGTGGCCTCTTTTATTTTGTATGGGCTTCGGTGGCCTCTTTTATTTTTGTAAAGTCTATAGACTCGTCCAAACTTGTGAGGGAATCATAGCTTCCATCATCCTTTTCTCACACGGGACGATGCTCTAATAATGCAAATCATCACACTTCTATTTACTTACAACTCGATATCTAGAACAAAATATGACTCTATAAGAAATATGGAAATGATGGAGCGTGTCATAAAAAACGGGACGGTAGTGTTGCATGGAAATATATCTAGGAATGGCTATGAAAATGCCATAATAGGTAGATATGGTGGTTGTTTTGAGAAAGGTATATGGTGGCTGTTTTGGTGGAGGTGGGTTTAATGTAACGGCGAAAGTTGCGCGGTACTAGAGAGGCTAGCAAAGGTGGAAGGGTGAGAGTGCGTATAATTCATGAACTCAACATTATTAGTCATAAAAAACTCACATACTTATTGCAAAATCCTATTAGTTATCAAAGCAAAGTATTAGATGCATGTTCCTAGGGGAAGGGTCGGTAGGAGTTAACCATCGCACGATCCCGACCTCCACACAAAGGTTGACAATCATTAAACAAATCATGCTCCGACTTCATCACATAACAGTTCACGATACGTGCATGCTACGGGAATTACAAGCTTTAACACAAGTATTTCTTACAATTCACAATTACTTACTAGCATGACTGTCATATTACCATCTTCATATCTCAAAACTATATGCAAGGAATCAAACTTCTCATCATATTCAATGCACTTAATATGGAAGTTTTTATTATATCCATTCTGGATGCCCATTATATTAGGACTAAATTCATAACCTAAACCAATTAGCATGGTTTTTAAAGAGACTCAAAATAATATAAGTGAGGTACGAGAGTTTAATAATTTCTATAAAATAAAACACCACCGTGCTCTAAAAGATATAAGTGAAGCACTAGATCAGCATTGCCTAGCTCAAAATATATAAGTGAAGCACTTAGAGTATTCTAATAATTCACGATTCAGCGTGTCTCTCTCAAAATATGTGTGCAACAAGGATGATTGTGGCAAACTAAAAAGTAAAGACTCATATCATACAAGACGCTCAAGCAAAACACATATCATGTGGTGAATAAAAATATAGCCTCAAGTAAATTTACCGATGGATTAAAGACGAAACAGGGGATGCCTTCCGGGGCATCCCCAAGCTTAGTCTCTTGCCACTCCTTATTCCATATTCCATCAAATATTTACCCAAAACTTGAAAACTTCACGACACAAAACTCAACAGGAAACTCATGAGATCCAGTAGTATAAGAAAAATAAATCACCACTTTAGGTACTGTTGAGAACTCATTCTGTATTTACATTGGTGTAATATTTATTGTATTCCAGCTTCACCATGGTTCATACCCCCCCGATACTACCCATAGATTCATCAGAATAAGCAAACAACACAAATAAAACAAAATCTGTCAAAAATAGAACAATATGTAGCAATCTATAAACTTCAATATTTTTGTAACTCCAAAAATTCTGAAAATTAATACAATCAGGTAAATTTGTATATAAATCGTGTGTAAGAATTTCAGATCAAAACCACGTTCCAGTGAATTTAAAAAATTCCTGGACTGAGAGCGAAAGCTTCTGTTTTTCAGCAAAATCAACTTGCAAACACTGTAAACCATCCCAAAGGTCTTACTTGGATCAAAACTAATCAAAACAAGAAAACACAACTATTACACAAGTAATAATGTGTGCAGCACTAAAAAACAGAAGAAAAAACAAAAGCATAAAAACAAAATTGGGTTGCCTCCCAACAACCGTTATTGTATAACGCCCTAGCTAGGCATAATGCAATAGATCTAGGTATTGTCATCTTTGGTATGAAATCCATAAGTAGCTCCCATAATAGATTCATAAGGTAATTTTATTTTCTTTCTAGGAAAGTGCTCCATGCCTTTCCTTAATGGAAATTGGAATCTAATATTTCCTTCTTTCATATCAATAATTGCACCAATCGTTCTAAGGAAAGGTCTACCAATAATAATAGGACATGTAGGATTGCATTCTATATCAAGAACAATGAAATCTATGGGCACATAATTCCTATTTGCAACAATAAGAGCATCATTAATCCTTCTAGTAGGTTTCTTAATTATAGAATCCACTAGATGCAAATTTAAAGAGAAATAATCAAATTCACGGAAACCTAGCACATCACATAAAGTTTTTGGAATCGTGGAAACGCTAGCACCCAAATCACACAAAGCATGGCACTCATAATCTTTAATTTTACTATTAATAGTAGGTTCCCCCTCATTATAAAGCTTCCTAGGTATAGAAACTTCCAACTCAAGTTTTTCTTCAAAAGATTAAATCAGAGCATCCACGATATGTTTAGTAAAAGCTTTATTTTGATTATAAGCATGGAGAGAATTCAACACGGATTGCAACAAGGAAACACAATCAATCAAACAACAACTATCATAATGAAAGTCCTTCAAATCCAAAAGAGTGGGTTCATTGCTATTTAAAGTTTTGACCTCTTCAATCCCACTTTTATCAATCTTAGCATTAAGATCTATAAACTCCGAATCAGTGGGATGCCTTTTAACTAAAGTTGACTCATCTCGAGTTCTTTTTCAAGATTCATACTAGATAACAAAGATTCAATAGGATTCACATCAATCACTTTAAGATCTTCATCATTATTATCACGGGAAAACACTTTTCAAGCCATTCACGCTTAGCACGTATTCTAGCGGTTCTTTCTTTACACTCATCAGTAGAATTCTCGTAGTTTTTAAAGGCTCATTAATATCATGCTTGGCTGGAATAGATCTAATTTTCAAAGAATCAATCTCAAGAGAAATTCTATCAACGTTCCTCGCCAATCCATCAATCTTGAGCATTTTTTTCAATCATAGCATTGAAACCTTTTTCTGAGATAATGAATTCTTTAATATTATTCTCAAGATCAGAGGGCATCTTACCATAATTTCCATAAGATTTGTTGTAGTAATTACCATAATTGTTAGAGGAATTACTAGGAAACGACCTAGGATTGAAATTACCTCTATACGCGTTATTGCCAAAATTATTCCTACCAACAAAATTCACATCCATAGATTCATTATTATTTCCAGTCAAAGAAGACAAAGCCATATCATCGGGGTCAATAGGAACACTCTTACTAGCAAAAAAATTCATTAATTCATCCATCTTTTCACTCAAAGTATTTATTTCTGCAATAACGTGCACTTTTTTACTAGTAGGAGATCTTTCGGTGTGTCATTGATTGTAATTTGCCATAATATTATCTAGGTGTTTGGTAGCTTATATTAATGTGATTTCCATCAAAGTACCACCCTCGCCAGAATCTAAAAGATTTCTAGAAGGGAAATTCAACCCCGCATAAAAAATTGTATAACCATCCATAAGCTCAAACCATGCGCAGGGCAATTCCTAATCATTAGTTTCATGCTCTCCCAAGATTGTGCAACATGCTCATGATCAAGTTGCTTAAAATTCATTTTATCATACCTAAGGGAGATAATCTTAGCAGGTGGAAAGTACATTGAAATAAAAGCATCTTTACACTGATTCCACGAATCAATACTATTTTTAGGTAAAGATGAAAACCAAGTTTTAGCATGATCTCATAGTGAGAAAGGAAATAGCTTCAATTTAACAAATTTATTATCCACATCTTTCTTATTTTGCATATCACACAACTCAACGAAAGTATTTATATGGGATGCGACATCTTCACTAGGAAGGCCAGAAAATTGTACTTTCATATCAAGATTGAGCAAAGCGGCATTAATTTCGTAAGAATCCGCACTAGTGGCGGTTGCAATCGGAGTACTAATAAAATCATTATTATTAGTGGTGGAAAAATCACATAACTTGGTATTCTCTTGAGTAATTGTGACAAAGCAAGCAATCTAGCACACAAGAAATCAAACAAAAAGACGAACGGAAGAAGGGCAAATAAAAAGGCAAATTTTTTTGGTATTTTCTTAAAATCGTTTAAGAAGTTGGGGAGAGGAAACCGAGAGGAAACCGAGAGGAAAATGGGAAATAAAGAAAATGCAAGAGATGAGTTTGTCATAGGTACTTGGTAGGCTTGATCTTGGTACGTATCCTCCCGGGCAACGGCGCCAGAAATTCTTCTTGCTACTTCTTGAGCTTCCGTTTGTTTTCCCTTGAATAGCAAAGGGTGATGCAGCAAAGTAGATAAGTATTTACCTCAGTTTGTTGAGAACCAAGGTATCAGTCGAGTAGGAGGAACTAGCAAGGCCCTGATACGTTTCCAACGTATCTATAATTTTGATGGTTTCATGCTATTATCTTGTCAAACTTTGGATGTTTTGTATGCCTTTTATATCTTTTTTGGGACTAACTTATTAACTCAGTGCCAAGTGCCAGTTCCTGTTTTTTCCATGCTTTTGACCCCTTTCAGAGAAGGATTTTAAACAGAGTCCAAACGGAATGAAACTTCCAAAAAGATCTTTTCCAAAACAGAAGACGATCGGGGGACTTGAGAACCAAGGTAGAGGGTCAACACGGACCCCACAAGCCCCCTAGCCGAGGCCAGGGGCGCGCCTCCCAGGCTTGTGGGCTCCTTGGACCTCCTCTGCCCTAGGTCTTACGCCTATATATTCCCTAAAATCCCAGAAAAAATCAAGAGAGCCACGAAAACACTTTTCCGCCGCCGCAAGCTTCTGTCTCCGCAAGATCCCATCTGGGGCACGTTCTGGTGCCCTGCCGGAGGGGGGATTCGGATACGGAGGGCTTCTTCATCAACACCATGACCTCTCCGATGATGCATGATTAGTTCACCATAGACCTACGGGTCCATAGTTAGTAGCTAGGTGGCTTCTTCTCTCTCTTGAATCTTCAATACAAAGTTCTCCATGATCTTCATGGAGATCTATCCGATGTAATATTCTTTGCGGTGTGTTTGTCGAGATCCGATGAATTGTGGATTTATGATCAGATTATCTATGAATCTTATTTGAGTTTCTTCTGATCTCTTATATGCATGATTTCATATCCTTGTAATTATCTTCGAGTTGTGGGTTTTGTTTGGCTAGCTTGATCCATGATTCTTGCAATGGGAGAAGTTGTTGGTTTTGGGTTCGTACTGTGCGGTGACCTCACCCAGTGACAGAAGGGGTAGCGAGGCACGCATCGTGTTGTTGCCATCAAGGGTAAAAAGATGGGGTTTTCATCATTGGTTTGAGTTTATCCCTCTACATCATGTCATCTTTCTTAAGGCGTTACTCTGTTCGTCATGAACTCACTACACTAGATGCATGTTGAATAGCGGTTGATGTGTAGAGTAATAGTAGTATATGCAGAAAGTATCGGTCTACTTGTCTCGGACGTGATGCTTATATCTATGATCATTGCCTTAGATATCGTCATGACTTTGCGTGGTTCTATCAATTGCTCGACAGTAATTTGTTCACCCACCTAATATTTGCTATTTTGAGAGAACTCTCTAGTGAACACTATGGCCCCCGAGTCTACTTCACATCATATTTTCAGCCTTACACTTTTACTTCGTTGCACATTCCGCCTTCAGATCTCACTTTGCAACCAATCTTGAAGGGATTGACAACCCCTTTATAGCATTGGGTGCAAGCTCTTTTGTGTTTGCAACCAATCTTGAAGGGATCTCACTCTGGACTTGACGCGATTCTCTTACTCGATTAATACCTTGGTTCTCAAACTGAGGGAAATACTTACTGCTCCTGTGCTGCATCACCCTTTCCTCTTCAAGGGAAAAACCAACACAAGCCTAGTCTCCGTCAACGTGTCAATTTCTGGCGCTGTTGTCTGTTGTCGTAACAGAAGAATTTCTCGCACCGTTGCAAGGGAGGATCAAGTCAAGAACTCATCCAAGTAAGTGTTGCAAACTCATCTCTTGCATTTACTTTTTTGCCTCTCGTTTTCCTCTCCCCCACTTCTAAAAAAATACAAAAATATATTTGCCTTTTTCGTTTGCCTTTTTCGTTCGCCCTTTTCTCTCGCTTGCTTTATGTTCACTTGTGTGCCTGCTAAGATCTGTATGTCCCAACCAAGGGATTTCGATGCTTACTATGCGAGGTTGGAAGAGATTGAAACTAGTGTTACAGGCTTCATGTCTACACAGTTTGATTATAACAGTTACTTCCATAGGGAACTGAAGGAGAAAAATTCTTTTTTGGCCTTTATGAATAAATAAGTTGATGATATGGCCAAAGAATTCCTTGCGCTAAATTCTAAGTTTGCTCGTCTTGAAAAGTTGGTAGGCCAGATTTCTGATAAACAGGCTACCTTAGTCAATAAAATGGCTGCTAAACCTGAAACTCGTGATGAGAATCACGAAGATCTTAAAGTGCTTGGTGTGACTCCCATTGAATCTTTGTTTTCTTGTGTCAAACCTAATGATGATGGGGCTGGATATGAATCCACTTTGGTTGAAAAACGCTCCAATGATTCGAAGTCCATCTATCTTGATGGTAAAAGCATTGAAAGTGGAGTAGAAGATATTAAAACTTTGCGTAGTAATGAAATTACTACTTTGGATTTCAACAAATTAAATTATGATATTTCCTCCTTGATTGAATGCATTTCCTTGATGCAATCCATGCTAAAATCTCCACACGTTTATAGCCAAAACAAGGCCTTTACCGATCATATCGTCGAAGCTATGATAAAATCTCTTGAAGAGAAACTTGAATTGGAAGTCTCTATCCCTAGAAAGCTTCATGATGAGTGGGAACCTACTAAAAAATCAAAATCAAAAACTATGAATGCAATGCTTTGTGTGATTTGGGTGCTAGTGTTTTCGCGATTCCAAAGTCTTTATGTGATGTTCTCGGTTTTAATGAGATTGAGGAGTGTTCTCTTAATTTGCATCTTGCGGATTCTACTGTCAAGAAACCCATGGGAAGGATCAATGATGTTCTTATTATTGCAAATAGGAACTATGTACCCGTGGATTTCATTGTGCTTGACATTGATTGCAATCCTACGTGCCCTATCAATCTTGGTAGACCTTTCCTAAGGACTATCGGTGCTATCATCGATATGAAGGAAGGGAATATTAGATTTCAATTTCCTTTAAAGAAGGGCATGGAACACTTCCCTAGAAAGAAAATAAGATTGCCTTATGAGTCCATGATGAGGGTTACTTATGGTTTGAGCACCAAAGACGACCATACGTGATTCTATCGATTTATGCCTAGCTAAGGGTGTTAAACAATAACGCTTGTTGGGAGGAAACCCAATGAATTTATATTTTTATTTCTGTTTTGTTGCATACACACCATCATAATTCTGTTATGATAGTGTTTTTTGTGTTCTTTTTTGTGTTTGAACCAAGCAAAACCTTTATGACTAGTCTTGGTGATGGTTGTTTGATCCTGCTGGAAAAAGACAGAAACTTTTCGCTCACGAGATTATTTTTAATTTTTATTCTGAAAGAGATTTTGAGTTGATATTTTTGCTTCTGGTTGATATACCTTTTTCCCAGGCAGTCGTAATTTTTCAGAATGTCTGAGGTACCAGAAGTATATGAAATATACAGATTTCTACAGACTAGTCTGTTTTTGACAGATTCTGTTTTTTGTTGAGTTGGTTGCTTGTTTTGATGAAACTATGGGTAGTATCTGGGGGGTACTAGCCATGGAAAAGTGAGAATCCAGTAATCTAACACCAGTATAAATAGAATTCAAGATTGCTACAGTACCTAAAGAGGTGGTAGTTTTTTTTCTTGTGCTAATGATATCACGAGTTTCTGTTTAAGTTTTGTGTTGTGAAGTTTTCAAGTTTTGGGTGACGTTCTCATGGACAAAGGGATAAAGAGTGGAAAGATCTCAAGCTTGGGGATTCCCAAGGCACACCAAGCCATTCAAGGACACCAAAAAGCCTAAGCTTGGGGATGTCCCGGGAAGGCATCCCCTCTTTCGTCTTCAATCCATCGGTAACATTACTTGGAGCTATATTTTTATTCACCACATGATATGTGTTTTACTTGGAGCGTCTTGTATCGTAGGAGTATTTTCTTTTTGTTGTGTCACAATCATCCTTGTTGCACACCTTTTGAGAGAGACATGTACTCATCATGATTTTGCTACAATGCTCATCGTGCTTCACTTATATCTTTTGAGCTAGATAATTTTGCTCTTTGTGCTTCACTTAGATATTTTAGAGCACGGCGGTGCGTGACTTGGTTGTTGGCTTGTGCTATGAAAGTAGTCCCAAAGGTGATAGGTACCCAAAGAGGATACAAAAACCTCCATCTTCATGTGCATTGAGTAGAAAGAGAAGTTTTGATTCCTCTCAATTAGTTTTGAGACGTGGATTTGGTAATATTAAGAGTTATGTTAGTAGGGTGTTGTGAATCTAGAAATACTTGTGTTAAAATTAGTGATTCCTGTAGCATGCACATATGGTGAACCGCTATGTTAGGAAGTCGGAGCATAATTGATCTATTGATTGTCATCCCTTGTGTTGAGGTCGGGATCGCGCGATGGTTTACACCTACCAACCCTTCTCCTAGGAGTATGCGTTTAGCACTTTGTTTTGATTACTAATAAAAACTTTCGCAATAAGTATGTGAGTTCTTCATAACTAATGTGAGTCCATGGTATAGATGCACTTTCACCTTCCACCATTGCTAGCCTCTCTAGTGCCGCGCAACTTTCGCCGGTGCACAAACCCACCATATGCCTTCCTCAAAACAGCCACCATACCTACCTACTATGGCATTTTCATAGCCATTCCGAGATATATTGCCATGCAACTCCCACCGTACCGTCTCATGACATGTGCCGTCACTCTCATATTGCCATTGCATGATCGTAAGATAGCTAGCGAGATGTTTCAAATGTCATACGCCAAGCTAGATCGTTGCACATCCCGCTACACTACCGGAGGTATTTCCTATAGAGTCATCATCGTTCTGAGATTTTGAGCTGTGAGTAAATAAAAATGTGATGATCATCATTATTAGAGCATTGTCCCATGTGAGGAAAAAAAGAGTCCAAAGAGCCAAAAAAAGAGGCCAAAGAGCCCAAATAAAAAAAGAGAGAAAAAGAGATAAGGGACAATGCTACTATCTTCTTCCACACTTGAGCTTCATAATAGCACCATGTTCTTCATGATTGAGAGCTTCTTGCTTTGTTACCACCATATACTAGTGGGAATCTTTATTTTATAACTTGGCTTGTATATTCCAAGGATGGGCTTCCTCAAATTGCCCTAGGTCTTCGTGAGCAAGCAAGTTGGATGCACACCCACTAGTTCTCTTTTTGAGCTTTCACATACCTATAGCTCTAGTGCATCCTTTTTATGGCAATCCCTACTCATTCACATTGATATCTATTAATGGGCATCTCCATAACCCTTTGATACGCCGTGTCAATGTGACCATCTCCTCCCTTTTTGTCTCACAACCACCACCACACTCTATTTCACCTATATTGCTATATCCATGGCTCACACTCATGTATTGCGTGATAGTTGAAAAAGGTTTGAGAAAGTAAGAGTGTGAAAACAATTACTTGGCCAATACCGGGGTTGTGCATGATTTACATTAGTTGTGTGAGGATGATGGAGCATAGCCAGACTATATGATTTTGTAGGGATAACTTTTTTTGGCCGTGTTATTTCAAAAGTTCATGATTACCTTGCTAGTTTGCTTGAAGTATTATTGTTTTCATGTCAATAGCAAACTATTGTTTTGAATCTTACGGATCTGAACATTCATGCCACAAGAAAGAAGTTACAAAGGACAAATATGTTAGGTAGCATTCCACATCAAAAATTCGGTCTTTATCACTTCCCTACTCGAGGACGAGCAGGAGTTAAGCTTGGGGATGCTTCATACGTCTCCAACGTATCTATAATTTTTGATGGTTTCATGCTATTATCTTGTCAAATTTTGGATGTTTTGTATGCCTTTTATATCTTTTTTGGGACTAACTTATTAACTCAGTGCCAAGTGCCAGTTCCTCTTTTTTCCGTGTTTTTGACCCCTTTCAGAGAAGGATTTTAAACGGAGTCCAAACGGAACGAAACTTCCAAAAAGATTTTTTCCGAAACAGAAGACTGTCGGGAGACTTGAGAACCAAGGTAGAGGGTCAACAGGGACCCCACAAGCCCCCTAGCCGTGGCTAGGGGGCGCGCCTCCCAGGCTTGTGGGCTCCCTGGACCTCCTCTGTCCTAGGTCTTTCGCCTATATATTCCCTAAAATCCCAGAAAAAATCAAGAGAGCCACGAAAACACTTTTCCGCCGCTGCAAGCTTCTGTCTCCGCAAGATCCCATTTGGGGCACGTTCTGGTGCCCTGCCAAAGGGGGGATTCGGATACGGAGGGCTTCTTCATCAACACCATGACCTCTCCGATGATGCGTGAGTAGTTCACCATAGACCTACGGGTCCATAGCTAGTAGCTAGATGGCTTCTTCTCTCTCTTGGATCTTCAATACAAAGTTCTCCATGATCTTCATGGAGATATATCTGATGTAATCTCCTTTGCGGTGTGTTTGTCGAGATCCGATGAATTGTGGATTTATGATCTGATTATCTATGAATCTTATTTGAGTTTCTTCTGATCTCTTATATGCATGATTTCATATCCTTGTAATTCTCTTCGAGTTGTGGGTTTTGTTTGGCCAGCTTGATCTATGATTCTTGCAATGACAGAAGTGCTTGGTTTTGGGTTCATACCGTGCGGTGACCTCACCCAGTAACAGAAGGGGTAGCGAGCCACGTATCGTGTTGTTTCCATCAAGGGTAAAAAGATGGGGTTTTCATCATTGGTTTGAGTTTATCCCTCTACATCATGTCATCTTGCTTAAGGCGTTACTCTGTTCGTCATGAACTCAATACACTAGATGCATGCTGGATAGCGGTCGATGTGTGGAGTAATAGTAGTAGAGCAGAAAGTATCGGTCTACTTGTCTCAGACGTGATGCCTATATGTATGATCATTGCCTTAGATATCGTCATGACTTTGCGCGGTTCTATCAATTGGTTCACAATAATTTTTTCACCCACCGTAATATTTGCTATTTTGAGAGAAGCCTCTAGTGAACACTATGACCCCCGGGTCTACTTCACATCATATTTTCAGCCTTACACTTTTACTTTGTTGCACTTTACGCCTTCAGATCTCACTTTGCAATCAATCTTGAAGGGATTGACAACCCCTTTATAGCGTTGGGTGCAAGCTCTTTTGTGTTTGCGCAGGTACTCTGGACTTGACACGATTCTCCTAGTGGATTGATTCCTTGGTTCTCAAACTGAGGGAAATACTTACTGCTCCTTTGTTGCATCACCCTTTCCTCTTCAAGGGAAAAATCAACGCAAGCCCAGTCTCCGTCAATGTGTGAATTTCTGGCGCTATTGTCCGTTGCCGTAGCGGGCCCTAATCTTAGCACCTACACAAACAATCAAACACTTGCACCCAACACTAAAAAGGGGTTGTCAATCCCTTCACGATTATTTGCAAGGATGAGATTTGATAGAGATAGATATAAAAGATAGCTAGAACTAAAAGTAAAACAAAAGTAAATAAAGGGAAGCAATATATTTTTTTGTATTTTTGGTTTATAGATCTGAAAGTGTAATATGGAAAATAGACCCGGGGGCCATAGGTTTCACTAGTGGCTTCTCTCATGAAGTAAAATAATACAGTGGGTGAACGAATTATTGTCGAGCAATTGATAGAAAAGCAAATAATTATGAAGACATCCAAGACAATGATTATGCATATCGGCATCACGTCTGTGTCAAGTAGAGCGAAACAATTCTGCATCTACTAATATTACTCCACACATCGACTAACTCCTGCGTGCATCTAGAGTATTAAGTTCATGAAGAGCAGAGTAACGCATTAGGTAAGACGACATGATGTAGAGGGATAAACTCAAGCAATATGATGAAAACCCCATCTTTTATCCTCGATAGCAACAATGCAATACGTGCCTCGCTAGCCAAAACTAAGCAGTTCTCCCATTGCAAGAATTACCAATCTAATTGGCCAAACCAAAACAATAACTCGAAGAGACTTCCTAAGATATGAAATCATGCATATAAGAATTCAAATAGGATTCAAATAATATTCCTATATAATCTGAACATAAACCCACAATTCATCGGATCTCGTCAAACACACCATAGAAGTATTACGTCGGATAGATCTCCATGAAGATCATGAAGAACATGGTATTGAAGAACAAAGAGAGAGAAGAAGTCATCTAGCTACTAGCTATGGACCCGTAGGTTTGTGGTAAACTACTCACGCATCATCGGAGGGGCAATGGAGTTGATGTAGATGCCCTCCATGATCGATTCCCCCTTCGACAGATTACCAGAAAAATCTCCCAGATTGGATCCCACGGGAACATAGGCTCCCGGCGGCGGAAAAAGTATTTTTTTATCGTTTTGGTATTGGAGAATACTTGGGAATTTATAGGATGAAGATTAGGGTTAGGAGGACTGCACGGGGCCCACAAGCCAGTGGGCACGACCTATAGGCTTGTCGTCTCCCGACAGGTCTCCTGTCCCCTTCTCCAAGTCTGGCAGGTTTCTTCGGGTCCAAGAAAAATCATTCCGGAGATTTCATTCCATTTGGACTCCGTTTAATATTCCTTATCTGCAATACTCAAAAACATGGAAAAAAACAGAAACTGGCAATAGGCTCTAGATTAATAGGTTAGTCCCAAAAATAACATGAAATAGTATATTAATGCATATAAAACTTACAAAACAGATAATATAATAGCATGGAACAACAAAAAATAATAGATACGTTGGATACGTATCATGGCGCGAACTTCGGAGGTGGCGGAGAAGGAGAGCAAGAAATGACGCAAGCGAGGAAGGAGAAGCAACACACAAGGGAGGTGTATGAGGCATGGAAGGCAATGATGGTGTAAGTTAGGTGCTCAAGATAGTCTAACGTCCAGGTGTATGGTTACGAAGGCGTTGTGGGCGAAGTGAAGGCGTCCCATCTCATTGTGCTGCCACGTGTCTCAGCCTAGGCCCCGTAGTCTACTTTGGACCCATGTTGTTTCGACCTGCGCCATTTCATTCTCATTGGGAGGAACATGCACACCACAAGCCTCGGAGATATTGTCGGTCGAGTGGACCAGGCGCTCCAAGACCCTTACCACAAGTTGCGGGTGACGTCATGAGGCCCTCCTCGTGAGGCTGTCTCCCGCGAAGCCCTCCGTCTGGAGGGGTCATATGATCACAGGATCGCCATGTGGATGACATCCTGCACTGGTAAGGACGGCAAGGACCAGATCAGTGGGTGCAAACAGAGAACCTTTACTCTTTCATGATAGAAGTGCAGCAAGATGTTGTCCCTCTTCAAGGAGAACCGCAAGGTATGCCATTCTGGTGCAAGGAGACCAAGGTGATGCTGCATGGCAAGACGAGCATCATCGGCGACCCTAGGAGCGCATCATGGACGACTCCTTAGGCGGTAAAGACCACCTTTTCTCAAGATAGTCTCGGCGCTTATCACCTTTTGAATTTTCACCCTGTGGCTCGCCTTTTTACGCTGATTTTTTGGAAAAGATGACTAAGACAAGAATAAGAGGGACACGGTTTCCATTGTAGATAGATATTGATCCATCGACCCATCAATCATTGAGATCTCGCTCCCCCCCCAAAAGCCTTTCTTCCACCTCATGCCTTGTAACACATGTGCAACCTTGAGAACAAATCCATGAAGCGGGAGGGGTCCCCACCGCACAATCGCCCGAACCTTGGTAAATCTACATGTCCTTCTCATGCTCTCTGTGTGTAGCTTCGCCATGGTTGTGGTCAGGTTGTAAATTACAGAGGGGTCCCCAGTCTTCGAACCAGGGTTGGTAGGTTTCCCTTAGGCTCAAAACCAATCTCCAACACACGCAAAGCCTGGCAGGCGGACGGTAGCGGCGAGCTCATCTCCTTTTTCTTGAAGTCCTCGCATACCTACCATTGTGCTGTCACCGGACTAGTTCACATCAAGAGAGGTAGGACACAGGGACAACCGTCCCGACATATCTTGGTGGTGGCCATTCCATAGTCGCTGCAAGGGAAGCGGGGCGACTTGGCCTATCATCAATGAATCCTCCTGGTTCCCATCTCCTTGAGACGACGAGGACACATCTTCCTAGTCCCTGTAAGAAGACAATTTATAGATTAATGTGGTCACATGCGCATCGATTATGTTGTTCTCAGCGACGTGATCAAGGGCTGCTAATTGTCTCTATGGGTAGAAGGCCGACGAGTTTTAACCACTATATTGGAGGTCTCCGATACTATGCTTTGTTTATCGGATGTCTCCACTCGGTGGAGGATAATGTATTACTCAACATGGCCTAAGATGGCATGTGCAGACGCAGATTTAGCGACTCGGCTTGTGCTTGATGTGTGTGTTCCACCCCTGTTTGAGGTGCCACATGTGACTGCCTAAATTGGCTCTCTATGGGCGATCTAATCTCATGGCAGCATGAGATCAGCGATGATGATGGACATTCCTAGGTGTTTCTCCGCAACATGTGTTGCACGGGCATGGTTCTAGTTGTGCATCTGTGCCACTATGTGATGTTGGATAGGCAGGTGGTGGTAGCATATGGCGACATTGCCTAGTTGGCGATCTTTGAGTGCATGGTCTAGAGTTCTAGGGGTGATAACTCCAACTCCGACCTTCATTTGTTGAACCCGAAAAGGATGTTGTTCATGGAAAATTTCCTTGTTGACGGCATTATGAAGTTTGCTCAGACTCATCTCATGGGGTGAAACCCATGCATGATATGGCCCTAGTGGGCGGGTCCAATGATGGTAATGCTCGTGCATCATTTCCTTCATGAAGACGTCATTCTTGGAGCACTTACCTTGTTATCGGGGGTTACCATCATTGATGGATACTATAGATACTTACTAAAGTTATTTTTTTGATCGCGAATTTTTGTAAAAAAATTGTTGTGTGCATCCTCGTTGTCTTGAATAGCTCTTGAGATCATGTTGGTGAACAGATCATTTTTTATCAATATATCCCCTTGAATGAAAATATATACAACAATAACAGTCTAAAACCTCAAAACACCACTGATGTTCTATTAGAGTATAAGGGCATCCCCAAAGGGAACCCGCAAATTTTCTCCCGCATCGGTCCACCGATAGGGGCAACAGTTCGCCGACACAGATATGGCTATGGAAGGACGACATCCAGCGCTAGCCGCATACATTTTGACAACAATTCAAACTAATCGGCTAAAATTCGTGCAAACCTGACCTTATTTCATATAAACTTGACAGATTTCATACAGACCATACGAAAATGTTTACATTTTGAACATATTTTAACTAAAAACGTAAAACTATGGGCACGCATGATCGCGCGGAGCTCTACTACCATGACAGGAATACACTAAACTAGTCTACGGCCGACCGTTGTGGATCCCTTTTTCTTCCTCATGCCTGGCAGTCCACTCACCAAACTATCGGGAACCCCTGAGGTATATGCCTCCCCTTTTCCTATCTCGTGTTATGTTGATTGCCGGAGTGACAAAGAGGGTGCTTCAGGCCGAGTGGAAGGGATGCATCTGCTTTCGTGAAGCATGGATCCGTGCTTTCTTGGTCGGGGAATGACGATGGCCAGCGAGAGAGGACGAGACACCGACTCTGGATGTCGGTAACTCGCCTACGATGGCCATCATGGGACAAAAGAAGCGGTGGCTTCCCGTGTTCTACATCTACTCGATCATGGCGACGAGGCGGACATGCGGGACGCCACCTTGTCGATGTTCGTGCAACCGCTTCTTTCTGTGCCTGCATGACACGACTACACGTGCGTTGATGGAAGATGGCGCGATCGTAGGACCGGGAGGCGTGGTTGATGTCATCCCAGCATGGAGCAACTTGCCACTCCTCGTCGAGATGGCATGAAACGACAACTGGCTCTATCGAGCTGCCTCGCTCGTATCCGGAAGGCTTGGCAACTAGCTCTGGCGTGCTAGGTGATGGAGGTGGAGCACGGAGCTACCTCAGCCTTGCTCGTAATTGGAAGGCTCGGTGGGCCACACAGCCGGCTTGTATGCCCGAGAACAGCTCCGCATAATCCATCGTAAGAGTGGTGAAAATGGTGAAGGAGGAGATGGGGAGCGGCGGAGAGGTGCGATTCCTGCCCGATGTGTGGCCTCGTTTAAATAGAGGGCTGACTGGAGGATCTCGACCGGCGTTGCGTTTAATGTCGGCCTGTTCATGGAAGGACGGGTGGCCATTGCAGGTTTCTCAGTTTCCATGCAGGTTTAATGGGGACGTTTCAATGTGGCAAGGAGGTGTGTTCAGCCGGCCGTGCAGCTTGCAGCACCCTCGGCCGGTGGGCTTCTTCAATGGCGGTGACGGTGAGACGTCGCATCCGTCCTGAGCCGTCTTCAATGTGAAGTGGCGCGCTTTACAGCGGCATGAATGCGGGCAGTTGGCACAGACGGGAACGCGTACGGGAGGGAAATGGCTTTTACTTGGCCTTCGGACTCCCACAAAGCTCCCCAACATTTGTCACCGGTTTGCGGGAGAAATCGTGTCCGGACCACTCCTCGAATCGATACAAAACCGCGTTGGATGTCTTCCATGATCTAAACGAATACGAAATGTTTGAAGATTGGCTTGGAGATGCCCATACAATGATGTTTATTAGCAGGACCATATAGAATGATCTTTTTTTTGGGAAACATAGTGTATAGGTAAAAGCTTTCCTTGTTGGAAAAGAAAGAAAAAATGTATCTTCTCTTAGCGGTATTAGCAGGACCATATATATCTCTACTATTAAAGGGGGTCTGCCGTTGTTGTGATGGTTCGACCAGGCTCGATCCCCACTTCCTCCCGCTAGCACTTCCACCGATTTTTTTCATCCCTTCGTAAACCGGACGATTAAATTAAAAAAAACCTCCCCACCCTCATTGGCTCGTCCCACCCTCCTCGTAGTCCTACGCTCGATGAAACAAAATCAGAAAACCCACGACCCCCCATCCCCGCACTCCTCACACCCGTGCGAACTGTCCCGCTCGCCGCCGGCGAAGGGAGGGCGAACCGCTCGCGCCGCTCCGCACTGCCCCCCCCACCCGCGCTGCCACCGCTCTCCCTTCCACCGGCCCTCCTCGCCGCCGCGCTCCCTCCCCGTCGGCCCTCCGCTTGTGGGACACGCCCCCGCGCCGCTCCCCCCCTCCCCCCGCCGCTCGGTGCCGCCGCCACCCCCGCGCCGCCACCGCGCCCTCTCGCTTCCCACCGGCCCTCCTCGCCGCCACGCTCTCTCCCTCCCCGCTGGCCCTCCGCGAGTGGGCCCACGGCAACCTGACCATCCTCCTGGATCTCACCTCACCAGGGGATGGAGCGAGCAGGGAAAAAGGATGAGAGGAGGACGCATCCGACGGCGACCAGACCGTCCTCCTCGATCTCGCCGGCAACCCCCTAGAGGCCGCCCGCCCGCCGTCACCTCCTCGTGCTCCTCCTCAACATCCGGTGAGTCTTTCTTCTCCCCGTCCCCTCTGCTCCACAATGTTTTTTTGTTCCGCAGGCCCCGTGCTTTTCCTCCCGCTGAATCTCTGATTCATTTTCTCTGCTCTGCTCCGCGGGAACTCTCTCTCTCTCTCGCCACGTAGCGCCTCCAGCGGCAATGTGACGGATCTTCCTCCCTGTGCCACGGACCTACCACCATGGAGACGAATCCACTATGATGGCGTGACGGCTCCACCACTATGGAGACGGATCCACCATGACGACGCCACGGATCGACCACGATGTGGACGGTTGCATCACGATGGCCCTATAGTTCCACGGTTTTACCACGAAGCCGACGGTCCTCTCCATCCCCAGCCCATGCGCCGACGAGGAGGTCCTGACCCTCACCGGATCTCGTCGTCCCCGTGGACAAGTACTGTCCCGACACAGCCGTTGTCTTCCTCTGCTCCTACGTGGTCGCTGGTAAAGGCCTTCTCCCCATCCTAATGTCGTGCATGCTCCACAACTAACACATTGTAGGTGCTGACTCCATGCAAAAAAATTAAAATACCAGGTGCTGACTGCTGAAACCCAAGTTCCAACATCATTCATATTCTCTTGAATGGAAAAAACGAAAAATCCAATCCATGGTTCTCTCTTTTCTGCATCTACTAGAAGACTTCAAAGTGTTCGGTTGCCTTGGTCAATATATATTTTTACATTGGTGCTGACTCCATGCAAAAAAATTAAAATACCAGATGCTGACTACTGAAACCCAAGTTCCAACATCATTTATATACTCTTGAATGGAAAAAACAAAAAATCCAATCCATGGTTCTCTCTTTTCTGCATCTACTAGGAGACTTCAAAGTGTTCGGTTGCCTTGGTCAATATATATTTTTACATTCTGTGTTATTTGCATGCTTATTGATTTGCAATATCAATGAAACTGGGAACAGTGGGTTGCTTATCAGCCTATTCATGACAACACAATAGCTGACAATAGCTCATCGAGGTAGTCATCCTCCCTGTACATTCCTGGCTTCACAAGAACCTGGACTGGTTTGATTTGATAGTTGTGGTAGTGTTTAATTTTCGGATGCAACATTTTTTTGGCAGTTCTTTACTCCAGTGGATTCGCTGAGATAGAAGTAGGAGAGCAAGAAACTAATGGTATCGTTAGTCTAACGACTAATGTTTTCTTTTACTATCATCGACCAGCTTGGGAATGTGAGTGCATATTTTTTAGTGTGTATGGCTTCAATTTTTTGGTTTTGATATCTACCTAGCTTTTAAGTGACTACTGTTCAAGGGAATTTCCATGTTTGTGAGATAATTTTCTATAAAGCATAACTGTAAGAATAACCCTAGAACCATCTTTACAATCTGATGTTAGTTCTAAATGAAACACCTCATAGTTAACATGATTTCTGGAGATTTGTTTGGAGCTTAGTAGGCTTGAACACGCTGATGTTTATTACGATGATTTTGGAATGTGCTTTGCTCTCGATGAGACCATTTTTCCTGTAGCAATGCACACGCAGCCCCGAGCCTTAGATTGTAGGTTGTGACATCATTGGTGATGGCTCATTAGGACCTCACCAAATGTGAATATGATGTGGCTTGCCATGCCATTGCTGACGTAAGAGAGGCAGGGGTTAACGGAGTGGAGTGCAGGATGCGGGAGGTCGACGATGCTAGGGATGATTGCAAGTTTTAAAGGGCTAGCCTATAGCGGAGACGACCGCTTATTTTTTCAGAGGGGGCTTCCACTCGGGCTAGGGGGCGATGAGGTAGCTAGTGACAACACTTGTTGACCGTGGATGGCAGTCGCAAGGGGTTGAAGGTAGAGTTGGGCGGGTCGATAGGGTAGAGAAGAAAAAGGTAGGCGTCGGAAGAATAGCGGCAGCACTGGGTTCTCGCGGCGGAGGAGAGGCAAGGGGTTAATGTACTCGAGTGTGTGGGGTGCAAGAGGTCACGGGCACATGTGATGGTGGTAGGATTTAGAGGGATGGTTGGCATCATCCTGGCGACCTGAAGAGGGGGTGGCATGTGACAACACTCACCAGTTTTAGGGTGGTGGCGGCAGGTGGTTAGGCAGGGAGAGGTAGGCGGTGTTATAGGGTGGATGAAGAAAAGAGCAGCAACGGGGTGGATGAAGAAAAGAGCAGCAACGGGAATAAGAAGAAGAACCAGTATTCTGAGAGTCATGCTGATGGTTCTAATTCCATTACTACATTCTTGACCAGGAACTCAGAGATAACTGTCACATACTGGGTGTAACAGTGACATACTGACCTTTTCCCACTGCGGTTACTTTTATGCGCTGAACCATTAGTTCACTTATGAATGCATCTGCGATGATCCCTTTGCACCATCAAATCAAAGCACTGACATGTTTCTGTAAGGTTGTTTTGACTTCTCTTAAGTCTAAGATATATAGATATGTAGCTTAATTTTTAAAATACAAGTATCTTCAACTATTTAGCATGTCTCTGCTATGGTTTTAATCAAATGATTCCCTTTTAACTTCGGTACTTTGAATTGAACAGGTAGGTGGAGTTACTCCCAAGAAAGGTGGAACTGAGCACCTAGGCCTTCTAGTTTTCAACACAGTAGAAGAAGCTAAGGCCGAGACAAAGGCCAATGCATCTGTTATATATGTTCCACCACCATTTGCTGCTGCTGCAATAATGGAGGCATTGGAAGCAGAGCTTGACCTTGTTGTCTGCATTACTGAAGGGATACCTCAGCATGACATGGTATGATATTTTAACAATTAAGTAGATCACTAAGCACCTTGTTTGCTGTGTATCTCAGCATAATAATTTTTGTGATGCCATTTCTTTTTTCTTTTGTCTATAGCTGTCCATGCAAGCTGAGTTTTCTTAATACAGAAACACTAGAAAATTTAACGCGCGATCAGTGTCGCTCAATGCATATCCTTTTTTATCATGAGCTACCTTTCCCAAAACAAGTGTCATATACTCAGATTAGTAGAAGTGAAATAATCTAACGAATATCATGAGAGCGCATGCAGTTTGTTTATTCAAATAAAAGTGAACACAACCTTTTCCCAGCTAAAAGCAGGAGAATTCAGCAATGAATAGATATATTAAACCATTAGTCCAAGTTCCCTTTGTTATTGAGACTATGTAGAATGATACTATCATGTATGGTTCGAACAAATCAGTTTAATGGATATCTGCACTCTTAAAGTCGAAAAATAATTATTGGATGTATACTACAGAATAACAAATATACATTCTTCAAAGTATCAAGCAATGCTGCATGGCAACAACATTGTGTGGAGATACACCAAACACCATTACAGTTTGGTAGATAACATGTTCCGTGATTGAGTTTTCGAAACAATATCAAAGTAGTGTTAAACATGAAACTACCAAGTTATGTTTTCTGCTATTCTGCTTGATGTACGCACCAAATTTCCTTCACGCAACACGATGATGAGTTCAGTGCAAGTATTTGTCAACTTTTAGGCAATCCTTCGTCTCTGTATGTGGTTTTTTTGTTAGTTAAGATTAATTGGCTGAATCTTAAATAGATATTCCTTTTGAGCAAGTGAATGATGATCGCTTGATTGCCCATGCCGATGGACACCACCCCACTCGCCGGTGGTGTCAACTCTCCGTTTACTCTCCATCAGCGCCACTGCCGCCCGACTATGCAGGTCGCCACCACCACAAATTTCCATTGGAAGAAAAGAAGATACCATGCCACTGTGGTTCCCAAAGGTAAATCGCTTAGATATTTTTTACATGACAGCTTCTGTTTTTGGTAATTGCTGCTTATGCTTATGCTTATCCCATAGAAGTTAACGCATTTTTTTATAGTTTGTACAGATCTTAGGTCTGACCCCCGCTCCCCCCCCCCTAATTATTTGTATATAAATGTTAAGGGGTTAGTTGCACAGGAAGAATTTTGACCGCACTGTTGATAGCTACAGAATCACGGACACATTTCTGTACTTCACCCCAACCATGGACACATTTTCAAACGTGTTAGATGCCACTTGTATGCACAGATAGGAAATAAATAACTTCCTATCTCAAGTAATCAAGTATTACTAATACATATGAAGAACATTATTCAAAGAACAATAATCCTTGTTTTATGTTATGACCAACATTCAAATGTTCTACACCTCCACAGTATTGGTTACTTCTCTGATCATTGTGAACCTTCATTCTTCTTTTAAACTTTCAACACTATGTAAGTTTCAGTATGATCTAATAGCGAATAAAGTACAAAGCAATTGACAGCTCGAAACAAGCTCTCATCAGGAACTGCAATACTCCTGCTACCCACTTTGATTAGCCAACAAGAAACTATGATCTACATACATATGAATTCATCTGTTGCAAAATCGCTTGGGATGTGTTCCGAAATTTTGTGCTTGCCGCTGACCGTCTCACCGTCATGTGGACCTGAGCTCAAATAGCATGTACTCAAACTCAATTTTTTTGGAGCTTGGGAGTGCATGTAGAATAATTTCGTGTGTTTATTCATCTGATACAATATTTATGCTACCATTGAATTTTATTTTATTTTAATCTTATCTTTATTGTTTTTGAGATAGTTGTTTGTGCCATTTTTTTAGGATATTTCTCTTTCTCCTTCACTTGCTAACTGTGTGCTGGTTGTTTAGGTGTCGTGGATCAATGAACTAAGAAGTCAAGCTTATTACTGAGGTAACGCTACAGTTACAACTTACAAGTATTTTCATGTTAGGCTCAAATGTTAGCATTTACATTATACTTTGTCGTCTGTTTAGCTGTCTTTCTTATTGGCGAAAAGCTGAAAGCCAACAATAATCTGCTCCAAAGAAATTTATATGGTATTCCTCGATTGCAAGAAAAAATGTAGCATATCCATATCATTAGTAGACATTCTTTGAAGTGGCAAATCATTGTGTTCCCTTATTGTGTGCCCTAAATTTGGGTGTTAGTATTATCGTTGGGCTAGAATTTTTGCCAGAGTTGGACAACATATAAAGGTTTCGTTATATGGAACTGCAAATGCTCAGCTGATTGCTATAATGAACTTAATTTCCAGGACAATGGGCAATGTTGTCCCCTTCTCAGCGTTCCTCTTCTAATGCAATCTACTGTACATGGTTTAGCGTCCCCTCATTCATTTTATATATCTCTGTTTCTGAGATCAGTTTAATTCCATTACTGAAGCCGTATGGGGTTGTTGTTTATTCAGATAATCAAATGCAATTCTATCATATCATGTTATTACGGAGATGACATGGAACACGGGATGTCAACTTGTTATTTTGTAGTCCAAGCTCGCACAATTGTAAGCCTTGTTAACATATCATGTCTTTGGATATATTGTTTCTATAAATATTCTCATTTTTCTAATTTGCTTAGTATGACAATATATTGTTGGAGCGTCTATCTATAGATAGGACATAGGAGTATAATCTGAAGATATGTTCTCTCATTTTGCCTTCCAATTTTTCTATGTCTTTTTTCACTGACTCCAAATGTTTGTACTTGTCACCTACCAGGATGGTTCTCTCTATGAAGGTGAAGGTGAAAGTGATGCTTCTTGGTCTTTATTTGCGTGGATGTGTTTAGTTCATCTCCCAACTTTACCTTTTGCTCCCAATATGAAATCCATGGATCGAAACTATTTGGTGTGTCACCATTAGTGAGGATTGTTACAGTGTTGTGGTTGGGATTGGGCTGGGTCTTACGAACACAGACATGGGCACATAAAAGATCGACGACGTAAGTTGTCAATCCATTTGTTTCGTGATGTAATCTTCTCCCAAAGTTGGTTCTTTTCCTCATATTTGTTTTCCTCCTGTATATTTGACCTGCTGCAAATGGGAGCAGTTTTCTTAGATGTACCCATTTTTTTCTCCCAATGTTTGTGCCCTTTGTTGCTATGCCTGGGTTTGGAGTATAGTTCTTGATCCCCCCATAGGAAGTGACAATATTCATCGGTGACGGAAAGCAGCCATGTTGTGTACATTGTTTAAATAATGAAATATGAAAGAAATATGAGAGCGTTTAGATCACTACTATTGTGATCAAAACACCCTTATATTTCTTTACACATGTAGTAATTTCATCAAATCTGATACATGAAATGTTGTTCGGTTCAGGTTGCTCCAAGAAATTCTTGAGAATGACATAACATTGTGGTTCTGCATTTCTGGAGGATATTCGTATGTTTCTTAATGACGGCTTTCGTGATTTGCTGATGGAAGAATAGATATATAATTAACTGCATTGCATGATACCATGATGGTTGTCCAGCTATAATTCTACAATTGGACATGGCTAATGGAAGAGAAAGTAGGATGTACTTCGTACTTGAGGTAGAATAATGAACAGTTAACATTGTCTCTCAAAAGTCTTCATCGGTAAGTGGATGTCATGTAAGAATTCAGACAAGTTATTAGATAATAAGGTTGCCTCTTGAACTAAACACATCCATGCAAGGACGCAGCCTCGAGGGAGTAGCAATAATGTACCTTGGTTCATCCGAACAATTTAATTGAAAACAAATTAGTGAATGCCTTTCTCTTTTTCGTTTTGTCTTTTTATGCTTTTTTCTTGTAGGAAATAAATGCTTAATTCGCTTCTGTCTATTCAGATGCTGCTGGTAAGAACATTGGTCCCTTCTAAAATGATGTATAGAGTCAAGATATTTTGAGTCCGATTCATAAGGTGGGCTGCAAGGTGTTTGAGTAAGAGAGTCGAGATTAAATATAATCTTCATGATTCGAATTATGACTTTATTTATTTTTTGTAACACATTTTATATCCCGTGGCAACGCACGGGTACTCAACTAGTCTTAGTAATGGTACGAAAGATAAAGACTAATGCTCTCCCACGCACAGGATGTTGTTACATACTCTGTGTGCCTAAATAGTTGTAGTGGAAAAGAACTAGTCTAGTTCTCTCCAACTACAAGTATTTAAATAGAAAGAAAGTATTTGATTCTTAATCGTTTGAATATACAGTAAACAAATAATCCATTTCATAAACATTTTTCTTCTGCATTCGCTGAATGGCATGGATTGCATAAGAAAATATCGTCTTCTGCTGATGAAGAAAAAATCATCTTACCTACAACTATATGTTCCATTACCCGTAAGAGGTTCATACTAGCCAATAGGTTGTGGACATTTTACGTTAGATTGCTGCTTAAATATCTTTAAAATTGAATCGCTTACTACAAAATCCCAGTAATTTCAGTGCCCAAACAGCCTTCACTTGCGGGCTCATGGAGAACCTTCTTCTTCCATGATCTATGTGACATGTATAACCGTGAGTGCACACATGCTAAAGGACAACATATACTCCCTCCGTTTTTAAATATAAGTCTTTTTAAACATTCGAATATGGACTACATACGAATGTATATAAACATATTTTAGAGTATAAATTCATTCGTTTTGCTCCGTATGTAGTCCCTAATAAAATATCTTAAAAGACTTATATTTTGAAACGAAGGAAGTATGTATTACATATAATTAAGTAACCAAATTATTCGTTGGTCTTTCCCACGTTTTATCAAATAAAAATTTACAAATTAGTCAAGTCTTTCCATCAATATATGTCGTTGCCTCCCTTTCGGTGCAGGAAGCATGACCCTATCCATTCACCCATTTGCTTAAAATAAAAGGACACTATATGTTGTGGTGGTCTCACGAGCCCTATCTTTTCTGACCATGACATAACACTGCCCTTGAGCTTTGCGTAAGGATGATGACTTCCTGATGGCATTTTGTGTACCGGCTAAAGGGCATGGACTGTTGCCACACATTTCTAATGTGAGCAATATTTCTTCATTCTCTTTTCAGAAACCAAAACTTTTATTTACCCCACAACTATATGTATAAAAAAATGCAGGGAACTATATGTCTCATTTTTACTTGGGCTTAGTATTACAAGAAACTAATAACTGCAAAAATGTATTACCTGGGAGGGGAATATTTTTTTCTCTATGAGCAAGGGCAGTTCGATCCGAAGTCCCAAACCAACGACGGTCTGTTGGATGATGATAGGTACACCTGAGGCCTATAGGTAAAGGCCTAAAAGGGAAAGAATGCTCAGTAGTGGGCTCCTTTGTTTTCTTGCATTATGCTTTGAATCGGTTCTTCGTTGCCTGATCACTTTGGATCACCTAAGATATATAAAACTGATCGCCTTGGAGGGAGGTACTTATTCCCTACCCAAAAATGGAAATTAATCTGGGAAGTTTTTTCTGTTTTGACTTGTATCTTTCCCTACAGCTTTTTTTTAACCTAGACTGCACCTCCAACTAGGTATTTTGCACAATTGATGCTTTTTCAACAAGTTTTAGCTAGTTAACTATAGGCACTGAGGAGCGGCCGATTACGTCCATCAATGGTAAAAACTAGAAGGGTTGGGCGTGCTTTGTTGCGCGGTAAGTGCTATTGGGTTTCGCAAAAAAACAATCACTATGTTTCAAAATAAAAGGTGTATTACTTTTTTGAGAAGTCAAACCTTTTAAATTTAATCAAATTTGTACAGAAATATATCAATATTCATAATATCAAATCGGTATTTTTCAGATTCATTATGAAATGAATTTCCATACTTATTTTGTGGTTACATGTATTATGTTGATGCTACAAAATCATATGGTGGCGCTTCTTTTTCTAAGTGGTGGGAGGGTGCACATGATTGATATGTTTTTCTAGGCCAGTTGCTCTTGATGGATTTGAAAAATCGAATGGTATGGCCAAAATCGTGAACCAAATCCAACATTGAATACCTCAATTGACTGAAAGAGTTTCAAAATTAGGGAACATCATGTATTAAAAAAATGGGAGGGCTTGAGAAATTGTTGATCGATCAAAACTAACTGACCCAATTCTAAATTGAATAGCTCAATTAGTTGTGAGGCCTGAAAATTTCGAAGCAAATTGTATTATGTAAAAGAGTGGAATAAGAGTGCTTTGAGAAATTGTTGACCTGGTCAAAACCAGGTGATCCAATTTTAATTGGAGACCTCAAATGAATGTGGGCTCTTTAAAACTAGGAAGTTTAGTGTTATGGAGGATATGAAGAAACAAATTTAGCTCCAAATTTTGCCACCAACACGGAAAGTACACATATTAGCTCGAGCTCATATAAACTTGACGCGAACTGTACAATCTGAAAAATAAAATAAAAAACTGAACTTGTTTTGTGGCAAATATTGACAAATGTTCTAAGTGCTTGTAAATTTTCATCTTCAAGTGACATTTGTGTAAGACATAGCAAAACAAAACAAAATTAGCACTTCAAAAGGCTTTTGGAAATAACATTTTTGGAGCATCGATTTTGATTTTTTCCACGACTTGCACTAACCTCATTCCACGATAAAACTTCACAAGCAATCCAAACATTTGTTAATGTTTGCCATGGAAAATAAGAATTTTTTGGATTTTTTTAAATACTCACTCCGTCTCAAAGTTTTTGTCTTAGATTTGTGTAAATATGAATCCATCTAGTCAAATTTTAGTATTTATATACATCCATTTCTAGACAAAGCTAAGACAAGAATTTTGAGACGGAGGGAGTAAGATTTTACTGTTCACCATGGCTAATATGAGCTTGGACTGAAATACTCCATATCCCACCTGCGGACTCATTTTTAATCCTGTCAATGACGATATTGTTCCTATCGGGGGTATCTTACTCTATGCTATTTACCTTACACGAAACAGGATTTAGCCCATTTATAGATAAAGGCACAAATCTCCCAGCCGATACGTAGCGGTTAGGAAATCCTCAAACAAGCTCGTCGAAAGAAAAATAAAATGGCACAGTGCCAATGGCCCAAGTGTCATTAACCCAATACAAGGCATTAAAAAAGAGAGGCCACCACTGAAAAAATATACCCAAGACCACTTAAGAGGTCATGAGCCGAGTCGCCATGAGAAACACCGAACACTGACTCGAACACACCAAGCCATCTATGGAAAGGGCCGACAAGCTGTTGAAGCAAGAGTCTCGCTCTTGCTCGTGGAGTGCCACTCTTTCGAGAAGAAAACAAGGACCAAGAATGTGGTCCATGACGACACGTCTATAAATAGGAGAACACCAGATCCAACCCTCAAGGAAGACGAGGTCACACTATGCCAAGAAAAAGGAAAACCCGGGAAAAGGCATATGTCTATAAGCATAAGTTTTAAAAGGGCATGTGAGAAATGGGTCCTCGTGGCGGCTCTACCCTCCCACCTCCCACATCCATCTCCACCACTCACCGGCGATCTGTTGATCTGATCATCAACAAGGATCGCCACTTCGATCATCTTTTCGGGCTTCTCCTTGGGATTTTGGATTCATCCATCTCTGATGGGTCCTCGTGGCGGCTCTACCCTTGGCTTGTATTTCTCCAAGGGGCTTGTTTTTACCGATGAGATCTACAGATCTACACGTCTTACGGTTCATCCTATGGAGGGTTTTGGGTCTTTCACATTGATTGTCTCTTTCAGTAGGCACACTTTCCGATTGAATGAAGCTTCAGAGTTTGTTGCGCTTGAATTAGCCATTGGTGGTTCGGCCATTGATCTTGGACTGTTACAGGTTCAGGACAAGGTTTTCTCTTTTAATGTTTCCTCCGAGCAGGTTGGATTTCTAATTACTCGACTGTGTTCATATTCTTGTTCAGATTTCAAACGTTTCTTGCATCTTTGGGGGGATGGAGGACCTAATTGGGCCAGAGAATTCCGCATTTGGAAGAAAGAATGCGACATTGAATGGATTTGGATGAGTCCTTCCAAGCGACGTGCAACTATGGGATTATTGGCCATGCATAAACCTCCTATGCGTTCATCTTTTAAGAAGTGGGA
This sequence comes from Hordeum vulgare subsp. vulgare, assembly GCF_904849725.1. NCBI lineage: Eukaryota > Viridiplantae > Streptophyta > Magnoliopsida > Poales > Poaceae > Hordeum > Hordeum vulgare. The sequence goes on from NC_058519.1 coordinate 444,860,470, forward strand.
TTCTATGAAGAAAAATTTATCGTTTCCTACTATTCACAATTATCATGTATGCCGAGGGTACAGATATGCAGCGACTCGGAATGAAACTGAAGTGCTCTCTAAGGATGCAGGCTATTCTTTCTCTGCCCATGAGCGGGTGATTATTCGTCCTCCTCCACCACCAGCTATCAATTGGACGATATCTCGCCCACATATTGTGTTTGGGTCTATTTCTTCCCCTCCGAGATCTTCTCCACCACCGATGGAATCTCCGGCGAGGGTAGCTTCTCCGGTGAGTGATTTGTCGACGAGATCTACCTCCTCTTCTTTGGTAAGTCCGGATACCGTGGCACCTGTCACGCCCGATTTCAACAGCGGGAATGCTGGATTTTCAAATCTTCGCACGGGTAATGGGCCTCGGAATGGGCCTGAGTCTTCTGAATTTGCCCAAACATCTGATCTTGACGATGTTTTTATTCCTTCCACCCAAGATGCAGAGGATTCTTTTAATAATTTGATTTCTGATATGGCTTCAAAAATATTATCGTGTCAGGTTTGTTCCATGGAGGGACACTTCACGAGTAACTACCCCTGAGTATTGATTTGCATGGCATGCTCGAAGGTAGGCCATCATTGGAAGGCTTGTGCAGCGCGTGCTAGGGACTTGGGTCTGGTTTGGAGGTAGAAACCGCCAGATTCGGATTTTGCGGGACCCACTTCCATTACTCCAACAAGACATATCTGCGACGCTTCATGCTCTTCCCCGTCTAGTTCCACCGCTAGCCTGCCACAACCACCATCTTGCCCTCTGTTGAAGACCCCGCTCCTCCATCGCCAGAAAAACCTCCAGAGAAAATGGCCAACTTCCGGCTAAACCCACAATGATTTCTGCCGGTAGGACATGAGATCATCGATGGTGGTGATCTCAGATTTCCTCGGACCTTCGTCACTCTCCCCACTGGAGTACAGCGTCGCCATGAAGAGTTCATCATTGCGGAGGTAATGCCGCTTCCTGCGCCCAATGAGATAGGTTTTTTTCGGGAAGCGGTGGTCTAGTTGCTTTAGCAGAGGGGGGTTCACGTCATGTCAGCGCAACCTTGGATATCTCGTGTCGGTCTGTTTCGTTTGCGCGATGCGGGCGTGCACTTTTCTCTGCTTCAGCTCCCTCCTATTGCTATGGGGGATGATAGATTTGTCAGATTCATGAAGCATGACGAGGGAGAGGCATACCGAGGGGCTCAGGGTTTTCGTGATGGTTGTATGATGTTCCTGGGTGTTCCTCTTGATCTGCGCACAACTGAACATCTACATATGGTAGTTAACACTTTTGCGAAGTTTCACTACTGGATTAATTATGATCCCTACCTGGCAAGAACCATTGTCTTTCCTTCGTTCCCTGGCGATATTTTGGTCCCTAGGGGTGTGGTCTTCAGTGACTATGCCACCGGAGGAGAATCCAGAGTCACTTGGACTGTCCGCTCTTATATATTGGGGGCAAATTTTGCACATCAGATGCCTAAGGATGAAGGTCCTATGCCAGTGAATGGTAACCCACATCCTCTGCCAGGAGCGCATTTTGAGAGCCCCACAACTTTGCTCTGCCAACATAGCCTGCTCTAGGATGGAACGATCTTCCCCCAGTCCCACCACCCATGAACCATCAGGTTGATCCTGGCAACTGGGGCCACGGTCACTGGGATGATGTTGAAGTGGAAGAACCTCCACACCATCAGGAAGAAGACCATCCACTTCAGGATCAAGAATCCATTGTGATTGATCAGCCATCTGCCACACTGTCAGAGAACAACTTCAATGAACAGCATCAGCAAGATCAGCAGGATCATTTGCATGAGGACCAGATGCATAATTATCAGGATCATGAGGAACCAGTGCAAGAAGAGCAACAAAATGATGAGCATCTGCAAAATGAACAACATTTGGCAATTTTTCCATACCAACCATCCCTCGTAAATGATCAGCAAATATTTGTTGGAGCTATCAGGTTGGTCTATGGGCCTTCCCCTACCTCCAGAGCTTTCTTGGAAGATAACTTTCGAGACTCTCCTACAAGGTGGGATTTTTTTGAAGTCCCAAAGCCTGTGTCTGTCAAACCTATGTTCCCAGTCATCCTCTCCAAAAGTAACTGGGCCCTTGCTTTTGATGACGTTCAGGTTCTATCCCGGATACAATGGAGGGACGACTCTTATAGGAGGCCCACTGGTAGGCTTTTGTTGCCTTACTTGGATACCCCTTCTGATGCACCCGTGGAGGGAGATATTGTTGCTACCAGTCCGGAAGACAACACTATGAACTTCGAGGCTATTTCAATGATGAAAGGTAAATCAAAGGCTAAAACTCCTCTAGTGGAAACACAGGTCTGCAGATGTACGAGAGGTTTAGTTTAGCGAGATGGCTTCAAGCATGTTTTCTTAGAGCTAGCATCAGAGCCAAAGAAGAAGAATTCGTGCAGTAGGCCTATCCAAGAGGCCAAGACCTCAAGGTCAAAGCATAAGAAAGCAGATGTCCCACCACCCACCCCGATCAAGGCGCTTTTGGTGATTGGGCATCATCTTAGAATTAAGGAAGACAAGCTCTCGGAGGAGCAGCTTATGGATGCCCATGCAACCAAGCCATATGTGGTTGCTGATGATTAACAAAACTGCTCTCCAACGGGTCTGGTGCGCCCATAAGTCTGCCTTTCCATGTATGTTTTGTCTCTATCGTCCAAAACTATGTGTTATTGTGATTTCTTGTAAGTTTATGTCAGTACTCTGTCATGATATGTTATCTTTTGGCCTGTCTATATGTCGCTTGTTACTATGTAACTAGCTGATGGCTACTACTTACATGAGCTATTAATGAATAGTCACAAGCATAGAAACTGGAATGTACTATGTTGGAATGTCCGAGGGCTAAACTTTTCGGCTAGGCATAGAGCCGTGCGACAAAAAATGGAGGAAAGTCAATGCGCTGTTGCATGCTTCCAGGAAAATAAGTGTGGTTCGTGTACACTTAAGGAGATTCAGTCTTTTTACCCAAGACAATATGATCATTTTTCTTTTGCTCCTTCTAATGGTGCTTCGGGGGATCTTTTGGTGGTTTGAAACTCTGTAATTCTCGACTATGATTTAATGGATACAATCATTTGGAATGGTAATTAAGTTCACATCCAAAGTGAGAGAGGACGTTTGGACATTAGTTAATGTTTATGGACCATGTCAATGGGAATTAAGAGACATTTTTGTTGAGTGGCTATATAATTTGCAGATTGCTTTTGAGGAGAATTGGCTTCTGTTGGGAGATTTTAATTTTATTAGATCCCATGATAACAGAAATCTCCCTCGTGGGGATATGAATCATATGTTCATATTCAGTGAAATCATTAGGCATCTGGGTCTAGTTGAATTACGTATTAAAGGTAGATCATACACTTGGTCTAGTATGCAGGATAATCCTCTTCTAGAGCAACTAGATTGGTTCTTTACTTCCACTAATTAGATCTCATGTTACCCCTGGACTGAAGTTTTGCCTTTGGCTAGAACTGCCTCTGATCATGTGCCCTGTGTGGTGGTCATCACCACCCCAATCCCCAAAACCACTATCTTTAGATTTGAGAATTATTGGACCATCGTGGAGGGTTTCTTGGAATGTGTTGCCAAATCCTGGAATAAGCCTTCTTATCACAGAGATCCTGCAGTTATTCTCACTCACCAGCTGAAAACCCTGAGACATGATCTTAAGCATTGGAAATTGGGAATCTCAAAGATGAAAATTGTCATTGACAAATGTAATAAGGTGATTGAATGGATTGACAATTTGGAGGAGCTCAGATCCCTCTTTAGGCAGGAATTGAATTTCAAAAAGATTGTCAAGGCACACCTACAACATTTATTACATTTGCAGTTTCTCTACTGGAAAAAGAGGTGTACGATCAGGTCAATCAAGGTAGGGGAAGAGAATACCAAGTTCTTCCATGCCATGGCCTCTGAGAGACATAGAAGAAACTCTATTGCCAAACTGGCCCTGGCTGATGGCATAATGATTTCAGAGCATAGTCAAATGGACGGGATTGTGTGGTCTTCATACAAAAGACGAATGGGCACAACTAAAGGTATAAATATGGGTTTTGATTTTCCCAATCTTATCAAGCCGGTGCAGGGATTTGATGTGTTGAGTGTGCCATTCACCAATGAGGAAATGGACCAGGTTGTCAAATGCATGCCCGTGGACAATGCACCAGGTCCAGATGGCTGAAATGGGTTGTTCCTTAAAAAGTGCTGGCATATTGTTAAAAATTAATTTTATGCACTTGCTCATCACCTTTTTCAAGGAAAAGAAAATCTGGAAAGTCTGAACAATTATTTTGTCACACTAATTCCAAAGAAAGCATCACGACAGTTTGTTGGGGATTACAGGCCCATATCCTTGACATGTGTGGGTATCAAATTCCTAACCAAGATGGTTGCTAATAGATTACAAGCAGTCATTCTTGACTGCGTTCATAAAGACCAGTATGGATCTATCAAGACCAGAACCATTTAGGACTGCATTGGTTGGACCCTTGAATGTTTGCATCAATGCCATGAATCCAGAAGACCAATTCTCATTCTTAAACTGGATTTCGAGAAAGCTTTTGACTCTATGTTCCATCTCTCCTTTACTCTTTGTTCTTGCAGCAGATTTGCTACAGTCTGTTATTGATGATATGTTAGCCAAGGGCCACATTCAGTTACCAATCACATGTCATGATAAGGATTTTCCTATAGTCCAACATGCCGATGACACTTTGATCGTGTCCCCTGCTGAGGAAGGGCAGTTGAAGGCTCTAAAAGAGATGATCAACACGCCTACACATTAACTTTGAGAAATCATCAATGGTGCCAATCAACGTCTCCTTAGAGGAAACTGCGAGACTTTCTCAGGTTTTTGGCTGTAAAGTTGGTTCTATGCCTTTTACATATCTTGGATTGCCAGTTCGCACATCATCGCCCAAGATGGAGCACCTGATGCCTCTTCTTTCATGCGTGGAATGGAGGATGTCCTCTAGCTCCTCCTTCCTAGATCAAGGAGGATGGCTGCAATACGTGAACTCTTCCCTATCCTCTTTGCCAATATTTTTCCTCTACAGTCTTTCTATCCCTCCGGGAATTCTAAAGCAGTTGGAAAGGACGCAGAGGCAATGTTTCTGGAGAAGGAATATTAAGGAGCATTCACCATCTCTGGCTGCTTGGGAATTGATCTTCAGACCTAAGAACAAGGGTGGATTGGGTATTCTAAACCTGGGTCTACAAAATGCAGCTCTGCTTGTGAAACATGCCAACAAATTTCTTAACAGAATGGATTTGCCTTGGGTTCAGCTGATCTGAAACACTTATTTCCATAACCGAGTACCACAAGGAACTGAGCCATGTGGATCATATTGTTGAAAGAGTATTTTCAAGCTATTGGACAACTTTAGGGAGGTCACTTGGGTGCAAGTCAAGCAGGGGGATACTGCCATATTTTGGCATGAGAAATGGAACATTGGCAACTCAGTTATTCCTCTCAAAGACAGATTTCCTAGATTGTTTTCATATGTGAAGGATCCTTGGACAATGGTCAAAGATGGACTAAACAGTGAGGATCTATCCCCTGGTTCAATTTGCCTCTCTCTGAGCAGGCTTACTTGGAGTTTTCCACACTCTAAGCTTCCCTCCAGGATTTTCAACCCATTTCAAGCCAGAATGATGTCTGGGCTTTGATGGAAACATCTAAACCTTATACCCCAAAGGCCTTCTACTCCCATGTGCATACGGACTAAACTTTTAACCCTCTGCTGAATATGATATGGGTCAGTTTTTGCACATTGAAGATCAAGGTCTTTCCCGGGATGCTGATCATGGACAAATTGAATACCAAGGACATGATATAAGGAAGGCATTGGCACATGGATGATGGGGTCAATTGTAGAATTTTCCATGCACAAGTAAGACATGATAGGGATCATCTATTCTTCACCTGCCTCTTTAGCAGCAGAAATTCAAATTATTTGCAAATTGTATGGGGTGATACAAATGATATGGCAGTTGTTGTGTCCCATGCTAAAAGTTCCTTCCAACACCCTTTTTTCTTTGGGACGGTGTTCATTTGCATGTTGGCATATTTGGCTAGTTAGAAATGCCAAGATATTCCAGAATGTCTAGCCTAGATTTGATGCCTGGAAGTCAGGATTTATAACTGACATATCCCTTATGGCACATAGAATAAAGCCTAAGTTCAAAGAGGACCTGCTGAAATGGGTCTCTTTCTTACCACCCTAAGTATAGACAGATTTTTAGGTTAGGCTCCTTCACCTTCTACTTTACTTTCGGTTACCGAGGTAACCATGTACATATTGTAATCTCTTTTTAATAAAGGTTTGTGGCTTTGAGGCGCTATGCCCTTGTAGTGTTCGGTCAAAAAAAGGCAAACCCGACGCCATAGGCAATCTGTCGCCAAAAGGGGCCATGGGTCCGTGACGATGCCCTAAATAGGGTGATGATACCAAGCGCCACTGTCACAATTCTAGGAAATATACTAGGGTTTTCAACACATATACATGGAATCGTGAGGGGACTCACAACAACTCCCCAAGAGGGAAGCGACTCCTATAAGTGTCACCATAGTCAGTGCTGAAGCATAGAGTTTTAACATGGGCCCACATAAGTGACACCCATAGGCTAAAGGTTTCCAACATAACTCATGAGGGGGAAGCCACTCGTTCTAGCCTCCAAACCCAAACTAGGGGATCATCACCGTCGAAGACACGAGAACACCAGGGCCACCCACCACTCTCCCCTTGCTACCCACATAGCCAAAAGAGATACACCAACATTGCTTCTAACTACTCGCCACAGAGCCACCCTTGCAGCCTCCTATCCAGGGTCGTCGCCGAGGCATCCAGGACAAAGCAACATATGCCCTTTGATATCTAGTTTGGATAGTGAAGGTTTTCGTACCTTTACACCAAGAAATGACACTGATTTATCAAACCCACGAGACGATGTGCACTACATTAGTGGCTCTAACATTTTTTTGCAAAAAGTCCATTTTTTGTAAGTGGGCCTTAACAACCTTAGGGGTATAGACACAAGAGTATATAAAGGCATGGGTATGAGGTCTTGATTCTTACAACCATATATTTGTGATCGAGGTCATCATGATCTTAATTCATGCTATGGATCATCATCATCTTAATTTGGCCTCTAGAACACACCTTATATGCTATGCTTCCAACATGATGAAGTGGGGGATGTCTCGAAATTATGTAATGACTGGTGCACGATCTGCATAATAGTTAATTATCCAACTGCATTCCATTAATGTCTCATAAGGTTACCACGGTTATTAAAACTGAAATTCAGAAGAAGCATTTGGAATTTAATGACTACACCTCACAAATGCACAAGGATTGGCTTTCCACTATTGCACTAACCCTTTATGTCACTAGTTTTCAAAATAGTTGTTGGCTTCCTCCCTACTCCAACCTCCTCCTTGATCAAACTTTGAGATGTCGGGTACCTTTAGGGTCATAGAACGATAAAGATACAAGAGGCAACTCCATAGCAATATAACACATAAATGACTTTAATTATTCAAAGTTATTTGTTGATCCCTCGTACAAATACATAGGGTTGCAAGGCTCAACCAATTGTCTTACCAAATTACTAACACATGACGATGTGAAAGAGGACATCTCGGAGAAGACATAAAGATGAATGTTGTATTGATAATATTTCTTACAATGCTTGTTGGAAGCGATACATGATTACAAGTAACGATATCTTGGAGGATTGATGTTGCGGTGATGGTGATGGTGCCAGCTGGCGATGATATGGGAAATGGCGATGTATAGTATGGTAAAATGACTTCTATGGTGTTATGCTCGTCGTTTTGTGATCTCCTTTGTGATTCTAGTACATGGCTCTATAAGAATGCTGTTGGGGTAGACCTCCTGGTGCCATCATCAGGTGGTACGAGCGTAGGTAGGAGCGCACACACATGTACCAGATGTTGGCGTGCACTCTCGATGTCGGACTGCGCCTCTAATTTGCTCTATCCCTTCTCCATTTTCCTAATTTCCTTCCGAGTGATTATTTACCACCTTATTTAGCCTCTTTTCGTTTGGAAAACATATTAATCATAGTAATTTTGTGATCTCTCACATTCATTAGTTATTATTAGCAATATTAGAATGATTTTCTCGGGATTTCCAAAATTATATTGTTTAAACAATTGTGTAATGAGCGAAAAATATCACTTTCGAACCACCACCACCATTGAACCAATAGGACGTCCAAAAACCTTGCAGGAAAACACGTACACCATTATGGCAAAACCACCTTTGGTCAAAGACAAGCATCCGCGATGTCAGTCCACTTGTTGGGAGCCCCGCCTGGACTAGGGGCACCGATCATTGGGGTCACCCATCATCATTCCTAGGGCAGACTCATTAGACAATCTAATGTGGCATGCACCTCCATGGGGCGATATGGTCAATTCCTTGAGGCCCTCTGCAACTTAGCCGAAGATTGGCCACCTCACATGACGAAAGAAACCCTACATGCCACTATAGCCTAGCCTAAGCTCCCCATGCCTCACGCTAGAAAAGAGGGCGACTTGCACCACCTCACCACACCATGGAGCCAACATCTGAAGTAGTTGGACAACCACTTGGGAAAAATTTCCAATCAACATGACATCACACCACCACCATATGGATAACATGCACTTTGTCGTAACTAGTCATACCTGATCCCATTGCCACATGCCACCGCACATGCACAACAGGGCACCACCATCCTCCACTGAGGATCGCATGCGTAGCGCCAGATCTGACGTGTAGACGTCACCACATATGATCCCTCATCCATGTAGCCGCCATGACACTGACATGCACTCGCTCCACTAGTACCGCCATGCACAGCTCCGGGACAATTCCTTCCACCCAGATTGGCCTCCCTGCCCATTAGTTGCGTCCCGTGTCACATTTGTTGGTCAAGGGAGTGGAAATACTCCGCGGATGAGAATGAGGGATTTGATTTACCTAGCAGGGAGAAGGAGAGAGGATGAGAAGTAGTTGGGGAAGGGAAGGGGAAGGACTCGTGAGAGTGATGACCCACAAGTATAGGGGATCAATTGTAGCCCTTTTGATAAGTAAGAATGTCAAACCCAATGAGGAGCAGCAGGAAGTGATAAGAAGTGTGTAGCAAGATAATTCGTAACAAGTAACAAGTAACAATAGTAGCAAGTGTGCAGCAAGATAGGCCAATCCTTTTGTAGAAAAATACGTTCCTAAAACTACTCTTATATGAAGCAAAGCTCTCCCGAGGACACATGGGAATTTCAGGCAAGTCATGTTCATCATGTTGAGTTGATTCGTGTTCGTTACTTTGATAATTTGATATGTGGGTTGACTAGTGCTAAGGTGTTGTTCTTACTTAAACAAGCAACCCACTTATGATTACCCCCTCTCGTAAGCTTCCACAACTACCAAAGAAGAATTAAGATAAATATAACCATAGCATGAAACATGTGGATCCAAATCAGCCCCTTATGAAATAACACATAAGCAGGATTTAAGCTTCTGTTACTCTAGAAATCCGTCATCTACTTATTACTCCACAATGCCTTCCCTTAGGCCCATAACATGGTGAAGTTTCATGTAGTCGATGTTCACACGACACATCAATAAGAGAAGAAAAAACATACATATCATCAAAATATCGAACGAATACCAACTTCACATGATTACTTATAACAAGACTTCTCCCACGTACTCAGGAACAAAAGTAACTACTCAAAAATCATCACCATGTTTAAGATCAGAGGTGTAATAATTATGAATAAGGATCTAAACATATTATCTACCACCAAATAAACCAACTAGCATCAACTACAAGATGTAATAAACACTACTAGTAAACCACAGGTATACCAATCTGAGGTTTTAAGACAAAGTTTGAATACAAGAAATGAACTAGGGTTTGAGATGAGATGATGTTGGTGAAGATGTTGATGAAGATTGATCCTCCCAATAAGGAGGAAGCGTTCATGATGACGATGGCTCCCCCTCATGAAGGGAAGTTTCCAGTAGAAATGCTCTAAGGGCGAGCCAAAGGGCCCTGCCCAGGTTTCGGCCTCGAGACGGCCATGCTTCAACCTAAATTCTATTATTATTATTTTTCTAGGTTAAAACCCTTCTTATAGAAGAAGAGGGAGGCCAGGGCACCTGGGAGGTGGTCCCAAGCCATTAGAGTGTGCTAGGGGGGTGGGCGCGCCCTCTTGGTGCCCCTCTGGTATATTTTTACCCCATAAATTCACATATATTCCACAAAAATTCCTTGTGAAATTTCAGGTCATTTGGAGTCCAGTGAATTTTCAACCTCTTTCTTGGTTTGCAGGTCCACAATTCCAGTTTCCGTAAACTTCCCTCTTTGCGATGTACCTTGTAAATTTAGAGAGAAAAGGCATAAGGATTTTATCAAAAATTGGAATAAGTACGAAGAATAATATAAATATCAATAGGAAATCATGATGCAAAATGGATGTATCAACTCCCCAAGCTTAGACCTCGCTTGTCCTCAAGCGAAAGCCAAACTCGATAATAATAACCACATAATTTGAGAGGGAGGTGTTGATAAACAAAGAATACATGCATGACATCATCATGAATATTTACATAGATGCAAGTTTTTAATCTTATAACTTGTTATAAACAATTAATAACATATCCACCATTATTGAAGTATGAAGCATAAACTTTATTGACAATCAACTAACTATGTTCTTAGTCACTGACGCAATGAGAATTCATCATATTTCAAAGAAGAGTCTATGTAATATCTTTCATTTTAGAAAGCTAACATACTCGACTATCATTTAGTCTTCTATGATTGTTGACACGCAATGTATATTTTTGGAGCTAATGTTTCCATCGGACACCTAGGAACATATGGGCTTTAATGTTTTCACCTCCCAACTTATTTACCTCAAGGATAATGTCAACAATAATGACTCGTTATGACCTACATCCAACTGGATATATATATGTGGATCTTTCCCCAACACATGATGCTTGCCAAGTAGAGAATTAATAGGTAGGAATAGGGATATACATTATTGACTCCTGCATAAAATTAAATACATGAAAGTAAAAGATAGACCCTTCGCGAAGGGATGCATCACTTTTTAATTTGGGATGTGCAAACTCTTAATGTAAATGAACATCACTTTATATTGCCACTTATGATAGCAACTTTATTATGCAGCTTGTCGCTTTTATTTCTTTGCCATCACAAGCTCGTACAAAGCTTATTTTCCCTTACAATAAAAGATCATATGTATTTAGGAGCAATTTTTATTGCTTTACGCACCAATGATAACTTAATTGAAGGATCTTATTAAATCCATAGGTACGTATGATGGACTATCATGCCAAGAAAGTGGGTTTAAGGGTTATGGATTGATATGTAGTATCTATACTTGGTGAAAAATTTTGGGATAGCAAAGGATACTAGACAAGTGATGACCCAAAAGTATAGGGGATCAATCATAGTCCTTTCTATAAGTAAGAGTGCCGAACCCAACGAGGAGCATAAGGAAATGTCAAGCGGTTTTCAGCATGGTAATTTTTGCAAGCACTGAAATATCGGTAACAAGTTGTTTAATGACAAGATAATTGTAACAAGTGACAAGTAGCAGTAGTAAAAATAGGTGCAGCAAGGTAGCCCAATCCTTTTGTGGCAAAGGACAGGCCAAAGTGTTTCTTATAATAGGCAAAGCGTTCTTGAGGGCACACGGCAATTTTATCTAGTCACTTTCGTCATGTTGTGTTAATTCGCATTCGGTACTTTGATAATTTGATATGTGGGTGGACCAGTGCTTGGGTGTTGTTCTTACTTGAACAAGCCTCACACTTATGATTAAACCTCCTATAGGCATCTTCAACTACCAAAAAAGTATTAAGAATAAATTCTAACCATAGCATTAAACATAGGGATCCAAATCAGCCCCTTACGGAATAGCGCATAAACTCAGGTTTAAGTTTCTGTCACTCTCGCAACCGACCATATAATTACTAATCCACAATGCATTCCCTTAGGCCCAAAGATGGTGATGTGTTATGTAGTCAACGTTCACATAACACCACTTAGGGAATCACAACAATCATATCATCAAAATATCGAATGAATATCAACTTCTAATGACTACTTGCAACATGACTTCTCCCGTGGCTTCAAGAACAAAAGTAACAAATCACAAGTGATAAACATGCTCATGATCACATAGGTATTAAATAGTATATTGGATCTGAACATATGATCTTCCACCAAATAAACCATAAAGCATCAACTAAAAGATGCAATCAACACTACTAGTCACACCCCAGGTACCAATCTAAGGTTCGGGTACAAGATTGAGCACAAGAGATGAACTAGGGTTTTGAGAGGAGATGGTGCTGATGAATACATTGATAAAGATTCCCCCCCCCCCCCGAAGATGAGAGGGTTGTTGTTGATGATGATGGCTTCGATTTCCCCTTCCGGGATGAAAGTTCCTCCGGTGGAATCACTCCGTGTGAGGGAAAAAGTGCACCTGCCTAGGTTCCGCCTCAATACGGTGATGCTTCATCCCGAAAGTCCTCTCTTTGTTTTTTCAGGTTAAAAGAGAATTTGTACCAGAAGATGGTCTCCAAAGGTGGGCCAGGGGGCCCACTAACCACTCGATCGCGCTAGGGGCTGGCGCACCGTGGTGCCTACTAGGCGTCTGGTAGCCCCCCTCTCGTACTTCTTTCCTCTAGTATTTTCATTTATTACAAAATAAAATTTTGTAAAGTTTCAGCCCATTTGGAGATGTGTAGAATAGGTATTTTGACGTAGCATTTTCAGGTCCAGAATTCCATCTGTCGGCATTCTCCCTCTTGATGTAAACCTTGCATATTATGACCGAATAGACATTCGAATTACTCCACCAAGTTGTATAATGCATGAAAAAACTATAAATAACAGTAACAAAACATGATGCAAAATGGACGTATCAACTCCCCCAAGCTTAGACCTCGCTTGTCCTCAAGCGAAAGTCAATAACAAAAATCATGACCACATGCATTGAGAGAGAGGTCTCAATAAAACAAAATACGAACATGGTAGCATCATGCTCATTATTAAAACAGAAAATAGAACTTTATAAAATACTTCATCACAAAATTTTCATTTTATAACTTTCATTAGAAAGACTTCTTATAAACTAGTGACAATTCATCACAACATCAAAATATGAAGCATAAACTCTATTGAAAACTAAAAAACTATGTTTTCAGTCAACTTTGCAACACAATTCATCAAGCAGGAAGGGTCACATCGGAGCTTTTAAGAAAGTCTATAGACTCAACCATCATTTAGTCTTCTACAAACGCTAACACTCACTACATACATATGAGCAAAAGGTTTCAACCAAACACATAGAAAGATAGGGGCTTAAAAGTGTCGCCTCCCAATGTCTTATCCTCAAGGGTGATGTCAACAATAATAACACATGACCACCCACATTCCACTCGATATATATGTCTAGATCATTCCCCACCACATGATGCTTGCCAAAGAGGAGATAAAGGGTTGTAGAGGAGAATACTTTGACTCTAGCATAAAAGTAAATACGTAAATATAAAAGGTAGGCCCTTCGCAGGGGGGAGCATAGATTGCCATGCACTTTTTGGTTGTATGACAAATCCCTTAGCGCAAAGGAACGTTACATTATATTGCCCCTTGTGATGGCAACCTTTATTATGCAAATCGTTGCTTTTATTATTGCCATCAAAAATTTGTACAACGCTTGATTTCCCTTACACTAAATGATCAAACATTTTTAGGAGCAATTTTTATTGCTTTGTGCACCGATGACAACTTACTTGAAGGATCTTACTCAATCCATAGGTAGTTGTGGTGAACTCTTAAAACATGGATTTGGGTTTAAGGTTTTGGATGCACAAGTAGTATCTCTACTTAGTGCAGAGTTTTGGCTAGCAAAGATATTGGGCAGGCACCACATGTTAGAGGGTCTATAACAATATAACTTCTATGTGAATGTGAACAAACATAAACCATTATGTTGTATTCTTTGTCCAATGTCAACAGTTTTGGCATACTATAATTAATGGGGTCTCACAATCATAAAAGATATCAAGGATAGTGTATTTTCATGTAAATCTTCTCTTCCCTTATTAATTCTTTCATGTGTTGCATCACCGACCAATGATATGTTTGTCAATCTTCAACAAATTGTACTACTTATACTTTTCCTTATGTGGTGTCAGTACTTACTATAAGATTAGCATATGATCTTTTTCATTATTTTCCTTTATTTTGACTGTAGCAAGAAAACACAGAAGCAAAACTCAAACTAAACTTTATTATATAGCTCTCACTGGATTTCATAGATAGAGAGATAGATTACAAAACTAGCACTTGAAAAGATGGATCGAACTAATTTTTTATTTGACTAAACCATGAAATAGCTAAAGATCAAAATAAGATGGATAAAGATAATAACAGTGATGGTGATACCAGACCGGGGCACCTCCCCCAAGCTTGGCACAAGCCAAGGGGAGTGCCTATACCCATGTACTCAAGTCTCCTTCTTTGGTGATGAAGATGGAGATAGTGGTGTAGATGATGAAGTAGCGTCACAGTGTAGCCACAAGAGGTTCTCCAGATGTTGAATACTGCTTCAGAGATTGATGAATTGGTCCTTTAACAACATATTTTCATGAGTAAGATATTTATTCTGAACACGAACTGTTTCGAAGGCTCTAAAATCTTCGATTGCAGTAGTGGTGAGATGCTTATAGTAGGGTTGGAGGTTATATTCTTCCTCCTCTTCTTTTGGTGGCAGGGCCTGCCCTTCTTCTCGAACTTCACCCCCCTTGACTTCCTTGCCCTTGTTCTCCTTGGTGGCCCCTACTGGTTCCTCCTACTTCAGTCCCATCTTCATTAGCCAAGCATCCTCTTCCACAAGGTTGGAGGAGGGACACGACATGATGCCCGACTTGATAGTTATGTTAGAAAAACAGCACGAAACAAGAATAGAGAATTTTTTCGTGGTAATGGGGTCAAATCATCATGAGATATATACAGTGAATTTTTATACAAGGAAATACATGTCCCACAAGAAAACGGATCCAGGAAGGTGCCCAAGAGGCCCACTAACCAGTAGGCCATGCCAGGGGGCTCGCGCGCCCTGGTGCCTAGTGGGTATGTGGGTTTCCTTCCCGTGTGTTTATCAATTTCCCATTTTTTCTAAAATTCTGAAACTGACAGAAAATATTTTTTAGCATTTTTCGGAGCCCGTTTACTTACCGTATCACATACCTCTTCCTTTCAAGGGTTCTCGAGTGTGCTAGGAGGTCTCCTTAATGTGCACCTCCAGTGTCATGGTTTGGATAATATTTGTTTTATCATTAATTCGTGTACCTCAAACATAGTGCTTTATTCTTTGTCCATCGAACACCTTTGGGTTAGTGCCTTCAAGATTGTTTATCTTAATGGCTCGAGACCGATAAACTTCTTCGATGACATATGGTCCTTCCCATTTGGAGAGAAGTTTTCATGCAAAAAATGTAAGATGAGAATTGTACAATGGAACATATTCACCAACTTTGAATTCTCGCTTTTGGATTCTTTTGTCATGCCATATTTTGACTTTTAATTTGAATAGTTTGGCATATTCATAAGCTTGGGTTCTCCGGTCATCTAATGAGCCAATATCAAATAACCTGTTTTCACGAGCAAGTTTGAAATCATAGTTGAGTTCTTTAATTGTCCAATAAGATTTATGTTGCAACTCCAGAGGTAAATGACATGCTTTCCAATATACCATTCTATATGGAGATATACCCATAGGATTTTTGTAAGCTGTTCTGTAGGCCCACAATGCATCATCTTATTTCTTAGACCAATTCTTTCGGGGCCTATTGAAAGTCTTTTGCAATATAATTTTATTTCTGTATTGGTTAATTCTACTTGATCACTAGATTTAGGATGATAGGTAGATACAATTTTATGGTTAACATCATATCTAGCAAGCAACTTACAAAAAGCACCATGAATAAAATGTGAACCACCATGAGTCATTAAGAGTCCAGGGACTCCAAAACATGGGAAATAACTTCCTTAAGCATTTTAATGGTGGTGTTATGATTAGAACTATTGGTTGGAGTAGCTTATACCCATTTAGTGACATAATCAACAACAAGAAAAATATGTGTAGACCCATTAGAGGAAGGAAAAGATCCCATATAATCAAATCCCCAAACATCAAATGGTTCAATAAGAAGTGAATAATTCATAAGCATTTCCTGAACACTACTAATATTACCAATTCTTTGACATTCATCAAAAAAGAGGACAAACTCACGAGCATCTTTGAAAAGAGTAGGCCAATAAAATCGAGATTGTAATACCTTGTGTGCAGTTCTATCTCCTGCGTGATGTCCTCCATAAGCCTTGGATTGACACTTCCAAAGGATTTGTCCCTGTTCATGCTCGGGTATACAACGTCTAAGAATACCATCTACTCCATCTTTATAAAGATGTGGGTCATCCCAAAAGTAATTTCTCAAACCAAAGAAGAACTTTTTTTCTTTTGCTGATAGGTCAAACTATGTGGTATGTATTTAACAACAATGTAATTAGCTTAGTCAGCAAACCACGGTGTGTTATGAGAAACATTGACCATAGCTAGTTTTTCATCAGGGAAACTATCATCTTAGGTAGTGGGTCATCAAGAACATTTTCTAACCTAGACAAGTTATCAGCTAAACTGTTCTCAGCTCCTTTCGTATCAATAATATGCAAATCAAATTCTTGTAGCAAAAGAACCCACCTAATAAGTCTAGGTTTAGCATATTTCTTTTCCATGAGATATTTAATAGCAGCATGGTTAGTGTGAACATTTAGTTTAGAATCAACAATGTAAGTTCTCAATTTATCACAAGCAAATACAACTACTAAGAATTCTTTTTCACTCGTAGCATAATTTCTCTGGGCACTCCCTAGAACTTGACTAGCAAAATGGATAACATTTAATTTCTTATCAAATATTTGTCCTAGTACAACACCAACAACATAATCACTAGCATCACACATAATTTCAAAAGGCATGTTCCAATCAGGTGGTTGAACAATAGGTGCAGAAGTTAAGGCTTTCTTAAGTGTTTCAAAGGCTTCTAAATGATCATCATCAAAAACGAAAGGAACATCCATTTGTAATAAATTAGTAAGAGGCCTAGAAATTTTAGAGAAGTATTTAATAAACCTCCTATAGAAACTAGCATGACCAAGGAAACTATGGATACCTTTAATATCTTTAGGATATGGCATCTTCTCAATTGCATCTACTTTAGCCTTATCCACCTCAATACATCATCCAGAAATTTTATGACCCAAGACAATACATTCATTTATCATAAAGTGTCACTTCTCCCAATTCAAGACTAGGTTAGTTTGCCCACATCTCTACAAAAACTCAATCAAGGTTTCTTAGGCAATCATCAAAATAACTTCCATAAATGGAGAAATCATCCATGAAAACTTCAACAATCTTTTCACAAAAATCAGAGAATATAGCAGTCATACATCTTTGAAAGGTAGCAGGTTCATTGGATAATCCAAAAGGCATACGTCTATAAGCACAGGTTCCAAAAGGTTCCAAAATGCATACGTCTATAAGCATAGGTTCCAAAAGGTCGCTAGAGGTGGGTCACGCGGACCACTAACCACCAGGCCATGCCAAGGGGGGCTCGAGTGCCCTTGTGCCTAGTGGGCGCCTGGTAACCCCCCTCTCGTACTTCTTTCCTCCAATATTTTTTATCTGTTCCAAAATAAATCTCCCTAAACTTTCAACCCATTTGGAGATGTGCAGAATAGGTATCTTTGACGTTGCTTTTTCAGGTCCAGAATTCCATCTGCCGACATTCTCCCTCTTGATGTAAACCTTGGATATTATGACATAAAATGCATTATAATTACTCCACCAAGTTGTATAATGCATAAAAACACTATAAATAACAGTAACAAAACATGATGCAAAATGGACGTATCAACAAGAACCACATGTTAGAGGATCCATGACAATATAACTTCTATGTGAATGTTGACAAAGATAACTCATTATGTTGTCTTCCTTGTCCTACATCAACACTTTGATCATTATATAATATTTGGCGGGGGATAAAAATCATTAAATATGTCCAAGGTAGTGTATTTGTATGTGAATCTCCTCTCCTCTATCATAATTTTGCATGGATTGTATAAGTGACTAATGCTATGTTTGTCCACTCCCAACAACTTTTATATATCATACTTTTCTATGTGAAGTCATTAGTCCCTCTGGGAATAGCATTTGATTTTTATATTTCTTTTATTTCAGTGCGACGATTACTGCATGAGAGTAAAATAAGAAAACTCAAACTAATCTTTATTATATAACTCTCACACTTGATTAGAAGTATCGATAGATCTCAAAGAAAACACTCTAAGCAAAGCAATACTGGAATTTTATTTCTCTTAATCACGAAATAACTAAGGATCAAACTAAAATAGATGATAATGGTGAAAGTGAGGGTGATACGATACCGAGGCACCTCCCCCATGCCTATAATAAGCTAAGGGTGGTGCCCATGCCCATGTACTCATGCGTCTTTCTTGGGTGATGGTGGTGATGGTGTAGCAGGCTCGTTCTTCGAGAGGTATTCTAGATTATTGATTATCCTCCGTAGGGCACGATTATGCTCTTCTAGCAAAATAACTTTATGGGTGAGTGATGTATTTTGAGAATAGATAGATTCCATGTCATTCAATTCATCAATTTTAGGTAAAGAAATATCATCACGTAGATCAAATAGAGAATCTACCTTGTGAGAGGCCGAGAGAGATGATTAACATAGTGTCCTTTGGATTCTTCAGCATCCTCCTTGTCCTTTTTCACATCATCCCCGTGGTCCTCTGGCGCATCCTCCTCCCTAGAAGACAACTCGTAGTAAGCCTCACCGTAAGGGCATCTGCCCGGTGAAGGCCGGACTATGCGATGTTTCTTGCGAAGGATCGAGGGAGCCATGGAGTCCTCACCGAGTTATGCAAACCTAACGATAAAACAACCCAAAACAAGAAGAGAGGAGAAACTCGCAATGCGGTGGTCAAAATAGACGGGATTATATATAACAGATTTTTATAGGTCTGAATACGTGTCCAAGAAGAAATCGGAGTATGGGAGGCACACAAGGTGCTCCCAAGCCATGAGGGTGGTCGCGCCCTGTTGGCTTGGGAGTCCCTCGTGGGCCCCCCTGGTTGGTTCTTTTGTAATTTTTCTAAAATATCAAAACCTCATAAAATAGTTTGATGGAATGTTTGGAGTTGATTTCTTACCGTATCACACACCTACCCCTTTTTCAGGTTTTTGGAGTGTTTAGGAATGTCTCTCTTATGTGTTCTTCTGGTGTCATCACTTGTATAATTTTAGTTTCAACATTAATGGGGGACATGATCAATTCTTTTCCAATTTACCACTCTCGAATTTGTGCCCTCGGACTTGTAAATTTTGATAGCACTGGAGCGATAAACTGCTTCGATGATATAAGGTCCTTTTCATTTGGAGAGAAGCTTACCAACAAATAAATTGAAATGACAAATGTACAAAAGAACTAGGTCTCCTACATTGAATTACCCCTTTTTGATTCTCTTGTCATGCCATCTTTTAATGTTTTCTTTAAATAACTTGGCAATTTCATAAGCTTGTGTCCTCCATTCATCTAATGAGCTAATATCAAATAATATCTTTCCATCGGCATGTTTGAAATCATAACTAAATTATATAATTTCCTGATATGCTTTGTTGTTCTAAATTAATAGGTAAGTAACATACTTTTCCATGGACCAATTGATATAGGGACATTCCCATAGGATTTTTATAAGCATTTCTATAATCCCATAAAGCATCATCAAGTTTTTTAGACCAATTCTTTCTAGATCTATTAAAAATCTTTTGCAAGATCAATTTTATTTCTTGGTTACTCAACTCAACTTGACTGCTAGACCGAGGATGATAAGGTGATGAAATTATATGGTTAACATCATATTTAGCTAAAAGTTTACGGAAAGCACCATGAATCAAATGTGAACCACCATGAGTCTTTAAATATCTAGGGACTCCTAACCTCGGGAAAATAACATCTTTAAGAATTTTAATAGAGGTATTTTGATCAACACTACTAGTTGGAATAGTTTCTACCCACTTAGTAATTAATCAACAACAACTAAAATATGAGTATACCCGTTAGAGGAAGGAAAAGGTCCCATATAATCAAAACTCCAAACATCAAATTGTTCAATAGCAAGTGAATAATTCATAGGCATTTCCTAACGTCTACCAATGTTATCAATTTATTGGCATTCATCACAAGAGAGGACATACTTACAAGCATATTTGAAAAGAGTAGGCCAATAAAAACCAAAGTGTAATAGGTTGTGTAAGTTCTGTCACCAGTGTGGTGCCCTCTGTAGGCTTCGGAATGACACTTCCGAAGGATCTGTTCATGTTCATGCTCAGGGACACAACGTCTAATAAGACCATCTACTCTTTCTTTATAAAGATGTGGGTCATCCCAAAAGTAATGTCTTAAATCATAAAATAAGTTTTCTTTTGATGGTAGGTGAAACTAGGTGGTATATACTCCCTCCGTTCCTAAATATAAGGTGTATTATATATTTTTTAAGTCAAACTTTTCTAACTTTGACCAAGTTTATACACAAAAATATCAATATTTAGAATACCAAATAATTATCACTAGATTCGCCATGAAATATAGTTTTATATTATATATTCCATATTGTAGAGGTTTATATATTTTGCTGTATAGTTGGTCAAACATAGACGACGTTTGACTTTTTGAAAAACTAATACACCTTATATTTAGGAACGGAGGGAGTATTTAGAAACACTGTAATTATCATAATCTGCATTCCATGCACTACTATGGGAAGCATTTACAACACTTAACTGTTCATTAGGAAAATTATCATCAATAGGCAGTGGCTCATTAAGAACACTTTCCATTCTAGAAAAATTATCTCCTATCGGGTTTCCACACCCTTTCAATCTACAATATGCAAATTAAACTCTTGAAGTAAAAGCACCCACCTAATCAGTATATGCTTCGCATCTTTCTTTTCCATAAGGCATTTAATAGCAACATGAGCCGTGTGAATAGTAACTTGGGAATCAATAATATAAGGTCTAAACTTATCACATGCAAACACAACTGCGAATTTTTTTTCTCAGTAGTAGCATAATTTCT